>NC_081330.1:32060000-33310000 GCF_026419965.1 Kogia breviceps | reverse complement strand
GGGCCTTTAGACGTTTTTCATATTCATCTCCATGACTTGAAGTTATTGCAGACTGAAAAGAAGCAGTAGTATCTGGGGACAAAAATAAAGTTACTGTCTACATTTAACTTCAAGGTTTATTACAGGTTCCTGAGCCAGAAATAAAGCTGTAAAACTTTTTGACAGGGCAATATTTTTTCTTAACTGAATAAGCCTCAGTTTCCTAGTCTATGAAATGGGGATGATAATACTAATACATAATTAGTATTAATTATTGGAAAAAGATATCAAGTTGTGGAAAGACCTTAATTGTCTTCAATTTCAAGAAAAGAAATGTAGGCTTTATTTGTTATGCAACAGGGCTCCATCAGACTTTTTTAGCAGGTTAGTTTAAAGAAAATTGGTATGATGGTAGAGGGTAGCAGGAGAAACTAAAGGTGGGCAGATTATTTGACCTGCCCAAATGATGTGTTATGATAAAAATTGCTAACATTTATTGAGTGTTTTCTATATGCTGGGCACTGTGCTAATCCTTTTTTTTGTCTCATCTCATTTAATTCCTTCAGCCACTCTATGAAGTAGGTAATATTTGTTGTCTACATTTTACAGATGAAGAAATTGAGGCACAGAGCAATTAAAAAATTTACTTAAGCCGTTAGTATGAGCTCACCAAAAACGAGCTGAGTAAGTGGCAGAGCCAGGATTTGACCCAGACTGTCCAACTCCAGAACTCTCATGCTTAAATACTGTGGTGTACTGTCTCTAATGTCAGTCAACAACTCCTCAAAGTGCCATCCATACTCACCCACTAGCATTACTTCAAAGAATATTTGACAATTTGGGGATTTTCTATGTAGGATAATTATTCAGTTGTCTTATATGATTTGGGTATTAAATGTCTTGAATTTGTGATTTATTTTTCAGAGAACTGAAGATCTATCCCTCAAGCATTTGTTTAAAAAGATCATTTATAATGGAAACTTACTAAAATATACTGTAAGCTTCACTGCTTTTGTAAAGAGTTTTCTTGAATATGATCGATTCAGGGATTTTATAAATGTCAATTCTTTTACTTTGGAAACTAGACCTTCGGAAACTATTAAGATTTGGAGTACAATATGAACCTATAGTGATTTCTTTCTTCCTTTCTCTCTCCCTTTCTTTCTCTCTTTCTCTCTCCCTTTCTTTCTCTTTATTTCTTTCTTCCCTCCTTCCCTCCCTCCCTCCCTTCTTTCTTTCTTTCTCTTTCTTCCTTCCTTCCTTCCTTCCTTCCTTTCTTTCTTTCTTTCTTTTCTTTCTTTCTTTCTTTCTTTCTTTCTTTCTTTCTTTCTTTCTTTCTTTCTTTCTTTCCTTTCTTTCCTTTCTTTCCTTTCTTTTCTTTCTTTCTTTCTTCCTCACTCCCCAACTCAGTAATTCTCTCAATTGTTAGTGAGGGCTTAGCTTCTCCTTTGTCCTTAAGCCCCCAGGCCATTAGTACATGCTTCTTGTCTCCTTCCTTGTGATCTGCTGTCTCTGATCACAGATGTCAGAGGTCTCTTGCTTGCTGCTCTTCTTGTTTTTTTTATAACATAGAGCCTCTTTCCCCTCTGATTTTCTTTCTTTCCATTGTTTTTCAATGATCTCTCTCCTCCCTTCCTATTCTTCTGTTTTGCTGTAATGAGACAGGATTTTGCTATCTAGGCTAATCCATCAACTATTCCTTTTCCCTGGGCAAGGTGGAGGAGAGGGGGCCTTGTGTAAAATTTTACTCCTTTTATCTGGCCAGTGAAAATATTAACAACAAGACCTATAAACTATGTGCTTTTACTTCTTAGCTATTTTCATAATTTCTCTTATTTGGGGATTCTTATTTGCTTTGAATAGCTGAGATTACTAGATATCTAAATCTGGAAAACCTCAGCTCTATTTTATTTCTAGAATAGAAAGCTTAATTCAGGCATTTAACTTTGAAAAGTCTAAGTTGTGATACTTTTAAACTTAATTATTGCAATAGGCATATAATAGCAACCTACCATACCAAGTGTTTATATGTTAAATAATCTAGTCTTTCAACTATTTTCCATTTAAAAAATATGTAAGTTCTGAAAATTTCTATCTCCCCCTAAAAAAATCTGCACATGGATGTTTATATCAGCTTTATTCATAATTGCTAAAACTTAAAAGCAACCGAGATGGCCTTCAGTAGACGATTGGGTAAATAAACTGTGGTATATCCAGACACTGACAATATCATTCAGTGTGAGAAAGCAATGACCTATCAAGCCATGAAAAGACATGGAGAAACTTAAAATGCATATTACTAAGTGAAAGAAGCCAATCTGAAAAGGCTACATACTATACAATTCCAACTATGTGACATTCTGGAAAAGTCAAAACTGTGGAGATCAGTAGTTACCAGGGATTGGGAGATGGTGAGGAGGGATGAATAGGTGATGCAAAGGTGATTTTTAGGGCAGTGAAAATACTAGGTATGATGCCATATGATGGATACATGTCATTATACATTTGTCCAAACCCATAGATTATATAACACCAGGACTGAGCCCTAATGTAAAGTATGTACTTTGGATGATAAGAATGTGTTGATGTAGGTTCATCAGTTGTAACAAATGTAGTACTCTGGTGAGGGGGTGTTGATATTGGGGGAGGCTATGCATGTGTGGGGTCAGAGAGTATATGCAGAATCTTTGTGTGTGTGTGTGTGTGTGTGTGTGTGTGTGTGTGTGTGTGTGTGTCTTCCCCTCAGTTTCGCTGTGAATCTAAAATTGCTTTAAAACAAAGAAGTCTTTTTTTAAAAGATTGAGATATAATTGACATACAACATACTGTAGGTTTAAGGTGTACAATGTGTTGATCTGACACATTTATATATTGCAATATGATTACCACCTGAGTGTTAGCCAATACCTCCATCATGTCACATAAATATTACTTCATTTTGTGGTTAGAGCATTTAATATCTAGTCATTTAACAACTTTGAAGTACAGTATTGCTGACCACACTCACAACATTGTACATTAGATCTCCAGAACTTATTCATCATCTAACTGCGAGTCTGTACCCTTTGTCCAACATCTCCTGATTCCCCCACCCACCTTCAGCCCCTGGTAGCCTTCATTCTACTCTGTTTCTATGAGTTTGGCTTTTTTAGATTCTACATACAAATGAGATCATACAGTATTTCTCTTTTTCTTTCTCACTTAGCATAATGCCCTCAAGGTCCATCCATGTTATCACAAATGGTGAGATTTCCTTCTTTCTGATGGCTGAATAATATTCCATTGTGTATCTACAGATCACATCTTCTTTTATCCATTCATCCACAGATGGACATTTAGGTTGTTTCCTTATCTTGGCTATTGTGAATAATACTTCAATAAACATAGGCATGTGGATATCCTTTGATATCGTTTTCATTTTCTTTGGATATATAACCAGAAGTGGGATTGCTGGTAGTTCTATTTTTAACTTTTTGAGGAAACTCCATATTGTTTTCCATAGTGACTGTACCAAATTTCATTCACATCAACAATGCACAGGGGTTCCCTTTTCTCCACATCCTTACCAATGCTTATTATCTTTGGTCTTCTTGATGATAGCCATTGTAATGGGTGTGAGATAATATCTCATCATGGTTTTGATTTACATTTCCCTGATGATTAGTGACATTGTACATTTTCATGTACATGTTAGGCATTTGTAGGTCTTCTTTGAAGAAATGTCTATTCAGTTCTTCTGCCCAGTTCTTAATTGGATTTTTTATTATTGAATTGTATGAGTTTTATAACTCTTTTTAATATTAACTCCTTTTCAGATATATGGTTTACAAATATTTTCTCCCATTCTGTAGGTTACTTTTTCATTTTGTTGATTGTTTATTTGCTCTTCAGAGATTTTTAGTTTGATGTTGTCCCACTTATTTGTTTTGCTTTTGTTGATTGTGCTTTTGGTGTCATATAAAAAAAAAGTTGCCAAGACCAATGTCAAGGTTCTTTTTCTTTATGTTTTCTTCTAGGAGTTTGAGTTAATTTTTTGTGTGAGGTGTAAGATACAGGTCCAATTTAGTTATCTTACATGCAATAAGATAGTTTTCCCAACACTATTATTGAAGAGATTATCCTTTTTACATTGAGTATTCTTGTCTCCCTTGTCAGATATTAGTTGACTGCATCTATAGATTCAATGCAATTTTAATCAAAATTCTGATGGCATTTTTCACAAAAAGAAAAAACAATTCTAAAATGCATATGGAACCATAAAAGGTCCATAATAGCCAAAGCAATCCTGAAAAAGAAGAACAAAGCTAGAAGCATCACACTTCCTGATTTCAAACTATACTCAAAGCTATAGTAATTAAAACAGTATAACACTGGTATAAAAATAGACACATACACCAATGGAACAGAATACAGAGCCCAGAAGTAAACTCCCACATAAAGTCTTAATAAAAAATTATGTAAATCCTTGATTGTCAGATGATATTATTTTTAAAATTGTTGTTTTAGCCACTCTAGAAATTTAAAACAGCATTTTTAAAAATAATTTAATGGGCTTCAGTTAATGCTTGATATACTTCTTTAGAAAGTTTTTGAATCATTCTCAAGCTAGTACAGAGGTAAATCTTTAAGGACCATTAACTTTTTTTTTTTTAGATTTATTAATTTATTTATTTTTGGCTGCCTTGGGTCTTCATTGCTGCATGTGGGCTTTCTCTAGTTGTGGCCAGCAGGGGCTACTCTTCGTTGCGGTGCATGGGCTTCTCACTGCAGTGGCTTCTCTTGTTTTGGAGCACAGGCTCTAGGCACGTGGGCTTCAGTAGTTGTGGCACTCGGGCTCAGTAGTTGTGGGTCGCGGGCTCTAGAGCACAGGCTCAGTAGTTGTGGCTCACGGGCTTAGTTGCTCCATGGCATGTGAGATCTTCACGGACCAGGGCTCAAACCCGTGTACCCTGCATTAGTAGGTGGTTCTTAACCACTGCACCACCAGGGAAGCGCAGGACCATTAATGTTTTTAAAAAACTTTTTTATTGGAGTATAGTTGATTTACCTGAAACTAACACATCATTGTAAAAGGACCATTAACTTTTGAAGAGAGTCTTGTAGCACTCAGGATCTATTTGAGAAGTAGTAGGACTTTGTTTAAAAGCAAAATAACAAAATGAAACACTAACTCTGATTCTTTGAAACAGAAATTTCTTTCCCTAAAGTAAAACTGTTTACATTTATAGATGCAAATAGTTCTTAATAAAATTATTCCCCTTTATAACTTGCTTTCAAATACTAAAATTCATAATCTTTTTTTCTTAGATTAAAAAGAAATATATATGATATCTTTCTGAGGACCTGAGAAACATTACTGAGGTCCATCTAAGTTAAAGGTGGGAAAAAATAGGTTCTTTTTGTGCTTTAAAGTTTATTAGAAAATATAAGACTGCTTTATCACTAATGGATTTTCTTCAGAAAAATCATGCAAAATGGCCCAGTCACTGCTCTATTTAACAAGCTGTTTTCATTTGTTCAAGGGTCCTCAAATGAGAAAGGGAGTATATTCCGGTCCATTTACATGGCTTGTAAATCAGGCCAGGCGATCAGAAATAAATCTTCCCCAAAGGAAGAGTTTTATTTGATAGGAGAAAATCTTTTTCTTAAATCTTTTTTAAAATTTAATTTTATTTTTTTATACAGCAAGTTCTTATTAGTTATCTATTTTATACAAATTAGTGTATATATGTCAATCCCAACCTCCCAATTCATCCCACCATGCACTGCCCCCCTTCGCTTTCTCCCACAGGAGGAAATCTTTTAAAGTAAGGCAAACCTGATTTATACATTCAATTGGAAAGGTGCCATTGCAACAAGCCTCTGGAATTATTTTACCTGAAGAATTACTAAGAAGGTAATAACTTTTTCAAGAATGATTTCCCCGGCTTCCCTGGTGGCGCAGTGGTTGGGAATCCGCCTGCCGATGCAGGGAACACAGGTTCGTGCCCTAGTCCGGGAGGATCCCACGTGCTGTGGAGAGACTGGGACTGTGAGCCATGGCCGCTGAGGCTGTGCGCCTGGAGCCTGTGCTCCGCAATGGGAGAGGCCACAGCAGTGAGAGGCCCGCATATCAAAAAAAAAAAAAAAAAAGAATGATTTCCCCAGGAAATTGGATCACTTTAGAAAAATGGAAAATATTATGAATGGCATGTGGACTGGTTCTGCAAAATTAAAACCTAAGACTTTATCCACTGTGCCTGGGTCATCAGGCCAGTGGTGCTGGCTCTGTGTTACATTACCTTAAGGTCATTGTTACGGGTCATGAGGGGTTAACCACAAAATGCAAGGCAGAAGTGTGGTTGGGTAGGCTCTGTCAATCACGGTGAATCTATGTAGCAGTCTTAACAGGAGTTAGATGATTTTTGTCATTAATCCCAGGACTCTGGGTAGCATCGGTGGACTATAGATTGACATTGAGGATTGAGGTTGTAAAGTCAACACAGAAAAAGTCCTCTCAGGCCTCATGAAGTCTGGGACTATGGTTGCTCTTACAATTAATTGCAAAATAGATGAAAAATACATTTAAATCTAATGTGCCAAATGTTGATCTGTCAATTAATAGTGGCTATCAAGAGCTTTGTGTTGAGAAGGATTCCCAGGCTTATCTGGAAGGAGTGTTGAGATCAGTTAGCAATATGTGCCGTAAACCTGAGAGTAAGAAGTGGGTGCAAATTTGCCAAGTGATTGCCATTCCTGGACTGGGAGTTGCTGCTGTCTCTTCGGCTCAGTCCTATCTTGCCTAACCAGTTCCTCACTGATGTTTAACAAAGTTCCCTCACCTTAGTAAGCTATGACCAGGGTCATTTTTTCCTATCAAATTTATGAAGACTTTGAAGGGAATCTGGCCTTTGAAAAGGGTGTACCTGCTTTTCTGATTGATAATGGAATCACCCCTTGAAAGTTAGATGGGAATGTGGTCATATTGTCCTTTTTTTCTGAGGTTCACTGTATTGTGAGACTAGCTTCTGACACCAGGGTGCCACAACCTTCTATGAGCCAGGTGGATAGTCAGTCTCTATCTTTAACTGTCAGTTAAATTTAACTCCCCAGATTAGTCAGATGTCCTCACTCATTTACTTGCTTTGAGTGTGCTTTGGAATGATTCTTTTCCTAGCAGCAAGCATCTGCTTAGATCAGATTTGATCTCTTTGGTGGCCAAAGACTCGTATCTGTTTCCTGTCCACCTTGTCCTATACTTTTGATTCTGGTGGATCTCTTAGGCCCGAACCACCGGACCAAAACTTTACCAGCTGTCCTGTCATTTGGAATTTGACCACGTCAAGTTCTTGTTACCTATTCAGACTTTGGCTCTCCATTTTCTTTCCTTAAGCATTGATATATATGCTTTCCAGGTTTTTATTTCTATATCTACTTAGTTTCTGGCCCACTGCTCTCTACTGATAACTATAAATTCCTCACTTATGACTCATTGCCTCATGCAACCTTTAACCCATTAGTTGTTATAGACTGTGAATTTCACATCTTGTGAAAACCCTTAGTTCCAGTTCCCCACCCTCTCTCCGTAACGCACAGTCGCCCAGTGTTGACAAAAACTCCAGTCAGGTGAATTAGGAGGTGGGCATGGGGTCAGGTGAATAATGGATGTGGCCTGTCCCTTAGAGTCAACATGATGGCATCTACCAAAAAAATCAGGGTCTTCAGAAGCCAGTCTGAGGCATTTAGACCAGAGTAGCAAGGCTGCAGTCTCCAGCAATGTCCTTTTGGCAGGCTGAAAATATATTTGAATAGGAATCACATGTATCAAACATGCATTCAACCAGAAAAACAGACAGATGGAACAGTGGAAGCAGGCTTATAGGTTTGTATTTAGAGTGAGTCAGTAATTCCTTAAAATGTAGGGTTCTGTGCTACGGTGAAACCACTTTACATCCATGCTTGTGTGTTCAAGATATAATTTAAGAGCAAAAAGGGACTTTAGGGATCATATAGCCCAATCTCCTAATTTTACAGATGAAGAAACCAAAGCCTGGAGAGGTTAAGTGGCTTGTCCAAGGTCACATAATTGGCTAGTGGTACAGCTAGGACTAGAAAGAACCCAGGTCATCTTACATGCATTCCTTTTTAGGCACTACTCTGTCTCCACAGTTGCATTGTTTTCAAATTATGAGCGACTCAGCTCACTTCAAAGGGCCTAGAACTAATTTCCTTCTGATTGAAATGAGGCAGTCACAGGTTTTTACACAAGAAAATTGAAAAATGATATATGTGACTTATTTCTTTGTTCCTTTCTGTTTTTGTCTCTGGATCAAGAGGCAAAGGAAGCTAGGAGAATAGTTGGAAGCAAGACAAGGTAATCCAAATGCTTCCATGGAGCAGAGGGCACACACACTAGGGTAAGCAAACAAACATCTGCTCGTTGTTGGAGTGAAAACAGGCAATCACATCTACCTGTCTCAGTAGAGAGATGAACCAACATTGTAGCTATCAGGATCTCTGCTTCTAAATTGCTCAGAGCCTAGAAGATATGGTTGCTGACTCTAAAGGGAGTGAACCACTCCTTATTAAGTGAACCAACCTAGGTACTAAGAAAGAAGGACAACTTGGAAGACATCCAAGTCTAGTTGGAGGATACAGCTCTTCTTTTAACAAAGGGAAAATGCTAATTCATGGTTTAATGGAATGTTCCCTGATTTATTGTGAAATTGTTCATCTGAGATCTTTTACTTGGGATCGCATGCAATCTGTCTGCCTATTACTAAATTGGACCAGCCAACCTCTTTTTTTTCATTTTGCTGCTGTTGTTTTCTTTCTTTCTTTCTTTCTTTCTTTCTTTCTTTCTTTCTTTCTTTCTTTCTTTCTTTCTTTCTTTCTTTCTTTCTTTCTTTCTTTCTTTCTTTCTTTCTTTCTTTTTCTTTCTTCCTTCCTTCCTTCCTTCCTTTCTTTCAGTATTTATAAGCACTTACTACATCCTAAGCACTATTCCAGATGTTAAGGATACAATGTGAAAACAAGTCCAATTTCTTGCTTTGGAGAGGTTGCAGTCTAGTGTGGAGAGAGATAAGTAAAAACAATAAATAGAGTCTGAAAAAGGATGTGATATAAATATACTCAAGGTACTATGGAATGGCAATTATCTATCTGAGATGGACAAGAAAGGCTTTCTGGAAAGGTTAGGCTTGAGTTAATCTTGAAAGAAAAGTAGGAGCTAGGCAGTAGGTAAAGGAAGAAATCAGAGAGAACAGAATGTACAAGGAGAAGTAAGCTGAGATAGCCTGACAAATTCTGGGTTCCCACAAGGTATTCAGTCTGTCTGGCCTGTAGAGTTTGAAGGGTGGGGTAGTGAAAGAAGAATCTGGAGCAGTAAGCAGGGGCAAGGGCTTTGTATGCTGAAGATGGTTGAAAGTCAGTGAAGGCTACTAAATATTATACCTTCAAAATATTCTTAAACTCAACACATTGTAGTGGGCAGTGTGTTGTAGTGAAAAGATCATGGTCTTTGGAGTCAGACAGATCTATATGCAATCATTTATAAACTGTGAACCTTGGGCAAATTACTTAACTGCTTTAAGTATGGTGCTTGACCTTTAAAAGTGAGGATGATTATTTCTGCTTCATTTGTGGAGAAGAGTTAATAGTATATGTGAAATTGCCGAGCATAGAACTAGCAGATAATCAGTGGATGTTCATCTTTTATTCTCCCTCCATTTCTTCTTTACCTTCTTCCATTTGCATCCTGACTAATCCTTCCTTCCTTCTCTCCATCTGGAGATTTGCTGGGTTTACAGAAATGGTAGGTGTCTTGTGTGGCTTCACATCCTTGTTTATTAAGTGGATGACATTTAGAAAACAGTTTTGTGCAAGCTTTGTTCTCATAGTAGTAAATTTACCAGACCACTGCAATGTCCACAATTGATTGAATCTGCTTGCTGTTGCTGGGTGACATATTTAAATAATTCTGTCATAGACATGAAACATAAAGCAGTTTCTCAATTTGTGATCAGAACTTTACCTAACAAAACTGTTGCAGCTGTGGTAGGATTGAATTCATTCTTGCACTCCCTCTCTCCTCAAATCTATCAAGCTGTAAGCAGCCTGCCTTTTGGAAAAAACTAGACATTGTTTTGCTGTATGTTTTTCCCCAGTATGCAGTTCTTCTGCTTGTGCTATGAAGGTATCTGAACAATTTCATATGCTTGAAAGAAAAGGTCACTTCCAATATACTGTGTTTAGGTTAAAAAAAACACAAAACCTCAAGAAGATAAGGAGCTTAAAAGGCTTGAAGAGAATGAGTTTCCATAATATTCTGAACTAGAGTTATTATTAGATTCTCACTGCTCCTGGATAGATTGGGTGTGGCATTCACATAGATGACTCTGGGGCATTATTCTTCACAATCAACTAACTTGCTTGGTTCCTAGAGTAAGAAGAAAGTAGATCAGTTATCTAGTTTCCAACCTTCTGTTTTATGCTTGCGTCCCTTCTATAGCATTGTTGCCAATTAATTATGGAACCTCTGCTTTACCAGATTCAGTGATGTGATGGACATCCTTTCTTGCTTAAGGCAGCATGTTCCATCTTTGGACTGCTTCTACTATTTAGAAGATGATTCCTGATATTAAACTAAAATATCTTTTTATAACCTTTGGTTCCAGATTTATGACTTATAGTCATATTGAATAAGTCCTATCACTTTTTTCACCTCTAGACCTCTCAAATGTTTGGAACCAACTAACATTTGACAAATTCCCTCCCCCACCAGAATCTTCTTTACTCTCAGCACATTTCCATTCAATCAGTGGTTGCCTATAAGAACCAATTTCATGTTTCTTTACAATCCCTATCAAGTGCATTTGTATATACCTGTCCATATACTTCTTAAAGGTTAGCACCTAGAATGCTGTGTATACTTACAGTATGCTGCAACGCATGCAAAATAGTCTTTGTTATCACCTATCTTGTTCTATTAATGCAACATAAAATCAGATTAGCTGCTTTTGGTGGCCACATCACTATTATTCTGTATCAAACTTACAATCGATTAAAACTCTAATTTAAATTTCCTGTTATATGCCATCCATCATAACCAGTCCTTCATACTCTTTTAAAAATTTTGGTCATGTTTTCTAATGTATCTTATATATCTACCATCTTCTGCCATCTCCAAACATGACAGATCAGCCTTCTCTGAGAAAGAAAGAAAGATAGATAGATGAAGGAAAGAAAGAAGGAGAAATGAAAGAAAAAACCAGGAAGTTTTCCATTGGAAATATTCTAGTAGAGCACTTCTTAACTTGGGATCCATGAATCAATAGGACCTTGATGAATTTTATGCAACATGTGTGTATATATGCATTATTTTCTGCAACAAAACTCCATAGCTTTCATCATATTCTTAAAGCTATTTGTGGTCCAAAGAAATTAAGAACTCATTTTCTAGAATGGCATCAAAACACTCTGGCTAAAGTCATTCAATCTTTAAAAAAAAAACCAATTTGAATGGTTTCCAACCAATGGTTATCCATCTTCAATACAGGGGTGTCATGAAAGACTTTGTTAAATGTCTTTGTATACAGTTATTCTGCATACCATACATCTCTGATTTTCAAGGCTATTGGCCATGTCAGAGAATGAAATGAACTTAGTCTAAGCTGACCATCACTTGCATTCTTATTTGCTCATGAACAATTATTTTAACAATCTGCTCTAGAATCTTTCCCATGACTCAAGTAGTCAATCATTCATTCAACAAGAAGTTGTTCAGCTCATGCTCTGTGTCAGGAACTATTCTAAGCACTGGGCTAAAACAGAGCAAGACAGACAAGATCTTGTCTCCCATGGAGATTGCGTACTAGTGAGGGAGTCAGGCAATAAACAAACACACAAGTAAGATCATTTCAGGTAATGGTGAACACTGCAAGGAAAATGAAATAAGGAAATGGGATAGAAAGTGACTGGAGTAGGGGCAGGGCAGTAACACTAGATAGGTTAGGGAAGGCATCTATTAGAGAATGGTATTTTAGCTGAGATCTGGTTGACAAGGATTTAGTTTGCAAATATGTAGGGGGAGAATCCTTGAGGCAAAGATAACAGCAATGCAAAGGCCCTGGGGCAAGAACAATCTTGGAGTGTTCAAGGGACAGAAGATCAAAGTGGCTGAAGCAGAGTGAACAATGGAGCAACAATAAGTAATGGAGTTTAAGAAGGATACAACATGGTAAGAGTAATGGTAAAGGGTGTAGACTTTGTTCTAAGTGCAAGGCAGATTGTAGGAAGGAGCAGTGTTTCATGGCCTGATTTACATTATTCAAAGAGTCTAACTGCTGTGTGCAGAGAATGAATTTTAAGGGAGCAAGGAGAGAAAGGAGACAATTTGCCTATATATATATATATATATATATTCTTTTTTTTTCTTTTTTTTTTTTTTGCGGTAGGCAGGCCTCTCACTGTTGTGGCCTCTCCCGTTGCAGAGCACAGGCTCAGCGGCCATGGCTCACAGGCCCAGCTGCTCCGCGGCATGTGGGATCTTCCCAGACTGGGGCACGAACCCGTGTCCCCCTCATAGGCAGGCGGACTCTCAACCACTGTGCCACCAGGGAAGCCCAATTTGCCTATATTTAATTTTGGAATCTACTGTCCTTCTCGTCTTAAAAAAAATAAGAAAAAAAAATAAGGAATGCATCTCCAGCACTCATCCATGATTTCATCTCTTCTCTGTGATTCCTCAAAGATAATGAATATAGCTTGACCAATTGTATACATTCTTGGATTTAATTCATACATCCCAGGAAACTGAAAGGCATTTAAAACACTAGAACAGTAGGTTTTTGTGTGTGTGTGTGTGTGTGTGTGTGTGTGTGTGTGTGTGCATTTTACAATCTTTTCAACCATTTTAGACTTGTTATTTCTTAGCAATGGTTGTTTTTTACACTTTTCAGCCTGAAAATAATTCTCTTTGACACCGGAAATAGAAACAAAATAGGATTTAAAGGCATCTACTTTCCTTATGTTATCCATCACCCTGGACAGCTCTCTGGTTTATTTAGGTACTCACTTCTATTTTTTTCTGTTACATCAGTATAATTTACAAGTGTATAGTTCAAATTGTCTTTTAGAGAGTTTCCTTGAACCATATCTTGAATTCCAGTATCCCATACTAGCTCAGCCATTTACTACCTTGGTTAAAGATTTTAACCTCTCTGTGTCCATTTACTCAACTATATAATGGAAACAATAATATCTATCTCATAGAATGGTTGTGAGGATTTAATGAGTTAAACATATAAAATGCTTTGAACAATGCCTGTCACATAGAAAGTGTTCAATAAATGTTAGCTACTATTATTATTATTACTATTATATTATATTTTGGGCATGAGCTTCAGGTTCTATACCTCCTATTTACCACTTCAGTATAACAGCCTTGCAATGTCTATTCTCAGATTTAGTGTTAGAGTTTCTTAACTGCTTTTTTTTTCTATTTACTTCTTTTGCATCAATTCCTGTGGCAACTCTTGGAAGGAAGTTGTGCAAACCTGAGTTTAAGTCTTAACTCTGACATTTACTAGCTCTGTAACATTGGAATAGGGGTCACTTTCTCCAATCTCAGTGTCCTTTTTAGTAAAACAGGAATAATCATTTTCACTTATTATCTTTCACTGTTGGGTAGATCGACTGGGAAAGTATATGTACAGCTAACAAAGAGCATGACATATAGTAAAGGCTCAAATAATTCGAATCTTCTTCCTTTATCAGTGTTTTCGTGCTACCCCAACCTGGTTGTGTTATCTGTAAGGAAAATGAGGATTCTTCTTGGAGTATGATGCTCAAAACAGGATCTCTCCTCCAGCCTGGCCTTCTGGCCAGCTGAGCTGCCCCTCTCAAGTTACCAACCTTATATCCATTCTTTGGCAGTTCTTGGCAATTTGCTGCCTTTGAATGACGACTAGTTATGCTGAATTACTTGATATTTGGCATTCTCCCATTGTAGTGCCACCTTGATCTAGATTCTATTTATTTATTTATTTATTTATTTATAATTTATTTTTTTTGGCTGCGTTGGGTCTTTGTTGCTGCGTGTGGGCTTTCTCTAGTTGTGGTGAGCGGGAGCTACTTTTCTTGCAGTGTGCTGGCTTCTCATTGTGGTGGCTTCTCTTGTTGCGGAGTATGGGCTCTAGGGATGCAGGCTTCAGTACTTGTGGCTTGCAGGCTCTGGAGCGCAGGCTCAGTAGTTGTGGCGCATGGGCTTAGTTGCTCCGCGGCATATGGAATCCTCCTGGACCAGGGCTCAAACTCGTGTCCCCTGCATTGGTAGGCGGATTCTTAGACACTGCGCCACCAGGGAAGTCCCTAGATTCAATTTATAATTTATGTCATAATCAATTTAGTTTTCAAGGAACAAATACATATTCAATGCAAATGCTATTCAATAGTAATTAATCTAATAGTGTTAGTTTGATCCATTTTTCCCTTACTTTAGTTTGCTCTACATTAGCCTTGGTTTCCCCATTGGTAAAATGAGAATGATGACTGTACCTAAGTCACAGGGTATTGGTGAAATTAAATAAGAAATTCAGGGACAGTGTTTAGCACCGTGCCTGACTCATGGTAAGCACTCACTAAATGATAGCTATATAGACATCGATATATAGGAATACATAATTATGGACATCTGAATCATATGGATATGGACCTGACTTCAATTCTCAGTGATGCTGCTTACTGGTTATACTAGGGATCCCCATTCCTTTTGATTATCATTGAAAATTTATTGCTCTTATGTTCTCTCCCCTCAACACCTTGCTTCCCTGGTATAACTGTCTCCATAACTGCATGTACTCCATTAGAGAGATAGCTATTTGCCTCTGCCCTTGGGTGGGGTAAGTCCCCTTACCCCAATTAAACAGGAACATTTATATCTCCCTTTTACAGATGAGGAAAACTGAAGCTCAGAGAGACATATCTAACATCATTTGATATACCTGCTGAATTGTAACCTCCCCTGATCAGCAAACCTGAGCCTCTGTCTCAAGGCATCCCAATTCCTACTAGTCCTGGGTCTCTGCTCTACATCCAAACTATATTATCCTGAGGCTTTCATGCTCTGCTTGGCTGTGGACGTTCCCTGATAGTCTCTTCCCACAAAGCATTGAATCCTAGTTCTTAGACTCACAATTTACTGGCTCAAGAGGTCTGTTCTGAGTAAATCACTCACCCTAGACTATGGTGTTTCTACCTTCCTGGTTTCAAGTGTCACCTGATTGGAACTTCCTGCTGGTATGCTTCACACAGAAGATTTACTCTCCTGGCTAATGAGGCCAGTTGGAATGAGTATGAGGTATCCACACCCTGTCCTGGTGTTTACTCCTCACACTCCTCTTGCGCCTGTGCTGATATGATCCCATCAGGCTTTATGCCTAACCCACAGTGAATAAGAAAAGGGTAATTTCAGTCTGTGTGGATGAATCTTATTTGGCTAAGGCTTTTCCTTGAGTCTTTTAAACTTTACTATACATTTCTCTACTTATTAACTCTATCATACAATCTGGAAAAGAATCATATGGCACTCTTTATCTGCCAATGTGAAAAAATGACTTTGCTCAAATTAATAATAATTTTGTAATGTCAGGATCCTAATCCTATACATCATGCATCTTTCCTTCAAAATTCTTCAATAAATAAATTGATATGTTAAAACTAGAGCCACTTTCCTTTTAGACTTGCATCTATCTGGTGTGGGGTGGGGGGGCTTAAAAATAAAAGCAAATCCGACAGCTGGTGTAATAAGTAAGTGTATGCCTTTTTATTTTTAGAAAGATCTTTTTATAAGAACAAACTTTACTGTTCTCTCCTGTAAATTATGGTCTTTGTGAAGAAAATTAACTTACCTAATGCAAAAGATACAGTTAGATGTTGACATTCCAGGAAAGTTCACTTCAGATATCAGTACTCCAAAATAGAAGAGAGTGCTGGTTTTGAGGGAAAAATGAGACAGAAGATCAATACTGAGGAAAGAATGAAGCCACCGTTTGGTCTTTGGATATGATGGAATTGAAGTAACTTCTTCTAACTCTAAGGATTTCTTTCTTTCTTTTTTTAACATCTTTATTGGAGTATAATTGCTTTACAATGGTGTGTTAGTTTCTGCTTTGTAACAAAGTGAATCAGCTATACGTATACATATATCCCCATACCTCCTCCCTCTTGCGTCTCCCTCTCACCCTCCCTATCCCACTCCTCTAGGTGGTCACAAAGCACTGAGCTGATCTCCCTGTGCTATGCACCTGCTTCCATTTTTTACATTTGGTATATATATATATATATATATATATATATATATATATATTATATTTGGTAGTGTATATATGTACATGCCACTCTCTCACTTCGTCACAGCTTACCCTTCCCCCTCCCTGTATCTTCAAGTCCATTCTCTACATCTGCATCTTTATTCCTGTCCTGCACCTAGGTTCATCAGAACCATTTTTTTAGATTCCACATATACGTGTTAGCATATGGTATTTGTTTTTCTCTTTCTGAATTACTTCACTCTGTATGACAGTCTCTAGGTCCATCCACCTCACTACAAATAACTCAGTTTCATTCCTTTATATGGCTGCATAATATTCCATTGTATATATGTACCACATCTTCTTTATCCATTCATCTGTTGATGGACACTTAGGTTGCTTCCATGTCCTGGCTATTGTAAATAGAGCTGCAATGGACATTTTGGTACATGACCCTTATGAATTACGGTTTCCTCAGGGTATATGCCCAGTACTGGGATTGCTGGGTCATATGGTAGTTCTATTTGTAGTTTTTTAAGGAACCTCCATACTGTTCTTCATAGTGGCTGTATCAATTTACATTCCCACCAGCAGTGCAAGTGTTCCCTTTTCTCCACACCCTCTCCAGCATTTATTGTTTCTAGAGTTTTTGATGATGGCCAATCTGACCAATGTGAGGTGATATCTCATTGTAGTTTTGATTTGCATTTCTCTAATGATTAATGATGTTGAGCATCCTTTCATGCGTTTGTTGGCAATCTGTATATCTTCTTTGGAGAAATGTCTATTTAGGTCTTCTGCCCATTTTTGGATTGGATTGTTTTTTTTGATATTGAGCTGCATGAGCTGCTTGTAAATTTTGGAGATTAATCCTTTGTCAGTTGCTTCATTTGCAAATATTTTCTCCCATTCTGAGGGTTGTTTTTTGGTCTTGTTTATGGTTTCCTTTGCTGTGCAAAAGCTTTTAAGTTTCATTAGGTCCCATTTATTTATTTTGGGGTTTATTTCCCTTTCTCTAGGAGGTGGGTCAAAAAGGATCTTGTTGTGATTTATGTCATAGAGTCTAACTCTAAGGATTTCTGAGATGTCTTTTGCTATGGCAACTAACACTGTAAAGTTTATATAGTTGATGAAAAAGAATAAACTTTTATGTTCTGATTTCTTAAATTGATCTAGATTTTGTAGAGATATATATCAAAGGATCAGTACAGTGAGGTTCTTAGCTTCTTGATCGGCTTTATTTATGGTTTGAAATTTATTTTGGTATTGAAAAGGGCTTAAATGTTATTTTTTAATCTCTAAATCTTAATGGAGATAAATTGCCTTAGTTTTGTGAAGTCCTACTCTTGTGGGAGTTGGTAATTATTGTGAAATGTTGGAGCAAAGGTAATTAAAGTACAGAAGTTAGCTATCAATCACCTTATAAGTGATTAAGTGTCTTTAATGTGCCCAGCACTGTGCTTACAGTTGTACTAAATGTAGTTTGCAATTTATGTGGAGGAGACAAGATTGAGGGAGATGCCACTTTATATCTCTTGTTATACATTATTGTATAGGTGTCTTCAAAGATTTTGCTCTTAGTTGAACCTAAAGCAGGTGAATAAAGGCAAGTGTGAACGTAAGCTAGACATTTGCTTACTGTGAAATATCACAAGGTTTAGTTTCCTGACTTAGAAACTTTGAGGAAAGCCGGTGATGGGAAGAATAATCAAGCCAGGGCTCAGACTTCCTCCTGATTATGTTCATACCTCAGTGCTAGCTTTTGGTATTGTTTTCTCAATCAGGAGATCAAAGTATCATGGCAGGAGAGAGGCTAGAAAGGGTAATGGGACTCAGGATAGGGACATGCCTTCCTTTCTTTCTGAAAATTGCTTTCTCTTTCCTGATATCTGAACACCTTTCACATTTAAGGCCTAGCTTAGGACTAGCTTAGACTAGGACTATAGTCCTACTCACATTCTGATCACAGTGAATTCCTTTTCCTCTAAACTCTTGGCGGCATGAACACCACTCATTTTTTAAAAAAAATTTTATTGGAGTATATTTGATTTACAATGTTGTGTTAGTTTCAGGTGTACAGCAAAGTGAATCAGTTATACATATACATATATCCATTCTTTTTTAGATTCTTTTCCCGTATAGGTTATTATAGAATACTGAGTAGAGTTCCCTGTGCTATACAGGAGGTCCTTATTAGTTATCTATTTTATATATAGTAGTGTGTATATGTCAATCCCAACCCCCAATTCCCCCCCCCCTTACCTCCTGGTAACCATGAGTTTGTTTTCTACATCATATCATATCGCTTATATGTGGAATCTAATAAAAGGGTACAAATGAACACCACTCATTTTGAAACAAACTGTCTTCAACTGCTGCTTATGTTGCTTTGTTTCCCTCACACTGCTTTGCATATGGTAGGCACTCGAATATTTCTTTTTAAATTCAAGTATAGTTGATTTAACATATTATATTAGTTTCAGGTATACAATATAGTGATTCAATATTTTTATAGATTATATCCCATTTAAAGTTATAAAATATTGTCTATATTCTCTGATGTACAATATATCCCTGTAGCATATTTTACACATAGGAATTTGTTCCTCTTAATCACTGGAATACTTTTTGATGGATGGAATGGCACATTTGTGATTGTAGTTGAAAAAGAATCAAAGAGTGGAGGTAAACTGCCCTGATGACTCTATTTACTCCCTTCTATTAAAAAGAAGCTCTATTTTATCTGTTGTGTTTTATATTAAAAGTTGTATGTAGTTCACTGTAAACAATCCAAACAGTACAAAAATACAAAGAAGAAAGTATGAATCACCTAAAATCCAGATATTTATGAGGATTATGGTCTGTGCATTTGTAAAGTGGGGATTATAATAGTGCTTATATCATATGGCTGGTGTGAGGATAAAATAAGGTGATGCTGGGCACAGAGAAAGTGTTTAATAAATGTTAGTTTTAATCCTCCTCATCACTATCATCATCATCTTAATTAACAACCAAAGGAAGATGGAAATATATAAAATTTAGAATCAGAGATGTTTTAGCAGTAGGGAAAGTAAAGTAGTGCCTATTCCTTTGAGATTTATAGGAAGAGAGAAAGAATAGCTATAGCTATAAACATGAGATGCTAAGAGTAGATTAGGGAGAACGTTTTAGGGGGATTTCACTTTAAGAAGATAGATCATTTCCTGAGAGCAAGAATTTAGGGGTAGGAGGGGGAATTGGGGTTTAGATGAAAGAGAAGGTCTAGTCACCAAGGTACCATTCAGCAAAAAATTCTATGAATCTGTGCTTTGTTGCTGTGGGGAATGAAACAAAAAGTGTATTTTCCCTTTCCCCAGCTTTCTCAACTATCTGGAACACTGAAGATAAATAAAGAAAGTCTTGAGTGAAAATTTAAACTTCTAAAAAGAAAGAAAATGGTATGTGGGACAAACAGTGCAGATAAACAAGTAGATGACTGAGCAATGGCTTAATTTAAAATTCTGCCATAATACAGGTTGTTTCAGATAAATGAAAGCTGAATGATGATAGAACTTCTAAAGAAACAGAAGCTACTAATAAAAATGGAAATTCAGCAAGCACTTCAGGGATGAGGGCTGGCCAGTGCAGTCAAACTGATAGGCTGTTACTAGGCCTCTGAGAAGAGCACATTGCTAGGCAAAAAGAATTGCATAGTGACACTGTTTCCAAGGGTTAGTAAGTGAGAAAAAGGGTATATTATTTTTGATATTTTGATTTGTCTTGCTGAAGAAAGAAAAACCAGCGGCTGTCAAAACAAATCTTAACAAGTTAATACATTGAACACTGATGCTCATGTTTGAAGATGGGGCTGGTTAAACACGGGGCTGGGAAAGAACTTTTAGTAACTCTAGCTATGTGATAATGAAATCAATATGTCTTCTATGGGTATTTTACAGATACCTTACACCCATACCTCCCTTGGCTGGCTTGGTTGGAGATAAGGGTATGTTGGTTACCTGGATTTGTTACTGTTGTTTTAATTGAGTGTTATTAACTCATCTATGCAGCAAAGCCTCCTGACATATGGATACCACCACAAGCAGAGTAGTTCTCCATTTTCACTGATGTGTGTGTAAGTGTATTAGTGCAACTCAAGATTGTGTATCGTTAAGAAGCAGTAATAATAAAGTGTTATTTTAAAAATAGTGAATGATACAGGACTTTTCTACACTCTCTGCTCCAGACCCATTGGTCTCCTTTCAGTTCCTGGAATGTATCCAGCTCTTTTATGCCAAAGAGCCTTCACACATGCTGGTCCTTCTTCTTGGATGCTCTGCCTCCTCCTCCTTCTCTTTTAATTTATTTTATTTATTTTTCTATACAGCAGGTTCTTATTAGTTATCCATTTTATACATATTAGTATATATATGTCAATCCCAATCTCCCAGTTCATCACACCACCACCACCACCCCTCTGCCACTTTCCCCCCTTGGTGTCCATACATTTGTTCTCTATATCTGTGTCTCTATTTCTGCCCTGCAAACCGGTTCATCTGTACCATTTTTCTGGGTTCCACATATATATGTTAATATACGATATTTGTTTTTCTCTTCCTGACTTACTTCACTCTGTATGACAGTCTCTAGATCCATCCATGTCTCTACAAATGATGCAATCTCGTTCTTTCATGGCTGAGTAATATTCCATTGTATATATGTACCACATCTTCTTTATCCATTCATCTGTTGATGGGCATTTAGGTTGCTTCCATGTCCTGGCTATTGTAAATAGAGCTGCAATGAACATTTTGGTACATGACTCTTTGAATTGCGGTTTTCTCAGGGTATATGCCCAGTACTGGGATTGCTGGGTCATATGGTAATTCTATTTGTAGTTTTTTAAGGAACCTCCATACTGTTCTTCATAGTGGCTGTATAGATTTATTTCCCACCAATAGTGCAAAAGGGTTCCCTTTTCTCCACACCCTCTCCAGCATTTGTTGTTTGTAGATATTCTGATGATGGCCATTCTAACTGGTGTGAGGTGATACCTCATTGTAGTTTTGATTTGCATTACTCTAATAATTAGTGATGTTGAGCAACTTTTCATGTGTTTCTTGGCCATCTGTATGTCTTTTTAGGAGAAACGTATATTTAGGTCTTCTGCCCATTTTTGGATTGGGTTGTTTGTTTTATTGATATTGAGCTGCATGAGCTGCTTGTAAATTTTGGAGATTAGTCCTTTGTCAGTTGCTTCATTTGCAAATATTTTCTCCCAATCTGAGGGTTGTCTTTTCGTCTTATTTATGGTTTCCTTTGCTGTGCAAAAGCTTTTGAGTTTCATTAGGTCCCATTTGTTTATTTTTGTTTTTATTTCCATTTCTCTAGGACGTGGGTCAAAAAGGATCTTGCTGTGATTTATGTCATAGAGTGTTCTGCCTATGTTTTCCTCTAAGAGTTTGATAGTGTCTGGCCTTACATTTAGGTCTTTAATCCATTTTGAGTTTATTTTTGTGTATGGTGTTAGGGAGTGTTCTAATTTCATTCTTTTACATGGAGCTGTCCAGTTTTCCCAGCACCACTTATTGAAGAGGCTGTCTTTTCTCCATTGTATATTCTTGCCTCCTTTATCAAAAATAAGGTGACCATATGTGTGTGGGTTTATCTCTGGGCTTTCTCACCTGTTCCATTGATCTATATTTCTGTTTTTGTGCCAGTACCGTACTGTCGTGATTACTGTAGCTTTGTAGTATAGTCTGAAGTCAGGGAGCCTGATTCCTCCAGCTCTGCTTTTCGTTCTCATGATTGCTTTGGCTACTCGGGATCTTTTGTGTTTCCATACAAATTGTGAAATTTTTTGTTCTAGTTCTGTGAAAAATGCCAGTGGTAGTTTGATAGGTATTGCATTGAATCCGTAGATTTCTTTGGTTAGTATAGTCATTTTCACAATGTTGATTCTTCCAATCCAAGAACATGGTATATCTCTCCATCTATTTGTATCATCTTTAATTTCTTTCATCAGTGTCTTATAATTTTCTGCCTACAGGTCTTTTGTCTCCTTAGGTAGGTTTATTCCTAGATATTGTATTTTCTTAATTTCACTTTCAGATTTTTCATCATTAGTGTATAGGAATGCAAGAGATTTCTGTGCATTACTTTTGTATCTTGCTACTTTACCAAATTCATTGATTAGCTCTACTAGTTTTCTGGTACCATCTTTAGGATTCTCTATGTATATTATCATGTCACCTGCAAACAGTGACAGCTTTACTTCTTCTTTTCAGATTTGGATTCCTTTTATTTCTTTTTCTTCTCTGATTGCTGTGGATAAAACTTCCAAAACTATGCTGAATAATAGTAGTGAGAGTGGGCAACCTTGTTTTGTTCCTGATATTAGTGGAAATGGTTTCAGTTTTTCACCATTGATGATGATGTTGGTTGTGGGTTTGTCATATATGGCAGAACCAGCTTTTAGTTTTATTGATCTTTGCTATTGTTTTCTTTGTTTCTATTTCATTTAATTCTGCTCTGATCTTTATGATCTCTTTCCTTCTACTAGCTTTGGGTTTTGTTTGTTCTTCTTTCCATAGTTCCTTTAGGTGTAAGGTTAGATTGTTTATTTGAGATTTTTCTTGTTTCTTCAGGTAGTTTTGTATTGCTATAAACTTCCCTCTTAGAACTGCTTTTGTTGCATCCCATAGGTTTTGGATAGTCGTGTTATCATTGTCATTTTTCTCTAGGTATTTTTGATTTCCTCTTTGATTTCTTCAGTGATCTTTTGGTCATTTAGTAACGTATTGTTTAGCCTCCATGTGTTTGTGTTTTTTACATGTTTTTCCCTGTAATTCATTTCTAATATCATAGCATTGTGGTCAGAAAAGATGCTTGATATGATTTCAGTTTTCTTAAATTTACTGAGGCTTGATTTGTGATCCAAGATGTGATCTATCCTGGAGAATATTCTATGCTCACTTGAGAAGAAAGTGTAATCTGCTTTTTTTGGATGGAATGTCCTATATATATCAATTAAATCTATCTGGTCTATTGTGTCATTTAAAGCTTCTGTTTCCTTATTCATATTTTGTTTGGATGATCTGTCCATTGGTGTAAGTGAGGTATTAAAGTCCCCCACTATTATTGTGTTACTGTCAATTTCCTCTTTTATAGCTGTTTGCAGTTGCGTATGTATTGAGGTGCTCCTATGTTGTATGCATATATATTTATAATTGTTATATCTTCTTGGATTGATCCATTGATCATTATGTAGTGTACTTCCTTGTCTCTTGTAACATTCTTTATTTTAAAGTCTATTTTATCTGATATGAGTATTGCTACCCCAGTTTTCTTTTGATTTCCTTTTGCACGGAATATCTTTTTCTATCCCCTCACTTTCAGTCTGTATGTGTCCCTAGCTCTGAAGTGGGTCTCTTGTAGACAGCATATATATGGGTCTCGTTTCTGTATCCTTTCAGCAAGCCTATGTTTTTGGTTGGAGCATTTAATCCATTCATGTTTAAGGTAATTATCAATATGTATGTTCCTATGACCATTTTCTTAATTGTTTTGGGTTTTTTTTTGTAGGTCCTTTTCTTCTCTTGTGTTTCCCACTTAGAGAAGTTCCTTTAGCATTTGTTGTAGAGCTGGTTTGGTGGTTCTGAATTCTTTTTTTTTTTTTTTTTTTTTTACCTTTTTGGCAGATCACTTTTTTTTAAACATTTTTCTTAGAGTATAATTGCTTTACAATGTTGTGTCAGTTTCTGCTTTATAACAAAGTGAATCAGTTTTACATATACATATGTCCCTATATCTCTTCCCATGCATCTCCCTCCCTCCCACCCTCCCTCCCTATCCCACCCCTCTAGGTGGTCACAAAGCACCTAGCTGATCTCCCTGTGCTATGCAGCTGCTTCCAACTAGCTATCTATTTTGGTAGTGTATATATGTTTTAGCTTTTGCTTGTCTGTAAAGCTTTTGGTTTCTCCATGGAATCTGAATGAGATCCTTGCTGGGTCGCATAATCTTGGTTGTAGGTTCTTCCCTTTCATCCCTTTAAATATATCATGCCACTCCCTTCTGGCTTGTAGAGTTTCTGCTGAGAAATCAGTTGTTAACCTTATGGGAGTTCCCTTGTATGTTATTTGTCGTTTTTCCCTTGTGGCTTTCAATAATTTTTCTTTGTCTTTAATTTTTGTCAGTTTGATTACTGTGTGTCTTGGCGTGCTTCTCCTTGGGATTTTCCTGTCTGGGACTCTCTGCGCTTCCTGTACTTGGGTGGCTATTTCCTTTCCCATGTTAGGGAAGTTTTCGACTATAATCCCTTCAAATATTTTCTCAGGTCTTTTCTCCTTCTCTTCTCCTTCTGGGACCCCTACAATGCAAATGTTGTTGCATTTAATGTTGTCCCAGAGGTCTCTTAGGCTGTCTTCATTTCTTTTCATTCTTTTTTCTTTATTCTGTTCCACGGCAGTGAATTCCACCATTCTGTCTTCCTGGTCACTTATCCATTCTTCTGCCTAAGTTATTCTGCTATTCATTCCTTCTAGTGTATTTTTCATTGCAACTATTGTATTGTTCATCTATATTTGTTTCTCCTTTAATTCTTCTAGGGGTTTATTCTTTAATTCTTCTATGTCTTTGTTAAACATTTCTTGTATCTTCTCGATATTTGCCTCCATTCTTTTTCTGTGGTCCTGGATCATCTTCACTATCATTATTCTGAATTCTTTTTCTGGACAGTTTCCTATCTCAACTTCATTTAGTTGTTTTTGGGGTATTTTATCTTTTTCCTTCATCTGGTACATAGCCCTCTGCCTTTTCATCTTGCCTCTCATTCTGTGAATGTGGTTTTTGTTCCACAGGCTTCAGGATTGTAGCTCTTCTTGCTTCTCCTCCCCCTTCTCTTTGCTTATCTTAACTCCTAATTATCTTTTACGTCCTAGTTAAATGTCTTCCTACCTCAGGAAGTCTTCTGTGATATATATGTCCATGTAGCATTCCAAACTTGTCTTTGTAGCACTTAGTATAAGTGTGGTTAATTATTTTTGAGTTATTAGTTTGATTCTGTCTTTCCTACTAAACTGGCTTGGGAGAAACGCTCATCATTCCCTACCTTCCCTCCTGGGTTCTAACCAATTGAATATGCACACAAAGGATGAAGAGTAGGGGCCAATAACTCTGAAGTACAGGGACAATTGTTAGAGGACACACGTTAGGCCTGAGGCTAAAATGGGCCTTCTTCTCCCTTGCCTCCTGGATTGAAGGTTCCTAAGCCCTAGTACCATTCAGGCCAATCTACCTACCCTGGTGAGAAGCAGGAAAAGAGAGCAGAGTCTGTTGACACTGTGAAGTCCAGAAGTGGTGTTGGTGCTGCCTTTCTAACCTGTGGGTGAGGCAAACTTTGGCAGAGCCAAAGTGGAGTCTCTTTGCTGCTTTTGGAGGCAAAGGGACCTCAGCCAATAGGGTAACATCATTCAGTGAGTGATTGAATCTGACCAATCAGATTATTCATTCCTCCTCCTGTGGGGAGAATCGAATGTGTTAGTGAAAAGAGAGGTTACTGAAAGTGAGAGCTAGTGGGGAGTGGTGGAAAGATATATCTCCACCTCCATCAGAGTTTTAGGCCAGGAACCTTGTCCATCTTATTTCCCCATTGTGTCCTCTATGCATACGATAAGAGCTATTGCAAAGTTTTAAAAATTAATACATGCTCTTTGCATAGTACCTGGAACATTGTAAGCCTTCATTATATATTTGTTGAATCATGAATCAGTCTTTACTGATTACTGAATCATTGGTTACATGGTTGATCAAACTTTTAAAAAGACACTTATTATTTAATGGAAAATGCAAGGCAGAAAATCTGGTTCTAGCCCTGGTTGTGCTATTTGGTGTTTGACCTTGATCAAGATACTTAGCATCCTTCCTAATCTGTTTTTCTCTTATGAAATAAGGCAGTTGAACAACCTTAACTGTGACTGGTCTTCTCTAGCTCTACATTCTGGTTCTAAAATGCCAAGTTCAAATGCTCTTTGGCTTTAAGCAGAAAAACGTCCTTAGAGCAAAAAGTAAACTAAACTCTTCTTCTTAAGAGTTACATAGCTAAAAAGTTTCTAAAGTCAATTAGAAGTGGCAGGTTTTGAACAGTAAAGTCTAATTAGAAATGTAAGAAAGTAGAAGTGATTCTAAAAAGAACCCCAAACAAACGCAAAAACAATTTCTTAAAAAGGGGCAATTAGAAAGTGCTTTTAAACGTAATTAGCAAAGCAATTTAAATCTCAAGTTTTTGCCTTGTACTATTTAGTCGGCAAGGATAAATCTCTGTCAATTATTTTTCTCCTTTCATTCAAAACCACAGAAGTTAAAAGCAGTAAATTCTAGAAGTATTAGAGGACTACAGGTAAAGCTATTGGACATATGGATTATCTTTGCTTAACCTGCAACCCGGGTTTACAGTTTTATCTGAATGTTTCATACACAAGTGCAAACTGTATATAATTAGGGTCTTTCCTTGACTTATCATTGGTTGCCAACTGACTTTCCAGTTTACAATTGTTATAGCTTCTATTAACTGAGATGTTAGTAGTCAGGCAGGACTTTCCTGAAGTTCTGAATTTATAAGTATTTGCAGAAAATATTTTGTCTTTATATTTTATTATTAAACATTGTTCACTTGTGAGCCCAAATTAATTCTTTTAGCAAAATATTTTAAAGATACTACTATATTTCAGGCATAGTGATATAGACATAGGAAATACAAACATGAATAAGAAAATCCTTGGTTTTAAATGGACAGTCTAATGGAGGATAAAGTCATGCAAAAATACAATTACACTAGAAATAAAAACATTAATTTCTTGAAGTTGACACATGTACAAGTTCCTATGGGAATACAAGGGAAGGAGTGAATTATTAGGGAATCAGAAAAGCCTTCACTGATGAAATGCCATTTGAGTGGGTATTAAATGATACATAGGGAGTGAGTACATTCCTAACAGAGAGAATAGCACATATAAAGGAAAGGTGTTAGTAAAGGGAATAATTTGCTCAGGAAACATAAAAGTAGTTTCTTTGGTAGGAAGATATTTACAACAAAATGACACAAGATTGAAACCCTTCCTATATAAAGAGCTTTTATAATTCAATGAGAAAAGATGAACACCTCAGTAGAAAAATGGGCAAATATTAATATAAATATTTATTGAACACTATTATATTTACAAAATAGTAACAATGAAAACAACAACAATATACTCCCTGTCCTCATGGAGCTTGCAAGCTAGTGTGAGTTGCAGATAAGTAACTAGACTAATCACAATTTAGTGCGATGAAGCTGTGCTCAGAACATATGGGAGAAGCACCTAAATAATAGTTCGGGAGTGAGAGAAATCTGCCTGAGGAAGCAGCTTCTAATGTTAAAGGTGAAAAATGGGTAGAATGTAGACAGACACAGCTAGGAGTAGGTTGGTGAGAGGATGAGGATAGAAGAGGATGAAGGAGTTGGTGAGTAGTGTAATCATAGTGAATAATGTACGTGAAGGCCTGGAATTTGTGGGAAAGGAAGACATTTAAGAGTGTCTGAAGCACAGGGTACAAGGGGAGAAGTCAGATCATGTAAGCCTTGGAAACTATGTTAAAGAAGTTTGGATTTTCTTAAGGAAGCCATTAAGATGTTCTAAGCAGGGAAGAAAAACTATGATTAGATTTGAGCTTTAGCTAATATGACTGTAGTGCAGAGAATGGATTGGAGTGGGCAAGAAGTCTATTTAAGAGGATTTTTATGTAACCTAGAAGAAAGATGGTGGGCATCAGTGGGAGTAAGAGAAAAGTGTATGGATTTGAAATTTAATTAGGAGGTAGAATTGGCAGACCTTGGTGACTATTAGGATATACCAGGAGTGGTGGCTTAAAGAAGTAAGAACAGCTTTGAAGAGAAAGATGATGAATGCTGTTCTGGACATGTTGAGTTGTAGGTGTCTAAAGGACATAAAAATGGAAATTTCTGGAAGGTAATTAGTTGTATGAGTCTGGAACTCAGGAGAAAGAACTTGTGCAGATAGAGATTTGGGAATCATCAGTATATACATGATAATCTATGTCATGAGGTCATCTAGAGACAGTGAGTACTGTATGAAGAGAAGAGAAGATTAGGATGGAACTCTGAGGTAGAACTCTGCCATGTACCAAGGAAGAAAAGTCCTCAAGATGAGAAGGAAGGGCCTGGAGGTAGGTGAGAGGAAAGCCAGGGTAGTTTTGTGCCGTGGAAACTAAGGGTAGATACTGTTCAAGAAAAAGGAAATGGTTTACTGTATCAAATGTTGTTGAGAGGCTGTGTAAGATAGCATTGAAGACCATCTATTAGATTTAGTAAAAGGTGGTTGACAGTGACCTTGTGGAGAGCAATTTGAACGGAGTGTTGGATGAGGCATCTAAGGTGTCTGCCAGTGGGTAGAAAGTGAAATGATAACAGGAATCAAGCAAAAGAACATTAACACACAATTTACAAAACAAGAAATACAAAGGGTCAAGAAACAAAGATGTTCCATCTCATTAGTAAAAAAGAAATACAAAATAAAATACGTATTTTTAGTCAGTCAATTTGGCAAAGACAGAAAATTAATACATATGCTGTTCACACACTATTGGTGTGTCACTTTACATAATTTTTGAAGGCAATTAGGCAATATCAAAAAAAATTTTAAATGTGCATACCTTTAATATCACAATTCTATTTCCTTCTTGGCAGAGAGGGGAAAACATGTTCCTCATTATGTCTTTTTGTTTTTGTGTTCTCTACTATCACCACATAATAGCTGTTTGGAGTTGAGAATACCAAGAAGAGTGCCAAAGGGGGAAATTTTTCTTGTTCTGCATTTTTGTTGTTATTGCTGTTATTTATTTTATTTTTTAATAACCTTTTTTAAAAAAAATCTGCGTTGGGTCTTCGTTGCTGTGTGCGGACTTTCTCTAGTTGCAGTGAGCAGGGGCTACTCTTCGTTGTGGTGAGTGGGCCTCTCAATGTAGTGGCTTCTCTTGTTGCGGAGCACAGGCTATAGGCGCGTGGGCTTCAGTAGTTGTGGCACACGAGCCCAGTAGTCATGGCTCATGGGCTCTAGAGCACAGGCTCAGCAGTTGTGGCGCACGGGCTTAGTTGCTCTGAGGCATGTGGGATCCTCCCGGACCAGGGCTCAAACCCATGTCCTCTGCATTGTCAGGCGGATTCTTAACCACAGTGCCACCAGGGAAGCCCTATTTTGTTTTTTTATAGTGGAGTAAAGGGTTAATTTTGGGAGTGCTGGAATGTCAAGCCAGGTTATCAGGAGTCTCATCTGCTGGAGGACACACCACCACAGGCTTAGAAAAGACTGAAGAGAATTGTGGGCTGGAGAGGTTGACGACTTTCAAATAAAGAAAGGGAGCTGAAGTCTGCTTTTCCTCCACGAAACCAAAAACAAAAAAATAAAAGAACTAAAAATGCTAAAAAAAACAAAACCCTTTGGGAAACTCAAGGCACTCACCTTGTCATGTTGGGGAATTACAAGACAAGTATACTGAGTATACAGAGTAAGGATAGAGGAAGAGGATAAAAGTGCAGAAATGTAGAATGCCAAGCCATACAAATAATTTTCTGCCACAGTTCCTAAAGGACTCAGGATATATTTCCTGGCAGCGGGATCAATAAAGGAAAAGGGAAAGGGAAGGGTCCTTCAGGAATGTTTTTCTTCCAAATCTCACATAAGCAAAGAGGTAAACTAGTTAGCAAGGAGTATTGGTGAAAGCCTCACGAAATCAAAATAAAGGAAAAGATAAGCCCCATTAGGGTAAGGATTTATGTCTGTTTCATTGCTTTATTGTTGCCACCCAGAAGAATACCTGGCACATAGTAGATGCTCAATTAATAATAGATGAAAGTAGAATGAAAATTGAATGGAAGATTTGAGACCACTATTGCCCTAAGTATAATCTGGGCCCTTAATTGCTTCCTGTGACTGGTATTGTCTGGGGAACCAATGGTTACATTTGCTAAAACTGATAGCCTACAAAACAAGAGGAGTGAAGTGTGGATTGTTGGCAGAACATGAAGTTATTTTAAAAAATTATTGTTTCTTTTAATTTATTTAACAACAAATGCAAAATCTAGAGCCATCTGATAGCAGTTGTTTCTTTGTTTTCTTCTTTTCTTATTTTGGAATGTAATGGCATAACTAGAAATCAGACTGACTTTGTAAATAGATGGTGACTTTAACTAATATGTTTATCTCAATCTACGTCACAAAAGGAGAAGGGAGAACATCAACCAGTCACAAAGCTTGCATTAGCATTAATTGGTGATTATTGTAATGTGCACAGCAGATTTTACTTTTTCTAAGATGCAACCGTTTGATTAGTTGGCTCCATTTGGAGGACAGGCAATCACAATTACAGAAATGGGAGAAGTGAAAATGCTCCCAAGAAGTTGCATAAGAATACAGCTTCTTAAGGTTGTTGTTGCTGTTTTCATAGCAAACTTGGATATAGAAACCATGTTCAATGTACATGGGGGAACTTGCAGTACTTTTTGTTTATCCTCTTGGTTCCTACTTTTCCCCCCCATGCTTCAGAATTCTCTTCTTTATATAAAGAAGAAGCAATGGAAGAGTTTCCATACTAAAGCTTTCACCAGTGTAAACCAAGACACTTTCACTGTTGTAAAACAACAAGACACAAGAAGGGAACTTGATGCAACAATTAGAAATGGGCTTGCATGATGTAACAGCCAAAAGAAAAACTATGCCGGCTTTTTGTTTTGTTTTGTTTTGTTTTGTTTTGACTCTGGTTGCCAGCACTCTGTAGTTTAAAACTTTGACTCCTTGAAATGCTCTATTGTCTTAATTTCCCTAAGACTCTTGGGGTTTTCCATCTATATCTTTGGCTTCCTTCTTTCTCTCTTGTGTACAGGTTCATCTTAAACTACCTAGCCAGTGTTAGGACCACTTATTTTTTCAATCAGTACTCTTTCTTTAAGAAATCTCATTCATGTCCACCATTTGAATTAGCACCTTGTTCAGGTGACTCAACATTTTATCTCTAGCATAGGTTATTTGTCTGCTTCCAGCCTCTTAGAGCTTGCCTACATAATATATCTTTTTATCCTAAAGGCACTCAAACTCACCATGCTCAAAAATAAAAATTATAATTTATCTCTCCATATAATGGTCTCTACCAAAAATGCCACCATGTATTCTGGTATACAAGCCAAAGTCATCTCTTATGCTGCTTTCTTCTCCTTTCCTTGCTACATTCAATCCTCACTAGCTTTCTCCATTTCTCTCCTAAATATCTCTCCATTTTTTTTTCTCTAGTTCCATCACCTTTAGTCTAGTGCAGTTTATTCTTTATCACCGAGACTACTTCAGAAATCTTCTAAGTCATGTTCAATTCCGTTTCCACAGTGCTGCCATTTCAAGACATAGATATGAACACATAATTCTCCTTGCCACTGATCTTGAGGAAAGTTTAAAAGTCTTAACAAGACCTACAAAGTTTTGAATGATTTGAACCCTCCTCACCCTCTCCAGTGTCATCTCACCCTGCATTTGCCTTACTCTTTGTGCTCCAGCTGCACTGGCCTTCCTTTGATTCCTATTCTCTCTGCTCCTTGCCACAGTGCCTTTGAACATGCTCTTTTCTTAGCTAGGAATGCACTTACCCCACTTTCTCTGGTCAACTCACACTCATTGTTCAAATCTTAGCTTATTTTCCTTCAGGAAAGACATTTATAACTTCCTCGACTTGATCCATTGTCCCTAACATTCTCATATTCCATTGTACATCTCTTTATTATGCTTATCACATGGGTGTGTGGCTGGGGAGGGCAGGAGCTCCCAGTCAACCAGAGAGGTGACAGGATGAAAGGTGCTGTGTCAGCTGGATGGATTGACCAGCTTTTGCTCTCCCTTCATGTCCTCACACTGTCTCTGGGAGGACGTTACCCTCACTTTGGGGAGGTGCCTAGCTTTCACCTATATTTATAATTCAACCCTATTTTGTACTTGCTATTCCTTGACTATACCCTGTATTTTTCCAACTAGATGTTCACCCTGCAGAGTAGAATCATCTCTTCCTTTTCCACCTGTAAATAGTCTACTTTATCCATAAGAATAATAATAAGAAGAATATTTTGGTAGCTGCTTACTATGTGCAATGTTTGTTACCTCTATTTTCCCATTTAATTCTCACAACAATCCTATTCAGTACATTCTGTTATTATCTCCATTTTATAGATAAGAAAACTGAGGCCCTGCGAGGTTAAGTAACAGCATCAGTCGCAATGCTAAGTGTTAGAGCTAGAATTTGTGCTGAGAAAACTGAAAAACTGGTTTCTGATGATATCTTCTGCTTTGTGAGATGCTTCTTCTTTCGTGAAGACTTTCTTGGTAGGCCAGCAAGATGTGATCTCTTTTTGTAGTTTTCTCTGCATTTTGTTTATGCTTCTATTATAATGATGATCATATTCTGTACTTTATTATGAATGTCTATTCTCCTGCAGCAGATTATAAACTCTTTGAGGGCAAAAACTATATCTATTCATTGTGTTCTTCCCTTGAATAACTTTAGGATAGTCACCTAGCTTCTGAATTAGTCAACCTCTATTATGTGAGAAGGTTGGACCAATCAGTGGTTGAAAGCTTCAATGAGTATAGGGGCCAAGCATGTAACAAATAATTGAGATGGCCTGTTTGGCTGTGATGTACTGAAGAATATAGTCCTATCTGAAGAGAGCAGCAGCTACTTGGTTCCTACCGATTGTAGTCACACTGGAGTGTTATGCCTGGTATTGCCAGAGCTTTTGATTTTTCAAGAGAAGTCAGAAATCTGGATTTTTTAAAAAGTGGTATCCCTTGCTTTTTAAATGTTGGATCAATTAAAACACAGACTAGACCTATGTGGACTAGATCTGGACCAATGACTTGTAGATTTTCTTTTTACTCTTCCTTTAAGCTCTTTTTTTAAAAATTAATTTATTTTTTGTCTGTGTTGGGTCTTCGTTTCTGTGTGAGGGCTTTCTCCAGTTGCAGCAAGTGGGGGCCACTCTTCATCACGGCGCGCGGGCCTCTCACTATCGCGGCCTCTCTTGTGGAGCACAGGCTCCGGACGCGCAGGCTCAGTAGTTGTGGCTCACGGGCCCAGTTGCTCCGCGGCATGTGGGATCTTCCCAGACCAGGGCTCGAACCCATGTCCCCTGCATTGGCAGGGGGATTCAGATTCTCAACCACTGTGCCACCAGGGAAGCCCCCTTTAAGCTATTTTATGCAGAATAATGATTGCATACAAATGAATATTCTAATTCTTATCAAATTTGTTCTAGAAATCACTGCTATTATCAGTAGTATCTTCTGTAATGACTGAGAATGGGAAGAAAGAGGGAGAAGAAATATCAAGCCACCAAGGTTTTACCATTTTGGAAGGACAAACATATTTAAAATAAATAATCTAAGACCCCTGTTCTATAATTATCTGTGTGTATATTTATAAGCATAGATGTATATGTAATTTGCATATATATATCATTGAATATGTGTATATTTACTTTATATCCAGAATTTGCAGATTTACACTATATTTCACATTTACACAAATTTGCATTTGAATTTACAGAATATGTAAATTTATGTTAGAGAATTTTGAAAAATTAAAAGGTCAGACTCAATTTTAGCTTAAAAAGTTTGAAAACTGGACAGTGATCTTATTGCTTTGATAATCTAATTCCCTGAACTAGCCAGACCTTGGAAAATGAGCAGCTTAAAAATGTATCTGCCTGTGCTAGAATTTGAAATGACTGTTTAAACTCTTTCAGTCATATCCTGTAAGCTAAGAATATTTTTGAGAAGCTACATGTTGACAAGAATGAAAATGAACTAGATCAGTCATCTCCAGCACATGCAAACGATAAACTCTTTTCAAGTTCTATTCAAGAGCTTTGGTTTCCCAGAGCCTTATACTGAACAACAGTCTCAATCAACATCTAAAAATAGGTGTAAAGAGCTCTCACCATGGATATGGCACAGCATGAAGTACTGTAGGGATATTGAAGACAGGTAATATTTTCAAGGAGCCAAGGTTTAGTCAGTCTCAAGCAAGAATGTAAATATTTGGCACTATTTGTTAGCTTCTCAAGAAGATTACCCGGGAGAATTTAGGAATTTCCTTCCTGGATTGGCTTTATGAATAGGCTAGACATTAATCTAAGAGATGCTCATTTTCTTTCTAACTTTGTTGATGCTCTATGTTAAAACTTCTTTAGGGGTAAGAGTGTTTTCTTAAGAGGAAATAACTTCAAACTTCCTTCTTTTGGAGTTTCTTCCAGGCTGCATTTTTAGCTCAAAGTAAATAGAGATGGTTATATATTAGCCAGAAGAATGACCACAGGAAGAGAAAAGAATACAGTCCAACTGACATTCTGTAGGCTAGAGAATGTTGGAGCTTGAAGGGACTTTAGCAGTTCCTTAGCTGTTGTCCTACACTCTTAGGGAGTTAGACTAGTTATCTCCAAGACCCATCATAGCTCATTTGTCAAATGAGGCAGCTGAGGCCTAGGGTCAAAGTTTATATTTACTGTGGCTCAGTCTCTCAGGGAAAAGGGAGTTGACTATTAAAATACCAAAATGAGTTCAGATAATGAAAAATTGGCAACAATTTTTGTGGCATTTCAAATAAAGGGAACAGAATTGATCTAGTACTTGAGATTCTAGAAATAACATTTTCTAGCATATGTTTTTCTTTAATCTTAAACAAATTCTAATATATCTTGGGTATCTAATGTGGAAAGAAGCAAACCAATTAAACAAAACCACCTAGCTCAGTGCCTGACTCATTGCAGGCACTCAACATATACGTGTTGATTTAAAAATTTTTTTAGATTAAATAGATTTTATTTATTTTTTCATGTTTCTAATCTAGATGTCTTTGACCCAAGCCTATAACTCTTCCTTGAGACAGAAACTAATTGAACAATTCATTTTGGTAGTTTTTATTTTTATCATAAAACTGCTGCACAAGGGATATTTGACTTCTAGATAATTTTGGTAGATATATGAAAAGAAAAAATAATTCTTTGCCTGGGATTTTATGTCCTACCAAAATTAAATAAATACATAAAAGTACATAAATCAAACCTCCTTGCATGCTAGCCTGCAGGGAAGAGAATGAAATTTGTGTGTATTGTTCTCATTGTTCAGGACAGCTGGGAAGAGGAAACAGGTGCTATTGAGTTTTAATCTTTCTCTTTTCACATCAGAATCTTCATATATATGATATTTAAAAATTCAGTGGGGAAATTGTACACACTTTAATATTAATTGTGACTAAATGAATGGTTAACATTTCATATGAGCCATTTAAAAATTTTGAACTTTGCTTTTATGTTCATCCTTCACATACCTGTTGGTATAATCTCTTATGAATAGTATTTTCATTATATTCTTCTCTTGCTCAAAATCTTATTAAGAATGCCTGTAGCTTTAGTAGGTACAAGTGGGAGCTCTAGGGACAGAAGTTCTGGGTCTGAGTCTCTACCTTTTGCTAGCTGTGTGACTTTGGAAATGTCATTTATTTCCTCTGAGGCTCAGTTTCCTTATAAACAAACCAGGGGAATGTGTACAACAATATTGATATTATTGTTGTGAGGAATAAATGAGACAATGTTTAAAGCACTTAATTAGCACAGTGCCTGGCATGAGGTAAGCCTTAGTATGTACATAGTACAGAGTACAGAGTGCATAGGCACTCAATAAATCTTGATTTAACGAATCGATGGATATCTAGTGCTTGGAAGGTACCATGTAAATCCTTTACCCTATCATTCAGGAATTGGCTCCTGTATTTATCCCAGGCACCAATACTCTTAGTTTGTTATAGTCTAGTTAGGATTTGTCCCTTTGTTACAGCCAAACGAATTTCCTTTCTGCCCCTAAGCACTATTCAGCTTCTCACTCCCATGCTTTCACTGTTGTCCTTACCCCACAGAGTGCTATTTACTCTTCAATGCCACAATATTTCAATTTGTTTCATAATCTTGCACAAAACTCTCGTTTTCCAGGAAATTGCTTAATTAACCCCATTTGACTTAGGTCTCACCATTATTCTGATTCATCTTCTCAGCACACACATACTTGTTTGCATAATCCTCTGCACCTGCAGATATATAGCTTTGCATGGTTCTTAAGTCATTTTCTGTATATTTATCTCCCTCCTCCAGCTAGTTGCAAAGCTGTTCAGTGGCACTGAGACATGCATCTCTTACTTTGTAACACCCTTCCCATATCACCTTTGGCATCTAGCCTCAAGAACATGGTTTCAAATGCTTGCTGAAGAAAATGAATCAATGATATTTAATGAAATTGCATTTTGCAGCAATGAAAAGCAAAACATCAAATGGAGGCAATTTCATGCTTGTGATCTAAAAGAGCAGACCAGGTGTTCTGACAATGAACTGGTATTTGTGATTATTTATTTATTTATTTATTTATTTATTTATTTATTTATGGCTGCTCTGGATCCTTGTTGCTGCGTGCAGGCTTTCTCTAGGTGCGGCGAGCTGGGGCTACTCTTCGTTGTGATGCATGGACTTCTCACTGCGGTGGCTTCTCGTGTTGCAGAGCACGGGCTCTAGGCACACGGGCTTCAGTAGTTGTAGCTTGTGGGCTCTAGAGAGCAGGCTCAGTAGTTGTGGTGCACGGGCTTAGTTGCTCTGCGGCATGTGGGATCTTCCCGGACCAGAGATCGAACCCGTGTCCCCTGCATTGGCAGGAGAATTATTAACCAATGCACCACCAGGGAAGTCCCTGTGATTATTTTTATATTTTATGAAATGAGGATGGAGGAGGAAAATGCATTATTGTGTGATTGCAATGGCGATAGTGTAACATGTATAGCATTGTGAAATATTCTACTGTTACAGAGTGAGTGTACAATTTAAAAGAATGATATAGCTTGGCTGTGACCCTGGTCATGTCACTTAACCTGTCAGGAGCTCAGTTTCCCCATCTGTAAAATAAATGAGGGGTTGGATTATATTATCTCTGTCTGCTCTCAGTTCTATTATTTTATGGTTTTTAGACCACATACTTCAGCCTAAGTTGGTAGTGTGGCTGTGTGTATATGATGTGAATTTTAAATATATGATATCTTAGTAGTCATAACTTGTTCCTTTTGAGAGTGGCTAGACATATTAAATATATGTAGCTTCTGTCTCGGGTATGTGATGTTTGTGATCTTTGCCTTGAGAAACCAAAAGGTTCTAGGTTAGGATAAACAAGATTCAGTATATTCTAGCAGGCTAAGGATGATGAGGGAAAGAGAAACTAAAGAAAGAATTTTTAGTTCAGGAATAAATTAAGACTTAGGTAAAACAGGGCCAGCATTTATCAATAAGCAGAAATAGGTATCTTTCCTCATTCTTTCTCTCCCGTTTACCTCCCTAAATGCCAGGGAAACACCCTCCCAAAAAAGGAATTTATCACCAATTACAATTCATGATTCAAAGTCATCATAAAAAATTGCTACTATTAAGCACAGAGACTTGGCTATTTAAAAAAAAATACAAGTAAAAATTTTATTAACACATAAAAGTAGAAAGACATGTAAACTTATATCAAGTAATATAAATCACTTGCAAATCTGCCAGTGCCCTAGGTTAATGATATTAAAGAACCATACGACACTGATGAGGAATTTATTCCCTGATCACGAAACCAGAATTAAAAGACAGACTATATTGATTTGTCTAGTTTTATAGAAACATTTGTTTCTAATGAATGAATGAAAATTACTTCTTCAAAAGCATCTCCCCACCATGCATTTTTTTCCCCTTTGAACAGAAAAGGAATTGTATTGAGGAATCTCTTTATTGAGATACAATTCACATATTTAAAGTGTACAATTAAATGGTTTTTGATATATTCACAGAGTTGTATAACCATCTTCACAATCAATATTAGAATATTCTCATCACCCGAAAAGAAACCCCCTACCCATTAGCAGTCACTCACCACTGCTCCCATTCCCCAACCCCAGCCCTAAGCAACCATTAACCTACTCTGCCTCTACAAATTGACCTACTCTGGACATTTCATATAAGCGGAATCATATAATGTGTGGTCTTTTGTGTTGGTTTCTTTCACTTAGCATAATGTCCTCAAGGTTCCTCCATGTTGTAGCATGTGTCAGTACTTCATTCCTTTTTCTGCTTTTATATTATTTATCCATTCATCCATTGATGGGCATTAGGGTTGCTTCCACTTTGGGGCTATTGTGAATAATGCTGCTATGAACCTTCAAGTATCAGTTCACAATCTATTCTTGACGCTGCTCCAGATCTTGTGAAACACTGAGAAGGCTCAACTCTCTCTTGCTTCTAGAAACTCATTCAAAGTAGAGCAGTCCCATGGAGACGTTGCCTCCACCATAAGAACAAAAAGAGAATATTCATTTAGCTGGAGGAGAGGGGACACGTGGGGGCCAGAGACATCTTCTTGGTAGATTCCTGACAACTTATGTCAGTTCATGGTCTCTGAGAAGTTTGGAGAAGATCATGAGGTTTTCTATCTGCAGAACGGGTACATGATCCCCTTGCTTCCTCCCAGCAGCCCCTCATTAAGACATCCACATCTAGGGAAATTTGGGTCCTAAAGTAACACCATATTTAAACAGCCTCATGGGAATGGTCAGACAGTGACATGTTTGGGAGATATCCTGAATTCCTTAGGTCAACACATGGATAAGGGTGAACAGGAAAAGATCCTGCATTTTTCAGATTTTCCTCACAACCCTCAGGGTATAACAGTTCTGGAGAGGAAGCTGAGCACTCCTCCTTGGGAGGGGAAAGGAGGAATCAAGATTGAGTGGAGTGAGTGGAGCCTCTCCCCTGCTGAGAGGCTCTGCATTTTTAAAAAAAGCAAAAAGTCTATATTATTCCTCAATTGTGCTTTTCATGACAATAGAAATCATTTCAAGGTACAAATCAATAAAAAGATAAAATATATGGTATTAGAGATCTTCCATAATGAGAATCAGTTTTTGAAGAAATGTAGTTCTGTCATGTAACGGTAACCTAACATGGTTTTTTAGAGCTTGGCACATTGTGTAGCACATTGAGTACATAGGACTTCAAGCTAAGAGATGAATTATCTAAAATGGATTATATTTATATATCTCTAGTTACATTTTGTATCTTTAATATTACATAAAATTACTATAAAGATGTGTTATTGAACACACATCGTTCATCAAATGGAGCCCAAAGGAAATAGAAGCAACCTGAGAAATTTCTCTGAGGATGTTTTATAGCCTCAAAGGTGCTACAAGCCTTTTACCAAAAGACTGGGAGAAAAAGAACAAATCACTATGAGTCAAGAGTATGTATATTGAGGCTGAGGGGAAAGGTAAGGGATTGCTGAAAGCGTAAGGAATTGAGGCCAGAGAGTGGGATACTGCAGTTAAGGCTTTCTGATGTAGAGCAGTCCTAGGAGATGGCAAGGTCTGGAAGGCTTCAATGGCAGTGAGTGGGTAGAATGAAGTGAAGGTGAATGTCACAGGAGTTAAAGGTTTAGGAACTAAAAATGTAGGGCACTGAGTGGACCGACTGTCCATAAGGATCTTTACTTATTGAATGAATAGGGAGTGCCTATTCTGTGGAAGGTATTGTGGAGAGACAGCCATAAATGAGGAAGACACAGTTCCTGGCTTCATAGAACTTCTGTTCTGGTAAAGAAGATAGACAGCTAAACAAATAGTTATAATAAAGTAATAGACTTAGACAGAGAGTGTCTGTCCTCTCTGGTAGCTAATGATAATGGTATTATTTTTAGGAGGCTTGCTCTTGCCCATTTTTCTATCATTTTTTTGAGTAAAAAAATGGCTTTCAGTTTACAGACAAAAATAAAATAGATTTAGAAAAGTTAGGTAATTTATTCAATGTCATACAGCTAGTGAGTGGCAGAGCTAGGCTTCAAAACCTATGTAAGGTGACTACAGCCCATCCTTCTGGCTGATTAAAACTGAAAAATATGGAAACATACAAAAATGCTACTTGAGGACTCCAAAAAGTTAACAAAAGCAGTAATATTATGGAGAGAAGTCAAACCTTGGAGAAGGGACCAACATGGGGGTGAGTTTCCCATTTTTGTTCCTTGTGCGGCTTTGTGTCTAGAGTGGGTCCCAGTCACACAGTGGTGTGGTGATGTTGCAGGCTAAAACTCTGATAGAAAATTCATCAACTTTCTGGCCAGAAGAACAAGGAAAAGAAGAGCCACAATACTGGATAGTGTGGGAGGGATCACAGAGGGGCGAAAGCTGGAGAAGGGGTCCTCTAATTCTGTACAAGTCTCAGGTGAACCCCTCAGCTATTCCTGCATAGGATAGACCCTAATGAGAAGAACAAAGGCTTTTAGAAATGAAGTGAGGTTAGAATCTTCTATGTACAAGTTTCAGATTAACCCTGAAAAAAACCTGCATGAGACAGATCCAAATAAGCAGAGCAAATTTTGGGGGAAATAAAATAAGATTTAATATTTTAGCAACTTTACTGAGGTATACTTTACATACTGTAAAATTCATCTGCTTTAATTTTATAATTCAGTGATTTGGGGGAAATTTACTGAGTTGTACAAACATCACTACAGTTCTGTTTTGATCATTTCCATCAGCCCAATAAGATCACTTGTTTCTGTTTACAGTTAACCTTTGTTCTCACCCCTGGAAACCACTAATCAACCTTTTGTCTCTCTAGATTTGTGTTTTCTGGACATTTCACATGAATGGAATCATACAATATGTGGTCTTTGCATCTGGCTTATTTCACTTAGCATAATGTTTTTGAAGTCTGTCCATATTGTATTAGATATGAGTATTTTGTTCTTTTTTAAGGATGAAAAGTGTTCCATTGTATGGCTATTTCACATTCTAAACTAAAATTTGAACTGCCACCCATTTAAGGCAGGACAGAATTTATGGTCTGAACCTCACAGAATGATTACCTGGTAAAACAAAAGCATCAACATTCTCCAAAAGACCACAAGTCCCAGGACCCAGAGTCTAAACAAGACCATAGGCAAAATGTCTGAGACATTCTCATAGAAAGGAAAACTAAGAGAATGTGTCAACAGTAGACATGTTCTACAAGAAATGCTAAAGAAAGTTCTTCAAGATAAAGGAAAATTATATAAGAGGGAAACTGGAATCCACGGGAATAGAGGAAGAGCATCAGAGATGGTAACTAGATGGGTAAATACAAAAGACGATTTTCTCCTAAGTTTTTTAAAATATGTATTATTATTGAACTCAAAGGTGTAATATTGTCTTGTGGAGTTTTCAGTGTAAGTAGATATTATATTTATAAAAAATATTACATAAAAATGTACAAGAGTCTATTTGGTTAAATGACTTTTATATTTTACTTGATGTCACAAAATACTAACTTTATTTTTTTTTATAAATTTATTTTATTATTTTTTTAATTTTTGGCTTCATTGGGTCTTCGTTGCTGCATGTGGGCTTTCTGTAGTTGTGGCGAGCGGGGGCTACTCTTTGTTGCGGTGCATGGGCTTCTCATTGTGGTGGCTTCATTTGTTGTGGAGCACGGGCTCTAGGCATGTGGGCTTCAGTAGTTGTGGCTCAGGGGCTCTAGAGCACAGGCTCAGTAGTTGTGGCACACGGGCTTATCTGCTCCGTGGCATGTGAGATCTTCCTGGACCAGGGCTCGAACCTGGGTCCCCTGCATTGGTAGGCAGATTCTTAACCAATGCACCACGAAGGAAGTCCAATACTAACTTTAAATAGATTGCAAAAGGTTAGTTGTATATATTGTAATCCCTAGAGAAATTATTTAAAATATAATTCAAAGAAAAAATTCAAAAATTCCAATATACAAATTTATTTAGAATAGAAAAAAATATTCATCTAATTCAAAAGAAAGTAGAAAAAGGGTAAGAAAAGAACAAAAGGGACTTTCCTGGTGGTCAAGTGGTGAAGAATATGCCTTCCAATGCAGGGGATTCAGGTTCGATCCCTGGTCAGGGAACTAAGATCCCACATGCCATGGGGCAACTAAGCCTGCATACCACAGCTAGAGAGCTCATGCACTCTGGAGCCTGCGTGCCACAACTACAGAGTTCATGCAATCTAGAGCCCATGTGCCACAACTAGAGAAGAGAGAAGCCCAAGCGCGGCAATGAAGAGTGCATGCGACACAACGAATGAGCCCACGTATTGCAACTAAGACTCAATGCAGCCAATAAATAAATAAATAAAAGAAAAAAAGGTGTCCATCCCAGAGCCTCTAAAGTTGGAAGGGCTCTTTAAAAAAAAAAAAAGAAAGAACAAAAACAGAGGGGACAAGCAGAAACAAATAATGTCATATCTAAATCAAATTGTGGGGACTTCCCTGGTGGTCCAGTAGCTAAGACTCTGCACTCTCAATGCAGGGGGCCCGGGTTCGATCCCTGATCAGGGAACTAGATCCCACATGCTGCAACTAAGAGTTCGCATGCCACAACTAAAGATTCCACACAGAGCAACAAAGATCCTGTGTACTGCAACTAAGACCTGGCACAGCTAAATAAATACATAAATAAATATTTAAAAATATCAAATCATGCCACCAATTACATTGAATGTAAATAATCTAAAGATGCTAATTAAAAGACATAAATTGAAAATTGAATCATAAATGCAAGACCTAATTATATGCTGTCTATATGAAATGTACTTTAAATATAAAGGCATATATAGGTTAAAAGTAAAATTATGGAAGAAAATATACCATGAAAATACTAATCAAAAAATGCTATTGTGGCTATATTAGTATCAGACAAAGTAAACTTCAGAGCAAGGTATATTTCCAGGGACAAAGAGAGAATTACATAATTATAAAAGAATCAGTTCACCAAGAAGACATATAAATCCTAAATGTATATGCAGCTAACAGCAGATCTTCAAAATACATCTGACAAAAAGTAATAGAATGGAAAGAAGAAGTAGACAAATCCACAATTGTATATAGTGACATCAATAGGTATCTCAGTAATTGATAGAAAACTTAGAAAAGAGATGAATATGGGTATATAGAAGATGTAAACAACACTAGCAGCAGCCTGAGTTCATCTTCTTAATAAGTGCAGATGGAACATATTCTGGGTCATAAAACAAAACTTAATACTCTAAAAGAATAAAAGTCATACAAAGTATGTTTGCTGACCATAATGAAATTAAACTAGGAATTAATAACAGAGATATAAGATATCTGGAAAACCCTCAAATATTTGGAAAGCATTACTAAATAACCAATGAATAAAAGAGGAAGAGTCAAGGGAAATTATATTTTGAATTAAATTAAATTTAAATTGCAACATTTGTGAGATGCATCTAATGAAGTTCTTTGAGGGAAGTGTGTAGCACTAAATGTATCTTTTAGAAAAGAAAAAGTTTTCAAAATAAGGGTTTAAGCATCCATCTGAAGAAAATAGTAAAGATGAGCAAATTAAATTCAAAGAATGCAGAAGGAAGGAAGTAGCAAAGATAAGAGCAGACATCAGTGAAAATGAAAGCAGAAAAACAACTGAGAAAGTCAATGAAACAAAAAGCTGCATCTTCGAATTTTAATAAAATTGGTAAACATCTAGCAACACTAACAAAGATAAGAGTTAAGATGCAAATTGCCAATACCAGGAATGAAAGGAAGGATATCATTACAGAACCTACAGATATAAAAGGATAATACAGGAATACTGAGGACAATTGTATGCATATACATCTGGAAACTTAGATAAATTGGACTAATTCTTAAAAGCTACAAGCCATCAAATCTTTCTCAAGATGAAATAAGTAACTGTATAGTCTTATATCTATTAAATAATTTGATTTCATAGTTAAATAAACTTCCAAAAAGAAGACTCCAGGTCCAGATGGCTCCACCAGAGAATCCTATCAAACATTTAAGGAAGGAATACTTCTAAATCTATAATCTCTTCCAGTAAAAAGAGGTCAACATCACCCTGATATCAAAATCAGAGAAAGACATTAAAGAAAACTAGAAGCTCAATATCCATCATGAACACAGATACAAAGCCCTGAACAAAATATTAGAAAATAACAATCAATAATACCTGAAAATAACACATCAGGACCAAAAAGTGTTTATCTCAGAAATATAGGAATGGTTCATCACTGAAAATCAATCAATTTACTCCACCATAATAACAGATTAAAGAAGAAAAAGTATATGATCATATCAAAAGATGCAGGACAAATAAATTGACAAAAATCAACATCAATTAATGATTTTAAAAATTATCAACAAACAAAGAATTGGAGGGGAAGTTAGTCTGATAAAGAGAATTTACAAAAACAAACATCTAAAACAAGACAAAATGAAACAAGATCTCTCAAGTGACAACATACTTAATGGTGAAAGATGATACTTTTTACCTGCAGTAGGAATCAAGAAGAGATGTCTACTTTCACTCCTCTTATTCAGCTTTATACTTGAGGTCTTCTTGAGTGAAATGAGGCAAGAAAAAGAAATAAAATGCATACAAATTGGAAAAGAAGAAATAAATTTGTCTTTGTTCACAGATGTCATGATTTTCTAAATAGAAAATTCCAAGGACCCTACAAAAATTGTTCCTAGAACTAATAAATGAGATTAACAATGTATGATACAAGGTCAGTAAAAAAATCAATTGTATTTCCAAATGCTGACAATGAGCAATTGGAAAACAAAATTTAAAAATCCATGTCATTTACAATGTACACACAGCATGAAATACCTAGATATAAAGTTAACAAAATATATGTGTCTGTTTTCTGAAAATTACTAAACAATGATAAAATGTCTCAATGTGGCTAAATTTAAATTCTCTCCAAACAAATCTATACATTCAATTCAATCACAATCAAAATCATAGCAGAATATTTGTTGATGTAGAAAAGTTTGTTCACAATGTATGTGGAAAAGCAAAAGAACTAAAATATCCAAAACAACTTTGAAAATGAAGATAAAGTTGGAGGATTCACACCAGCTGATTTCAAGTCTTACTATAAAGCTAACCAAGATATAATGATATTGGTCAAAGGATAGATGCACAGCTTATTGGTAAAGAATCTAGAGTACAGAAATAGACCCACATAAATACAAACAACTGATCTTTTTGTAGTTATGTCTACTTTATTTCTTTCTTATTTCATGCATTTAAAAATATTTTTATTGTGGTAAAGATGCATGACATAAAATTTACCATCCTAACAATGTCTATGTATACAGTTTAACAGTGTTAAGTATATTCACATTGCATGTAACTAATCTCCACAGCTTTTTCATCTTCCAAAACTGAAACACTATACCCATTAAACAACAGATCCCAATTCCCCCTCACTCAAGCCCCTGGAAACCACCTTTCTACTTTGTTTCTATGATTTTGACTACTCTAGATACTTCACATAAGTGGAATTATACAATATTTGTCTTTTTTTGACTGATTTATTTCACTTAGCATAATCTTCTTAAGATTCACCCATGTTGTAGCATATGTCAGAATTTCCTTTCTTTTGGAAAATTGAATTTTGACAAAGTTCCAAAGGCAATTAAATGGAAAAATTAGTCTTTTCAAAAATTGAACAGTAATGCCAAAAAAAAAAAAAATGAGTGTAACCAGTGCTCACATATTGGTTACTAATACCATTCTTCAATAAAAGGAATCAGGGCTCTTGGAGGAATGGCTGATTGTAGGGCCAGGGAAGGAAATGTACAATATGAGCCTGGAACTTTTTGTACTGCCAGAAAGCAAGGAAACATGTAATCAAGCAAGAAAACAAATAAACCGAAAAAACCCTCAGTGATGGGGATACATCAAAGGGACACGGGACCCAACTGAAAGAGATCCCAGTGGCAAAAGCTGGAACAATTTGAGCAACAAAATAAATAGATTATAACACAAGGTATAAAATAAATATCCATGAGTCTGTACTAATATGCATGATCAACAATAAAGAACAATGATCTTCTGATTTTTGAAATTTTTCAGTACTGATACTCAAAACAACAAGGATGGATTTAAAATAAGTGTGGTGATTGAAATAAGCTAGACATCAAAGAGTACGCACTGTATGATTCCATTTATATAAAATCCTAGAAATGTAAACCAATCTATAGTGACAGAAAGTAGGTGAGTAGTTGCCTGGGAATGGAGGTGGAGGGAGGGATGGAAAGGTGCATAGGTGATTTCTATAGGGTGATTGAAATGTTTTTTATCTTGATTGTGGTATGTTTCCATAATTGAATATGTAGGTCAAAACTAATCAAATTTCACAGTTCAATTATATGCAGTTTGTTTCATTTAAATTAGGCCTCAGTAAAGTTTTAAAAAGTTGTCTATTTGACCCTCAGTCTAGGGTTCTTGTCATTACACCACAGTTGCCTCTCCAAGTTGGGATGGAACCTCTAAGGGTGGTGGGCAGAGAGAAAGAATCAATATTTATGACATAGTCTATTAGAGTTAGGGTCTCCCAGATCTTGAATCATAGTATTAAGTTAAACTTCAAATAATAGGTTGAACTACATGAAATTGCTCTCTTAATAGGCAAAAAAATCGGATTGAGTATCAGAATTTCATATACTTTATAGTAATTTGAATTTTTCTGGGGCAGGGGTGTACAGGGGAAGAACATAATACATGCATTGCATTTAGACTTAGATGCAAATTCTTAGAGTGGTGAAAAGTGACATCTGTGAGTTGATTCAAGGAAGGATGTTGGCTTCTCAATTTCAGCACAATTCGTGAAGCCTCAATAGAGCATGTGATTTTTTTTTTTAAATGGAAATAGGTTTAGACAATGTAGAAAATTTAAAGAAGTAAAAATCGCCCAAAGAGGGCTTCCCTGGTGGCGCAGTGGTTGAGAATCCGCCTGCCGATGCAGGAGACACGGGTTCGTGCCCTGGTCCGGGAAGATCCCACATGCCGCGGAGCAACTAAGCCCGTGAGCCATGGCCGCTAGGCCTGCGCGTCCGGAGCCTGTGCTCCGCAACGGGAGAGGCCACAACAGTGAGAGGCCCGCATACCGCAAAAAAAAAAAAAAAAAAAAAAAAAATCGCCCAAAGAAAATCACTGTTAATTTGGTGCAAATTCTTCAGGACTTTTTCCTATACATATATAAACTCACATAGAATATAGCTTATTTTCTAAAATGGCATTGTGCTATAGATACCAATTTGATGTGAATGCAAGATGTATTTTTATTTCATTTTTATCTTGGGCATCTTTTCAAGGCAATACATAAAAGAACATTCGTTTAGTTTTAAGCTTTCACATTATTTTGTCACTGAATGGGGAACCCTAATTATTTTAAAAATAATTCTGTTATTAACATTTTGGTAGTTTATAATTGCACTACTCTAAACAGCAGTCTAATGAATATTTTTTGTAGCTAAATCCTTGTACACATACATGAATATTTCTTCAGTATAGATTGCTAAAGCATGGTCAATAGGTAAAAACAATCTTGAGACTTTGGATATATAGTTTGCAATTTGGTAAATCCTTCTTGCAACACCATTTTCCTGGCTTTTTATTCTCTTGGTTTTCCATTTTACCCATTGACTACTCCTTTGCTGGATCCTTTTCCTCTTCCTAACATCTAAATGTGGCAATGTCCCAAAGCTCAGTCCTTGGAACTCTTTATCTAGAATTGCTTCCTACATGATCTCAGCTGGTCCTGTGACTTCCAAATTTATATCTCTAGCCTAACCTTTCCCTGAATTGCAGATGATCTGGATATCTAATAGACATTTCAAGGTTAACATGTATCAAATCAATACATTTATTCCTACCCCACTCCTCAAACTGCTCTTCATTTATTATCTGCCCCTGCTCAGTTTCTTAAGCCAAAAACTGAGAACTATCCTTGATTCTTTTCTTTCTCCTATAATCCACATCTTATCCACCAGCTAATTCATTCAGGTCTATCTTCAAAATAGATCCCAAATTGGACTGCCTTTCACTGTCTCTGGCTCAACCACTGTAGTAAAAGACACCATCACATCTCAGCTGAACTACTGCCCCTGTCTCCTAAGTGCTCTCACCCTTGTCCCTTTAAGATCTACTCTACATACCATAGAATGAGTGATCCTTTAAAAATGAAAAGACTATGTCAATGCCTTATTGAAATCCTCTAATGGCTTCCCAGTACACTTAGAAATCCATAGTTCTCTGTTCCATACACACTGGGCTCCTTGTCATCTCTTGAATGCCCCCTTAGCTCTTGCAGGTACCTTTGTTTTCTTACTTCATTCAATTATTTGCTTAGCTGTTACCTCTTCAGGAAAAGCCTCTCTGACCACTCTATCTAAGATAGCACTTCCTGCCACTCTTTTCCCTCTTATCTTGCTTAATCTTTTTTGTCATAACATTTATCAATAACTGACACTGTATATTTGTTTGTTAATTTGTTTATTTTGTTTCATAAGAACGTAAGCTCTGCTGTGGGTAAGACTTGTTTCCAGTTTATTTGTTATTATACATAGCAGACATTCAGTGAATAAATAAGTTAATGAGGCCAATTTTCAGTACGCTTTTAATGATTTCCATTCCTACCAGCAGTGTCTGAGAGAGTCCGTTTTCCCATACCCTTGCCAACAATGAATATTATGGATGTTTTTCAACTTTGCTAATCTGTGGGTTACAAAATAATATATCATGATAAGAAACTATGAAAAGATGACCAGGACAGAACTTGTTTTCTTTCTTAGTGGTACATAAAATAATGTGCATCTTATAATTGATGACATTTAAGATCTGATAAGGCATGGTATTCGGGCTGCCTGTCAGTTTGCCTCGCATTGTAGATACAGAATCAGTTGAGAACATGGTACCTGCCTTTGAAATTAAGGCAGTAAATGGGAAGTAAAATGTGCATGAATATTTTGAATAATTTGAAACTAAATCAGGTGGGAATCATTTTCCAATCATTAGATTAAGAGTTTTCTGCTTGTGTTTGGTGGGCTTGCCTCAGGGGTCTACAGATGGTGGGTGAGGAGGAATGGGGAGAGGTGGTTGGGCTTAGCCAGCAGAGGTCATATTCCAACTTAAATGAAGCAGCTCTTCCTTTACTTATATTACATTTAGGATTTCCTTGGTCTTTCCATTATTTCACTTGAATAACGAATGCCATTGATTAAAAATAAACACAAATATTTGAAAACTACTGTTTTTTTAACATTATTGTTTTCCTTTTTATTTAATCAAAGATGGGTGGATAAACATAAATACAGCAAAATTACTTCAGATCATTCTTCATATTGTATACACACAGACTGATGGAAGGGCCAAACGGTATGTGTTAAATTGGAGAGTAATGCTTGAATTGAAGAGAGGGAAATTAAAGAATATCCCTTTATATTTATATAGTACTTTACACACTTCCAAATTCATTTACATACATTATCTCATTTAAGATTTTATCACATCCCCATGAGTTAGGCAAGTCCGTTAGCACTATTCTCATTTCACAAGTGGAAAATATGAGTCTATGATATATTCAAGATTATATGGCAAGTTAATATAATCTATGACAGAGCTAGTATCCACAAATCAGAGATCAAGACATTCTGATTCTGATAGAACAGCATTAGTAAAATGTGAACTCTCTCTCATAAATAAGAAAACATAATTTCTCCCGAAGACTCTGATTCTCTTACAACACTTTTATTTAATAGATTTCCTCTCAACTATATCTATCTAAAGCTCAAATCTAATCCTCATATTAAATTGTTCCTACATGTAAGGATTTCCTGTTCATAATTTTGTCCTCTCCAATGCCTTGAAAATCAGGATAACGGGGTCTCATTATAATGAGTATAAGTGATTGGGTTGATAGCTTTTCAAAATGTAGTCATGAGTAGATACTTCTATGAGATTGCAAAAAAAATGTCTTTTAATGGTTGTTTATTACAGAATCATGAGGTAACTGATGAGGAAACTGTATTTAGCTGACTGAATCTGGCAGCTTTGTAATAATCGGTGGGCCAGACACACTCTGTGCCAGACACATTACCCAAATCATTTCATTTGATTCTTCACAACAACCTTATTTAATGAGGAGATTGATAGATCATGAGTTGGCTGCCCTCAGCACCACCACCCCTTCCTCCCTAAAGACATTCTGCAGGAGATCAACCTTGAAGAAAAATCATGCTTTTTTTTTTCATCACCAGGATTCAATTTTTAGAGACATTTGTATTTTTTAATATCACACTTTAGGTTTTTACTATCACTTAATCTTTATGATTAGACATGAACAGCCAATATTTGGAGAGCCTTCATGCAACAAGTAAGTGAGATACTTCAAGAAACTATAAATGTACTTGTAGGGTACAGTTTTTTACAGGATGAAATTAAGATTAATCTACTCCAAAATGCAAGTTATTAAGGATGAAAAGAACACTTCAGGCTTGCAGCTCAAACTTATTGGTGCAAGAATGGACTCAAGAGTAGATGCAAGGACTCTGGGACCTTTCAGGCTTCTCAGGAGTCTACTCCCTCAGGCGACATGGAGGTAGACTGATTTACACAGGATCTGCCCGTGTTCTGCTTTCTCATTCACCAATCTCTACAGCTTAGACTGTTTTAATTCGCCTCAAGTTCTGAGACTAATTCTGCTTTTATACAGAAAAATGGAAGGAAAATACTGACATCTATTGAGCGTTTCCTCTGCCAGACACATCATCTGAATCATTTCATTCAATTCGTCACAACATTATTGCCAACTCACAGCAGCTAAGACAATAAACTCAATAAATACTTGTTGACTGAACAAACAGGCAGTGTAGTTCTTGATATTCCCATTTTATAAATGAAGAAATTGATGCTCAGATAGATAAGTTAAATATATTGCCCAAAGTTAGACAGGTGGTAAATATCTTCTTTCCTTCCTCCTTCCCTTCCTTTTTTCCTTTTTTCAGTCTTAAAAATTTTTCAAAAGTTATACATACTTGGCATTAAAAATCTAAACATTACAAAAGTATAAAGAGTTAAAGTGAATATATCTTTCTTCTCCTCCCTGCTCCACTCTCCAGTGATAACCTCTGTAGGAAATTTGGTGTATCCATGTCTTTTCATTGTATCAAGCATATCTTACAACTGCTGCCATGGTTCTGGGTTGGACTTTATAACTAATTCCTAGATTCATATAACTGGGCTTTGTCTTTAACTTTGGTTCCAAGCTCCAATCCTGTACCCCCCAATTTTGTAACGGGATGCTTTTATTATTTTATCCTCATATTTTTGTTTCTGTTATGTTCAGTAAGAGTATATTGGTGTTGCTTATAAAAAGTATTACCAAAATCAAATCTTTGAGTTTAACAAAATCAAATCTTTTCTATTTAAGTTGCCAGTGTACACTTGGGGGATGCGACAGGTAGTTGAAATGTACTATACAACAACAATTGTATGACTGTGGTAGCAAATGAAAGGGTAAGCATGACAGCAGTATGCACTAAAACTGATAAATGGATTGTAAAGAAAAAACAGTACACAATCAAAGAACCGGTAACTGCTTGTCTCTGCTCTTTGATTTGATGTGGTGCTGGTGATAGAACCTCAGTCTTTCTGGAGGCAATCTGTGTTGTTGCAGAAAAAGATAAAACTATCTTAATAGATCTTTAGTTGTCGCCACATTTTGTCTTTCACCGTGTCTTGCAGTAGTTTGTCTTTTACAAGTGATCTGTAGCAATTCCGTTTCCTGCAAATTGCTCCCCAACATGCTTTATTTAGCCCATTTAACTCTTTCTTCAGTAAGTCAATTCTAAAGGCCAGCTATCACTATTCTCTGACCACAATAATATTTCCTTCCTTAGCCTTACTCCTTTATACCTATAGACTTCTCTCCTTTTGCTCCCACCCCACAAATAATCTCGTGATAATTTAGCTCTCCTGATTAATTTTTCATTTAGTTTATTTTTTTACTTGCTTGCTTACTAATGCTCGGACCTATGATTTTAACATATCTCATCATTAACTCAAATAATCCCTCTGCAATCCCTCATTGCAGTCTTTTGTTAAATCTGAGAAGCCCATTCTTAACCCAGGAAAGAAATGTCTTCTTATTCTGGTCATCTGATTTTTCTCCTAGACCTTGATTTCTGAGGAAAGTCACAAAACAATGATCAAGTTCACAATAAATTTGTGCTACTGAACTTCAGCTGGATTTTTCACTTTGCTTGCTAGTTCTTGCATCTTTTCCTGACCTTTTTTGATCTTTTCCTATGGTAGATGCCCAAACTTTATACATGTTCTAGTATCTCAGCTCTAAATATGGTTCTTAACTACTTGGGTAAGATTAAGGTCATTTGATATGGCTCCCTGACCTTTCCTGGTTTCATTTTAAGGAGATTTTTATTGCCAAACTCTCCTTACCACCAATATATAATCTAACATCCTGTCTTTGTTTTGTAAGAGACCCTTTTTCAAGGCAGGTGCCTCTTGTTCCTATCCTTTCCACACTCTTCTGGAACATTGCTGCATCAATGATCTCCTCTGTGCAATGTCAGTCTCTCTTTTCTTCCCACAAATAAGATCAGCCTCCACTCAAATCTTCCACAATCTTCCTTAAAATTGGATATCTCTTAAAATCACCATTTCTCTTTTCTTCCACACTCTTTACTGCCAGTACTTTTTAAAGGGTAGGCTATACTTGCAGTTTGCATTCCTTACTGCTTCTTTATACTCCTTGAAATCTGGCTTCTATTCTCACAACTGTACTGATAATTCTTTCCCCAAGTTCCAATGTTCTGATAATAATTTCATATAATAACTTGCAATTTTTGTCCTCTTTAGTCCTCCTCTAAGGTATATGACTCTCTAAGACATACGTACTTAAGGCATGTTGATTACCACATCCTTCTTAAAATTCTTTTCTCTTTATATGGGGGAACTTCTCTATTATGGGCTTCCTCTTACCTTTAGGTGCCCTCTTACATTAACTTCTGCTGTATAGTGTCAACTTTTGCATGATGAATTGAAAGTATTTATCTGTACAATGATCTGTAGTTGAATGTTTATGGGGATTTATTAACAAGAGTCGAAACCTAGATTCAACTCAAGTGTCCTTTAATAGGTGAATGGATAAGCAAACTGTGGTACCTTCATAAAATGGAAAACTACTCAGGAATAAAAATGAACAAACTACTGATACACACAACGTGGATGATGCTCAAAAATATTATGCTAAATGAAAGAAGCCAGACACTGAAGACTGCATACTGTACAGTTCAATTTATATTACATTCAAGAAAAGGCAAAACTACAATGACAGAAAGCAGATTAGTGGTTGCAAGGGTCTGAGGTGGTGGCAGGATACCTAGTACCAAAGGCTAAAAGGAAACTCTCTGGAGTGATGGAAATGTTTTACATTAACTATCGTGATGGTGGTGCTTACATGACTGGATACATTTGTCATTGACATTTTAGAATTTTATTGTATATAAATTATACCTCAATAAAGCTCAGAAAAAGTTTAAAATATAAAAATCCAATACTGATGCAGTGATTTTCATATCCTCACATATTTCCCAAAGAAATGATTGTTTAGTGGTCATTCTCTTATTCAAAATATTCCATTATTTTCCCAATAGATTGTAAACTTATTTTTGGATCTACCACTGAATCCAGTAATGCTAGTTACAAAGAAGGTATTCTGCAAGTACTTGATTTGTTGATGCAATTATTTTGTGTGTGAGTTAGCTGTGAGTTTGGGCAAATTTCTTGTTCTATGTATGCCTCTGTTTTTTCTTCTGTAAAAAAGAGGAGGGCTTCCCTGGTGGCGCAGTGGTTGAGAGTCCGCCTGCCGATGCGGGGGACGCGGGTTCGTGCCCAGGTCTGGGAAGATCCCACGTGCCGCGGAGCGGCTGGGCCCGTGAGCCATGGCCACTGAGCCTGCGTGTCCGGAGCCTGTGCTCCGCAACGGGAGAGGCCACAGCAGTGAGAGGCCCGGGTACCGCCAAAAAAAAAAAAAAAAAGAGGAAAAGATAATACCTATTTCATAAGTTTATTGTAAGAATTCAAAGTTGTAATGTTTGTAAGTAGTTGGCAGTGAGAAAACAATAAAGGCAAAAAGTATTGGAGAGAATAAAATTTATTTTATCCTTTAAAAAACCTTATTCTGCGTCTAATTTTTACATGTGTAGTGAATTTATTCTTCAAAAAAATATAATCACTGTCTGTAATCAGGACTCCACAGTTCTCTAGACAACCTTTGGTGCTAGAAACAATCACTGATATATTTTCTCTACATCATTTCCTACTATATCCACTTACTTATTTTTCTTTATTTTCTTCACTCCTTTGTTTTTATCCTCTGTGATATTTACTGTTACTTTTCAGATGTGGGATTTTAAGATAGGTCCTCAAGAAGCCATTTACTTTATTTCCATTAGTTTGTTTACAATTGAAGTGAATTGGTTGATGACTTGTTTAATGGATAGATCACTTTTCCAGGTAATTATCCTTTAAGGGTGATAGGTAATTCATAAAAATAGCTAAGTAGACCATTAATACTGACAAGTATTATTAATAAATTTTAAAGTGATAACACAGTAAGATTTAAATAAATCATAGACTTTTCAAACTGTAAGGCGTGTAAGTATCTATTCACTACAAGCCCCTTATTACCTGTTGAAGAAATTGAGGCCAAAAGAGACTAAATGACTTGCCTAAGTACATGCAGCTAATTAGTGACAGAACCCCCAATTAAATCCATTCTTAATCCTGTGGCTTTCCATGAAGACCTCTCTCCATCTTTATAAACATAAATAGTCACTTTAACCACTAGCACATTTTATTGAAGTTAGCTTTCATTTTGTCTAAGAACTAGTAGAATACATTTTTCAACTCACAAGAAATCTCTTAGATTGAGAGTCAGATGTAATATAATTTTCCTAATAGTGCCATGATTCCTCAATTCTCACCTTTCTCATTGATCAAGGTCAAAATACCACTTCCTCTTCTTGTGTCAGGCTGCTATACTCTTCATCTGTCAAGACACTTGGGAATATTTGAGTTTGTACCTGATTTAAACCTCATCTCTCTTACTTGACCTATCTCACAGCTTCCTACTGAAGAAATCTTCAGAGCTTCCAGTTCCTCTGATTAGTTTAGATCAGAGGTTGGCAAACTATAGCCTGGGAGTCAAATCTGGCTCACCACCTATTTTTTAAAATTAATTAATTAATTTATTTATTTATTTTTGGCTGTGTTGGGTCTCTGTTGATGTGTGTGGGCTTTCTCTAGTTGCAGTGAGCAGGGGCTACTCTTCATTGCAGTGCATGAGCTTCTCATTGTGGGGGCTTCTCTTGTTGCAGAACATGGGCTCTAGGCACGCAGGTTTCAGTAGTTGTGGCATGCAGGCTCAGTAGTTGTGGCTCGCAGTCTCTAGAGTGCGGGTTCAGTAGTTGTGGCACACGGGCTTAGTTGCTTTGTGGCATGTGAGATCTTCCTGGACCAGGGCTCAAACCCATGTCCCCTGCATTGGCAGGTGGATTCTTAACCACTGTGCCACCAGGGAAGTCCCCTCACCACCTATTTTTGTAAAAAAAGTTTCATTGGAACTGAGCCATGCTTATTTGTTTATGTATTGTTCATGGTTGCTTTCACATTGCAATGACAGAGTTGTATACGTGTAAAAGAGACTAAAAGACTTTATGAAGCCTAAAATATTTACTCTCCATCCCTTTTGAGAGAAAGTTTATAGAGCCCCTGGTCTAGATTATGATCAATTTTTGGAGATGCTTATGAGCTTTGGAAAAGAATGTGTATTCTCTTCTTAGGACATTTTATTAGATATATACCTAAAAATTAAAATGCATAAATTATATTTTCAAGTTTTCTCTAGTATTAAGTGTTTTTTATACTTTCATCTATCAAAGATTTAGTAATATGATACATCGATCTTTCATTGTAATTATGTTTATCTCAATTTCTTCTTGAATTTATAACAGATTTTGCTTATATGTACACGCAGTAGTAGAGACCCTATGTTATTTGGTAATGGTTCATTATTATTATAGCCTCATTGTAAATTATATATTTTAATCGAAACAAATTATCTTCTCTATCAAATAATGTCTCTTTTCCTTGAATTGTACTTTGGTATTAATAATGATTCTTTTGATCTATTTTATTTTTAACCACATAATCATTCCTTCTTTTATTTGATGTTTTTATAACCTTGGGAATGAGATACATGAGATGGTAGCCAAGTATATCTAATATGTGTGATTTCCCTATGTTTGTCTTTTCCTCAACCAAAAGAGATTGTCTGGGACTTGCAGTGCTGGACTAAACAAAGTAAGCCCACTACAGCCTATTTCACCCATTAATTATAACCAAAAACTATGGACACAACACAAAATACAATAGCAGGTAGATCGGGGAGAGAAGTAAAAACTTGAAGAATGACCAGTAAAGTGATGAGTTTACTATTTCTTTTGTTTGGCTTTGACTCAAGAGTAGTGAATGTTCCACCCTGTGCAGTGGGTATGGACAGCAAAAGCTCTGAGTAATTCCTGTTTCTAGCCAGAAGACTGAGAAAATGGTCTGAAGAATGCAAGGGAAATCCTTATCTTTTCTTTACTTTTTCTCTCCAGTCCTTGCCTGAGATCATCACTAGTTACCCATCTGCAGTGCTGTAATGATGCAGCACTCACCTAAAACACTGAGGCAAAAAATTCCCATATTTCTTTTTAGAGGCACCAAGGAAAGTGACCTTGGTGAAACAAAGTATGTATGGGGGGACAGGCGAGAAGATGGCGGAAGAGTAAGATGCGGAGATCACCTTCCTCCTCACAGATACATCAGAAATACATCTACACGTGGAACTTCTCCTATAGAACACCCACCGAACGCTGGAAGAAGACCTCAGACCTCCCAGAAGGCAAGAAACTCCCCCACGTACCTGGGTAGGGCAAAAGAAAAAAGAATAAACAGAGACAAAGAATAGGGACAGGACCTACACCAGTGGGAGGGAGCCGTGAAGGAGGAAAGATTCCCACACACTAGAAGCCCCTTTGCGGGCAGAGACTGTGGATGGCGGAGGGGGAAGCTCCGGAGCCTTGAAGGAGAGCACAGCAACAGGGTGAAGAGGGCAAAGCAGAGAGATTCCCGCAGAGGAACGGTGCCGACCGGCACTCACCAGCCCGAGAGGCCTGTCTGCTCACCGGCCGGGGCGGGCGGGGGCCGGGAGCCGGGAGCTGAGGCTCGGCCTCCAGTCGGATCCCAGGGAGAGGACTGGGGTCAGCAGAGTGAAAACAGCCTGAAGGGGTTAGTGCACCATGGCTAGCCGGGAGGGAGTCCGGTTGAAGTCTGGAGCTGCCGAAGAGGCAAGAGACCTTTTCTTCCCTCTTTGCTTCCTGGTGTGCGAGGAGAGGGGTTTAAGCGTGCCGCTTAAAGGAGCTTCAGAAACGGGTGCAGAGCTACCGAAGAGACAAGAGACTTTTTCTTGCCTCTTTGTCTCCTGGTGCGAGAGGAGAGGAGATTAAGCGCACAGCATAAAGGAGCTACAGAAACGGGCGCGGAGCTGCCAAAGAGACAGGAGACCTTTTCTTGCCTCTCTGCTTCCTGGGGCGCGAGGAGAGGGGATTCAGGGCACCGCGTAAAGGAGCTCCAGAAACAGGAGCGAGCCGCGGCTGTTGGCACGGACAGTAGAGACGGGTGTGGGACGCTAGGGTTGCTGCTGCCTCCACCAAGAGGCCTGTGTGCGATCACAGGTCACTCTCCACACTGCCCCTCCCGGGAGCCTATGCAGCCTGCCACTGCTGGGGTCCCGGGATTCAGGGACAGCTTCCCCAGGAAAACGCATGGTGTGCCTCGGGCTGGTGCAGCGCCACGCTGGCCTCTGACGTCGCAGGCTCGCCCCGCATCCGTGCCCCTCCCTCCCCCCACCTCGGCCTGTGCCAGAGCCCCCAAATCAGCTGCTCCTATAACCCCGTCTTGTCTGAGCGAAGGGCAGACGCCCTCGGAAGACCTACACGCAGAGGCAGGGCCAAGTCCAACGCTGAACACCAGGAGCTGTGCGAACAAAGAGGAGAGGGGGAGGTCCCTCCCAGCAGCCTCAGAAGCAGCGGATTAAAGCTCCACAATCAACTTGAAGTGCCCTGCATCTGTGGAAAACCTAAATAGACAGCGAAATATCCCAAGTTGAGGAGGTGGACTTTGGGAGCAAGATATACTATTATTTTCCCCGTTTTTTCTTTTTGTGAATGTGTATGTGTGTGCTTCTGTGTGAGATTTGCTCTGTATAGCTTTGTTTTCACCATTTGTCCTAGAGTTAGAATGACCCTTTTTTTAATAGAAATTTTTCTTCTTAATAATTATTTTTTATTTTAATAACTATATTTTATACTACTTTATTTTGTCTTCTCCCTTTCTTTCTTCCTTCCTTCCGTCCTCCCTTCCTCCCTTCCTTCCTTCCTTGCTTCCTCCTTTTCTTCCTCCCTTCCTTCCTCTCTTCCTTCCTCGCTTCTTCCTCTCCTCCTTCCTTCCTTTCTTGCTTTCTTCCTTCCTTCATTTCTTCCTTTCTTTCTTCCTTCCTTCCTTTCTTCCTTCCTCCCTTCCTTTCTTTCTTCCTGCCTTCCCTCCCTCCCTCCTTCCTCCCTTCCTTTCTTTCCTTTCTAATTTTCTCCCTTTTATTTTGAGCTGAGTGAATTAAAGGCTCTTGGCACTCCAGCCAGGTGCTAGGGCTGTGTCTCTGAGGTGGGAGAACCAACCTCAGGATACTGGTCCACAAGAGACCTCCCAGCTCCACACAATATCAAACACCGAAAATCTCCCAGAGATCTCCATCTCAACACCAAGACCCAGCTTCACTCAACGACCAACAATGAACAGTGCTGGACACCCTATGCCTGACAAAGAGCAAGACAGGTCTGCAGCCCCATCCATTAGCAGAGAGGCTGCCTAAAATCATAATAAGGCTACCAACATCCCCAAACATACCACCAGACGTGGACCTGCCCACCAGAAAGACAAGATCCAACCTCATCCACCAGAACAGAGGCACTAGTCCCCCCCAACCAGGAAACCTACTCAACCCACTGAACCAACCTTAGCCACTGGGGACAGCCACCAAAAACAACAGGAACTACGAACCTGCAGCCTGCACAAAGGAGACCCCAAACACAGTAAGATAAGCAAAATGAGAAGATAGAAAAAACACACAGCAAATGAAGGAGCAAGATAAAAACACACCAGACCTAACAAATGAAGAGGAAATAGGCAGTCTACCTGAAAAAGAATTCAGAACAATGATAGTAAAGATGATTGAAAATCTTGGAAATAGAATAGACAAATTGCAAGAAACAGTTAACAAGGACCTAGAAGAAATAAAGAGGAGGCAAGTAACGAGGAGCAACACAATAAATGAAATGAAAAACACTCTAGATGGGATCAATAGCAAAATAACTGAGGCAGAAGGACAGATAAGTGACCTGGAAGATAAAATAGTGGAAAAAACTACTGCAGAACAGAATAAAGAAAAAAGAATAAAAAGAACTGAGGACAGTCTCAGAGACATCTGGGACAACATTAAACACACCAACATTCGAATTATAGGGGTCCCAGAAGAAGAAGAGAAAAAGAAAGGGACTGAGAAAATATTTGAAGAGATTATAGTTGAAAACTTCCCTAATATAGGAAAGGAAATAGTCAATCAAGTCCAGGAAGCACAGAGAGTCCCATACAGGATAAACCCAAGGATAAACACGCCAAGACACATAATAATCAAACTGTCAAAAATTAAATACAAAGAAAACATATTAAAAGTAGCAAGGGAAAAACAACAAATAACACACAAGGGAATCCCCATAAGGTTAACATCTGATCTTTCAGCAAAAACCCTACAAGCCAGAAGGGAGTAGCAGGACATATTTAAAGTGATGAAGGAAAAAAACCTAGAACCAAGATTACTGTTCCCAGCAAGGATCTCATTCAGATTTGATGGAGAAATTAAAACCTTTACAGACAAGCAAAAGCTGAGAGAGTTCAGCACCACCAAATGAGCTTTACAACAAATGCTAAAGGAACTTCTGTAGGCAAGAAACACAAGAGAAGGAAAAGACCTACAAGAACAAACTCAAAACAATTAAGTAAATGGTAATAGGAACATACATATTGATAATTACCTTAAATGTAAATGGATTAAATGCTCCCACCAAAAGACACAGACTGGCTGATTGGATACAAAAACAAGACCCATATATATGCTGTCTACAAGAGACCCACTTCAGACCTAGGGACACATACAGACTGAAAGTGAGGGGATGGAAAAAGATATTCCATGCAAATGGAAATCAGAAGAAAGCTGGAGTAGCAATTCTCATATCAGACAAAATAGACTTTAAAATAAAAACCATTACAAGAGACAAAGAAGGACACTACATAATGATCAAGGGATCGGTCCATGAAGAAGATATAACAATTGTAAATATTTATGCACCCAACATAGGAGCACCTCAATACATAAGGCAAGTACTAACAACCATAAAAGGGGAAATCGACAGTAACACAATCATAGTAGGGGACTTTAACACCCCACTTTCACCAATGGACAGATCATCCAGAATGAAAATAAATAAGGAAACACAAGCTTTAAATGATACATTACACACGATGGACTTAATTGATATTTATAGGACATTCCATCCAAAAACAACAGAATACACATTTTTCTCAAGTGCTCATGGAACATTCTCCAGGATTGATCATATATTGGGTCACAAATCTAGCCTTGGCAAATTTAAGAAAATTGAAATCGTATCAAGTATATTTTCCAACCACAACGCTATGAGACTAGATATCAATTACAGGAAAAGATCTGTAAAAAATAAAAACAGGGCTTCCCTGGTGGCGCAGTGGTTGAGAGTCCGCCTGCCGATGCAGGAGACACGGGTTCGTGCCCTGGTCCGGGAAGATCCCACATGCCTCGGAGCAACTAGGCCCGTGAGCCATGGCCGCTGGGCCTGCGCGTCCGGAGCCTGTGCTCCGCAATGGGAGAGGCCACAACAGTGAGAGGCCCGCATATCGCAAAAAAAAAAAATAAAAAAAAAAAATAAATAAAAAAATAAAAAAAAAAAAAATAAAAATAAAAACACATGGAGGCTAAACAATACACTACTTAATAACGAAGTGATCACTGAAGAAATCAAAGAGGAAATCAAAAAAATACTTAGAAACAAATGACAATGGAGACACGACGACCAAAAACCTATGGGATACAGCAAAAGCAGTTCTAAGAGGCAAGTTTATAGCAATAAAATCATACCTTAAGAAATAGGAAACATCTTGAATAAACAACCTAACTTTGCACTTAAAGCAATTAGAGAAAGAAGAACAAAAAACCCCCAAATTCAGCAGAAGGAAAGAAATCATGAAGATCAGATCAGAAATAAATGAAAAAGAAATGAAGGAAATAATAGCAAAGATCAATAAAACTAAAAGCTGGTTCTTTGAGAAGATAAATAAAATTGATAAACCATTAGCCAGACTCATCAAGAATAAAAGGGAGAAGACTCAAATCAATAGAATTAGAAATGAAAAAGGAGATGTAACAACTGACACTGCAGAAATACAAAAGATTATTAGAGATTACTACAGGCAACTGTATGCCAATAAAATGGACAACCTGGAAGAAATGGACAAATTCTTAGAAATGCACAACCTGCCGAGACTGAACCAGGAAGAAATAGAAAATATGAACAGACCAATCACAAGCACTGAAATTGAAACTGTGATTAAAAATCTTCCAACAAACAAGAACCCAGGACCAGATGGCTTCACAGGCGAATTCTATCAAACATTTAGAGAAGAGGTAACACCTATCCTTCTCAAACTCTTCCAAAAGATAGCAGAGGGAGGAAAATCCCAAACTCATTCTATGAGGCCACCATCACCCTGATACCAAAACCAGACAAAGACGTCACAAAGAAAGAAAACTACAGGCCAATATCACTGATGAACATAGATGCAAAAATCCTCAACAAAATATTAGCAAACAGAATCCAACAGCACATTAAAAGGATCATCATGATCATCATGATCAAGTGGGGTTTAATACAGGAATGCAAGGATTCTTCAATATACGCAAATCAATCAACGTGATACACCATATCAACAAACTGAAGGAGAAAAACCATATGATCATCTCAATAGATGCAAAGAAAGCTTTTGACAAAATTCAACACTCATTTATGATAAAAACCCTGCAGAAAATAGGCATACAGGGAACTTTCCTCAATATAATAAAGGCCATATATGACAAACACACAGCCAGCATCGTTCTCAATGGTGAAAGATTGAAACCATTTCCACTAAGATCAGGAACAAGACAAGGTTGCCCACTCTCACCACTCTTATTCAACATAGTTTTGGAAGTTTAGCCACAGCAATCAGAGAAGAAAAAGAAATAAAAGTAATCCTAATAGGAAAAGAAGAAGTAAAGCTGTCACTGTTTGCAGATGACATGATACTATACATAGAGAATCCTAAGGATGCTACCAGAAAACTACTAGAGCTAATCAATGAATTTGGTAAAGTTGCAGGATACAAAATGAATGCACAGAAATCTCTGGCATTCTTATACACTAATGATGAAAAATCTGAGAGTGAAATTAAGAAAACACTCCCATTTACCATTGCAACAAAAAGAATGAAATATCTAGGAATAAACCTACCTAAGGAGACAAAAGACTTGTATGCAGAAAACTATAAGACACTGATGAAAGAAATTAAATGTGATACAAACAGATGGAGAGATATACCATGTTCTTGGATTGGAAGAATCAACATGGTGAAAATGACTCTACTACCCAAAGCAATCAACAGATTCAATGTGATCCCTATCAAATTACCACTGGCATTTTTTACAGAACTAGAACAAAAGATTTCACAATTTGTATGCAAACACAAAAGACCCCGAATAGCCAAACCAATCTTGAGAACGAAAAATGGAGCTGGAGGAATCAGGCTCCCTGACTTCAGACTAAACTACAAGGCTACAGTAATCAAGACAGTATGGTACTGGCACAAAAACAGAAATATAGATCAATGGAACAGGATAGAAAGCCCAGAGATAAACCCACACACATATGGTCACCTTTATTTTGATAAAGGAGGGAAGGATATACAGTGGAGAAAAGACAGCCTCTTCAATAAGTGATGCTGGGAAAAGTGGACAGCTACATGTAAAAGTATGAAATTAGAACACTCCCTAACACCACACACAAAAATAAACTCAAAATGGGTTAAAGACCTAAATGTAAGGCCAGACACTGTCAAACTCTTAAAGGAAAACATAGGCAGAACACTCTATGACATAAACCACAGCAAGATCCTTTTTGACCCATCTCCTATAGAAATGGAAATAAAAACAAAAATAAACAAATGGGACCTAATGAACCTTAAAAACTTTTGCACAGCAAAGGATACCATGAACAAGACCAAAAGAGAACCCTCAGAATGGGAGAAAATATTTGCAAATGAAGCAACTGACAAAGGATTAATCTCCAAAATTTATAAGTAACTCATGCAGCTGAATAACAAAAAAACAAACAACCGAATCAAAAATGGGCAGAAGAACTAAATCGACATTTCGCCAAAGAAGATATACAGATTGCTAACAAACACATGAAAGAATGCTCACCATCATTAATCATTAGAGAAATGCAAATCAAAACTACAATGAGATATCATCTCACACCGGTCAGAATGGCCATCATCAAAAACTCTAGAAACAATAAATGCTGGAGTGGGTGTGGAGAAAAGGGAACACTCTTGCACTGCTGGTGGCAATGTAAATTGATATAGCCACTATCGATAACAGTATGGAAGTTCCTTAAAAAACTACAAATAGAACTACCATATGACCCAGCAATCCCACTACCGGGCATATACCCTGAGAAAACCATAATTCAAAAAAAGTCATGTACCAAAATGTTTATTGAAGCTCTATTTACGATAGCCAGGCCATGGAAACAACCTAAGTGCCCATCAACAGATGAATGGATAAAGAAGATGTGGCACATATATACAATGGAATATTACTCAGCCATAAAAAGAAATGAAACTGAGTTATTTTTAATGAGGTGGATAGACCTGGAGTCTGTCATACAGAGTGAAGTAAGTCAGAAGGAGAAAAACAAATACCGTATGCTAACACATATATATGGACTCTAAGAAAAAAAAAAATGTCATGAAGAGATTAGTGGTAGGACGGGAATAAAACACAGACCTATTAGAGCATGGACTTGAGGATATGGGGACGGGGAAGGGTAAGCTGTGACAAAGTGAGAGAGTGGCAGGGACATATATACACTACCAAATGTAAATTAAATAGCTAGTGGGAAGCTGCCGCATAGCACAAGGAGATCACCTCTGTGCTTTGTGACCACCTAGAGGGGTGGGATAGGGAGGGTGGGAGAGAGGGTGACTCAAGAGGGAAGAGATATGGGAACATATGTATATGTATAACTGATTCACTTTGTTGTAAAGGAAAAACTAACACACTATTATAAAACAGTTATACTCCAATAAAGATGTTTTAAAAAAATATCCCCATAGTATACCTTAAGTAATTAGTATATATCTTCAACATGATGCTTGCCAAAATATGATTTTATGTTAGCACAAAGAAACACTTTTTCCCCCAACTATCACAGAAATTAAAACTAAACTTTTGGAGTGATCAAGATAAGAAAGACTTTACCCTGTCACCTTTTTATTTATTATGCTAGTGTTCCATATGAAATTAGTTAACCTTGTGATATACAAAAGGGCGTACAAATATGAAATGAAGTAAAATAAAAAATTAATGTATATTCAAAATGGAGTTCATGCTAGCCAATTTTAAGCAATAAGTAAAATGAGCTGTGTTGTCTACTTTGGTAGAAGGATATAGGACACATTATTTTCACTGCCAGCTGCTCTTGTAAACAATACAGTTTAGTTCAATTAGTGTGACCCATTCAAACAGGTCATTAAATCAATATTATAGGCTCACTGAACTGAATAGCCCCAAATTTTTTTTCACAGCTGAAAGTCATCACATTATGTTATTCTATTAGAGCAAAACCTTGATTGACCTGAATCTAACTAACTTGAACCTTCAAATAACAGGTTTCTTCCCTTGTACTTGCATTTTAAAAGAACAAGACAAATGATAAGGCAAATTCAAAGTGAGTATAATATAGATATAGTTGTTAGTCATATGCTATTCCAATGAGTAGGCTTATTCCTTGCATTTGTATGCTCTTTCATATATCACAAGGAGGGCAGACCTTTTATGGCTACTACTGGAAGAACCCTGGTTACTTAGTGGGGAAGTAGGAGAAGTATCTTTGGGGATAAGGCAATGAAGGGAAGACTGGAAGGATACCAAAGCAAATTTGATTTACCTCCCAGTTTTTCTAAGGTCAGCCTTACTCTCACTCTCAGCATTTAAAAAGGGTCCTACTAAAGTGCTTTCTGTAGTTTCTTAAACATTTTATTTTGCTAAGTGTAAATTACTGCATTTCATTATAATAATTCATAGTGATGGACATCTGAGAAATACATTTTTTTGTTTGTTTGTTTTTTGTTTTGTTTTGAGAAATACATTTTGAATTGACATTTTCTTTTCTTGGTGAGCTCTTATATTGGGTTGGCCAAAAAGTTCGTTCAGGTTTTTCCATAAGATGTTACTGACATAAAACATAAGCTCTTGGAGAGAACATATCCACAGAGAACAGAGGCAAGATACACCTTAGCCTTTGATTCTGAAGGTTTCTTTAGATATCAGCCTTTCTTCAAAGAGAATAAAATACCACAAAACATAGTGAAGGCAGAGAGGCCATCCATTCCAGCCAGCTCCAGTTAATTTAGAAATAGTTTCTTCATCTACAGAACTATAATATTGGCTTTTAATTTTTCTTGCAACAACTTGAGCTTTGACAATACCATCTAGAGACTCCCTTGGGCATGGAAGTGGTGCATATAATTAGGTAAGACTATTAGACTGGAGAAGTTAACTGTAATTTTAAACTCTTGTGCCTTAGATTCAGGATAAAACTTTTCATAGAATCCAATTATTATTTACTTTTTAAATGAAGTATGAGTTCCAAATGGAAAAGGTAAAAGAAGGTGTATTTATAGAATAAATTATAATCAGAAAAAAAATTTAGGGGTAAGATAAGTTATAGGATCACTTTGAATAATTCTGTGAATTAATTCATTTATCAAATGATTACTGAGCATCCATTATGAGCCAGCAACTATGCTAAATTGGTGATTTGTCTATGGCCTTTTTGTACTTTTCTCCTTTGTTAGAGGTACCCAGTAGTAAAGGGCCTTAGGTTCTAAATTACTTCAGAGTGATTTATTCTGAGGGCATGAGTTTTAAGCATGAAAACACATAATGAAAGATTTATATATTAGAACAGATTTTTTTTCATGCAGCAAAATAAAGAAATATTTTCAGATAGTAGAAATGACAGAATGCAGTGACTGATGGGATATGGAAGGAGGATAGCAGGAGAGAGGGCAATCAGGAATAATGAACACATTTCTGATTTGGAGAATTAGGTTCATGTTGGTAACACTGGCCTTCACACAGCCCTCTAAAGTGTTTTATGTGGCAGGCACTCTGCTCGGCACTGCTGTGGTGTAGGGAGAATTCTGTGTTTCAGTGTGCATTGTCCATAGCACACCTTCAGGCTTATCTAATCCTGCTTGGGTGGCAGCTATTTTACAGCGCTGTAGATTGGAGATAACTGATAGCAATGCAACATATTTCTTGTCTATAGACAATGATGTTTGTCTATAGACAAACAAATCTAATTCTCTCAGGTGAAGGAATAATTCTTCCCCCTGTGGGAAAAATGGTCTTGCCTCTATTTGCACATTCATTTCAATATTCCTGATCTATAAATGTGTCTATTCTTTGAATTCTACTTTCAACTGGTTGTAAAACTTTACCAGTTTCCTCATTAGTGAGTTAAATAAAATCCTTAACATGTATTCATTTTTATCTTTGTATGAGAGTCATGGTTTTACCATTTTAGGGGGAAATTATCTTTTAATAGTGGTTAATTTGACAAACATGACCTTTGTCTTCATGGAACTTACATCATAGTGTGACAAACAGATAATAAACCAAACAAATAAGTACATATGTATTACAAAGTATGTATTGATAAGTGCTGAGGAAGAGAATACAGCAGGGAAATGGTATGAGGTGTGGGCGTGGGTGGTATGAGGTGAGGTTGCAATTAAATAGGAGGGTCAGAGGAAAGTCTTAATGAGAAAGTTCTCTACAACTAACTTTGGAATATATCAAGGGTACTCAAAGTTATATAGCTGTATAGACCACATTTATAATCCTGTAAATTTTCCTAGTCACATCCTATGTATGTTCATGGGGGTAGAGAGTTTGTTATCCCACTCTTCTTTTTTTTTCTTTTTTTTTTTTTTTTGTGGTATGCGGGCCTCTCACTGTCGTGGCCTCTCCCGTTGCGGAGCACAGGCTCTGGACACGCAGGCTCAGCGGCCATGGCTCACGGATCCCACTCTTCTTTGCTCTCTCAGGGAAACCTACTCCAACCATATCCCCCTCTCTTCTGATCAATATCTTATCTTAATGTAATGGGAACTGTGGTTTACATCCAATGAACCTCTTAGTAAGCGTGGCAAAGTCACTTCAGAGGCAGCTTTCTGAAACAGAGCTCAGAGTTAGGAAATTTTCAGTTTATACCAGAAATTTTCCTGAAAGCTTGGGATCTCTCCCAGAACAAACCAATCAGTGGGAAAGTATGTGTTGAGTTTTTTCTTCATGTGAATGGCATTGGTGCTGTAAGGGGCACAGAAAGAGGAAAGTACTATGGAAATACATATTTAACCTAAATTTGACAGAAATTCAAGTTATTTGAAAACAGATAATTAGAAGGATTTTACTACCATTTCCATATTTAGGAAGATGCAAGCAGCTGTTCTTTCTATGCCCGTAGCTTGGAGATATACAGAAAAACATAATAGATAATTCTTTTTGTGTCCCTTTCCCCAGCAACCTCCAACTCCTTTGGCCCTGATTGAGAACCACTGCTCTAAGTCCTGATTTTAAATAACTTTTTGAAAATTCAATTCCTAAATCCTAATTTTATTTTATTTTATTTTTTGTGTTTTTTAATTTAATTTTATTTATTTTTTATACAGCAGGTTCTTATTAATTATCTATTTTATACATATTAGTGTATGTATGTCAATCCCAATCTCCCAATTCATCACACCACCACCACTACCACCACCTGCCACTTTCCCCCCTTGGTATCCATACATTTTTTTCTCTACATCTGTGTCTCTAATTCTGCCCTGGAAACTGGTTCATCTATACCATTTTTCTAGGTTCCACTATATGCGTTAATATATGATATTTGTTTTTCTCTTTCTGACTTACTACACTCTGTATGACAGTCTCTAGATCCATCCATGTCTCTACAAATGACCCAATTTTCTTCCTTTTGTGGCTAATATTCCACTGTACATATGTACTACATCTTCTTTATCCATTCGTCTGTTGATGGGCATTTGGGTTGCTTCCATGACCTGGCTATAGTAAATAGTGCTGCAAGGAACATCGGGGTGCATGTATCTTTTTGAATTATGGTTTTCTCAGGGTATATGCCCAGTAGTGGGATTTCTGGGTCCTACTGTAGTTCTATTTTTAGTTTTTTAAGGAATCTCCATACTGTTCTCCATAGTGGCTGTATCAATTTACACTCCCACCAACAGTGAAAGAGGTTTCCCTTTTCTCCACACCCTCTCCAGCATTTATTGTTTGTAGATTTTCTGTTGATGCTCATTCTAACTGGTGTGAGGTGATACCTCATTGCAGTTTTGATTTGCATTTCTCGAATAATTAATGATGTGCCGTAGCTTTTCATGTGCTTCTTGGCCATCTGTATGTCTTCTTTGGAAAAATGTCTATTTAGGTCTTTTGTCCATTTTGGGGTTGGGTTGTTTGTTTAATATTGAGCTGGTGAGCTGATTATATATTTTGGAGATTAATCCTTTGTCCGTTGATTTGTTTGCAAATATTTTCTCCCATTATGAGGGTTGTCTTTTTCTTCTTGTTTGTACTTTCCTTTGCTATGCAAAAGCTTTTAAGTTTCATTAGGTCCCATCTGTTTATTTTTGTTTTTATTTCCATTACTCTAGGAGGTGGATCAAAAAAGATCTTGCTCTGATTTATGTCAAAGAGTGTTCTTCCTATGTTTTCCTCTAAGAGTTTTATAGTGTCCGGTCTTATATTTAGGTCTCTAATCCATTTTGAGTTTATTTTTGTGTTTGGTGTTAGGAAGTGTTCTAATTTCATTCCTTTACATGTAGCTGTCCAGTTTTCCCAGCACCACTTATTGAAGAGGCTGTCTTTTCTCCATTGTATTTCCTTGCCTCCTTTGTCACAGATTAGTTGGCCATATGTGTGTGGGTTTATCTCTGGGCTTTCTATCCTGTTCCATTGATCTATGTTTTTGATTTTGTGCCAGTACCAGACTGTCTTGATTACTGTAGCTTTGTAGTATAGTCTGAAGTCAGGGAGCCTGATTCCTCCAGCTCCATTTTTGTCCCTCAAGACTGCTTTGACTATTCAGGGTCTTTTGTGTCTCCACACAAATTTTAAGATTTTTTGTTCTAGTTCTGTGAAAAATGCCACTGGTAATTTGATAGGGATTGCATTGAATTTGTAGCTAAATCCTAATTTTAGAGCTTTAACCTAAGGAAGTTGTTTTGTACAATTGTTGAACTTAACATCTGGATATTAAACACAGAATTAATTAAAATGCCATAAATTCTATTCTCAGTGTGGTCACAGGGAAATGATGAAAGGCAGTTTTCAGGAGGTATTTACCAAACAGTGTTTTATCCATGTATTCCCCAGAGCCTGTACCCTCAGCACTGGAGCAATCTAGCACACATTGAGATTGATGGGTGTATATGCCTGGGCTATGGCCTTGTTTTCACAATGTACTTGTGACCCTGTCACTGCTCCATTTACCCTCCAGCATTTAGCTGTTGTTGTCATATACTCTGAGGATACTGCTTTTGGCTTTTTCTCTCATCCCTCCTACCTCTGCTAGTGTTGGATCACTGGAATTAGCAGGTGTTCTAGATAATCAAACCCAGGAAGGCCATCATATTTTGGTTATGTTCTTTGCCTTTTCATATGTGTTAATTTTGTCTCCCCAGCTAAATTGTAAGCTCCTTTAAGTTAGGGAGTGCTAGGCTTATAAGCAATGTTCCATTAATGTTTACAAACAAATGCCACTTATCTTATGCACATTAGTCCTTCATCTTGTACAGTCAAAATTTTCTCATTGCTACTGTTGGAGAGGTTGTGAAAACACAATGATAGAATTTATAGGTGCACAAGTGGAAGAAGCAGAAGAGATAGCTTAGGGTGAAAGAGAGGCCTAAGGTTTTGAAAGTCCTATCAAAATTCAAGTGTGTAATCTGGTAGGGGTAATGCATTAAGTTACAACTAGCCATCAACATCTTTGCTAGATAAATTGACCAAGTGAGTTTAATTAGAGCTCCTAAATGACAATAAGTTAAAAGAGCAAGTTTTAGCTTGGGTAGGGAGGATGCTATGGAACATGAAATATGTTAAGCGGGTGGCAGAGAGGAGGCAGACCCATGGTAGGAGGCTTGGACATGCATTTATTTAACAAGTATTTATGAGCTGTGGGACTACATGGGGTGGAGGAGTAGAATGATATGAAGAGAAGTGAGTGCAGAGGGAGTGAAAGAGAAAACAAACTCCTTCACAATTTTGTCAAAGGCTAGACTTTTGGATATCCAAAGGTTATTTTTCCTGCAAACATCTTATCTCTTCTTTGTTACCTTGTTTTAGAGCATGCTGGAAATTCCCTTATCTGCTAGTTCCTTATCTGTTCTTGATTCCTTTGCTTGTTCATTGACAATAAGGCCACCCTGGCTTCCTGGAAAAACTTCTCTTCTCTGCAGTCCCAGAAGATATTTGCTTTACCCTGTAAGCTGCCTTGGCTGGGCTCTGGGGATTTATATAAAGAGATATTTTGGAGCAAAAATGGAGGCCCTCTCATGTTTCGGTGTTGTGTGCAGACTGGGTTGATGAGGGGGTTAACTTTTCAGGAAGAAAACTGTCCCCTGAGAGATGCTAACATTAACCTGGGAACTAAAGATTGCGGATGCAGAGGGACCTTTGAGCTATAAGGCTTTCACAGTCACACTGCACTAAATCAGGGAGAAAAAAAAAAGAAAAACACAAGGCCCCTTGAAGGGAAAAGCTCAAATTATATATTCTTTCTGAAGAATGCGTCTTTGTTCCCTCGGGAATGGTACAAACCCTCATATGCCTTGTCTGATGGTAACAAATCAGTGTTTTGAAGGTAGCACAGTATCAGAAAGGTCACACACAGGCTTTGGTGCTAAAAGACTTGTGTTAGAAACCTGTCTGTACCGCTTAATAGCTGTGTGGCCTTGATCAAAGATACATCAATGTTATTGCCTCAGTTAGCCAATCTCTAAAATTGAGATTCCAGTGTCTATCTCCCAGGGTTTTTAGAATTAGAAATAACACAGAAAAAGCACTAGCACAGTGCTCTCATAAACTAGGTGCCCAAACAGTAGCAGGCAATATTAATACAATATTCATGATGTGGAGATAATTCAGATTCCTTCCTCTGCCTGGGAGATGGGCTAGAGAAGTTGCAACTGAGGAAGAGGGTGCACCAGTTCCTCTTCAATGGTTGATAATTATCTGAGAAGTAAGAGATATTTCATTGTGCTAGAGAACCAGCAAAAGTTTCAGATAAATGAGAAGAAAACACAGGATAAACAGTTACATTACAAAATGAGCAACCCTAAATACTGGCATTTATGGAAAATTCAACTGTGGGACAATCACTTATGATTAGTAACACTCTTTTCCATGTAGACCATAAATGTGCTAAAAAAAACCCTTATAAATCGGTTGTTCTCTTACATTGATTAATTCTCTCTCTTATTTACATTGATAAGAAGAAATGGTTTACTAGACACTTAAATGTCAACATTGGCCTAACCTGGGTTGAATAATCCCAAGCTCTGAATTAATGAATTTGTGATACAGCCAGGTAAAGTTCTGCTTGTTTTTCCTTTATCCCAAATTTCCCATTTGATGGCATACTGTCCTTTAAATTGAGGCAATTTTTATTTAGGCTTTCATTATCAGCAGGTGGCCAATGGGCACTTTTTTAAAAAAGTTTTTTTTTTGGTTGTTATTTATAGAAAATATACATTATGCCAAATTTTCTGAGTTTACAGATGTTTCGTTCATGGTGGAAAAACATCTATTTTCTCACATTGTTATCGTATCTGAAAGGTTTTTCACATATATGCAGATATCAGTCTTGCAAAATTACTGGGGAGTCAGTAACTAACAAGAAAGGTTTTATGTTTCTTTTATGTTGGGGTTTAGGGCTAGACAGAATGATTTTTACTGTGGTAAAATCTATACAACATTACCATTAAAACCTACCATTGTAACCAGTGTACATTCACATTGCTACCAACACCACCATTCATTTCTAGACTTGTTCATCTTTCCAATCTAAAACTTTATTAAACCCTAACTCCTTATTCTCCCTCCTCCCAGCCCCTGACAACCACCATTCTACTCTCTGTCTCTATGAATTTGACTAGTCTAGGTACCTTATATAGATGGAATCATACAGTATTTGTCCTTTTATGTCTGGCTTATTTCACTTAGCATAATGTCTTCAAGATTCATCCATGTTGTAGTATGTATCAGAATTTCATTATGTTTTATGACTCGGTAATATTCCTACAGACCTTATTTTGTTTATTCATTCATCTGTTGATGGAAACTTTGGTAGATTCACCTTTTGGCTATTGTGAATAATGATGCTATAAGAATGTGTGTATAAGTATCTGAGTCCCTGCTTTCAATGTTTTGGGGGTATAAACCTAGGTGTAGAATTTCTGGATCATAGGTAATTCTGTGTTTAACTTTTTGAGGAACCACCGAACCATCTTCTACAGTGGTTACACTATTTTACATTCCCAGAAGCAGTGCATGAGAGTTCCAATTTCTCAACACCCTTGACAAGTCTTACTTTCCATTTTTAAAAAGTTATAGCCATCCTAATGAATGTGAAGTGGTACCTCATTGTGGTTTTAATTTGTATTTCTCTAATGACTAACAATGTTGAGTATCTTGTCATGTGCTTATTGGCCATTTTATGTTTTCTTTAGAGAACTATCTGTTCAAATCATTTGCCTATTTTGGAATTGGGTTGTTTGCCTATTTTTAATTGCTATTTTTGCTAAGCTTCAGTCAGCTCCAGCAGTGGAGCTGAGCTAATTCTTCTCAACAAGAAAAATAAAACTATTGTAAAAATCAAGGACAAAACGTGAAGAGAAACCATCTAAGAATTGTAGAGAGTAAATTATGTTTTTAAGTAAAGAGGAAGAAAGGGAGAACAAATGGGAAATCCAGAAATCTTCAGGGAGATGAAGAGACCACAGGAATTGCTGTTTCTTTAATTAGTTGGGATAGCCAGGCAGGGTAGCTATGTCATGCCTGACTAAGTCAATGGAAAGGTGCAAAACAAGACTGAATTGAAGGTGAAAAAGTCAGGAAGTTGCAGGTGATACTAGATATGAGGATTAGCATTCTAATCAAACACTACTATATGGTTGGCTGTTGGAGTAAAATATGTTGGGAGATGAATAAATTGCATCCTGGACTTCAGTTGTTTGACATTTGCTCTAAAATGTTATTTTAAGATTTAGTTATAATTTAAGTTTATAATATGCTTTAGATACGAACAAGGTTCCAAAGAATGTCTCTTTATGGTAATCAAACAAGTCAGTTTACACCTTATAGCTCAAACTTTGGAGGCTGTGGCATACAACTGCCATCTGGTGTTGGTATGTTCTCATAGCAGCCTTATGCATTTAATACATTCAAAACAAAACAAACAAAATAAAATAAAAAAACTACTTGGGGGCAGAATTTGCAAAACTAAAGTGATGAAGTGTTAGAGGTCTAAATTAATAAATTAATAAGGTGTTATTGTTTTAAAAAAGAGGACAGAAAGCAACCTCTGAAAATACTTCCTTATGGAATTCAGAGTGATGCAGAGGCTGTTCCTATTTACTATTGGCAAAAGGGGATATTTTTCATGAATGTGGACAGCCCGTGAATTGTGAATGGATTCATTGTCTTGGTGGTCTGGTTTACCCTTGAATATGCTGTAAATTTACACAGCTGAGAAAGTGATCAAATACAAAAAGAAGAGCATTTGAGAGGAGACGTTTTGTAAGCTCTAAATTCCTCATTTTAAAGGTTATAGTCCTTTCAGCAAAATCAAACGTTCTTTTTCTTTTGTTGTGTAGTTCAATATTTTTCTGTGTCACGTAAGAGTGCTTAATGCTTCCAGAATTCATTTTACTCGGAGAAATCAGTTTGAAAAATCAAGCCCCATGATGCTTTCAAGATTAATACACACTCCATTGAAAATAAGGATACTGGTGGTACAAACATAAGTGATCTGTTCCAATCACCTAGTCAGGAAGGTTGGCAGAGACTGAACACCCAATCTCTGGCTCACTTCTCTTGGGAGTCAGATGTGGAAAACGTGTCTTTTTTGAGCTTCATTTTAATTAGCTGGTTGGGGGAAGCAGTGATGAAGTAGCCCGAGGGAAACCTCCAAGCTACCCAAATGAACATTACAAGACTGGCTCTATGGACTAAGAAAAGCTAAAGTTGCTTAGTTTTACAGTGAAAAATAACATTGGGGATGATTGCAGTTAGGAAGGAATGAGAGCCTTAACTACATTTCTTACTGCTCTGGTTCGAGAAAGTTTGCTTAAGAAATTATGAATTTATAAAGAATGCTAATTCCCTGAAAAAAAAGGTCTAGTTTTTTGAGTAACAGTGAAAGCTGTGACTTTTAGACTTTCTTGTAGTTCCCTTTGCGAGCAATTTACTACCTTACTTTTTTGGTTCACAGCTTGGAGTTATAAGCAAGCTGAGAGTGGCAAGAGCAAAATTTGTTCAGGCATCAACAGGAAACTGTATTGGACATTTTCCTGAAACTTACCTCTGTCTCAAGCAATCAGGTCGTATTAAATCTCAGTGATACTTTACACATTTATCCAATTCTACATTAAGCTTCTGACATCTTTAGCATTACCATTGAATAAAGTGAGTAAATAGGAAACAATTAAAAACCTGAGACTGATGTCTGCTTTATTTCTTCCACCTTTCTTTCCATCTTTTCTCCTCAGTGTCTCTAGCCATTTGAGGTGAGTAGTTTGAAGACGATGCTCCCCAATAATCAGTAGTCTATTCAGGACTCAAATGGACACCTTGCAATCTGTAACTTTAGTACCTATTCACAATAATATCTGGACATCCACTATTTTCTGTTTCTATAACCACCAGATAAGTGTAGGACTTTGTACAAAAATTGCAACAACTAAGCGATTTCTCTATCTTCTATTTTTGTCCCACCAGGCCCATCCTATAGAGAAAGTAGTTAAGTCAATTTTCTCAAACATCATTTCTTTCTTACTCAAGTTCTTAGAACGTTTACAATTCACATAATACAGCAAATCCAAATTCATTGGTATGACCTTCAAAACTACTCTTCATATTGTTCTCATTTGCAATTTCCATACTGTATTCTCCTATTAGGTCCCAATATGGGCTCTGCTGCAAACAAGCTAAACATGTTACATTGGATTATCTTCTTGAATCTTCACAATGACCTTATGATGTATATATACTTTTATTATTAATCTCACTTCATAGATGAGGATACTGAGGTTTATTGACAATAAGAACTTTGTCTAAGGGTAATGCAATTAGTTAGTGGCAAACATGGGATTAGAATCAGTGTTGATTCCAGAATTAGTGCTGAATATTCAGTAGGCAGACTGTAGTGCCATCAGCCTGTGTTTAAAGCAGGGACATAAAAAATACATTTAAAAAATTTGGTTTGATACTAAGGGAGGACATTATGGAAAATAATTAGCACTTTCTTAATCTTTATTACTTTACTTTGTTTTCATTTTCCTCATTTTATGCTATTGAACTTGGTCTCAATAGAAATATTTGGTGAGAAAAATGTTAGATAACATTATTTTATCTTTTTTAAATTTTGTGTTATGAAGAATTTAGAATGTGTACAAAGTAGATAGAATAGTATAATGAATACCTATGTACTCAGTACACCCAGCCTCAATAATAATCAGTTCATCCTGTGTCATCCATACCTCCATCCACTACCCCCTCCCATATTTCAGCAAGTCCCATTCATCATGTTATGTATCATGAGTAAATATTTTGGTATGTATCTCTAAAAGAACAGGACCATTTTTTAACATAATGACAATACAATTATTTCACCTATAATATTAACAATAATTCCTTTAATAACGTCAAATATCCTGTCAGTGTACACATTTCCAGTTGTCTCATAAATAGTATTTATTTTATATATTATATATGAATTAGGATCCAAATACGGTCTACATCTTGTGATTGGTTGCTCTTTTAAGTCTCTTTTAATCTACCACATACCCCACCATCTCTCTTCTTTTTCTTGGCAATATGTTGAAGAAACCAGGTTGTTTGTCTTGTACAGTTTCCTAGAGTATGGACTTTGAGGATTGCATTCTCATGTGTAGATTAACAAGTTCCTTTGTCTTCTGTGTTTCCTATAAATTGTCAATTGGATCTAGAAACTTGATTGTATCTACAGATTTGATTTTTATTTTTTCCAGACTTACTTTATATGTGGTGTTATCTTCTTCCATTAGGAAGCATACGATGTCTGACTGTCTCTCTAAATATATTTATATTAACTTAGGATATCTTGTGTGCTTATTTATCCATTATTTGACAAATGGTTCTATTTATTGGAGTTCAGCTTCATCTTTCTTTAATAAATCACATCCATAATTGTATTGTCTAAGACATTTCAGTTTCATGTTCTTTAAAGTGGAGATCTTGAAGTGAAATTCTTTTTTTTTTTTTTTTGTGGTACGCGGGCCTCTCACTGCTGTGGCCTCTCCCGCTGCGGAGCACAGGCTCCGGACGCGCAGGCTCAGCGGCCATGGCTCACAGGCCCAGCCGCTCCGCGGCATGTGGGATCTTCCCGGACGGGGGCTCGAACCCGTGTTCCCTGCACTGGCAGGCGGATTCTCAACCACTGTGCCACCAGGGAAGCCTGAAGTGAAATTCTTAAAGTAGAATTCTAAATGTTTCTACTTCAAATATCTTATAATCTCTTAATAAGGCATTCAATTCAATTTACATAGAAGTAAGACTTTTCCCATCCACATTTTATCTATTGACAAATATAACTAAGTTATATAATTATAATATAAGTAGACTGGAATACACAATTCTGGGAACAAACACAACTGACTTTTTATAAGCAAACGGTTAAACTGGAGAGTGAAGAAATATGTGGTTACCCGTAAGTTTCAATATATCTTGGGCATCAGTTGATATGTTTTACAGAGTTAACATGGCAAATTAGTTAAATAGTGTTCATTTAAAAGAGCTTCTAGCACATTGCTGTCCAATAGAACTTTCCGTGATGATGGACATGTTCTATATCTACATTGTGCAATACAGTATCCATTAACCACATGTGGCTATTGAGCACTTGAAATGTGGCTTCCATGAGACTGCAGAACTGAATTCTTAATTTAACTAATGAATTTAATTTAATTCATAACCTTCTAGGACAGCTCAGTTCTAGGATACAAAATCTACCCTGGGGAATAACTGGTTCCAGAGTCTGACTCCAGAGCCTGCACCTTTAACCACAACACTATGCTGCTTCCTGATCTGGTGTTTCTCCGGATTTCTTTTTTAATGCATCAAACGCATTCACATTTATTTTATTTTTTTAAGCAAATGACAAAGACCCAGTTTACCAACTTAACTTTTTAAAACCTAAGATTAACATTACATATTTAAACAATCATCTACATAAAACCACAAGACCCCAAATACCCAAGACACTCTTGAGAAACAAGAAAAAAGTTAGAGGCACCACACTCCCTGACTTTAGACTATACTACAAAGCTAAAGTAATCAAAACAGTATGGTACTGACTCAAAAATAAACACATAGATCAATGAAACAAAATAGAGATCGCAGAAATAAACCCATGTACCTATGGCCAACTACTCTACAACAGAGGAGGCACCAAAATACAATGGGAAAATACAGTCTCTTTAATAAATGGTGTTGGGAAAACTGGACAGCTACATGTAAAAGAATGAAATTAAAACATTTTTATCACACCATATACAAAAATAAACTAAAAATGGATTAAAGACCTAAATGGATTAGAAACCATAAAACTTCTAAAAGAAAACATAGGTAGTACAATCTTTTACATAGGTCTCAGCAATATCTTTTGGATCTGTCTCCTCAGGCAAGGGAAGCAAAAGCAAAAATAAACAAGTGGAACCTAATCAAAGTTAAAAGCTTTTGCACATTGAAGGAAACCATCAACAAAACAAAAGGGCAACCCACCTAATGGGAAAAGATATTTGCTAATGATATGTCTGATAAGGGGTTAACATCCAAAATACATAAATAACTCATATAGTTCAATATTTTTTTAAAAGCTATTTTAAAAGTGGGCAGAGGACCTGAATAGCCATTTTTCCAAAGAAGACATACTGATGGCCAGTAGTCATATTAAAAAATGCTCAGCATCACTAATCATTAGGGAAATGCAAATAAAAACCACAATGAGCTATCACCTCATACCTGTGAGAAGGGCCATCATCAAAAAGATGAGAAATAACAAGTGGTGGCGAGTATGTGGAGAAAAGAAAACCCTAGGACACTGTTGGTGGGAATGTAAATTGCTATAGCCACTATGGAAAACAGTATGGAGGTTCCTCATAAAACTAAAAATATAACTACCATATGACCCAGCAATTCCACTCCTGGGTATATAGCCAAAGAAAATGAAAACCCTCATTTGAAAAGATATACGCACCCTAATATTCATAGCTGAGTTATTTATAATAGCCAAGATGTGGAAGCAACCTAAATGTCCATCAACAGATGAATGGATAAAGAAGGTGTGATATATGCATATATCATCTATATCTATATATAGATTATGTATATACACAATGGAATATTACTCACCCATTAAAAAATGAAAAGTTGCCCTTTGCAACATGGATGGACCTGGAGGGTATTATGCTTAGTGAAATAAGTCAGAGGAAGACAAATACTGCATGTTTTCACTTATATGTGGATTTTAAAAAATAAAACAAAACAAATTTATATAATAAGACAGAAGCAGTCTTATAGATACAGAGAACAAATTAGTGGCTATCAGTGGGGGGAAGGGTAGGGAGAGGGGCAAAAAAGTTGAAGGGGATTAAGAGGTACAAACTAGTAGGTATAAAATACATAAGATACAAGGATGTAATGTATAGTACAAGGTATATAGGCAATATTTTATAATAAATTTATACAAAATATAATTTATAAAATATCAAATCACTATATTTTACATATGAAACATATAATATTGTAAGTCAATTATACTTCAGTAAAATAAACAATTGTCAAAACTTACTAAGTTGCCAGCATTCATGCACACTAGAAAATATCCTCAATTTATATTAATTAAACCAGAAATGCATTACTATTAATGCATTAATATTTTCCACTACTAAATACCGAAAAAATTGAGATTTTTTTGTGGAAGATTCATCCTGGCAATGTTAACTTCACAGCAGGCTGACACTACTTAGCTCACATTTCAAACACAATAGAAAGGCAGGTCTATGCTAGTGTTGGTGTAGGAAAGAGCCACAGGCACACTGGGTTACATTCAATAGAAAACAAAGTGCATGCAGAGATTTACAACAATTTTAAAGACCAAAAAACGGTCCTATTATGTGGTCCCAACAATAAACTCAAAGTTTATGACCAATAGTGGTTTAGATGAGCTGTTTACATATACTTTAGGTACAGTTATACTAAAAGATAGTTCATTTGGCATTTTAAAAAAAAGTTGCTATCAATCTTCAGATGGAGCTTGTTATAGTTAACATTTCTGTTAAGTGCATGCATTGAATTACTTGTTATCCAAGCATAGCAGCTGTTCCTTACCATTTAGCCTTAAGGACTTTAATTGCTCATCTTCAACATCTACTCTTTCTTAATTCTCGACAATTCTCTTTGTAGTGATTTTTCTGCCATTAACAATTTTAGAAGTTGATATAGATTTGAAGTTGCCTATTCCACTACCGCCAAGTGATGTGGAAGAGAATGAAGTGAGGCCCTCGTGATTTAGGGAGGCAAAAGAAGTAAATCCGGTATCAAAAGAACACCCCCCCTCCAAAATATGGAAAGCCACTGAAGGCAGAGAAAAGACTCTGTGCCTCAACTTCTGCTTCCTAGATCCCCCGAAAAGGCCTCAAATGGGTCTTTGAAGAAGTCCAATGAAAACGGACCCCTTCCACCAAAAAATTCCCTGAAGATGTCATCTGGGTTATGGAATGTGAAGCCAAACTGAAAGAGACTGCTAAAATGACTTCCACCTGCACCTTCACCATTTAACCCTTCCTTGCCATATTTGTCATAGATATCCCGTTGTTAAGCATCTGATAACACCTCATAAGCCTCAGCTACTTGTTTGGATTTTCTCTCTGCTTATTCTTTATTCTCAGGATTTTTATCTGGATGCCACTTTAGTGCTAGTTTCCAACATGCCTTTTTTATATCCTTAAAAGGCTGAGTGACGTCTCTGCACGCCTAGAACTTCATAGGAGTCCACCATGTTTTGAAAGACTGTTGAAAGGAGCATGTTTTTCTGTTTTTAAGGTCATCTACATGGGACCTAGGATGTGGGAGCTGGTGGCAGGAAGACAAAGCAATGGGGAGTGGCCCGGGTGTCCCCTCTGTTCATGCACCGCTGAGCTGGTAATGATGGCAGCCTGCTGTTTCTCAGGATTTAGTCTTATATGCCTCTTTGTCTCTGTGCATGATATCCATTCTAGCTGAAAATTGCATCCTCTGAATTTCCCAAACCTCTTAGCCTGGTGTGGTAACCAGACTCTGTGCTGGCCTCCAATAAATCATGACTCCCGAGTATTTATTGATACATACTTGTGTGTTTCCACCCACAGTGACCCATGTGTAACCAATAAATTGTGTTGGACGTTATACTGCCTGATTTGCAAGGCTAAGCTATAAAAAGCCTTGCAGCCTTCACCTTGATCTCTTAGAGCACTCGTTCTTGGAGCCCAGAGTCACCTTGTAAGGATCCACCTACCCTGTTTGATAGATCTTATGGAGAAGCTCTGAAACTTCACAGAGAGAGAGGGAGGGTTCTAGCTGAGACCTGTCTTTAAAGCCATCTCCTCCAAGGTACCAGGCATGTGAGTGAAACTGTCTTGCAGACTACCAACCAGCCCAGCTACTAAGTAGGTACCTAAATTATGAAATAATAAAATATCTGTTGTTTTAAGTTTTAGAGATAGTTTGTTACATTGCAATAGATAAGTGGAACACCTGGTTAATTTTTGCTCTTCCTTCAAGGGTTCGTTTAGGTATTACCTCTAAGAAACGCCCAATTTACCTTTCTAATTCCCCTTCCCAGTTTGAGTTAGGTGTAGGTCTTCTTTGCTCCCATGCCATATGAACACTGATTACACTTCATTCTACATTTCTGGGTTTGTGCTAACTGCCCCACTAGACTGTGTCCTCCTTGACGGTGTGTCTTAATTCTCTCTGTGAAAGGAGCTTGTCCTAGTACTAGGCACATAGTGGCTATTCAAAATAAGTTGACTAAATCACAGAATCTCAGGGTTGGTGGGACTTTAGAAGCCATATAAAACAACCCAAATTGATCTGCCAAGTGTTTGTCCATCCAGCCTGTGTTGGAAGCCTCTCCCATGATGAGAATTTACTACTCCCTGAAGCAGGTTATCACATCTTTAAATAGCTCAGACTGGTAGCACTTGCTTGTCAGCTTAACTCTTGCTCTAATCACTTTTTCATCCCAGCTCTTCTCAGGGCTCATGCACTTGTTAATATGTTTATTTGTGCTCACTTGTGCACTGTCAACATTTTTTCAGCCTTTTAAATGTTTGTGTCATGTGTATCTAATTGTATTACAAGCTTGAAAAAAAGGGGTGTCGTCTTAAATGTATTTAATTGTCCCCTGCTGGAATGTGCTGCATTCAGAAGTAACTCGGTTTATGTTCTTAATGTCCTAGTTAAGGGTATGGGCTCTGGAGTTAGAAGTTGGGTTCAAATACTGACACTACCATGTATTAGTGATTATGTGAAAATAGATAAGTCACTTGATCTAAATAAGTCTGTTTTCCCATCTTAAAAAATAACGTCCTTGAATATTTGTTGTGAAAATTGGTGCACATAAATGGTTCTTAGCTAGAACCTAAAACTATCAGAAGCTCAATAAGTATTTATGACTCATAACTATTATAGAAACACAGTGCCAGTTGACCAAATTAAGCATTCTTTCTCATATTGCGCATTGGATAACTTCATGGTTTTCATTTGTCTTACATGTTTATCTCACCTTTGCCTGGCTTCTTTCCCTATAAAAACTTTACTATAGTGGCATTCAATTTTTAAAGCTTATCTACTCATATGGCAGAAGATTCAAATTTGCAAATAAGCCCGTCTATGCACAAGATGATAGGTGCTTTTGTCAAAACCTTAGCTGAGCTTTGATTGCAAATGGTTTTATGACTGTGTTTCACTTGCAAAAGAAAAAATGTAGCATTGTATAGACAAGTCCATGATCTAATTTCATTGGTAACAACATCCAAACTCATACCATAAAGAATTGAGATGTTATTCTCTTGATTTCAACCTAGTTATGTGACTCCTCTAGATATCAGATTCCTGTTATGTAAAACATGTAAAATAATCATTTCTTATTTACCTAGAGGGCAGATTTTTCCTTCCAGGTGGGAAGACGTCAATTAGTATAACACACATGGCCACACTATTCCTTACTCATCCTTAACTGGGGATGGAAGAGGAATGAATTACTTGATTGGTAACTTTGGATGCAGAAATTATGCACGCATAGTGTAGCACTTTCCTGTCCCCTGCTTCTTGGGAGCAGCTGCCTGCAGGGAGCATGTAGCCTGTTCTGTTCTCCATGGACTGGCTCCATTTTTTTCAGGTCTAATCCTGCTAAATGGTTAAGTCTATAATTACTTCTGGGATTCAGATTATGAAATTCACTTGGCCTTAGAAGTATCATATTCTTGAATATCAGTTTTATGAGGTATGAAGCTAATATTTTGTTATCTAACTTGCTACTATGTGATACATCTCAACTGGCTCAGAACTTGAAAAGAGATTATTTTATTTATGGGGCTGCCTCAAAGACTCCAAAAGCAAGGGACTAGGTTTTTGTCATTTTTCTAGTTCTAGCACTTAGTACAGTGTCTGACACATAGCAGGTACTTAAATTAATGCCTTATAGTTGAAACTCTTGAATAATATAAAGTGCTACATAAATAAATGGTAATATTTATTATTTAATTTATTAAGAAAAACAGAGCTGTGCTAGTAGATTTGTAAATTTCAAATTTCCAAGAGAAGCTATTACCACAACATAGTTGATGCCCCACGAAATTTATATACCATTGTCTTAGTTAGTTCCAGCTGTTATAACAAAATATCACAAACTGGGTGACTTTTAAACAGCAAACATTTCTCATGGTTCTCAAGACTGGAAGACCCAGATCAGAGTGCCAGAATGGTTGGGTGGAGGCCCTCTTCTGGGCTGCAAATTTCTTGTTGTACTCTCACATGGTGGAAGGGGCAAGCTAGCTTTCTGGGGCCTCTTTTATAAGGGAACTAATCCTATTCATGAAGACTTGGCTTGCATGACTTAATCACCTCCCCCAAATCCCTCCTCTTAGTACCATCACCTTGAGCATTAGGTTTTCAACATATGAATTCTGGGTGGGGGGACACAAACGTTCAGACAGCAACCATGAACTATGCTCCAAAAGACTTTTTTTTTTTTTGCGGTACGCGGGCCTCTCACCACTGTGGCCTCTCCCGTTGCGGAGCACAGGCTCTGGACGCGCAGGCTCAGCGGCCATGGCTCACGGAGCCAGCCGCTCCGCGGCATGTGGGATCTTCCCGGACCGGGGCACAAACTCGTGTCCCCTGCATCGGCAGGCGGAATCTCAACCACTGTGCCACCAGGGAAGCCCGCTCCAAAAGATTTTTTTAGGTAGAATGGAGAGCCCAGTCTTCCTGCACATATTACAGACTGGAAATTTTAGGTACATAGCAGCTATACAATTTGCTTACACTCTCGCAGCAAGCTTATAGCCATGTTTGGAGTAGACCTTTATTAGCTAGTCTGGGTTCTTATTTTGAAACTCGATGGAATATACTGAGACCACATCTGTAAGCTTTCAAATCACTATGTGGACACCAGACTTACAAGTCCATTTGAGGATAATAAATAGTTGGATACATTCTGGAATCTTTGGATCACAGTCATTGAAACAGTTTCAATGGAAAAGAGATTATCACAATTAAAGAGAGGTGTGAAATTTTCGATTGTTATCAGGAGAGTAATTACCAGCAAATTGCTACATTTATAGAGACAGCAACAGATGTGTGACAGCTGGGTTAATGGAACGTCTGGTAGGCCTTTTACTTTATAATTCCATGTGCATAGTATGGAAAAGACAGCAGGTGTGACCAGTCAATTGTCAAATGAAAAGAATAAATAGCACCTGGAGAGTGTACTAATCTAAACTTAATGGTTTATTTTTCTTAGCTTGCAAGATAATCTAGCAATCAATTTTTGACAGTGTGGTAGTGAATTTTATACCTAGAGAGCACATGCTATTATAAAAGTATATGGCAAAATTTGCTATAGCATTTCCTATTTTTAGCTTTTATGTGAAGGCTTTGCAAAATAAACATTGAGGGCTTCCCTGGTGGCGCAGTGGTTGAGAATCCGCCTGCCAATGCAGGGGAAATGGGTTCGTGCCCGGTCCGGGAAGATCCCACATGCCGCAGAACCGCTGGGCCCGTGAGCCATGGCCGCTGAGCCTGCGCGTCCGGAGCCTGTGCTCCACAACGGGAGAGGCCACAACAGTGAGAGGCCGACGTACCACAATAAATAAATAAATAAATAAATAAACATTGATATCAATTTCTGAAGCCACACCCCATCACAGCATTACTGTGTATAGAAGTAAGTGGAACTGAAGTCAACCACTGACTTGGGCTGCTAAAATATTCACTAAATCTTTTGTTTTTTGAATTTTATTTTATCTATTTTTTTAATGCAGGTTCTTATTAGTTATCCTTTTAATACATATTAGTGTATACATGTCAATCCCAATCTCCCAGTTCATCACACCCCCACTCCCATCCACACCCCCACCACTTTCCCCCCTTGGTGTCCATCGTTTGTTCTCTACATCTGTGTCTCTATTTCTGCCCTGCAAACCGGTTCATCTGTACCATTTTTCTAGGTTCCACATATATGCGTTAATATACAGTATTTGTTTTTCCTTTCTGACTTACTTCACTCTGTATGACAGTCTCTAGGTCCACCCACATCACAACAAATAACTCAATTTCATTTTTTTATGGCTAAATAATATTCTGTTGTATATATGTACCACATCTTCTTTATCCATTCATCTGTCGATGGACACTTAGGTTGCTTCCATGTCCTGGCTATTGTAAATAGAGTTGCAATGAACATTGTGGTACATGACTCTTTTTGAATTATGATTTTCTCAGGGTATATGCCCAGTAGTGGGATTTCTGGGTCCTACTGTAGTTCTATTTTTAGTTTTTTAAGGAACCTCCATACTGTTCCCCATAGTGGCTGTATCAATTTACATTCCCACCAACAGTGCAAGAGGGTCCCCTTTCCTCCACACCCTCTCCAGCATTTAAAGTTTGTAGATTTTTTGATGATGGCCATTCTGACTGGTGTGAGGAGATACCTCATTGTAGTTTTGATTTGCATTTCTCTAATGATTAGTGATGTTGAGCATTCTTTCATGTGTTTGTTGGCAATCTGTATATCTTCTTTGGAGAAATGTCTATTTAGGTTTTCTGCCCATTTTCGGATTGCGTTGTTTGTTTTATTGATATTGAGCTGCATGAGCTGCTTGTAAATTTTGGAGATTAATCCTTTGTCAGTTGCTTCATTTGAAAATATTTTCTCCCATTCTGAGGGTTGTCTTTTGGTCTTGTTTATGGTTTCCTTTGCTGTGCAAAAGGTTTTAAGTTTCATTAGGTCCCATTTGTTTATTTTTGTTTTTTTTCCATTACTCTAGGAGGTGGATCAAAGATCTTGCTGTGATTGATGTCAAAGAGTGTTCTTCCTTTGTTTTCCTCTAAGAGTTTTATAGTCTCTGGCCTTACATTTAGGTCTTTAATCCATTTTGAGTTTATTTTTGTGTATGGTGTTACAGAGTGTTCTAATTTCATTCTTTTACATGTAGCTGTCCAGCTTCCCCAGCACCACTTATTGAAGAGACTGTCTTTTCTCCATTATATATTCTTGCCTCCTTTGTCAGATTAGTTGACCATAGGTGGGTGGGTTTATCTCTGGGCTTTCTCTTTTATCCCATTGATCTATATTTCTGTTTTTGTGCCAGTACCATATTGTCTTGATTACTGTAGCTTTGTAGGGTAGTCTGAAGTCAGGGAGGCTGATTCCTCCAGCTCCGTTTTTCATTCTCAAGATTGCTTTGGCTATTCAGGGTCTTTTGTGTTTTCATACAAATCGTGAAATTTTTTGTTCTAGTTCTGTGAAAAATGCCACTGGTAATTTGATAGGGATCACATTGAATCTGTTCATTGCTTTGGGTAGTATAGTCATTTTCACAATATTGATTCCTCCAATCCAAGAACATGGTATATGTCTCCACATGTTTGTATCAACTTTAATTTCTTTCATCAGTGTCTATAGTTTTCTGCATTCAGGTCTTTTGTCTCCTTAAGTAGGTTTATTCCTATGTATATTATTCTTTTCATTGCAATGGTAAATGGGAGTGTTTCCTTAATTTCTCTCTTAGATTTTTCATCATTAGTATATAGGAATGCAAGAGATTTCTGTACATTAATTTTGTAGCCTGCAACTTTACGAAATTCATTGATTAGCTCTAGTAGTATTCTGGTGGCATTTTTAGGAGTCTCTACATATAGTATCATGTCATCTGCACACAGTGACACTTTTACTTCTTCTTTTCCAATTTGTATTCCTTTTCTTTTCCTTCTCTGACTGCTGTGGCTAGGACTTCCAAAACTATGTTCAATAACAGTGATGAGAGTGGACATCCTTGTCTTGTCCCTTACCTTGGAGGAAATGCTTTCAATTTTTCACCATTGAGAATGAGGTTTCCTGTGGGTTTGTCATATATGGCCTTTATTATGTTGAAGTAGGTTCTCTCCATGTCCACTTTCTGGAGAGTTTTTATCATAAATGGGTGTTGAATTTTGTCAAAAGATTTTTCTGCATCTATTGAGATGATCATATGGTTTATCTTCTTCAATTTGTTAATATGGTATATCACATTGTTGATTTGTGTATATTGAAGAATCCTTGCATCCGTGGGATAAATCCCACTTGATCATGGTGTATGATCCTTTTAATGTGTTGTCAGATTCTGTTTGCTAGTATTTTGTTGAGGATTTTTGAATCTACGTTCATCAGTGATATTGGTCTGTAATTTTCTTTTTTTGTAGTATCTTTGTTTGGCTTTGGTATATGGGTGATAGTGGCCTCTTAGAATTAGTTTGGGAGTGTTCCTTCCTCTGCAATTTTTTGGAAGAATTCAAGAAGGATGGGTGTTAGCTCTTCTCTAAATGTTTGATAGAATTCACCTGTGAAGCCATCGCATCCTGGACTTATGATTGTGGGAATATTTTAAATCACAGTTTCAATTTCCTTACTTGTGATTGTCCTGTTCATATTTTCTACTTTTTCCTGGTTCAATCTTGGAAGGTTATACCTTTCTACGAATTTGTCTGTTTCTTCCAGGTTGTCCATTTTATTGGCATAGAGTTGCTTGTAGTAGTCTCTTAGGATGCTTTGTATTTCTGTGGTGTCTGTTGTAACTTCTCCTTTTTCATTTCTAATTTTATTGATTTGCGTCCCCTCCCTCTTTTTCTTGATGAGTCTGGCTAATGGTTTATCAATTTTGGTTATCTTCTCAAAGACCCAGTTTTTAGTTTTATTGATCTTTGCTATTGTTTTCTTTGTTTCTATTTCATTTATTTCTGCTTTGATCATTATTATTTCTTTACTTCCAGCTTTGGGTTTTGTTTCTTCTTTTTCTAGTTCCTTTAGGTGTAAGGTTAGATTGTTTATTTGACATTTTTCTTGTTCCTTGAGGTAGGCTTGTATTACTTTAAACTTCCCTCTTAGAACTGCTTTTGCTGCATCCCATAGGTTTTGGATCATCGTGTTTTCATTGTCATTTGTCTCTGATATTTTTTATTTCCTCTGTGATCCTTTGGTTCTTTAGTAATATATTGTTTAGCCTCCATGTGTTTGTGTTTTTTACATTTTCTTCCATGTAATTCATTTCTAATCTAATACTGTTGTGGTCAGAAAAGATGCTTGACATGATTTCAATTTTCTTAAATTTACTGAGGCTTGATTTGTGACCCAGGATGTGATGTATCCTGGAGTATGTTCTGTGTGCACTTGAAAAGAAAGTGTAATCTGCTGTTTTTGGATGGAATGTCCTATAAATATCATTTAAATCTATGTGGTCTGTTTTGTCATTTAAACCTTGTGTTTCGGGCTTCCCTGGTGGTGCAGTGGTTGAGAGTCCGCCTGCTGATGCAGGGGATACGGGTTTGTGCCCCAGTCCGGGAAGATCCTACATGCCGTGGAGCGGCTGGGCCCGTGAGCCATTGCTGCTGAGTCTGCATGTCTGGAGCCTGTGCTCTGCAATGGGAGAGGCCACAGCAGTGAGAGGCCCGTGTACTGCAAAAACAACAACAACAACAACAAACAAACAAGCAAACAAAACACCATGTGTTTCCTTATTAATTTTCCATTTGGATGATCTGTCCATTGGTGCAAGTGAGGTGTTAAAGTCCCCAACTATTATTGTGTTACTGTCCATTTCCTCTTTTATAGCTGTTAGCAGTTGCCTTATGTATTGAGTTCTCCTATGTTGGGTGCATATATGTTTATAATTGTTATATCTTCTTCCTGGATTGATCCTTTGATCATTATGTAGTGTCCTTTCTTGTCTCTTGTAACATTCTTTATTTTACAGTCTATTTTATCTGATGTGAGTATTGCTACTCCAGCTTTCTTTTGATTTCCATTTGCATGGAATATCTTTTTCTATCACCTCACTTTCAGTCTGTATGTATGTGTAGGTCTGAAATGTGTCTCTTGTAGGCAGCATATGGGTCTTGTTTTTGTATCCATTCAACCAATCTATGTCTTTTGCCTGGAGCATTTAATCCATTTATATTTAAGGTAATTATCAATAAGTATGTTCCTATTACCATTTTCTTAATGTTTTGGGTTTGTTTTTGTAGGTCTTTTCCTTCTCCTCTGTTTCCTGCCTGGAGAAGGTCCTTTAGTATTTGTTGTAAAGCTGGTTTTGTTGTGCTGAATTCTCTTAGCTTTTGCTTGTCTGTAAAGGTTTTAATTTCTCCATTGAATGTGAATAAGATCCTTGCTGGGTAGAGTAATCTTGGTTGTGGGTTTTTCCCTTTCATCACTTTAAATATATCATGCCACTCCCTTCTGGCTTGTAGAGTTTCTGCTGAGAAATCAGCTGTTAACCTTATGGGAGTACCCTTGTATGTTATGTGTCATTTTTCTCTTGTTGCTTTCAATACTTGTTTTGTCTTTAATTTTTGTCAATTTGATTACTGTGTGTCTCAGCACATTTCTCCTCGGGTTTATCCTGCCAGGGACTCTCTGCACATCCTCGACTTGGGTGGCTATTTCCTTTCCCTTGTTAGGGAAGTTTTTGACTATAATATCTTCAAATATTTTCTCGGGTCTTTCCTCTCTCTCTTCTCCTTCTGGGACCCGTATATTGCGAATGTTGTTGCGTTTAATGTTGTCCCAGAGGTCTCTTAGGTTGTCTTCCTTTCTTTTCATTCTTTTTCTTTATTGTGTTCTGCAGCAGTGAATTCCACCATTCTGTCTTCCAGGTCACTTATCTGTTCTTCTGCCTCAGTTATTCTGCTATTGATTCCTTCTAGTGTATTTTTCATTTCAGTTATTGTATTGTTCATCTCTGTTCGTTCTTTAATTCTTGTAGTTATTCTTTAATTCTTCTAGGTCTTTGTTTAACATTTCTTGCATCTTCTCGATATTTGCCTCCAGTCTTTTTCTGAAGTCCTGGATCATCTTCACTATCATTTATTCTGAATTCTTTTTTTGGGAAGGTTTCCTATCTCCATGGCATTTAGTTGTTTTTCTGGGGTTTATCTTTTTCCTTCATCTAGTACATAGCCCTCTGCCTTTTCATCTTGTCTATCTTTCTGTTAATGTGGTTTTTGTTCCACATGCTGCAGGATTGTAGTTCTTCTTGCTTCTGCTGTCTGCCTTCTGGTGGATGAGTCTAACTAAGAGGATTGTGCAAGTTTCCTGATGGGAGGGACTGGTGGTGGGTATAGCCGGGTGTTGCCCTGGTGGGCAGAGCTTATTAAAACTTGAATCCACTTGTCTGCTGATGGCTGTGGCTGGCTTCCCTCCCTGTTGGTTGTTTGACCTGAGGCAACCCAATACTGGAGCCTACTAGGCTCTTTGGTGGGGCTAATGGCAGACTCTGGGAGGGCTCACACAAAGGAGTACTTCCCAGAACTTCTGCTGCCAGGGTCCTTGTCCTCACAGTGAGCCACAGCTACCCCCGCCTCTGCAGGAGACCCTCCAACACTAGCAGGTAGGTCTGGTTCAGTCTCCTATGGGGTCACTGCTCCTTCCTGTGGATCCTGATGTGCACACTACTTTGTGTGTGCCCTCCAAGAGTGGAGTCTGTTTCCCCCAGTCCCGCCGAAATCCTGTAATCAAATCCCACTAGCCTTCAAATTCTGTTTCTCTATGGTTCTTCCTCCCATTGCCGGACCCCCAGGTTGGGATGCCTGACGTGGGGCTCAGAACCTTCACTCCAGTGGGTGGACTTCTGTGGTATAAGCATTCTCCAGTTTGTGAGTCACCCACCCAGCACTTATAGGATTTGATTTTATTGTGATTTGCCCCTCCTACTGTCTCATTGTGGCTTCTCCTTTGTATTTGGATGTGGAGTATCATTTTCAGTGAGTTCCAGTGTCTTCCTTTCGATGATTGTTAGTTGTGACTCCGGTGCTCTTGCAAGAGGGAGTGAACACACGTCCTTCTACTCTGCCATCTTGAACCGAAATATTAACTAAATCTTGACACATGTAAGAAAGAGCACAAGACTGACAGGAGACCAGAAATATAGTCACTGGTTGTGTCACTCAATAGTTTAGGGACTAGGAACAAATTAATTGTTGATCTCTCTGGGCTTCATTCATTTCCATGTGTCTAAAATTAGATGATTGGATTAAATCATCATTAAGTTCCATCTGTGGTTCTCTCATTACAGAAAAAAAATTTGTCTTAGCAATTTTTTCATTAATTGTAAGAGATATTTAAGACAACAAATTATAAACACCATTATCCTGTGGTGGCAAATACATCAGAAGTATTAAGTATTTGTTGATGTGCTGGCTGATTATCTTATGTAAACTGTTGAAGATGAAAAGTAAAGTGCCTAATACCAGTCTTTGGGTCCTTTTTGTTTTTCCAAATGTGTATCATCTGTTTTTATATATTTTCTACTGGCTGCTGAATGGGAGGAGGCTACAAGGATTTGTCCAAGTTTAGATAATCACCACATATACATTTCCAGAGTAGTGGATCAGTAGTTTTTATTTATTTATTTTTAACCTGTTTATTGGAGAATAATTGCTTTACAATGGTGTATTAATTTCTGCTTTATAACAAAGGGAATCAGCTATACATATACATATATACCCATAACTCCTCCCTCTTGTTTCTTTCTCCCACCTTCCCTATCCCTCCCCTCTCTTAATCTTTACCAAAATCATCTGGAGAGCTTGCAAGAAATGCAAATTTTGATTAGTAAGACAGGTACCATACTTAGGAAAACTACCATAGATGTTAAAGAAGTTCTTGAGTTCAACCTCTAACTCTGTCACTTATTAGCTCCACATTTAACCTCAACCCTCTTGGATGCCACTGCTAACTACCTGATCTAACTCCTCTGTGTTGTTCATCCCCCATCATAGGCTCAAGATCAACTGAGTTGGTTACCTATTTTGTTCTCCTCTTGGGTAAGGAAAGGCCCCTCAGTGAATGTTATTATCCATTTTCCTTAATACGCAGTTTAAGTTATCCAATGTGCAGCCATTTTGTCTCCTTTTCTCCTCCATTTTCCTCTCCTGTGCAGGCGTGCCTACCATACCTCTGCCTCAAATATAGCTATTATATATGAAAAGATTCAGTGTTAAATAAGTTTTAAATTTACCCTCCTTAGAGCTCTTTTAATTTCCCATTCATGTGCACAAACTCAAGTCTATAACCTCTGTGTACAGAACCCAGAGCCAATCCTACATCTCCATCACTACTGTCCCACTGCCCTATCCCACATAATTCGACATTTCCCTGTATTCTGTCTGTTGTTTGTGGTAATTATGAAATCAGGGGAGACTGCTTGAAAGGAAGCTGTATTTGGGCTGGGCTTTGAGGAAGGGGACAGGATTTCTGCAGAGATGGAGAGAAAGGGCATTCCAGAAAAAAGCAATAGCATAAGAGAATAAAGCATTGGTTCTCAAAGTTTAGTGTGCACAAGAAATGCCTAGGGATTTTGTTAAGAATGCAGATTCCTGGGCCACACCAAGAGAGATTCTGATTAGATTGGTCTGGAATGGAACCCAGGGAGCTGTATTTTAAATAATTACTTAAGGTGATTTTTACATAGTTATTCATGAGCAAGACATTGAGAAATAGTAAACTGATAAAAATATAGTCTATCCAGGGACTCCCCTGGCAGTCCAGTGGTCAAGACTCTGTGCTTCCACTGCAGGGAGGGTGGGTTTGATTCCTGGTCAGGGACCCACATGCCACGCAGTGTGGCCCAAAATTTAAAAAATATATATAGTCTATCCTTATACATATTGGAACATACTGTGGGTTCTATACCCAAAAAACACCATTTGACTCAATTAAGTTGATCAAGTATTTATCAAACCTCTATTATGAGCTGTTTCTCTATATTAAAACAATGGTTCTCAAAGTGTAATCTCTGGACCAGCACCATCAGCATCACTTGAGAATCTGTCAGAAATGCAAATTATGGGGCTTTACCTCAGACCTACTGAGTCAGAAACTCTGAAGTAGGGGTTCAGTGATCTGGTTTAAGCAAGCCTTCTATATGATTTTGATGCCTGAGGAGTTTGAGAACCAGTCCTCTAGACTAGTATGAGCTTTGTGTAACATAGTTGACCTTCACATTTGCTATTATATCCTCTTAGTCCAAACCAGTATTTTAAAAACAGAAGTGGAGACTTACCTCATAATTTAATTTAGCACAATAAAAATAGAGAGCCAATGTGTGTAAAAAGCTGGTGATTTCTTTTTCCACACTGGTTAAAAATAGTAAAGAATTTTGAAATGGTTTTCTTAGAGGACATTACCTAATTTAGTTGTTTAAACCAATGGATATGATGGCATGATTTCATTTTCATATGAATATGTAAATTATACATGTTTGTTACTATTCTTTCAACATAATTGTAATCAACATATAGAAATGCAATTTTATTCTAGCCTAGAGCAGGGTTTTTCACCTTTTGTTGCACAACAGAACCACCTGGGAAACTTAAAAAGTAGATGCCTAGATGTGCCTCCTCCCACCATTCTGATTGAATTGATCTATATTGGTGCATCAGCACTGGATATCTTTTAAGAACTCTCCTGGGGATTGTTATGCGAAGCCAGGTTTGAGAACCACTGGCCTAGACTTTTCTACGTGGCTCTTATCTTGCTTTAGCCTCTAAGCTCTCTGTTTAACAGCAAATGTATCCTTAAAAAATGCAACAATGAAAGATTTCAGATAAAAATAGAATTTTGAAAAAGCAATAATGGTTATCAGGTCAAGAAACTATAATTCAGACCTCTTCCACTGGATGATCAGTGGATTATTTAATATTCTTTGTTGATTGAAATCTGGACTGTAGCTTCCTTGAAATCGGGGAATGTATTTTGTCTTTTTTATATCCTTACTGTCAGGCATACAGAATAGACACTCAAAAGGGTGTGTGGACATGGTGGGGGAAGGGGAGGGTGGGATGAATTGGGAGATTAGGTTTGACATAAATACACTACCATTTGTAAAATAGGTAGTGGGAACCTGCTATATAGTTCAGGGAGCTCAGCTTGGTGCTCTGTGGTGACTTAGGTGGGTGGGATGGGGGTGGGGAGGGAGGTCCAAGAGGGAAGGGATATATGTATACATATAGCTGATTCACTTCATTGTACAGCAGAAACTAATACAACATTGTAAAGCAATTATACTACAATAAAAAGAAGTATTTGTTGAATAAATGAAAGGGAGGGAAGGAGTAAAATGTGAGCGAGCCAATTAACTAGCAATTGTTATCTGTCTTCTCATCTACTGTTTTCAAATATTATTCTAGGATTGTGTTTTTATCTATTTTTTTCACGTATTATTCTAGAATTGTGGGCAAAGAAGCAAATAAATAACAAGTGTGGTTCTTACAGTCTGAGTTTATAATTTCAAGATGTATAGATATGTTTATATTTTAAAATGCAAGGTAGGTTAAAATTTTTATCAAAAATATAAAACTTAAATGATACTGCATTTCATAAGATGAACAGCTTACAATGGGTTGGAGTAACCAGGAAAGATTTCATGGAGGAAGTGGAACTTGAGCAGATGGAAGAAATAGGGAGAATAATCCAATAAGGAAGAACATTATGAGCATAGATGCAGAGGAATTTTGGGAGCTAAACTTGAAAAATTAGGTTTGAGCAAGAGTTTGGAGAGTTTTTGATGCAAATTAAAGTGTTTGAAATTAGAGTGTTTGACCTTTTGAATTTTATCTTATGGATGAAAGAGGCATTTGTGTGTTTTGTGGTTTGCTGGTTTTTAGCAGGGGAGAGACATGACAAAAATAACATTTTAGACATATTATTCTGGTAATAGACTAGCTATCAACAGGCAGATGGAGGTTGGCATTGATGATGGCTGAGTAAATTATGAGGGTGTTGAAAATACAGGCCACTGAGAGTCATGCATGGAATTGTGCCATGACAGTGGGAACATACAGGAAAGGACAGATAGTGAACTTGTAGTCCACAGATGGTTAACTACAACATCCAATTATGTATATATATGTATATATTACTATGTATGTATTAATTATATATATATATATATAATGCCAAATATGTGCCAGGCAATGTACTAGGCATTGAAGGTACATCTAGGGCTGATATACAAGATATTTAAGAATTGGTACAACATGGGCATCCTAGGTTTCCACCAGTCGGAACTCATGAAGTCCATTAGGTTTTACCAGTATTTACTGACTGACTATCAGTCTCAGATAAAGCAGTGAACAAAACAGTCTGTGCCTTCATGGAGCTCTTAAATTTGTAAAGGATATGTTTGGTGCCAGGGTGTCATGAGGGAAAAGACAGCCTGCATAAAGTTGTGACACTAAAAATGTTCTCCTGGACAATAAATATGTGGAATTAATTGGGCCACCTCTTGATTATTTTCTGAATTTCTAATTTTTTTCCTTTCATTCTGTATTAAACTATCCCTTTTGGCATGTCCTCCATGGCTCTTGTGGCCTGCTGTAAAACCTATTCTCTCTGTAAATTGAACCTATTTACTTCTTGTTACTTTCAGTTACAAGCTTTGCATGCTCTAGTTTTAAACACTTCCCAAATCTAAGTTGTGCCACATGTGACAGATCCATCAAAATTTAGTGATATTTGAGGCCATGTCATGGTAATCACTGTATCAAGGTTTTGAGCTTGGTTAAAAGGAGAGAGAGGGAGGGATGGAAAGAGAGGGAAAGAGACTGTTAAAAGCATGCAAAGTTGGTCCAAGTTTACTGGTTGCTAGAGAAGTTTTTTTAGGTCAAGTTGTTTTTTCCAGACCTCTTAATGATTGCACTTTTGCATAATCAATGGGATCACCTTTGCAGTAAATCCTTTCTGCTTGTTAAAATGTCTGAAAACAAGAGACTGACTATTTTTTCAGGCTGTTTCTTAATTACCTTTAATCAGGTATAATTTTTCAAATCATTCATGAAAAGTGCTATCTTTTACACAAAGGACATTCTTTTTTTTTTTTTTTTTTTTTTTAAAGAAGTGGTGTCTTTTTTTATTTTTATTTTTTTTTTTCGGTACGCGGGCCTCTCACTGCTATGGCCTCTTCCTTTGCGGAGCACAGGCTCCGGACGCGCAGGCTCAGCGGCCATGGCTCACGGGCCCAGCCGCTCCGCGGCATGTGGGATCCTCCCGGACCGGGGCACAAACCCGCGTCCCCTGCATCGGCAGGCGGACTGTCAACCACTGCGCCACCAGGGAAGCCCACAAAGGACATTCTTAATCATTAAACACTGGCAAAATGAAGTGTGTTATTGAAACACTAGGGGAGGTCAGTTTTTCAGAGTACCAATATATATATATTTTTGAAGGATCAATTTTTTTAATGTATTTATTTATTTGCCTGCATTGGGTCTTCGTTGCTGCACACGGGCTTTTTCTAGTTTCAGCAAGCTGGGGGCTAATCTTCATTGCGGTACACAGGCCTCTCATTGCAGTAGGTTCTCGCTGCATAGCACTGGTTCTAGGCGCGCGGGCTTCAGTAGTTGTGGCTCTCAGGCTCTAGAGTGCAGGCTCAGTAGTTGTGGCACACAGGCTTAGTTGCTCCGCGGCATGTGGGAGTCTTCCCAGACCAGGGCTCAAACCCATGTCCCACGCATTGGCAGGCAGATTCTTAACCACTGCGCCACCAGCGAAGTCCAGGAGTACCAATATTTAACTTAAGACCATTCTATTGTCTAAGGCTTCTGTTTAAAAATGAAGAAAAAGAACAAAGAAAAAGAACACCTTTATTTTTCTTTTATAAATATAATAGTTTATTGTAAAAAGTACTTTGAAGATACAGAAAAAAATTTAATGTTAACTAGAAGCACTCATATTTGTACAACAAAGACACCAAAAAGGTCTAGTAATTACTTCATTTCAACACTTTTTTCTATGCATAGTACAATACTTTGTATATAATTTTGTATCCTAATAATTTATACACTATTATAGGGTAAGCTTTTCCACGTGTCCCTATATATTTTTCTAAAATATGGTTATAATTGCTATATAATGTTATATCATATGGATGTGTACCATGCTTTAACCCCATAAACAAAACTCACTTTTCTGCACTTCTGATCATATCCCTAGGATAAAAACCTATATTTGTAGTTATTATGCCCCAATATATGAATATCTATAAAGGCCTTTATATATTTTATTATCCAGAAAGATTATACCCATCTACACAACCAGCAGTATATATATATAAGAATATCTTTCTCACTGTATTCTCACCAGAATTGAACAGTATCACATGAAAAAAAAAGCAATCATTTTTGGTTCTAGTAAACTGGCAAACTAGATGCCCATGTTGACTCTCCCATGAAAAACAAACCAAAATGAATAAAAACACTTTATAAATCTTTTTTAATACATCTATAAGCTGAAAAGAAAAGAAGAAATTATTATTCAGTGACCAAATGAAGGCAGAGATCCAAAAGGGCTAAGCAGCTCTCCAAAGCCAACTTTTACTTTAAGAGCATATGCTGAGCCTAACAAACTTTGTTTTTCACAGTCCTGTGGAGTTCAGGGAATAGGAGACAAAGCCCATAATCTACCTAAGATGGAGAATCTAACAGGAGATCCTTCCACAAATCTTGGTCCCCGAAGAGCCATACCTACAGTTTAAGGGTTAACTAGAAATAAATCTGTTATCCAGGAGACTGCAAGGAAAACTGTACTACTTGCTTTGAACCTTGGTAGGAATGTGAGGTAATCTCCTCTTGAGATTTTGAAATAGCAAGCTAGTCTTTACATAGGTTTACAGCCCAAATACCACCTACATAGCCTGGAAAACCTAAAGCTGAGTATTTAGTTTAAAGCAAATCCAGACTGGTGGTTTCTCCAAGTGCCTAACAGAACCAAACTCAAATCCTTTTTTGAGTGAACTCACCTTTATCCCAAGCTCAAAATAATTGCCATAGATAGATATCAAAGGAAAATGAGAAAAAAATAAACTTATGAAGAAGTAACCATGAGTGAGAGCCAGTAGGAACAAAAGAAAATAGAATAAGATCTGATAGGTATTTTTGTACCTATCAGACTCAGGGTATAAAATAAGTTTGTTTTCTATATTTCAATGAATTAAAGAGAGAATTTAAAATATAAGTAGAGGGACTTCCCTGGTGGTGTAAGTAGCTATTAAAATAAATCATACAGAACCCATTGTAATGGAATATATTAAAATTGAAATTGAAAACTTTATGGATGTGTTTAACAATGATTACATACAATTAGAGTTTTAGAGTGCTATAATAAAGAACTGAAATAAATATACAGAACACAACCCAAAGAGATGGGAAATATGAAAGAGGGGTTAACAGACTTGTAAGATAGATTGAGAAGATCTAACACACGTTTATCAGAGATCCAAAAGCAAAAGGAATTGAGATTGAAACAGGGGAAATATTTAAGTTATAATGATTGAACTTTCTGTAAAACTATTAGAAGACATCAATACATGGATTCAAGAAGCCTAACTAATCCCAAACAAGATTTAAAAAAATAAATCATCACCTAGAGACATTATGTTGAAACTCTAGAATACCAAAGACAAAGCGATCTGAAAACACCTGGCAAACTAGAGTTCTATAACCAACAAAAATATCTTTGAGGCAGAAAATATTATCCAAGAAGGAAGATTTGAAAAGCAGGAAGGTGTGCTGAAGAAATAAAATCACAAGTACATGGGTAAACATAAACATACACAGAATATTTAAAATAATAATGATGATGTCTTGAGGGATAAGAAAGATAAAACTAAATACTAGATAATGATAATATATAAGTCAAGAGGAGGTTTGTTAAAATGGATCAGGCTTAGCGTTCTAAGGCTCTTATATTATTCACTTGGAGGGTAAGTATACTGATTAACTTTGAATTTCAAGTGATTGTTATCATATAGGCAACAGTATCTGACCACAAAGTGACTAAGTTAGAAATCAGCAGGTAACTACAAAAGGCCCACATACCTCAAAATGAAGATACACTCTTCAGTAATTACCAAATCAAAGGAGAAACAAAAATGGACCTTATGAAATATTTGGAAATTTAAAAAATGTAACATAAAATTTAGATCCAGCTAAATCAGTAGAGGGAAATTATAATAGCCTTAAATGTGTGTATTTAAAGAAAAGAAAAGTCTGGAAGTTAATGACAAGCATATATATCAAGAATTGCAGAAAAAGAATAGAAAAATAAATGTAAAGAAGTGATAAGTAAGGAAAGAACAAAACTAGAGATTAGTGAAATACAAAATAGAATAGAGAGGAGATCAACACAGCCAACAGTTTTTTAGGAAGAAAAATAAAATGGACAAATCACTGTCAAAAAGTGAGCAAGGGTTAGAAAAGTGAAAGGCATGGTACAAATGTACAGTATTTAGGGAAGCAGAAGGATATATATAAAAAAACTGCACCTGTTCTTAAAAAGATAAGAGGGTATAATGAACAATTTTATGTCAGTACATTTGATACCTTACGTACTTGGAAAGATCTCTAGAAAAACATAGCATATGAAGTGTCTCAAGAAGAAATATAAACTCCTAACTTATCTGTCTATATATATGTATATATATACCACATCTTCTTTATCCATTCATCTGTCGATGGACATTTAGGTTGCTTCCATGTCTTGGCTATTGTAAATAGTGCTGCTATGAACATTGGGGTGAATGTATCTTTTCAAATTAGAATTTTCTCTGGATATATGCCCAGGGGTGGGATTGCTGGATCATATGGCAACTTTAGTTTTAGTTTTCTAAGGAACCTGCATACTGTTTTCCATAGTGGCTGCACCAATTTATGTTCCCTCCAACAATGTAGAAGGATTCCCTTTTCTGCACACCCTCTCCAGCATTTATTATTTGTAGACTTTTTAATGATGGCCATTCTGACTTGTGTGAAGTGATACCTCACTGTAGTTTTGATTTGCATTTCTCTAATAATTGGTGAAGCTGAGCATCATTTCATGTGCCTATTGGCCATCTGTATGTCTTCTTTGGAGAAATGTCTATTTAGGTCTTCTTAATAATCCAAAGAGGATTATTCTTGAGCATTAAAAATCTAGTGGAATTTGCTTTGCTGGTGGAATTTAGACTAGCTTGGAACCATCACCTCTTTCTTCTGTCCTAGTTTTCCCTTTTGTAATGGGAGTGTCTATCCTATAGCCATCCCAACCATTGCATTTTGAAAGTAGATAAGTTGTCTGGGTTCACAGGGCTCCAGATGAAGAAGAATTTTGCATCAGGATGAATCATACCTCAAGTTTCACCCATACCTCATTTAGATGATTATTTAGATGAAACTTTGGACTAAGAGTTGATGCTGGAATGGATTAAGACTTTTGGGCATGTTGGGATAGGGGTGAATGTATTTTGCATGTGGCAAGGACATGAATTTTGAGGATCCAGATGGTGGAGTGTTATGGACTGAAATGGGCCCCCTCCCCAATTCATACGTTGAAGCCCTTATCCCCAGTGTAATTATATTTGGACATAGAACCTTTACAGTGGTAATTAAGGTTAAATGAGGTCATAAGGTTGGGGCCCTAATCCAATATGACTGGTGTCCTTATAAGAACAGGAAGAGATACCATGGATGCCTGTGCATAGATAAAAGGTCATGTTGAGGACACAGTGAGAAGGTGACCTTCTTCAAGGCAAGGAGAGAGGCCTTATGAGAAACCAACTGCCAATACTTAAGTCTTGGACTTAGCCTCCAGAACTGTAGGAAAATTAATTTCTGTTGTTTAAGTCACCCAGTCTGTTGCATTTTATCATGGTAGCCCTAGCAAACTAACATGTTGAGGATGTGGGGAAAATGAAACCCTCATATATTGCTGGTAGGAATGTAAAATGTTGCAGTTATTATGGCAGATAGTTTGGGGGGTTCCTCAAAAAGCCAAGTATAGGAGGATTACTATGTAAATTTGCAGTTCCAATCTAGGGATATATGTAAAGGAACTGAAAGCATGGATCCAAACAAATATTTGTATGTCAGTGTTACTTGCAGCTTTATTTACAATAGCCAAAAGGGATAAACCACCCAAGTGCCCATCAACAGATACATGGAGAAAATAAATTTATATTTATATATTAAATATAAATATCTATTTATATTGTTTAATCCACTCTGTGGTATTTTGTTACAGCAGCACTATCAGACAAAGATATATATTTTTACCTAGCAAGAGAGTCCTAAGATACATGAAGAAAATACTGAAAGAATTGAAGATTTACCAATGATAGTTTTCGACTTTAATACCTCATTTTCAGTAGTAGATAGAACAGTTATGCAGAAGATCAACAAGGAAATAGAGGACATGAATAATACTATAAATCAACTAGACCTAAAAGGTATCTATAGAATATTCTACCTTTCAAACAGTAGAATACACATTCTTCAGTGCACATGGAAGATTGCCCAGGATAGACTGCATGCTATGCCTTAAAATAAGCATCAATACATTAAAAATATTAAAATCATGCAACATATGTTTGTTAATTGCAATGAAATAATATTGGAAACAAGTAAAAGCAATTTTGGAAATTCACAAATATGGGGAAATTTAAAAATATAGTTGTAAATAACCAGTGAGTCAAAAAAATTACAAAGAAAATTAGAAAATCCTTTTGGGAGGAATGAAATTAAGAACACAATGTACAAAAACTTATGGGTTATAGCTAGTGCTCAGGGAAATTTATAATTTTAAATGTCCATATTAAAACACAATAAAGCTCTCAAATCAGTAACCATACCTTCCATCTAAGACACTGGAAAAAAATGTAATCAAACTAAATCCAAAGCAATAAGAATGAAGAAAATAATGGAGATTAGGGAAGAAACTAATGAAATAATAAACAGAAAACTAATAGAGATAATTAAGGTAACCAAAAGTTGGTTCTTTGAAAAAATAAGCAAAATTGACAAACATCTCTAGACTGATCAAAAAAATTTTTGAGAGAAGAATCAAAATCAGAAATAAAAGGGGAGACATCACTATTGGCTTTAGAGAGATAAAAAGGATTATAAGGGAATATGGTAAACAATTTTATGCTAACAAGTAGATAACTAAGATAAAATGTAAAAGTTCCTAGCCAATAAAAATGATTACTTTTGCTTCCTGGTTCAGTAAGGAGCTTGGAAGTCAGCACTCTCATCTTCAAAATAAGAAAAAAGCTGAACAAACAAAATCAGCAACTCTTTTTTAATCCATCAGAGAATTGAGATCATAGATCAAACTGCTGCCCCTCCAAATTGGAGAGAGAGGTGAATACAGAGAGTCACAGTTTACTGGAACAGTAGCCCAGGAGCAGAAATCTCAATCAAAAAATTTCTGGAGGCTTAATGTGAACAAATTTGAGAGTTAAGAACTCCAGGGAATATAAGCATTGGCAGAGTGTGAAGGTTCATATTTTGTGAGTTTTACCTCCAGGAGCCTTACCAGGTTCTCACAGTGAAAACTAGGTAAAAATTCCCTCATGCTTCTGGTAGAAAGAGGGGGAAAAGTAGCCATTTTGAAATATACCCAGAGCATTCTGTTCTTGTTAACAAGGCCTGCCTTCAAGGGGAAACTATCTCCAGAGCTTAATTTACTGGGGTTTTTACCAACCTGGAGAAAGGGAAATCACCAACTCCACCCCATCTAGCCTTCCACCTAGAGGAAGGATAATACCGATACAGCATTCTCTAGCCTTCTGTTTACCTAACCGGGGGAAAAAACTGAGAAGCACTTGTGAAGGTTAAGCCCAGAGGCACAGGTTTATTAAAAGTCTGAAACCTAATTGTCGGACTATAGTACCCTTTCCCTCTCCCCACACATTACCACCATATCAATAGGGCTCCTGTATAACAGAGAAATACAATGGAAAAACTCAACATTTCAGACCTTATTAAGAAGTCTCTATGGAAGTCCAAAGACAACAGAGGAGACAAAAACAAGTAAACCAGAGGAAATTTTAGTCTCTGACATATACAGCTATAGCAAACAGTAAACACAGCCTAACTCCTAGCCAGATAAATATAAAACTTCACATTAAAGGCCTGTTGAGCTCAGTTCCTTTTACCCAGCACATTATGTCTACCAGTCAACAAGATATTAAAAGGCATGCTAAAAGACAGAAACATATAGTTTAGAGAGACAGAGCTACCATCATAACCTAAACTCAGATATCATAGAAATGTTGGAATTATCAGACAAGTAAATTTAAAACAACTATGATGAATTAGCTAAGGGCTCTAATGGGAAAAGTGGAAACATGCAAGAAGAGATGGATAATGTAAGCAGAGAGATGGAAACTCTAAGAATCAAAAGGAAATGCTAGAAATACAGTTGATATACTGAGAGGACAAAAATTAAAATCATATAAAATGCTCAATTAAAACTATATAAGGCAGAAAATAATAGAGACAAAAAAGAAGCAAATGGGAATTCCCTGGTGGTCCAGTGGTTAGGACTCCACTCTCACTGCTGAGAGCCTGGGTTCAATACCTGGTCATCAGGGAACTATTGATAAAATCCCACAAGCTGTATGGTGTGGCAAAATAAATAAATAAATAAATATATAAATTAAAAAACAGGTAAGGAAAAGAAATGAAGAACAAGGGCAAGAAATAAAAACAGTAGCAAATAAAAACAGTTGATTAAGATTTTAGTCTGAGTATGTCAATAATCACTTTAAACATCAATAGTCTAAATACACAAATTAAAAGACAGAGATTACCCGAGTGGATATGAAAACAAGTCTTTATATATTTTCTATAAGAAACTATATGTTGGACTTCCCTGGTGGTGCAGTGGTTAAGAATCTACCTGCCAATGCAGGGGACATGGGTTCAATCCCTGGTCCAGGAAGATCCACATGCCATGGAACAACTAAGCTTGTGTGCCACAACTACTGAAGCCTGCATGCTCTAGAGTCCATACACTGCAACTACTGAAGCCCACGTGCTCTAGGGCCCATGTGATGCAACTACTGAGCCCGCATACCTAGAGCCCAGGCTCTGCAGCAAGAGAAGCCACCACAATGAGAAGCCTGTGCACCACAACGATGAATAGCCCCCACTCACTGCAACTAGAGAAAGCCTGTGTGCAGCAATAGAGACCCAACACAGCCAAAAAAACAAAACAAAACTATACGCTGTCTACAAGAAACCTCCATTAAATATACATACACAGAAAAAAAGTGTAGTGATGGAGAAAGGTAAACTTTTTTTTTTTTTTTTTTTTTTTTTGCTGTACATGGGCCTCTCACTGTTGTGGCCTTTCCTGTTGCGGAGCACAGGCTCTGGACATGCAGGCTCAGCAGCCATGGCTTACGGGCCCAGCCACTCCGCAGCATGTGGGATCTTCCCAGACCGGGGCATGAACCCACATCCCCTGCATTGGCAGGCAGACTCTCAACCACTGCGCCACCAGGGAAGCCCAAACCATTTTAATAATAATCAAAAGAAAAGTAGGGTAGTTAAATTAATATTTATATTATATCCAGACAAAGCAGACTTCAGAGCAAGGAAAAGTGTCAGGGAAACAGAGGGGCATTACATAATGATAAAGGGGTCAATTCTCTGAGAAGGCATAATGATCCTGAATGTGTGTGCACCTAACAACAGAGTATCAACATATGTGAGGCCAAAACAAATAGAACTGCAAGGAGAAATAAATGGATCCACTATTATAGTTGGAGACTTCAACACCCCTCTATCAGTAATTGACTGATCCTGCCAGTACAAAAATAAAAAGGGCATAGTTGAACTGAACAACACCATAAATCAACTGGATCTAATTGACATTTACAAAACACTTCATCCATTGGGAGACTGGGATTGACATATATACACTAATATGTATAAAATAGATAACTAATAAGAACATGCTCTATAAAAAATAAAATAAAATTTTTTAAAAACCCCACTTCATCCAATAGCAACAGAATGAATGTTCTTATCAAGCTCATAGAGCATTTACCAAGATAAACCATGTTCTGGACCATAAAACACAACTTAATAAATTAAAAGATTATTAATCACACAAAATATGCTCTCAGAACACAATGGAATTGAATAAGAAATCAATAATGAAAAGATAGTTGAAAAACGCTAATCCTGGATGTTAAACAACACACTTCTAAATAACACATGGGTCAAAGAAGCCTCAAGAGAAATTTAAAAATATTTTGAGGTAAGTGAAAATGAAAATACAACTTAGCAACTTTGTGGGATGCAGCAAAAACAATGCTTAAAGGTAATTCTGTAACATTTCATGCATATACTAGAAAGGAGGAAAAATCTAAAATTAATAATCTAAGCTTCTACCTTAAGAAACTGGAAAAAGAAGAGCAAATTAAATCTAAGTAAGCAGAAGAAAAGGAATATAAAAATTAGAGAATATCTTTTAGAAGATAACAGAGGGAATACTTCCTAACTCATTCTGTGAAACTAGTAGTACCAAAATCAGGTAAAGTCATTACAGGAAAGGAAAACTATACACCAATATCTGTTATAAACATAAGTACAGAAATATTAGCAAATGAAATCAACAATGTTAAAAAATTGCATAACATGAATAAGTGAGATTAATTCTGTATATGCAGGATGGTTCATCATTTGAAATTAGACTAATATAATCCTTCACATCAGCAGATTAAGGAAGAAAAATCATACATCAATAGATACAGAAAAAATGACAAAATCCAACACCAATTCATAATTTTAAAAATTCTCAGTAAATTATTAATAAAGGGGATCTTCCCCACAGTATCTACAGAAAGCCTTCAGCTAATATCATACTTGGTAAGAAGCCAGATGATTTCCTGCTAATATCAGGAAAAAGGCAATGTTGTCCTCTCTCACCACTCTTAGTCAGCATTGTTCTGGAAGTCTTCACTAATGCAATAAGACAAGAAAAGGAAATTAAAGGTATACGGATTGGGAAGGAAGAAATAAAGCTGTTTTTGTTTGAAAATGACATGATTGTCTATGTAGAAAATTCCAAAGGATTAACAAAAAGACCCTCCTGGAACTAATAAGCATTATAACAAGGTTGTAGTATAAAAGGTTAATATACAATGATAAATTGCTTTACTATATTGCAGCAATGAAAATTGGAATTTGGAATTAAAAACACAACACCATTTACGTATTGCTAGGTTTTCTTTGCTCACATTTTGTTGAGGGTTTTGTGTCTATATTCATAAGAGATATTGGCTGGGAGTTTATTTTCTTGGCATAATTTTGTCTAGTTTTGTCAGAGCATTATAGAATGATGTGAGATGTGTTCTATTTTTGGAAGACTATGTGAGGGATTGGTATTAATTCTGCTTTAAGTATTTGAGATAATTCATCAGTGATGCTATTGAATCTGGATTTTTCTTTCTGGGAAGGTTTTAAATGAACAATTTCATGTTTTTGTTTGTTATAGGTCTATTCAGATTTTCTGTGTCTTACTGAGTCAGTTTCAGAAGTTTTTTAAAAAATTAATATGCTTTATGTTTTAGAACAAATTTAGGTTAACAGAAAGATTGAGTGGATAGTACAGTTTCTATAACCCCGTCACATCCCCTCCTACACAATTTCTCCTATTATTAACACCTTACATTAATATGGTATATTTGTTACAATGATGCACTAATACTGATACATTATTGTTAACTAAAGACCATAGTTTACATTAGGGTTCACTCTCTGTGTTGTATATTCTATGAGTTTTGACAAATGTATAATGACATATATCCACAATTATAGTATCATACATAGTATTTTCATTGCCCTAGAATCTTCTGCACTCTGCCTTGCCATCCATCCCTATTCCCTAGCCCCTGGAAACCACTGATCTTTTTACTATCTCCATAGTTTTGTCTTTTCCAGAATGTCATATGGTTGGAATCATACAGTATGTAGCCTTTTCAGGTTGGCTTCTTTCACTTAAGAATATACATTTAAAATTCCTCCATATCTTTTGTGGCTTAATAACTCATTTCTTTTTTTAATCATTGAATAATATTCCTTTGTATGGATGTTTGACTATTTATCCATTCACTTGGTGAAGTACACCTTGGTTGTTTCCAAGTTTGGGCAATTATGAATAAAGTTGCTTTAAACATTCGTGTGCAGGTTTTATGTAGATATGTTTTCAATTCATTTGGGTAAATATCAGGGAACAAAATTGCTGGATCATGTGATGTCTATGTTTAGTTTTGAAGGAAACTACCAAAGTGTCCTACAAAGTGGCTGTATCATTTTTGCATTCCCACCAGTAATGAATGAGAGTCCCTATTACTCCACATCCTCACCAGCATTTGGTGTTGTCAGTTTTTTTTAATCTTAGCCATTCTAATAGGTGTGTAGTGATGTTTAACTTTTTTAACAGATATTTGTTAGTCATTTACATTTCTTATTCGATGAATCATCTAGCCAGAACCTAAGATTTCACAGGAGACACACATAAAAGCTGGATGTCTGACATTAAGTAAAATTCCTTAATAATGTTTTATTTACAAAAACAAATGTAAAACAGGGCATTTTTTGGACAGAATACATTCTTGGGTGAAAAATATTATCAGCACAGAAAATTTGAAATTAAGAGAAATTCATTTCACCAGGAAAAATACCTTTCAAGTCTTTAGAAAATGATGGGCATTTATTTAAACAAGTTTTATTGAGTAATTCCCCTGGAACTTTGTCTCTTAGTAAGAAGGCACACAACTATAAACACATTCTGTGACTTTATGACCTTAAGTTTATTTCGTCCTTGGTATATGAGTAAAAGAATCTGGTCTGTGTCTAACCCCAGCTGTGTTATACTGATCAAAAGCAATAGATTTGACTAACATTCAATCAAGTATAACAGAATTTTGATTTTCGTTAAAAATTTTGTCAACTCTGTTATCATCCCTGGACCAAGAAATTGCAAATGCATTTACCATTAGTAGGAGTCAAAAGTAGTCACTCCACACTTGGCATCATCTCATTATAAGCAGTTATCAGGAATATACTCCCCAGTATCTATATATTTACATTTACAAGAAGAGTTATCTTCTTTCTGTTACAGTACTGTTCAATCTTTTATTTGCTTTTAACACTGAACTTATCCCTTTTGAAAAATGTAAGGTAAGCCTCATGAACATTTCCATGCACAAGATCTATAAAAGTGAACTACAGTCTTAATTGGCAGCTTTGTAAAAACCATTGATTTGCATAAAGGATAGTAATGGTTCCTGAAAGCTAAAAATGATCTGTAGACAATCTAGCCTACACCTTGCAGGATTACATTTGAATAATTCTCCCACAAGCAGCCCTAACTCATTACCTATCATGCTTTATAGATCTCTGGAGAAGGCTTTTGGGACAACCTTGCAGTGTTAATGTTCCATAAACTATTGTCAGGATAAAATTCTCTTTTCTACCTAACCTGCAGTTTTATCCTTTTTCCATTTAAATTCTCCCCGAAGGTGGCTATTGCTCATCGAGTTCATTTACATTCTGACAACTGTTATTAATAAAGGGCATGGGGCATATGTTTTCAATTCCAATGGTAAATTTTTAGCTGTTATTTACTTGACCTCTCAGCAGCACTGGCACAGATGACTACTACTTCCAAGCTGATATCCTTTATTCACTTGGCTTTCAGTAAACTACATTAATCTATTTTTCCCCTTTTTTCTGTTACCTCATTAGCTGTTCTGTCTTATTTTGTAGATTCTCTTTCTCTACTCCCACCTCCCTAAAATGCTGGAGCACCCTAGGGCTTATCCTTGCTCCTATTTTCTTCTCTATCTACATTTGTTCCATAGGTGATATCATCCCTTGATTTTTAAACATTGTCTGCACACTAATGGCTCCTAAATTTGTATATTCATTCTAGACCTGTTCCGTCGGCTCCAGATTGATACATTCCACTACCCACTTGGCAGCTTAAACCTAACACACTAAAAATTGAGCTCCTGATTCTACCCCCTCCACCCAAACTGTCTTTTCCCAGTGTTTCCCATTGTAGTAAATGACACCAATATTCACCAGTTGTCCAGGCCAGAATCCTTGGAGTCATTCTTGAGTATTTCCTCTCATAACCCACATAAAATTTATTAGCAAATCCTGTGAGCTCTACCTTTAAAATATGTCTAAAATATCACTACCTTTCACCACTACCAACACTTCTACTCATGTCCAAGCCACTATTATCTCTTACCTAGATTATTGCAATAGATTTCTGGCTAGTTCTCTTGTTTCCACTCTTGTTCCCTGAGAGTCTATTCTTCACACAACATCCAGATTAAGCTTTCTGCTATTAACTGTATTGTGTCCTCCTAAAATCCATGTGTTGAAACCCTAACCCCCAATGTGATACTTTAGGAGGTGATCAGGCTTAGATGAGGTCATGAGGATGGGGCCCATATAATGGGATAAGAACTTATAAAAACTGACACCAGAGAGCTTGATTCTTCTTCTTCTTCTTCTCCTTCTCCTTCTCCTTCTTCTTCTTCTTCTTCTTCTTCTTCTTCTTCTCCTTCTCCTTCTCCTTCTCCTTCTCCTTCTCCTTCTCCTTCTCCTTCTCCTTCTCCTTCTCCTTCTCCTTCTCTTTCTTCTTTCTTCTTTCTTCTTTCTTCTTCTTTCTTCTTTCTTCTTTCTTCTTTCTTCTTTCTTCTCCCTCTTCTCCCTCCTTCCTCCTCCTTCCTCCTCCTCCTTCTTCTTCCTCCTTCTTCTTCCTCCTTCTTCTTCCTCCTTCTTCTTCCTCCTTCTTCTTCCCCCTTCTTCTTCCCCCTTCTTCTTCCTTCTTCTTTCTTCTTCCCTCTCTCTCTCTCTCCCTCTACCTGCATGCATTGAGGAAAGGCCATATAAAGACACAATAAGAAGGTGGCTGTCTGAAATCCAAGGAGAGAGCTCTCACTAGACACCTACCCTACTGGCAACTTAATCTTGGATTTCCCATCTCCAGAACTGTGAGAAATAGATTCCTGTTGTTTAAGCCACCCAGTCTATGGTATTTTGTTATGGCAGCCTGAGATAACTAAGATAGTTTCCAAAAATATGTAAATTCTAGAATAAAGTCCAAAGATTTTACCATGACCTATAAGATTCGATATGATCTGGATCCCTGCTACTTCTCTGATATCTCTTACCAGTCTCTCCCTGGCTCACTGCATTCCAGCCGCTCTGGATACTTTGCTGTTACTAGGTTACCACACGTTCTTCCCCCATCCTCAGATTTTGCACTTGCTGACCCTGGCCCTCTTCTTCCCAATAGTGGCATTACTCACTTTCTACCTTTAGATTTTTCTCAAATATAAACTTATTAAAGATGCCTTTTTATCTAAAATAGCCACATCTTTACCCCATTATATTTTAAACTCTTATCTTGATGATTTTTCTTTATAAACTTATTAACTGATATTATCTATCTACCTCTAATTTATTATCTTTTCCTTCACTAGATGATAAGTTTCATGAGGGTAGGGGGGGACTATGTCTGTTTTCCTCACTATTGTAGATTTGTATGTAGCAGATATTTGATAAATAGTCAATGAATAAATAAATGAGTTTGATCTCACAATCACTGCTCACTATCTGGCTCTTTTGTTTAACTCTGAAAGTTAAAGCAAGGAAAGGATGACTTGGAGTGATTTTAAAGGTCAAACAAGAGAAATATATTTGGGAACTCACTTTTAGTATAACAGAATAACAACCATTTAAATTTGCTGTTTCCACACTCAGCTAACAGGTCTGCTCTTTTACCATGTCAAAGTACATGCTAGTGGTTAGGAAGTCCTCATGGTTTATGATGAAGTAACCATCTGATACCCATAGAAATGAATTTGGATCTTGTTTAATTTTCTATTTAGGCTAACCTTGTGCTTTATTCATTTAACAAATACTAAATATTTAGGGGAAACAGGCTTGAAATAAAGACAAATAAGGTCCAGTCCATGCCACTGAGAAACTCATTCTTATGGGGATGGGCACATAATAGGATAATTTCAATACAATGTGATATGTGAAGATGTAATTCAGGTGCAGTGTGGAACCCTAGGGGAAAAGTGTCTACAGCTACCTGAAAAAGTCAGAGAGTGCTTCATAGAGGAGGTAGCATTTGATATGATAGATGAAGGATGAATAAGTCACATTGCCAGACAAAATATGCAGAGAAGTTTTATTGAAGGATGTGGTGCATGAGCTGGGCCATAGAAAAAGGTACGATTGTATAAAAAGGAATCTAGGGAGGAGGACATAGCATGGACAAAGACACAGAGAGACGTGATTTAAAAAAAAAACATGGTTTGTTTGAATGATTGCAAATAATGTGAGTATATTGGGAGAAGTGGAAGATAAGACTAATCTAGCCAATCCAAGCTGATTCTGAGATTACCAGAGTGACTAATTAAAAGAATACATCATTACAAACAGATGGTGGAGTCAAGATGGCTGTGTGGGAAGATCCCGAGTTAGCATCTCCCCACAATTAGGGTGCCTGCTGACCACTGGTGGGGGACGCTGATGCCCAAGGAGACAGGAGGAATCCCCAAGTGAACTGGTAGGACGTGGGGATAACAGAGGGGGGAGGAAAAGTGGAGGCCAGACAGGATGGGCGTCCCTGAGGCCAGGGAGATCAGGAGAGGTAGGTGGGAGGGGCCCTTCAGGAAGAACAGAAGAGGAGTGGAGGGAGATCACCTGGTCCACTCAACCCAGGGAGCCTGCGGAGCTCCCAGGCCAGTACCTGCCCAAACAAAAGCCCAGTACCAGATGGCTTCACAGGCGAATTCTATCAAACATTTAGACAAGAGCTAACACCTATCTTTCTCAAACTCTTCCAAAATATAGCAGAGGGAGGGACACTCCCAAACTCACTCTATGAGGCCACCATCATCCTGATACCAAAACCAGACAAATATGTCACAAAAATGAAAACTACAGGCCAATATCACTGATGAAAATAGATGCAAAATTCCTCAAAAAACCACTAGCAAACAGAATCCAACAGCACATTAAAAGGATCATACACCATGATCAAGTGGGGTTTATCCCAGGAATGCAAGTATTCTTCAATATACACAAATCAATCAATGTGATATACCACATTAACAAATTAAGGAATAAAAACCACATGATAATCTCAATAGATGCAGAAAACTCTTGACAAAATTCAATACCTGTTTATGATAAAAACTCTACAGAAAATGGGCAGAGAGGGAAGCTACCTCAACATAAAGGCCATATAAGACACACCCACAACAAACATCATACTCAATGGTGAAAAACTGAAAGCATTTCCACTAAGATCAGGAACAAGACAAGGATGTCCACTCTTACCACTCTTATTCAACATAGTTTTGGGAGTCCTAGCCATGGCAATCAGAGAAGAAAAAGAAACAAAAGGGGTCCAAATTGGAAAAGAAGAAGTAGAAATGTCACTGTTTGCAGATGACATGATACTATACATAGAAAATACTAAATATGCCACCAGAAAACTATTAGAAGTAATAAATGAATTTGGTAAGGTTTCATGATACAAAATTAATGCACAGAAATCTCTGGCATTCTTATACACCAACAATGAAAAATCTGAAAGAGAAATTAAGAAAACACTCCCATTTACCACTGCAACAAAAAGAATAAAATACCTAGGAATAAGCCTGCCTAAGGTAGTGAAATACTTGTACTCAGAAAACTATAAAACACTGATGAAAGAAATCAAAGATGACATACACAGATGTAGAGATATACCATGTTCTTGGATTGGAAGAATCAATATTGTGAAAATGACTATACTACCTGAAGTGATCTACAGATTCAATGCAATCCCTATCAAACTACCATGGCATTCTTCACAGAATTAGAAAAAAAAAATTTACAATTCATATGGAAACTTAAAAGACCCTGAATAGCCAAAGCAGTCTTTTTTGTTGTTTTTAATTTATTTATTTTATTTATTTTTGTCTGCGTTTGGTCTTTGTTGCTGCTCACAGGCTACTCTTCATTGTGGTGCGTGGGCTTCTCATTGTGGTGGCTTCTCTCATTGTGGAGCATGGGGGCTTCAGTAGTTGTGACTCAAGGACTCTAGAGTGCAGGCTCAGTAGTTGTGGCACACTGGCTTAGTTGCTTTGTGGCACGTGGGATCTTCCTGGATCAGGGATTGAACCTGTGTCCTCTGCATTAGCAGGCAGATTCCTAACCACTGTGCCACTGGGGACACCCACCAAAGCAATCCGGAGAAAGAAAAATGGAGTTGGAGGAATCAGGCTCCCAACTTCAAACTATACCACAAAGCTACAGTAATCAAGACAGTATGGTACTGGCACAAAACCAGAAATATAGATCAATGGTACAGGATAGAATGCAGAGAGATAAAACCACCTACATATGGTCACCTAATTTACAACAAGGGAGGCAAGAACATACAATGGAGAGAGGACAGTCTCTTCAATAAGTGGTGCTGGGAAAACTGGACAGCTACATGTAAAAGAATGAAATTAGAACACCACCTAACACCATGAACAAAAATAAACTCAAAATGGATTAAAGACCTAAATGTAAGGCCAGACACTATAAAACTCTTAGAGGAAAACATAGGAAGAACACTGACATAAACTACAGCAAGATCGTTTTTGACCCACCTCCTAGAGTAACAGAAATAAAAACAAAAGTAAAAAAATGGGATTTAATTAAACTTAAAAGCTTTTGCACAGCAAAGGAAACCATAAACAAGACGAAAAGACAACCCTCAGAATGGGAGAAAATATTTGCAAATGAAACAACAGGCAAAGGATTAATCTCCAAATTATACAAACAGTTCATGGAGCTCAATATCAAAAAAACAAACAATCCAATTAAAAAATGGGTGGAAGACCTAAATAGACATTTCACCAAGGAAGGCATACACATGGCCCAGAGGCACATGAAAAATGCTCAACATCACTAATTATTAGAGTAATGAAAATCAAAACTACAGTGAGGTATCCCCTCACGCCAGTCAGAAGGGCTATTATCAAAAAATCTTGAAACAATAAATGCTGGAAAGGGTGTGGTGAAAAGGGAACCCTCCTGCACTGTTGGTGGGAATGTAAATTGATATAACCACTATGGAAAGCAGTATGGAGGTTTCTTAAAAAACTAAAAATAGAATTACCATATGACCCAGCAATCCCACTACTGGCCATATACCCTGAGAATACCATAATTCAAAAAGAGACATGTACCACAATGTTCATTGCAGCAGTATTTACAATAGCTAGGAAATGGAACCAACCTAAATGCCCATCAACAGAAGAATGGATAAAGAAGATGTGGCATATATATACAATGGAATATTAGCCAAAGAAAGAAACAAAATTGAGTTATTTGTAGTGAGGTGGATGGACCTAGAGTCTGTCATACAAAGAGAAATTAGTCAGAAAGGGAAAAACAAATACCATATTCTAACACATATATATGGAATGTAAAAAAATAAAATGGTAATGATGAACCCAGTTGCAGTGCAGAAATAAAGATATAAACATAGAAAATGGACTTGGCACAGGGAGAGAGGGGGAAGCTGGGGCTAAGTGAGAGTAGCATCGACATATATACACTACCGAATGTAAAATAGTTAGGTAGTGGGAAGCGGCAGCATAGCACAGGGAGATCAGCTAGGTGCTTTGCAATGACCTAGAGGGGTGAGATAGGCAGGATGGGAGGGAGGCTCAAGAGGGAGAGGATATGGGGACATATGTATGCATATGGCTGATAACACTTTGGTGTACAACAGAAACTAACACAGTATTGTGAAGCAGTTATACTCCCAATAAAGATCTATTTAAAAAAAAGGAGAATACAACATTACAAATTCCATTCCCACAATGACAGCTAACTAAGGGAAATTTGATAAACCATTCTAAATTATAGTGTGCATGACTCCTTTGTTATTGCTCTCAGAGACATTTAAATTTTATAGGAGGCTGCCTAGAGAGGAAAATGCATTAGCTAGCAGAATTTTGGCATGGGCAAATAGATCAGACTTCAACTGAAGAGTTCCTAGAAAGCTTTCCTGCCCTTAATATTCATACCATCATGGTCTCTGTCTGCCATGTCTACTCACTGCCCTAGCGGATTTTAAATTCTCCCTGCAGCACTTTGTCTAAAAGGGGCAAGAAAATGAATGAATTTAGTTTTTAAGAATATAAAATAATCATTCCTCCGATTGGAATTCCAAATACCCAGAAGAGATAAAAGAAGTAGTGTGATTTAGAAAATAGTTTAAAAAACAAGAATTGAAGCAGCTGTTCTTTACCTGTCTAAGTAAAGAATAATACATAAAGGGAAAAATGTCCATCTGTTTTGAGTCATGAAATCATCCTCCAGGCTCCAAGAAGAGTTTATATCCAATTGGGAGAGAAAGTCATTCTCCCTATTGAAACTCAATTCTAAAGAACAAAATATTTTCCTCAAGGCTTCTTGGTGGATAGATATTCCTCTTCCATCAGTCCAGATTACTGAGCTACTGATCTTCCTCTTTCATCAGTCCAGGTTACTGACCAAGATATGTGTAAAGGTTAAATTACAGTACCTCAATTGGAGCATTTAAAGCCTGATGGTTGTTCATGCCATATTGAAAAACAGAGCTTTAAAAATAGAACATTAAGAACAGGTTCTTTTTAAAAAGGAAGTAAAATGAAAATGAGTTCAATTTAGAAAAATGAAGCAAGTAAGAGGATCTGGGCATTTAAAAATGGCTATATAACTATGGAAAGGAAAGAAAGTTCTAACAAGCCTGCATTCCCATGTCAAATTAACACTAAATTGACTAAAAAAACCACAGGCTTCTATTTATTGATTATTAATATTAAAATACATATATATCTTGAGCACTGTGTTAAGGGATGTTGGTGATGACAAAAAGATCCTTTGTTCTCTGATTTGAATCTAATTATGGAAGCAAGTCATATACTGAGGGTATAAAGGTATGTGGAAGTCACTTGATACAAATGTACATATCATGCTATAGGCATTTCAAGTAAGGGAATGGTCACTGAGGGATGGGGTTAGACTGGGCAGCTCTATAGAGAAGATTATTCTTTAACTTAGAGCTTTGAGAAAATTGAATTTTGGGTTTTGAATGGTGGAGAGATAAGAGAAGGCATTTTAGATATAGGGAAGAGGAATGAGTGAAGGTATGGAGGCAGGAATGTGCTACGTGATTTTAAGGAGGCCAGTTTGACAGAATTGGGGCCAGTGATCATGTGGGGGATTAGCTGGGGGCTGGATGAATAGGTAGGGTGGAGCCAGTTAATGGAAGATCTGGAATGTCAGGTTGATTAGTTTTGACTTGATCCTACAGGCAAGTGGATGCCCTTGTAGGGAAATGACATGCTGAAAGCAGCACCTTAAGAAGATTAATACAGCCACAGTTTTTTCAGGAAGGATTTGTTTGTCTGTGTGTGGCAAGTGATGGATGGGTGTGGGATCAGTGAAAGAGTTAACTCTTAGTTATTGTATTACGTCTTATCAGAAGCAACTCTTTAAATTCTCTGCTAAGTGATTGGAATAGGGAACAAAGCCACGCTGTTTTCCTTTTTGTTTTTTTTTTGCAATTTCTTTGTTGGCCTTATCATAATTTATTTTAATTCTCCCCTTTTCTAATTCAGCATGCTGCTCAGGGGGAGTTGGAAAGGAGAGACTTTCAGGGTGTTTGTACTGCTCCCCCTACCTTCTTGCCTCCCCCCCGCCCCCCACCCCGCGCCCCATCCATGCTCAGTGGTCAGGAGAGATCTTTAAAACAGACTTGTGATTCATTCTTCCATTCCCTGGGGAAAATGTGAGTCATTCAGCCTGTAATCATCAAAAGCCCCTAAGTCTGGGCTTGGTGCCTTGCTTCAGTCCTCAGCACGAGTGTAAACTGGGTTTCTTTCCATTTTCTTCAAAATCACCTCTTCTTAGTTTGACTTCATTATCTGAAATTATGCAAAGTCCTAATATCTGAGACAGATCCTTATTGAAATGGAAATACAAACACACATCAAAAATGCCAAATAGGGATGAACTGGGGATTATATCGGTTACTGTCTCCTCAATTCAATTGAGATCAGTTCAATGATTATTTATTGAACACACCCATCAGGGATTTATGGTCTGCATAGGCACAAAGCCTTATCCATATGACATAAACATATAAACACAATAAATGAACAAACCATATTGAGCTGTTAAATGAAATATGGGATGTGTATGATTAGGTGCTAAAATAGGTGGCCCAGACAATTGTAAGAATTGACTGAAATAATTACTCAACATTATAAAAGAGAACCCAAAGCCCCATGGTAGTGTGCATGTATGGACATTAAATCAACTTTCTGTATCTTATCTATGAGTTTCTCAGATCTGGTATGAGCACAAATGAGAACTGACAGTTAATGGATTCAATATCAAAATATCATTCCCAAATGGGCTTTTTCTTCCTATTTTTGAGGTCTGCCTTTATGACATTTTTTCCAAGTAGCTGAGCTGTCCTTTCATTAAGTGCCATTTTTTTCCTTACAATTAAGGGGATTTGTTTTTCACTGAAAAATATTATCTGAGTGCATACATACAGCAACTTCATTTTGGTTTGAAGACTAGACTGTAGGGTTATGCAAGAAGTGAATGTGCTTACTCCATCTGTAGATTAATGAGACAGAATTGGAATCTCTCATGGTGCTGCAGTCATATCTGGCGATGAAGTTTGCTTTCTGTGCCAATAAATATGTGCCTATGTTCACAAAAATATCTTGAGGATGCTGAGTTTTTGTTGGCAGATTTGAGAATGGGTGGGATAAATTGGAATAACTTTGTAAAGGGAAACTGTGCTTTGGAATCATTTTTCTGACAGTGAAGGAAATGTGCTGGGATAGAAAGAAGAGCTGGTTCATGAATAGTGTTAAAATACATTAGGTTGTCTGGCCTATCAACCTATAAGTACCCATTAAGATTAGCTCAGTGTATTCTGTGTATGTTTTCTGGCTGAGAGCAAGGGCCTGAGGGAAGAAGATCTAGGGGATGATGAGACTTACAAGACAAGAAAAGGAAATAAAAGAAGAGAGAGAGACAGAGAAAGGAATAATATGAATTAATGACAGAATGGGAGAGAGAGTTGTACATACTTGGGTTTGGATCATTGACAAGGCAATAGAACAATGTATTCTTGGTGTTTCAGGAGAATGATTGTTCAAAGGACAGAGAGTGTGGGTAGAGGACATGAATGACAAATAAAACTGGCTCATCTAGACATAAAATGTTGTTTGATTCTTCAAAGACCTTTCCTCCTTTTCCATGTCTGCCACATATAATTCATTGAAATCACAGGAAAGGAGACTCTTCCAGAGCTGTATTCATTCTTGCTATTGCAAGATTGGAGTAGTTGGATCTACTCAAGGTATGAAAATAGTGTAATCCAAAAACAATTGAATATTTTTGAAAATGTATTGCTTAGTAACTATTATCTATAATGACATAGGCAATTCCTATACTTTCTCTGTAGCAAGATACCTTTAAGGGTAGCTAGGCAATTTGATGCATAAAACACATTCACTTATAACCTAGTTATTAAGTAATAATATTTTGAAAGTATTCTAATTTTGAATAGTTCTGAATACTCTTCCCCCAAACTGTCATTTTCTACCACACCAAATCAAGGCCCCGTCCACATCCTAACGGTAAGCTCTTTTACTGCTTCCTCCAACCATGCTTTGTATGCCAAGTAGACATAGAGAGACTCCATATCGTTAGACTGGCCATCTTGATCTATTTGATAACATTCTTAGCTGTGGCATCATCCTAGAGTGGTTATTTGGAAGCCCCAAATTAAAAACCCTTAGAGTCATATCAGCAGAAATGAGGCCTAGGAGGTCATGCAGGGCACCTGAGGGATATGCAAGGGTAAGTTGTTGATATTGAAAGACTTTCACTTAAATGAATGTGGTAGATCTAAGTAATTTTCTGTCAGCTTTAAAAACTCTTATTTTTCAACATTTCATCATCTCTAGAAAAGAGCTTTCTGCATCTTCCTGTTTTTCCTTTTCTTAATAGTTGTAGTAGGATTGCCAGGATTCACATAGAACTCTGGAACCTCCAGGGACTCTGAAGGCAACCTGGCTATGTGTTTCTCTGTCTTCATAAGAAATCTTCTACACAGCTGAATGTAATGATTTTTGTTACTTCTAAGATGATTTTCCCAAGGATTTAATGAGACATATGGGAGAAATAACATTTTTCAGAGTAGCAGAGGTAAGAGGCTATTCCTATATAACTGTTTCAATAAGACTCAAAATGAAGGAAAAGTTCTGATTTAACCCCAGAAGGAGAGAAGTAACTGACTCCTTGTTGATCGCATTTCATCAGCTGTAATTCTACCTCCTTTACTTCTCAAAGCAGCATTTGTTTAAGGAAGTGTAATAGGTGGTTGTTTGGGGGAGGGAGGGGGCATTGAGTAAATGTAAGCCTCTATTATGAAGAGAGCTTCAGTGTTCCCAGAATTTCAAAGGAATAAGTTTATCTCAGGAAAGGTTTCATTCATTTATCGAGGAAACTATAGTAGAAGTTAAAAAAATTCACAAAAGTACTATGTGTAACACTCTACTTGCCATAGTGAATACTCTCTCAAAAATTCTCACTTGGTGGAATAATATTGAATCAGATTTTGTTAATGGGAATATTCTTTGAAGAATTAAGCAAACTAGAAGAGAATAAAATCTCTTCATTATTCACTGTCCCTTGTAGAACCTGGTAAGAAACTGATTTAACTCTCTTTTCAGGATACCAAGGTGCCTTCAGTGTGATGTTCTACTGGATAATACCTCAGTGATCCGGAAGTGTCAATGAAGTTTGAGGTCAGTTCTCAATCACATAGGTGAGGTTGGCAAAGCTCATCTTTAGAGTTCCCTTACCTTTTCTTTTAATGCTTTTTCCCCATTGTGATACCTTTATGTTAAAGTGTGACTAATATGCATGCAATATTTTTACAATCAATTTAAGTTCACATTCTGATGAGTTTGGTAGTTGTATATGATTCTGTGAGCACCACCACAATCAATGTGTAGAATAGTCAGTCCATCGCCTTAAAAATTTTCTTCATGTCCCTTTATCTTGACCCCCTCTCCCCATCCCTGGCCCCAGGTAACCATTTATCTCTTTTATGTCATTTATAGTTTTCCTTTTCTAGAATTTCATATGAGTAGAATCATACAGTATGTGATATTTTGTGTTTGACTTTTTTTCTCTTAGCACAGGGTTTCTCAACCTTGACGCTATTGGCATTTGGGCTGTATAGTTCTCTGTTGTGGGGTGCTATCTTGTGATTTTTAGTATGCTGAGCAACACTGCTGATCTCTACCTACTAGATGCCAGTTCCATCCCCAGTTGTGACAATCAAAATGTTTCCAGATGTAACCAATTATTCCCTAGGGAACAAAACTCTTTCCTGGTTGACAACTATAGACTTCCCAGAATGTTTCTGAGATTTATTCATGTTGTTATATGTACCAATAGTTCACTCTCTTTTATTGATGAATAGTATTCCAATTTATGGATATTCCACAGTTTATTTTTTATTCAAATGTTGATGAGCATTGGGTTATTTCAAGTTTGGGGATATTACAAATAAACTACTATGAACATTCACGTATATATTTTGTGTGGATAAATGTTTCCCTTTCTCTTGGGTAAATAAGTGGAATTGCTAGGTTATATGGTAACTCTGTGCTTAACCTTTTGAGGAAAAGCCAGACCGTTTTCCAAAGTGGATACACCATTTTACATTCCCACCAGTAATGCTCCAAGTACTCACCAGCACTTGGTATTGACCATCACTTCGATTATAGCCATCCTTGTGGGTGCAGAGTGGTATCTCATTGCAGTTTTGATTTACATTTCCCTAATGACTAATAATGCTGAGTATTTTCATGTACTTATTGGCCATCTGTATATCTTCTTTGGAGAAATGTTTATTGAAATCCTTTGCCTCTTTTTACATTGAGTTATTTGTATTTTTGTTGTTGAGTTGTAAGAGTTCTTTATATAGTCTTGATGCAAGAGTGTTTTGTGAGATACATGTTTTGCAAATACTTACTCTCAGTCTGTGGCTTATTTTTTGGCTTTCTTAATTATGTTTTTCAGAGAGAAAACTTTCTTAATATTAATGAAGTCCATTTCCTCACTGTTTTCTTCTATACTTTGTGTTTTGGTATCCTGTTTAAGAAATTTTACCTAACTTAATGTCACAAAAATTTTCTCCTATGTTTTTCTCTAGGAGTTTAGCAGTTTTGGCTCTTACATTTAGATATATGATCCATTTTGAGTTAATTTTTGTGTTTGGTGTGCAATGAGTCAAGGTTCTTTTTTCCTATACAGTTATATAGTTGTTCCAACATCATTTGTTGAAAAGAGTATCTTTCCTCCATGAAATTACCTTAACACATTTGTCAAATAGCAATTGAATAAAAGTATGGAAAGGTACTATGTGACCTTGAAAGAAATGTGTATTCTGCCATTTTTGTGTGTGTTCTATAAATATCAATTAAATTGAAGTGATGATAGTTTTGTTCACATCTAATTTTTTGCTGAGTTTTTGTCTGGTGGTTCTATCAATTTCTGAGAGAAGAGTGTTAAGATCCCCAACTATGATTGAGGAATGGTCTGTTTTTCCTGTAATTTTGCCATTTTTGTTCATGTATTTTGAAGCTTTGTTATTGGGGGAACACACTTGTGATTGTTTTGTCCTATTGAATTGACACATATTATTATGGTAATAATATTATCATCTCTAGTAATTGTAATACATTTTGTTTTAAAATGTATTTTATTGGATATTAGTATAGGTACTCTAGGCTTCTTAAGCTCACTGTTTGCATGAATCCCACTTCCTAGCTTAATCATATGGCTGTTGGCTAAGGCTCCAGTTCCTTACCATGTGGACCTCTCTATAGGGCTGCTCATGATATGCCAGTTGCCTTCCCCCAGAGTGAGTGATCCAAGAGAAAAAGAGTATGATTGACCAAGATAGATTTCAAAAACCTAAGCTGAAGTGTGACATAACCATAATTTCTGCTATGTTCTGTTGGTCAACCAAATGAACCCTGGTATAATTTGAGACTCTACACGTATGAATGCTAGGAGGTGGTGGTAATTGGGGCTAGCTTGGAGGCTGGATCCTACAAATAATCTTAGAATAACCATCTGAAAAATGAAGTTTATACTTGGAAGTTTTAATTTAAAGAATAGTTTCTTTTCTGCCCAGTGTTCCTCAGGAACCCGGAGTTGTCACGCTCAGTTACATCTCAGAAGATATTTAATGAACAATGAATAATAAAAAAAAAAAACTTCAGGGGCTTCCCTGGTGGCGCAGTGGTTGAGAGTCCGCCTGCCGATGCAGGGGACACGGGTTCGTGCCCCGGTCCGGGAAGACCCCACATGCCGCGGAGCCGCTTGGCCCGTGAGCCATGGCCCCTGAGCCTGCGCGTCCGGAGCCTGTGCTCCGCAGCGGGAGAGGCCACAACAGTGAGAGGCCCGCGTACCACACACACACACAAAAAAAACTTCAGACACTTCTGACATTCTCTGCATTGTGCTAGATCCTATGGTTGGCAGAGAGGGGTGTAAGAAAAGTAACATTCAACATAGTGTTAATTTTCAAATAAATCACTATCAGTTGAGACAATACCAACATTTCTGTCATTACTATTAATCCAGTGTAGGCCTCCATCTTATTTTCCATTGCAATAATGTCTCAACTGATATCCTTGGTTCCAGACATTGTTCCCTTGAATCCATTCTTTATTTTGCTTCCTGAAGTATCCTTTTATAGGTCTGATTATACAACTCCCTTTCATAAAATATTTGATGTTTCTTTATTTCCTATAGAAAAAAAAGTCTAATACCTTTAGAAAGTTTAAGATCTTCAAAATCTCACTGTAGTCTCTGTGACTTACACCCTCACCCCCTTCACAATACAAATTATGTTGTAATCTAATTTTTTTGCAAAGAATTTTCTATAGAACTTTAATTCCATTAGCTCTGGGGAAAATATTTCCATCGTTATATAATTCTGGGAAGTACTGTATAATATATTCTTTTCTTAGAAATGCATGCAATATATTAATATGTTAAAAGCTCTGAAAAAATAATGTAATGAAGAGGGCTATTTAACATTAATCAGTTGTTTCCCAATTTATTTGACGATGGAACCAATTTTGAAGAGCACTTCTTAAAAAGCCTAAAACTCTCTCATAATACAGGTTTTGAGAAATGCTGCTCTGTCATGTGGGACTATTTGCAGTTTCCTGAATAACCACATTTTTCAATTTTTAGCATGGGATGGGGGAGAGTATTCTGGAAGTGGAAACCCTACAAGGCCTTTTCTTTTCTTAGCAACACAGAAATCTTACTTATCCTTCAAACCCAGCTCATGTTTAATCTCCTATAATGCCTTCTCTGTCACACCATTCACTTTTCCCGAAGGCAAAATTAATTGCTTATCTATGTCAGCATAAAACTTTGCTTGTATTACCCTTTAATATTCCTTCTCACATTTTGTGTGTCTGCCTCTTCTCCTGGTAAACTAGGAGCTTCCTTAGGGAAGGGGCCACATCTTATGCACTTTCCTATCATGAATGCCTAGCATAATGCCAGGCATTTTAGGGGTGTATTCAGTTAATGTTCATTGCATTAATACACATGAAATCATTATGCCAATACAAGCTAATATATAAATAAAGCCTGAATTATATATTGCATACTAAGTGCTATAAGATTTCAAAAAATGGTATCAAAGAGGACTGGAATAATAAAGGGAAATTTCATAGAGAAGGTAGGTCTTGAACTAGAATTTGAAAGATAAGTAACATTTGTATAAGGTAAACACTTTAAATGAAGACAGAGCTAAGCATTATCCTGGCATGTTAATGAAATGGTCAGGGGAAATAATGGATGCTGAGGATTAGAAATAACTAAAGTTGGTAGTTAGTGTGGTATCTGATTACAAAAATCTTTGAATGCCAAGTATAATAGTTTAAAGGCTGTTGATTAAAGGATTAAATTAGGATAAAAGCAGGATTTAACAAAGAGTAACAGAAACATACAAAACATATATCGATTTAAATTAAGGTCTCTGTTCATTATTAGAGTCACCAATGTCTGTCAATATTTATTAAATGACCTGTGCAATTCACATTATTAAGGCTCATGTTTGAATTGTATTGACTTTATATTTCCTAACAGAAATTTAGTAATTTATAGATTAAGTATTGTCATGAAAGCAGAATCTTCCTCCTTTCCCCAGTTTTTTTTTCTGATAAAATATTTCTCCATAGAACTGTAAACATGGTCTTCTTAAATTCAAATACTAGAGGTGACCCCTGTTCTTGGCCATTAATCCACGTTTTCTAGTCCTTACATTTCAAAATGTAGAGGGAATACCTTGAACTCATTGGAGGAAAGGTATTCCTCAACAGAGAAGCAAAACTTTTCTTAAATTGACATTCATCTTTCTTTAGCTCTAACTCATTAAAATAGTGTAAAATTAGTTTGTAGGCCATCATATTGGGTTTTTAATGTACCTATTATCAAAAAAGGTTTTTTCTCTTAATGAGATTGTAAACTCCAAGAGAATATTTCAAATCTAATAATTGGATTTTGGATTGTCTTATTCCAGGAATATATTTTCTAAATTTTTTCTGAATGCTATTAAATGAAGGTTCTTAAACTTTTTTGATCTAAGTTTTACTTCATTGGAAGTGATGAATCCAAATCTGCTTTCTTAGTTCTAATTCAAACCTCTACTTTTGATATGATGTATTTAAGGAATATTATTAAGATATATTTTTTAATTTTTATTTTTATTGAGATATAATTAACATATAACATTATATTAGTTTCAGGTGTACAACATAATGATTCAATATTTGTATTTATTGCTAAATGGTCACCACAATAAGTCTAGTTAACATACCTACCCACACGTAGTTACAATTTTTTTCTTGTAATGAGAACTTTTAAGATCTACTCTTGTAACAACTTTCAAATACACAATAGAGGATTATTAATTATAGTTATCATGATTCATTACCTGACCAATTTATTTTTAGTAGTACCTTACCAGTCCTCTCTCTCCCTTTACCCTGGTTTATTTTTCTTCACATCACTTATTACAACCTGGCATATTATATATTTATTTCTTTATTTTTGCCTCTCCTCACTAAAGTTTAACATCTATGAGAGCAAGGACTTTGTTTTGCTTACTGCCACATTCAGAGTTCCTAAAACATTGCCCAGAACATAACAGGTACTTAATAAATACTAGTTGAATGAATGAATGAATAAGTGGATGAATGAATGAAATTATACGCTAAATGCTTTTAGGCCTAAAATGAGTTATTTGAAAGCAGAGCATTTCTTCTTTCAATGAGCAAAAACTTATTGAGCTGTTTCTATATGTAAGATATTGTACTAAGCACCTGGGGCATACAAAATAAATCGTATGTAGCCATGTCATGTCTGCCCTCAAGCAACCATTTAGTGGGGAAGATAATATATGCATAAAAATAACTTTAATACAAGGTAAAAATAAAAAATTCAGAAAAAGGATACATATAAAGTACTATGAGCATTAAAAGGGGGAAAACATTTTTGGCTGATGGCATGAGAGTAGACATCATAGGCAAGAGAGTGTTTGACACATGGTGGGTAAATATTTGGATATGGTTTAGAAGTAAATATATTTCAGACAGGAAAAAGGGTAAACAAAATATGGAGCGTAAAAGTATAGGATATTAGCTCATTGCTATTTTATTTCAATATTCATATGCTGACATTTTACAAAGTGATGGTTGGGTAAGTATGAGTGATAAAATATTGAATTCACAATATATTAAGCTATTTATCACTTTTCTGTCACTTTTACCACAGGTAAACCAAATCATCTCATTTAGTGGTCTCATGGATAGACAGGAGGTGACTAACCAAATATCCTGACATATGACACAAGGTCTTATGTATGAAATATCGCTTCATGCTTTCTCCTCTTTGATCACACACAAAACATCTATGATGGGCATCTTGAAAATTCAAGCAGTGATTTTTGGCAGCTTGATAGATGAAAAGGCTAGAGGACCACTGAAAAAGAGACAGAGATAGTTATCCAGCTTAAATTGTGTTTTTTAAAAAAAGACATATATCTGTCATAACAACAAACTGTAAATTAATAATCTAGAGAATATTTTTAAAAAACAAAAAAGTGAAACATTTTAATTGCAGAATGAAATTTTTATTGCTTCATTGTCTCATCAGTGAATAATTATTGAGGACGTACTATGTGTAAAGCACTGAGCTAGACACTGTGGGATAAAACATTATTAATAGGTATTATTTATCAAAAAAATTTAAAATCCAGTAGGGAGAAAAAGGCATCTCTCCAAAGTGTCATAATACATTAGCTAGAAAGTATAAGTGCCAAAAAAGACGTTGAAGCACATTCATGGAGCTTCAGAGGAAGAGGAATGCATATCTACTGGTGGGGAGATCATTGAGATGATTGCATTGAACCTGGAACTTGAAGGAAGAATAGGATTCAATCTGCAAAAATGAGAGAGGGGATTTAATAAAAATGGCATGCCATGAGCAAAGATATAGTGATGAGGATGTGAGAAGTCTTTTTTATTTTTTATCTTTTTTGAATCTGTGTAATGGTATCTGGATCCAGTAATTAGAAGACAAATGCTTGACATGAATATGACCCATAGCCTGCAAATATTAAGTGAGATTATTATTTTTCTTTCATTAAAGAGGTCCAATAAAATTTCATGAGTGACATATTTAAATCTACTCTTAGTACACTAATAATGCATAATAGTTGAGCATTCAGTTTTAAATGAAGGCTGTGAATTAAGAAAAATGAAATAGCTCATTTCAGATGTGTCCGATGGTCTATGTGATAACAAATAACTGGCTTGACTGAATTTTTGTTTGTCAGTTGATGCTTTCTCATTGCATATGTAGATATGAGAAAGGAGTAAGTGCATGTTTGGAGTACATTTTTTGGACTTTTATACTGATTCCATATTCTTGTTGTCATGACTACCTGTCAGGCATAAAACAGAGCAGATGTTCCTTTATTTGAATACCTACATCAGCTCTCTCTGCACATAACATGTACTAGTCATTAAGTCAAGGGAAGTAGTAGGAGTAACTGAATTTTTATTACTAAAAACTGTCTTTTCCTGTCTACATCCATTCTTTCTCTTCTGAAAAGCTGTTATTACTCTGAAGATAAAAGATCAACTCTCCTTCTAAGTGCAAGCATGTGTCTTTTAAGTGCCTAGACACTGCTTCTATGATGAATGTATATGAGTACAGCTAAATGGTTAAATTCAAGATGATTTTAATTATAAATTCACATTAATAGAATTATGATATGATAATGTTCACATGTGTGAGTAACTCTGAGGAAGAATTGAAAATAATTTCTGCTTGGTTCAAAGGGAAGAAGAAATTTATGACAGAGAGTCATGTTTTCTTTCTCTCATTTAATTTCCTGTTTTTATGCAATGTAATAGGTCGAAAATTCTGGCCATATTAAAATAATACTCATCTACGTGTTTGAAGTCAATAGTTGATACCGATGTTTTATGATATGAGGCTAAATTGTATAATTTAAGCAACCATACAGATGATTCACTCAACACCTCACTCAGTTTGCAGTTAACCACCTTTACTCCACTGAAGCAACCCAATTTAAAGGTCACACCCATCTTTGCCTCCTAAAACAATACTTACAATAATCTTTATAATGAGGGTGGTGGAGGGATAAATTAGGAGCTTGGGACTAACAGATACACACTACTATATATAAAATAGATAAAAAACAAGGTCCTACTGTATAGCACAGGGAACTAGATCTAATATCCTGTGATAAACCATAATGGAAAAGAATATAAAAAGAATATGAAAAAGAATGTATATTTATGTATAACTGAATCACTTTGCTGTACACCAGAAACAGAGCATTGTAAACTATACTTCAACAAAACATAATCTGTAACATTTTAGCAATTATAATAATTTAAAAATAATACTATGTACCAGGTACTGTATTAAGCAATTTATATAACTCATGTATTCTTTCTGATAACACTTGGAGTAAATACTAGTATTATCACTGTCTTCCAAATGTGGAAACTGATGCTAGAGAGGTCAAATAAATTTACCCAAAAGTAACACAGACATGTAGATGAAGAAACTAAAGACATGAACCAAGATTTGACTGATTCCAAAGTCTGTACACTTTAACCACTCTGCTCCAACTCTGCAATTTTAAATTATGACTCCTTGCTTCAATCTTTCTACCTCTTCATCTAAACAGATCCTTAGCTTCACTGAGCACTCCAATCCTTGCTATTCCATATTCTGCCAAAAGATCAGTTACTTTCGATTTCACATTATTCTTTACCTAGTGTTGATACTCCCACCAGCACCCTGTCACTGTGTCTTTTTATCGTTTTCCTCAGCTACCCTACACATTCTCACACCTAGATCAGTCCAATTATCTATTTATTTTGCCTCTCCTCTCAAATTCCCCAGTCTTGGTTGAGTTGCTTTTGATGACTACATTGCATAACAATTTGGCACTATTAAATATGTATTTTTCTCACCTTGATGCAGCTGTCAGTATTGGTTACCAATCTTTTATGATCCCTAGTGACCTTCCTTTTCCAGTCTCCACTGTTGCTGTTTCAAACCATATCACTTTTTTCAGACCCTCCTTTTCTTCCATACATACCACTTCAATATATGCAAATTATTTTAACTCCTGTGCCATAGAAGACAAAGTACCTCAACAATTCTTTCTTCTCTCTTCCAAATTTATATATAGCTTTACCTGTTTATACCTGATTCTTTTCCAAGGCCAATCTATGCCCTTGATTTTATCTTCTCTCCACCATCCAGTCACCCTATCCCTTCTCCAGAATCTTGATCCATCAATTGTCAAATCTCTTTACTTCTCCACCTACTCCCCCTTATTGGCTGCTTTCTTTCAACCAACAAAGAAGTTCAACTTGGCTCGCTCTCCAGGCTCCAACAGCTAAAAGAAACAAACAAAAAAGAAAGATTGGCTTGGCCCAACTTCTTCTATAGACTGCAGCCTTCCCTTCTCTAACATATTTCTTGAGAGAGCATTCTATTCTCACTTCCTCCATTTTATTACCTTTGGTTCATCCCCTAACTTGCTGAAATTTCTTCACTTTGCTACATAGTCTGAAATCATACCAGACTGAGATTTATCTAAATTGCCAAGTGCAAATACTCCTGGTGAGACTGGGAAAATGGGTATTAGATTATTTATTCCCACTTTTAGGTGAATAATTTCAATTGAATCAATTTACTTATAATACTGAGCAGCTGTTTTGAGAACATGGCATTCTTTAATCAGAGATAAGGGATAATTTTGGTAGTGGAGTACTTAGGGAAGGGAGAAAATGTAAGTGAAATTCTGCACTGGTAGTGATGAGATGTCTTTAAAGCACTTAGAATGCAATATGAGGGCAGGAAGTCCTGTATGGTGATTCAAAATGGTCATCAAGAAACGAGAAAGGGACAAATGAAGGCAGATGGGAAGGCCTTAAAGACAAGTTGTTTCCATTTAGCAGTATGCCTCAATCCAATCCAATCCCAATGGACAGGTAAACCAGTGTAGTGTCATAGGATTAAAGGTACTAGGTTTCCGTGCATTTTGTGAGAAATTTTCCCCACGGATTTCTGATGTACTAGGTATAGCAGAGAGGAAAAAGGCAATTGGAGATTAAGGAATAGTTGTCCTGATTCTGTACTTCTGCTCAAAGGTCATGACACTGAATGTTTTTCTTTAGGTAAATTATAAAATACTAGATATGCATGATCAAGAATGTTCTGTTGAGTCTATTTAGGAAAGTTCCCCCAGATAGGGATTTAACACACTTGAACTATAATATTAAATCTTTGCATTAGCAAACAGTAATTGAATTAACACCCAAACTCATTATTTTTGACAGATAGTTAACCATTTATTAGAGATTTTAGAAAAATCCTAAAATGTATAATTCAGCATGAAAGATTAAAATAAGGAATTTAGCATGTCATTTTGATGTATTAAAGTTCTGGCCAAAGTTTGGGCCTCCTTCAATGTTCTTTTTTGCTTTGCTTTGTTTTTAGAAGAGGTGGTAAGAGAGAAGGTAATAGATACAGTAGTTAGAAATGCAGCTAGGTGTATAGAAACAGGTTGAATTAACTCTTTGTGTTGGCTGAGTGCCAGGCCACTGGGCAGAGCATGAGATTATAGAAGCTCCTAGGATATACAGTAAGTCTCCTCTATACGAATGAGTTCCATTCCGAGAGCACGTTTATAAGTCCGATTTGTTCATAAGTCCAACAAAGTTAGCCTAGGTACCCAACTAACACAATCAGCTATATAGTACTGTACTGTAAGAGATTTATAATACTTTTCAGAAAAATAATACATAAAAAACAAACAAACACAAAAATAAACATTTTTAATTTTACAGTACAGTACCTTGAAAAGTACAGTAGTACAGTACAACAGCTGGCATACAGGGGCTGGCACCCAGTGAACAGGCAAGAAGAGTTACTGACTGGAGAAGGGAGAGGAGTTGGGAGATGGTAGAGCTGAAGGATCGTCAGCAACAGGAGACGGAGGGCAAGCTGCAATTTCACTCACACCTGACGTGGATGGCACAGGTTCTGGTTCCTTGCTGGATTCAGTTCTATCTATCCTCTTGAAAAACCGATCCAGTGATGCACGTTTGCATTTTTGAAAGTTCGCAACTTGAAGGTTCATATGTAGGGGACTTACTGTAAATCAAAGGGAAGATTTTTCTTGGGTGAAACTTTGAAATGAATTATTTCATCCCTTTAGAATTTTGAAACTCTTCTTTTGAGAACTCAGAGCATTTCTATGGATGTCAAAGACTTCCTTCTCCTCCTTTGTTCATTCACCTTTTCCTTCTTTCTCTGTAGAGGACCATAGTTATTCACAAAAGCATGATTATCTGAATATACAATAGTGCCCCTTTATCTGTAGTTTCACTTTCTGCAGTTTCAGTTACCTGTGGTCAACTGCAGTCCAAAAATATTAAATGGAAAATTCCAGAAATAAACAATTTATAAGTTTTAAATTGCATGACATTCTGAGTAGTGTGATGAAATCTCACGCTGTCCCATTCTGTTCTGCCCAGGATGTGAATTATCTCTTAGTCCAGCACCCCTTTCCCCCAGTTAGTCACTTAGTAGCCATCTTGGTTATCAGGTTGACTGTTGTGGCATCACAGCACTTAATGTTCAAATAACCCTTGTTTTATTTAATATTGGCCCAAAGCACAGTAGTAGTGATGTTGGCAATTCGGATATTCTCTTACTGTGCCTAATTTAGAAATTATAATAGGTGGGTATGTATAGTAAAAAAAAACAGTATATATAGGCTTCAGTACTATCTGTGGTTTCAGACGTTTACTGGAGGGCTGGGAGTGTATTCTCTGAGGATAAGGGGAGACTATGTATATTGTTTGATATTGTTTAGCATTGTTTCATAAAAAGAATTGCTGTAGTAGTTCATCATTGAATGTCAATAGCTGAGCTAAATTTACAGTTTGACTTTACCCTCTGATCAAAATAGTGTCAATGAACTGAGCTGACTATTAACACTGTGAATGCTTTGCTAAGATATTCCAGTCAATTTCCTTAGTTTTGCTCCTGCCCGCAAGATCATTCAAGCCTCTTGTGTTTCCTATCCTAGGTAATGGATTGGTACTTGTCTTTTTTTCATTGAATATAGTTTGTCTTTTTCCTTCATTTCAGCTTTTTGAGTCAGTAGCAGATGAAGCTTATCTAAGCTAGAGTTTTTTTTTTTAATCTAATAAGAGATTTATTTATTTATCCTTGGTTCACACTTTTCTTAGACTTTTTTTTGACATCTTTATTGGAGTGTAATTGCTTTACAATGTTCTGTTAGTTTCTGCTGTATAGCAAAGTGAATCAGCTATATGTACACATATATCCCCATACCAAGTATAACAACAACAGTAACAAAGATCCACAGATGCAAGAGATTTCTCATTTCTCTGAGAGCTTTCACTTGAGTGAGTTTTTTTACTCTTTAACCAGATCAATTTGTTGGATGCTGTATTTAGGGATTGGTGGGAGGTCTCCCTTGGCTTTTATCATTTAAGAAAGGCCAATGAATGTTCTTCAAATTCGCATGTTTTGTCGATTTAAATTAAAAACGTGTATATATGAAAAATATATTGGATGGAGCAATAGTAAATCAGGGAAAGGTAATATAGAATAGTAATTAAGAGTGTAGATCTGGGTTCATAACCCACTCATTTACTTATCAACTCTGACTGGGCAAATTATCTACTCTAAGTTTTAGTATTTCTATCTTTAGATGAAAACAATGATTATGCCTATGTCATAAGATTGTTATGAGATTTGAGGAGAAAATATTTAAAACACTTAACATATTGTAAATGATCTATGTTTATTGTTGTTTTGTGTTGCTATTAGTTAAAAGATCTTTCTTATCTCAATATATTATGTTTTCTCTTATATTTTTATATTTTCTTTCTTTTTTTAACAATTTCAACCTTTTTAACTCAATGATTCTCAAATCTTTTGATCTCAGGACACCTTTACACTCTTAAAAATTATTGAGGATGCCTAAAATCTTTCATTTATATAGGTTACACCTATAAATATTTACCATATTAGAGATTTTTATTATTATTAAAACTGAGAAATTTAAAAAACTTTTATCTATTCATTTAAAAATAATATTAGTATATAAATTTAATGGAAAAGTACTATCTTTTCTGAAATGAAAATAAACTTAATGAGAAGGATATTATTATTTTACACTTTTGCAAATCTTTATAATGTCCAGCTTAATAGAAGACACATTAGGTAGCCTCTGGAAAACTCCACCATACAGATGAGAGAAAAAGAGTAAAATTGGCAAATAGTGCCTTGGTGTATTTAAGGAAATTGTTTTTAATTTCGTGGACCCTCTGCAATGCTCTCAGTAACCTCCAGTGGTCCTAACCCAATTGTTGTACAACATAAAATATCTATTTTCTAAATAACCTAGATCTATTTATTGATACTCTTTCCTTTTTCCTACCCCAGATTTGAAATGCCACCATTATTTGTTCACAGTAAAACAAAATATTCATATCTGGTCTGTTTCTAAGCTCTCTGTTCTCTTTCATAGTTTTATGTTTTGGTACTAGCACTTTTCTATTTTATATTTATATTTATATTATTTTAATATCAGCAATATAAATTCCACTTTTCATTCTCACTTTAAGTAATTCTAGTAGGATTTTTTTCTCCAGAACTCCACTGAAACAGTTCTTATCAAGGACAGCAATGACTTACATATTGCCACAGCTGGTGGCCAATTCTCTGTCATTTTTTAAATTTTTCTTTTTTATTTATATTTATTTTGGCTTCACCATGCAGCTTGCAGGATCTTAGTCCCCAACCAGAGATCAAACCCAGGCCCCAGCAGTGAGAGTGCCGAGTCCTAACCATTGGCTCACCAGGGAATTCCCTTAACTTTTCAAACGTATTTGCCATTATTGACCATTTCCTCCTTTTTGGAGCATTTTCTTTTCTTGGCTTCCATGACACTACACTTACCTGGTTTCTTTCTACTTCATTAGCTGCATCTTCTGAAGCTGATTCTGGATTATCCTCTCTTATATGACTTCTAACTGTTGAAATGCTTAAGTTATATCTGGGGCCTTCTTCTCTTCTGTATCTACACTCTCTCTTTGGACATTGAAAATAATCATAGAGCATAAAATATCATTTAATGGCCAGTGACTCAAATTTACAATTCCAAGGAATAGCCATGACAATCATAAAAAACAGAAAACAAAGCTAGAGAATTATACTAACTGGATACTAAAACCTATTATAAAGCTGTAGTAATTAAAACAGGTGAAAGGGTAGACAAACCGACTAATGGAAAAGAATGGAGTAGAATAGTCACACACACACACTCTAAGTCATCTGATTCATGGCAAATTTATACCATGGTGCATTAGATGCTTTTTTGAATAAATGGTGCTGGCTCAATCAGATATTCAAGTAGGGAAAATTGTATCTTGACCCTTACCTCACACCATATACAAAAATCAATTCCAGATGTATTGTATGTGAAAGCTAAATTGATAAAAGCTTTTAGAGGAAAACATGGGAAAATATATTTTTACCTTGGAGTAGGCAAAGATTTCATTTTTTTGTTTGTTTTTTGTTTTTTTTAAATTTCTTTATTAATTTTATTCATTGGCTGCAGTTGTCTTGTTACATTCATGCATTCACCAACTTATAGAAATGTGTTAAAATAATCAATAGGTTAGGATGATGGGATAATGACAACTTTTCAGAATCGTCTTTAAGATTATTTTTCAACAGATATTCCAAAAAATAAAATAAAATAAAATGTAAAGAATTTGGGACTTTGTAGATTTTATAACTTAAGAATAGAAAATATGTGCTCTTACATATCTCTCCTTTTAAACTCTGGTTCTAATGTTCTTTTTAACCTTATTTTAAATTCAATAAAATAAGATTAGAGAAGTATTGTCAACTGAATTCCATAAATGTTCCATACACAATGACTAGATATTTTCTCTAATACTTGAGTGTTGTCATCAATTTTAGATACTTAATGAAAATAACAACACATAATTCTATCCCTGAAACTGCATCAAATAAACACTCTTTTATTAAAGGAAAGTCTTGGTCTAGGCTTGGGGGTTGTTGAGGGTCGAGTCCTCTTTTTGGCCTGTGCTTCTTTTTATTAAAGGCTGTAAACTGTGCATGGGGATGTGTTTCTTGCTTTGGCTCCTTCTCTTTATTGTGTACTGCATGGCTCTGAGTCCTTCTGGGGGGTGGTTCTGAGACCACTTTATTTTTAGTTATTTTTTTAACATTATTTTATTTATTTTTTATATAGCATGTTCTTGTTAGTTATCTATTTTATACATATTAGTGTATATATGTCAATCCCAATCTCCCAATTCATCCTACCACCACCACCACCCTGCCCCCCACCCCATTCCCCCCCTTGGTGTCCATACGTTTGTTCTTTACATCTGTGTCTCTATTTCTGCCTTGCAAACCAGTTCATCTGCACCATCTTTCTAGATTCCACATAAATGTGTTAATATATGATATTTGTTCTTCTCTTTCTGACTTACTTCACTCTGTATGACACTCTCTAGGTCCATCCATGTCTCTACAAATGACCCAATTTTGTTCCATTTTATGGCTGAGTAATATTCCATCGTATATATGTACCACATCTTCTTTATCCATTCATCTGTCGATGGGCATTTAGGTTGCTTCCATGACCTGGCTATTGTAAATAGTGCTGCAATGAACATTGGGGTGCATGTGTCATTTTGAATTATGGTTTTCTCTGGGTATATGCCCAGTAGTGGAATTGCTATGTCATATGGTAATTTTACTTTTAGTTTTTAAGGAACCTCCATACTGTTCTCCATAGTGGCTGTATCAATTTACATTCCCACCAACAGTGCAAGAAGGTTCCCTTTTCTACACACCCTCGCTAGCATTTGTTGTTTGTGGATTTTCTGATGATGCACATTCTAACCGGTGAGAGGTGATACCTCATTGCAGTTTTGGTTTGCATTTCTCTAATAATTAGTGATGTTGAGCAGCTTTTCATGTGCCTCTTTGCCATCTGTATGTCTTCTTTGGAGAAATGTCTATTTAGGTCTTCTGCCCATTTTTGTATTGGGTTGTTTGTTTTTTTAATATTGAGCTGCATTGAACTATTTATATATTTTGGAGATTAATCCTTTGTCTGTTGATTCATTTGCAAATATTTTCTCCCATCCTGCAGGTTTTTTCATCTTGTTTAGAGTTTCCTTTGCTGTGCAATAGCTTTAGAGTTTCATTAGGTCACATTTGTTTGTTTTTATTTCCATAACTCTAGGAGACTGACAAAAATATTGCTGAAATTTATGTCAAAAAATGTTCTTCCTATGTTTTCCTCTAAGAGTTTTATAGAGTCAGGTCTTACATGTGGGTCTTTAATCCATTTTTGAGTTTATTTTTGTGTATGGTGTTAAAGAATGTTCTAATTTCATTCTTTTACATGTAGCTGTCCAGTTTTCCCAGCACCATTTATTGAAGAGACTGTCTTTTCTCCATTGTAGAATCTTGCCTCCTTTGTCATAGCTTAATTGACCATAGGTGTGTGGGTTTACAAAGCAAAAAGACAACCCACAGAATGGGAGAAAATATTTGCAAACCATGAGACTGACAAGGGATTAATCTCCAAAATATACAAACAGCTCATACAGCTCAATATATATATATAAAAAGAACCCAATCAAGATATGGGCAGAAGATCTTAATAGACATTTGTCCAAAGAAGACATACAGATGGCCAAGAGGCACATGAAAATATGCTCAACATCACTGATTATTAGAGAAATACAAATCAAAGCTACAATGAGATGTCACCTCACACTGGTCAGAATGGCCATCAACAAAAAGTGTACAAACAATAAATGCTGGAGATGGTGTGGAGAAAAGGGAACTGTCCTACACTACTGGTGGGAATGTAAATTGGTACAACCACTATGGAGAAGAGGATGGAGGTTCCTTAAAAAACTAAAAACAGAGCTACAATATTATCCAGCAATCCCACTCCTGGGCATATATCCAGAGAAAACCATACCTAGAAAGGATACATGCACCACAATGTTCATTGAAGTGCTGTTTGCAATAGCCAAGACATGGAAGCAACCTAAATGTCCATCAACAGAGGAATGGATAAAGATGTGGTACATATATACAAGGGAATATTACTCAGCCATTAGAAAGAATGAAATAATGCCATTTGTAGCAACATGGATTGACCTAGGAATTATCATACTAAGTGAAGTAAGTCAGACAGAGAGAGGCAGATATCATATTATATTGCTTATATGCAGAATCTTAAAAAAATGATACAAATGAACTTATCTAAAAGACAGAAACAGACTCACAGACTTAGAAAACAAACTTACGGTTACCAAAGGGGAAAGGTTGGGGAGAGGGATCAATAGGGAGTTTGGGATTGACATATACACACTACTATATTTAAAATAGATAACAAGCAAGGGCCTACTGTATAGCACAGGGAACTCTGCTAGATATTCTGTAATAACCTAAATGGGAAAATAATTTTAAAAGGAATAGATTACATGTATATGTATAACTGAATCCCTTTGCTGTACACCTGAAACTAACACAACATTGTAAATCAACTCTACTCCAATATAAAACAAAACTTTTTTGAAAAGCAAAAATAAACAAATGGGACCTAATTAAACTTAAAAGCTTTTGTATAACAAAGAAAACCATTGATAAAATGAAAAGACAACCTACTGAATGGAGAAAATATTGCAAATAATATGACTGATAAGGGATTAATATCCAAAATATATAAAAAGTTCATACAACTCAATATCAAAAAACAAAGAGTACAATTAAAAAATGAGCCAAAGACATGACTAAACATTTTTCCAAAGAAGACATACAGATGACCAACAGGCACATGAAAAGGTGCTCAAAATCACTAATCAACAGATAAATGCCAATCAAAACCACAATGAGATATCACCTCATACTTGTCAGAATGGCTATCATCAAATTGTTTACAAATAACAAATGCTGGAGAGGGTGTGGAGAAAAGGGAACCCTCCTACACTGTTGGTGGGAATGTAAATTGGTAAAGCCACTATGAAAAATAGTATGGAGGTTCCTCACAAAATTAAAAATAGAACTACCATATGATCCAGCAATTCCACTCCTGGGTATATATCTGAAGAAAAGGAAAACACTAATTCAAAAAGATTAATGCACCCCAAAGTTCACAGCAGCATTATTTATAATAGCCAAGATATGGAAGCAACCTAAGTGTCCATCAACAGATGAATGGATAAGGAAGATATATACATATACATACATACACACACACACACACAAAATGGAATATTATGCAGATATGCAAGATATCCTAAGTAATGTGGAAACTATGGAAGCAACCTAAGTGTCTATCAATATATGAATGGGTAAAGAAGATGTGGTACACACACCCCACTCCCCCCCCGCAATGGAATATTACTCAGCTGTAAAAAAGAATGAAATTTTCCCATTTTAAACAACATGGATGGACCTGGAGGGTATTGTGCTTAGTGAAATAAGTTAGACAGAGAAAAAAAATACTGGTATGTTATCACATATGTGGAATCTAAAAACTAAAATGAATAAATATAACAAAATAGAAACAGACTCACAGATATAGAGAACAAACTAGTGGTTACCAGAGAGGAGAGAGGAGGGAGGCAGTGGCAAGATAAGGGTAGAGGATTAAGTGGTACAAACTACTATGTATAAAATAAATAAGCTACAAGGATATATTGTACAGCTTAAGAAATGTAGCCAATATTTTTAATAACTTTAAATGGTATATAATCTATAAAAATATTGAATCACTATGTTGTACACCTGAAACTAATATAATATTATAAATAAACTGTACTTCAATTTTAAAATATTCATTATTTTCAGAGATGCATACTAAATTATGTATATACTGGTGAAATAACATGAAGTTTAGAATTTGCTTTAAGTACTTAAGCAAAGAAAAAGAAATAGGACAGATGAAGAAAATATGGCAAAATTTTGATAATTAAATTTGAGTCATGGCCACCTAGAGGGGTGGGATAGGGAGGGTGGGAGGGAGGGAGATGCAAGAGTGAAGAGATATGGGGATATATGTATATGTATAGCTGATTCACTTTGTTATAAAGCAGAAACTTACACACCATTGTAAAGCAATTATACTCCAATAAAGATGTTAAAAAAATTTGAGTCATGGTTAAATGGAGTTTATCATATCATTCTCTCTATTGTATATATGTTTGGAATTTTTCATTAAAAAGCAAACAAATCTCCAATGGCTCCTAAAATCACATATAATAAAATCCAAACCCCTTATAGAGACCTTACAAGATTTACATGATTTGTCTACTTCTCTGACTCATCTCTCTCTACCCTTTCCCCCATTCACTTCCAGCTACTCTGCTGACTGTTTTGTTTTTGAACACACACAGAGCTCTTTTCATTTTCAGAGTATTTGAATTTTTTTTCTTCTGTTTGGAATGCTCTGCCTCCAAATAGTTCCCCTTTTCAACATTGGGGATCCTACTCAAATATTACCTCCTTGGAGCATTTGTCCCCAGCCATCCTAACAAAAGAAGCCTCCATAGTCATACTCTACTGTAATATCCTATGCAGAAGATCAGATGATGGTTCAGCAAACACTTTCTACCACTTCTCTTCCACTGGAGGAGTATATTTTCTTTCTCCAATGTTGTTGGGCTTGGCTAGGTGAATTGTTATGACTAATTTGTCCAGTTGGTTATAAGCAGATATAATCAAGAGGACTTAAAATATGTTTGCACAGTCAGGCACTTTTGCCCTTCCTGATAGAGCCGTGGAAAGAGCTTTCCCCAGGTAGGTGCTGCCCCTTTGTTATTGATCTTGTTACTATTAGCTCTAAAGTACCATACAGATATTTGTTGTAATTGTGAAAATCTATCACAGTGACTGGCAAATACTAGGCGTTCAATAACATTTTATTGAGAAATGAATGAGAGTCAGGCCACGGAGATTTGGAAAAGGCTTGATTTAGGATCCTTTGGCCACCTCTTTTGTCCTCCAATATTAGTGCAGAATCCTATGTTTTGGGAGGTAGGATAATGAAACCTTGTCAACCAAGGGGAAATGTTAGATTTCATGACTTGTCACAGTTTACATTATGAATTTTATTTTCCCTCTAAAAACCTTCCCAAAGCCTTGCTGTGGAGAAATATGCTGTTTCCTTCAACTAAGGCAATTCCTGACCATGCTAGAAAATGGTTGGAAGAGAAAAGATAATGTAGGTATAGTAAGAGTAGGTCTTTCCATGAGATCGTTCTCTTATGATTTGTTTGTATTTTCTATGTTAATGAAAAATTTTGTGACGGTCACAGAACAAATAGCACCATGTGACTTATTTCACAGTTTGCAAAGCTTTCATTTACTTTTGACTTTTTTTTCCTTCTGTAATGTTGAGATATTATATTAAGAAGTCATAGGACCCATGACTTTTGATGCCACTTTTATTTTTGACTCTTAGGATAGTTATATCCAGGAATCAGGTTGTTATTCCACATAGGAATGAATGATGAGAAATTTCCTGCACATCCCATGAATCTCTGGTCATCCCAGAAGGATCCCCTGGGACAGTCAGAGGAGAAAATGGATAATGAGGTTTTACTGCTCTGGTTGAATTGCTTATTAAATCTCACACACCATGGGTAAGTGTGAAAGACAAAGCTTATACCTCACATGTGCTAAATATCAGTTGATCTAGAACAGTTACTATTATGATTATTTAAAAATATAATCCTTAGGGATCGTGCTTTACTTTGAAGTTCAGATTACTATAACCTGTGATTGTGTACATTGACCTATTTCAACCAATTACTAGTAATCATTATTATGCTTTCATGGCATCATAAATCTAGTTTATTAGTTGATTCTAAATGCCATTCAAGAGAAGTCCTCAGTTCTATTTATTCAATATAACTGATGCTTCTCTTACCATTTTACCTTTATACCCTACTCCTTACAAACTCTTTCTCTCCTGAGTCATTATAACTCCAAAATCTAGTGTATACTCCAATCCAACATCCCTGTAGACATGGCTCACTAGAGTCTATTCATTCTAAAAATATTTATTGGGCACCTGTTACGTGCAGAGCACAGTGCTTGATGCTGGATCCTGAGAAAAGAGCATGAGTTTTGGTCTTCCATTACTGAGTCTTTTTCAATATGGCTTTTGGGTCAACACTTTAATGCTTTTCTGGACCAATCACTCATACAGATCTTCTTTTAGCTACTAGAAATTTCCTTGCCGATATTTCTTTTTCAATATGTATATGGTATATGCCAATAATTAATCAACAACCATGAGTCAGGAAAAGAGTTTTAGAGTGTCAGCAGTGTGTCAATTCAGGCCTGCATTGGGGGCTGCAAGGGGGAGGAAGCACAGCTTATTTAAAAATGACCTATAGAAACTGATGAGTATGTAGGTGTGTCCTATGGAGTCTACTACTGGGCTCAGCTGTAGACCTATCCCAAGAACTGTTTCATGGTGTCTTGGCACTGGCAGAAGATCAGCCTTAAGTTGGCTTCAAGGTTTTTAGAGTTTTGAAGAGCTTATAACCATTGATGATGTGTAGGAGAACTATGGCGGTGCTTTCTACGTTGCCAACACTTTCAATTTAACCACCCTCTTTAAAAACAAACCAAAAAATATACTCTAGATTAACTCATATCAAGAGACATTAATTCCATTTCTGACTCTGTCAATAGCTACTTATCTCCTCTTTGGCTATTTCTTCTATAAAATGGGGGATAGTCTCCAATATGTCCTCAAACAATGATATTCTCTGATCCTATGAGTATATATTTAGTGCTAGAAAGATACTAGTTTTTTAATATATTTTCATGGCATTTACAATTAGAACTAAAGAAAACTGAAAATGGAAACCTATGGCTGAAGAAGTAGGACATCATAAGAAGTCAGAAACTTATCATTGTCCTTTGTAGTCATTTCAGTAAATGTCTATCTTCAGTACATGCATATCTCTTTAGTTATACTGCTGCTTTAATAATCAGGCATAAATGCCCTGTGGTAATTAGAGAGCATGCCTCCTACTGCAAAGTTGTAAGGTATGAGAATTGGGATAATTAATTATTGCTAAGGTAATTGAAGAAAGGAATACCCTGATCAGCCTCTTATAATTGTGTCTTATTTTCCTCTTTAAGAAAACAATGAAGAAGAGCTATTATTACAGATAGAAGAGAATGCATATTGAATTTTCAAATCATTCAAAAGGCTTTTAATAAGTGTTATATAACCTTAGAAATGGCAGAAAAAACTTGGTCACAAGGAAATTGAGGTTTTGAATGCTCTAATTACTTAAAAAAATCATCACAATGAAACAGAACTGATCTAAAGTCTGAATGACCAAGCAAAGTGGAAGCTAGGACTGTCTCCCTCAACAAGGGATAAGCAAGTTTCTATGCCAAAAGCTGAAACATTGCCCCTTCCCTTTTCCCTAGCAAAGCATCTGAGGTCCAGAAACATATTTAGTGTTCTCTAGAAGTCCTGCATTGACATTTAGTTTACATAGGATAAAACATACTTTTTCATGCAATTTTTGTGCTTTCAAAAAGACTTAGAGCACAGAAAAATTAAGCTTACTCAACCTATTCTTTAAGGCTCAATTCAAGTCCTATATCCTCTGTGGTGAAACTCTTTCTGATGAATTCTCCCTTCTTTACTCTTTTTTTTTTTTTGCATTTATTGTATATGTTACAAATAAGACCTTATTGTTTAGTTTTGATATCACAGACTTTAGCACTTTATACTTATACATTCTTTATATAGTTTATGAGTGTAAGCCTTGTCTCCTTAGCTGGTTTTCAAGTGCTTCAATAACAGGATTCTCTTTCTCAACTTCCTATGATTCCCCACAATATCTAGCATGCTTCTGGGCATGTAGAAAGTGTTTGATTAAATGATTGATTAATAATGTGGTTTGATGAAAAATGATTCAGAGCGACATGGACCTTATACAAATTTGAGAAAACAAATGTAACACTTGGATGCCTTGAAGAATGTGCCATTCAGATGTCTGATTAATGGATAAACTTTAATTCATCATGTTCTCATCGTTGATAAGCAGACATACAGCATCAATGTTAGTGCAATAGAAAATTTTATTTTCAGAACATAGAAGTGTCAGTAATATATATTTATATTTATATATATTTACATTTATTTATTTATAAAATAAAATGTGATCAAACCTTATCAAACTGAATTTTTTATTGTTAGGATAGGTTTTATTCATTTTTATTTTTATAAAATTTCAAATATCTGTATATTTTTAGTTTCAATATAAGTTCATTTGATCCATTTTAATAATCATTTCTATACAGATATAACAAAACTATCACCTTATGATTATTATCTTACAGATTCTGATAGGGTCTATGATGGTTAATTTTATGTGTCAGCCCTGACTAATATAGGGTATCAGGTATGTTTGGCCTTTATCAGACTTATGTCTGTCCCCGACTTTGCTTCAGGCTGGCTTAGCACAGTATCACATCAGAAGTAGGTAACCCTATTAGAGCCTAATTTGATCTAAATTTCATATACCAGTTCTCACACCCCAGTTCTTTTTTGCTTTCCTGAGACTGACTCACGATTACTGCCTATTTAGTGGTACATATTTTTAACTGCATTAAAGCACTAGGATGAGGGGGGAAATGGAGTCTGGAATGGAGCTCTATTGATTTAAAGGAATTGGAGCTTTTAAATAATTTGCACAAAAGCACTATATGGGCCAGCAGTGGCCCTGGCCTGACTATGGCTCCGTTTTCATGTTTGGTTTAGTTTTGACCTTGGTCACTGTCTATAAACTAAAACTTTCTGTCCCCTTTCAAACTGGCCTCACTTTGCCCATTTAGACAAATCCCCTTTGTTTCACTAACCTCACAGGTTCTTCCTCTATTAGAGGTAAATCTCTTTGGTGCTGGGTGCAGATAAGGTTATGCCACTCTTCAAAAAATGCCCTGTGATTTGGTTTGCTGCCTTCAAATGATATGTATGCTAACAGTTAGTGATTTCCCTAAAACTGAAAATAATTGTTCTGGATTTGAAGTCTCAAGCATAGACTTTTTACATTCATTATACATAAAAAGTAGATCTTTTGAACCAAAATGGTAAGTCTCTGCAAACAGTAAATAAATGTTCAAAAATATAATACTTTTAAAGTGAACTTTTCTTCAAAGTAATGAAATCTTAAGATAAAGGAATATATCTGGGAAAAAGAAAAAATAGCTTTTACTACTACCATCACAGACTGTGAATTTTTATAATTTTAACATAAAATAATATATGTTCCTTGAAAAAATTTAAACAATACATCAGTGTAGATAATAAAAAGTTAAGACCCTTCTTATCCCACTGACTGAGCCAGTCCCATGTTCAAAGTGTAACAACTATAACAAGATTCATGTATTTTCTTCCAGATTTTTTTCAATGCATATTTAAATATATATGTCAATATCTTTTTTTAAAAAAGAGGGTATTTTTATTACAAAAATATGGTTTGTGGTATATGTACTGTTCTACAAATGCCTCTTTTTTATATAACATACTATCAAGGACATACCTTCATATTAGTACCTAGAGAACTTAACTCTGTTAATGACATCATGGCATTTCATTGTCCAAATATACCTAGATTTATTTGACAAATTATTATGTTGCATGTCACATTATTTCTTATCTTTCACTCTTACAAATAATGTTGTCATCAACATTCTTGTATTATACAAATACTTTGTATTAGTTTTCTATTCCTGAATAACAAATTATCACAAACTTAGCAGCTTAAAGCAAGACAAATTCATTATTTTGTGGTTTCCATGGAGTTTTGACTAGGGAAGGATCTGAATCCAAGCCTTTTCAGGTTGATGGCTGAATGACTTTCCTTGTGGCTATATGAATAAGGTTCTTGCTTTTTTACTGGCTGTTGGCCAGGGACCACTCTTAGCACTCTCTGGTCCTTGCCACATGGTGCCCTCCATTGGCCCTTTCACCCTCTGAATCTCTCTGCTGTTGGGAAGGACTCAATCTCTTGGTGGGGCTCACTTAATCAGGACAGAACCATCAGGATAATCTTCATTTTGAGTAACTCCTAAGTCACCTGATTGATAACATAATCACAGGAATGATTCCCATTATATTCACAGGTCCTGCCCACACTCCAGAGAATTATAGAAAGCATGTACACCATGGAGTGGGAATCTTGGAGGTTATCTTAGAATTTTGCTTATCACATACCCTTAGACCGTTTATAGGTTTATATGTAGGAAAGTGTCACAAGTAGAATTGCTAGGCCAAAAGATATGGCTATTAGAAATTTTGATTCACACATAACTTTCTTTTTTCAATAGAAATATAGTTGACTTACAATATTATATTAGTTTCAGGTGTACAACATAGTTGATTTGATATTTTTAAACATTACAAAATGATCACCACTATGAGTCTAGTTACCATCTGTCAACATAAAATGTGTTACAGTATTATTGACTATATTCCTTCTGCTGTACATTACATCCTTGTGACTTATTTATTTTATAACTGGAAGTTTGTACCTCTTAATCCTCTTCACCTATTTCATCCATGCCCCACACCCCTCTCCTCTGGCAAACACTAGTTTGTTCTCTGTGTCTATGAGTCTGTTTCTGTTTTGTCATGTTTGTTATTTTGTTTTGTTTTATTAGATACCACATGCAGGTAAAATCATACAGTATTTGTCTTTCTCTGTCTGATTATTTCACTTAGAATAATAGGTCCATCTGTGTTATTGCAAATGGCAGGGTTTTTACGGATGAGTAATATTCCATTGTATGTATATATATATATATATATATATATATACACACATCATATTTTTTTTATCCATTCATCTTTTGGTTGGCACTTAGGTCGCTTCCATATCTTGGCTATTGTGAATAATGCTGTTATGAACATTGGGGTGCATGTATCTTTTTGAACTAGTGTTTTTGTTTTCTTAGGATAAATACCAAGAAGTAGAGTTGCTGGATCATGTGGTAGTGTATTTTTAATTTTTTGAGGAGCCTCCACATAGTTTTCCATAGTGGCTGTACAAATTTATATTTCCACCAACAGTGTATATGGGTTCCCTTTTCTTCACATCCTCACCAACACTTGCTGTTTCTTGTCTTTTTGATAATTACCATTCGGACAGGTGTGAGATGATATCTCACTGTGGTTTTAATTTGTGCTTTCCTGATGATTAGTGGTGTTGAGCATTTTTTTCATGTGCATGTTCACTATCTATATGTCATCTTTAGAAAAAATGCCTATTCAGACCCTCTGCCCACATAGAGTTGTATGAGTTCTTTATATATTTTGAATATTAACTCCTTATTAGACATATCATTTGCAAATATCTTCTCCCATTCATTAGGTTGCCTTTACATTTTGTTGATGGTTTCCTTTGCTGTACAAAAGCTTTATAGTTTAATGTAGTCCCATTTATTTATTTTTACTTTTTTTTCCCTTGCCTGAGACAGATCCAAAAAAATATTGCTAAGACTGATGTCAAAGTGGTAACTGCCTATCTTCCCTTCTAGGAATTTTGTGATTTCAGGTCTTATATTTCACTCTTTAATCCATTTTGAGTTTATTTTTGTATATGGTACTAGAAAATGGTCTAGTTTATTTTTTTACACATAGCTGTCCAGTTTTCCCAACACCATTTATTAAGAGACTGTTTTTCCTTATTGTACATTCTCATGTCCTTTGTCATAGAGTAATTGACCATGTAGGTATGGGTTTATTTCTGGGCTCTGTATTCTGTTCCCTTGATTGCTGTGCCTGTTTTTCTTTTTTTGGTGTACCATACTGTTTTGATTACTGTAGCTTTGTAGTATAGTCTGAAGTCAGAGACTGTGATACTTCCATCTGTTTTCTTCTTTCCCAAGATTGCTTTGGCTATCTGGGGTCAGTTGTGATTCTTACAATTTTTAGGATTACTTGTTCCAGTTCTGTGAAAAAAGCCATGGGTATTTGGTAGGGATTCTACATATTCTACATATTCACTGAATATGTAGCTTGCTTTGGGTAGTATATTTAAGAATATTAATAATTCTAATTCATGAGCATGGTATATCTTTCCATTTATTTCTGTTACTTTCAATTTCTTTTTTTTTTTTTTTTTTTTTTTTTTTGTGGTACGTGGGCCTCTCACTGTTGTGGCCTCTCCCATTGCAGAGCACAGGCTCCGGACGCGCAGGCTCAGCGGCCACGGCTCACGGGCCCAGCCGCTCTGCGGCATGTGGGATCTTCCCGGACCAGGGCACGAACCCGTGTTTCCTGCATCGGCAGGCGGATTCTCAACCACTGCGCCACCAGGGAAGCCCCATTATCTTCTTTAATAAACTAAGGAAATGAAAATAAAATTATTATTGCCTCTCTAGAATATATCCCACATATCATTGTTTGTGATCTTTTTAATGTAGAGTTGAAGTAAGATTGCTAATATTTTGTTGAAGATTTTTGCATCAATGTTCATCAGGGTTATTAACCTGAATTTTTTTTTTGTAGTGTATTTGCCTCATTTGGGTATCAGTGTAATGCTGTCATCATAGAATTATTTTGGATGTGTTTCTTCCTCTTCCACATTTTGTAACAGTTTGATGATAGTTATTAACTTTTTTTTAGTGATTGGTAGAATTCCCCTGTGAAGCCATCTGGTCCTAGACTTTTGTTTATTGGGAGTTTTTTTTATTACAGATTTAATTTCATTACTGGTGATCAGTTTGTCCAGGTTTTCTATTTCTTCCTGATTCACTCTTGGAAGACTGAATGTCTTTAGGAATTTATGCATTTCTTCTAGGTTGTCCAATTTGTTGACATATAATTGTTCATAGTAGTCCCTTATGATTGTATTTCTGTGTTATCTGTTGTAACTTCTCCTCTTTCATTCCTGATTTTATTCATTTGGGACCTTTATCTTTTTTTGTCTTGGTGAGTCTGCCTAAAGTTTTGTCAATTTTGTTATTTTTTTCAAAGAAGCATCTCTTAGTTTTATCGATCTTTTCTATGACTGTTTAAGACTCTACTTCATTTATTTCCACTCTGGTCTTTATTATTTCCTTCCTTGTGCTAACTTTGGGCTTTGTTTGTTCTTCTTTTTCTAGTTCCTTTAGGTGTAGGGTTAGATTGTTTATTTGAGATTTTTCTTATTTTTTGAGGTAGGCTTCTATTACTATGACTGTCCCTCTTAGACGTGCTTTTGCTGCATCTCATAGATTTGGGATTTATGTGTTCCCACTTTCATTTGTCTCAAGGTATTTTTTGATTTCTTCTTTGATTTCTCCATTAACTCATTGGTTGTTTAGTAGCATGTTGTTTAGCCTCCATGTGTCTGTGTTTTTTCCAGTTTTCTTCCTGTAATTGACTTCCAGTTTTATACCACTGTTGTCAGAAAAAATGCTTGATACAATTCAAACTTCTTAAATTTATTAAGACTATCTTGTGGCCTACCATGTGATCCATCCTGGAGAATGTTTTACGAGCACATGAAAAGAATGTATGTTCTGCTGTTTTGGGATGAAAGGTTCTTTATATATCTATTAATCCTATCTGGTATAATGTGTCATTTAAGGCTGATGTTTCCTTACAGTAAGTCCCCTATATACGAACCTTCAAGTTGCAAAGTTTCAAAGGTGTGAATGTGCATTCGCATGTCCAATCATGTAAGTTAGTTCATGTGACTGGTGTACATAGTCACGTGTGTGCATCCTCTACAAGTGGTTGTGCCTTTGTGTACTTTACTTTATAGTACTGTATAGATAAAATAGTACAGTATTTTTATTTGAAGCCCAGGATGTCTGGAAGCAAGAATAAAAGCAGCGGTGATGTAGCTGGTACTGCTAAGAAGCACCAAGAGATAATGATGGAAACAAAAGTGAAAATAATTGAGAGAGTGGAACAAGAAGAAGAAGAAGAAGAAGAAGAAGAAATAACTGAAGAACTGAAGAGATTCACAATGCAGGAAATGGCAAGAGGATTTTCTTTATTTGAGGAAGAACTGTTAGTTTTTGAGGCAGAGGACCTGAACGTATAACAGTACATGAAGGTTGCAGCAGCTGTTCAGATTGCAATCTAGTGCTACCATGTCATTTATGATGAGAAGAAGAGAGCTGCTACCCAGCCATCACTGGATCATTTTTTCAAGAGGGTAGATAGAATTGAATCCAGCAAGGAACCAGAACCTGTGCCATCAATGTCAGGCATGAGTGAAATTGCAGCTTGCCCTCCATCTCCTACTGATGACAGTCCTTCAGCTCTACCATGTCCCACCTCCTCTCCCTCCTCCAGTCATTAACTCTCCTTGCCTGTTCACTCATTGCCAGCCCCTGTATGCCAGCTGTTGTACTGTACTATAAATTTAAAATGTTTTCTTTATTCCTGTGTTTTTTTTTTTTTTTTTTTTTGTGGTATGCGGGCCTCTCACTGTTGTGGCCTCTCCCGTTGCGGGGCACAGGCTCCGGATGCGCAGGCTCAGCGGCCATGGCTCACGGGCCCAGCTGCTCCGCGGCATGTGGGATCTTCCCGGACCAGGGCACGAACCCGTATCCCCTGCATCGGCAGGCGGATTCTCAACCACTGCGCCACCAGGGAAGCCCTATTCCTGTGTTTTTTAATGTATTATTTGTGTGAAAAGTATTATAAACCTATTATAACACAGTACTATATAGCCGATTGTGTTAGTTGGGTACCTAGGCTAACTTTGTTGGACTTATGAATGCACTCTTGGAATGGAACTCTTTCATATGTAGGGGACTTGCTGTATTGATTTTCTGTCTGGATGACTTATCCATTGGTGTAAGTAGGATATTAAAAGTCCCCTGATATTATTGTATTACTGTCAATTTCTCCCTTTATATTGGTAATATTTGCTTTATATATTTAGGTATTCCTATGTAGATGCACAAATATTTAAGAAGGCCATATATCCTTGTTGGATTGACCCCTTTATCATTATGTAATTCCCTTCTTTGTCTTTTGTTGTAGTCTTTGTTTAAGGTCTGTTTTGTCTGACAGGAGTATTGTTGACCCAGCATTCTTTTTGTTCCCATTTGCATGTAATATCTTTTTCCATCCTTTCATTTTCAGTCTGTGTGAGTCTTTAGATCTAAAGTGAGTCTCTTGTAGGCAGCATATATGTGGGTCTTATTTTTTTAAATCCTTTCAGCCACTCGATGTCTTTTGATTGGAACATTTATTCCATTTACATTTAAAGGGTTTATTGATGAGTATGTATTTATTGCCATTTTGTTAATTGTTTTCTGGTTATTTTTGTAGTTCTTCTCTGTTTGTTTATTCTCTTTGTCTCTTCCCTTGTGTTAGATGATTTCTTTAGCCTTATACTTGTGTTTCTGGGTTCCTTTCCCTCTCTCTCTTGCTCTCTCTTTTTCTTGGCTGCACCATTCAGCCTGTGGAATCTTAGTTCCCTGACCAGGGATTGAACCTGTGCCCTCAGCAGTGAAGGCATAGAGTCCTAACCACTGGACCACCAGGGAATTCCCTCCTTTCTCTTTTCTTTTGTGTGTGTCTATTGCAGGTTTTTGGTTTGTGATTGCCATGAGCTTCAAATATATCACTATATGTGTGTGTGTGTGTGTGTGTGTGTATGTGTGTATGCACCTGTTTAAGCTGATAGCTGCTTAAGTTTGAATGCATTTTAAAAACACTACATTTTACTCCCCCACTCACATTTCTGTTTTTGGTATCACATTTTACGACTTTTTACTTTATGTACCTCTTAACTACTTATTGTAGTTAATGTTGATTTTATGAATTTTGTCTTTTAACATATTTAAGTGGTTGATATACAGACTTTACTATATATTTGCCTTTACCAGTGAGATTTCTTTCTTTCATTATTTTCTTATTTTTAGTTATGTCCTTTTGTTTTTCACTTAAGGAAGACCTATTAATATTTTTTGTAAGGATTGTTCAGTGGTGATGAACTCTTATTTTTTGCTTATCTGGAAAACTCTAGTTATACTTACATTCTGAATGACAGCCTTGCTAGGTAGAGTATTCTTGGTTGTGAATTTTTTCCTTTCAGCACTTTAAATACATCTTACCACTGCCTTCTGACCTGCAATGTTTCTGATAAAAAAAAATTACTCATAGCCTTATGGGGGGGTCCCGTTTTATGTGACTTGTTTTTCTCTTGCTGCCTTTAAAATTCTTTTTATTTTTAACCTTTGCCATTTAAATTATGATATGCCTTTGGGTTCATCTTGCTTGGGACTCTATGCTTCTTTGACCTGGATATTTGTTTCCTTCCACAGGTTAGGAAAGTTTTCAGCCATTATTTCTTCATATAAGTTTTATATCACTTTCTCTTCTGCTTCTGGGACCCCTATAATGCAACTTATTGGTTGAATAAATAAGAAACATGGGTGGAAGGCTATATATATAGCCTTGGAAGGCTTATAATATAAGAGCTACAATTTAGATAGACTCAAGTGCCTCTCCCATGTGTAACTGATACTCACAGTATGTAGAATTGTGTTGATGTGGCCTATTAACATTTTTTCATCAATAGGGACAGCTACACATGCAGGCAAAGTAGGCCACTGCTTTTGTCATATGATATAGGTGTTAAGGGTAGAGAGTCCTGTTGTCTCCTTAAATACTTCTCTTACCCTCCCATTGTTTGATAACTGAAATTCAGTAGTAGAGCTGAAAGCTTTGATTCTTTTTAAAATGTAAATATAGATGATCCCCAATTTTCTGATAATTTGTGTTTCTGGAAACTGTGGTAAAGCCGATCACATCTAGCAGCTGCTTTCCCCTTTAGCATTTTGATTCCCTAATTTGTGGCACGCTATTTGGAAAGTATGTGCCAAGTATTTATTTGTTGGTTGGTTTATTTAACTACTAATAAAATACTGGCACATTGAATAATTTTACTTAATTTTTTCATTACAGATTCAAACTTTAGGTAATCAGTCCCTCTATCACTCACCTTATTAGGGTAAATTTAAAGCTGCTTTAGTAAAGGGACTGCCCCAATTCAGTGGCTTACAGAAAAAAGAAAATTATCATATAACAACAAATCCAGATACCAGTGGTCCAGACTGACTGGTGGACATTCAAGGACTTTGAGGTTCCTTTCATCTTGTTGCTCTACCATCGCGTAGAGCAGGGATCAGGAAATTATAGCCAGTGGGTCAAATCTGGCCTGCCAGCCATCTGGTTGTGCTCATTTGTGTATGTATCATCTACTGTTCCTTTGATGCTACAATTAACAGAGTGGAGTAGTTGCAACAAAGGCCCTATGTGGCCCACCAAACCTAAAATATTTACTGTTTGACCCTTTACAGTAAAAGTTTGCCTGCCTTTACCCAAAATAATCGTCCTGATAAGCATGATCAAGACTGCGTCTCAAGCATTTCATGTTCAACTTTAAGGGAAAGTGAAAGTTTAAGGTTGTTGATGTTGCTGTTTAATCTATTTGAGATCACACAAAAGTTACATATATTACATTAATTCACATCCTATTGACCAGAATTACCATATGGCCCCAGATAACTGCAAGACAGTTTTGGAAATGTAATGTCTAGCTGTTCTTCTTCTTCCTATTCCTCTGGAAAAATAGGGTGATCTTATTGGACAACTAGCAGACCCTGTCATACTTGTATTTCTGAACACTTTCTTATGTAAGAAAGAAAGAGGTGAAATAACAGGTCCTGAATCACAGTGTCAATGGGAGTGTGGCCATTTGTGAACTTGATCTATTGGGTGATTTACAATGGAAAAGAAAAGGGTTGAAAAAGTTTTGTGTACAATATACATTGCTTTGTTTTATACCTGCAGTTACACTGGCTGTTGAGTGGTGTTGTGTTGAATATGTACACTGATAGGAGGTGGGGAAGGAATAAACCCCAAAGAATAAGCAAAGCTCTTGAGAAGTGCAGGGCAGGTTTACTGTGAATAGCAGGATAAAATGTAGGGGATTAGAAAATGGATCCAGGAATCTGAAAGACCTCATCTTGATTCTGGCTTTACCAGTTACTAGCTGTGGCAAGCTCCGAGTTTCAGTTTCCTCATCTGTAAAATGGGGATAATGATAATAAGACCCAGTTTGTATGGTGGTTGTGATAATTAAATAAGGTAATGCATATATAAATATGCTAATCAGGAGGGCTGGCAAGAGTTAGCATTCTTTAACAGTATGAGTTAATATTATTAGGCAGACTTGACTTTCAAGGAAGGTAAATCAAAGCTGCCAAAAGGAAAATCTGCAATTATTAATCACCTACTTTATGTCAGGAATTGTGATAGGCAGTTTACATGTGTTATATCAATGAATATACTATCCCCTGGGAATATATGTGTGTGTATCACTTTTAAATTCTTTTCAGTCATTTATGTCTCAGTGTGAATGAGCATCAGAAAATATTTTAATGGGACAAGTGTGGAAATTAGAGCACACAGTAAGAGAACAAGCATGGGGGAAGTGAAGAAGAGCGATCAGATGGGGAGGGGAGAGTCAATTACATTATTTTACCAAAGGCCACAACCGATCTATTACTTTAAAAATGTGGATGGGGCTTCCCTGGTGGCGCAGTGGTTTAGAGTCTGCCTGCCGATGCAGGGGACACGGTTTCGTGCGCTGGTCCAGGAAGATCCCACATGCCGTGGAGTGGCTGGGCCCGTGAGCCATGGCCGCTGAGCCTGTGCATCCTGAGCCTGTGCTCCGCAACCGGAGAGGCCACAAGAGTGAGAGGCCCACATACCGCAAAAAAAATAATAATAATAAAAATAAAATAAAAATAAAAATGTGGACGAACTCAGGAACAAATTTGAAATATGCAATGGTTAATACTGAAGACAAAATAAACTTTACATTAAAATAAAAGTCAAACTTAAAAAATAAGTACCAGCATTTTCTTAAATTAGATGGCATCTTGGAAATAAGAGAGGGTTTTTTGTTTGTTTTATAAGGAAAGTATTGATCTTCTCACTTGATTTTAGTTATTCTCATTATCATTATCTGAGTAAGGAACTTCATTTTTATATTATGATTAAAATCATCCTTTGCAATTATTTTAATATATTGTGGTAGTTCATCAAAAACTTGGCATTAAGAATATTGACATTTCACATTTTACTTTCATCATCTATGAAAATGTTTATGCTAATAAAAATTCCTAATTGATTTTTACTTTTGAAGGCTTAACCCTATATAACTGTCTGATTGTATTTCCAGAAAGGGAAGGCTGCCATCAAACATTCATTCTTAGACTATAATAAAGTATAGCTAGAGGAAATAATTTTTCTATAGAAAGAGTCAAATATTATGTAGTGGAAAACATAGAGCTATATTTAAAATATTTTACTGAAGTTTAATTTTTTGAAAGATAACACTCTAAGACTATGCAAAATTTTTCTAATAGCTAAATATAATTTATTAAGTAAGTTGGTGTGATGCATCATTAACAAAATCGATGACTCCTCAAATTTGTATTAATGCTAACTCAGACAGTGAGTGATAATTACTTATGCTTGGAAAAATATCATATTTACATTAAAACTTACCTGAAGAGTGTGAACATTTAATAAATATTGTGATAGCCAGCTTAAAAATGTCCCCCAACAATGATCGCTGCTTCCTGCTATTCACACACTTGTGTAGTCTCCTCTCATACTGCACAACAGTTAGACTTTGTGACCAACAGCTTATGGCAGATGTGATGTTACGCCACTTCAGGGATTAAGTTATACAAAACTGTGGCTTCTATTTTTGGTGTTCTCTCTGTCTGTCTCTATCTTGGATCACGTGCTCTGGGGAAAGCCATGTCATGAGCAGGCCTGTGTAGAAGCCCACATGGCAAGGAACTGATGTTTCCTGCCCACAGTTACATAAATGTGATTGTTAAGTGGATACTTTAACCCATTTAGAACTTGTATTCCTAGTCATAGCTTAACTGCCACTTTAAGGGAAACCCTGAGTCAGAACTACCCAGCTACACAGATCCCAGGTTCCTGATTCTCAAAAACTGTGTGAGATAATAAATGTTTGTTGTTTTAAGCTGTTGAATTTTAGAGTAATTTGTTACATAGCAATAAATGATTAATACAAATGATGGCGTCACACATTTCAAAGACTTTCTCTGGAAAAGGAAGAAAGCATTTGACACATATTTGAACACATGACATTTATATCTCATATTTTCCTCGTCTACCAGGCAAACCTTATATGTTGGCAATTATTAAAGTAATAATAGTACCTGACATTTATTTCTTACTATGTGTCAAACAATATACTAAACATTTCTATACATTATCCCACTTAATTATTATACAAATCTTATGCATTACCATATTCAATTTATTGATAAGGTAAATGTGGCTAAGAGAGTTTAAGCAACTTACCAATAATCACATGCCTGAATGGTACAGCTGGAACTCAAAACCTGTTCTCTTTGACTCCAAAGTCTGCTCCTAACAAATATACAAAAGAAGACTACTATATTGGGTGGCTACAATATTATTGGGGAAGAACCTCCTGTACTCCAAATCCTTACCTAATCATCTACTCCAGTGTTTTTGAAGCTTGTTTTTACTAAGGGCCCTGGTAAAATACAGTTTATATCATGTGCAACACACACACACACATGTACACACATGCACATCTGAAATAAACACTTGACAGAATAATACCCTTATGTAGTCTGATCTGTTCTATTCTAGTCTATTTTAATTAGCTTAATTATAGCATTGCTGGTCACAATTTCCTAAATATCAAACTCTCATTTTGAAAAGCCCATTTCTGGCTGATTCTTGGAAACTTTCCTTCAAGTATAAAATTCTTATGTTTAAGAATTGCTTTTTGTAAAAGTGCAAGTATGACACAAGCCTACATAAAGGCTATCCTTGTATTACAAGTTAAATTCATTCATTTGTTCATTAGAAAAGTAAGTACATTTGCTGATACAATGTGGAAAAATTTTTAAAAATATAAATACCTTAAGGTTAAAATACTTTTACTATAAAACCTCAAGGTGAGGTCTGTATTCTCTAGTTTATCACAGGCTCCACAAAACCTATTGCTTAGCATCAATACATTACCCACATTTCTATGATTTCTTATGTACCCAAAGGAACTTAATGTTGTAGCCCTGATTATCTTCTTTCGGAGCAGTGGTTATCCAAGTGGGCAGTACCATTCCTAGGGGGTGTTTTAGAAATGGAGGGGGTGGCATTTTCTTTTGGTTGTCACAATGCATGGAGGTAGTACTGGCATTTAATCGGTGGGGGCCAGGGATACTATATGACCTGCAATACATGGGACAAGCACATGGGGTGAAGATTTTCCCTGTATTCTATATGGCTTTATATATATATTTTAATTTTGACATTAAAAAAATTAAAGTAGAGTTGATTTAAAATATTATGATAGGGCTTCCCTGGTGGCGCAGTGGTTGAGAGTCTGCCTGCCGATGCAGGGAACATGGGTTTGTGCCCCCGTCCGGGAGGATCCCACATGCCGCGGAGTGGCTGGGCCCGTGAGCCATGGCCGCTGAGCCTATGCGTCTGGAGCCTGTGCCGCACAAAGGGAGAGGCCACAACAGTGAGAGGCCCGTGTACCACACACACACACAAAAATTATGATAGTTTCAGGTGTATAGCATAGTGATTTAATATTTTTATAGATTATACTCAAAGTCATTATAAAACATTGGCTTTATTCCCTGTTCTGTACAATATATCCTTGTAACTTACTGACTTTATACATAATACTTTGTAACTTTTAATCCCCTACCCCTATCTTGCCCCTCCTCCTTCCTTCTCCCCACTGCTAATAACTAGTTTGGTCTCTATATCTGTCAGTCTGTTTCTGTTTTGTTATATTCATTCATTTGTTTTATAGATTCCACATATAAGTGATAACATATGTTGTCTTTCTCTATCTCACTAAGCATAGTACCATCTAGGTCCATCCATGATGCTGCAAATGGCAAAATTTCATTTTTTTATGGCTGAGTAATAATTCATCTTTTTGAGTTAGTGTTTTCATTTTCTTCAGATATATATCCAGGAGTGGAATTGCTAGATCATATTACCATATGATAGTTCTATTTTTAGTTTTTTGAGAAACTCCCATAATGTTTTCCACAGTAGCTGCACCAATTTACACTTTCACCAATGGTGTACAAGGGTTCCCTTTCTCCACATCCTCATCAGTATTTGTTATTTGTGTTCTTTTTGATGATAGCCATTCTGACAGGTGTGAGGTGATATTGTGGTTTTGCTTTGCATTACTCTGAAGACTAGTGATGTTGGTATCTTTTCATGTGCCTGTTGGTCATCTGTATATTTTCTTTGGAAACAGGTCTTCTGCCCATTTTTTAATTGAGTTGTTCTTTTTTTAACATGTTGAGTTGTATGAGCTGTTTATATATTTTGGATATTAACCCCTTATTGGTTATATCATTTGTAAATATTTTCTCCCACTCAGTGCATTGTATTTTCGTTTTGTTGATAGTTTTCTTTGCTGTGCACAAACTTTTAAGTTTAATTAGGTCTCTTTTGTTTATTATTGCTTTTGTTTCCTTTGCCTTAGGAGACAGATCCAAAAAATATGGCTACAACTTATGTCAGAGTGTTCTGCCTGTGTTTTCTTCTAGACGTTTTATGTTTCAGGTCTAACATTAAGTCTTTAATCCATTTTGAGTCTATTTTTGTATATGGTCTAAGAAAATGTTCTATTTTCATTCTTTTATGTGTAACTGTCCAGATTTTCCAGCACCACTTATTGAAGAGACTGTCCTTTCCTCACTGTATATTCTTGCCCCATTTGTCCTAGATTAATTGACCATATGTGTGTGGGATTATTTCTGGGCTCTTTATTCTGTTCCATTGGTCTATGTGTCTCTTTTTGTGGCATTACCATACTGCTTTGATTACTGTAGCTTTGTAGTATAGTCTGAAGTCAGGGAAGTGTGATAATTCCAGCATTGTTCTTTTTTGTCAAGATTGCTTTGGCTATTCAGGGTCTTTTGTGGCTCCCCATATGGCTTTCAAATGCCTCCCTCAGAAATTCATGTAGGCAAAAACTAAAATTATCTGGGCCTAGAATATAATTCTATTATTCATATAAATACAAATTACATTTGTATAATTTTATTAAAAATTTTTTTAGCATCTTTACTGGAGTATCATTGCTTTACAATGTTGTGTTAGTTTCTGCTGTATAACAAAGTGAATCAGCTATATATATATATATACATATTTCATATATTCCCATAACCCCTCCCTCTTGCATCTCCCTCCCAACCTCCCTATCCACCCCTCTAGGTGGTCACAAAGCACCGAGCGGATCTCCCTGTGCTATACAGCTGCTTCCCACAAGTATCTATTTTAGATTTGGTAGTGTATATATGTAAATGCCACTCTCTCACTTCGTCCCAGCTTACCTTCCCACTCCCTGTGTCCTCAAGTCCATTCTTTACATCTGTGTCTTTATTCCTGTCTTGTCCATAGGTTCATCAGAACCATTTTTTTTAGATTCCATATATATGTGTTAGCGTACGGTATTTGTTTTTCTCCTTCTGACTTATTTCACTCTGTATGACAGACTCTAAGTCCATCCACCTCACTACAAATAATTCAATTTCATTTCTTTTTATGGCTGAGTAATATTCCATTGTATATATGTGCCACATCTTCTTTATCTACTGCAATTTGAAAAACTGTATCTATAAAAATACCTATGGCATTGATTTTGTACACTGCTACTTTATCAAATTCATTGATTAGCTCTAGTAGTTTTCTGGTAGCACCTTTAGGATACTCTATGTATAGTATCATTTCCTCTGCAGACAGTGACAGTTTTACTTCTTCTTTTCCAGTACGTATTCCTTTTATTTCTTTTATTCTCTGGTTACTGTGAATAAGACTTCCAAAACTATGTTGAATAATAGTGGTGAGAGTGGGCAACCTTGTCTTGTTTCTGATCTTAGAGGAAATGGTTTCAGTTTTTCACCATTGAGAACGATGTTGGCTGTGGGTTTGTCATATATGGTCTTTATTATGTTGAGGTAGTTTCCCTCTGTGCTTACTTTCTGGAGAGTTTTTCTCATAAATGGGTGTTGAATTTTGTCAAAAGCTGTTTCTGCATCTATTGAGATGATCATATGGTTTTCATCCTTCAATTTGTTAATATGGTGTATCACATTGATTGATTTGCATATATTGAAGAATCCTTGCATTCCTGGGATAAACCGCATTTGATCATGTTGTATGATCCTTTTAAAGTGCTGCTGGATTCTGTTTGCTAGTATTTTGTTGAGGATTTTTGCATCGATGTTCATCATTGTTATTGGCCTGTAGTTTTCTTTCTTTGTGACATCTTGGTCTAGTTTTCGTATCAAGGTGCTGGTGGCCTCGTAGAATGAGTTTGGGAGTGTTCCTCCCTCTGCTATATTTTGGAAGAGTTTGAGAAGATTAGGTCTTAGCTCTTCTCTAAATATTTGATAGAATTCACCTGTGAAGCAATCTGGTCCTGGGCTTTTGTTTGTTGGAAGATTTTAAATCACAGTTTCAATTTCAGTGCTGTGATTGGTTTGTTTATATTTTCTATTTCTTCCTGGTTCAGTCTCAGAAGGTTGTTTTATCTAAGAATTTGTCCATTTCTTCCAGGTTGACCATTTTGTTGGCATATAGTTGCTTGTAGTGACCTCCCATGATCCTTTGTATTTCCACAGTGTCAGTTGTTACTTCTTTTTCATTTCTAATTCTGTTGATTTGACTGTTCTCCCTTTTTTCCTTGATGAGTCTCACTAATGGTTTCTCAAATTTATTTATTTTTTCAAAGAACCAGCTCTTAGTTTTATTGTTCTTTGCTATTGTTTGCTCCATTTCTTTTTCATTTACTTTTTTTCAAGAGATTTATTGGAGTATAATTGCTTTACAATGGTGAGTTAGTTTCTGCTGTATAACAGAGTGAATCAGCTATATGTGTACATATATATCCATATATCTTCCCTCTTGCATCTCCCTCCCACACTCCCTATCCCACCCCTCTAGGTGGAAAAAAAGCACTGAGCTGATCTCCCTGTGATTTGATCTTTATGATTTCTTTCCTTCTACTCGCTTTGGGGATTTTTTGTTCTTTCTCTAATTGCTTTAGGTGTAAGTTTTGGCTGTTTATTTGAGATGTTTCTTGTTTCTTGAGGTAGGATTGTATTGCTACAAACTTCCCTCTTAGAACTGTTTTGTTGCATCCCATAGGTTTTGGGTTATTGTGTTTTCACTGTCATTTGTTTCCAGGTATTTTTAAATTTCCTCTTTGATTTCTTCAGTGATCTCTTGGTTGTTTAGTAGTGTAATGTTTAGCCTCCATGTGTTTGTATCTTTTACAGATTTTTTTCCTGTAATGGATATCTAGTCTCATAGTGTTGTGGTAGGGAAAGATACTTTATACGATTTCAGTTTTCTTAAATTTACCAAGGCTTGATTTGTGACCCAAGATATGATCTATCCTGGAGAATGTTCCATGAGCACTTGAGAAGAAAGGGTATTCTGTTGTTTTTGGGTGGAATGTCCTATAAATATCAATTAAGTCCATCTTGTTTAATGTATCATTTAAAGCTTATGTTTCCTTATTTATTTTCATTTTGGATGATCTTTCCATTGGTGAAAGTGGGGTGTTAGAGTCCCCTACTATGATTGTGTTACTGTCAATTTCCCCTTTTATGGCTGTTAGCATTTGCCTTATATATTGAGGGGCTCCTATGTTGGGTGCATATATATTTAAAATTGTTATATCTTCTTCTTGGATTGATCCCTTGATCATTATGTAGTGTCATTCTTTGTCTCTTGTAATAGTCGTTATTTTAAAGTCAATTTTGTCTGATATGAGAATTGCTACTCCAGCTTTCTTTTGGTTTCCATTTGCATGGAATATCTTTTTCCATCCCCTCACTTTAGGTCTGTATGTGTCCCTAGGTCTGAAGTGGGTCTCTTGTAGACAGCATATATATGGGTCTTGTTTTTGTATCCATTCAGCCAGTCTATGTCTTTTGGTTGGAGCATTTAATCCATTTATAGTTAAGGTAATTATCAATATGTATCTTCCTATTACCATTTTCTTAATTGTTTTGGATTTGTTTTTGTAGGTCTTTTCCTTCTCTTGTGTTTCCTGCCTAGAGAAACTCCTTTAACATTTGTTTGTAAAGCTGGTTTGGTGGTGCTGAATTCTCTTAACTTTTGCTTGTCTGTAAATGTTTTAATTTCTCTGTCATATCTGAATGAGATCCTTGCACATTGCAGTTATCTTTGTTATAAGTTTTTCCCTTTCATCACTTTAAATGTGTCCTGCCACTCCCTCTGGCTTGCAGAGTTTCTGCTGAAAGATCAGCTGTTAATCTTATGGAGATTCCCTTGTGTGTTATTTGTTCTTTTTCCCTTGATGCTTTTAATATCTTTTCTTTGTATTTAATTTTTGATAGTTTGATTAATATGTGTCTCAGTGTGTTTCTCCTTGGATTTATCCTGCATGGGATTTTCTGCATTTCCTGGACTTGATTGACTATGTCCTTTCCCATGTTAGGGAAGTTTTTGACTCTAATCTCTTCAAATATTTTCTCAGATCTTTCTTTTTATCTTATTCTGGGACCCCTACAATTTGCATGTTGCTCCATTTAATATTGTCCCAGAAATCTCTGAGACTGTCCTCAATTCTTTTCATTCTTTTTTCTTTATTCTGCTCTGCAGTAGATTTTTCCACTATTTTATCTTCCAGATCACTTATCCGTTCTGGCTCAGTTATTCTGCCACTGATTCCTTCTAGAGAATTTTTAATGTCATCTATTGTGTTGTTTATCATTGTTTTCTCTTTAGTTATTTTGGTTCTTGAAAAACATTTCTTGTTTTTTCTCCATTCTATTTCCAAGATTTTGGATCATCTTTACTATCATTACTCTGAATTCTTTTTCAGGTAGACTGCCTATTTCCTCTTCATTTGTTTGGTCTGGTGGGTTTTTACCTTGCTCCTTCATCTGCTGCATATATCGGTGCCTTCTCAATTTGTTTAACTTACTGTGTTTGGGGTCTCTTTTTCTCAGGCTGCATGTTTGCAGTTCCCGTTGTTTTTGGTGTCTACCTCCAGTGTGTGAGGTTGGTTCAGTGGCTTGTGTAGGCTTCCTGGTGGAGGAGACTGGTGCCTGTGTTCTGGTGGGTGGGTCTGGATTTTCTTTCTGGTGGGCAGGACCACGTCTGGTGGTGTGTTTTGGGGTGTCTGTGAACTTAGTATGACTTTAGGCAGCCTCTCCTGCTAATGGGTGTGGTTGTGTTCCTGTCTTGCTAGTTGTTTGGCATGGGGCATCCATCACTGGAGCTTGCTGGCCGTTGGGTAGAGCTGGGTCTTAGCGTTGAGATGGGTATCTCTGGGAGAGCTCTTGCTGATTGATATTATGTGCAGCTGGGAGGTCTCTGGTGGTCCCATGTCCTGAACTTGGCTCTCCCACCTCAGAGGTTCAGGGCTGACACCAGGCCAGAACACCAAGAACCTGTCAGCCACATGGCTCAGAAGAAAAGGGAGAAAAAAGAAAAGAAAAATAAATTTAAAAAATAATAAATAAAAATTATTAAAATAAAAAAATAATAATAATAAAAAGAGGAGGGCAGCCAAACCAGTAAACAAATCCACCAATGATAAGTGCTAAATATTAAACTCAGAGAAACATAAAAATCAGAAAAAAGTCAGTCTGAGACAGCAAACCCTAAGTCTACAGTTGCTCCCAAAATCCACCACCTCAATTTTGAGGTGATTCATTGTCTATTCAGGTATTCCACAGATGCAGGGTACAAATTGATTGTTGGGATTTAATCCACTGCTCCTGAGGCTGCATGGAGAGATTTCCCTTTCTTCCCTTTGTTCGCACAGCTACTGGGGTTCAGCTTTGGTTTGGGCCTGACTTCTGGGTGTAGACGCCCTCAGGTATCTGATTTCTGCCCAGACAGGAAGGGGTTAAAACAGTGGCTGATTAGGGTGCTCTTGCTCACTCAGCCTGGGGGGAGGAAGGGGTACGGTAGTCATAATTGGAATAGAGGGCGAGCCTGCGGTGGCAGATGTTGGCATGACTTTCCCATGGCCTGAGGCGCACCGTGTGTTCTCCTGGGGAAATTGTCCCTGGATCACGAGACCCTGGCAGTCATGGGCTGCATAGGCTCCCAGGAGGGCAGGTGTGTAGAGTGACCTGTGCTTGCACACAGCATTCTTGTTGGCTGCAGCAGCAGCGTTAGTGTTTCATGCCTATCTCTGTGGTCCGAGCTGATAGCCATGGCTCATGCCCATCTCTGGAACTCATTTAGTTGGTGCTCTGCCTTCTGTGGGCAGATCAGGAAGGAATCCCCTCTCCTCGTGCACTCCAAATCAATGGTCTCTTGCCTTTTCATCAGGTCCAGACTCCCTTCCAGCTAGCTGTATCTCACTAGCCCCCTCAGGCTGTCTTCACTAGCCAACCCCAGTCCTCTCCCTGGGATCTGACCTCCAAAGCCCAAACCTCAGCTCCCAGCCCCCACCTGCCCCAGCAGGTGAGCAGAGAAGTCTCCCAGGCTGGTGAGTGCTGGTCAGCACCTATCCCCTGTGCGAGAATCTCTATGCTTTGCCCTCTGCACCCCTGTTGCTGTGCCTTCCTCCTTGGCTTTGAAGCTTCCCACCCTCCCAACCCCTGTTTCCACCTGTGAAGGGACCTCCTAGTGTTTGGAAAATTTTCCTCCTTCACAGCTCCCTCCCAGAAGTGCATGTCCCTCCTCTATTCTTTTGTCTCTGTTTTTTCTTTTGCCCTACCCAGGTATGTGGGGATTTTCTTGCCTTTTGGGAAGTTTGATGTCTTCTTCTAGCATTCAGAAGGTGTTCTGTAGGAGTTCTTCCACGTGTAGATGTATTTTTTGATGTATTTGTGGGGAGGAAGGTGATCGCCATGTCTTACTCCTCTGCCATCTTGAAAATTCTCCCCTTGTAAAATTTTAATATCATCTGACTTTTCCAGAAATGCAACTACTGTGTAAATCAATGGAAATCTTACTTTATTTTGCTTAGTATTTCATATAGAGTGGTTTACTATTTCCAAAAATCATGTCATCTCTGCCAGTGCCCACTTGTGGTATTTGAGTCGTCAATAGAATACCCCTGTATTAATCAGCATTTGTAGTTTATACATTTATAGCAATTCTGTCACATTCAGGGTAATTCTATGGATATATTTCTATAGCTTTTAAAAATTTTATTAATTTTAATTTTTTATGAAATTTTTAAAGGTTATACTGCATTTACAGTTATTATAAAATATTGGCTATATTCCACATATTGTACCATATGTCCTTGTAGCCAATCTTACACCCAATAGCTTGTAAATTATACTCTCCCACCCCTATATTGCTTCTCCCCTCCATCTTACCTCTGGTAATCACTAGTTTGTTCTCTATATCTCTGAGTCTGCTTCTTTTATGTTGTATTCACTAGTTTGTTGAATTTTTTTTTAGACTCCGCATATAAGTGATATCATACAGTATTTGTCTTTCTCTGTCTGGCTTATTTCACTTAACATTATGCCCTCCAAGTCCATCCATTTTGCTGCAAATTATAGCCCTTATTTTGAAATATCAAATATAAATAAAAAGTTGTGAAAATATTCAGTTCAGTGTTGTCTTATTTATCTTAAATCAAGGCTTTTTCATTTTAAGTGGGTACAAGCATCTGACTACTCCATTATGTGTTCCAGTATATTCATGCTGAAACATTTACATATTGAAATATGTAATACATTATATTTATGTATTACCATATTATGAAACCCTTTTTTGGTATTTCTCTTTTATGCTTTCAACTCTTACATTGATATTTCGTATGTAGATGAGTTCTATTATTTATGATTTTCAGAAAGAGGGTATTGCAAAATATTTGTTAAGACGAGGTGGCAATGGTCTGATAGAAGTGAGGACCACTGCTCTACAGCTATTCAAATGTTGCTTGAGCAGCTATTTAAATATACAGGTTTTTAGTCACAACTAAGGCCTACTGAATTAGAATCTGTGGGGAGCATAAGCACAAGAATCCATCTTTTAAAAAATTCCTGGGATGTTTCTGATGCTTTGTAGAATCAGTTCATGAACTGGAATTTGGAAAACATTGATCTTAATGTCATCATCATCAGCCTTTATATTCTTGTGATCTTAGTCCTATCCTCATCTCTTCTTAGGAAAGAAATAAATGATTTCTTCCATCTTTTATTTTGAATACATCTCTCCTCTAATTCCTTTATCTCTGTCTATACCTGTGCCTAAAGAGTCAGTGACTTAAAGGAGTCCTTATTTGACCCAGTTTTCTTCCTAAAACTGTGCTTTATCATTTATATTTTCTTCCTGAATAAATGTCTTAAAAGAGTTGTATAATTATATCTTATCTCCACTAATATTTCTTTATTCTCAATGACTTGTTATATGTCTGCTGCCCTCACCACTATAATGAAACTACTCTTTCAAACTGTTCTGACAATTCAATGACATCTTCTCAGTTCTCATCTTGCTCAATTCCTTTGCAGCATTATACACTTTTGAATATCTTTTCCTGCTGGAAAATTTTCTTTTCCTTGGTTTCTAGAACAGTGAGCTCTCCTGAGTCTCCTTATACTTTTCTGATAAACATGGGTAAAATTTCCTTCCCTTAAACATATTCTTCTATCTACTCCTTAAAGTTACTTTCAAAGATTAATCCCCAGACCAATTTTCTGTATAAATATATATTCCCCAAATTGTGTCAATAGCCATTTTTGAAGGATTCAGGCCTATATTTTCATTTGCCTTCTGGGCATTTATTTATACACAATATATCCTGAGGGTATCTCAATTTTATACATCTAAAACTGAACTCCTTTTTTCTCATAAACCACCCACAGTTCCTTTTTCCTAGTTAGTAAATATCTACCTCCAAATTACTCAGGCTTGAAACCTCAGTCAACTCAATCAACTTTCTCATCCTTCATATATAGTCAGTTATCAACTTCTACTGACTCTTCTTCTGCAAAATCTGCTATAAATCTTTTAAATTCATACTGCACCTATCATCATTTCAAGCACTCATTACCTTCCACTTTAACTCTGGCCTCCTAACTGGTGTCCTTTCTACTAAGCTCTCTTATTTCTTAACATTTCGGCAGTTAACTACTTGGCCTCTGGAGCCAGGCTGTCAGTGTTTGACTTTATCACTTACTGCATGACCTTGAACAAGTTCCTTAGTCTCTTTCTGTGCTTTAGTTTCCCCATCTATAAAATAAAGCTACAGGATTATCTACCAAGTAAGATTGCTTTGGTGATGATAGCAGATGTTATATGTATAGTGCTTCAAAAGGTGCCTGAAACAGGGTAAGCACTCAACAACTGTCAACTGTCATTAACTCTTTTATTTACTAGCATTTTTACCCAGGTTTCTATTTTTCCATTCAGAGTTTCCTTGTGTTCTCTACTCTTAGAAGTCTTTGCAATTGTTAAGTAGACTCAATTATTTAGGCTCATTTGATTTGATGTTTTACATAAATTAAGCATGAAGGAATGGATTTCCTTTCACTTTGCTCCCTTTGTAGTATTTTAATAAACTATACCATAATAATAATTACTCTCTGTCCAGGTCAGATATGATTAAATGTTTTTATCTTATAGTAGTATTTCCATTTATTGGATCACTTATAGCTCATCTGTGAAATCTGATTGATTGGTGTGGCCTCACATTTCTGAGTAAGGAACAGAGTACTTCCTGAAGTCAATTACTATTTCTTTGATGTATACATTGAGTTATGCCTCAGATGCAATTTTTTATTGAAGTATAGTTGATTTACAATGTTGTGTTAGTTTCAGGTGTACAGCAAAGCGATACAGAACACTTTTTCAGATTCTTTTCCATTACAGGTTATTACAATATATTGAATATAATTTCCTGTGCTATACAGTAGGTCCTTGTTTATCTATTTTATATATAGCAGTGTGTATCTGTTAATCTGACTTACTTCACTTAGTATGATAATCTCTAGGTCCATCCATGTTGCTGCAAGTGGCATTATTTCATTTCTTTTTTATGGTTGAGTAATATTCCATTGCATATATATATACCATATCTTCTTTATCCATTCATTTGTTGATGGACACGTAGGTTGTCCATGTCTTGGCTATTGTAAACAGTGCTGCAATGAACACTGCGGTGCATGTATCTTTTCAAGTTAGAGTTAGATGCTATACTTTTTGCTTTCAGCTAACAAAGTTGCTTCTTGGGAGGCAAAGGAAAAAAATCTAACTATAATTCAGAACTGTGGTACTAGCTTTGAGAACAATGTTCCTTGAAATAGTCCTATATTCAGTAGACTAAAGAAATCTTTTTTGGGGAGGTGAATATTTACATAAGCTCTTTATAGTATGCTTCTCTTCTGTATTTCTTTCTGTGACCATTTTATATATATATGTACTTTATACAGTGCATGTTGAACATTTCAGGATAAGCCAATCTCTTTTCTCTGATTAGATTTGACTTTTATAATCATGGTGATAGATTCCCACCTCTACCCTCACTTAGCCTGGACAAACTATGTGAGATTTGAGTAGATGGATGTTGAATAAAAGTTCAGAGAGCTCATGCACAATACAGTTCACCCCAAGTGATCAAACTTGGCCATGGGCAAGAGGCAGAATACAATGCATTTGCCTTGCAGGTCTGAAATGGAGTCCCTTATACTAAGCCCCATGTCACCAAACCTAGATTTAACTTAATTACAGTTTTGGCTCTCCCAGAAATGGAACCTCAAACAAGTGAATCAGGAACCTCCTGATCAGCACTAGTTAGGTCATCTGCCTGATAGAACCCTACCATCAACTAAAGGAACATAACCTTACAATAACCAACCCACATTTTGGGCAACTACACCTTGTCTTTGCTCCCATCAGCCTATAAAAGTCTTTCATTTTTTACAGCTCCTTGGAGCTCCTTTCTATTTGCTAGATTGGATGATGCTCAATTCATGAATCACTGAATAAATCCAAGAAGATCTTTAAAATATACTCGGTTAAATTTTATTAGCAACAGTTTTAAGACTGTTTTCACAAACAGGTCAACAGGGTGGTAGAAAAAACTGCAGAGTTAAGGAGAGAATTGGAAGGGAAAAGGGTAGGAGAGAAATCAGCAGGTTGAGAAGACAGCAATAGTATGTTGGAGAAGAAATTTCTCAGCCTCCTCACCTGTCTCCTGAAAGTTCTCCTATGGTCTTATCTGTCCCTGTACAAGAGAGTGTGATCAAACCCTGGGTTTAGGCTCCCTTCAACCACTGAGGGCAGCTTTGAAAAACAATTAACTTCTTTTTAAAATTGAAGTATAGTTGATTAAAATATTATATTAATTTCATGTGTACAGCATAGTGATTCAGTATTTTTGTAGATTATACTCTGTTATAAATTATTATAAGATAATGGCTATAATTCCCTGTGCTGTACCATATATTCTTGTTGCTTATCTATTTTAATTATACATACTAGCTTGTGTCTGTTAATCCCATACCCATAATTTGTCCCTTCTCTCTCCCTCTCCCCTTTGGTAACCACTAGTTTGTTTTCTGTATCTATGAGTCTGGTTCTCTTTTGCTATATACATTCATTTGCTTTTTGTTTTTTAGATTCCACATATAAATGATATCATACAATATTTGTCTTCCTCTGTCTGACTTATTTCACTGAGCATAATGTTCTCTAGGTCCATTCATGTTGCTGTATTTGGCAGAATTTTATTCTTTTTATGGCTGAGTAATATTCCAGTGAGGTGGTCACAAGAAACCGGGAAGCCACTAGGGCAGACCTCTCTCTGCACGTGCACATTCCTCATGGGTGGAGTCCAGCCTTTCTATCTGTTTCAGTGGTTCTCCAGCCAGTCAAGGGAGCTTGTCTTCTATGCATAGAATCCCAGGCCTGGAGTGCCCAATCTGTGGCTTTCACTGCTCACTTCCTGGGGTGGATCTTTTCCCATGAATTCTCCCTTTTCCTCTGAGTCCTCTCCTGGGGCACAGTTCCCAACCCTGTCACTCTTCTTCCCTTTTTACCAAATTACATGTGTCATTCCTATAGCCTCGTTTGTACAGCAGTCCTTCTGCCAGTTTCCAGTTAATTTTCAATGAGAATTGTTCCACATGTAGATGTATTTTGGATGTGTTCATGGGGGAAGGTGAGCTCCACATCCTCTTACTCTGCCATCTTAATTTCAGATCAGCGATTAATTTAATGCAGTGTAAGAGATCAGTAAAATCCCTCTACCCTTAACTTTTTCAAATGCCCCAGTTACCTCATACTCCCTTATACTTTCCAGTCTTCTCTCTTTAACTGGAATCCTTTCCCCCAGATTGCATATTCCTTACACCTCCTTCCCCTTCAGTCCCTTTTTTCTTATTGTTACTCACTCCCTTAAAGCAATAGACAGTGAAGCAACAGGGTAAAAGCTTGCCTATATGGTGCAAAGAGGTCAAATATGAATTTCCATGGAGAAAAATGCTGATAGACTAGTAAATGAGAATGGAGTGTTGTCACTTATTTATTAAAAGTGTAAGAATAAGACTTCCCTATACATCATATTCCTTGTGCAGATTTTTTGATTCCTTTCTCATTCCTCATTAGACTGCTTCACTTCCTACTCCTATTCTTCTTCTTTATTGCCTACAGAGCCTTTCCTTTGCATAATCATAGCATGAAAAATATACTTTATATCAATTAAGCTAGTTAAAAAGCAGAATAATTGTGTTGTCTTTGATTGATGGGGATGTCATATTAGTTAAATCAAATCTGCAAGTAGGCAAAGTGCTGCAGCATTTGTTTTAAAAGGGATATGTAGAACACTGCATTCTATGGAGTGCCTCACTCATTGTATCATGCTCACAGCAGCTCCTGCAAAAGCTGAAGACATGGCTTCTGATCTCAAAAAGTTGATCATCTACTTGGTGCAATCAAACATACACAATTGGAAACATTTTAAAAGCAAAATATCAACAAATACAGGTTGATTTTGTAATAAATTGTGCCCCTAGTCAAGGTGGGCCACTCTTCTGGGGGCAATCAAGGAAGGGATCTGACGTGTGCCAGTTAGACTTTCAAGAGGTATTACAAGGAAGTAGATGAATGTTGAGGAATACAAACAGAGAGGTTAGGACTGATCCATGGTGCCTTCCAAAAGTCAGTGGGTAAATTCAGATTTGGATCCAACACCATTTAGTAATTAGTCACTGTGTGCTAGGATTGGTGTTTTTACATATGTGATCTTGTAATTATCATAACAGCTTTGTAGTGATACTAATGCTCAGAATATTTATATAAATAAACCAAAATCAATTCTAATACTTGATTTTTGATTCTAAATCCGGTGCTTTTTTGATTGTACTCCATAAATAAAAAGGGAAATCTGAGGAAAAGACAGAGAAATAAAGTCTTGAAAAGTAGACATGATAATACAACTGAGAATTAAACAATCTGAAAGGGAAACCATTGGATTTAGCTAAGCAGTGAAGAATCCACATGGAAGCAAGCTAACCTGTTTGTGCTAACTCTCACATGGGGAGAGTATTCTCTTGAAACTTCAGGACAACGTTTATATTATTTGCATTAAGAAGGATTAAGTAGGAAAGATTCAGGCTACAGTGTTTTCTTTGGTAAGTTATGATTAGTGTCTTTCTCCAATAAAGATGTATGCAAATTGAATTCACAGTAATGTGATTTCTATTTGTAGTGTACATTGCCACTGTATTCTGACAACTTGAGATCTGTCATGAAGAAATAAATAAAATAATTAGCAATCAACAGTGGGAGTTTAATTCTCCAGCTGTTGTGCAAAACGTTTTTGTACATGTAGATTCAATTAGTCATAAAGTAGGGAATCAGTATAATGCAGCTATATTATACAGACTTTGAACATGCACTGTTGGTAGAAATTGATATATTCTTTAGTTTACTGTCACTATTTAAAGGGAATGCAGACATCAGAAATATTTCAAACTAAGGGTTCTTAATATTGACAAGGAAGCATTAAGAGAAGACACAGGGACAGAGTAGAACCACAGAATATATTGAATGTATAATATATAAATTGAGATAATAATTACAAAGGAATTATTGTAATTTGACTATTTGCAACTTAAAAATAAATACAGTTGAAACATTTGTCTATCTAAATGAAATATAAACACAATTTAATGACAAATGACAATCTGAGGTAAAATTTTTGCAAATATATGCAGAGGTAGGGCCAATGCATTTGATGTGTAAAGAAAATTATGCAGATCAGTGACAATTAAAAAATACACACATAGTAGCATCCCAGTAAAAAATGGGCAAAAGCTATGAACGAAAAATTCAAAAAAGGAGAAGTATGAATACAAATAAATGTGTAAAAAGGTATGTCCTTACTAGTAAAAATGTAGTAGGAAAAAATGCACAATGAGTTTATAATCTTCCCTTTTTCCCACATGAGACACACAAAAACGTTAATAATAAAATAAAATTAGAAAGACATGATGAAGTTAAAAATGATAAACTATTGTGTGAAACAGAAATAGAGATATACTTAGTGTTGAAACCACAGGCACAACTGAGTTCCAGTTTTAAGTACAGGCAGAAGTCACTGAAAATCTTACTTATATGTAATAAAGGATCCTTAAGCATTGCATACATGGAAGGGCAGAGATAAATTCACAGTGTGAAATCAAGAGCGTTGATGAAGCTCTCTTGATCATGAAAAGAAAAAAATAAAACTTGGACAACTGCCTGGGGCTGTTCTCTTTTTAAAGCTGCATATCTTTTTTTTTTTTGCGGTACGTGGGCCTCTCACTGTTGTGACCTCTCCCGTTGTGGAGCACAGGATCTGGACGTGCAGGCTCAGCAGCCATGGCTCATGGGCCTAGCCACTCCTCAGCATATGGGATCATCCTGGACCAGCACACAAACCCGTGTCCCCTGCATCGGCAGGCAGACTCTCAACCACTGCACCACCAGGGAAGCCCTAAAGCTGCATAACTTATAGTTTTCTCAGCACAGGTCTTTTACCTACTTAGGTAGGTTTATTCCTAAGTATTTTATTCTTTTTGATATGATAGTAAATGGGATTCTTTCCTTAATTTCTCTTTCTGATAGTTCATTGTTAGTGTATAGAAATGCAACAGATTTCAGGGATGAAAGAAATTGGAGGTAACACAAACATATTGAAAGATATACTGTGTTCATGGAATGGAATAATTAATATTGTTAAAATGACCATACAACCCAAGGCAATATACAGACTCAATGCAATACCTTATCAAAATACTAAGGGCATTTTTCAAAGTACTGGAACAAATAATTTAAAAATTTGTGTGGAAACACAAAAGACCCAAATAACCACAACAATCTTGAGAAAGAGGGACAGAGGTAGAGGAATCATGCACTCTGACTTCAGACTATACTACAAAGCTACAGTAATCAAAGCAGTATGGTACTGGCACAAAAACAGACACATAGATGAATGGAACAGAATAGAAAGCCCAGAAATAAACCCAAACACTTATGGTCAATTAATCTATGACAAAGGAGTTAAGAATATACAATGTAGAAAAGACAGTCTCTTCCATAAGCAGTGCTGGAACAAACTGGACAGCTACATGTAAAAGAATGAAGTTAGAACATTCTCTAACACCCTATACAAAAATGAACTCAAAATAGATTAAAGACCTTAATATAAGACCTGAAACTGTAAAACTCATATAAGAAAACTTAGGCAGAACACTCTTTGACATAAACTGTATCAATATTTTTTGAATCTGTCTCCTAAAGCAAAGGAAACAAAAGCAAAAATTAGCAAATGGGACCTAATTAAACTTAAAAGCTTTTGCACAGCAAAGGAAACCATTGACAAAATGAAAAGACAACCCACTGAATGGGAGAAAATATTTGTAAATCCTATATTGGATAAGGGGTTAATATCCAAAATATATAAACAGCTCATACAATTCAACATGAAAAAAACAATCAGCACAATTAAAAAATGGGCAGAGGAACTCAATAGACAGTTTTCCAAAGGAGACATACAGATGGCCAACAGGCATATGAAAAGATGCTCAACATCATTCATCATCAGAGAAATGCAAATCAAAACCACAATGAGATATCACCTCACATCTGTCAAATGGCTATCATCAAAAATAACACAAATAACAAATGTTGGTGAGGATGTAGAGAAAAGGAAACTCTCTTACACTGTTGGAAATGTAAATCGCTGCAGCCACTATGGAAAACAGTATGGGGGTTTCTCAAACAACTAAAATTAAAACTACCATATGCCCAAGCAATTCCACTACTGGGTATGTATTCAAAAACAACAACAACAAAAATGAAAACATTAATCGAAAAGATACATGCACCCCAATGTTCATAGCAGCATTATATACAATTGCCGAGATATACAAGCAACCTAAGAATCCATCAACAGATGAATGGATAAAGATGTGGTATATATGTATATATATATATGGTACACACACACACACACACACACAATCGAATACTATTTAGCCAAAAAAAGAATGAAACTTTGCCATTTGCAACTTCACGGATGGACTTGGAGGGTATTATGCTTAGTGAAATAAGTCAGACAGAGAAAGACAAATACTGCATATAATCACCTATATGTAGAATCTAAAAAACAAAACAAACTCATGAATATAAAAGAAAGAAACAGACTCACAGATATAGAGAACAAACTAGTGGTTATTAGTGGGAAGAGGGAAGGGGGAGGGGCAAGATAGGAGTAGGGGATTAAGAGGTACAAACTACTATTTATAAAATAAAGATGCTCCAAAGATATGTTGTATAACACAGAGAATATAGCCAGTAGTTTATAATACTATAAATGGAATATAGCCTTTAAAAATTGTGAATCACTGTTGTACACCTGTAACATATAATATTGTACATCAACTATACCTCAATTTTTAAAAAGCTGCATATCTCTCAGATCCACCTTTCTCCTTGCCTTCCAAACCATCACAGATATGAGTAAAGAGGGAGTCGCTGAGCTCTCTTTGCTCCTGGTAACTTACATCGCTCCCTCACCTCCATCAAGAGAGGGCCTCAGCTTTAGGAGCTCTTGGCAAGACCTCTATTCTATCTTTCCATGATCACACGTACACTGAAAGCCAGGCCTAACCCTAAACATGCAGGGTCCAGAGCAACTGTACCAACAGAAGCATGTGTATCATATTTACACCTATTGAAATTTTGAAGATAGAGCTAACAAAATATTAAATAAATTAATATTCTATCTTCTACCTTGATGGCTATACCTTTATATTGATAAAATCAAAACATTATAAATATGGTTTTTATATGCTGAAAATTAGTAAAATGTCAAAAACTACTGAATTATTATTTTACATAGATGACTTTCTGTTTAAAGTTTGGTAGTGTTTGTAGGAGTAATAAAATAAATACATAATTCATAAGTTAGTACATATTTGTTCCATTAACTCTATTTTTCTTGCTTTCATTGCAAAAAGATCATTATAAGGTTGTTAGAATCAAGATTTTCACATAATCTATGTTCTGATTTGAAGGATTAAAGTTAATATATATTCAAAATTTATAAAATTTGAATGTATTATATATAAAACATAAATTTAAAATAACATTAATTTTTGTTTTTTAAGTTATTTTTCTTATGAAATAAAATCAATAAAATTAAAAAGTAAAATTAATATCATATTTTAAAATAAAATTATGTACAATTTAAGTATTTTATTTAATTTTTTTAAAAGATAATAAACCATATTAAATATTTATATAAAGTTAAAGATTAAAATAAAGATATAGATAAATGGACAACATGGAAGAAATGGACAAATTCTTAGAAATGCACAACCAGCCAAGACTGAACCAGGAAGAAATAGAAAGCATGAACAGACCAATCACAAGCACTGAAACTGTGATTAAACATCTTCCAACAAACAAAAGCCCAGGACCAGATGGATTCACAGGCGAATTCTATCAATCATTTAGAGAAGAGCTAACACCTATCCTTCTCAAACTCTTCCAAAAGATAGCAGAGGGAGGAACACTCCCAAACTCATTCTACAGGGCCATCATCACCCTGATACCAAAGCCAGACAAGGATGTCACAAAGAAAGAAAACTACAGACAAATATCACTGATGAACTTAGATGCAAAAATACTCAAAAAATACTAGCAAACAGAATCCAACAGCACAATAAAAGGATCATACACCATGATCAAGTGGGTTTATTCCAGGAATGCAAGGATTCTTCAATATATGCAAATCAATCAACGTGATACACCATATTAACAAATTGAAGGAGAAAAACCATATGATCATCTCATCAGATGCAGAGAAAGCTTTTGACAAAATTCAACACCAATTTATGATAAAAACCCTACAGAAAGTAGGCATAGAGGAACTTTCCTCAATATAATAAGGGCCATATATGACAAACCCACAGCCAACATCGTCCTCAATGGTGAAAAACTGAAACCATTTCCACTAAGATCAGGAACAAGACAGGGTTGCCCACTCTCACCACTCTTATTCAACATAGTCTTGGAAGTTTTAGCCACAGCAATCAGAGAAGAAAAGGGAATAAAAGGAACCCAAATCTGAAAAGAGAAGTAAAGCTGTCACTGTTTGCAGTTGACATGATACTATACATAGAGAATCCTAAAGATACTACCAGAAAACTACTAGGACTAATCAATGAATTTGGTAAAGTAGCTGGATACAAAATTAATGCACAGAAATCTCTGGCATTCCTATACACTAATGATGAAAAATCTGAAAGTGAAATTAAGAAAACACTCCCATTTACCATTGCAACAAAAAGAATAAAATATCTAAGAATAAACCTACGTAAGGAGACAAAAGACTTGTATGCAGAAAACTATAAGACACTGATGAATGAAATTAAAGATGATACCGATAGATGAAGAGATATACCATGTTATTGGATTGGAAAAATCAACATTGTGAAAATGACTCTACTACCCAAAGCAATCTACAGATTCAATGCAATCCCTATCAAAATACCACTGGCAGTTTTCACAGAACTAGAGCAAAAAATTTCACAATTTGTGTGGAAACACAAAAGACCCCGAATAGCCGAAGCAATCTTGAGAATGAAAAACAGAGTTGGAGGAATCAGGCTCCCTGACTTCAGACTATACTACAAAGCTACACTAATCAAGACAGTATGGTGCTGGCACAAAAACAGAAATATAGATCAATGGACCATGATAGAAAGCCCAGAGATAAACCCATGCACATATGGTCACCTTATCTTTGATAAAGGAGGCAAGAATGTACAGTGGAGAAAGGACAGCCTCTTCAATAAGTGGTGCTGGGAAAACTGGACTGGTACATGTAAAAGTATGAGATTAGAACACTCCCTAACACCATACACAAAAATAAGCTCAAAATGGATTAAAGACCTAAATGTAAGGCCAGAAACAATCAAACTCTTAGAGGAAAACATAGGCAGAACACTCTATGACATAAATCACAGCAAGATACTTTTTGACCCACCTCCTAGAGAAATGGAAATAAAAACAAAAATAAACAAATGGGACCTAATGAAACTTAAAAAGCTTTTGCACAGCAAAGGAAACCATAAACAAGACCAAAAGACAGCCCTCAGAATGGGAGAAAGTATTTGCAAATGAAGCAACTGACAAAGGATTAATTTCCAAAATTTCCAAGCAGCTCATACAGCTCAATAACACCAAAAAAAAAAACAACCCAATCCAAAAATGGGCAGAAGACTTAAGTAGACATTTCTCCAAAGAAGATATACAGATTGCCAACAAACACATGAAAGAATGCTCAATATCATTAATCATTAGAGAAATGCAAATCAAAACTACAATGAGATATCATCTCACAGCAGTCAGAATGGCCATCATTAAAAAATCTAGAAATAATAAATGCTGGAGAGGGTGTGGAGAAAAGGGAACACTCTTCCAGTGTTGTTGGGAATGTGAATTGGTACAGCCACTATGGAGAACAGTATGGAGGTTCCTTAAAAAACTACAAACAGAACTACCATACGACCCAGCAATCCCACTACTGGGCATATACCCTGAGAAAGCCATAATTCAAAAAGAGTCATGTACCAAAATGTTCATTGCAGCTCTATTTACAATAGCGAGGAGATGGAAGCAACCTAAGTGTCCATCATTGGATGAATGGATAAAGAAGATGTGGCACATATGTACAATGGAATATTACTCAGCCATAAAAAGAAATGAAATGGAGTTATTTGTAGTGAGGTGGATGGACCTAGAGTCTGTCATACAGAGTGAAGTCATACAGAGAAAGACAAATACCGTATGCTAACACATATATATGTGTTATATAAGAAAAAAAATGTCTAAGAAAAAAAAAATGTCATGAAGAACCTAGGGGTAAGATGGGAATAAAGACACAGACCTACTATAGAATGGACTTGAGGATATTGGGAGGGGGAAGGGTAAGCTGGGACAAAGTGAGAGAGTGGCATGGACATATATACACTATGAAACGTAAAATAGATAGCTAGTGGGAAGCAGCCACATAGCACAGGGAGATCAGCTCCACGGTTTGTGACCACCTAGAGATGTGGGATAGGGAAGGTGGGAGGGAGGCAGATGCGAGAGGGAAGAGATATGGGAACATATGTATATGTATAACTGATTCACTTTGTTGTAAAGCAGAAACTAACACACCATTGTAAAGCAATTATACTCCAATAAAGATGTAAAAAATAAAAATTAAAAAATTTAAAAGATTTTCATGTAATCTATGTTCTGATTTGAAGTATTAAAGTTAATATATATTCAAAATTTTTAAAATTTGTATGTATTTTATATAAAACATAAATTTAAATAAATTTAAAATAAAATTGAATTTTTAAAAGTTATATTTCTTTTAAAGTTAAATCAATAAAATTAAAAAGCAAAATTAATATACTTTTAAATCAAAATTATGTACAGTTTAAGTATTTAATTTTTAAAAAAGATAAACCATATTAAATATTTGTATAAAATGAGATTATTCACAAATTTTTCATTGACATGCATTAGTAATCAAAGAAAATAATTGGTATTATATTTTACACATGTCATACCTTGACAGATGTAGATGCACCTTTAAGAATAATATGAATTGTTTAACAAAGCAAAATATTTCTCAGCTAATGTGCAGGTGCTGGATTTGTGAGTTTCTCAGGAACCATGAATTGTATCAGGAAGAGAAGCAGAAAATGGATGCTAAGCACTATTCTGAGATGAAACTTTGTTATGCAACAATCCATTGCATTCAAATAATATGAGTTGAAGGGTTTGACAAGTTAGTCTTTTCTACTACTAAAGTGATTCTGCTGCTCAGTCTCTCCTCACACTCTAATGCACTGTCTATCTCTGACTAAACAGCAGTGCAAACCACAAATCTTCATCACATGTGTTAGTTTAGATTCTTTGAGAAGCAGATGCCAAAACAGGATTAGACATGTATGAGATTTATTAGGGAAAATGCCTATGAAAGACAAAGGGAAGGGATTTGTGGGCAGGGAGCATCTTCAGACAGTGGTACAAGTCTGACCCCTGTAGGAGAAGGGAAAGAAAGGAGAGATAAACGATCGCAGAAGAATCTCAGACTGCAGTGCTGTTCTTAGAAAGTTTTGGGAAAGTCAGTAGGTATTCTTTGATCCAAAGTTGCCCATTAGAGAAGACCCATGTCCTGCAAGAAAAAACCCTGTTCATGTTTCCCTGCAGTACTTAAATTTTGGCTAGGAGCCTGGGAAGTGTGGTCTTTACAGAAATATGGTAGTGGACCCAGAGGACCCACAGCTGAGGCTGTTGGTCAGCTAAGCTCCATGAAGCAGATTTAGGCAGCACATTTCTTGGTGACCAACGTTCATGGGTAGGGTTCAAGATTGTTAAGATATCAGTTCTTCAGAAATTCACTTACAGAGTCAACTCAATGCTTATCAAAATCCTAGCAGGTTTCTCCTGTATAAATTTATAAACTGATTCTCAAATTCATATGACAATGCAAAGGACCTAGAGTAGTCAAAATGACTTTTGTAAACAAGAACAAAAGTTGTAAGACTAATATTACCTCTTTTCAAGACTTATTTAAAATTATAGTAATCAAAGTAGTGTGGTATTGGTGTGAAGATACACAAATAGATCAACAGAACAAAATAAAGAGTTCAGAAATAGACTCATACACCTGTATAAAAATGATTTTCAACAATGGTGCAAGGACAGTTCAGTCAGCGGGAAAAGGAGAGTCTTTTCAACAAATGGTGCTGGGACAAATGAATATCTGTATGAAAAAATAAACTTCAATCTATACATAATAATGCATTAAAAATTTATTTGAAATGGTTCATAGACCTAAATGTAAAGATTTCTTAGATTAAGGACTGGCAAACAACAGTTTGCAGGCCATTTCCAGCTCACCATATGTTTTTGTAAATAAAAATTTATTGGATCATATTCTTGCCTATTAATTATGTATTGTCTATGGCTACTCTTGTACTACAAAGGCAGAGTTGGATAGTCATGAAAGAAACCATATGGTCTGAAAAGCCCCAAATATTCACTATCTAGTCCTTTAGAGAAAAGATTTTTACTGACCTCTGTATAAGATATAACAAAAGCACGATCCATAAAAGCAAAAAATGATAAATTGCACTCAGCAAAATTAGAAATTTCTCCATAAGTCTTCACAAGACACTGTTAGGAGATCGAAAAGACAGGTCATAGACTAGGAGAAAATATTAGCAAATCATATATCAGACAAGGAACTTATATCCAGAATATATAAAGAACTCTTAAAACTCAACAATGAAAAATACAAACAACCTAATAATAAAATGGGCAGAAGACTTGAACAAGTGCTTCACCAAAGAAGATATATACATAGCAAATATGCACATGAAAAAATACTCAGCGTTATTCGTCATTAAGGAAATGTGTATTAAAACCACAATGAGATACCACTAAATACCTATTAGAATGGCTAAACTTCAAAAGACTCACCATACCAAGTACTGGCAAGTTTGTGGAGGAACTGGAACTTTGTACAGTGCTGATGAGAATGTAATATTGTACAGCCACTTGGGAAAACAGTTTGCCATTCTCTTAAAGTTAAATGTTCACCTATCATGATCCAGCCATTCTACTCACAATGATTTACACAAGAGAACAAAAAGCATATGCCCCTGCAATTACCTGTATATGAAAATATTCATAGCGGGTTTATTTATAATTCTCAAAAACTGGACACAAATGTTCATCAGCAGGTGAATGAATGAACAAACTGTGGTATATTCACCATTGATACATGCAACAACATGAATAAATCTCTAATTATGCCAAATGAATAAAGTCAAAAAAAGAGGAGCTCATACTATATGATTTGCATTTATATAAATTTCTAGAAAATTAAAAATTTATAGTTGCAGAACACAGATTATTGGTTGCTTGCTGGGGAGTGTTAAGAGGGGCAGGAGAAAGGGACTGCAAAGAGGTACAAGGAAAGTTGAGGGAAGTAAATGTGTTCATTAGGTTTATTGGAGTGATGGTTTCATGATTCTGTAGATATATCAAAGCTTATCAAATTGTACACTTTAAACATGCCAATTATACTTCAATATAGCTGTTTTTAAAAGTTAATAAAAGTGTTCACTGACAAGAGTTTACTCTCTTTAGGGACCAGGACCCCAAACCATGCAGAACGTAGGATTGTGAAGAGGTGAGTTCCTCCTCGTTGGAAGTGATGGTAAGAGGACCACTCCAACTTTGACCCCCTGGTTGCTGGACTCATGTAGTCTTCCTCTTGGGGATACAATGCCATATAGAGATCTTTAATACATTTACTGCTTGTTGGAGGATGGCACCCTTTCTCTGCAAAGCATTGCATCTGAACTTTTGCTTTAGTTGTGCCCTTGAAAAGCTATTCCAGTGATCTTTGAAACCAGTTGCTTCTGGAGGGTGCAGTGTGATACCAACTGTGGATACCATGGCCATGAGGCCATTTCTGCACCTTCTTTGTTTGAAAGTGTACCTTGGTGGGATGTTGGATGCTACATTGTATAGGATTCCATCCTCATGGGTCGAGCCTTTCTAAGCCCCTGGATGGTATTGTTGGTTGAGGCTCTTCATACAGGAGAGGCAAATCCATACCTGGAATAAACATATGTCCCTGTGAGGACAAAACACTGACCTTTCTCAGACATATGGGACTTTATGTATACGACTTTCCACGAAGTGGCTGACTGGTCTCCATGAGGCATAGAGCCATAGCAGGAGCTCAGCATTGGTCTCTACTGCTGACAGGTTAGAGATTCAGAGGCAGCACCAGCTAAACTAGTCTTGGAAGGTAGAAGTCCATGCTTAGGCCTATATATAACCTCCATCTTTGCCACCCTGGTCACTCTGTTCATGTGTCTGTTGTACTATTGCCAGGGTAGTCCATGACAAAAGCTAGCTAATGATAACTGGCTGAGTTTTGTCTATTCTTTTAAGTACCTCTTCCATGGTGGATGCCTTCTGCTGGGCATTAATGTATAATATTTAAAAAGTCTTTACATTTAGTGCATACTCCCATATGTTCATATGCCTCTACTCCAGACATCTTTGTCTCTAATTTCCCAGTCCTTTTTCCTTCCAGGCTCTAGACCAGATGGCCAGAAATTTATAATTTCCTTTATACATTTTTTCATGCTCCTTCTAACAATTTAGAAGGAAATGCACTCTATTTCCATTCCTTTAGAAGTTACCATTAAAAGTTTAAGATGCATACTTGATAGAGGCTAAAGTTACTATTTCTAGGCTTCTCTTGAACAATCTAAGGATTTAGAAGGCTTTGACTCTGATTACTCTATCTCAATATTACATGTTACAACTGTCCTGTATTTTAGTTTTATCTTTTCTTTATACTCCCCTAATAAGACACAGTTATTTTTTATTCAATTAGTATTTATTTATATTTATGCATAACCTCTTACTCTTTTCTCATCATTTCCCCTTGCATTTTAAGCCTTCCTTTTCGAAGGCTTCCTTTTCCTTATTCCTGAAGTATATCCTTTAAAATTCCTTTCAGTGAAGGTATATTTTATGTAAATTCCCTCCATTTTTGTTTTCCAGAAAAGTGAATTTTGAATGAGAGCTGATATATTTTCTCAGCATTTTGAAGTTATTATTACACTGTCATGTTTTCTGGTACTACTCTCGAGAAGTCTACTGTGAGTTTAATAGTTATTACTTTAAACGTATTTTGTCTTTACTCTCTGTTTTTATCAATTTTTTGTTTTGCTGTCTTTCAGTTTCATTATGACATGTCAGATGTGGACTTCTTTTGATTTATCCTGCTTGTGATTCATTGTGTTTCTTCAACCTGAAGGCATCAGTTGTTACCTCTTTGACTCTGGACTCTCCACCATTCTCATAATTATCTTTCTCCAGGACTCCTATCATATACTCATTGGACCTTCTCATTCTATTTTCATGTTTCTAAACTTCTCTTTGAATATTTTCCATCTCTTTGTCTTTCTGGACTGCATCTTTGAGTAAGTTTTTCAGATCTAACAGTTTACAGATCTTTGCTTTATTAAGTAAAATATTTTATTTTTTGATATTAGTAAATCTCTTCTGAGATGCTGCAACTTCATAATCAGCTTTTCTTATTTCCACCTCTCTCTCTCTCTATTTCTGTCTTTTGCTCCCACTCTTTCTCCTTCCTCCAATCTCTCTCTCTCCCTTCCTTCCTGGTTCAAAAATTTTCTCTCTTTTTTTTTTTTGGTCTCATATGTGAATATTTTAAACTTTATATTTTGATCAGCTATGAATTTAACAGCATTCTTATTGTATTTTATCCAGAATTTCTTAGAGTTTTAATGGATTTTTCTCAAGATGTTTAATCTGCCTTATTTCTAGGAACCAAAGTTGACATACATGACCTTTTAAAATAAAAAGTAATAAAATTAATTAACCGCATATATACTAACTCAAGATTATGAGTTAAGGAAACTTTTCTTGGCTTCAATCTATATGGTAATAATACCAGGCAGTAACAGAGGACACGAAACATTTTCAAAGCACTTTTTATATTTTATCTAATTTTACCCTCTCAAAACATTTGTAAAGTTGAATGTCTTTACCAGAGAGGTGAAGGTACTTGTCAAGCTCACATAGCAAGTTAGGAGGAACTCACACCATTAGACACAAAGACCAATACACTCTTTACTATTAATTGTTCATAAAGTAATATATTTGTCTCTCTGCCTGAGAAAGCCCTCTTTTGATTGTAAGAAATCCAGAGAGCTACAATGTACATTTTCTTCCTATTTGAAAGAATGTCTTGGACTCCAAAGTTTGTGCTTTGGTATTAGAATATAAAAAAGACTCTATGCTAGAAGCCCTAGTTACAGTTTCCTCTGGGTTATGAAGGCAGAACAGTTTTATACTTATCTTTTGAAAGGCATCATGACATATTCTATATTATCATTACTTATATAAACAAAATAAAACTTGAAAGTGTCAAAAAGCACTGTGCTTCTGTCCCTAAGAAGTATTTAATCAACAAAATTACCAGGGTTTAGCCTTGTGTCCCCTGCTTTTCAACATGTAAAGGCCTTTAGGCCTCCTCTCAGTCACAGTGGTATTCTGCACCCATCCTGACATTCAGATGGATATCTCTTTGAATATAATCCAGAAGGAATGATGTTTCTTTTTTACCTGAAAATTTAACCTCCTTGGAAGTTAAGCTGATTCAAACACAGCTGGGCAAGACCAAAGATATTTTTTTTGTAGGTAAATAGTATGAGTTGGTTGCAAGCTAAACAAACCTATGTAGGTGGCCTCTATAAGCTTATTTGCTTGAGACTTGTCAGCTTATCTTGTCAGCGCTTGTAGGATATGCATAGGAACAGAATCCTCCCTTTAGAAATGGATGAGGTGATTGGAGGATATTCCTGAAGTTAAGTGGGAGGGAGAGGACTGGGAAAGTTGTAGGGAAGGAAGGAACAAAGGCTAAACTATGATGTTTTTATTTTCCTTTACTTTACTGAAATGGGAATAGAGGTAAAAAGTCTTATAAAGTAAGTTTATTTCCCTTAATTGGGAAGCCATTGAATAGGGAAAAGTGGCAAATATGGATTGTGTTCCTATATGGTTTCGGTGGTATGTTTTCTGGACCTTAAATACTGAATTTTGGAAAAAGTCTGAGTCATATATATTGAGCAATAATAATAATATAGAAACAACTAGTATTTATTGAGCATGTATGATGTGATAGGCACTGTTATAAGTCATTTACATATGTTAATTAAATTAATTTTTAGAACTATTAGGTAATACTGGTATCCATATTGACATCCATATTTCAAAGATGAAGAAACTGAGTCTCAGAGATGTTAAGTAACTTGTCAAGATTACAAATCTAGAAAATGAAGCTAGAATTTTAACTCAGATACCTGGCTTCTGTGCTCTCTGCTATCTTTATTTCTTCAGAATTCTTATCTTAACCTTTTCCTTTCTCTTACATGAAACCCCTGCTACTTCTGGGGATAGAGGTGCTATGGTGCCCATTTAATGGGGGTTAACATTAAAACTGTCATTAGGAAGCTATTGAGAAGTGTCATTAAGCAAAAAAGAGTTTCAAATTCCAGGTGAAAATTTTAGCTATTCATCAAGAAATCTATCAAAAATAGCTAAGAATTACAGATTCTGGGGGTGGGGGGTGACACTTGTGTAGTGAGTCTGATGTAAGTTATCTCAGTTCGATTGACCTTTGTCTGTATTTGCCTCAAAGAAGAGGACCACAGAGAGCATGAACAATTTTCCAGTGCAAGGCCCTGAGTTTAGGAAATTTTTTCATCATTTAGACCTTTCACTTGATCCTCATTCTGAAAATACTGTGCTAGGCACTGAAGGTATTTTGATGAGCAGAGACATGCCTGTCATCCTCTCATAGAATTTGTAGTCTAACAGGGGAGGAAGAGAAGCTAGGAGTCCCACAAACAAATGTGTAATTACAAACTGAGGCATGAGTTGTGAAGGAGAGCCATTTGGGACCATAGTAGGGAGAGTAGCATGGGAAGAATATGGTCTCATTCAGATGATTAGAAAACACTTCTCTGAGGAAATGACATTCCAGGTAGAGGAAGCAGCATATAAAGGCCCCGTGACCCTTGTTCTTAAAGTCTAGAATGAGAAATAGATTAATTGCTTATTTATGGAACAACTACTTTGCTTATAACTTTGTGTACTGTTCATAATTTTCAAAGAGTTGTTTAGACACGCTCTTTCACCTTCTTGTTGACCAAAGAAATAAAAAAATAACTTTCTTCTGGTAAGATCACTTCTGTTTTTGCTGAGATCCTTAGATTAAGGAAAACTGATTTATCCATCAGGCTATCTTCTTAAGCATTTTCTTTCCACTCTCCTTTCCTCTTACTCTTACACAAAGATTTATTGAATGCCTATAATATGCCAAGTATTAGTATTCTCTTCACAACCAAATTCTTGTTAGAGTAGTCTATACTTGATGCCTCCATTTTCTCACATTCTTAACCCATTGCGTTCTGCTTTCTATCCCCATCATTTCCCTGAAACTGCCAAATCCAGAATTGTTTTTCAGTTCCTCATTGTACTTGGTTTCTCTGCAGCATTTAACCCTGTTGTTCAAGCAAACAAACAAACCACAAAAACCTCTTCTCTTGCCTTCTATGACAGAGTTCTCTCTTGCTTCTTCTACCTCTCTCATTAGTTCTTCATCATTTTTGCTGGCTCCTCTTTACCTAATACTAGAATGTTGTTGCTTTCCAAGTCATCACTCTCATCATTTATTTTTTCCTTGCATGCATAGTCTCTCTAGGTAATCCTATATACTTCAGTGGAATACATAGGACTTTGTATCTCCATTAGCCTCCTTTCTCCTAAGCTCTAAATTATTGTACCCAACTGTGCACTAAATATCCCTCCCTGATATCCTGCATATATTTCATATTTAACATGTTTTAGAGTGAAATCATTCTCCCTCCCTTCAATGCAGTCTCTAACCTGAAGCCACAGTGACCCTGTAAAATACAAATATGATTGTTATCATTGCCTCTGCTTGAAAGTCTTCAATGGTTTCACATTGCCATCCTGAGTATCTTGTAGTCATACTATAGTTTGATCTCCACTCCTTCTCCACATCAAACTACTAGCCAACCACAAAACATATCTGGGGCCTTTGCATGTGTTGATCTCTTTACCTGAAATACCCCTTTCCCATTTTCCCTTTTTCTGCTTAAATCTCACCTTTTAAATTAACTTCTACCTGGCTACTGTAGAGGGAAATAGTTGGTTTATTTCTCATATCTTTGGGCTTTCATGTCATGTAGATATACTTCCACTGTGGCACTTAGACATAAATATATGTCTATACATGTTATATAAATATGTAAATGTAACATGAGATTTCTTAGAGTAGACTGTGTGCTCAAATGTAGGAATAGAATCTTACATACAATGTGCAAAATAAAGTGGTATTTAATACATATTTAATGTATAAATGAATCTGGGGATTCCAGGAAAGGCCATATATAAAGAATTAGTTAATTGTCATAGGTGGATACTTGAGAATTTTGTTTTACTCAGTTACTTAGTTAGATACTTAACTCATCTGATGATGAGAAAAAAGTTAACCATAATTGTATGAAGTATGTTTTCAACTTCACCTCATAGATTATCCATTGTTCCTGATTAATGGATTTTACTATCTATAATTAATAAAAATAGCCCATCATTCAAAGTGATTTCTTTTTTTTTTTTGTGGTACGCGGGCCTCTCACCACTGTGGCCTCTCCCACTGCAGAGCACAGGCTCCAGACATGCGGCCCAGCGACCACAGCTCACAGGCCCAGCCACTCCATGGCACACGGGATCCTCCCAGACCAGGGCATGAACCCGCGCCCCCTGCATCGGCAGGTGGACTCCCAACCACTGCACCACCAGGGAAGCCCCAAAGTGATTTCTTGAATCACATATTTTTCTTTTGTCTGAAGTCAAATGAGAGGTAATCTGCAGTAGAGTACAGTGCTGTTGATTTTCTCAGACACACTTTGCCAGTTTATTAGTGAGTTAAAAGCCTGTAAGGACTGCAGCTTCTTTGGGGTTCATGGGAAAGAGTAGAGTTCTTTTTTCCAGGAAACAAAAACATAAACTTTTTGAATGTAACTATTAATTGACATATTCTTGAATATTTCTATCAAGGGAATGAAATGAAAAGTATTTTAAATAAAGTATTTTAATTAAAATTAAATTTATTATAAAAGGCAATTTGGTGTCTAAATTATAAAGTGATCAGATATTTGCAGAAAATATAGAAATTTAAATCTGCATTTGTACTAAATTTAGCTTAATGGAATATACCTGAAAGTTTCATTTAAAAGGCCCAAATGCCACAGTAAAAAGAAAAATGGATGTTGCATATATTGAATTGAACCTGTCATATAAAACAGGTGTTGAAGAATACAACCAATACTTATCTTAAGATTATTTTATTTGAAAGAACTTCCCCTCACCCCGTATGTTGTTCTGTTTTGAATGAGGTATTATAATCCTCAATGTATCTTAAACTACATTTGGTAAAATCTATGTTACTTGACAACAATTTAAAAACTTTTGACTACATTTTGGTAATGCTTAATCTAAATATAAAAATAAATATAAAGTAGAAAGTTTTCTGGCAAAAAGAATCTAAATACTAACCAGACTACAATGGATTGGTGTGTAATATTTACATTTTTCCCCTCTTATTTTGGGAGGTAATGAAGGTAATTTTTGTCTGACATGGCTTTGGTAAGCACTGGTGATTTTGGCATGCTTAAATAACTGCCTTACATGCATTCATTCTAAAAAGAAAGATCAGTGGGGAAATAAAGGCAAATCAACCTGGTGAATATTTCTTAAACATTGTTGCATATTAGAATCACCGGGAGAAGTTGTTGACAATGAGATCACTAAAGTCTTCCCTAAGATTCTGATTCTATAGTTCTGGAATAGGACACAGAAATATGGATTTTGTATGTATGTATGGATACATTTTGGATACTGTCCTATGACAATATTCAAGTCCATCTGAATAGCAGTCAGATACAATGTAAACTAGTTTACACAGGGTCTGATGGTTTACACATGACAGAGTTAGGGCTCATGAGGCATCTTGGAAGAATTTCATTGAGAATTTTCTCTATAGAGAGGGCATATCAAGAGTAAAAGTCAGTAAGTAATTTTATTTTTTTTTTATTAAAAATTTTTTTTGGCTGCATTGGGTCTTTGTTGCTGCATGCAGGCTTTCTCAAGTTGCAGCTAGTGGAGGCTACTCTTTATTGTGGTGCATGGGCTTCTCATTGTGGTGGCTTCTTTTGTTGTGGAACATGGGATCTAAGCACTTTGGGCTTCAGTAGTTGCAGCACACAGGCTCAGTAGTTGTGGCATGTGGGCTTAGTTGCACTGCGGCATGAGAGATCTTCCCAGACCAGGGATCGAACCCATGCCCTCTGCACTGGAAGGTGGATTCTTAAACACTTTGCCACCAGGGAAGTTCCAGTAATTAGTTTTAAAAAGTGAAAAAATTTCTCATTGTCATTTTAGATTTTCTAGTAAATGTTATTTCTATATCAGCAATTTTTAATTATATATTAAAAATTAGAACTTCTGATCCTAACTAAAATTGAGTAACAAAGGCCCTGTTTATCCTATGTGTAGCAAGTAAAAGCAAACAAAGAAACAGAAAAATGAAACAACAGTTTTTGAGATAATGAACATCAGGTAATGAATGGCAGTAATCCCAGAGAGATGGGAAACAAATGAAGTCAGCACTATGATGGCTCCAACTTAATGTGCTGAGAGAGTATCCAGGTATACCACAGCGAGGTGGACTGACGTGGAGCAAAGGCATTCAGTGGAGAAAGGATACTCTCCAACAAATAGTGTTGGAATAACTGGATATCCATATGCAAAAAAACCCTTCAAACCATATCTCACACTATATATAAAAAGTAATGCAAAATAGGTCATAGTCCCAAGTATATAACCTAAAACTATAAACCTTTTAGAAGAAGACATAGGAAAACATATTTCTGACTTTGGATTAGACAAAATTTTTTTAGTTATGATAGTAAGAGCATCAATACAAAAATAAGATCTATAAAATGTACTTTATCAAAAGGTAATCTTCCCTACAAAAGACACAATTAAGAGACTGAAAAGACTATCCAGAGAGAGGAGAAAAATCTGTGCCCAGAATACAAAAGGCTTTCATTCAGAGTTCATATTAATCAAACTATCAAAAATTAAATACAAAGAAAAAATATTAAAATCAGCAAGGGAAAAACAACAAATTACACACAAGGGAATTCCCATAAGGTTAATAGCTGAACTTTCAGCAGAAACTCTGCAAGTCAGAAGGGAGTGACAGGACAGATTTAACGTGATGAAGGGGAAAAACCTAAAACCAAGATTACTCAACCCAGCAAGGATCTCTATCAGATTTGACAGAGAAATTAAATCCTTTACAGACAAGCAAAAGTTAAGAGAATTCAGCACCACCAAACCAGCCTTACAATAAATGCTAAAGGAACTTCTCTAGTCAGGAAACACAAGAGAAGGAAAAGACCTACAATAAAAAACCCAAAACAATTAAGAAAATGGTAATAGGAACATACATATCAATAATTACCTTAAATGTAAATGGATTAAATGCTCCAACCAAAAGACATAGACTGGCTGAATGGATATAAAAACAAGACCCATATATATGCTGTCTACAAGAGACCCACTTCAGACTTAGGGACACATACAGACTGAAAGTGAGGGGATGGAAAAAGATATTCCATGCAAATGGAAATCAAAAGAAAGCTGGAGTAGCAATTCTCATATCAGACAAAATAGACTTGAAAACAAAGAGTATTACAAGAGACAAAGAAGGACACTACATAATGAATAAGGGATCAATCCAAGAAGAAGATATAACAATTTTAAATATTTATGCACCCAACATAGGAGCATGTCAATACATAAGGCAAATACTAACAGCCAGAAAAGGGTAAATCGAGAGTAACACAATTATAGTAGGGGACTCTAACACACCACTTTCACCAATGGACGGATCATCCAAAATGAAAATAAATAAGGAAACACAAGCTTTAAATGATACATTAAACAAGATGGACTTAATTGATATTTATAGGACATTCCATCCAAAAACAACAGAATACACTTTCTTCTCAACTGCTCATGGAACATTCTCCAGGATAGATAATATCTCAGGTCACAAATCAAGCCTTGGTAAATTTAAGAAAATTGAAATCATATCAAACATCTTTTCCGACAACAATGCTATGAGACTACATATCATTTACAGGAAAAAAATCTGTAAAAAATACAAACACATGGAGGCTAAACAATACACTACTTAATAACCAAGAGATTACTGAAGAAATCAAAGAGGAAATCAAAAAATACCTAGAAAAAATGACAATGAAAACATGATGACCGAAAACCTATGGGATGCAGCAAAAGCAGTTCTAAGAGGGAAGTTTAGAGCAATACAGTCCTACCTTAAGAAACAAGAAACATCTCAAATAAACAACCTAACCTTACACCTAAAGCAGTTAGAGAAAGGAGAACAAAAAACTCAAAGTAAGCAAAAGGAAAGAAATCATAAAGATCATATCAGAAATAAATGAAAAAGAAATAAAGGAAGTGATAGCAAAGATCAATAAAACTAAAAGCTGGTTCTTTGAGAAGATAAAGAAAATTGATAAACCATTAGCCAGACTCATCAAGAAAAAGAGGGAAAGAACTCAAATCAATAAAGTTAGAAATGAAAAAGGAGAAGTAACAACAGACACTGCAGAAGAAAAACGATCATGAGAGACTACTACAAGCAAATATATGCCAATAAAATGGACAACCTGGAAGAAATGGAAAAATTCTTAGAAATGCACAGCTTTCCAAGCCTGGATCAGGAAGAAATAGAAAATATGAACAGACCAATCAGAATCACTGAAATTGAAACCATGATTAAAAATCTTCTAACAAACAAAAGCCTAGGACAAGACGGCTTCACAGTTGAATTCTATCAAACATTTAGAGAAGAGCTAACACCTATCCTTCTCAAACTCTTCCAAACATAACAGATGGAGGAACACTCCCAAACTCATTCTACAGTGCCACTATCAGCCTGATACCAAAACCAGATAAAGATGCCACAAAGAAAGAAAACTACAGGCCTATATCACTGATGAACATAGATGCAAAACTCCTCAACAAAATATTAGCAGACAAAATCCAGCAGCACATTAAAAGGATCATACACCATGATCAAGTGGGGTTTATCCCAGGAATGCAAGGATGCTTTAATATACATAAATCAATCAATGTGATACAGCATATTACAAAATTGAAGGAGAAAAAAACATATGACCATCTCAATAGATGCAGAGAAAGCTTCCGACAAAATTCAACACCTATTTATGATAAACACCCTCCAGAATGTAGGTATAGAGGGAACTTACCTCAGCATAATTAAGGTCATATATCTCAAACCCACAGCAAACATTGTCCTCAATGGTGAAAAACAGAAACCATTTCCACTAAGATCAGGAACAACACAAGTTTGCCCACTCTCACCACTATTATTCAACATAGTTTAGGAAGTTTTAGCCACCGCAATCAGAGAAGAAAAAGAAATAAAAGAAATCCAAATTGAAAATGAAGAAGTAAAGCTGTCACTGTTTGCAGTTGACATAATACTATACATAGAAAATCCTAAAGATGCTACCAGAAAACTACTCGACCTAATCAATGAATTTGGTAAAGTAGCAGGATACAGAGTTAAGGTACAGAAATCTCTTGCAATTCTATACACTAATGATGAAAAATCTGAAAGTTAAGAAAACACTCCCATTTACCATTGCAACAAAAAGAATAAAATATCTAAGGATAAACCTACCTAAGAAGACAAAAGACCTGTATGCAGAAAATTATAAGACACTGATGAAAGAAATTAAAGATGATACAAACAGATGGAGAGATATATCATCTTCTTGGATCAGAGGAATCAACATTGTGAAAATGACTCTACTACCCAAAGCAATCTACAGATTCAATGCAATCCCTATCAAACTACCACTGGCAGTTTTCACAGAGCTAGAACAAAAATTTCACAATTTGTATCAAAACACAAAAGACCCCAAATAACCAAAGCAACCTTGAGAAAGAAAAACAGAGCTGCAGGAATCAGGCTCCCTGACTTCATACGATACTTCAAAGCTACAGTAATCAAGACAATATGGTACTGGCACAAAAACAGAAATATAGATCAATGGAACAGGATAGAAAGCCCAGAGATAAACCCATGCACATATGGTCACCTTATCTTTGAAAAAGGAGGCAAGAATATCCAGTGCAGAAAAGACAGCCTCTTCAATAAGTGGTGCTGGGAAAACTGGACTGGTACATGTAAAAGTATGAGATTAGAACACTCCCTAACACCATACACAAAAATAAACTCAATATGGATTAAAGACCTAAATGTAAGGCCAGATGCTATCAAACTCTTAGAGGAAAACATAGGCAGAACACTCTATGACATAAATCACAGCAAGATACTTTTTGACCCACCTCCTAGAGAAATGGAAATAAAAACAAAAATAAACAAATGGGATCTAATGAAAATAAAAAGCTTTTGCACAACAAAGGAAACCATAAACAAGACCAAAAGACAACCCTCAGAATGGGAGAAAAGATTTGCAAATGAAGAAACAGACAAAGGATTAATCTACAAAATTTATAAGCAGCTTATGCAGCTCAATAACAAAAAGAACAAACAACCCATTCCAAAAATGGGCAGAAGACCTAAATAGACATTTCTCCAAAGAAGATATACAGATAGCCAACAAACACATGAAAGAATGCTCAACATCATTAATCATTAGAGAAATGCAAATCAAAACTACAATGAGATATCATGTCACACTGTTCAGAATGGCCATCATCAAAAAATCTACAAACAATAAATTTCGGAGCAGGTTTGGAGCAAAGGGAACACTCTTGCACTGTTGGTGGGAATGTAATTTGATACAGCCACTATGGAGAACAGTATAGAGGTTCCTTAAAAAACTACAAACAGAACTACCATATGACCCAGCAATCCCACTACTGGGCATATACCCTGAGAAAGCCATAATTCAAAAAGAATCATGTACCAAAATGTTCATTGCAGCTCTATTTACAATAGCCAGGACATGGGAGCAACCTAAGTGTCCATCATCGGATGAATGTATAAAGAAGATGTGGCACATATATACAATGGAATATTACTCAGCCATAAAAAGAAATGAAATTGAGTTATTTGTAGTGAGGTGGATGGACCTAGAGTCTGTCATACAGAGTGAAGTAAGTCAGAAAGAGAAAAATAAATACTGTATGCTGACATATATATGTGGAATCTAAGAAAAAAAAAAGGTCATGAAGAACTTAGGGGAAGATGGGAATAAAGACACAGACCTACTAGAGAATGGACTTGAGGACACGGGGATGGGGAAGGGTAAGCTGTGACAAAGTGAGAGAGTGGCATGGACATATATACACTATGAAACGTAAAATAGATAGCTGGTGGGAAGCAGCCACATAGCACAGGGAGATCAGCTCCACGGTTTGTGACCACCTAGAGATGTGGGATAGGGAGGGTGGGAGGGAGGCAGATGCGAGAGGGAAGAGATATGGGAACATATGTATATGTATAACTGATTCACTTTGTTATAAAGCAGAAACTAACACACTAGTGTAAAGCAATTATACTCCAGTAAAGATGTTAAAATAGAAAAAATAAAAGTAAAACAGAACTACCGTATGACCCAGCAATCCCACTACTGGGCATATACCCTGAGGAAACCATAATTCATAAGGGTCATGTACCACAGTGTTCATTGCTGCTCTATTTACAATAGCCAGTACATGGAAGCAAACTAAGTGTCCATCAACAGATGAATGGATAAAAAAGATGTGGCACATATATACAATGGAATATTTCTCAGCCATAAAAAGAAATGAAATTGAGTCATTTCTAGTCTTGTGGATGGACCTAGAGTCTGTCAAACAGAGTGAAGTAAGTCAGAAAGAGAAAAACAGATACTATATGCTAACACATATATATGGAATCTAAAAAACAAAGCAAAATATGGTCATGAAGAACCTAGGGGCAAGACAGGAATAAGGACACAGTCCTACTAGGGAATGGACTTGAGGATACGGGGAGGGGGAAGGGAAAGCGGGGACAAAGTGAGAGAGTGGCATGGACATATATATACTACCAAATGTAAAATAGATATCTAGTGGGAAGCAGCTGCATAGCACAGGGAGGTCAGCTCCGTGCTTTGTGACCACCTAGAATGATGTGATAGTGAGGGTGGAGGGAGGGAGATGCAAGAGGGAAGAGATATGGGGATATATGTATATGTATAACTGATTCACTTTTTTATAAAGCAGAAACTACACACCATTGTAAAACAACTATACTCCAATAAAGATGTTAAAAAAAAGAAGCAGTATGCAGTGTGAATTAGAGTAGAGATAGGCATGTACTATCAAACACCCATTTCTTAGCCCCCTTTGTAGGATGTGATGATAGGCATGAAGAATGACTATTGAAAACAAGATATGGCTAAAAAAAGAGAACGAGAACAATGGGTCATAACAGAAGGTCAAGTTATGTCTCATTTAACCAGTTAGAACTCTTGGTATCATAGGTGCCTTTTGTGAGAAAACATGTCTGTCAGTTATAAACACATTTTTAACATTAACTGGTTATTTAACCTATAAGCTTAAAATAAAGTGGGTTCCCAGAGGTGAATCAGTGAATGCTTCTGAAAAAAATTAAGAACGTGGCACACGGGGAGGGAGAAGGGTAAGCTGGGTCGAAGTGAGAGAGTAGCACTGACATATACACACTACCAAATGTAAAACAGATAGCTAGTTGGAAGCAGCCGCATAGCACAAGGAGATCAGCTCCGTGCTTTGTGACCACCTAGAGAGGTGGCATAGGGAGGGTGGGAGGGAGACGCAGAAAGGAGGGGATATGGGGATATATGTATATATATAGCTGATTCACTTTGTTATACAGCAGAAACTAATGCAGCGTTGTAAAGCAATTATACTCCAATAAAGATGTTAAAATTTTTTTTAATTAAAAAAAATTAAAAATGAAAAGAAACAACCCAATTAAAAGTGTGCAAAATATTTTAACAGATACTTTACCAAATAATATATACAGTTGGCTAATAGAAACATAAAAATATGTTCAACATCATCAGTTATTAGGGAAATGCAAATCAAAATCACAACATAATACCATAACAATCTATTAGAATGACTAAAATTAAAAAGTCTGAACATATCAAATATTGGTTCAACTGGGACTTTCGCATATTGCTGGTGTGAATATAAAATTGCCCAATCACTTTGGAAAACAGTTTGGTAGTTTCTTAAAAATTAAGCATACATCTATCATGATCCAGCCATTCCACTCTTAGGGGTTTACCCAAGAGGAAAGGAAGAATATGTCTACATACAGACTCTACACAAATGTTTACACAAATGTTTAGCTTTATTTGTAGTAGCCTTAAACTTGAAACAACTCGAATGTCCCTCAAAAGGTGAGTGGATAAACAAATTTTGCTATATTCACAAAATGGAATACTACTCATCAACAAAATGAATAAACTACTGATACCATAATATCAATATATACCATATATATACATACTGCAATATACTATTCATACTAATATGAATAATCTCATAATAAGTTTGATAAGTGCAAGAAGCCAGAAAACTAAGAGTATCTAGTTTATTGTTCCATTTCTATAAAATTCCAAAGAATGCAATCTAATCTCTAGTGACAGGAAGAAAATGAGTGGTTGCTTGAGGGGGGGTGGAAGAGAGGGCTTATTAGTGCTATAAGTAGAATCATAGGGGTGATGGATATGCTTACTGTTTTGCTTGTGTTATTGGTTTCACATGAGTATAGATATCAGAACTAACCAAATTGTACACATAAAAATATGCAGTTTATATTTTATCATTTATACATCAATAAAACTTTTTAAATGCATTGGGCCTTTTTCTTCAAATAAACTCTATTTGGAAGCCCAATAAATAAAACCAAAAACAGGGCAGAAGCCTCTTACCATCTTATTTCTGAAGAGATCCAAGGAACTCTCATTTGAAAACCTCTAATATAGAACGTCTGACTTCCAGAAATATATTTGGCTGTATAGATAGATATATGATATTTTACTTTAGCTCCTATCTTTCTTTATTGACTTGTAGTAGCTATATATTTTGGATGCTGATCCTTTGTCTATTATTTATTCAGCAGATACATTCTCCAATTATATCATGTTTTCTCTAATTTATAATAGTTACTTTCATTATATAAATTATTTTAATTTGGGGGAAGAAAGATCAGTACAATTACTATCCACTTAGAAAAAATAATAGGCCTTCCTTTATTTCAACCCATATGCAAAAAACATCCAGATGGATTAAAGGGTTAAACAGGTAATTACAAGACTGTAAATTTTTAGACATTATCTTAGAGGAAGGAATGATGTGCCACATCATCTTTATTCATTCATCAGTCAATGGACACTTAGGTTACTTCCATGTGCTGGCTATTGTAAATAGTGCTGCAATGAACATTTTGGTGCATTACTGTTTTTGAATTATGGTTTTCTCAGGATACATGCCCAGTAGTGGGATTGCTGGGTTGTATGGTAGTTATATTTTTAGTTTTTTAGGAACCTCCATACTGTTCTCCATAGTGGCTGTATCAATTTACATTCCCACCAATAGTGTAAGAGGGTTCCCTTTTCTCCACACCCTCTCCAGCATTTATTGTTTGTAGATTTTTTAATGATGGCCATTCTGACCGGTGTGTGAGATGATATCTCATTGTAGTTTTGATTTGCATTCTTTAATGACTAGTGATGTTGAGCATCCTTTCATGTGTTTGTTGGCAATCTGTATATCTTCTTTGGAGAAATGTCTATTTAGGTCTTCTGCCCATTTTTGGATTGGGTTGTTTGTTTGATATTGAGCTGCATGAGCTGCTTGTATATTTTGGAGATTAATTCTTTTATAGTTGCTTCATTTGCAAATATTTTCTCCCATTCAGAGGGTTGTCTTTATGTCTTGTTTAAGGTTTCCTTTGCTGTGCAAAAGGTTTTATGTTTCATTAGGTCCCATTTGTTTATTTTTGTTTTTATTTCCGTTTCTCTAGGAGATGGGTCAAAAATCATCTTGCTGTGATTTCTGTCATAGAGTGTCTTGTCTACGTTTTCCTCTAAGCGTTTTAGAGTGTCTCATCTTACATTTCAGTCTTTAATACATTTTGAGTTTATTTTTGTGTATGGTGTTAGGGAATGTTCTAATTTCATTCCTTTGAGTGTAGCTGTCCAGTTTTCCAGCATCACTTATTGAAAAGGCTGTCTTTTCTCTGTATATTCTTGCCTCCTTTATCAAACAAAAGGTGACCATATGTGTGTGGGTTTATATCTGGGCTTTCTATCGTGGTCCATGGGTCTATATTTCTGTTTTTGTGACAGTACCGTACTGTCTTGATTACTGTATCTTTGTAGTATAGTCTGAAGTCAGGGAGCCTGATTCCTCCAGCTCCGTTTTTCTTTCTCACAATTGCTTTGGCTATTCGGGGTCTTTTCTGTTTCATACAAACTGAAATTTTTTGTTCTAGTTCTGTAAAAATGCCATTGGTAGTTTGATAGGGATTGCACTGAATCTGTAGATTGCTTTGGGTAGTAGAGTCATTTTCACAATGTTGATTCTTCCAATCCAAGAACATGGTATATCTCTCCATCTGTTTGTATCACATTTAATTTCTTTCATTAGTGTCTTATAGTTTTCTGCATACAGGTTTTTTTTTGTCTCCTTAGGTAGGTTTATTCCTAGATATTTTATTCTTTTTGTTGCAGTGGTAAATAGGAGTGTTTGTAAAATTCCTCTTTCAGATTTTCGTCATTAGTATACAGGTATGCAAGAGATTTTAGTGCATTAATTTTGTGTTCTGCTACTTTACCAAATTCATTGATTACTCCTAGTAGTTTTCTGGTAGCATCTTTAGGATTCTCTATGTATAGTATCATGTCATCTGCAATCAGTGACAGTTTATTTCTTTACCGATTTGGATTCTTTTATTTCTTTTTCATCTCTGATTGTTGTGGCTAAAACTTTGAAAACTATGTTGAATAATAGTGGTGAGAGTGGGTAACCTTGTCTTTTTCCTGTTCTTAGTGGAAATGCTTTCAGTTTATCACCATTGAGAACAATATTGGCTGTGGGTTTGTCATATATGGCCTTTATTATGTTGAAGTAAGTTCCCTCTGTGCCTACTTTCTGGAGAGTTTTCACCATATATGGGTGTTGAATTTTGTCAAAAGGTTTTTCTGCATCAATTTAGATGATCATATGGTTTTTCTCCTTCAATTTGTTAATATGGTTTATCACATTGATTTATTTGCATATATTGAAAAATCCTTGTGTTCCTGGGATAAAACCCACTTGATCATGATCTACGATCCTTTCAATGTGCTGCTGGATTCTGTTTGCTAGTATTTTGTTGAGGATTTTTGCATCTATATTCATCAGTGATATTGGCCTGTAGTTTTCTTGCTATGTGACATCTTTGTCTGGATTTGGTATCAGGGTGATGGTGGCCTCATAGAAGGAGTTTGGGAGTGTTGCTCCCTCTGCTGTATTTTGGAAGAGTTTGAGAAGGAAATGTGTTAGATCTTCTCTAAATGTTTGATGGAATTAACCTGTGAAGCCATCTGGTCCCAGGCTTTTGTTTGCTGGAAGATTTTTAATCACAGTCTCCATTTCAGTGCTTGTGATTTGTCTGTTTATATTTTCTACTTCTACCTGGCTCAGTCTCAGAAGGTTGTGCTTTTCTAAGAATTTACCATTTTTTCCAGGTTGTTCATTTTATTGGCATATAGTTGCTTGTGGTAATCTCTCATGATGCTTTGTATTTCTGCAGTTTCAGTTGTTACTTCTCCTTTTTCATTTCTAATTCTACTGATTTGAGTCTTTTCCCTTTTTGTTTTGATGAGCTGGCTAATTGTTTATCAATTTTATTTATCTACTTAAAGACCGACCTTTTAGCTTTATTTATCTTTGCTATCATTTCCTTCATTTCATTTTGATCTGATCTTTATGATTTCTTTCCTTCTGCTAACTTTGGGGGGGCGGTTTGTTCTTCTTTCTCTAATTGCTTTAGGTATAATGTTCGGTTGTTTGAAATTTTTCTTGTTTCTTGAGGTAGTATTGTATTGCTATAAACTTGCTTCTTAGAACTGCTTTTTCTGCATCACATAAGTTTTGTGTCATCGTGTTTTTATTGTCATTTGTTGCTAGGTATTTTTTGATTTCCTCTTTGATCTCTTCAGTGATCTCTTGGTTATTTAGTAGTGTATTGTTTAGCCTCATGTGTTTGTATTTTTTTACCTTTTTTTCCTGTAATTGATGGTCAGAAAAGATACTTGATTACATTTCAATTTTCTTAAATTTACCAAGGCTTGATTTTTTTACCCAATATATGATCTATCCTGGAGAATGTTCCATGAGCACTTGAGAAGAAAGTGTATTCTGTTGTTTTTGGAAGGAATGTCCTATAAATATCAATGAAATCCATCTTGCTTAATGTATAATTTAAAGCTTCTGTTTCCTTATTTATTTTCATTTTGGATGATCTGTCCATTGGTGAAAGTGGTGTGTTAAGAGTCCCCAATATGATTGTTTTACTGTCGATTTCCCCTTTTGTGGCTGTTAGCATTTGCCTTATGTATTGAGATGCTCCTATGTTGGGTGCATAAATATTTACAATTGTTATATCTTCTTTTTGTATTGATCCCTTTTTCAGTATATAGTGTCCTTCTTTGTCTCTTGTAATAGTCTTTATTTTAACGTTGATTTTGTCTGATATGAGAATTGCTACTCCAGCTTTCTTTTGATTTCCATTTGCATTGAATATATTTTTCCTATCCCCTCACTTTCAGTCTGTTTGTGTTCCTAGTTCTGAAGTGGGTCTCTTGTAGACAGCATATATATGGGTCTTGTTTTTGTATCCATTCAGCCAGTCTGTGACTTTGGGTGGGAGCATTTAATCCGTTTACATTTAAGGTAATCAATATGTATGTTCCTATTACCATTTCCTTAATGCTTTGGGTTTGTTATTGCAGTTCTTTTCCTTCTCTTATGTTTCCTGCCTAGAGAAGTTCCTTTAGCATTTGTTGTAAAGCTCATTTGGTAGTGCAGAAATCCCTTAGCTTTTGCTTGTCTATAAAGCTTTTAATTTCTCCATCGAATCTGAATGAGATCCTTGCTGTGTAGAGTAATTTTGATTGTAGGTTTTTCCCTTTCATCACTTTAAATATATCTTGCCACTCCCTTCTGGCTTGTAGAGTTTCTGCCGAAAAATCAGCTCTTAACCTTATGGGGATTCTCTTGTATGTTATTTTTCCCTTGATGGTTTTAATATTTTTTCTTTGTATTTAAGTTTTCACAGTTTAATTAGTATGTGTCTTGGCATGTTTATCCTTGGTTTTATCCTGTATGGGACTCTCTGTGCTTCCTTAGCTTGATTGAACATTTCCTTTCCCATATTAGGGAAGTTTTCAACTATGATCTCTTCAAATATTTTCTCTGCCCCTTTCTTTTTCTGTTCTTCTTCTGCAACCCCTATAAGTCGAATGTTGGTGACTTAAATGTTGTCCCAGAGGTCTCTGAGAGTGTCCTCAGTTCTTTTCATTCTTTTTTCTTTATTCTGCTCTGTGGTAATTATTTCCACTATTTTATATTCCAGGTCACTTTTTCGTTCTTCTACATCAGTTATTTTGCTCTTGATCCCTCTAGAGAGTTTTTAACTTCATTTATTGTGTTGTTCATCCTTGTTTGCTTGCTCTTTAGTTCTTCTAGGTCCTTGTTAAACGTTTCTTATATTTTCTCCATTCTATTTCCAAGATTTTGGATCATCTTTACTATCATTATTCTGAATTCTTTTTTCAGGTAGACTGCCTATTTCCTCTTCATTTTGTCTGGTGGGTTTTTACCTTGTTCCTTCATCTGCTGCATATTTCTCTGTCTTCTCCTTTTGCTTAACTTTCTGTGTTTGGGGTCTCCTTTTCACAGGCTGCATGTTCGTGGTTCCCATGTGTGTCTGCCCCTAGTGGTTTAGGCTTGTTCAGTGAGTTGTGTAGGCTTCCTGGTGCCTTTGTTATGGTGGATGAGGCTGGATCTTGTCTTTCTGGTAGCCAGGACTGCATCTGTTGGTGTGTTTTGGGGTGTCTGTTAGCTTATTATGATTTTAGGCAGCCTCTCTGCTAATAGGTGGGGTTGTGTTCCTGTCTTGCTAGTTGTTTGTCATGGGGTGTTCAGCACTGGATCTTGCTGGTCATTGAGTGGAGCTGGGTCTTAGCGTTGAGATGGAGATCTCTGGGAGAACTCTCACTGATTGATCTTATGATGGGCCAGGGTGTCTCTGGTGGACCAATGTCTTGAACTCGACTCTCCCACCTCAAAGGCTGAGGCCTCACACCTGCCTGGAGCACCAACACCCTGTGAGTCACATGGCCATCTGGTCATCACATTGTGGCCTAACATCTTGGCAACATATGACTCTCTATTTACTTTCTTTATAGTGACCTTTGACTTGCAAAAGCTTTTAATTTTGATGAAATTAACTTCGCTATATTTCCTTTTATTGCTTGTGCTTTTGATGTTGTATTTAGGTATTTACTGACTTATCAAATGTTACAAGTATTTAAGTCTATGTTTGCCTCTAAGAATTCTGTGGATTTTGGTCTCACTTTAAATCTTTGATCCAATTTGAGTTAATGTTTGTAAACAGTTAGGCAGGTTTCCAAATTAATTATTTTGCCTGTGGATATCCTGTTGTTTCTACACCATCTGGTGAAAAGACTATTCTTTTCCATTTAATTGTCTTGACACTGTTGTTGAAAATCAATTGACCATTAATATGAGAGTTCAGTTCTGAATTCTTGATTCTATTCATTCATTCTGTCTATCTATCATCAATCTATCATCTATCTATCATCATATATATATATATATCTTATATATAAATATATATATACACATCAATATACTATATATCTGTGTGTGCATGTGTGTTTATCTTTTGCCAGAACCATATTGCTTTGATTATTTCGCCTTTGTAACAATTTTTGAAATTGAGAAGTATTAGTTCTCTACCTTTTTTCTTCTTTTTTTATCATTGTTTTGGCTATGTGGGGTCCCTGGCAATTACATCTGACTTTTCTTATCAGATTTCCATTTCTGAAAAAAAAAGCTATTGGAATTTTGATAGGAACAAGGAGTGTGTAGATCAATTTGAAAGAATTGGTGTCTTAACATGTTAACTTTTCTAATTCATGAACATGGAATATCTTTGTATCTATTTAATTTATCATTAATTTATTTTATCAACTTTGTAATTTCCAGTATAGAAGTCTTGCACTTACTTGGTTAAATTTATTTCTAAGTATTTTATTTTATTGATTCCAATGTAAATGAAATGGTTTTCTTAATTCATTTTCAGATTGTTCATTTCTATTATAAAAATACAACTGAATTTTGCATGATGATCTTATATCATGCAGCTCTGGTGAACTTGTTTATTATTTCTAATATGATTTTGTGAATTGTTTAGAAGTTTTATACAGATCATGAAGTCAGCAAATAGAGGCAGTTTTACTTCTTCCTTTCTAATCTGGACATCTTTAATTTACTTTTTCTTGTGTAATTACCCTGGCAAGAATTTCCAATACAATGTTGAATAAAAGTGGTGAGAGAAGGCATCTTGTACTGTTCCTGCTCTTGTGGGGGTATGCTTTCAATCCTTCACCATTAATTATGATATTAGCAGTGGGTTTTTCATAGATGTCCATTGTTAGGATGAGGAAATTCCCATTTATTTCTAGATTTTTTCTTTTTATATTCCTTTTTTTTTTAAACAGTAGGTCCTTGTGGTTATCTATTTCAAATATAGTAGTGTGTGCATGTCAATCCCAAACTCCCAATCTATCCCTCTCCCCACCCTTTCCCCCAGTAACCATAAATTCATTCTCTAAGTCTGTGAGTCTGTTTCTGTTTTGTAAATAAGTTCATATTTATCATTTTTTAAGATTTCACATAAAAGTGATATCATATGATATTTGCCTTTCTCTGTCTGACTTACTTCACTTAGTATGATAATCTCCAGGTACACCCATGTTTGCCGCAAATGGCATTATTTTGTTCTTTTTATGGCTGAGTAATATTCCATTGTATATATGAACCACATCTTTACACATTCATCTGCCAATGGACACTTACGTTGCTTCCATGTCTTGGCTATTGTAAATAGTGCTGCAATAAACATTGGGGTGCATGTATCCTTTCAAAGCATGTTTTTCTCCAGATATATGCCCAGGAGTGGGATTGCTGGATCATATGGTACCTCTATTTTTAGTTTTTTAAGGAAACTCCATACTGTTCTCCATGGTGGCTGTACCAATTTACATTCCTACCAACAGTGTAGGAAGGTTCCGTTTTCTCCACATTCTCTCCAGCATTTATTATTTGTTGACTTTTTGCTGATGGCCATTCTGACTGGTGTGAGGTGATACCTCATTGTAGTTTTGATTTTCATTTCTCTAATAATTAGTGATGTTGCACATTTTTTCATGTGCTCTTTGGCCATCTGTATGTCTTTTTTGGAGAACTGTCTATTTAGATCTTCTGACCATTTTTTTTTTTTTTTTTTTTTTTTTTTTGCGTTATGCGGGCCTCTCACTGTTGTGGCCTCTCCTGTTGCAGAGCACAGGCTTCGGACACGCAGGCTCAGCAGCTATGGCTCACGGGCCCAGCCGCTCTGCGGCATGCGGGATCTTCCCAGACTGGGGCACGAACCCGTGTCCCCTGCATCGGCGGGCGGACTCTCAACCACTGCGCCACCAGGGAAGCCCCTGACCATTTTTTGATTGGATTATTTGCTTTTTTTGGATATTGAGCTGTATGAGGTATTTATTTTGGAGATTAATCCCTTGTCAGCCTGCAAATATTTATATGCAAATATTTTCTCCCATTCTGTGGGTTTTCTTTTCGTTTTGTTTATGGTTTTCTTTGCTGTGCAAAAGTTTTTAAGTTTAATTAGGTCCCATTTGTTTTTCTTTTTTGGTTTTTCTTTTCATTACTGTAGGCAGTGGATTGAAAAATATCTTGATGTGATTTATGTCAGAGAGTGTTCTACTTATGTTTTCTTCTAAGCGTTTTGTAGTATCCAGCCTTATATATAGGTCTATAATCCATTTTGAGTTTATTTTTGTATATGGTATTAAGGAGTGTTCTAATTTCATTCTTTTACATGTAGCTGTCCAGTTTTTCCAGCACCACTTATTGAATAGCCTCTCTTTTCTCCATTGTGTATAGACATACTTGTGTGTGTGTGTATTGCAGTTATTTTCTTGTTGTTGAGAACTGTAAATTTTGAATAGTATAATGTGACTGCTCTGGATATGGAACCCCCTGGCTTTGTTGTCATTAGTGTTTGTTGTTGCTCTTGTACCTTGTTGATGTTTAGTAACTTTCCTGAACTAATTCAATAAAGTCTGTATTTTTTTTCAAGTATGGCTACTGAAATCTCTGCTTGGTTAGCTTAATAGTCAGTAATGATTAGACAGGTATTTAGTTAATTCTTTGGAATGAATAGTTTTCCCAGTTTTTGCCAGGAGGCTTTGTGTATGTGTGTTGGGGCACACCAATGATCTGGCAGGCAGTTGGCAATCCCACCTTTATCCTTCACTGCCTGATTGTGCATAACCTCAAAGTTAGCCATATTTGAGTGCTTAGTGCTTTCTCAGTTCTTTCCTGAGCATACACACAGCCTTTCATATGTACATGGACTTCTAGATTCCCAAGAATTTCTTTAAACTTTTCAACACCCTTATAAAAATAATCCCTATCCTTTCTTTTTAAGATTTTTGGTTAGCTTTTTGTTTGCTCCAATTGTTATCAGCACGACAGGCAGTTGTGAAATTAAACAATCACCACTGGTTGTCTTTCACAGACATTCCCAGGAAAAAAGCTGCTTTCCACTGGGTGACCTCTGGGTCAGGTCAAATAAAAGCCTTGTGAGTGAGATTTTTCAGTGAATTGCCAGACCAATCCAATCATATCAACTAACTGGAAATTGGCCTTTGGAGGAGGTCCTACCCTATTCTGCCCCCTCCAGAGTCTACTAGACTGCTGGTTTTCACCATGATTGTGGAGTAATGGTTTTCAAGTCTATCTCAGGGCTGAGAAGAGGGGGACAGGAGTAGGGCAGGTTAAGACACCTAAAGATTCACCATTTTTACTGAAATTCAGCTTCTTCTCTTGAATAAACACTCTCCCGATTTTTACAAGGCTTTCATTAATTTCCTAAACTATTGAAAATGTTGATTTTGATAGTTTTTTTTTTTTTGCAGATTTTTCTTGTTTTTCTAAGGTGAGCACTATTAGGGGTCCTTACTGTGGCATTCCTGCTGCTATCACTCCTATTTCTTGGTTTCTTTTATTTGTTTATTTATTTATGTGCAGTTTACAATTATATGTTGATTTCTAACTCAAGATGTTTGCAGTCATAGAACTTACTCTTTATGCTTTTGATTCTTCTAAATAGCATCTCTAGCAACGCTATTTCTCTCAAAGTGTACTTTGTCTGATATCCACCTAGCACACTAGCTTTCTTATTTTTAATGTTTCATACTATGACATTTTCCACACTTTGACTCTCATCCTATCTGTGTTTTTATATTTAAATGTGTTTCTATAAACTCCATATAGTTATGGTTTACTTTTTTAGTGAATCTCATGATCACTTTTTAATTCATTTATACTTAATGTAATCATCTGTGTTTCAGTCTATTACCCTGGTATTTAATTTTTATTCAATCTGTCTATTCTTTCTCTTTCCTTTCCTATCTTCCTTCTTTAGCATTTCCCATGTGTTTAAATAACATATTATTTTACCTTCTCTATTTACTTAATTTTATGATTTCATATTATTTTACTGGTTGTTAGAGAAATTACGATATCTATCTTGAACTTATTACAAGATACCTTCAAATAATTTATGCCATTTTATGAAAAATGAAGTAACTTACAACAGGATAATTCCATTTAGAACTTCCTTCCCTTTGTGTCATCAGAACCATATATTTTGCTATTTTATTTTTTATGTTATTTTAATAAACCCCTAATAGATAGTTGCTTTTTCATTTTTAGTTAATTATCTTTTAAAAATATAATACACACTTATATAATTTAGGAAACAATTAAAAACTTTTTGTCATTACTCACCTGTTAACCCTTTCTTCTGTTTTTCATTCCTTCCTGCAGATCTGGATTTTCATCAGGTTTCATTTTCATTTAGCCTGAAGAGCTATTTTTCAGAATTTATCTTATTGTATGTCTGGTAAAGATGAATTAACTCAGCTTTCGTCTGTCTAAAATATATTTACTTTGCTGTCATATGTGAAGGACGTTTTTGCTGAATATAGAATTCTTGATTGGCAGCTTTTTTCCCTTAGGACTTTACAAAAACTTTGCTCTATTTTGTTCTGTGCTTGCTCATTTGTATCAATAAGTCAGCCAGCATTCTTGTCATTATATCCTTTTATATAATTTGTCTTTTTTCCCCACTCTGATGGCTGTTAAGAACTTTTTAATCTTTGGTTTTAAGTAGTCTAGCTGTTAAGTGCTTTAAGTGTGGGCTCCTTTTATTTATCTTTTATGAATTTAGCTGGGATTCTTAGTTCTGTGGTTTGATACCATTTATCATTTTAATTTGTCATTATCAATTTAAAAACTTTTTAGCTGCTTTCTCTTCAAATATTTCTTCTGCCTCATGCTCTCTCTACTTCTTTCTGGGGCTCTAATTACACATATGTTATAACATCCCACAGATCCTATTTGCTTGGCTTGCTTTTGTTTCACCTTTCTTAAAATTCAATAATATTTTTCTCTGTTGTGTTCAGCCTACTGTTCAGTCCATCAAATTTATTTTTCATCTCTGATATGGTCATTTTCACTGTTAACATTCCCATTTGTTTTCATTATTTTCTTTTATTTTTTGTTTACAATTTCCATTTTTCTAATAAAATTCTCTCTCTGTTAATACTTGTGGTCTACCTCTTCCACTATATCCTTTAACATAATATTTATTTTAGAGGTGCCTTTTGTTAATTTCAGCACCTTAGCCATATTTTGATCTGATTCTTTTAACTATTTTGGCTTTGTTTCAGTAGATTCCGCTTACTAGTGATTTAATTGTTTTCAGGATGGGGCTATGTTTTTCTCTACAGAATTTCTGGAAATCTGAGTAATGGTGTGACTCTTGTGTTCTCTTAATGCTTTACAGCTTTGCTGACAGTATTTTGGGTCAACGGGAAGTTCTCTTTTCTTTACAGTATTCTCCCTTGTGTTCAGCACTATGGGGGATCTCAATCTGGCTGATCTGCTGTCAGCTTTCAGGGAGCCAGTGCAGTGCACTCTATGAAGACCAGAGTGTACCAGCAAAGTTTATCTCAACAATCTGGCCTTGCCCCTGCCTTTAGCATACTTCTTCTTTGCTATCAGTGAAGGCCCATGGCAAAGAGTTTGTGGGTGGGTATGTTGCTCCTTGTAAGACATGCTGATCTATCAGTCTGCCTATGTTTTGCCATTAAAAATTTTAAAAACTCTTGCTGAATTCTCCTTACCAGTCTATGTCTGATTCTGTTTGCCTCCTCCTGCCTGCTAAGGATAAAAGTAGCTATGTTTTTTTTTCTCTACTTGGAAGTACTTATCACTTTCTGAAGATTATTGAGTTTAGTTTTATTTGTATTCTCAACTCTCTAATGAATTTTAAAGTTATGATTTCAGAGCTTATTTGGATTGTTCCCATTGTTAAGGTGGAATCATGGCTTTTTGCAGTTTTCTAGAGTGTAAGTGTAAATCCAATATATTTTAATAAGGGATGTATTACATTTAAATTTATTAAAATTTATAAATATATTAAATTTATTATTTATTGCTTCTCTAACTTGTGAAGTCTGTGGCATCTGTAAAAAACACATATGGTGTAAACCCAAGGATTACACTAGGCAGACCTACTCTCAAGCCCAGCCTTATATATTGTAATTTATTTCCTAGATTGTGAATAAAGTACAGTATGCTAAGTGAATTTTTCATAATCTTTACATAACTCCAAAATTATGGTTAAATGCATTAAAAAGTTTTGTTAAAGTTCCAACTTTCTAAATTGATGTCAGAGCTTTGCCATTACAATGAATTTTGAATGAGATTCAGCTTATAACTACTCTCAAGAATTGAAACAAATGCCAGCTGTGTCCTCCAAAGTAGACTTTTGTGATGTGAGTGGAATCATATCTCTTTTCTCACTGTGAGAAGCAACAGGATGGCAGAGCTTGTATTAATCATCCTTACAAAGAGAAAAAAAAGATTGCAATTTTTTTTCCTAAGAAGCTCCTTATAGCTAATTAGCAAACAAATCTGAAACAAATCTGTTATTCTTTTATTTTTAATTTGTAAATGAATACATACCTGTCTTTTGTTTACTTCCATTTGATTGTTTGCAAAAATTTAGGAGACAACTAGCAGAGATCTCATTGTCTATTGAACATACAGTTTTACTTTCTGCCTCTCTCTTTATTCACATCTTACCTGTCTCTCAGGATTCAGTTGACCCTACCACATATGGATTTCTTTATCACTAGTGAACTACTCAAACATGTATCACTAATTCTTTCATGAGGCATATTTTCACATTCCAAAAATATTTCTTCCTTAAAAATGGAGACCTTGTGTTTTTTTTTGATCTGGCCCAGCCACCCCTCTTTGTACACATGTACACATGCACACACACACACACATACACACACACAACACACGCACACATAACTCAAATGCTTACTTATTTTACATGGCAGAGTCATATATTTAAGGTATAAGAATTTATGAAAGTAGGAGCTTCAAGATGGCAGAAGAGTAAGATGTGGAGATCACCTTCCTCTCCACAAATACATTAGAAATATGTCTACATGTGGAATAACTCCTACAGAATACCCACTGAATGCTGGCAGAAGACCTCAGACCTCCCTAAAGGCAAGAAACTCCCCACGTACATGGGTAGAGCAAAAGAAAAAACAAAAAACAGACACAAAAGAATAGGGATGGGACATGCGCCAGTGGGAGGGAGCTGTGAAGGAGGAAAGGTTTCCACACACTAGGAAGCCCCTTCACAGGTGGAGACTGTGGGTGGCAGAGGGGGGAAGCTTTGGAGCCATGGAGAAGAGTGCAACAACAGGGATGTGGAGGGCAAAGTGGAGAGATTCCAGCACAAAGGATTGGTGCCAACCAGTGCTCACCAGCCTGAGATGCTTGTCTGCTCACCTGTCAGGGTGAGCAGGGGCTGAGAACTGAGGCTAGGGCTTTGGAGGTCAGATCCCAGGGAGAGGAATGGGGTTGGCTGCATGGAAACAGCCGGAAGGGGGCTAGTGCGCCACAGCTAGCTGGAAGAGAGTCCTGGAAAAGGTCTGGAGCTGCTGAAGAGGCAAGAGACTTCTTCTTGCCTCTTTGTTTCCTGGTGTGCGAGGAGAGGGGATTAAGAGCACCGTTTAAAGGAGGTCCAGAGATGGGCACGAGCTGCAGCTATCAGAGCGGACATGAAAGATGGGCATGAGACGCTAAGTCTGCTACTGCAGCCACCAAGAAGCCTGTGTACAAGCACAGATCACTATCCACACCTCCCCTCCTGGGACCCTGTGAAGCCTGCCACTGCCAGGGTCCTGTGATCCAGGGACAACTTCCCTGGGAGAACACAAAGCATGCCTCAGGCTGGTGCAACATCATGCCGACCTCTGCCACTGCAGGCTCACCCCACACTCCGTACTCCTCCCTTTACCAGGCCTGAGTGAGGCAGAGCCTCCGAATCAGCTGCTCCTTTAACCCCATCCTCTCTGAGCAAAGAACACAAACCCTCAGGCAACCTACACACAGAGGCAGGGCCAAATCCAAAGCTGAACCCCAGGAGCTGTGCGAACAAAGAAGATAAGGGAAATTTGACCCAGTAGCAACAGGAGCAGAGGATTAAATCTCCACAATCAACTTGAAGTAGCCTGCATCTGTGGAATACCTGAATAGAAAATGAATCATCCCAAATTGAGGAGGTGGACTTTGGGAGCAATGATATATATATATATATATATATATTATTTTTTTTTTTTCTTTTTCTCTTTTTGTGAGTGTGTATGTGTATGCTTCTGTGTTTGATTTTGTCTGTATAGCTTTGCTTTCACCATTTTTCCCAGGGTTCTGTCTGTCCGTTTTTGTTTTATTTAGTTTAGTTTAGTTTAGTATAGTTTTAGCACTTGTTATTGTTGGTGGATTGTTTCTTTGGTTTTGTTGCTCTCTTCTTTTTTTCTTTTATTACTTTAAAAAATTATAATTATTTTTTTATTTTAATAACTTTCTTTTATTTTTTCTTCTTTCTTTCTTTCTTTCTTTCTTTCTTTCTTTCTTTCTTTCTTTCTTTCTTTCTTTCTTTCTTTCTTTCTTTCTATTTCTTTCTCCCTTTTATTCTGACCCATGTGAATGACAGGCTCTGGTGTTCCAGCCAGACATCAGGGCTGTGCTTCTGAGGTGGGAGAGCCAAGTTCAGGACACTGGTCCACAAGAAACCTCCCAGCTCCACATAATATTGAATGCAAAAGTCTCCCAGAGATCTCCATCTCAACACCAAGACCCAGCTCCACTCAAGAATCAGCAAGCTACAATGCTGGACACCCTCTTCCAGACAACTAGCAAGACAGGAACACAACCCCATCCATTAGCACAAAGGATGCCTAAAATCATAATAAGGCCACAGACACTGCAAAACACACCACCAGACATAGACTTGCCAACGAGAAAGACAAGATCCAGCCTCACCCATCAGAATGCAGGCATGAGTCCCCTATACCAGGAAACCTACACAATCCACTGAACCAACCTTAGCCACTGTGGACAAACAGCAAAAACAATGGGAACTACGAACCTGCAGCCTGTGAAAAGGAGACCCCAAACACAGTAAGTTAAGCAAAATGAAAAGATAGAGAAACACACAGCAGATGAAGGAGCAAGGCAAAAACCCATCAGACCTAACAATGAGGAAATAGGCAGACTACCTGAAAAAGGATTCTGAATAATGGTAGTAAAGATGATCCAAAATATTGGAAATAGAATGGAGAAAATACAAGAAACGTTTAGCAAGGACCTAGAGGAACTAAAGAGCAAACAAACAGTGATGAACAACACAATAAATGAAATGAAAAATTCTATAGAAGGGATCAGTAGCAGAATAACTGAGGCACAAGAACGGATAGTTGACCTGGAAGACAAAATAGTGGTAATAACTACTACAGAGCAGAATAAAGAAAAAAAGAATGGAAGCAATTGAGTACAGTCTCAGAGACTTCTGGAACAACATTAAAAGCACCAATATCTGAAATATAGGGGTCCCAGAATAAGAAGAGAAAAAGAAAGGGACTGACAAAATATGTGAAGAGATTATAGTTGAAAACTTCCCTAATATGGGAAAGGAAATAGGTAATCAAGTCCAGGAAACACAGAGAGTAACATAGAGGATAAATCGAAGGAGAAACATGCAAGGACACATATTAATCAAATTATCAAAAATTAAATACAAAGAAAACATATTAAAAGCAGCAAGGGAAAAACAACAAATAACAAACAAGGGAATCCCCATAAGGTTAACAGCAGATCTTTCAACAGAAACTCTGCAAGCCAGAAGAGAGTGGCAGGACATATTTAAAGTAATGAAGGAGAAAAACCTACAACAAAGATTACTCTACCCAGCAAGGATCTTGTTCAGATTTTACGGAGAAATTAAAACCTTTACAGAAAAGCAAAATCTAAGAAAATTCAGAACCACCAAACCAGCTTTACAACAAATGCTAAAGGAACTTCTCTACACAGGAAACATAAGAGAACGATAAGACCTACAATAACAAACCTGAAACAATTGAGAAAATGGTAGTAGGAAAATACATATCGACAATTACCTTAAATGTAAATGGATTAAATGCTCCAACCAAAAGACATGACTGGCTGAATGGATACAAAAACAAGACCCATATATATGCTGTCTACAAGGACCCACTTCAGATGTAGGGGCACATGCAGACTGAAAGTGAGGGAAAGGAAAATGATATTCCATGTAAGTGGAAATGAAAAGAAAGCTGGAGTTGAAATTCTCATATCATATAAAATAGACTTTGAAACTAAGACTATTACAAGAGACAAAGAAGGACATTACATAACGATCAAGGGATCAATCCAAGAGGAAGATATAACAATTGTAAATATTTATGCACCCAACATAGGAGCACCTTAATACATAAGGCAAATACTAACAGCCATAAAAGGGGAAATTGACAGTAACACAATCATAGTAGGGGTCTTTAACACCCCCCTTTCACCAATGGATAGATAATCCAACCAATGGACAGATCATCCAAAATGAAAATATATAAGGAAACACAAGCTTTAAATGATACATTAAACAAGATGGACTTAATTGATATTTATAGGACATTCCATCCAAAAACAACAGAATACGCTTTCTTCTCAACTGCTCATGAAACATTCTCCAGCATAGATCATACCTTGGGTCACAAATCAAGCCTTGGTAAATTTAAGAAAATTGAACTCATATTGAGTATCTTTTTCGACAACAACACTATGAGTGTAGATATCAATTACAGGAAAACATCTGTAAAAAATACAAACACATGGAGGCTAAACAACACACTACTTAATAACCAAGAGATCACTGAAGAAATCAAAGAGGAAATCAAAAAATACCTAGAAAGAAATGACAATGAAAACACGATGACCCAAGTCCTATGGGATGCGGCAAAAGCAGTTCTAAGGGGGAAGTTTATATCAATACAATCCTACCTTAAGAAACAAGAAACATCTCAAATAAACAACCTAATCTTATATTTAAAGCAATTAGAGAAAGAAGAACAAAAAACCCCAAAGTTAGCAGAAGGAAAGAAATCACAAAGATCAGATCAGAAATAAATGAAAAAGAAATGAAGGAAACAATAGTGAAGATCAATAAAACTAAAAGCTGGCTCTTTGAGAAGATAAAGAAAATTGATACAACATTAGCCAGACTCATCAACAAAGAAAATAAGAAGACTCAAATCGATAGAATTAGAAATGAAATAGGAGAAGTAACAACTCACACTGGAGAAATAAAAAGGATCATGATAGATTACTACAAGCAACTATATGCCAGTAAAATTGACAACCTGGAAGAAATGGACAAATTCTTAGAAATGCACAACCTTCCAAGACTGAACCAGGAAGAAATCGAAAATATGAAAAGACCAATCACAAGCACTGAAATTGAAACTGTGATAAAACTGTTCCAACAAAAAAAAGCCAAGGACCAGATGGCTTCACAGGTGAATTCTACCAAACATTTAGAGAAGAGCTAACACCTGTCCTTCTCAATCTCTTCCAACATATGGCAGAGGGAGGAAAACTCCAAAACTCATTCAACAAGGCCACCATCACCCTGATACCAAAACTGTACGACGATGTCACAAAGAAAAACTACAGGCCAATATCACTGATCAATGTAGATAAAAAATCCTCAACAAAATACTAGCAAACAGAATCCAACAGCACATTAAAAGGATCATACACCATGATCAAGTGAGGTTTATCACAGGAATGCAAGGATTCTTCAGTATATGCAAATCAATCAATGTGATATCCCATATTAAAAAATTGAGAGAAAAATGATATGCTCATCTCAATAGATGCAGGGAAAGCTTTCAACAAAATTCAACACCCATTTATGATAAAAACATTCCAGAAAGTATGCATAGAAGGAACTTTCCTCAACATAATATCGGCCATATATGACAAACCCACACCCAACATCGTCCTCAATGGTGAAAAACTGAAACCATTTCCACTAAGATCAGGAACAAGACAAGGTTGCCCACTCTCACCACTCTTATTCAACATAGTTTTGGAAGTTTTAGCTACAGCAATCAGAGAAGAAAAAGAAATAAAAGGAATCCAAATAGGAAAAGAAGAAGTAAAGCTGTCACTGTTTTGTAGATGACATGATTCTGTACATAGACAATCGCAAAGATACTACCAGAAAACTACTTGACCTAATCAATGAATTTAGTAAAGTAGCAGGATACAAAAGTAATGCATAGAAATCTCTTACATTCCTATACACCAATGATGAAAAATCTGAAAGAGAAATTAAGAAAACACTCCCATTTACCATTGCAACAAAAAGAATAAAATATCTAGGAATAAACCTACCTAAGGAGATCAAAGAGCTGTATGCAGAAAATTATAAGACCCTGATGAAAGAAATTAAAGATTATACAAATAGATGGAGAGGTACATCATGCTCTTGGATTGGAAGAATCAATATTGTGAAAATGACTATTCTACCCAAAGCAATCTACAGATTCAATGCAATCACTATCAAACTACCACTGACCTTTTTCACAGAACTAAAACAAAAAAATTCACAATTTGTATGGAAACACAGAAGACCCCGAAAAGCCAAAACAATCTTGAGAAAGAAAAATGGAGCTGGATGCATCAGGCTCCCTGACTTCAGACTATACTACAAAGCTACAGTAATCAAGACAGTATGGTACTGACACAAAAACAGAAACATAGATAAATGGAACAGGACAGAAAGTGCAGAGATATACCCACACACATACAGTCACCTTATCTTTGATATAGGAGGCAAGAATATACAGTGGAGTAAAGACAGCATCTTCAACAATTGGTGCTGGGAAAACTGGACAGCTACATGGAAAAGAATGAAATGAGAACACTCCCTAACAGCATACAAAAAAATAAACTCAAAATAGATAAAAAACCTAAATGTAAGGCCAGACACTATCAATCTCTTAGAGGAAAACATAAGCAGAACACTCTGTGACATAAATCACAACAAGATCCTTTTTGACCCACCTCCTAGATAAATGAAAATAAAAACAAAAATAAACAAATGGGACCTAATGAAACTTAAAAGCTTTTGCACAGCAAAGGGAACCATAAACAAGACCAAAAGGCAACCCTCAGAATCAGGGAAGATATTTGCAAATGAAACAACTGACAAAGGTTTAATCTCCAAAATTTATAAGCAGCTCATGCAGCTCAATATCAAACAACAAACAACCAATTCCAAAAATGGGCAGAAGACCTAAATAGATATTTCTCCAAAGAAGATATGCAGATTGCCAACAAACACGTGAAAGAATGCTCAACATCATTAATCATTAGAGAAATGCAAATCAAAACTACAATGAGATATCATCTCACACCGGTCAGAATGGCCATCATCAAAAAATCTACAAACAATAAATGTTGGAGCAGGTGTGGAGCAAAGGGAACCCTCTTGCACTGTTGGTTGGAATGTAAATTGATACAGCCACTATGGAGAACAGTATGGAAGTTCCTTAAAAAACTAAAAATAGAACTACCATATGACCCAGCAATCCCACTACTGGGCATTTACCCTGTGAAAACCAAAATTTAAAGAGTCATGTACCACAATGTTCATTGCAGCTCTATTTACAATAGCCAGCACATAGAAGCAACCTAAGTGTCCATCAACAGATGAATGGATAAGGAAGATGTGGTATATATATACAATGGAATCTTACTCAGCCATAAAAGAAATGAAATTGAGTTATTTGTAGTGAGGTGGATGGACCTAGAGTCTGTCATACAGAGTGAAGTAAGTCAGAAAGAGAAAGACAAATACCGTATGCTAACACACATATATATGGAAATTTACAAAGTTCAGAAGAACCTTGGGGCAAGATGGAATAAAGACACAGACTTACTAGGGAATGGACTTGAGGATACATGGAGGGGAAAGGGTAAGGTGGGACAAAGTGAGAGAGTGGCATGGACATATATACACTACCAAATGTAAAATACATAGGTAGTGGGAAGCAGCCACATAGCACAGGAGGATCAGCTCGGTGCTTTGTGATCACCTAGAGGGGTGAGAAAGGGAATGTGGGTGGGAGGGAGATGCAACAGGGAAGAGATATGGGGACATATGTATATGTATAACTGATTCACTTTGTTATAAAGCAGAAACTAACACACCATTGTAAAGCAATTGTAGTCCAATAAAGATGTGTAAAAAATTCAAAATAAAGACTTCCAGATAGACAAAAAAAAATTATGAGACTCCATGAACTTAGTATGCATTCATTATAGTAATGATAATATGAAATTCTTTAAGTTTATCATTCACATTAACTAAACATATCCTTTATAGTAAAACATCAAGATTATGTTAGAAATTTCATCTGTTTTATTTATAATTTTCTCTAAGCTACAACTGTTATAGTTTAAATAACCATTAGATAGATTCTCAGTATAAATATATAAAATTATCTTGTCTTTTATTAACTTGAACATTGAAATGGGCTTTTTTGTTGCATATTTTAGATTTTAAACAAACAGATGTAGACACAATGATGAGATGTGGTTACAGTTTTCTTTTAATCATTTTCAGAATTAATATTTGCTTTCACAAGTTCTTTATACATTTTTCTTTCTTATCTTGACATTATGACCTTGCATGGCTTGTGTTTTGCTTGGTTGGTATAGAATTAGAAAGTATAATCAAACTCTTGTGTTTATTTATGCATTTGGTTTGAAAGAAAAGGGCTGAAAGCAGTTCTTCTGGTTGTGTTAGGACAAGATGTTAGGTTTGTACATCACTTTAACACAGTCACCCCAGACATTGGTTGTGCTTCCATAAATGAAAAGTACGTGGTGGCTGCTGCTAATAATGGGATTCTGGTTGCTCTAAGCAGAGAAGAATGGGTCGGTAGTTGCTTAAAAATTTAGACTGTGGGACTTCCCTGGTGGCACAGTGATTGAGAATCCGCCTGCAGATGCAGGAAACACGGGTTCGTGCCCTGGTCCTGGAAGATCCCACATGCCACAGAGTGGCTGGGCCTGTGAGCCATGGCCGCTGAGCCTGCACATCCAGAGCCTGTGCTCTTCAACGGGAGAGGCCACAACAGTGAGAGGCCCACGTACCACAAAAAATAAAAAATAAAATTAAAAAAATAATAAAAATAAAAAGAGATAAGGGGGGCTTCCCTGGTGGTGCAGTGGTTGGAAGTCTGCCTACCGATGCAGGGGATGTGGGTTCGTGCCCCAGTCCGGGAGGATCCCGCATACTGTGGAGCGGCTGGGCCCGTGAGCCATGGCCGCTGAGCCTGAGCATCCGGAGCCTGTGCTCCACAATGGGAGAGGCCACAACAGTGAGAGGCCCACGTACCACAAAAAAAAAAAAAAAAGTTTAGACTGTGAAAATCAGGAGACTTTTTGTTTCCCTGAAGAACAATAAAGTTATTTTTACAGAAACTGGTTGGGAGGAAAATGAAAGGTGAATTATATTAAAGTGGCCAATATGGTTGTAATTATTTGAATTTATTCTGGTAGTCAGTTAGTACTGGGTTGTTTTCAAAATGGCCAGTTGTTGGATGGAATTTATCTAGCTATAGATAAGATCAGTCTCAAGATTCATTTGGCTCCTGGTACCCATGAGGTTTGTTTTAGCTCAATACAGGCAAGGTGAATTCACTACTTCTTGAGTGTCTCTGGGAATTTCTGTAAACTAGGGGTTAGGGTGGGAATTAGCTTTATCTTTTATAAAGAGATATAATTTGACAAGGCCAACCAGCTCTATCACAAAGATTATTAGAATTAATTAGAAAAGACACCAACCTTAGCTAACTTCTTATATTTTTATGATATGAGAAGCAATTTAGGAATAACAGAATATTGAGAGAAGCCTTAGGAAACCCTCCCTTGATATAAAGTAGATCAATTAAGTTAGCTTTGTTTCAGATTCTTTTATTCCCCCACTGGACTTCCTTTCATTTAGTCTTATAAAAAGGTATAGAAAAATCTAGTGATTTTCTAGAATTAAACACATGGAGGGCTTACATTATAGCTCTATTCCTAGATATGATTTTCACACTCCTGCTTTTTTTACTCCATAGTTAGTTGAGTGGTAAATTGACTGAGTTTTAAACGTTATCAACACTGGAAACTCTAGCTTTGAGTATACATATTTTCTCCTACAGTATCTGAATGGTCCTAAAATTAAGTCACTTCCCTGCCCTTATTGATTTCTAGAGCTAGAACTTTAACTTGGAAGTCCTTGAAGAAGCTGGGATCAGGAATTTTAGGTGTAGAGGCTCCAGCCTTCCTAAGAAGGGTGACCAAGGAAAGGGAACCATCTGAAATGACTGTGCAGAATGATATGCAAATGCCTGCAGCTGCTGAAAATGACCAGGACAGGCCTGAAAATGTAGTATTTATATGAAATATATTTACTAGAGGAATGAAAAGAAGTATTTTATGAAGATAACAGTGGGCTTGGGCTCCTGCAGAATTAAGAAGACATAGACGAATTCTTAATTCTTGTAGCTGACTTGGCTGGCTTTGGTGCTTGACAAGCCTGAACCAATTTTCTGCAGAGAGTATTTTACTGGTGCTATCATAAGGTAAGAACATGTAATAAAAAGGCCAGGGAGGGTGAAACTTCCTTGAGGAAGAAGTGCCCAGTGGATCTGCATGAGTGTGCTAGACAAGTGTATGGGTATGCATAGTTTAAACAAATATTAAAAAACTATTTGTTAGAGTAACTTTTCTCTCTGAATCTTGGGATAATCATCTCCCATTTAAAGTTGAATGTAATGACAACATTGTTTCATTTGTCTTTGGGGGTGGGGAGGAGGAGGCCAGCTAAAGGAATCTGTGCATAAACATTCTCATTCCTCATTTGGGTAATAAAACTAACAGAAAAGGAAAGTTGGATTCTCAAAGCTCAAATAAAATTTTAGAGGCAAAATAAATAAAAGAGTAGGTTTTTTTTCAGTGCCTTAAAAATATCACTAAGCATCCTTTAGCAAAGACTCTCTAGGCAAACTAAGACAATTAAGAAGGTTGCTAACCAAATACAAAGCACATGTCTTCTTTTATAGCCAAGAAGAAATGCCTAAAAGATCTGACTTACAGGCTGCGGACCTCAGGAGGCAGTCCCAAGAGTTTCATAAACAGAGAGGTTTTGTTCCTTAAACCAGGGATTGGCAAACTTTTTCTTTTTCTTTTTTTTTTTTAACATCTTTCTTGGAGTATAATTGCTTTACAATGGTGTGTTAGTTTCTGCTTTACAACAAAGTGAATCAGTTATACATATACATATGTTCCCATATCTCTTCCCTCTTGCATCTCCCTCCCTCTCACCCTCCCTATCCCACCACTCTAGGTGGTCACAAACCACCTAGCTGATCTCCCTGTGCCATGCGGCTGCTTCCCACTAGCTATCCACCCTACGTTTGGAAGTGTATATATGTCCATACCACTCTCTCACTTCATCACAGCTTACCCCTTCCCCCTCCCCATATCCTCAGGTCCATGCACTAGTAGGTCTCTGTTTTATTCCAGTCCAACTCCTAGGCTCTAAATCACATTTTTTTCTTAGATTCCATATATATGTGTTAGCATACAATATTTGTTTTTCTCCTTCTGACTTACTTCACTCTGTATGACAGACTCCAGGTCCATCCACCTCACTACAAATAACTCAATTTCGTTTCTCTTTATGGCTGAGTAATATTCCATTGTATATATGTGCCACATCTTCTTTATCCATACATCTGTTGATGGACACTTAGGTTGCTTCCATGTCCTGGCTATTGTAAACAGAGCTGCAATGAATATTTTGGTACATTACTCTTTTTGAATTATGGTTTTCTCAGGGTATATGCCCAGTAGTGGGATTGCTGGGTCGTATGGTAGTTCTATTTGTAGTTTTTTAAGGAACCTCCATACTGTCCTCCATAGTGGCTGTATAAATTTACATTCCCACCAACAGTGCGAGAGGGTTCCCTTTTCTCCACACCCTCTCCAGCATTTATTGTTTCTAGATTTTTTGATGATGGCCATTCTGACCGGTGTGAGATGATATCTCATTGTAGTTTTGATTTGCATTTCTCTAATGATTAATGATGTTGAACATTCTTTCATGTATTTGTTGGCAATCTGTATATCTTCTTTGGAGAAATGTCTATTTAGGCTCTCTGCCCAGTTTTGGATTGGGATATTTGTTTTTATGTTATTCAGCTGCATGACTTGCTTGTAAATTTGGGAGATTAATCCTTTGTCAGTTGCTTCATCAGCAAATATTTTCTCCCAATCTGAGGGTTGTCTTTTGGTCTTGTTTATGGTATCTTTTACTGTGCAAAAGCTTTTAAGTTTCATCAGGTCCCATTTGTTTACTTTTGTTTTTATTTCCATTTCTCTAGGAGGTGTGTCAAAAAGGATCTTGCTGTGATTTATGTCATAGAGTGTTCTGCCTATGTTTTCCTCTAAGAGTTTGATAGTGTCAGGCCTTACATTTAGATCCTTAACACGTTTTGAGTTTATTTTTGTGTATGGTGTTAGGGAGTGTTCTAATTTCATACTTTTACATGTACCAGTCCAGTTTTCCCAGCACCACTTATTGAAGAGGCTGTCTTTCTGCACTGGATATTCTTGCCTCCTTTATCAAAGATAAGGTGACCGTATGTGTCTGGGTTTATCTCTGAGCTTTCTATTCTATTCCATTGAGCTATATTTCTGGTTTTGTGCCAGTACCATATTGTCTTAATTACTGTAACCTTGTAGTATAGTCTGAAGTCAGGGAGCCTGATTCCTCCAGCTCCATTTTTCGTTCTCAACATTGCTTTGACTATTCTGGGTCTTTTGTGTTTCCATAAAAATTGTGAAATATTTTTTGTAGTTCTGTATAAAATACCAGTGGTAGTTTGATAGGGATTTCATTGAAGCTGTAAATTGATTTAGGTAGTAGAGTCATTTTCAGAATGTTGATTCTTCCAATCCAAGAGCATGGTATATCTCTCCACGTATTTGTATCATCTTTCATTTCTTTCAACAACGTCTTATAATTTTCTGCCTACAGGTCCTTTGTCTCCGTAGGTAGGTTTATTCCTAGATATTTTATTCTTTTTGTTGCAGTGGTAAATGGGACTGTTTTCTTTATTTCACTCTCAGATTTCTCATCATTAGTGTGTAAGAATGCCAGAGATTTCTGTGCATTAATTTTGTATCCTGCTACTTTACCAGATTCATTGATTAGCTCTAGGAGTTTTCTGGTAGCATCTGTAGGATTCTCTCTATATAGTGTCATGTCACCTGACCTGCAAACAGGGACAGCTTTACTTCTTCTTTTCCGATTTGGATTCCTTTTATTTCTTTTTCTTCTCTGATTGCTATGGCTAGGAATTCCAAAATTATGTTGAATAAGAGTGGTAAGAGTGGGCAAGCTTGTCTTGTTCCTGATCTTAGTGGAAATGGTTTCAGTTTTTCACCTTGGAGGACAATGTTGGCTGTGGGTTAGTCATATATGGTCTTTATTATTTTGACCAAATTTCCCTCTGTGCCTACTGTCAGAAGGGATTTTATCATAAATGGGTGTTGAATTTTGTCAAAAGCTTTCTCTGCATCTATTGAGATGATTATATGGGTTTTCTCCTTCAGTTTGTTGATATGGTGTATCATGTTGATTGATTTCTATATATTGAAGAATCCTTGCATTCCTGGAATAAACCCCACTTGATCATGGTGTATGATCCTTTTAATGTGCTGTTGGATTCTGTTTGCTAGTAGTTTGTCAAGTATTTTTGCATCTATGTTCATCAGTGATATTGGCCTGTAGTTTTCTTTCTTTGTGACATCTTTGTCTGGTTTTGGTATCAGGGTTTTAGTCACCTCATAAAATGCGTTTGGGAGTGTTCCTCCCTCTGCTATCTTTTGGAAGAGTTTGAGGATAGGGGTTAGCTCTTCTCTAAATGTTTGTCAGAATTCGCCTGTGAAGCCATCTGGTCCTGGGCTTTTGTTTATTGGAAGATTTTTAATCATAGTTTCAATTTCAGTGTTTGTGATTGGTCTGTTCACATTTTCTCTTTCTTATTCGTTCAATCCCAGTAGGTTGTGCATTTCTAATAATTTTGTTCATTTCTTCCAAGTTGTCCATTTTATTGGCATAGAGTTGCTTGTAGTAATCTCTCATAATCTTTTGTATTTCTGCAGTGTCATTTGTTCCTTCTCGTTTTTCATTTCTAATTCTATAGATTTGAGTCTTCTCCCTTTTTTTCTTGATGAGTCTTCCTAATGGTTTATCAATTTTGTTCATCTTTTCAAAGAACCAGCTTTTAGTTTTATTGATCTTTGCTATCGTTTCCTTCATTTCTTTTTCATTTATTTCTGATTTGATCTCTATGATTTCTTTCCTTTTGCTTACTTTGAGTTTTTTGTTCTCCTTTCTCTAACGGCTTTAGGTGTAATGTTAGGTTGTTTATTTGAGATGTTTCTTGTTTCTTAAGGTAGGACTGTATTGCTCTAAACTTCCTTCTTAGCACTGCTTTTGCTGCATCCCATAGGTTTTCGGTCATCGTGTTTTCATTGTCATTTTTTCTAGGTATTTTTTGATTTCCTCTTTGATTTCTTCAGTAATCTCTTGGTTATTAAGTAGTGTATTGTTTAGCCTCCATGTGTTTGTATTTTTTACAGATTTTTTTCCTGTAAATGATATGTAGTCTCATAGCATTGTTGTCGGAAAAGATGTTTGATATGATTTCAATTTTCTTAAATTTACCAAGGCTTGATTTTTGACCTGAGATATTAGCTATCCTGGAGAATGTTCCATGAGCAGTTGAGAAGAAAGTGTATTCTGTTGTTTTTGGATGGAATGTCCTATAAATATCAATTAAGTCCATCTTGTTTAATGTATCATTTAAAGCTTGTTTTTCCTTATTTATTATTTATTTAGTTTTTTTCATGGATGGGTTGGGTTTCAAGTGTGCTCTTTCTTTCTTTCTTTTCTTTTTTTAAAGAAGATGTTGGGGATAGGAGTTTATTCATTGATTGATTTTTGCTGTGTTGGGTCTTCGTTTCTGTGCGAGGGCTTTCTCCAGTTGTGGCAAGCAGGGGCCACTCTTCATCGTGGTGCGCGGGCCTCTCACTGTTGTGGCATCTCTTGTTGCGGAGCACAGGCTCCAGACGCACAGGTTCAGTTGTTGTGGCTCATGGGCCTAGTTGCTCTGCGGCATGTGGGATCCTCCCAGACCAGGGCTCGAACCCGTGTCCCCTGCATTTGCAGGCAGATTCTCAACCACCGCACCAACAGGGAAGCCCTTATTTATTTTCATTTTGGATGATCTGTCCATTGGTGAAAGTGGGGTGTTAAAATCCCCTACTATGATTGTGTTACTGTCGGTTTCCCCTTTTATGGCTGTTAGTATTTGCCTTATATATTGTGGTGCTCCTATGTTGGGTGCATAATTATTTACAATTGTTATATCTTCTTCATGTATTGATCCCTTGATCATTATGTAGTGTCCTTCTTTGTCTCTTGTAATAGTCTTTATTTTATTTTATTTTATTTTTTTAAATTTTATATTTATTATTATTATTATTATTTGCGGTACGCAGGCCTCTCACTGTTGTGGCCTCTCCCATTGCAGAGCACAGGCTCCGGATGCACAGGCTCAGCAGCCATGGCTCATGGGCCCTGCTGCTCCACGGCATGTGGGATCTTCCCAGACCACGGCACGAACCTGTGTCCCCTGCATCGGCAGGTGGACTCTCAACCACTGCGCCACCAGGCAATCCCAATAGTCTTTATTTTAAAGTCTATTTTGTCTGATATGAGAATTGCTACTCCAGCTTTCTTCTGATTTCCATTTACATGCAATATCTTTTTCCATCCCCTCACTTTCAGTCTATATGTGTCCCTAAGTCTGAAGTGCATGTCTTGTAGACAGCATAGATACAGGTCTTGTTTTTATATCCATTTGGCCAGTCTGTGCCTTTAGGTGGGAGCATTTAATCCATTTACATTTAAGGTAATTATCAATATGTATGTTCCTATTGCCATTTACTTAATTGTTTGGGGTTTACTCTTGTAGGTCTTTTCCTTCTCTTGTGTTTCTTGCCTAGAGAAGTTCCTTTAGCATTTGTTGTAAAGCTGGTTTGGTGGTGCTGAACTCTCTCAGCTTTTGCTTGTCTGTAAAGGTTTTAATTTCTCCATCAAATCTGAATGAGATCCTTGCTGGGTAGAGTAATCTTGGTTTTAGGTTTTTCTCCTTCATCACTTTAAATATGTCCTGCCACTCCCTTCTGTCTTGCAGAGATTCTGCTGAAAGATCAGATGTTAACCTTATGGGGATTCCTTTGTGTGTTATTTGTTGTTTTTCCCTTGCTGCTTTTAATATGTTTTCTTTGTATTTAATTTTTGATAGTTTGATTGATATGTGTCTTGGCGTGTTTCTCCTTGGATTTATCCTGTATGCGACTCTCTGTGCTTCCTGGACTTGATTAACTATTTCCTTTCCCATATTAGGAAAGTTTTCAACTATAATCTCTTCAAATAATTTCTCAGTCCCTTTCTTTTTCTCTTATTCTTCTGGGACCTCTATAATTTGAATGTTGGTGCATTTAATGTTGTCCCAGTGATCTCTGAGACTGTACTCATTTCTTTTCATTCTTTTTACTTTATTCTGCTCTGCAGTAGTTATTTCCACTATTTTATCTTCCAGGTCACTTATCTGTTCTTCTGCCTCAGTTATTCTGCTATTGATCCCTTCTAGAGTATTTTTAATTTCATTTATTGTGTTGTTCATCATTGTTAGTTTCCTCTTTAATTCTTTTAGGTCCTTGTTAAATGTTTCTTGCATTTTCTCTATTCTATTTCCAAGATTTTGGATCATCTTTACTATCATTATTCTGAATTCTTTTTCAGGTAGACTGCCTATTTCCTCTTCATTTGTTAGGTCTGCTGGGTTTTTACCTTGCTTCTTCATCTGCTGTGTGTTTTTCTGTCTTTTCATTTTGCTTATCTTACTGTTTTTGGGGTCTCCTTTTCACAGGCTGCAGGTTCATAGTTCCCGGTTTTTTTGATGTCTGTCCCCAGTGGCTAAGGTTGGTTTGGTGGGTTGAGTAGGTTTCCTGGTTTAGGGGAGTAGTGCCTGTGTTCTGGTGTATGAGGCTGGATCTTGCCTTTCTGGTGGGCAGATCCACGTCTGGTGGTGTGTTTTTGGGTGTCTGTAGCCTTATTATGATTTTATGCAGCCTCTCTGCTAATGGTTGGGGCTGTGTTCCTGTCTTGCTAGTTGTTTGGCATAGGGTGTCCAGCACTGTAGCTTGCTGGTCGTTGAGTGAAGCTGGGTCTTGGTGTTGAGGTGGAGAACTCTGGGAGATTTTCACCTTTTGATATTACATGGAGCTGCGAGGTCTCTTGTGGACCAGTGTCCTGAAGTTGGTTCTCCCACCTCAGAGGCACAGCCCTGACTCCTGCCTGGAGCAACAAGAGCCTTTAATCCACGTGGCTATGTATTATTCTTTTCTGATAATTCTTTCAGTGTATCCCTTCAGACTTTGTGCAAAGCGATTCTTTGTTCTGTACCCAGCCCTCAGTCCCCACGACTGTCACGGCTTCGGCCACCGGGGCGCCTCCAGATCTGGCAGCCTCAGTGAGGCTGCCCTCCTCTCAGGCTCCGGGGCAGTTCTGTGATGGCAGAGAGAAGAGACCTTGAGCTGGAAGTTCCAGCTCTGCTGGCAACCTTTTACTGTAGAAGTCCAGGTAGTAAATATTTCAGACTTTGTGAGACGTATATTCTCTGCCCCAACTATTCAGCTCTCCTCTTGTAGCATGAAAGCAGCCATAGACAATACATAACCAAGTGGATGTGTCTGTGTTCCAATAAAACTTTATTTATGAAAACTGGCTGTGGTGAGGTTTGGCCCCAACTGTAGCTAGGCAAGTTTTGCTTTAAACCCAAAGCCTTCAGATAATTTGCTGTGAAGAGGCAATGATACATTCAGCATATAACCCAGTTATGCCTTCTTATATGAGCAAAGAAGATTTCTGTTCTTCACCCTTCCTCCTTCACCCCTGTACTTGCTTCATAGCCTAAAGGCAATGTAGAATGCTGGTCTAGTAGGAACTCTGCAGCTCTTAAAAAAAGGTGCCACTTTTGAGCTTTTCCTTGGGGTGCCAAACATAAAAGATAAAGGGCACACTAGTTGTCATTTCTGGAAAAGCAAACTCATTCCTTTTTAAGTGAGTCAGAATGGCATTCCACTCAACATCAGTTGAGCTCCAGGGGGCCCTCACGAACTTCTACAAAAACTGTGTATTCAGAGATGCTTCTGAATATTTCAACCTCATCTATCCTCAGTTACTTGCTCTAGGTCCAGCTGACCTTGAAATGTGATGTAGTGAGAAGAGCCTGAGCTCAGATCTCAGCTTTAAAACACAGTAGCTGTGTGACTTCCTTAGTTATCCTTTAATTTGTCTATTTCCCAGTCTCCTCATCTGTAAAATGGTAAAATTATCATACCCATTTCACAGAATTTTTATGAATATGAAATACATGATGCATGTAGAGCTCTGTACCTATATAGATAGATATTATATATACATATATACAGTCTAATAAAAAGGTATAGGAAAATATAGTGATTTTTCTGGAATTAAACATGTGGAGAGATTTTAGTATAAGCCTATTCCTAGTTATGATTTTACCTCAATATTTTTTAGTCTATAATTAGATGAATGATAACTGAAAGGTCTGGTTTATGTTTTATATATATATATATATATATATATATATATATGTCTATATATATCTCTCAGAGGTCAGTCATCCAATTCTTGTTTATCTTTGTAACCATGGCAATGACTTCATCTACCATTTGCTATCTGAAGTGTGATACAAAAATATGAAGATGTCTCCATATGAATATGGAGACATCTGTCACTGTCCCAAAGGAGGCTGAGCATGAGTGTACTGCTGGACCATCAGAGACAAATTGCAGAAAAGGCATACATGCTCATAGTATTAATAAATGACCATCAGCAGGATTTGTTGACCATTTGAGTCTCTGTCAACTCTGAGTTCAGTCGTGTTAAACATGTTGGATTGATTAGCACTGCTTCTACTCAAGAACACACCATCCTTTTTTTAAAATTTAATAATGTGACTGTTCACCCTCTTGTCTAAGTAACAAGGTAATTTTCAAGGATTATATTACAGTTGCATTTTGTTTGTACATAGTCAGAATGTGTTTCTTCAAATGTCAAAATCAGGTTAGTAGAGATGTTTGTCACGGTGCAAGAAATTTCATCAAGTGAAACCAGGCAAGGCAGATTTCTTAAAAGTTGGAAGCTACACAGTTAATTCAGGTCATCAAAGGTTGTACAAAAGTGATGAAAATAATCAACTGCTATATTAAAACATCCATTCACATTTTTTTTTCTAATTCAAGTGGTTTGTACATGAACTTTTTCTTCTGAATCAACTTTCAATGTATCTTTGTGCAGTGGCAATATCACAGCTCGTGAAGTTTATCTGAGGCACAATTATTGCTGATTGAAATGTTTAGTGTAATGATTTTTCCCACATAATGTTAATTATTTCTATAATATAATTATTCATTTTTATTTAGAAATTTTAATGAATATTTGAAGGAGAGATGTGACTTGGAAGTTCATTAGCTATGTGATTTTCAAGGCCTGTTCAGAGGAGGTAGAGACTGAACATATAGTTGAAAGAACACTAGTCTTGGAGAAAGGTCATGTGGACTCTATCACCTGGGGTCTGTTTTTCCTAGGCTTCCTCCACTAAATCTTTCTAGGCTGCCATTTTCTCATCTGACAGATGAAGAAATAATACCTATCCTATATTTTTCATGGACTTGGATTTTCAGAGACAGTTACAATTTCAAATATTCTAACACTTTGACAGGACATTTGTCTTAATTTCTGGCTCACAAAGCCAGTTACATCGTGTTGTTGTATAACTAAGGTCGTAGGGAACTAGAAGCTGCAATTCAACCTGGCTTTTATGTCTTTCATTTTATGTGCAATTATTATACTCTTTGTCTTTATGGCTTTTAGGCTCAAGATAAAAGCTCCTGAAGCATGAGAGTTGAAAAAGCAGTCATTCACACCTCCTAGTAGCCTTCATTTTCTCATTCCTTTTGCAGTTTTCCTGGGAAATATGACAGGTTTCAACTCTCACAGAGACCTAAAGGATGATTGAGGGAATCATAGACTTATAAATTTTTGAGTTGGAAAGTTCAGTCCTTTGCTTTCAGGTGAGAGAAAAGAAGTCCTGACACAATTCATTTATTACAGTCCATCCTGTGTCCTTTGTGGAAGAAGAAGAATCAGTAGAAGAAAATAGAGTGGAGAATTATTGGCAGAGATTGCCAAGGGATAGGAAAAATGGCCAGCTGGTCAGTGTTAGGGTTTGCACAGGTACACTAGAGAAAAATAGAAAAGTTGTATCTCCCGTGGATATACAGAATTTGGAAGCAGGAAGCGAGCAAAGGAACTGGGGTTCACATGAAGTATTAAGGGGAATTAGATAAAGGCCTGTTTGGAAAGGCAGTGATACAACTACAACCTACTAATTTAAGAAAGAAAAATCCCATTGAAATATAATGCAATAGGCTTTAATCTCTAGGAATTAATTTCTGAAACATAACTGGACATCAAAACAATTCTTATCCCAACAAAACTTCCTCAGTTTCAGTGGCTGCAAAACTTCTTAGGCTTCAATAGCTGCAGTATAGCAATAGCTATGTTAGAATATGGTGAAGCAGGACAATTAAAAGTAAGGAATGAGTAGAGTCAAGTGGGGGCTGAAAGAAATATATTAAGTGTCATTGAGAACTACTCTTAAAAAATTAGGACTAACTATAAATCCAGGGAAATTACGCTGGTGATGTACAGGGCTAAGTAGAAGTTTCTCATCTGCAATAAGCGTCTTTCTGACTAAGAAAAGTTCTTTGTGGTGGTAACATTACTAAATGGTATTTTTATATATGCCAGTGTACCTATGGCAATGAAGATGTGGTAGTTCATCAATTACTTGATTATGATTTTCTTTTATTTCTTATCAGCTGGGTGATCATTTATTTATTCAACACATATTTATTGAGTCATATATTTGATATAATATAAAAATACAGATGAATATGACACAGTCACCTGCCATTGAACTTTTCAGCCATATACACATAATTTTATGTGCACATATAAAATTGAAAAATTCACTTATGAGACATTTTATCTTTGAAAATAGATGAAGAAAAAACTAAGATGACTAAGTTAAAAATAATCAGGAAGTTGTCTTTGACATTTTTGTCAGATAGTTATCTTGGAAACTCTGTATTTCAAAAAGTCATATTACTTTTCCTATCTCTGTGGAAGATAGAGAGAGTGCTTTATATGATTTTCCATAAAAATTCAAAGTTTATTCTGGCTATGTTTTGTTGTATGAATCTCTTAGGTACAAATACTTTGCTCTTTGTAGTAGTGGTTGTTTACCTTGCTGTAAGCAAAAAAATCTGCTTGAATGTTTTTTCATTGATTTTGTTTTTCTACACACCTTCCATTTGTAATGAATCATAATGCTTATGTTATACCAAAATGGACAGCATTGGCAATCTGATTTATATACACTAGACTATTTCTATTGACAAAACAAATAGGACAATAGAACCAGAATGCTAGAAGGAAATTTGAAACGTTATCAATTTACTTGAGCTATAGTCCATACCTATTAAAAAATGGATAAATCTCTAACCATTTTAAGACTATTCAATAAAAAATTTCCTACAATTCCCTTTTGTTATATTTGCCTAACATTTGCTGCTGACTTCATCAATTATATAAATAAGTAAAACATGCAACCCCAAATGTTTTTCTCTCATATTGTAATGGTATGTGTTTAAGTAAATGGGATAAAGTAGAGTGCTAACAGGCAGCATTTCCCCATTGTCAAAGATGATTTTAGAGTTTGCAACTGTAAAGAGATTCAATCTTCTCCCTGAACAAGCTGGGATCAATATACTTTTTACTTAATAACCATCAGTTATCATCAAGAGATCATGCTGAAACAACAGCAACTCAGTAAGATTCTTCTGCCAAGCCACTATGGCAGAGTCATCATAATCACATTTATCTAGTGCAGGATAAAGAACACCAAGATCAAACCACAAAGCAAAAGTGTAATCAGGAACTGGGCCAAAGTACCAGGTTACTGAAAAGAGAAGTTAGAAATCAAGGTATAGTAAGCAGGAGGTAAGGATATTAGATGCACATTCCCAAACTGAAGTTAAGACAGGTAAGAATCTTAAGCTAGGAGGAAAAAGAATTAGAGAAACAGATTGTCAACAGAAAATGAGGTCTGAAAATGTCAGGCAGTAGTGGTTTTGATGAAGGCAGCATTATTTCCTCTATCTTGGCCTTGCATTTCAGATTATCCTCAGCATACTCCTCAGCATACTAGCCATCTTCCCTTCAGAATTCAGGCAGAGTCCAAAGTGGCAAAACCTCCTGCTTGCCTGATCAAATAATTGGCAAGCTAAACCATGTGACACATATACGTTTGCAATCACCTAATTTGGTGAAATATAAAGTTTACTATCATTTGGCACTGGTATCTAGATATAGCCAAGTCTATTTCTATATGTCAAACAGAAGGAGAATAATTATTTGAAGTGAATTAATCCCGGGGAGTTCTTCTAACTATCTGTATTTTGGGGATTATGTAATCTAGGTACCTGAATTGTATGCTGAGGCCTATAATTGATAAATCAAATACAATTTAGCATATAAGAGTACTGAGAATTGAAAATGTTTCTATCAGTATTCAGAGAGGTGATACGTAGGCCCTTTCTAAGTTGATATCAGAAATGTTAAAAAGGAAAATTCAGTCAATCAGTTCATTAAAGATTCACACCCAAAAGATACATGTTGACACTTGAACCTTAAAGATACATAATCTTTTTGCTAAATGTTGAATTTTGTCTTTAAAAAGGAATTTAACTTCCAAAGAAAGATTAAGATATGCAGGGGCTTAATATTTCTAAAAATTTTAAATAAATTTGTTTTTCTTTTTATCACAAGAATGCCAGTATATACATAAATAAATGGTGATGTGTTTTCCTTCTATTGAGGGTTAAACCAGTATTTTATTAATATAACTTTTGGGGTTAATGGATACATACAAATCTTGTTTGGTAAAAGTTGAGGCAAAAGTATATGAGTTTTGAATGATTTAATGTCACCTTAATCTGTCATTTTTAGATTCTTAATCTTCTTATTTATTCATCTGAAAATTTTTTGTCTACTGAGGCAGTTTAGTATACTATAAAAATAAAACTGAGCCAGGTGGTCTGTGTTCTGTTTTTATATTCCCCCACCTATTAGCATTGTGACTCTGGATAAGTCAACTAACTGTTCAGAGCTTCAGTTTACTAATTTATTAAATTGGAATAATAATTAAAAAGTGTCAATTTGTGTGTCAAATGGAGATGATAATAATAATAGAAAAGTTTTTTTTTCAAATTTTCAATGGTAATATTGTTGCTATTTTATTCTTAGGAGTTTAAAGTGAAGATTTTCCTTCTTTTACTAATGTGTTGGTAATATGGTAATTATTGACTGAGAGAGGGGAATTAGTTACTAGAGACTATTGTATCATGTCAGTTTCTATAAAATACATATAATTCCATAGACAAGTAAGTAATGTAATATTGCAAAATATTTGCTGGACTACCTAGATCCTAGATGAAAATACAACTTAAGTGGGTCTATAACTGGTTGAGTTCTAGATCTAAAGAAAGCCAATTAAAGAATTGGTATTAACTTGGAGAAAGAGGTTTCTTTTCTTTTCTTTTTCTTTTTTTTTCTTTGAGATACACAGGCCTCTCACTGTTGTGGCCTCTCCCGTTGCAGAGCACAGGCTCTGGACGTGCAGGCTTAGCGGCCATGGCTCACGGCCCCAGCCGCTCCACGGCATGTGGGATCTTCCCGGACTGGGGCACGAACCCGCATCCCCTGCATTGGCAGGCAGACTTCCAAACACTGCGCCACCAGGGAAGCCCCAAGAGGTTTCTTTTAAGATAACTCTATTATTGGTTCTGTCCCATGCAGTTTTTATTAGTGACTTTGATGGGGATATTCATGACATGATAATAAAATATGTGGAGAGATAACTCAGATTCAGGATCTCTAGAGGTCAGGAGCATCTAGAAAAACTGGCTGAAACTATTAAAATGAAATTTGGAAAGGACCTTCAATTTGTTTCTCAGTCATATCTTTTTAAGTATAGGATGAGTATGACATAGCTAAAGCATAGCTGGCATGAAAAGGTCTGGGTGTTTGCACTGACTATAGATACTGAGTAATGAGGTAGGTTAGGAGAGCTAATATGAAGAACCTAAGAACATCAGAGTTCCTTGAAGTCCAGGAACACTTAGGGGAATAGTGTAGTAGGGTTACCTTTCCACTGCATAATGTTACAAATGGATGAAGACTAACTCTACTTCTGCTATGTTTTCTCTCTCCTGGTATTTCTACACTGGGGTTGACAGAAAGACTGGCATAAGACTCAGGAGAAGTTTGAGGGAACCACACCAAGCTTAATGAATGTCAGAAAATATGGTCATTTTTATTATGTGAGAAGTATATAACATATATTAATAAAGTTTGTGTTCCTTGATTGGAACATTAAATCTCATAAGATACGGGATTTTATTATGTAAGCAACTGATGTCTGCTAAAAAACAAAAACAAGTATCAGGCTCATGTAATTCTGAGAAAAAAGATTCTATTGCATCCTCCTCGTCTTAAAAGAGGCCTTAGTTATTGTTGATTTTACTTTGTCTTCTGTATTAGTCAGGCTTCTCCAGAGAAAACAGAGCCATAAAACATATGGTTTATTTTAAAGAATTGTAGTGGTACAAGTTCAAAATTCGAAGGGTAGGTTGGTGGGCTGGAGACTCAGGGAAGAGTTGTAACATGAGTCCAAAAGCCGAATTCTGCTGGCAGAATTCCTTCTTGAGATGAATTACAATTGAGATGAATGCTAAAAACTATACAGTGCTTTGGAATCATATGACGAAAACACACAGTCTGAATGGTTCAAAAATGACATTTGAGCTACAGTGGATGATTAGAAGTTAACTAGGTAAAAGGAGAACTAGCATGTGTTACCTGCTGTATTGGGAGGGAGTGTGGTGAATATGAAGGTCTGAGAGAAGGCCAGTGCTGTTAGGAAAGAAAGAATAACAGAGAACATGATTCAAATAAGAATCTAGATTAGGGATGGGTCGTGGGAAGTCTTGATAAGCACTTTAAGGAATTTTGCCTTTACCATAAGTGTTAAGGAAAACACTAAATATATTTAAGTAAGGGAAATGCATCATTAGATTTTCTTTCAAACACCTCATTCTGAGTAGGCTGGAGGGAGAGCAGAATGGATGAGGATTAGACCAATTAATAAGTTATTACTTTTCCGGGCAAGAGAAGATGGAACCACAGACTACAGAGATAATGGAAGAGACAGAAATAAGTAGATGTATTGTAGAATTATTTAAGTGGACTCAATATATGGGGTGAGGGAGAGAGAGAGTGCTAAACTGAATGGATAGTGATATCATTTGGGGGTATAACAGACACATGACTAGGACTAGGTTGAGGAGAAAAAAAGGGAGTATATCATGAATTTGTTTTTATTTTTGAGGTGCCATTGAGACATCTAAACAAGCTATAAACTAAATAGCTAGATATACTGGCTTTGAGCACAGAGAAGAGATTTGTTCTAGAGACAAAATTTTGAGTAATAATAATTTTTTCCATAGGTAGAAAAATTTCAATAGTTTTGCTCTCTTTATTTTTTAATTTAATTTAATTTATTTTTTTGGTCTCATGGAGGTTGTATCTGAATGGGTAAACAACCAGGCAATAAATAGTACATCCTATAATATCAGAGAGTGATAGTGCAGTAAAAAATAAAACCAGTATATACATTTTAAAATGTTTTTATTGAAATATAGTTGATTTACAATGTTGTATTATTTTCATGTGTACAGCAAAGTAATTCATATATATATATTATATATAATATGTAATATATACTTTTTAAGATTATTTTCCATTATAGGTTATTACAAGATATTAAGTATAGTCCACTGTGTTATACAGTAGATCATTTTTGGTTGTATATTTTATATAGTAGTGTGTATTTTAATCCTAAAGTCCTAATTTATCCCTTTCCCCTTTCCCCTTTGGTAACCAAAAAGTTTCTTTTCTATGTCTGTGAGTCTACTTCTTTTGTAAATAAGTTCATTTGTATCATTTTTTTAGATTCCACATATAAGCAATATTATATGACGTTTGTCTTTTTCTGTCTGACTTATTTCACTTAGTATGATATTCTCTAGATGAATCTATGTTGCTGCAAATGACATTATTTCATTCTTTTTTGTGACTGAGTAAGATTCCATTGTGTATATATACCACATCTTCTTTATCTGTTCATCTGTCGATAGACACTTAGGTTGCTTCTATATCTTGGCTATTTTAAATAGTGCTGCTATGAACATTGAGGTGCATGTATTTCTTGAATTAGAGTTTTCTCTGGATATATGCCCAGTAGTGGGATTGCTGGATCATATGGTACCTCTATTTTTAGTTTTTTAAGGAACTCCATACTGTTCTCCATTGTGGCTGCACTAAATTACATTCCCAACAACATTGGAGGGGGGTTCCTTTTCCTCCACACCCACTCCAGCATTTATTATTTGTAGACTTTTTGATGATGGCCATTCTGACTGGTGTGAGGTGATACCTCATTGTAGTTCTGACTTGCATTTCTCTAATAATTAATGACGTTGAGCATCTTTTCATGTGCCTTTTGGCCATCTGTATGTCTTTTTTGGAAAAATGTCTATTTAGGTCTTCTGCCCGTTTTTCGATTGGGTTTTTTTTTTTTTTTTTATTGAGCTGTATGAGCTATTTGTGTATTTGGGGGATCAATCCCTTGTCTCTTGCCTAACTTGCAAATATTTTCTCCCATTCCATTGGTTGTCTTTTCATTTTGTTTATGGTTTCCTTTGCTGTGCAAAAGCTTGTAAGTTTCATTAGGTCCCATTTGTGGTTTTTTTGGTTTGTTATTATGCCCATCACTCTAGGACACAAATCCAAACAAATTGTTGTGATTTATGTCAAAGAATTTTCTGTGTATGTTTTCCTCTAGAATTTTATAGTATCCAGTCTTACATGTAGGTCTTTAATCCATTTGGAGTTTATTTTTGTATATGGTATTAGAGAATGTTCTAATTTCATTCTTTTACATGTAGCTGTCCTGTTTTCCCAGCACCACTTGTTGAAGAGACTGTCTTTTCTCCATTGTATATCCTTGCCTCCTTTGTTGTAGACTAATTGACCATAAGTGCGTGGGTTTACTTCTGGGTTTTCTATCCTGTTCTATTGATCTATATGTCTGTTTTTGCACCAGTACCATACTGTTTTGATTACTGTAGCTTTGTAGTATAGTCAAGTCAGGGAGCCTGATTCCTCCAGCTCTGTTCTTCTTTCTCAAGATTGCTTTGGCTATTTGGGGTCTTTTGTGTTTCCATACAAATTTTTTAAAAAATTAAGTGACAATACTACCTAAGGCAATCTATAGTTTCAATTCAATCTCTATCAAATTACCAATGACATTTTTCACAGAGAAAATACATAATGATAAATAACTATAATGACCTTAGTAAACATTTTAAAGAAATTTATATTTTATTCACCACAAAATCATATACTTTTGAACACAGAGTTAGTACACAGAAATGGCTTCCATATTTATTCAGCTTACTAACACTTCTTGGTGCATGGGGTCTCAGGACCACAGTGGGAAACCGCTGAATAAAAATATGTTCCTCAGAGAGCTTAAAGTTCAAATACATGTCATGAACAAATGAGGAGGCAGGGACTCATGAACTCTGGGTTTTGGGTAAGAGGCCTAAACAAAGGCCATGGGTGAAGTCTCTCCTGAACAAGAGTGCAACATGTTGGCCTCTAAATGGTATCCTCACTTTCTTCTGCTTGTCCTGGGAAATCTTGTCAAACCTCCTCTTCTCCTAGATGATTAAAATGTATGGACATGATTATAGTCTGATGAACAACCCAACCTTCTAGATCCTTTCACTCAATAATCTCAACTTTTCATTAGTTATCTATTTTAGCAGGAGTGGGTTTGGGGAAGTCCTGGCAGACTTGACATGGGGAGAACGAATGAGGAAACCAGTCATATCATGTCATATATTCCATTTACAATTCTTGGTCTTCTAAGGCATTTGTAAGCTCTTTATAAAACTGTATACTCTTTCCATCTCCTTCATTCACTCAACCACTGCCGTTGAGTCTACATAATAGAATTCAGGATGACAGACATTTTGGTTAGCCAGTTAGAGCTGGATCTGGAATAGATACAAAGTATATGTATGTGTTTAAAATACTTTTGTTCACTGATCAGACCAAAATTAAGCATGTGAAAGACAGTTTTGTGGATTCTGGGAATATAGGCATTGTCTTTGGGCACAAGGAGTCTACAAAGAGAGATGAATATGTCAAGGAAATAATTGTATGCCTCAGTTACTTCATTAAAAAATATTTATTGAACACCTACTATATGCCAGGCACCATGTTATTCCACAAGGACATAGGTATAGTGATGAGTAAGACAGGCATGGTTCTCATCCTTATAGAACTTGGAATATAGCACGCTATCCTAGGAACCTCTTGTGTACTGAGGAGAGTTCTAGAATTAAAGAGATGTACACATAACAACAGCTAAGCAGTAAATGGCTTGCCTGTTTATTGCCTATGTGTGTGTAACATCTTCCTTACTACTAAAAATATAAATTTGTTGACACATGGCATCCATCCATTCCCCTTTCCTATTAAAACAGAAGCATCTCTAAAACTACCTCACCATGTAGTGCAGCCTCTTTTTTTGGAGAAAAAATAGACTCTGTTGCTATCAATGCCTATTGGCAAGGAATAGAAGGTAGAAGTAAGGAAAGAACTGTGCTCCTTAGGCTGTTATCACCTAATCCTGAGTTTTTACAGGTAATGGTTGATGTGCTTAAGAGAATAGATAAGAATTGTCAGTAAAAGGAGGCTATACTATCTATCAAGCTAAGTGTGAATATTATTAGTAGGTAAGTGATTTAGCTCCTCTTGGGCTTTCATCTCTATTTAGAGTATGATTATTTGGTGCAAAGCAAAACATAATGATTGAAACAGTAAGGTGGGGTTTCTTAAACAATCTACTGATGTATGTTTGAGTTCTTAACTTTGAAATCAGAAGCATTCTAGATGAGATGCATAATACTGAGGGCAAAAAGACAGGGTTAGTAAACTTATGGCACTAGTTAAAATGTCACTTTGTAAAGGTTAAATCATGGTTGAACTGCTCATGTCTTGTTAACTTGGTGATGTTCTAGACCTATTTGAGGGCCAGTGAAAGCCAGAGCTTTGAGACTGGGAAAGCTCAAAACCATTGTGACTTGAATTGATAGATGCTATGAATCAGTCATTAATTTTACTATCAAGGCTCATCATAGTGGCAGGCCTCTCTGATATGGCATGATTTGAATTCAGGTCACCACCAAAAGGCCTCCCAACTACTTTTGGCATCCCCAAATCCTGAAAGGTCAACTTTAAGTGAACTAGCACAATGGAATGTTTTTCTCCTCATTATTAGATGGGAACAAAACCGAGGGGAACGGGAATTTAAATGGGATGGAATAGAGGAAAGAGAAACATTTTGAGTGGGAAGCAACATCAAGAAGGATAAAGCAGTTTACAGGGCTATAGTGGGGGGAATCTTTGAACAACATTGTCAAATCATAGAGTGCTAATTGGGAGTGGCTAAAAGGCATCATGAAATGACTTGGTAATGAGAAGGATGGCAACTAGGAACTAGGGTAAAATTGCAGAAATTGTCATATTAAATTCAAACATCTATGGTTTCGCAGTAGGTACATGATTCAAAATTTGTTTTTCTCTGTGTGTTTGAATGGTTACATTCTTTCCAAGTGGTATCAAATATATGTAATTTTACCAAAAGTAAGTACACAGCATCTTCTCTCTCCTGACCTTAGGATCTCAGAAAAAAATTTTGTGATAATTGCTGTTTCTCAGGATAGAGGGTAAACATATATCTTGCCAAACACACCCTTGAAAAGATCTTTTAAGGACATTTGCTAGGCAGCCCTGAAGCAATCTGTTCTCCTTGAACTCGGGGACAGAACTGAGGCCATCAAATATTTTATTCTCAGTGTCATTTGGGCATCATGCCTGGCCTTCTATTGTAATAATATAAGGACATAGAAAATAATCACCATTTTAAGCCATGGAATACATGTGAGTTTATCCCTATAATACCTCTATTTCATTGCTTTGGCTGGTAAATATCATACTTTAGATCTGGTGACATTTTCTTTGCATGTTGCTTCTCCAGAATATATAGTGCATTTTTAAAGAATGCCTGGATTGAAAATTCTTCATTGATAAGAGACAGTAAGCAGTGTATTACAGGGTACAACAATTCTATAGTGTGCCCATTGTGGTGAATGTAATAAAGAAGGATTTTGTAAAGCTATTGATATCTAATTATGCTTCATCAGAGCCTACAAAATGTCCACACAGCTCTGGCACTTATCCTGAAAATCCAGCTAAACAGTTACAAATGCCAAGAAAATTAAAGCCTTCTGTCTTAGGAACACACACATGGAGTCCATATGTTGGAAAAATTGGTCTGAGCTTTGTTTATTATAATCAGTTACTTTGTAACACTTAAACATGGGATTTAGGAAGGATTATGAAACAACTAAGCCAAGCATTTCTCATAAAATTAATTGATAAATATCTTTATGGATTTTTTAAGGAAAAGACAAAATTTTTTTAAGGGTTTACAAAGCTAGTATTGACAACAGTGTTCCTCTCTGTCTCTCTGTCTCTCTCTCTCTCTCTCTCTTCCCCTGTGGGTATCAGAAAGTTTTTATTTTTTTCCAACATTATTGATACATTTTTTACCCTCAACAATTTTTAAATATACATTACAGTATTGCTAACTATATGCACATTGTTGTACAGCAGATCTCTAGAACATTTTTTTCTTGCATGACTGAAACCCACTGAACAACAACTCCCCATTTTCACCTCCCCCCAGCTCCTGGAAACCACCAACCTACATCCTGTTTCTATGAGTTTGATTATTTTAGATATCTCATATAAGTGGTATTATGAAGTATTTGTCTTTTGTATTTGGCTTTTTACACTTAGAATAATGTCTTCAAGGTTCATCCATGTTGTAGCATATGACAGGATTTTCTTTTTTTTTAAGGCTAAATAACATTCCATTGTCTGTATATTCCACATTTCCTTTATTCAGTCATCCATTGATGGACATTTAGGTTGTTTCCACATCTTGCTATTATGAATAATGCTGCAAATGACCATGGGTGTGCAAAAAAATACTATTCAAGATCCTGATTTCAATTCCTTTGGGTATATGCCTAGAAGTGGTCTTGCTAGGTCATATGGTAGTTCTATTTTTAATTTTTTGAAGAAACTCCATACTGTTTTCTGTAGAGGTTGCACTAACAGTATGTAAGTGTTCCTGTTACTCCATATCCTCCCCAACAATTGTTATCTCCTGTTTTCTTTTTTTTTTTTGAAAATGGCCATCCTAATGGGTTTGGGGTAATATTTCACTGTGGTTTTGGTTTGCATTTCCCTGATGAGTAGTGATGTTGAACATTTTTTCACATGATTTTGGTCATTTGTATATCTTTGAAGAAATGTTGTTCGACTCCTTTGTCCATTTTTTAATTGGATTATTTATTTGTTTGTTGTTGTTGTTATTGAGCTGTAGGAGTTCTTATATATTCCGGATATTAACCTTCATCTGATATATGTTTCATAAACATTTGTTTTCTTTCTATATGTTGCTTTTTCACTCTATTGTTTCTTTGCTGTGCAGAAGTTTTAAAATTTGACATAATCTTATTTTTCTATTTTTGATTTTATTACCTGTGTTTATGGTGTCATACCCAAGAAATCATTGCCAAGGCCAATTTTATGAAGATTTTCCCCTATGTTTTCTTCTAGGAGTTTTATAATTTCAGGTCTTATGCTTCAGTCTAATCTATTTTTAGTTTATTTTTTGTGTGATGTAAAATAAGGGCCCATCTTCATTCTTTGGCATAGAAATATCCAGTTTTCCCAACACCATTTGTTGGACAGATAATCCTTTCCTCACTGTATATATACACTTAGCACCCTTATCAAAGATCATTTGACCATATACATGAGGGCTTATTTCTGAGCTCTCTATTCTGTTCCATTGATATATATATCTGCCTTTATGCCAGTACCATTTTTTTTTCCCTCCTATTTTTATTAAGATATAATTGACATACAATACTGTATAAGTTGTACAGCATAATGATTTAACTTAAATATATCTTGAAATGATTACCACAATAAATGTAGTTAACATCCATCATCTCATATAGATACAAAAAAGAAGAAAAAGAAAAAAAATCCTTGTTATTAGAACTTAGTATTTTCTTTCTCAACAACTTACATGCATATTATACAGCTGTGTTAACTATAGATATCATGTTGTATATTACATCCCTAGTATTTATTTATCTTATAACTAGAAGCTTGTACCTTTTGATTACCTTCATCCAATTCCCCTTCACCCCATCCCACATCTCTGTTAACCACAAATCTGATATCTTTTTCAATTAATTTGGTACTTTTTAAGATTCCACATATAAGTGAGATCACATAGTATTTGTCTTTCTCTATCTTATCTCACTTAGCATAATGCCTTCAAAGTCCATTCATGTTGTTGCAACTGGCAGGATTTCCTAATTTTTATGGCTGAATAATATTCCAAATGGAATATTATCATACAGTTTTGATTACTATAGCTTTGTAATATGTTTTGAAATCAAGATGTGTAAGATCTCCAAATTTGTTGTAATTTTTCAAGATTGTTTTGGATATTTGGGGTCCTTTGAGATTCCACATGAATTTTAGGTTGTTTTTCTATTTCTACAAAAATGCCACTGGGGTTTTGATAAGGATTGCATTGAATCTGTAGATTGCTTTGTGTACTGTGCCCATTTTAATAATATTAAGTCTTCCAATCCGTGAACACAGGATATCTTTTCATTTATTTCTATCTTTAATTTCTTTCAGCAATGGTTTAATTTTTCAGTGTGCAATCTTTTGCCTCCTTGGTTAAGTTTATTTCAAAGTATTTTATTCTTTTTGATGCTATTGTAAATGGGATTATTTTCTTAAAATGCTTTTTGGATAGTTCATTGTCAATATATAAAAATGCAGCTGATTTTTGAGTATTGATTTTGTATAGTGCATTTTGCTTCATTCATTTATTAGTTCTAACATGTTTTTTTTAATGTTTATGGCTTTCTACATATAAGATCATGTTATCTACAAAAACTGAGAGTTTACTTCTTCCTTTGCCATTTGGATGCATTTTTTTAATTTTTCTTGCCTAATTGCTCTGTCTATAACTTCCAGTACTATGATAAATGGAAGTGGCAAGAGTGGGCACCCCTGCCTTTTTCCTGATCTTAGAGGAAAAGATTTCAGTCTTTAACTACTGAGTATGGTGTGGATTTCTCATATGTGGACTTTATTATATTGAAAAAAATTTCCTTCTGTTCCTAGTTTGGTGAGCATTTTTAATCACAAAAGGTATTAAATTTTGTCAAGTGCATTTTTTATCAATTGAGATGATCATGAGATTTTTATCTTTCATTCCATTGATGTGGTGTATTATCAATACATTGATTTTCATAAGTCAAAGCATCCTTGCATCCCATGGATAAATCCCACATGGTCTGTTGTATAATTCTCTTAATGGGCTGTTGACTTTGGTTTGCTAGTATTTTCTTTAGGATTTTTGTATCACTATTCACCAGAGATATGAGTTTGTAGTTTTCTTTTTTTCTTGTTGTAACATTCTCTGGCGTTGGTATCACAGTAATCCTGTCCTCATGAAATGAGTTTGGAAGTGTCTACTCATTTTCTATTTTCCTGAAGAGTTTGAGAAGTATTGGTGTTAATTCTTCTTTAAACGTTTGTAAGAATTCTCCTGTGAACCATCTGTTTCTGGGCTTTTCTTTGTTGGGAGGCTTCTGATAACTGAGTCAATCTCTTTAATAGTTAAAGGTCTGTTCAGATATTTTATTTCTTTGTGATTCAGTCTTGATAACTTGTATATTTCTAGGAATTTATTCATTTCTTCTAAGTTACCTATTTGTTGGCATATGAATGTTCATAATAGCATATTATAATCCTTTTTATTTCTACGACATATAGTATAATGTTCCCTTGTTTTTCTTTTTTGGTTTTTTGAGTCTTCTTTTTCCTTAGTTTACCTAAGGGTTTGTCAATTATGTTTATTTTTCAAAAAAACAACTCAGTTTCATTGACTTTTTTTTCTATGGTTTTTCTATTCTAACATGTGATCTATGTTGGAGAACATTCCATTTGCATATGAGGAAATATATATTCTGTTGCTGTTTGGTAAAATGGTCTATATATGGCTATTAGGTCCAATTGGTCTATAGTTGTTTTCACGTTCTGTTTCCTTATTGATCTTCTTTCTGGCTGTTTTATCCACATGGAAAGTGACATACTGAAGTCTCCTGCTATCATGGAGTTTCATTCTATTTCTCCCCTCAGTTCTGTCAGTACTTGCTTCATATATTTGGGTGTTGTGCTGTTAGGTGCATATATATATATTTATAATTTTTATATCTTCCTGGTGAATTGACCCTTTATCATTATGTAATGATCTTCCTTTTTATTATGACAATTTCTGGCTTAATGTCAATTTTTTCAGATATAAGTGTGGCCACCCCGTTCTCTTTTCATTACTATTTGTGTGAAATATTTTACATAATTTTACTTTCAGCCTATGTGGATCTTCATATCTGAAGTGAGTTTCTTATAGATAGTATTTAGTGGCATCTTGTTTTTTTAATCCATTCAGTTACTCTGTATCTTTAGATTGGGGAACTTAATCAATTTATATTTAAAATTATTCTTTATAAGGTAGGCTTTATTATTGCATTTTGTTGTTCCTGTTATAGCTATTTGTCTCTTTTTTCTTCTTTTGCTGCTTTACTTTGTGTTGTGTTGATTTTTTGTATTGACATGCTTTGATTCCTTTCTCATTTTTTTTGTATATCTTTTTGATAGTTTATTGGTGGATAGTTTCTATGGGGCTTACATAAAACTACTTAAGAGTTATAACAATCTTTCTCAAGCTGATAAATTAATTGCTATTGTATTAAAAAGCTCTACTCTTTTCACATCTCCATTCTATTTTATGTTATAAATGTCACAAATTATATCTTTATGTATTCTGTATCCATTATCATAGTTAAAAAATTATAGTTATTTTTATGCTCTTGTCTTCTAATTTCTATAGCAGAATTAAAAGTGATTTGTGCTCCACCATTATAGTATCACAGTATTCTGTACTTGTCTATATATCTACCTTTACCATTGAGCTTTATATTTTCATATGGTTTCATGTGGCTATATAGTATAATTTTATTTTAACTTATAGGATTCCCTTTAGCTTTCCTAAAAAGGCAAGTCTAGTGATAATGAACTCACACAGCTTTTGTTTATCTGGGGAAGTCTTCATTTTTCCTTCATTGTTGAAGGACAGTTTTGCTGGATATAGTATTCTTGGTTAGTGGGAGTTTTGTTATTTTTTCTTATCATTCAGCAATTTGATTACATCATCCCACTCTCTTCTGGCCTGCAAGATTTTTGTTGAAAAATTCACTGATAATCTAATTGGAGTTCCCTTGTATGTGATGAGTAGTTCTTTGTTGCTTCTTTCAAGATTATATCTTTGGACCAGTCCCTCCCATCAGGAAACTTGCACAAGCCTGTTATGTAGCCTCATCCAACAGAGGACAGGCAGCAGAAGCAAGAAGAATTAGAGTCCAGTAGCCTGTGGAACAAAAACCACATTCACAGAAAGATAGACAAGATGAAAAGGCGTAGGGCTATGTACAAGATGAAGGAACAAGATAAAACCCCAGGAGGGGCTTCCCTGGTGGCGCAGTGGTTGGGAATCCGCCTGCCGATGCAGGAGGCACGGGTTCGTGCCCCGGTCCGGGAAGATCCCACGTGCTGCGGAGCAACTGAGCCCGTGAGCCATGGCCGCTGAGCCTGCGCGTCCGGAGCCTGTGCTCCGCAACGGGAGAGGCCACAACAGTGAGAGGCCCGCATACCGCAAAAAAAAAAAAAAAAAAAAAAAAAAAAAAAACCCAGAAAAACAACTAAATGAAGTGGAGGTAGGCAACCTTCCAGAAAAGGAATTCAGAATAATGATAGTGAAGATGATCCAGGACCTCGGAAAAAGATGGAGGCAAAGATCGAGAAGATGAAATAAATGTTTAACAAAGACTTAGAAGAATTAAAGAACAAACAAACAGAGATGAACAATAACTGAAATGAAAAATACACTAGAAGGAATCAATAGCAGAATAACTGAGGCAGAAGAACGGATAAGTGACCTGGAAGACAAAATGGTGGAATTCACTGTGGTGGAACAGAATAAAGAAAAGAGAATGAAAAGAAATGAAGAGCCTAAGAGGCTTCTGGGACAACGTTAAATGCAAAAACATTCACATTATAGGGGTCCCAGAAGGAGAAGCGAGAAAGGACCAGAGAAAATATTTGAACAGAATATAGTCGAAAATTTCCCTCACATGGGAAAGGAAATAGCCACCCAAATCCAGGAAGTGCAGTGAGTCCCATACAGGATAAACCCAAGGAGAAACACACCAAGACACATAGTAATCAAATTGGCAAAAATTAAAGACAAAGAAAAATTACTGAAAGCAGCAAGGGAAAAATGACAAATAACATACAAGGGAACTCCCATAAGGTTAACAGCTGATTTCTCAGCAGAAACTCTACAAGCCAGAAGGGAGTGGCATGATATACTTAAAGTGATGAAAGGGAAGAACCTACAACCAAGATTACTCTACCCAGCAAGGATCTCATTCAGATTCGATGGAGAAATCAAAAGTTTTACAGACAAGCAAAAGCTAAGAGAATTCAGCACCACCAAAGCAGCTCTACAACAAATGGTAAAGGAACTTCTCTAAGTGGGAAACACAAGAGAAGAAAAGGACCTACAAAATCAAACCCAAAACATTTAAGAAAATGTTCATAGGAATATACATATTGATAATTACCTTAAACATGAATGGATTAAATGCTCCAACCAAAAGACACAGGCTTGCTGAATGGATACAAAAAGAAGACCCATATATATGCTATCTACAAGCCACCCACTTCAAACCTAGGGACACATACAGACTGAAAGTGAGGGGATGGAAAAAGATATTCCATGCAAATGGAAATCGAAAGAAAGCTGGAGTAGCAACACTCATATCAGATAAAATAGACTTAAAAATAAAGAATGTTACAAGAGACAAGGAAGGACACTACATAATGATCACGGGATCAATCCAAGAAGAAGTTATAACAATTATAAATATATATACACCCAACATAGGAGCATCTCAATACATAAGGCAACTGCTAACAACTCTAAAAGAAGAAATTAACAGTAACACAATAATAGTAGGGGACTTTAACACCTCTCTTACACCAATGGACACAACATGAAAATGAAAATAAATAAGGAAACAGAAGCTTTAAATTACACAATAGACCAGATAGATTCAATTGATATTTATAAGACATTCCATTCAAAAACAGCACAATACACTTTCTTCTCAAGTTTGCACAGAACATTCTCCAGGATAGATCACATCTTGGGTCACAAATCAAGGCTCAGTAAATTTAAGAAAATTGAAATCATATCAAGCATCTTTTCTGACCACAACACTATGAGATTAGAAATGAATTACAGGGGAAAAAAGTTAAAAACACAAACACATGGAGACTAAACAATATGTTACTAAATAACCAAGAGATCACTAAGGAAATCAAGGAGGAAATCAAAAAATACCTACAGACAAATGCAATGAAAACATAATGACCCAAAACCTATGGGATGCAGCAAAAGCAGTTCTAAGAGGGAAGTTTATAGCTATACAAGCCTACCTCAAGAAACAAGAAAACTCTCAAATAAACAATCTAACCTTACACCTAAAGGAACTAGAGAAAAAAGGCAAAACAAAACCCAAAGTTAGCAGAAGGAAAGAAATCATAAAGATCAGATCAGAAATAAATGAAATAGTAAAAAAGAAAACAATAGCAAAGATCAATAAAACTAAAAGCTGGTTCTTTGAGAAGATAAACAAAATTGATAAACCATTAGCGAGACTCATCACGAAAAAGAGGGAGAGGACTCAAATCAATAAAATTAGAAATGAAAAAGGAGAAGTTACAACAGACACCACAGAAATGCAAAGCATCCTAAGAGACTATTACTAGCAACTCTATGCCAAGAAAATGCAAAACCTGGAAGAAATCAAGGTACTAACAGGAACCTCCTCTATTTTTAAGGAAGTTCCTTAAAAATCTAAAAATAGAATTACCATATGATCCAGCAATCCCACTACTGAGCATATACCCAGAGAAAACCATAATTCAAAAAGACACATGCACCCCAATGTTCATTGCAGCACTATTTACAATAGCCAGGTCATGGAAGCAACCTAAATGCCCATCGACAGACGAATGGATAAAGAATATGTGGTACATATATACAATGGAATATTACTCAGCCATCAAAAGGAAGGAATTTGAGTCATTTGTTGAGACGTGGTTGGATCTAGAGACTGTCATACAGAGTTAAGTAAGTCAGAAAGAGAACAACAAATATTGTATTTTAACACATGTATGTGGAACCTAGAAAAATGGTACAGATGAACCAGTTTGCAGGGTAGAAGTTGAGACACAGATATAGAGAACAAACGTATGGACACCAAGGGGGGAAAGTTGTGGGGGGGTGGGGATGGTGGTGTGATGAATTGGGCGATTGGGATTGACATCTATACACTGATGTGTATAAAATTCATGACTATTAAGAACCTGCTGTATACAAGAGAAATAACATTCAAAAAAAGTTTATGTCTTTGGATTTTGCAGTTTGATTATAATGTGTCTTGATGTAGGCCTCTTTGAATACATTCTGGTTGGAGTCCTCTGAACTTCTTGTATTGGGAAGTTAATTTCCTTCCTTAGATTTGGGAAGTTTTCAGCCATTATTTCTTCATATAATCTCTCTGTCTCTTTCTCTCTTCTCCTGAACTCCCATAATGTGTATATTTTTCCACTTGATGATTTCGTACAAGTCTTAGTCTTTCTTTACTTTCCTTTATTCTTTTGTTCTCTTTGTCCCTCTGCCTCAATAATTTCAAATGATCTGTCTTTAAGTTTGCTTATTCTTCTGGTTTATCATGTCTGCTATTGAATCCCCCTAGGGAATTTTAAAATTCAGTTATTGTATTCTTCAGCTCTAGAATTTCTGTTTGGTTCTTTCTAATAGTCTCTTTCCCTTTGTTGATGTTCTTTTTGTTCATGTGTCATATTCCTGATTTTGTTTAGTTGTCTATCTGTATTCTTATGTAGATCATTGTACTTCTTTAAGATAATTATTCTGTATTCTTTGTCAGATAATTCATAGATCCCTGCTTTGGCATTGCTGTCTAGAGATTTATTTTGTTCCTTTTATTGGGCCATGGTTCCCTTTCTTCATGTGCCTTGTGATTTTTCTTTTCTGAGTTTAAAGTATTTGAAAAAACAGCCACATCTCCCAGAATTTATAGTCTGGCTTCAGAGAAAAACCTTCACCAATCACTCTGGCTAGAGATTCTAGGGACCTCTGAAACTTTGGGGCGGAATGTGGTGTTCTGGGCCTGTGTGTGTAATTTCACAATTTGAGAGTTTTTCTGGGTTTTTTTTGTTTGTTTTTTGTTTTCTGTTTTTATTTTTTTCAGGAGCTCATAATCGTTTGCTCCCTCTATTGTCTGTTTGTGATACTGAAGACTCTTTGGTACTACAGCAACAAGCCTCCTGGCTCTCCTTTGTTCTTGGTGGCCCCCAGGCACCCAAAGTGTGCTGACTTCCACATAGTTCCTCAAACCAGGTGAGACAGATACCAGTCCCTCTGGAAGTTCTCTGAAAGGCCATAATGCTTTACTCATTCTCCACTCTTCTCTCTCCCTCTTGAAGGAAAAGCCATGAGTTGAATATTTTCCTGATTATGTCAAATTGTGCCAGTCTCCTTCTGTGGCACCACAAGCCCTCTGGTGTTGCAGTAAGTTGCCTTTACTTTCCCTTGCTATCAGTGGTCCTTGGGCATAAAAACTATGCTGATCTTGTTAGTACCTTGAGTCAAGCAAGAAAGAAACCAGTCCGTCAAGCAGCCCTCCAAATAGCTGTAGCAGTGGATGCACATTCCACTCTTCTCTTTCCCCTCCAAGGGAGAAGCTATGAGCCAAGATGAGCAGTGCGGGCTTGGGGGAGGCGCCATTACAGATAAAGTGAAACATCTCTTCTTATTTCCTTCAATGTGGCTGTTCTCAGCTTCATGCTTGCCTGAGGTTACTGCAACTTAGCTGGTTTCTGAAGTTGTCATAGAGGTTTATTATTCTGTAAAGTTAATTTAATGTTTCTGTGGGCGACTGTGGTCTAGGAATTCCTATTCTACCATCTTATCCTATTGAAACTACTTTGGAATTGTCTTCAAAAGAAATACTTTTGAGAAAGGGTTGTTAGAAAATCTTTAGTTCAAATTAAAGCTGTTTCTTCATTTTGCCAAAGTCATCATGTGAATAGTAACTATTTCAGTCCATCAACCAACTAGTTTTCTCCAAGTTACTAAGATTCTTCTGTTAGGCTTAGATTTACTTATATCTTTTAATATTGAAACAAGTAACTGGGCCTTTCCCTCTCTGGTATTTATATCATTCTTCTCCTTTCCATTACCATTAAAATTTTTCTCTCCACATATCTCTTTGTCTTTTTCATGATTATGTAAATTCCTCTCCCATATAAAATACCCCTATGCTTCCTCATTCCATATATCTCATCTTATCCCATTGTTTCCCAAGATAAGCTTAAGAGAATAAAAAAAAAAAAAAAAAAAAAAAAAAAAAAAGGAGTGGAGTCAAATTCTATTTAGCCAGGCCTCCAAACACCCAATTTGTTGTCTACCTCACCACCACACCCACTCAATACCTAGTTCTCTTGCTAACTCTGTATTTTCTTTCAGCCTAGTGTGGGTGTTATAGTTTTCAGAATGAGCACAGGCACTGACAATTTTTGCCCTCCGAAAAATAAGTTATTTTACTCAGTCCTCTGTATGCCTCCAAATTTCCCTTGATGTCCTACTTGGAAACTTAAGAAAGGCTTATAATTACTGAATGCTTACTGTATTCCAGGTTTTCTTTTTTAATATTGCATATGTATCGTGCTATTTAATCTATATAACAATTACATAAGTTATGTGTTTTCAGTTTCCTATTTTATTGATTAGAAAACTGAGATTAGGAGAGGTTGTGTCTTGCCTAATGACACATAACTAGTATGGGGCACAGTCAAAATGAGGGAAAAAAAAGGAATCATCCATGAACCAATAAGCCAAGGAATTTTTAACCATGAAACATGGATCATGACTAATCTGATTCTGTGCATCTGAGGTTAAGAAAATGCCTAGAATCAACCATTTCTTCAGGAAGTCCTGGTTCATTTGACTGGAGAATAGTATTAGAAATGGGCTATAGATGTGCTCATTACTACTGGAGTGTCATTGCTTGTAGGCCATCTCAGCAGACAGGAAATGCATGTATATAAACTAATCCATGTGTATATATTTACAAATATGTGTATATGTAACCATTTGTATCTATATTAAGCTAAACATGAGTTCATACTGATATCTTCTACTCTAACCTATTATACAGTTAATAATTCTAGCATCCCCTTCTTGCTTATCTATAACCTCCCATACCAACAGTGGGAAATGTGGCTCCAACCAACTGCCATCTATTTATTTAACTTTTCAATTCCAGTACACATACACAGCAGTATCAGGGTTGCTAACCTATACCCTCAATGGGAAAAAAAGGAGAACACTTTGTCAACTAGATTTCAGTGCTTATGAAGTATCTTTTGCCTTTATTCTTATAGTCTTCACTCATTTCCAAAGTTACTTAGATAAGCAACCTTTCCCCAAACCCTCTTTAGTGAGATTATTTCATGCACTTTAATATAGTTACATTGATATGTCACATTCTGAATTCCATCCTGGAATCCTGTGATCTCCTAGATAATGTTTTAAAATTTGTATACAACAAGTTTTACTCTTTGTGCTCTAAAGGTCTATGGGTTTTGACAAATGATTACTGTCATGTATACACCATTACAAGTTCATACAGAAGAGTTTCACTACTATAAAAAAGTTTCCCTGTACTTCATCTATTCCATACTTATCTTCTCCCCCTGAAACCCTGGCAATTATTCATATTTTTATCATCAGTGTAGTTTTGCTTGTTTCCGAATGTCATATAATTGGGATAACATAGTATGTAGCTTTTTCAGACTGGCTTCTTTCACTAAGCAACATGAATTTAAAATTGATCTGTATCATTTCATGGCTTGATATCTAATTTCATTATTGCTGAATGTTATTCCATTATAGGGATGTACTACAGTTTATCTATTCAGCTGTTGGAGAACAACTTGGCTGCTTCCAATTTTTGTCAATTAGGAATAATGTTGTTATAAAGTTTTGCATGCAGATTTTGTGTGGACATAAGTTTTCAAATAAGTCAGGCAAATATACAAGACTGAGGCAGAAACTACAAAAGATGAGCCTAGAGTATTTTACAGTACCAGAAAATAAGGGATTCCTCAAAAAACAAATCAAATCCCACAATGACAGGGGTTATGTCAGAAGGACACAGGAGCCAACTGAAAGAGCTCTCAATGACCAAAGCTAGAATAATTTGAGACAAAATAAATAAAATAGTGATGGATTATAACTCAAGGTAAAAAATAAATATACATGAGTTCATATTGATATAAAGAATTTGTTTATACATAAATAAATGTGGAAGAGACAAATCTTCCATTCAGAAAAATTCCAAATACTTTATGTAGATATTTCTCCATGAAAGGGGTGGAGCGTGACCACCCACTCCTTAAGTGGGATCTGCACATAGTGACTTCCTTCCAAAGAGCACAATATGGAAAGACAGAAAAAGAATAGGTTTACAGTGAATAAGCTTGACAAACACTACTTCAGCCAAGTGATCAAGGTTAACATCAGCAGTGGTAAATCATGTTGATAGTATGTACCCTTGATATGGTGTGAGGAAAATAGCACTTTACTTCTGTGTTTGTTCTTCCTCCCATACCTATAATCACAGACTAGTCATTAGAAAATCACCAGATATACCCTAATTAAAGAACATTCTTACAAAGTATCTGACTGGTAATCTTCAAAACTTTCAAGGGCATCAAAACAAGGAAAGTCTAAGACACTGTTACAGCTAGGAGGAACATAAGGAGTTATGGTGACTAAATGTAATGCCTTAGCCTAAAGGGGATCCTGAAACAGAAAAAGTACACTGGGTAAAAAGTAAGGAAATCTGAAGAAAGTATGGAATTTCACTAATAAAATTTGTCAATATTGGTTCATTAATTGTAACAAATATCCTATACTAACATAAGGTGTTAATAATAAGAGAAACTGGGTATGGGTTATACAGAAATTATCTGTAGTTTTAAAATAATTTTTCTGTAGATCTAAAAGTATTTTAGAATTTTTAAAGTTATTTTAAAAAATGCCTCAGCTTGGAGGCACCATGTGCTGGTCATTAAAAGGAAGTGGTTAGGTCTTTCAGAAAGAGGGAACTATGTGACTGGATAGCTTACTTGGTGTTGATATTATTGGAAGGCACTGACTATTTATGATATTTGATTTCTGGGCTTCTAGTATGCTTTTTTTCTTCTCCTCTTTTCTCAAAGTCTGTACTTTAGTCTCCTCCCCATACAGGAGTTACTTGTAACTAGGAAATAGATGTAGGTGTATGATAGAAATACTCTCTAATTTCATTATCAACATCCCAAAGCTTAAGTTCAATTTGGGGAAGAGGTCTGGTCTTCATGTGGTTTGATTAGTGGATATAGCTTTCAATTTGTTTCTGCCATTGCCAAGTGAACTAGACATATTTTTTATTGTTTTAAGACCACCTATAATTGCTGTTCTGTTAGTAAAAGAATTGTCAAATATTAGCAATTTCATTTGCTTCAACTTAATCTCAAGAATAGAAGAGAATCAACATTTACAGGGTACCATGTTAAGGCTTTACATAGATTATATAATTTCATCCTCATAACAACCCTAAAGATAGGTACTATTAATAACTATTTTCTAGATGAGGTAAATAAGGTTTAAAGTAGTTGTCCTATATCATACATATTGAATGAAACATGATTCAGATCCACTTCTGATGCCCAAACTGATTTTCTCTTGACTATAGCATACTGCAAGGTAAAAGCCATCTGTTTGTTGTTTATACTTATATATATGAAGGTTTGTTAAACTTAGCTACCTGTTGGCAATAGATATACCAGGATTTTTTAAATGGCTAGCTTTAGAATAGCCTACCCAAGTACACGAAAGTATTGATATTGAAAGCCATACTTGCTCTTCATTGCGATGCTCTAGGCAGAGACATGAACTACAGTGTTGTAAAAGGATTTCATGGTGATATGTGAGGCATCTCATTACCCCTCTGGTACAGAGAGCTGCATAATGGATGTGAGGCTAACAATCTTTTATCACCTTTTATCTATCCCATTGGCTTGAGGGTGCATGGGGAGGATAAGTGTGCTTACCTTTAAGGATATTGAAAAAAGCTGAACTTCAGACTCTTAGATGCAACTGCTTCCTTGACATCTTCATTACGATGTTGAATAAGCATCATAAACTTCACATGTCTAAAAATGATTCCATCTCCTCACTTCCTCCTCCACCACTTCCAATATCATCATCCTCTCCTCAATCTTCTCCATCCAACTTAACGGAGATAGCATTTACTCAAGTTTTCAGATCCCTAATTTAAGAATTTTGATTTTCTTTCTATCTCATTCCCTATATCTAATCCATCAGTACTTCTTATCAACTCTACTTTGAAAATACTTTCCAAGTCCAACTACATCTTATCAATTCCACACTTATTCACCCTACTCCAGGTCACTATTACCTGTATGATTGTTTTCTGGTTGTCTTTTCATTGTTTCATCTGTATGGCTGTCTTCTGATTGTCTTCTGATTGTTTCATCTGTATGGTTGTCTACTAACTTCTTTCCCCAATTTCACAGGTATCCTTTTGCAGTCCATTCTCCACAAAAATCCAGAAGAATTTTAAATTTTTAATGTGAATTATATCATAACAGTTCTGTGCTTAAACACCTCCAGTGACTTCCCATCACAGTATAAAATTCAAATTCCTTCTCAGGGTTTACAGGACATGATATATATGTTTTAATGACTTCTTGTCACTCTCTTGCCTATTCAATTACTATGCAAAGAGTGATCTTCCTTCATGTCCTCAAAACACAGTGAGACTGCCCTTTCTCTGAGTATTTATCTTTGCTTTCTCATAGATCTTCCCTTACCTGACACCTTCTGTTTGTTTTAGTTCAAATGTTACTTTCCTGTAGAATTTATCCCTATTTTTATGTCCCTCATCTCTATCCTGGAATCACTCTTTATCACAACATTGTATTTCATTTTCTTCACAGAACTTGTTATTATCTAAAATTATAGTGTATATTTATAAAACTCTTAACAAGGCTAGGAGTTGGCAACAGTTGGCACAAACACCTTTGAAAGTCTACAGGGGAAAACATAGCATAAAGGAAAGATCAGGGAATTTAGAATGAAATAGGCAATTTTAAATCCCAGCTTTGTCACCATTCCGTCATGACTATGGACCAGTTACATAATTTTCTGTCTTTCAGTTTTATCATCCATAAAGTAGAAATAAAAATGAGACTTACCACTGACACACATAGTAATCAAATTGGCAAAAATTAAAGACACAGAAAAATGATTAAAAGCAGCAAGGGAAAAATGACAAATAATATACAGGGACCTCCCGTAAGGTTAACAGCTGATTTCTCAGCAGAAACTCTACATGCCAGAAGGGAGTGGCATGATATACTTAAAGTGATGAAAGGGAAGAACATACAACCAAGATAATTCTACAGGAAGGGATCTCTTTCAGATTCAATGGAGAAATCAAAAGCTTTACAGGCAAGCAAAAACTAAGAGAATTTAGCACCACCAAACCAGCTCTACACAAATGCTACAGGAACTTCTCCAAGTGGGAAACACAAGAGAAGAAAAAGACTTACAAAAAAACCTCCAAAACAATTAAGAAAATGATCATAGGGACATACATACCAATAATTATCCTAAAAGTGAATGGATTAAATGCTCGAACCAAAAGACACAGGCTTGCTGAATGGATACAAAAACAAGACCCATGTATATGCTGTCTACAAAAGACCCACTTCAGACGTAGGGACACATTCATACTGAAAGTGAGGGGATGGAAAAAGATATTCCATGCAAATGGAAATCAAAAGAAAGCTGGAGTAGCAACACTCATATCAGATAAAATAGACTTTAAAATAAAGAATGTTACAAGAGACAAGGAAGGACACTACATAATGATCATGGGATCAATCCAAGAAGATATAACAATTATAAATATATATGCACCCAAAACATAGGAGCACCTCAATACATAAGGCAAGCTAACAGCTATAAAAGAGGAAATCGACAGTAACACAAAAATAGTGGGGGATTTTAACACCTTACTTACACCAATGGACAAATCATCCAAAAAGAAAAAAAATTAGGAAACAAAAGCTTTAAATGACACAATACACCAAATAGATTTAATTAATATTTATAGGACATTCCATCTGAAAACAGCAGATTACACTTTCTTCTCAAATGTGAATGGAACATTCTCCAGGATCGATCACAACTTGGGTCACAGATCAAGCCTCAGAAAACTTAAGAAAACTGAAATCATATCAAGCATCATTTCTGACCAAAATGCTATGAGATTAGAAATGAATTACAGGGGAAAAAAAACGTAAAAAACACAAACACATGGAGGCTAAACAATACGTTACTAAATAACCAAGAGATTACTGAAGAAATCAAAGAGGAAATCAAAAAATACCTACATACAAATAACAATGAAAACATGATAATCCAAAACCTATGGGATGCAGCAAAAGCAGTTCTAAGAGGGAAGTTTATAGCTATACAAGCCTACCTCAAGAAACAAGAAAAATCTCAAATAAACAATCTAACTTTACACCTAAAGGAACTAGAGAAAGAAGAACAAACAAAACCCAAAGTTAGCAGAAGGAAAGAAATCATAAAGATCAGATCAGAAATAAATGAAATAGTAAAAAAAGAAAACAATAACAAAGATCAATAAAACTAAAAGCTGGTTCTTTGAGAAGATAAACAAAATTGATAAACCATTAGCCAGATTCATCACGAAAAAGAGGGAGAGGACTCAAATCAATAAAATTAGAAATGAGAAAGGAGAAGTTACAACAGATACCACGGAAATACAAAGCATCCTAAGAAACTATTACTAGCAACTCTATGCCAGGAAAATGGACAACCTGGAAAAAATGGACAAATTCTTAGAAAGGTATAACCTTCCCAGACTGAATCAGGAAGAAATAGAAAATATGAACAGACCAGTCAGAAGCAATGAAATTGAAACTGTGATTTAAAACCTTCCAATAAACAAAAATCCAGGACCAGATGGCTTCACAGGTGAATTCTATCAAGCGTTTAGAGAAGAGCTAACACCCTTCCTTCTCAAACTCTTCCAAAAAATTGCAGAAGAAGGAACACTCCCAAACTCATTCTATGAGGCCACCATCACCCTGATACCAAAACCCAACAAAGATACTACGAAAAAAAAGGAAATTACAGACCAATATCTCTGATGAATATAGATGCAAAGCTCCTGAACAAAATACTAGCAAACTGAATCCAACAACACATTAAAAGGATCATAAAGCATGACCAAGTGGGATTTATCCCAGGGATGCAAGGATTCTTCAATATACGCAAATCAATCATTGTGATACACCGTATTAACAAATTGAAGAAGAAAAACCATATGATCATCTCAATAGATGCAGAAAAAGCTTTTGACAAAATTCAACATCCATTTATAATAAAAGCTCTCCAGAAAGTAGGCATAGAGGGAACCTACCTCAACATAATTAAGGCCATATACAACAAACCCACAGCAAACATCACTTTCAATGGTGAAAAACTGAAAGTATTTCCTTTAAGATCAGGAGCAAGACAAGGATATCCACTCTCACCAGTATTATTCAAAATAGTTTTGGAAGTCCTAGCCAAAGCAATCAGAGAAGAAAAAGAAATAAAATGAACACAAATTGGAGCAAAAGAAGTAAAACTGTCACTGTTTGCGGATGACATGATACTATACACAGAGAATCCTAAAGATGCCACCAGAAAACTACTAGACCTAATCAATGAATTTGGTAAAGTTACAGGCTACAAAATGAATGCACAGAAATCTCTTGCATTCCTATACACTAATGATGAAAAATCTGAAAGAGAAATTAAGGAAACACTCCCATTTACCATTGCCACAAAAAGAATAAAATACCTAGGAATAAACCTACCTATGGAGACAAAAGACCTGTATGCCAAAAATAATAAGACACTGCTGAAAGAAATTAAAGATGATATCAGCAGATGGAGAGATATACGATGTCCTTGGATTAGAAGGATCAATATTGTGAAAATGACTATACTACCCAAAGCAATTTAGAGATTCAATGCAATCCCTATCAAATTACCAATGGCATTTTTTACAGAACTAGAACAAAAACTCTTAAAATTTGTATGGAGACACAAAAGACCCCGAATAGACAAAGAAATCTTGAGGGAAAAAAACGGAGCTTGAAGAATCAGGCCCCGTGACACCAGACTATCCTACAAAGCTGCTGTAATCAAGACAATATGGTACTGGCACAAAAACAGAATTATTGATCAATGGAACAGGATAGAAAGCCCAGAGATAAACCCTTGCACCTATGGTCAACTAATCTATGACAAAAGAGACAAAGATATACAATGGAGAAAAGACAGTCTCTTCAATAAGTGGTGCTGGGAAACCTGGACAGCTACATGTAAAGGAAAGAAATGAAACACTCTCTAACACCAGACACAAAAATAAACTCAAAATTGATTAGAGACCTAAATGTAAGAATGGACACTATACTCTTAGAGGAAAACATAGGAAGAACACTCTTTGATATAAGTCACAGCAGGATCTTTTTTTTTTTTTTTTATTTTTGTGGTACATGGGCCTCTCACTGTTGTGGCCTCTCCCATTGCGGAGCACAGGCTCCGGACGCACAGGCTCAGCGGCCATGACTCACGGGCCCAGCCGCTCTGCGGCATGTGCGATCATCCCGGACCAGGGCACGAACCCGTGTCCCTTACATTGGCAAGAGGATTCTCAACCACTGCGCCACCAGGGAAGCCCAGCAGGATCTTTTTTGATCCACCTCCTAGAGTAATGGAAATAAAAACAAAAATAAACAAATGAGACCTAATGAAATTTCAAGCTTTGCACAGCAAAGGAAACCATAAAGAAGAACAAAAGACAACCCTCAGAATGGGAGAAAATATTTGCAAATAACTTAACAGACAAATGATTAATCCCCCAAATATATAAACATCTCATGCAGCTCGATATTAAAAAAACAAACAACCCAATCCAAAAATGGGCAGAAGACCTAAATAGACATTTCTCCAAAGAAGACATACAAATGGCCAAAAAGACCATGAAAAGCTGCTCAACATCACTAATTATTAGAGAAATGAAAATCAAAACTACAATGAGGTAGTGTACATATCTCATTGTAGTTTTGATACACTACCAAACGTATAATAGATAGCTAGTGGGAAGAAGCCGCATAGCACAGGGAGATCAGCTCAGTGGTTTTTGACCACCTAGAGGGGTGGGATAGGGAGGGTGGGAGGGAGGGAGACACAAGAGGGAAGATATATGGGAACATATGTATATGTATAGCTGATTCACTTTGTTATAAAGCAGAAACTAACACACCATTGTAAAGCAAATATACTCCAATAAAGATGTTAAAAAAATCCAAAAATGGGCAGGAGACCTAAATAGACATTTCTCCAAAGAAGACATACAGATGGCCAAGAAGCCCATGAAAAGCTGCTCAACATCACTAATTATTAGAGAAATGCAAATCAAAAGTACAATGAGGTATCGTCTCACACCAGTGAGAATGGGCATCATCAGAAAATCTACAAACAACAAATGCTGGAGAGGGTGTGGAGAAAAGGGAACCCTCTTGCACTGTTGGTGGAATCGTAAATTGATACAGCCACTATAGAGAACAGTATGGAGGTTCCTTAAAAATCTAAAAATAGGATTACCATATGATCCAGCAATCCCACCACTGGGCATATACCCTGTGAAAACATAATTCAAAAAGACACATGTGCCCCAATGTTCATTGCAGCACTATTTACAATAGTCAGGTCAGGGAAGCAAACTAAATGCGCATTGACAGATGAATGGGTAAAGAAGATGTGGTACATATATACAATGGAATATTACTCAGCCATAAAATGGAACAAAATTGGGTCATTTGTAGAGACATGGATGGACCTAGAGAGTGTCATACAGAGTGAAGTAAGTCAGAAAGAGAAAAACAAATATTGCATATTAACACATTTATGTGAAATCTAAAAAGATGTTGCAGATGAACTGGTTTGCAGTGCAGAAATTGAGACACAGATGTAGAGAACAAATGTATGGACACCAAGGGGGTATGCGGCATGGTGTTGGGGGTGGTGGTGTGATGAATTGGGCGATTGGGATTGACATGTATACAGTGATGTGTATAAAATTGATGACTAATAAGAACCTGCTGTATAAATATATATATATATTATTCAAGTCATCCAATGATGGAATGTCCCAGTTGATTGTATGACTGATTTGTCCAATAACAGAGTAAAAAAAAATAAAGAAGAGACTTCAAAATTTTCAGTTTGAAGATTTGATAAGGCTACTGTCTCAGTATAGGGACAATTACATAGTAGAAGCTCAACTATCCTTTCCCCAAAGTGTTGATACCTTTCATTTTTAAACATCTGGTTTTGGTTCTCATGTGCTAGCCAAATCTCATTTCCTCATGCTATAGCCAAGGCCAATGGAAAATTTTCCAGTGGTGCTGATGTCTCTTGATATGCCCTCCATTTTCCTTTTTACATGTTCAACTCTTATACTGTGTTTAAAACATAGTGAAAATATAGAAATAGCAAAGCCTCTCTTGTTGAGCTAGTTTTCAATGTAGTCTTTCTTTTCATGATTTCCATAAAATAACATTTATAGCCACAAGAGATGGGTTATAAGAACTTGGGGCTCCCTAAATTCTTGGATACTACTAAATGTGATATTGACCTTAGGTTGTTAGTTATATTTACTCACTAGCCATGTGCTTTGCTCCCACATACCTGCCTCTCAGTGAATGATACTTTATATACATTATTATTTCATATTCACAAACCTATGATAATTTTGCATGATCTCCATTACAAATTGTTATGTGTCACGGACCTGCATGTGAGGAGACAAAAATAAAATATTAAGTCCATGTATGAGAAGTGTCTACTGTGCTTTAATTTGTACCTATCAGTCCCTGCATTGCCAGTCCTGTCAACAAAATCTTGAGTAATTTTTTTCCAAGACAGGTGTATTTTTGATAATGCAGATGAACTATGTGTAAGCTCCTTATCTCCTGTACCCCTAGCTACTGAGTGGGATTCTGTTTCAAATCATATAAACTAACTAAGAGTTACAACTTACTGAGTACTTCCTTTGAACATCTTAACTTCTTGGAAATTCTAATTTTCATGTATCTTTCGGTGAAGAGAGTGGGTTCATTCATCCAGTTATGTTCAAATACTGTTTCTACCTCTTACTGATGCTACAACCTTAGGAAATTGTACTTAAATCCTTTGAACCTCAATCTCCTCACTTGAAGACAATAGTAGTTTTTACCTAGTAAGGTTTTTGAGGATTAAGTGAGATAATGTATATAGAGATCATAAAATAGTGCCTGGCATGTACGAAGTACTCAGTAAGTGGTAACTCTACTTTGAGTTAAACATATTCCTTTTGAAGGTGGGGCTAGGAAGAAAACTATAGCTTTTCTACATCACAGAGTGGTTTCTTCAAAGGGTCTCATGTGGTATTTCTTAAACTTTAGTGCATGAGATTCACCTGGGGGAGCTTTGTAACTATACAAATTCCATGGCCTCACCCCTGGACTATCTGATTCCATAGGCCTAAGATGTGACCTATTTACCAAGCACTTGAGTTGATTCTAATGTTTATAGTCCATAAATCACATTTTGAAAAAGCAACAAAAATGGACATACCTGATTTGAATCATCCTTGAGAATTAATAAGAATTTAAGAATGTTGTCACCAATAAAAATGAGAGTATTTTAAATCTTTCTGATGTTTCAAAAGGGCATAGAGTATCCTCTTATTTTCTCCTCTGCAAATTTGAAACAGCCAGTGCTACTACTGCCATGTATCATTAGTAAAGAAGAAGCTACTGGTGTAGAATTGAAAAGCCAAAAGGGACATCTGAAAATGGGTAGTTGTCATAAATTTTCCTGTACCATACTGAGGGCTTGATATGAAAGTATTTTAGCAATATGAGTGATGACATAGTTTGTCTGTGTGTACATATATCAGATGTCTCCTTGGCAAATAAAAAGCAACAGTAACTCCTAATGCGTTATATATATTTTGTGTCTAATAATTGCTTTGAGGTACCTCTTTATAGGCAAGAATGTTCAAATGTTTGGAACTAAAAAGAGACTGGTTGAAAAGTGAAACAATTAGTAAAATTGGTAAAAGGGCATTTGTGTTCTAAATTGCCCTTATGATTTCTGTAGCTTTAAAATTTATTCATTTCACATTCTTCCCCCTCAAACAGACTTGGCAGATGAAAACATCAGTTGCAGCTTTACTGCTGGACACTTGTGGGCAAGATATTAGGAACAGAGGAATACAATATAACATATTAGGCCCCAAGAAGAAACAGGTGAGACGCTTAGGGAAATTAAATCATTTAAAAGCAGCCTTGTACGTGGGAGAATTGGAAAAAATGCACACACCGAGGACCAGAGAAGGCACACAGCCGGAAGAGACATGAGACGAATTTTAGCCTTCATGCTGGGCTGATTAATGAATATTTTCCTCCACTCAGAGCCAGTCTGCAAAGACTAGGAAAGGAGGCTGTCTTTTCAAATGTCCTGTTTTCAACAAAAGATCACGATGCATACAAAGAAATAGTCTTTCATTGAATGGACCATGGAAACATGTTCCATTCAGTGGAAGAAAATTAATCTCCAGAAACTGACCCTAAAGACAACATATGATTTAGACTTATAACTAAAGACTTTAAAACAACTGTTTTAAATACAAAGAGATAAAGGAAAACACAAAGAACTAAAGGAAATCAGGAAAATGATATATGAGCAAAATAATATCAACAAAGGGATAAAAATTATGAAAAAGAATAAGACAGAAAATTTAGAGCTGAAAAATACAGTAATTGAATAGAAAAATTCACTAGAGGGGTTCAAAGAGAGGACTTAGGCAGAAGAAAGAATCAACAAACTTGATGATAGTTTCATTTGCAATTATCAAGTCTGAGGTGCGAAAAGAAAAAAGAATGATGCATAGTGAACAGAGGCTAAGAGATTTATGAGACATCATCAAATGCACCAACACAGGCATACCACAGAGATGTTGCAGATTTTGTTCCAGGGTACTGCAACAGAGCGAATGTATAATGAAGTAAGTCACAGGAATTTTTTTGTTTCCAAGTGCATATAAAAGTTAGATTTACACTATATTGTATTCTATTAAGTGTGCAATACCATTATGCCTATAAAAACAATGTATGTACTTTAATTAAAAAATAATGCTGGGGGCTTCCCTGGTGGCGCAGTTGTTGAGAGTCCGCCTGTCGATGCAGGGGATGCGGGTTCGTGCCCTGGTCCGGGAGGGTCCCGCGTGCCGCGGAGCGGCTGGGCCCGTGAGCCATGGCTGCTGGGCCTGCGCGTCCGGAGCCTGTGCTCCGCAATGGGAGAGGCCACAGCAGTGAAAGGCCCGCGTACCGCAAAAAAAAAAAAATAATAATAATAATAATGCTGGGGCTCCCCTGGTGGCGCAGTGGTTGAAAGTCCGCCTGCCGATGCAGGGGACATGGGTTTGTGCCCCAGTCTGGGAAGATCCCACATGCTGCAGAGTGGCTAGGCCCGTGAGCCGCTGAGCCTGTGCGTTTGGAGCCTGTGCTCCATAATGGGAGAGGCCACAACAGTGAGAGACCCACGTACCGCAAAAAACAAACAAACAAAAAACCAAAGAATACATGGCTTTTTTGTATTTAAAAAAAAAATAAAAAATAATGCTGTTGGAAAAAATGACACCAACAGATTTTCTTGATGCAAGGTTGCCACAAAATTTCAATTTGTAAAAACTGGAGCATCTGCGAAGCCCAATAAAGTGAAGCACAATAAAATGAAGTATGCTTATATGTGTATTATGGAAATCCCAGAAGGAGAAGATAGAAAGGGGCAGTGAGCTTATTTAAAGAAATTATGGCTAAAAATATTCCAAATTTGAGGAAAGAGATGGATATACAATTTAATATTTTAGTATATTCAATGAGTTGTGCAACTATCAACACCATCACATTTTCATCACCCCAAAAAGAAACAACATATCAGTTAACAGTCACTCCTCATTTGCCCCTAACTCCCACCACCCTAGTCAACCAATAAACTAATTTATGTCTAAATTTCACTTCTCTGGACATTTCATGTAATTGAAATCATAAAATATGTGACCATTTTTGTCTCACTTCCTTTACTGAGAATAATGCTTACAAGGTTCACCTGGGTTGTAACATGTATTGTAACTCCATTATTTTTTTTTTTTTTTTTTTTTTTTGCGGTATGCGGGCCTCTCACCGCTGTGGCCTCTCCCGTCGCGGAGCACAGGCTCCGGACGCACAGGCCCAGCGGCCATAGCCCACGGGCCCAGCCGCTCCGCGGCATGCGGGATCCTCCCGGACCAGGGCACGAACCCGTGTCCCCTGCATCGGCAGGCGGACTCTCAACCACTGCGCCACCAGGGAAGCCCTGTAACTCCATTATTTTAGTGGCCAAATAATGTTCCATTTATAGGTATATCACATTTTATTTATCCATTCATTAATTTATAAAAATTTGTGTTTCCACATTTTGACTATTATGAATAATGCTGCTATAAAGTTATCGTGCAAATTTTGTGTGGATATGTTTTCAATTATTTTAGTTATTTAACTAGGAGTGGAATTCTTAAGTCATAATGTAACTCTATGTTTAATCTTTTGAGGAGCTGCCATACTTTTTTTGCAGAACACTGTACCATTTTATATTCCCAGTAGCAGTGTACAAGTGTTCCAGCTTGTCTTCATACTTGTTGACCTTTCTTATTGTCTTTGTTTTTTATTTTATCTACCCTAGAGGCTATAATATGATATCTACTTGTGGTTTTGATTTGCATTGCCCTAATGACTAGTAATGTTGAACATCTTTTCATGTACTTCTTGACAATTTTTATATATTCTTTGGACAAATGCCTATTGAAATCCTTTGCCCATTTATTAATTGGTTTATATGTCTTTTATTTTTAGGTTATAAAAATTCTTCATATATATTCTGGGTAAAATTTCCTTATCTAACAACAAGGACCTACTGTATGACACAGGGAACTATATTCAATATCTTGTAATAACCTATAATGGAAAACAATCTGAAAAAGAATATATGTGTGTATGTGTGTGTATATATATATATATATATATATATATATATATATATATATATATATAAAACTGAATCACTTTGCTGTATACCTGAAACTAACACAACATTGTAAATCAACTATACTTCAATTTAAAAAAAATGTTTTTTTAAAAAGTCCTTTATCTAACAAACATTATGCAAATATTTTGTCTCATTCAGGAGGTTGTCTTTTCACAAAGAGCACAGTGAAGTAAGTTTCTCTAAATATTTCTGTTAATTTGATGAAGTCCAACTTATCTATATTTTCTTTTACTTTCAGTGTTGTATTTAAGAAGTCTTTGACTAATCAAAGAACACAAAGATTTAGTAGTATATTTTATTCTAACAGTTTTATAATTTTACCTCATACATTCAGGTTTATGATCCATTTGGAGTTAATTTTAGGGTATAGTTTAAGAAAGGGTTCCAACTTTACTCTTTTGTATGTGGATATCTAACACCATTTTTAGAAAAGACTATCCTTTCCTTCATTGACTTGTCTTGGTAACCGTGTCAAAAATCAATTGTCCATAAAGGTATAGGTTTATTTCTGGACTCTTTATTCCATTGATCTATCCTTATGCCAGTAATACACTGTTTTGATTACTGTAGCTTTGTAGTAAGTTTTAAAATCAGGAAATGTGAGTCCTCCAACTTTATTCTTTTTCAATGTTGTTTTATCTATGCTTCTGGCATTTTCATATAAAATTTAGAAACAAATTGTCAATTTCTGAAAAAAGGAAACTAGAATTTTTACATAAATTACATTGAATCTGTAGATTTGGGAAGTATTGTCATCTTAAAAATATTGTCTTCTGCTCCATGAACACAGGATATCTGTCTGTTTAATCAGGTCTTTACATTCTTTCAACAATGCATTTTTTCAAAGTATAAATTTTGCACTTCTTTTGTTAAGTTTATTCTGAGGTATTCTTTTTTATATTATTTTAAATGGAATTCTTCTTGATTTTATTTTTGGATTTTTTTTTGTTTTGCTTTATTTGTAATAATTCCATTTTTGTACCAAAGAGATTTTCTAGAACTGAATATCTCTATTAATGAAAAGGCAACAATCTTGTGTTAAATAAGTAAGGGTAAAGAAGAAAAACAAAACCTAGATTTTTTTTCAATTCATGAGCTTATACTTTATTTAAACTTAAGTGCATGATGAAATATAAGGCTCATGATACTTTTCCCTGTGGTATCACATCATAAAATATGAAGGGTGAGAACAAGGAGAGATGGAGATGGATTTTGATTTTGGAGCTCCTCCTTAACTGGGTTGATTTTGAATAAGATCTTTAAAGGATAGAAATGTGTGAGCAAAGGGAGACAAAATGGCATTTTGGATTAAAGGAGACACTGTGAGGAAAAACATAGTTAAGAGAGTAATTTACTGGTATATGTTTGGGTAACAGTTCCTTGAATTGGGTGGCTGGGATTGATAGGGCAGATCAATTTTAGATAAAACAGAGTGTATACAGGGATCATTTTATAGAATACTGAGAAATATGGACTTTATATTACAAGTGTTGGAGAAACTGTTAAGTGTTTCTGAGGAAAGACATGAGATGAGCAGATTATATTTTAGAAATATAATTATGATAAAATATAGGGAGGAACTGGTAGTGGGAAGCCAGATAGGGCTCTAATGTAATATTCTAGATGTGAGATAATATGGTCTTGAGCTTAAATTATGAGAGAACAAAAGACAACTCTAGGGAAATTTACATAGAAGAGGTATACGGTAAAAGAGGAGCCCCATGGTGAGGTGCCGACATACTGAACAGTTGTGATTAGACTGATAGGGGTAAAACAAGAAGAGTAGAAAATCATGGGACTACGATGGAAGAGAGAGAATCAAGAATTAATGGTCATCAATGTCAACATAAGGACCAAGGCAATGCTATCAAATTTGGGGATTTGGAAGTCAAAAATGACTTTTGACCACTATTTCAATGAAGAGTTAAGGGGCAATTAAAGCAGAATTCTAAACCTATCTTTAAAAACAGTTTAAAAACTAACTTGTCTATCCTATGTCTTGTGTTTGTAGAACCTTCATGCTAATGTAGATTATTTTCAAACTATTACTAGAGAGATAAATACAACATAAAATGCCTGCTTTCAAAAAGCATTTTAATAGATTTGATGAGGCATTTGTTGTCTTTTAATCATACAATATCTGATTTGCAGAGAAGCATTTATGAAGTATATTCAGCATAGAAGAATTAAATATTATTACTTTTTAATTATGTCAAACTTACTTAAGCAATGAAGACAAATGTGGAAAAAATCTCTAAGGAAGGTGTGGAGTGCTAAGGCACAGCATCTTCACTCTCAGCAAAGTCAACACTAGTTGGATGACTCTATGCCTCCCATTTCTGGGAAGAACAACTGAAAACATTAGTGTGTATAGAAGATAAGCTACATCTCCAGTATTAAGTCAAAGCTTTAAATGCGTCCCAGCTCTCTTCCAGTCCTATATTGTTTCTTTTTTTTCCTTCTTTTTTGAGCTTTTAGGGAACTAAGGCTTTCTTCTTTTTAACATCCTTATTGGAGTATAATTATTGTACAATGTTGTGCTACTTTCTGCTTTATAACAAAGTGAATCAGCTATACATAGACATATATCCCCATATCTCCTCCCTCCAGCATTTCCCTCACACCCTCCATATCCCACCCCTCTAGGTGGTCACAAAGCACAGAGCTGATCTCCCTGTGCCATGCATCTGCTTCCCACCAGCTATCTATATTACATTTGGTAGTGTATCTATGTCCATGCCACTCTCTCACTTCATCCCAGCTTATCCTTACCCCTCCCTGAGTCCTCAAGTCCATTCGTTACATCTGCATCTTTATTCCTGTCCTGCCCCTATGTTTTCAGAACCTTTTTTTTAGATACCATATATATTTCTTAACATATGGTATTTGTTTTTCTCTTTATGACTTCCCTCTGTATGACAGTCTCTAGGTCCATCCACCTCACTACAAATAACTCAATTTCATTTCTTACTATGGCTGAGTAATATTCCATTGTATATATGTGACACATCTTCTTTATCCATTCATGTGTCAATGGACATATAAGTTGCTTCCATGTCCTGGCTATTGTAAATAGTGCTGCAATGAATAGTGTGGTACATGTCTCTTTTTGAATTATGGTTTTCTCAGGGTATATGCCCAGTGGTGGGATTGCTGCATTGTACAGTAGTTCTATTTTTAGTTTCATAAGGAACCTCCATACTGTTCTCCTAGTGGCTGTATCAATTTACATTCCTACCAACAGTGCAAGAGGGTTCCATTTTCTCCACACCCTCTCCAGCATTTATTGTTTGTAGATTTCTTGATGATGGCCATTCTGACCGGTGTGAGGTGATACCTCACTGTAGTTTTAATTTGCATTTCTCTAATGATTAGTGACGTTGAGCATACTTTAATGTGTTTGATGGCAATCTGTATATCTTCTTTGGAGAAATGTCTATTTAGGTCTTCTGCCCATTTTTGGATTGGGCTGTTGGTTTTGTTGATATTGAGCTGCATGAGCTGCTTGTAAATTTTGTAGATTAATCCTTTGTCAGTTGCTTCATTTGCAAATATTTTCTCCCATTCTGAGGGTTGTCTTTTGGTCTTGTTTATGGTTTCCTTGGCTGTGCAAAAGCTTTTACATTTCATTAGGTCACATTTGTTTATTTTTATTTCCATTTCTCTAGGAGGTGGGTCAAAAAGGATCTTGTTGTGATTGATGTCATAGAGTGTACTGCCTATGTCTTCCTCTAAGAGATTTATAGTGTCTGCTCTTATATTTAGGTCTTTAATCCATTTTGAGTTTATTTTTGTGTATGGTGTTATGGAGTGTTCTAATTTCATTCTTTTACATGTAGCTGTCCAGTTTTCCCAGCACCACTTATTGAAGAGGCTTTTTCTCCATTGTATATTCTTGCCTCCTTTATCAAAATAAAGGTGACCATATGTGTGTGGGTTTATCTCTGGGCTTTCTATCCTGTTCCACTGATCTATATTTCTCTTTTTGTGCCAATACCATATTGTTCTGATTACTGTACCTTTGTAGTATTGTCTGAAGTCTGGGAGTGTGATTCTTCCAGTGCTGTTTTTCTTTCTCAAGAATGCTTTGGCTAGTGGTGGTCTTTTGTGTTTCCATACAAATTGTGAAATTTTTTGTTCTAGTTCTGTGAAAAATGCCAGTGGTAATTTGATAGGGATTGCATTGAATCTCTAAATTGCTTTGGGTAGTATAGTCATTTTCACAATATTGATTCTTCCAATGCAAGAACATGGTATATCTCTCCATCTATTTGTATCAACTTTAATTTCTTTCATCAGTTTCTTATAGTTTTCTGCATACAGGTCTTTGGCACCCTAGGTAGGTTTATTCCTAAGTATTTTATTCTTTTATTTGCAATGGTAAATGGGAGTCTTTCCTTAATTTCTCTTTCAGATATTTCATCACTAGTATATAGGAATGCAAGAGATTTCTGTGCATTCATTTTGTATCCTGCAACTTTACCAAATTCATTGATTGGCCCTAGTAGTTTTCTGGTGGCATCTTTAGGATTCTCTATGTATAATATCATGTCATCTGCAGAGAGTGACAGTTTTACTTCTTCTTTTCCAATTTGTATTCCTTTTATTTCTTTTTCTTTTCTGATTGCCGAGGCTAGGACTTCCAAAACTATGTTGAATTATAGTGGCGAGAGTAGACATCCTTGTCTTGTTCCTGATCTTAGAGGAAATGCTTTCGGTTTTTCAGCATTGAGAATGATGTTTGCTGTGGGTTTGTCATATATGGCCTTTATTATGTTGAGGTAGATTCCCTCTATGCCTAGTTTCTAGAGAGTTTTTATCATAAATTGGTGTTGAATTTTGTCAAAAGATTTTTCTGCATCTGTTGAGATGATCATATGGTTTTTCTTCTTCAATTTGTTAATGTGTTGTATCACACTGATTGATTTGTGTATACTGAAGAATCTGTGCATCCTTGGGATAAATCCCACCTTATCATGGTGTATGATCCTTTTAATGTGTTGTTGGATTCTGTTTCCTTGTATTTTGTTGAGGATTTTTGCATCTCTATTCATCAATGATATTGGTCTATAATTTTCTTTTTTTGTAGTATCTTTGTCTGATTTTGGTATCAGCATGATGTTGGCCTTGTAGAATGAGTTTGGGAGTGTTCCTTCCTCTGCAAATTTTTGGAAGAGTTTGACCAAGATGAGTGTTAGTTCATTTCAAAATGTTTGATAGAATTCTCCTGTGAAGCCATGTGGTCCTGACCTTTGTTGGCAGACTGTTAAACATAGTTTCAATTTCATTACTGTGTTTGGTCAGTTCATATTTTCTCTTTTTTCCTGGTTCAGTCTTGGACGGTTATACCTTTCTAAGAATTTGTCCATTTCTTCCAGGTTGTCCATTTCCTTGGCATAGAGTTGCTTGTAGTAGTCTCTTAGGATGCTTTGTATTTCTGCAGTTTCAATTGTTACTTCTCCTTTTTCATTTCTAATTCTATTGATTTGTGTTTTCTCCATTTGTTATTTGATGAGTCTGGCTAATGGTTTATCAATTTTGTTTATCTTCTCAAACAAGCAGCTTTTAGTTTTATTGATCTTTGCTATTTTTGGCTTCATTTGTTTTTCATTTATTTCTGAACTGATATTTATGAGTCTTTCCTTCTGCTAACTTTGGGGTTTTTTTTGTTCTTCTTTTTCTAATTGCTTTAGGTGTAAGGTTAGGTTGTTCATTTGAGATGTTTCTTGTTTCTTGAGGTAGGATTGTATTGCTGTAAACTTCCCTCTTAGAACTGCTTTTGCTGCCTCCCATAGGTTTTGGGTCGTGGTGTTTTCATTGTCATAATTTTCTAGGTATTTTTTGATTTCCTCTTGTTTTCTCCAGTGATCTCTTGGTTATTTAATAGTGTATTGTTTAGCCTCCATGTGTTTGTATTTTTTACAGGTCTTTTCCTGTAATTGATATCTAGTATCATAGCATTGTTGTCAGAAAGGATACTTGATATGATTTCAATTTTCTTAAATATACCAAGACTTGATTTGTAACTCAAGGTATGATCTATATTGGACAATGTTCCATTAGCCCTTGAGAAGAAAGTATTCTATTGTCTTTGGATGGAATGTCCTATAAATAACAGTTAAGTCCATCTTGTTTAATGTATCATTTAAAGTTTGTGTGTCCTTATTTATTTTCATTTTGGATGATCTGTCCTTTGCTGAAAGTGGCGTGTTAAAGTGCTCTACTCTGATTGTGTTACTGTCGATTTCCCCTTTTATTATGGCTGTTAGCATTTGCCTTATGTATTGAGGTGCTCCTATGTTGGGTGCCTAAATATTTTCAATTATTATATCTTCTTCTTGGATTGACTCCTTGATCGTTATGTAGTGTCCTTTGTCTCTTGTAATAATCTTTATTTTAAAGTCTATTCTGTCTGATATGAGAATTGCTATGCCAGCTTTCTTTTGATTTCCATTTGCATGGAATATCTTTTTCCATCCCCTCACTTTCAGTCTGTATGTGTCCCTAAGTCTGATGTGGGTTTCTTGTAGACAGCATATATACAGGTCTTGTTTTTGTATCCATTCAGCCAGTTTATGCATTTTGGTTGGATCATTTAATCCATTTACATTTATCATAGTTATCAATATGTATATTCCTATTACCATTTTCTTAATTGTTTTGGGTTTGTTATTGTAGGTCTTTTCTCTCTCTTGTGTTTCCTGCCTAAAGAAGTTCCTTTAGCATTTGTTGTAAAGCTGATTTGGTGGCACTGAATTCTCTTAGCTTGTGTGTAAAGGTTTTAATTTCTCCATTGAATCTGAATGAGATCCTTGCTGGGTAAATTAATCTTGGTTGTAGATTTTTCCCTTTCATCACTTTAAATATGTTTTGCTACTCCCTTCTGGCTTGCAAAGTTTCTGCTGAAAGATCAGCTGTTAACCTTATGGGGATTCCCTTGTATGATATTTGTTGTTTTTCTGTTGCTGCTTTTAATATTTTTCTTTGTATTTAATTTTTGATTGATTAATATGTGTCTTGGCATGTTTGTCCTTGGATTTATCCTGTATGGGACTCACTGTGCTTTCTGGACTTGATTGACTATTTTCTTTCCCATATTAGAGAAGTTTTCAACTATAATCTCCTCAAATATTTTCTGAGTACCTTTCTTTTTCTCTTCTTCTTCTAGGACTCCTGTAATTCCTATGTTGGTGCATTTAATGTTGGCCCAGAGTTCTCTGAGACTGTCCTCAATTCTTTTCATTCTTTTATCTTTTTCTCCTCCTTGGTAGTTATTTCCACTATTTTCTGTTCCAAGGCACTTATCCCTTCTTCTGCCTCAGTTATTCTGCTATTGATTCCTTTTAGAGATTTTAAAATTTCACTTATTGTGTTGTTCTTCATTGTTTGTTTGCTCTTTATTTCTTCTAGGTCCTTTTAAAACGTTTTTATATTTTCCCCATTCTATTTCCAAGGTTATGGATCATCTTTACTATAATTACTCTTAATTATTTTTCAGGTAGACTGCCTATTTCCTCTTCATTTGTTTGGTCTCTTCGATTTTTTACCTTGCTCCTTCATCTGCTGTATGTTTCTCTGTCTTCTCATTTTGCTTAACTTACCGTGTTTGGGGTCTCCTTTTCCCAGGCTGCAGTTTCATAGTTTCCATTGTTTTTGGTTTCTGCCCCCAGCGGCTAAGGTTGGTTCAGTCGGTTGTGTAGACTTCCTGGTGGAGGAGACTGGTTCCTGTGTTCTGGTGGATGAGGCTGGATATTGTCTTCTGGTGGGCAGGACCATGTCTGCTGGTGTGTTTTGGGATGTCTGTAGCCTTATCATTATTTTAGGCAGCCTCTCTGCTAATGGGTAGGGTTGTGTTCCTTTCTTGCTAGTTGTTTGGCATAGATGTCCAGCACTGGGGCTTGCTGGTCCTTGACTGGAGCTGGTCTTAGTGTTGAGATTGATATCTCTGGGAGAGCTTTTGCCATTTGATATTATGTGGAGCCGGGATGTCTCTGGTGGACAATGTCCTGAACTCAGCTCTCCCCTGTCAGAGGGAAGCAGGCCTGCCCCCAACCGGAGCACCACAACCCTGTCAGCAACACACCTCTGAAGAAAAGGAAGAAAAAAAAGAAGAAAGAAAAATATAATAAAATAAAATTATTAAAATATAAAATTTTAAAAGAATATTAAAAATCAAAAAACTAAAAAGTAATTTAAAAAGAAAGAAAGAGATCAACCAAACCAAAAAACATATCTACCAATGATAGCAAGTGTTAAAACTGTACTAAAAAAAATTAAAAAAACATGGACAGACAGAACCCTAGGACAAATGATAAAAAACATGTTATACAGACATAATCCCACAAAGAAGCATACTCATACACACTGACAAAAAGAGAAAATGAAAAAAAAATATATATATATATATAAAGGAAGAGAGCAACCAAATCTATAAACAAATCTACCAATGATAATAAACTCTAAAAACTAAACTAAGATAAACATAAAGTCAGAAACAAATTACATGCAGAAAGCAAACCCCACATCTACAGTTACTCCCAAAGTCCATCACCTCAATTGTGGGATGATTCGTTGGCTATTCAGGTATTCCAGAGATGCAGGGTACATCAAGTTGACTGTGAAGATTTAATCCGTTGCTCCTGAGGCTGCTGGGAGAAATTTCCCTTTCTCTTCTTTGTTTGCACAGCTTCTGGAGTTCAGCTTTGGATTTGGCCGTGCCTCTGCATTTAGGTCACCTGAGAGCATCTGTTCTTTGCCCATACTGGAGGGGGTTAAAGGAGCAGCTGTTTAGCGGACTCTGTCTCACTCAGGCCGGGGGGAGGGAGTGTTATAGAATGCGGGGCGAACCTGTGGCTGCAGAGGCCAGTGTGATGTTGCACCAGCCTGAGGTGTGCCCTGTGTTCTCCCGGGGAAGTTGTCCCTGGATCATGACACCCTGACAGTGGCAGGCGGCACAGCCTTCCATGAGGGGAGTTGTGGATAGTGGCCTGTGCTTGCACACAGGCTTCTTGGTGGCTGCAGCAGCAGCTTTAGCGTTTCGTGCCTGTCTCTGGTGTCTGCGCTGATATCCATGGCTAGCACCCGTCTCTGGAACTTGTTTAGGTGGTGCTCTGAATCCCCTCTCCTCGTGCACCTGGAAAAAATGGCCTCTTGACTTTTAGGCAGTTCCAGACTTTGTCCTGGACTCCCTCCCGGCTAGCTGTGGTACATTATTCCCCTTCAGGCTGTGTTCACGCAGCCAACCCCAGTCCTCTCTCTGGGATCTGAACTCTGAAGCCAGAGCCTCAGCTCCCAGGCCCCACCCACCCCAGTGGTTGAGTAGACAAGCCTCTCAGGCTGGTGAGTGCTGGTCTGCACTGATCCTCTGTGAGGGAGTCTCTCCACTTTACCCTTTCCCCCCCCCCATTGCTGTGCTCTCCTTGTGGTTCCGAAGCTTCCCCCCCTGCCCACCCCACCCCATCTCCGCCAGTGAAGGGGTTTCCTAGTGTGTGGAAACGTTTCCTCCATCACAGCTCCCTCCCAGAGATGCAGGTCCTGTCCCTATTCTTTTATCTGTTTTTTCTTTTTTCTTTTGCCCTACTCAGTTACGTGGGGAGTTTCCTATGTTTGGGGAAGTCTGAGGTCTTCTGCCAACGTTCAGTAGGTGTTCTGTAATAGTTGTTCCACATGTAGATGTATTTCCAATATATTTGTGGGGAGGAAGGTGATCTCCACTTCTTACTCCTCTGCCATGTTGAAGGTCTCCAGCCCTATATTGTTTCTACATAGCCTGTCTGACTCAGCAAGACAATAGGGGCAGTACTGCCCCTAAGCACCCTAACACTACCTCAATTTCTGTCTTGCTGTCATTGCTGAGTATTTAATCACATCTCCCAAAACACTAAAAAAAGAGAAACTGTCAAGTATTTGGAGGATTGGATGTATTCTTACGTTGGTCATAGGACTTCACATGTTCTGGGAAATGGAGCTCTTGAAAATGGTGATAAGATATGGAAATCTCAGGCTGTTGTTTAAGAACTTGCTACCTGCTCAGTAATTGGTACTATAGCTATTTTTTATAAAGAATATATGTAACTTTTCTTAGTCTGCAGGATGAAAGTAAAAAGGACTATAAATAATCCTTCACCTGGCCCTGCTATAGACTCTAGAACATACTTGTAAGCTCTCTTGGGGATGAAGGTTAAGCTACGGCTATGACTCAAGAATGAGATAGACATCACTGACCCTTACAAGGATTTTAAACTTAGAACTTTGCCATTATTAGAACCAGTTGAATTCAGGCAATAATTGGCAAATTCATTTCAGAAAGGTAAGCAGGGCATGAAATGATTTTGTGTACAGTATACTTTGGTTTACCAAGAAAATCACTGCCAACTTCCAGTTAAACATGGCAGAGTAAATGTGCATTAATCTCTGGTCCCTCCTTAACTCCACTAATGGGATAAAAAGACATAAATCTACAGGAAAAAGGGAACAGCAGAGCAGATGAAATGTTAACACAATTTTGGAAGGTGAAAAACTGATAAACAAATGGGAAGTCATGGCAGACGGGGACAAAAGTAAAAATTCTGAAGAAAAAATGTAATTATAGCACCCTGCATCTCTCAGATGTTAATAGTAGTTACATAGCCCTGGTAATTATATAATTCAAACATTGAATTTTGATTTAACCCAAGATAATTATATAAATCTATGGTGAGGATGGGACAAGGAGGAGAGAGAGAGGAGAGAGAGAGAGAGAGAGAGTGTGTGTGTGTGTGTGTGTGTGTGTGTGTGTAAGAGTGATGAGTCTTTGTTTTTTACAGCAGAAAGATGATAGAAAGTATAATAAAACTGAAAATCAAAAAAACATAAGCATGTTATCAGCAATCATGGAGGTAAATACCAAAAGAAATAGTTAAACATTTCCTATTGGGAGAGGAATCTGGAATGTAGAGCAGAGGAGTAGGGGATGACTGTTTTCTGTTATAAGCCTTGTAGAACTATTGGATTTTTAAATAATGTGAATACATGAATTTAATTAAAATCACAATATTTGAAAAGAATGGTAAAAATACAGAGAAAAGTAAAGGTCATGTTTCCTTTGCTTCTTAGATAGATCAATAAAGGGATAATTAGTAGATACAGATTCATATTTTGCCCCTTTTGCATAGTTCTTTTTCCTATGCTGTATGAAATTTTTCTTTGTGTGAAGGTGACTTTGGTCAGTGGGAGGTTCTTACTTAAAAGTTCTGCATGGGAGTGTTGCCTGACCTCCAGAATCTGCCTCCTGAATAGAAGCAATAAGATGTGAAGTATTCATGCTGTTTCTTCAGAAAGCAAGCACTCTTCCGAAGTTGTTGTGGTACGTAATGGACCATTAGCCCGAAATTTCATTTATAGAACATCATAACGTTCAACTGGTCATGTTAACAAATGCCTCTTGATCATGTTGATGGCGCTATTATATTTTTTGTTAATGACATTTAGGGACCCAGCATAAACTTATTTTCTGGCATAAAATAGGCTTGCTCTCTTCAAGGAAAACTACTTTTTTTCATTGTTTAGGAAAATTACATTTGTTCATTACTAAAGTAAAAGCTATACCGTAAGGAGTTTATTTATTTTTTTGGCGTACACCTCCACCTCCAAAAATATAGCTTTCAATTTTTTGAAGAATTGCTCTTATGTACAAAATAAAAGTTTTCTCTTAGATCCTTTGAATTACTTATTTCTCTGTGACCCTTGTTTACTGACTGTGTCCAATTATATTTAATTAGATTCTGGAAAACTTTTGTTTTTCTTTTTATGAACATTATTAAATACACTAAAACAAATATAGGTTTGATCAGAATTAGGATGAGTGTTAATGAAATACTGGTATACCTGTGGCTTTTCACAAATATAAAGACTATATATATAAAGCAATCTTGAGAACGAAAAATGGAGCTGGAGGAATCAGGCTCCCTGACTTCAGACTATACTACAAGGCCACAGTAATCAAGACAGTATGGTACTGGCACAAAAACAGAAATATAGATCAATGGAACAGGATAGAAAGCCCAGAGATAAACCCACACACATGGTCACCTTGTCTTTGATAAAGGAGGCAAGAATATACATTGGAGAAAAGACAGCCTCTTCAATAAGTGGTGCTGGGAAAACTGGACAGCTACCTGTAGAAGTATGAAATTAGAACACTCCCTAACACCATACACAAAAATAAACTCAAAATGTGTTAAAAACCTACATGTAAGGCCAGACACTATCAAACTCTTAGAGGAAAACATAGGCAGAACACTCTATGACATCAATCACAGCAAGATCCTTTTTGACCCATCTCCTAGAGAAATGGAAATAAAAACAAAAATAAACAAATGGGATCTAATGAAACTTAAAAGCTTTTGCACAGCAAAGGATACCATAAACACAAAAGACAACCCTCAGAATGGGAGAAAATATTTGCAAATGAAGCAACTGACAAAGGATTAATATCCAAAATTTATAAGCAACTCATGCAGCTCAATAACAAAAAAACAAACAGCCCAATCCAAAAATGGGCAGAAGAACTAAATAGACATTTCTCCAAAGAAGATATACAGATAGCCAACAAACACATGAAAGAATGCTCAACATCATTAATCATTAGAGAAATGCAAATCAAAACTACAATGAGATATCATCTCACACCGGCCAGATTGGCCATCATCAAAAACTCTAGAAACAATAAATGCTGGAGAGGGTGTGGAGAAAAGGGAACCCTCTTGCACTGTTGGTGGGAATGTAAAATGATACAGCCACTATGGAGAACAGTATGAAGGTTCCTTAAAAAACTTCAAATAGAACTACCATATGACCCAGCAATCCCACTACTGGGCATATACCCTGAGAAAACCATAATTCAAAAAGAGTCATGTACCAAAATGTTTATTGCAGCTCTATTTACGATAGCCAGGACATGGAAGCAACCTAAGTGTCCATCAACAGATGAATGGATAAGGAAGATGTGGCACATATATTCAATGGAATATTACTCAGCCATAAAAAGAAATGAAACTGAGTTATTTGTAATGAGGTGGATAGACCTGGAATCTGTCATACAGAGTGAAGTAAGTCAGAAGGATAAAAACAAATACCGTATGCTAACACATATATATGGAATCTAAGAAAAAAATGTCATGAAGAGATTAGTGGTAGGATGGGAATAAAACTCAGACCTACTAGAGCATGGACTTGAGGATATGGGGAGGGGGAAGGGTAAGCTGTGACGATGTGAGAGAGTGGCAGGGACATATACACACTACCAAATGTAAATTAGATAGCTAGTGGGAAGCTGCAGCATAGCACAGGGAGTTCACCTCTGTCCTTTGTGACCACCTAGAGGGGTGGGATAGGGAGGGTGGGAGGGAGGGTGACAAAAGAGGGAAGAGTTATGGGAACATATGTATATGTATAACTGATTCACTTTGTTGTAAAAGAGAAACTAACACACTATTGTAAAACAGTTATACTCAAATAAAGATGTTAAAAAAAAAGACTATATAGATATTTAAACTGTGTTTTGTTTGTTTTTCATTTGTAATGGGAGATGTCAAATCAGACTTTTCACATTTGGGTACATTGCTCTCAGTTATTCACTTATTGAAAAATATTTGACCACTTGCAATGTGTGTCAGGCACTGTGCTAAATGGTGAACGTGTGGTGGAAAATGAGAACAACATGATACCTTCTTCATTAACCTTACATTCCAGTCAAGGAGACAGAAGAAAATGTAAAATGACTATACAAATAAAAGAATTACAAATTGTGTTGAATGCAATGAAGGAGGCACACAAGGAGCTAAGATAAAAAATAAGGAACAAATATCTTTTAGATTGGTCATTAGAAAAGATCTGTTTGAGGACATGACATTTAAACTTGGACCTAAAAATTAAGGAGCTGGCTATATGAAGACTGGCATGGTAGTAGTAGAAAGAGCATTCCTAATAGAAGAAGCAGAACCTATAAAGGACAGGAAGCAGGAAAGTGTTTGGTGGTTTACCAGAAGTGAAAAGGATGTAAGAGAGTTGTGGTCTCATCTTTTATAAGAGGAAGTTGATAGATAATATCTGAAAGTGAATGAATAGAGCTAGAAGGATGTCTATTTATAAATATATGGGTAAATACTAGAGAAAGTGTCATGAAAGTGGCTGGAATAGAGTGAGCAAGGGGAAAGGGGCAGGAGATGAGGTTGCAAAGTTGGCAGGGGCTACCTGCTACAGAGAATTCTAAGCCTTAGTAAAGAACTTGACTTTTAATCTAAATCTAATGGGGAGCCACTGAAGGGTTTAAATCAGTGGAATGAGGTGAATTGGCTTATATTTTGAGATATTTTTTGTTTCTGTGAGTAGAATGGATTTTGGGAAACACAAGATTGGAAAACAGGGAGACAGGGATGCTATGGCAAAGGGAAATGATAGTAGTATGTAGGAGAGCAGTGTCAATGGACATAGAGAGAAATTGATGGTTCAAATTCTACAGATTTTGATGGTAAAATCATAGGTTGTATTAATGGATTGGATGTAAAGGTAGGAGACTTGGCAGAATTGATGATAACTCTTAGGTTTCTTTCTTGGAGGAATGTGATGCCATTTACTTAGGTGAAGAAGACCAGTATGAGACAGGGAACAATTAAGAGATCCATATACTATACGATGTTAAATTTTTGATTTCTGTGAAACATTCAAGTGGAAAAGTCAAGAAGGCATTTGATTTGACAAGATTAAGTCTGTTCTGATGCTTTACTTCTAGAAAACAATGAACACATTTGACTTTTTTTTTTTTTTTTTTTTTGCGGTACGTGGGCCTCTTACTGTTGTGGCCTCTCCCGTTACGGAGCACAGGCTCCGGACGCGCAGGCCCAGCGGCCATGGCTCACGGGCCCAGCCACTCCACGGCATGTGGGATCTTCCTGGACCGGGGCATGAACCCGTGTCCCCTGAATCGGCAGGCGGACTCTCAACCACTGTGCCACCAGGGATGCCCTACACTTGACTTTTTAAATTAGCTCCATAGAAGGATGAATAATATACAAATAACATTTGTTTACCTTTTAAAATACTGATTAGTCAACTGTCTGCCTTCACAAGTATGTTAGACATAAGAATCGCTTGTCTGTCTGCCTATCTATATATCTATATCTATCATCTATATTTTTGTCTTTCTGGCTATTTAATTATCATCTAGTAGCCATATCTACCTGCTACTAAAATTAATTTGAAGTGGCTTATGTTAAAGACACATATACAAAAGTGTTGCTAAGCTAAATTATCAGGGTTCTATGGAGGAGAGGGGAGAAGTTGACAGGGTAACAGTTAAGTACAATCCCTAAAATGACTGTATTTTCTGAACTGGAAATTGTGACGACACAGAATCTGATAATGGCACATTTTTCTTCCTAAATCTGTGAATGTATTTACATTGAGTTTTACAAACATAGAAAATAAAATGTATATATTTGTATATACATCTATCTATATATTTATCTATATAAATATAGGTAAAGATAAAAATCTATACTTATAGATTTTTTTTAAGAATAAACTTACATGAAGTCATGGTTATATTTGTAAAGTCACAGATCATTTCTATATCACGTGTTCCTGGCTGAGGAAGTGTAAGATGCCGTTGGGAAGATGCCTAAAGAGAAAAAGTATATGGGCCTCATTGAAAATGTGGTAGAAGTTCAGAGAATGGAAAGCCTGGGACAATGGATGAAGTAGTTAATTGGATCTTGGGTATACTTGAGATTTGAAAGTGAATAGAGTATTTTCCTTAAAGTATACTCAGTAGCCCATAGGATTCAGGAAAAATTATATCTGTTTCATAGTAGAAAAAAAAATAATTAAAGGGATATGATAAATGTCTTCTTTAGAGTTAAGACAATTTTAACTCATACTGCTACCTGAGGCATATATATCCTCCCCAGGACTGGCTGTCATAAAGTATATTTATTAGCAAAATGGGAGCAAAGGAACAGTGTTTCCTAAGATGGCTCTACCTAAATATTCATTTTCCTTGTTCTCGCTTATCAGTGTGATGGGTGGTATACCAACAAGACTTCCACCTACCTGAGGGATAACTTGGTACCCTTTAGTTCATTCATTTCTTTATTCCTTCATATATTTAGTCAACATTAATTTGTCACTTACTATGTATCCAGTACCCAGTGAAAAAGTGGGAATACAGAGATAAATGTATAATTCCCTGCCTTCCTTTAAGGACTTCACAGTCTAGTGATGATGTAATAAAATAAAATGATTAACACTTACTGAGTTCATAATCTGAGCTAAGTGCTTTCCAGATATCATATCATTTCACTGACACAACCTCATTATGTAGTTACTAAGTATATGTTTAAAATAGAAGGAAAGAAGGGCCCAGAGAGTGCCTTTTTCAAAGTGAGATAGTCAGTGATATAGCTGGTCTTTGAATTCAGGCATTGGGTGCCCAAAGCCATGCTCTTCATTATGGTACTCTTCTTTCTCTTGGATCACCGTCCTGAGCTTGTGATATATAGCTGCTTAGGAAAATGTCTGGTAGGACTCAAAGGGCCTGAAGAAGAGGAAGGGTGTTAATTATATTTTGTGAGAGAAAATCCTCAAACTAATTTTCCTCCTGCCTTTTTCTTTTCATACCTCCAAATCTCATTCCCAGCTGAAACAAATAAGAAAATATACAAACAAAACCCCCCAAATTATCTCAGGTAATCTGAGATATTAGATAAACCCCTAATTATCTCAGGTATCTCAGTCTCAGGTAATAGTATCTTATTGATAAATTGAAACAGAATAATTACTTGGGATGCAGTTTGTATCATTTATGCTGTGGTCTTACAAAGATAAAAACCCAGGCCACATTTGTGTTGAAGTGATTTCAAAAACTGAAATTGAATTTCTATAACATAAGCAAACCTTGACCACTAAAGATTAGAACAATCTTTGATAATTAGGTGGAGTGTGCTTTGGGTAGATATAATTTAAAAGATAGCAGGAAAGCTCCGTATCTCATCCCAAATCACTTTCCCCACCTATTATCAACTTGCCTGTGATCACATTTTTAGTAATCATCCCTTTGGAAAAAGACATTACCATTTCCAGACATTAAGCAAGTACTAATTTAGCATCTTAATGTACGTGAAACTATTAGATGACGCTTTTTTGAGAAAAAGGCTCAGAGGCAAATGGCTGCTATCATGGTGGCAGGTAAAAGATGACAGTGTAACTTTAGATCTTGCACATTTTGCCTGTTTTCAAATACTTTGTAGGGTTGATTTATATTGCAAAACATCAGAATCATCAAACAATAGCCTATAATTCTCTCAAAAAGTTATGTAAAATGTTTCTTCATTCATTCATTTAATAATTGTTTACAGCATTATTTGTAATAATAGCAAAATATGGAAACAACCTATGCCCTTCAAAAAAGGGCTAGGTACATAAATTATGGTATATACACAAAGCAGTCATAAAAGAGAATGATAAACACTGTGTGTACTAATACTGAAAGGTCACTAACATACCTCATAATATGAAAAAGACAAGGGTCAGTACAGTGTTTATTGTATTCCATTTTTTCTAAGAAAGAGGTGAAATGAGAGTATGTATTGATATTTTCTTATATTTGTATAAAGAACCACCTTGAAGATAAATAAGCAAGGAATATGGGCAGCAGAGGGAAATGACTAAACTGGGGCAGCGGTGGGAGACAGACTTCTCAAATTTATTTGAACATCATGAAAGAATCACTTATTAAAAATGTAAGTTAGATAGCTTCATCCACCAGAGGGAAGACAGCAAAAGCAAGAAGAACTACAATCCTGCAGCCTGTGGAAGAGAAACCACATTCACAGAAAGACAGACAAGATGAAAAGGCAGAGAGCTATGTACCAGATGAAGGAACAAGATGAAACCCCAGAAAAACAACTAAATGAAGAGGAGATAGGCAACCTTGCAGAAAAAGAATTCAGAATAATGATAGAGAAGATGATCCAGGACCTCGGAAAAAGAAGGGAAGAAAAGATCGAGAAGATACAAGAAATGATTAACAAAGGCCTAGAAGAATTAAAAAACAAACAGAGATGAACAATTCAATAACTTAAATGAAAACTACACTAGGAGGAATCAATAGCAGAATAACTGAGGCAGAAGAACTGATAAGTGACCTGGAAGACCGAATGGTGGAATTAACTGCTGTGGAACAGAATAAAGAAAAAATAATGAAAAGAAGTGAAGACAGCCTAAGAGACCTCTGGGACAAAATTAAATGCAACAACATTCGCATTATAGGGGTCCCAGAAGGAGAAGACACAGAGAAAGGACCAGATAAAATATTTGAAGTGGTTATGGTCAAAAACTTACCTAATATGTGAAAGGAAATAGTCACCCAAGTCCAGGAAACACAGCGAGTCCCATACAGGATAAACCCAAGGAGAAACACGCTGAGACACATAGTAATCAAATTGGCAAAAATTAAAGGCAAACAAAAATTATTGAAAGTAGCAAGAGAAAAATGACAAATAACATACAAGGGAACTCCCATAAGGTTAACAGCTGATTTCTCAGCAGAAACTCTACAAGCCAAAAGGGAGTGACATGATATACTTAAAGTGAGGAAAGGGAAGAACCTACAACCAAGATAACTCTACCCCGCAAGGATCTCATTCAGATTCGATGGAGAAATCAAAAGCTTCACAGACAAGCAAAAAATAAGAGAATTCAGCAACACCAATTCAGCACTACAACAAATGCTAAAGGAACTTCTCTAAGTGGGAAACACAGAGAAGAAAAGGACCTACAAAAACAAACCCAAAAGAATTAAGAAAATGGTCATAGGAACATACATATCAATAATTACCTTAAATGTGAATGGAGTAAATGCTCCAACCAAAAGACACAGGGTTGCTGAATGGATATAAAAACAAAACCCATATATATGCTGTCTACAAGAGACCCAGTTCAGACCTAGGGACACATAAGACTGAAAGTGAGGGGATAGAAAAAGATATTCCATGCAAATGGAAATCAAAAGAAAGCTGGAGTAGCAATACTCATAGCAGATAAAATAGACTTTAAATAGAGAATGTCACAAGACAAAAAGAAGGACACTACATAATGATCAAGGGAACAATCCAAGAAGAAGGTATAACAATTATAAATATATATGCACCCAACATAGGGGCACCTCAATACATAAGGCAAATGCTAACAGCCATAAAGGGAAAATCAACAGTAACACAATAATAGTAGGGGACTTTAACACCCCACTTTCACCAATGGACAGATCATCCAAAATGAAAGTAAATAAGGAAACACAAGCTTTATTTGGTATATTAAACAGGATGGACTTAATTGATATTTATAGGACATTCCATCCAAAAACAGCAGATTATACTATCTTCACAAGTGTGCATGGAACATTCTCCAGGATAGATCACATCTTCGGTCACATATCAAGGCTCAGTAAATTTAAGAAAATTGAAATCATATCAAGCATCTTTTCTGACCACCATGCTATGAGATTAGTAATGAATTACAGGGAAATAATGTAAAAAACACAGAGACATGGAGGCTAAACAAGACATTACTAAATAACCAAGAAATCACTGAAGAAATCAAAGAGGAAATTTCAAAAAACCTAGAGAGAAGTGACAATGAAAACACGATGATCCAAAACCTATGGGATGCAGCAAAAGCAGTTCTAAGAGGGAAGTTTATAGCTATTCAAGTCTACCTCAAGAAACAAGAAAAATCTCAAGTAAACAATCTAACCTTACACCTAAAGGAACTAGAGCAAGAAGAACAAACAAAACCCAAAGTTAGCAGAAGAAAAGAAATCATAAGGATCAGATCAGAAGTAAATGAAATAGAAACAAAGGGAACAATATCAAAGATCAATAAAACTAAAAGCTGGTTCTCTTTGAAGGTAAACAAAATTGATAAACCATTAGCCAGACTCATCAAGAAAAAGAGGGAGAGGACTCAAATCAGTAAAATTACAAATGAAGGAGGAGAAGTTACAACAGACACCACAGAAATACAAAGTATCCTAAAGAATATTACAAGCAACTGTATGCCAAGAAAATGGACAACTGGAAGAAATGGACAAATTCTTAGAAAGGTATAATCTTCCAAGACTGAACCAGGAAGAAAGAGAAAATATGAACAGAGCAATCAGAAGTAATGAAATTGAAACTGTGATTAAAAATTATCTAGCAAACAAAAGTCCAGGACTGGATGGCTTCACAGTTGAATTCTATCAAACATTTAGAGAAGAGCTAGCACCCATACTTCTCAAACTCTTCCAATAAATTGCAGAGAAGGAACACTCCCAAACTCATTTTATGAGGTGAACATCACCCTGATACCAAAACCAGACAAAGATACTACAAAAAATGAAAATTACAGAACAATTTCACTGATGAATATACATGCAAAAATCCTCAACAAATTACTAGCAAACAGAATCCAACAACACATTAAAAGGATCATACACCATGATCAAGTGGGATTTATCCCAGGGATGCAAGGATTCTTCAATATATGCAAATCAATCAATGCGATACACCACATTAACAAATTGAAGGAGAAAAACCATATGATCATCTCAATAGATGCAGAAAAAGCTTTTGACAAAAGTCAACACCCATTTTTGATAAAACCTCTCCAGAAAGTGGGCATAGAGGGAACCTAACTCAAAATAATAAAGGCCATATATGACAAACCCACAGCAAACATCATTGTCAATGGTGAAAAACTGAAAGTATTTCCTCTAAGATCAGGAAAAACACAAAGATGTACACTCTCACCCCTAGTATTCAACATAGTTTTGGAAGTCCTAGCAATGGCAATCAGGGAAGAGAAAGAAATAAAAGGAACACAAACTGGAAAAGAAAACTATCACTGTTTGCAGATGACATGATACTATACATAGAGAATCCTAAAAATGCCACCAGAAAAGTACAAGAGCTAATCAATGAATTTGGTAATGTTGTAGGATATGAAATTAATGCAAAGAAATCTCTTGCATTCCTATACATTCATGATGAAAAATCTGTAAGAGAAATTAAGGAAATACTCCCATTTATTATTGCAACAAAAAGAATAAAATACCTAGGAATAAACCTTCCTAGGGAGACAAAACACCTGTATGCAGAAAACTGTAAGACACTGATGAAAGAAATTAAAGATGATACCAACAGATGGAGAGATATACCATGTTCTTGAATTGGAAGAATCAATATTGTGAAAATGACTCTACTACCCAAAGCAATCTACAGATTCAGTGCAATCCCTATCAAATTACCAATGGCATTTTTTTCAGAAGTAGAACAAAAAATCTTAAAATTTGTATGGTGACACAAAAGACCCCGAATAGCCAAAGCAGTCTTGAGGGAAAAAAATGGAGCTGGAGGAATCAGGCTCCCTGACTTCAGACTATCCTACAAAGCTACAGTAATGAAGACAGTATGGTACTGGCACAAAAACAGAAACATAGATCAATGGAACAACATAGAAAGCCCAGAGATAAACCCATGCACCTATAGTAACTAATCTATGGCAAAACAGCAAGGATACACATGGAGAAAAGACAGCCTCTTCAATAAGTGGTGCTGGGAAAACTGGACAGGTACACATAAAAGAATGAAATAAAAACACTCCCTAACACCAAACACAAAAATAAATTCAAAATGGATTAGAGACGTAAATGTAAGGGTGGCCACTATAAAACTCTTAGAGGAAAACATAGGAAGAACACTCTTTGACATAAATCACAGCAGGCTCTTTTTTTGATCTACCTCCTAGAGTAATGGAAATAAAAACAAAAATAAACAAATGTGACCGAATGAAACTTAAAAGCATTTGTACAACAAAAGAAACCATAAACAAGACGAAAAGACAACCCTCAGAATGGGAGAAAATATTTGCAAACATATCAACGGACAAAGGATTCATCTCCAAAATATATAAACAGCTCATGCAGCTCAATATTAAAGAAACAAACAACCGAATCCAAAAATGGGCAGAAGACCTAAATAGACATTTCTCCAAAGAAGACATACAGATGGCCAAGAAGCCCATGAAAAGCTGCTCAACATCACTAATTATTAGATAAATGCAAATCAAAACTACAATGAGGTATCACCTCACACCAGTTAGAATGGGAATCATCAGAAAATCTACAAACAACAAATGCTGGAGAGTGTGGAGAAAGGGGACCTCTCTCACACTCTTAGTGGAAATGTAAATTGATACAGCCACTATGGAGAACAGTATGGAGTTTCCTTAAAAAGCTAAAAATAGAATTACCATATGATCCAGCAGTCCCATATATATATATCTCTGGGCATATACCCAGAGAAAACCATAATTCAAAAAGACACATGCACCCCAATGTTCATTGCAGAACTATTTACAATAGCCAGGTCATGGAAGCAACCTAAATGCCCATCGACAGATGAATGGATAAAGAAGATGTGGTACATATATACAATGGAATATTACTCAGCCATAAAAAGGAAGGAAATTGGGTCATTTTTTGAGACGTAGATGGATGTAGAGACTGTCATACAGAGTGAAGTAAGTCAGAAAGAGAAAAACTAATATTATATATTAACGCATGTATGTGGAACCTAGAAAAATGGTACAGATGAACCGGTTTGCAGGGCAGAAATAGAGACACAGATGTAGACAACAAATATATGGACACCAAGGGGAGAAGCCGCGGGGTGGTGGGGATGGTGGTGTGATGAATTGGGCTATTGGAATTAACATGTATACACTGATGTGTACAAAATTGATGACTAATAAGAACTTACTGTATAAAAAAGTAAATAAAATAAAATTTAAAAATTAGAAAAAGAAGTGTGGGACACGTAGCTGAGGCTCAGATACATATGCTGGTGTATAGTCAGATGATTACAGGGAGAAGTAACATGGATATTGGGGTTTGTAAGCACAAGCAGAATCTGAAATAAGTTTAGAGGGAATATTCAAGATTTTTTACATCTTGCTCTTAAGAATATATTCAATTTCTTGAGAAATTGAAGATATTTTTGTCTTTTTCATTAATAATCAAAATAAGATTACATTTATAAATTATATAGTCTATGCATTTAAACTGCAGTGAGTTAGCTGTCTGTTTTGATAAACTGAATAATCTGTTGTAAAAAAAATGTAAAAACATCAAAATAGTAATTGTCCCATGAAACTCCTACGTAAGAATAGGATTCCTTTAAACAAAGCAGTATGGTCTGGGTGCAAGTGTCCTCTGCTTAGAATCATAATATCTATGAGAATATAAATTAATTTAAGAGTTACTAAAAGATGCTGTCATGGAGTTATATTGAGCTTGGATTCTGAAGACTGACTGCCTGGGATAAAATCCTGGCTGTCCAATTATTAATCATGGATTAAATTAGATGATGTATATAAAAAACCACACCTGGCACAAGGTAAGTGCTCATTATAAAATGAAAATTTAGGATGCTCTTACATTTTAAAAAGAATAATAGTGATATTTTACCTCCTATTGTAGGACCAATCAGAATGATCATTTTGGAAAGGGTGAACTTAAGTATATGCAATATAATTTAAATTTCAAAAGTGATTGCCATACATGGAACAAATGCTGGGGTCAGAAGCTGTTTATAGCTGGCTTATAGTCATTTTCTACCTGAGTTCCTGCTTGAATTCCAGTTGAATACCTTTTCCTACAACCATACAGTTTGCCAAATTGTTATCTGCAAATTGGCAGGGAGAACAATTTGCATGGTATCATGTTTGCCAACTTAGAGTCCTACCTTATTCTTGCCCAAATTAATCTTATGTTTCATGGTGACTGGGGCCTCTGTAGCACCTATGCTGACAACAGCTAACATGATGATTATTCATTTTTTATGTTGAGTAAAAACATGAAGCTCATATGAAAACTGTGCTATTTTTGCAAATTTTCTATAAATCTAAAATTATTTTGAAATAAAAAGTTAAAAATATATGTAGCTTCACAAAATAGGGATATACAAATGCTGCAAATACTATACAACATAAGAAAATATTCCCAACCTCATTAATAATAATGGAAATGCAAATTAAAACAAAAGTGAGATGCTATTACTCATAAAGACTATCAAGTGTTAGAATGTTGATAAATAGGAACTCATACAATGATGTGGAAGAATAAGTTGGTATATTCTCTTTGGAAAATGGTTTGGCAATATTTAGAAAAGTTCAAGTTATACAGATGCTGTGATTTAGCAAATACACCCTTAAGTGTATACATTAGAGAAACTTTATATACAAGAAGGTTTATAAACCTTCTTGTATATAAAGCATTAAACATGATAGTCCCAAGGGGGAAACAACCCAAATCCATCCACAATAGAAGAGATAAATAGGTTGTTTTCATGTATGGCATCATAGTCAAGATAACTATTGCTCCCTCCTGAGCCTGTCCCTATGGGTGGATACTACTTCTCATCCTACTTCTATCAGTCTTGGCTATGTGAATTGCCAAAGAAATGTGAGTGGAAGTGATATTTGCCAGGCAGTCATTGTGCAGACTTCCATCTTCCCCTTTTACCTTTCATTGAGACCAATAATGGTGCTTATAGGGTCTGCTTTTTTAGCGAGGATCTTATAATGAAGAAGACATAAAGCAGAGGGGCAAACAAACTGTAAAGAAAATACAATATGAGAAACAAAGCTTTGTTTCTGAAAGATCCTAAGATTTGGGTTGTTTGTTAAAGCTGACTAATATGACTGTGATATGTTCAAGCCATGCAATATTATATGGCAATGAAGACAGTTGAACTAATGGTACAGACGACAATTGGAATAATTTAACAAATATGATATTGAGTGAAATAAGCAAGTTGAGAAGAAGACGTAGAGAATATTCCATTTATAAAAGTTCAAAACCAGGCGAAAGTAAACTATACTGCTTAGGAATGCATACATAAATAGTAAAATTATAAAGAAAAACAAAGGAATAATTATCATAAAAGTAAGCATAATGGTTACCTCCAGGAGAGCGGCAGGGAGATATGATTGGAGAGAGAAACAAAAGGGGTTTCTGGGGCGCTGACAATGTTTTATTTCTTCATCTGGGTTATGCAGATGTTTGCTTTATAATTATTTTTGAACTTTACATATATGTTTTACCCACTCATATGCATATTTCTCATAGTTTAAAAAGTTAAAAAATGTTATGTATATATTATATATACATATATATATTTATATGGCTCCACTTGTACAAATGCTTATGGCCCAAGTTCTACTTTTGTTAAACAAACATATAACGAAGTTACTGGTATTTCCAAGATGAATACAACAGATACAAAATTTCTAATTTGCAAAACTGCACTGGAACTTTGGTCTCACCCTGGTATGCTAGAGGGAGATGTGATCTAATTATCTCATAAGTTCCTTTTCAGTCAGTGAAGAAATCAAGGTCTCTCTCTTTTAAAAGATTTTTCAATGAGCAAATATATTCTTCAATAATACTAGAGTGACTTTTGACTGAAAGTGCTTTTGCTAATGTGACATATTTTTAAAATTAATTTTGTTATATTTTCCAAAAAGCCCATAACAGTGTAAATGAGATCAGTTAATCAGTGGTAAGAAAGATAATTGCTGTAGTTGTTCAATAATGGTTAATCTTTTCTAAGTGAAGTTTAATTTCAGGTGTACCAGAAGTGATCTAAATATTGTAATTTACATCATTAGATATGGACAGGACCATGATTTAAACAAACGCAAATCACTGGTATGGAAAAAAAACTCATTAAAATAAAATAATGCCTACCAACTGTGTGAACCTTTCAACCTACTCCCAGTGAGTTTCTTTCAGAAGGTATTTTCAAGTTAACAACAGTAAAAACAACAACAACAAACTAAACTCACATTTGGGATTTAGGTTTAACTTGGATTTAGGTTTAACTTGAATGTAAACCTTGAACAAGCAGCTTCAACTTTCTAGACTCCAGCATCTCATCATCTGTAAAGAAACCTACTATTTCTTTAGATGGAAAAAAGGTGTGGATGAGGGGCTTTAATCAGAAGGGTCCACCAGCTTGTGTTGTCTACCTGGTGTTAATCCCCTTTCACCCAAGTGATGTCAACCTAAGGTCTTCCCACTCACTACTTTGCAGTTCCCCAGCTGCTTAACTGACATCCAGATACCTCATGGGTGTTAGGTTGATATGTGGCTCTTATGACATGCTGTGATGAATTTAGTAATACATATTCCCATTTTTTGGCAGCACTTGTGAGTGCTAGGTAGAGTTCAAATCCAACCGATGGATGGATGACTCCTTAGAAATGTAGTGCCTCCATAATTAATGCAGAAATACTTTCATCCTATAAGCCTGCCTCTTCTCTGATTACCCTGTCACTTACCAACCTCTGGCTGGTGTAGCCCTTATTCCTCTGGGAGTCCTGGATAGTACGAGTATTGATACATTTTGATCTTTTATATTTGATGTTGGTCACTTAGCTGTGTGGTAAATTCCTGGAGGGTTATGGGGAGCTTATGGAGGAGGAGGTGCTTTGGGAACATCCTACAGGGTTCATCAAAACAGGGACTCTGTTCTTTCCCTCCTACCTTAACAAGTTTTCCTAGAGAGGCAATGGTGGATAGTGGACACTGGAGCAAACTGCCAGCCTGCCAAACTTCCAAACCTGACTTTACCACTTTCTACCATTTTATTAACACTTGAGTTTTTTCTTCACCTGTAAAATAAGGATGTTGATGTAGAGTTTTTGTAAGATTAAATGAGTTAGTACATGTACAGAATTTAGCACAATGCCTAGCATATAGCTAACACTATTCAGGTATTAGCTATTATACTCATTACCATTAACATATATTTTACATTTATGGCTTCCATTTTAAACAATGTTTGGGGAAAGAATTTCTCTGTTCCAAGCCTTTGAAAACCCTTGGACTAGGTGATGGCTGAAGGCTCTTCTTGGACTAACACTCCATGGCCTTATCTTAATTTAAGCCACACTTTTCTTTCATCATGAGGTGATAATTATATCAAGACAATGTGATTTGCTGTGAACAGCTTTCAAGCACAAGAGTGTTAATATAAAAGAATGAGTCCTAAAAGTTTGTTGTCTTTTAATTACATTATATAAACCAAATCAACTTCTCATTGCCCTGATAGCACATTTTAAACTACTTTCAAGTGGAGAACATATCCTGCTCTAACTGTGCCTTTTCCATTGACTGATTGCAGCCCAATCTAATGAAAGTTAGCCAAAGGATATCTGCAGCCTCCCAAATTAAGTTTATATGATCCTTACTTAAATTTTTTACTTGAAAACACTCCATCATATTGAAAGCGAAATGATACCATGGCTAAAAAGTTAATGAAAAACCTAATTAACTTGGCTGGCTAGCTTTCTGTTGTCAATTTTACCAGGATAAAAGTGTTATAGAGCATCAGATAATGAAAGTCTTGATTTGGACAGCAACAAACAGCTAGTGGAGCATTAAGAAATGTCATAAAATAGGTACCTCAGAAATCCCCTCTAAAACTCATCTGTACCATCCCCCTACTTCCCAACTTCATGAGTACCACTGCTGAGCATGACCTCTGTCCCCAATGCCAATGTACTTTCTATACTTTTAATGATGGACATGCAATTGTAAAGTGTAAAGAAAAATCTATTTTTTAAAATAAAGTAAGACTGTGGATAGAAATGAAAATCTCTGTGTTTGAGTGTGTGCATTTGGATGTAAGTAGACAGTTAACTCTGTCTACAGTTAACTCTGTAAGTAGCCAGATGAAGTACTGGCTATTGAAAAAAATTAAAATAAAAAGCAATTTAATAGATGATACAATATAACCAGACCATCACAGCATTAAACTTTCAGAGCCTTATTGGGAGTAACTCCCTTGATTGGATTACTTACAAGTTGCACATGCCAGAAAGGCAAGAACACTTATGTTGATAGCTCAGCCACAAAGTCCTCACAAAATTTTTTGTGTTCTTCTTATGTGAACATGTAATGGTGGAAATTATAATACGTGAGCAATACCTTCCAACTGATTTGAAATGAGAATGTATTGTCAGACTCATGTAATTATTTTATGTGTAGGAAATCAATGTACATAATTGTACATATTTATGAAATGCATAGATATTAATATGTACCATGTTGTTACTGCTTACTTTACTTATTGAATCATTTAACAAATATTTATTCAATGTCTCCTAATCACCAGGTGCTATGGTAGTGCCACAGATTTAGTGGTAAATAAAAGTTATGATTCTAGTTCTCATAGAGATTACATTGTGGTGTAAGAAACTGGCAAGAAAGAAGTACATAAATCAGTGTGCATGTGCTATGAGAGTAATACGAAGAATCTACTTTAGATTATAGGGAGGGTTATCGCAGGTTGTACTGAGGAAGTGACATTTAACTGAAGTGCAGTGAAGAATGGGAAACCATGTTTCAGGTAGAAACACATTATGTGCAAAGGCCCTAAGGTGATAAAGGGCTTGGCATATCTAAGGAATTAAGAAGACAAGTGTGGCTGGTGCAAAGTAAGAAGATGAATGATGGATGAGGCTGGATTACAGGCAAAGGCCAGATGACACAGGGGCTTAAAGCACCACATTAAGAAGTATGGGTTTTATCAAAAAACCTACAAACAATATATGCTGGAGACGTTGTGGAGAAAAGGAAACCCTTTTGCACTGCTGGTGGGAATGTAAATTGATACAGCCACCATGGAGAACAGTATGGAGGTTCCTTAAAAAAACTAAAAATAGAACTACCATATGACCCAGCAATCCCACTACTGGGCATATACCCAGAAAAAAACATAATTCAAAAAGAGTCATGTACCACAATGTTCACTGCAGCTCTATTTACAATAGCCAGGACATGGAAGCAACCTAAGTGTCCACTGACAGATGAATGGATAAAGAAGATGTGGCACATATATACAATGGAATATTATCCAGCCATAAAAGGAAATGAAATTGAGTTATTTGTAGTGAGGTGGATGGACCTAGAGTCTGTCATACAGAGTGAAGTAAGTCAGAAAGAGAAAAACAAATACCGTATGCTAACACATATATATGGAATCTAAAAAAAAAAAAAATGGTTCTGAAGAACATAGGGGCAGGACAGGAATAAAGATGCAGACTTAGAGAATGGACTTGAGGACATGGGGAGGGGGAAGGATAAGCTGGGATGAAGTGAGAGAGTGGCATGGACATATATACACTACCAAATGTAAAATAGATAGCTAGTGGGAAGCAGCTGCATAGCACAGAGAGATCATGTAGGTGGTTTGTGACCACCTAGAGGGGTGGGATAGGGAGTATGAGAGGGCAACGCAAGAGAGAGGAGATATGGGGATGTATGTATATGTATAGCTGATTCACTTTGTTATAAAGCAGAAACTAACACACCATTGTAAGCAATTATACTCCAATAAAGATGTTAAAAAAAAGATGAAAAAAAGTATGGGTTTTATTCAAAATGAATTAAAAACAATTGAAGGGTTTAAAACAATGTTACATAATCCATTCTATATAATGAGGGTCACTGGTTATTCTGTGTAGAATCGAAGAGATTCTAGAGAAGTAGAGAGGCCAATTTGTAATGTTTTTTGCATTCCAGGTGATAACAGTGTCAGCGAGAATGAAGAGAAAGCAGAATTGAGACATATTTTGGAAGTAAAATAGACTGAATTTGGTAGTAGAATGAGTGTGGGATGGGCAGGAGGAGAAAGATGGAAGTGTCTTGGACTCGAGCAACTGGGCAAATGGTGGTGTTATTTACAGTGATGTAGAGTATTTGGGTGACGAGTATGTTTAGGAGAAATGTTAAATAATTTGTTTAGGAGATCTTACATTTAAGATGTCTATGCAACGCCCAAATCACTTGAAATTCTGATTTCCCGCATGAGACTTAGTGATTTAAAAAATTACTCAGACTATAGTTGCAGTTATATAACAAAAATCCCTTCCCCAGATGATTTATTTTCACAGCCATCTCAGGCAATGTGACTTTGATTAGTATGTCAAAACTACGTTTACATCACATGCTTATTGTAAAATGTAAAGGGATATGTAACTCCAAGCACATACTATATACTGTTAGGCATTTCGGAGACATTAGATTGCAACTGAACTTCAGACCAACCCTGTGGGGCTTGCAGTGCTATATAATCCTCGTTTAAGAGATGTCAAAGGTGAAATTCATAGAAGTGAAATGGTTTGCCCAAGTTTATACATCTAGTATATGAGTGTGACGTGTTTGAAAGGGAAAAAAGTGTTAAAGTATTATTATCCACAGTTTTTCTGCCTTACATTTTTTAAAAGTTTTTTTATTGCGGTAAATTATACATAATATAAGGTTTCTGATTTTAACCATTTTTTAAAATATTTATTTTTTTGGCTGCATTGGCTCTTGTTGCTGTGTGTGGGCTTTCTCTAGTTGCGGCGATCAGGGGCTACTCTTCATTGTGGTGTGCAGGCTTCTCATTGTGGTGGCTTCTCTTGTGGAGCATGAGCTCTAGGTGTGTGGAATTCAGTAGTTGTGGCACACAGGCTCAGTAGTTGTGACTCGTGGGCTCTGGAACACAGGCTCTGTAGTTGTGGCACATGGGCTTAGTTGCTCTGTGACACGTGGGATCTTCCCAGACCAGGGCTCAAACCTGTGTCCCCTGCATTGGCAGGCGGATCCTTAACCACTGTGCCACCAGGGAAGTCCTGATTTTAACCGTTTTTAACTACACAATACAGTGGCTTTAAGTACGTTTACAATGTTATACAACCATGACCACTGCCCATTTTCAGAACTTTTTGATCATCCCAAACAGAATCTTTGTACCAATTGACATAACACCTATTCTTCCCCTCCTACCCTGCCCCTCATCTTTGGTAACATATAACCTACTTTCTGTCTTCTATGAATTTGCCTATTTAGATATTTCATATACATGGAATCGTGCAATATGTGTCTTTTTGTATCTGGCTTATTTCACTTACAGTAATGTTTTCAATGTTTACCTATATTGTAACATGCATCAGAATTTCTTTCCTTTTTATGGCTGAATAATATGTCATTGCATGTGTATGCACACGTGTGTGCATGCGCCTATCTATATCTACCTATATCTATCTTCCAAAGATAGATATAGATATCACAGGTTTTGTATCAATTCAGTGTTGATAGAAACTATTGTTTCCACTTTTTGCTCTTATGGATAATGCTGCTATGAACATCGGTGCACAATTACCTGTTTGATTCCCTTTATTCAACTTTTTTGGGTATATTCGCAGGACTACAACTGATGGATCATATGATAATTCTGTATTTAATTTTTTGCAGAACCACCCAACTGCTTTTGGCAGAAGTGGAACCATTTTATATTCCTATCAGCATTGCATGAGGGTTTCAATTTCTCTACAACCTCGCCAACACTTGTTAATTAGTGCTTTTTAAACATGATTTAGTTATTTTTAGAATTTGCTTCCAGTTTTATTGAGATATAATTGACATATAACTTTGTATTTGTTTACAGTGTACAATATATTATTTGATATATGTATATATTACAAAATGATTACCACAATGAGTTTAGTTAACGTCCATCACTTTTTTTAATGATAGGCATCCTTGTGTGTAAAGTAATATCTCATTGTATTTCCATGATGACTAATGATACTGAGCATTTTGCTTATGCTCTTTGGTCCTTTTTATATCTTCTTTGGAGAAATATCTCATATACATCTCCATTAACTTCGAAGAAATTCCTGCAAATTTTTAATAGGATTTTTTTGTTGTTATTGAGTCATCAGAGTTCTTTATATATTCTGGATTTTTAATGCCTTATCAATATATGATTTCCAGATATTTTCTAACATTCCTTACCTATAATTTATTTTATAGCCATTGGGCTTTATGGTGTGGATCCAGGCAATCAATGCAGAGGAGAACTGAAGAATCCAAAAGAAGATCAATTGGCTTGGTTTATAGGTAAAGCAAAGAGATAACAGGAAAAAGACAAGAGATCCAGAAAGTGAAAGGTGAGGGCAGGAATAGAGCAAGGGAAACTGAAAAGAGGGACAGATGATGAGAGTAATTTATGTGAGAAGAGAGATAAGAGTGGTTGGGCATGAAACTTTGGGGAGGCTTGTGTGTAAATCAACTTTTTGAAATATAATTTACTTATGGAAAAAACTGAATTATATAAATTACAAGAAGAAAACAATTTTATTCTTTCTTATTGTTGGATTATAAGGCTACTCCCATTTTCCCCACCTGAGTTTGGGATTCACTAAAATATTTATAGATACAAATAAGAAGGAGATACCAAAAAATCATCTCTATAAGTGGTAAAGCTGATAATGGATAATATGTCTTATATCCATGGGCAAGAAGCCTTTATTACACCATATAGCAGAATTAGACACAATTATCTACCCAGGAACAGGTAGTACTAAGGCCACCTCATATGAGTACATGTAGGAGAGGATCAGAACATATACTCCTTGCAGACAGCAGGATCTTAAGTGAAAAAGGAGAGGCAGAGGCTTATAGATACATCTAGTTCCTTATCCCAAATTTACCACTCACATAAGGCACAACACTGATCTACAGGAGTGGAGTATGTGAGGAGGGTGCAGACTCCAGGAGACTTTTAAAAATCAATGTCCCACTACATGGAAGAAAACATCAGATGGAGAAAGAAGCACTCTTCTTCTAGTATGCAGCAATGCCCCAAAAACCCAACTCGGTTAAACAGTTCTCTCCTGTACCTTGTATGACATTCCAGGCAGACTTTGTAGATTTTCTGATCATTCTTTTTTTAAAAATCTTTATTGGAGTATAATTGCTTTAAAATGTTTGTTAGTTTCTGCTTTATAACAAAGTGAATCAACTATACATATACATATACCTCATATCTCCTCCCTCTTGCGTCTTCCTCCCACCCTCCCTATCCCACCTCTCTAGGCGGTCACAAAGCACCAAACTATCTCCCTGTGCACTGCGGCTGCTTCCCACTAGTTATCTATATTACATTTCGTAGTGTATATATCTCCATGCCACTCTCTCACTTCGTCCAACTTACCCTTCCCCCTCCCCAGGTCCTCAAGTCCATTCTCTACATCTGTGTCTTTATTCTGGTCCTGCCCCTAGGTTCTTCATAACCAATTTTATTCTTTTTTATATTCCATACATGCATGTTAGCATACAGTATTTGTTTTTCTCGTTCTGACTGACTTCACCCTATGACAGACTCTAGGTCCATCCACCTCACTACAAATAACTCAATTGCGTTTCTTTTTATTGCTGAGTAATATTCCATTGTATATATGTGCCACATCTTCTTTATGCTTTCATCTGTCGATGCACACATAGGTTGCTTCTATGTCCTGGCTATTGTAAATAGAGCTGCAATGAACGTTGTGGTACATGACTCTTTTTAAATTATGGTTTTCTCAGGGTATATGCCCAGGAGTGGGATTGCTGGGTCATATGGTAGTTCTATTTGTAGTTTTTTAAGGAATCTCCATACTGTTCTCCATAGTGGCTGTATCAATTTACATTCCCACCAACAGTGCAAGAGTGTTTCCTTTTCTCCACACCCTCTCCAGCATTTATTGTTTCTAGATTTTTTTATGATGGACATTCTGACTGGTGTAAGATGATATCTCATTGTAGTTTTGATTTGCATTTCTCTAATGATTAATTACTTTGAGCATCCTTTCATGTGTTTGTCAGCAATCTGTATATCTTCTTTGGATAAATGTCTATTTAGGACTTCTGCCCATTTTTGGATTGGGTTGTTTTTTGTTTTGTAATTGAGCTGCATGAGCTGCTTGTAAATTGTGGACATTAATGCTTTGTCAGTTGCTTCATTTGCAACTATTTTCTCCCATTCTGAGGGTTGTCTTTTGGTCTTGTTTATAGTTTCCTTGGCTGTGCAAAAGCTTTGAAGTTTCATTAAGTCCCATTTGTTTATTTTTGTTTTTATCTCCTTTTCTCTAGGAGGTGGCTCAAAAAGGATCTTGCTGTGATTGATGTCATAGAGTGTTCTGCCTATGTTTTCCTCTAAGAGTTTTATAGTGTTTGGCTCTACATTTAGGTCTTTAATCCATTTTGAGTTTATTTTTATGTATGGTGTTAAGGAGTGTTCTAATTTCATTCTTTTACATGTAGTTGTCCAGTTTTCCCAGCACCACTTATTGAAGAGGCTGTCTTTTCTCCATTGTATATTCTTGCCTCCTTCATCAAAGATAAGGTGACCATACGTGCATGAGTGTAGCTCTGGGATTTCTATCCTGTTCCGTTGATCTGTGTTTCTGTTTTGTGCCAGTACCATACTGTCTTGATTACTGTAGCTTTGTAAAATAGTCTGAAATCAGGTAGCCTGATTCCTCCAGCTCCGTTTTTCTTTCTCAAGATTGCTTTGGCTAGTCAAGGTCTTTTGTGTTTCCTTACAAGCTGTGAAATATATTGTTCTATTTCTATAAAAATGCCATTGGTAGTTTGATAGGGATTGCATTGGATCTGCAACTGCTTTGGGTAGTATAGTCATTTTCACAATGTTGATTCTTCCAATCCAAGAACATGGTATATCTCTCCATCTGTTTGTGTCATCTTTGATTTCTTTCATCAGTGTCTTATACTTTTCTGAGTACAGGTCTTTTTTTTAACTTTATTGGAGTATAATTGCTTTACAATGGTGTGTTAGTTTCTGCTTTACAACAAAGTGAATCAGTTATACATATACATATGTTCCCATATCTCTTCCCTCTTGTGTCTCCCTCCCTCCCACCCTGCCTATCCCACAACTCTAGGTGGTCACAAAGCACCGAGCTGATCTCCTTGTGCTATGTGGCTGCTTCGCACTAGCTATCTATTTTACATTTCATAGTGTATATATGTCCATGCCACTCTCTCACTTGGTCACAGCTTACCCTTCCCCCACCCAATGTCCTCAAGTCCATTCTCTAGTAGGTCTGTGTCTTTATTCACATCTTACCCCTAGGTTGTTCATGACATTTTTTTTCTTAGATTCCATATATATGTGTTAGCATATGGTATTTATCTTTCTCTTTCTGACTTACTTCACTCTGTATGGCACACTCCATGTCCATCCACATCACTACAACTAACTCCATTTCATTTCTCTTTATGGCTGAGTCGTATTCCATTGTATATATGTGCCACATTTTCTTTATCCATTCATCCAATGATGGGCACATAAGTTGCTTCCATCTCCTGCCTATTGTACATAGAGCTGCATTGAACATTTTGGTAGATGACTCTTTTTGAATTATAGTTTTCTCAGGGTATAAGCCCAGTAGTGGGATTGCTGGGTCGTATGGTAGTTCTATTTGTAGTTTTTTAAGGAACCTCCATACTGTTCTCCATAGTGGCTGTATCAATTTACATTCCCACCAGCAGTGCAAGAGTGTTTCCTTTTCTCCACACCCTCTCCAGCATTTATTGTTTCTAGATTTTTTGATGATGTTCATTCTGACCGGTGTAAGATGATGTCTCATTGTAGTTTTGATTTGCATTTCTCTAATGATTACTGACTATGAGCATTCTTTCATGTGTTTGTGGCAATCTGTATATCTTCTTTGGAAAACTATCTACTTAGGTCTTCTGTGCATTTTTGTATTGGGTTGTTTGTTTTTTGTTATTGAGATGCATGTGTTGCTTGTAAATTTTGTACATTAATCCTTTGTCAGTTGCTTCATTTGCAACTATTTTCTTCCATTCTAATGGTTGCCTTTTGGTCTTGTTCATGGTATCCTTTACTGTGCAAAAGCAATGAAGTTTCATTAGGTCCCATTTGTTTATTTTTGTTTTTATTTCCATTTCTCTAGGAGGTCAGTTTAAAAGGATCTTTCTGTGTTTTATGTCATAGAGTGTTCTGCCTATGTTTTCCTCTAAGAGTTTGATAGTGTTTGGCCTTACATTTAGGTCCTTAACCCATTTTGAGCTTATTTTTGTGTATGGTGTTAGGGAGTGTTCTAATTTCATACTTTTACATGTACCAGTCCAGTTTTCCCAGCACCACTTATTGAAGAGTCTGTCTTTTCTCCACTGTATATTCTTGCCTCCTTTATCAAAGATAAGGAGAACATATGTGCGTGGGTTTATCTCTGGGCTTTCTATTCTGTTCCATTGATCTATATTTCTGTTTTTGTGCCAGTACCATACTGTCTTGATTACTGTAGCTTTGTAGTATAGTCTGAAGTCAGGGAGCCTGATTCCTCCAGCTCCATCTTTTGTTCTCAAGATTGCTTTGGCTATTTGGGGTCTTTGGTGTTTCCATACAAATTGTGAATTTTTTTGTACTAGTTCTGTAAAAAAATGCCAGTGGTAGTTTGAAAGAGATTGCATTGAATCGGTAGATTGCTTTGGGTAATAGAGTCATTTTCACAATGTTGATTCTTCTAATCCAAGAACATGGTATATTTCTCCACCTATTTGTATCATCTTTAATTTCTTTCATCAGTGTCTTATAGTTTTCTGCATACAGGTCTTTTGTCTCCATAGGTAGGTTTATTCCTAGATATTTTATTCTTTTTGTTGCAGTTGTAAATGGGAGTGTTTTCTTAATTTTACTCTCAGATGTTTCATCATTAGTGTATAAGAATGCCAGAGATTTCTGTGTATTAATTTTGTGTTCTGCTACTTTACCAAATTCATTGATTAGCTCTAGTAGTTTTCTGGTAGCATCTTTAGGATTCTCTGTATATAGTATCATGTCATCTGCAAACAGTGACAGCTTTACTTCTTTTTCGATTTGGATTCTTTTTATTTCTTTTTCTTTTCTGATTGCTGTGGCTAGAATTTCCAAAACTGTGTTGAATAATACTGGTGAGAGTGGGCAACCTTGTCTTTTTCCTGCTCTTACTGGAAAGAGTTTCAGTTTTTCACCATTGAGGATGATATTGGATGGGGGTTTGTCATATATTGCCTTTATTATGTTGAGGCAAGTTCCCTCTGTGCCTACTTTCTGCAGGGTTTTTATCATAAATGGGTGTTGAATTTTGTGAAAAGCTTTCTCTGCATCCATTGAGATGATCATATGGTTTTTCTCCTTCAGTTTGTTGATATGGTGTATCACGTTGATTGATTTGCATATACTGAAGAATCCTTGCATTCCTGGAATAAACCCCACTTGATCACGGTTTATGATCCTTTTAATGTGCTGTTGGATTCTGTTTGCTAGTATTTTGTTGAGCATTTTTGCATCTACATTCATCAATGATATTGGCCTGTAGCTTTCTTTCTTTGTGACGTCTTTGTCTGGTTTTGGTATCAGGGTGATGGTGGCCTCATAGAATGAGTTTGGGTGTGGTCCTCCCTCTGCTATCTTTTGGAAGAGTTTGAGAAGGATAGGTGTTAGCTCTTCTCTAAATGTTTGATAGAATTCGCCTGTGAAGCCATCTGGTCCTGGGCTTTTGTTTGTTGGAAGATTTTTAATCACAGTTTCAATTTCACTGCTTGTGACTTGTCTGTTCATATTTTCTATTTCTTCCTGGTTCAGTCTCGGAAGGTTGTGCATTTCTAAGAATTTGTCCATTTCTTCCAGGTTGTCCATTTTATTGGCATAGAGTTGCTTGTAGTAATCTCATAATCTTTTGTATTTCTGCAGTGTCAGTTGTTACTTCTCTTTTTGCATTTCTAATTCTTTTTTTTTTTTTTTTTTTTTTTTTTTTTTTGTGGTACGCGGGCCTCTCACTGTTGTGGCCTCTCCCATTGCGGAGAGCAGGCTCCGGACACGCAGGCTCAGCGGCCATGGCTCACGGGCCCAGCCGCTCTGCGGCATGTGGGATCTTCCCGGACCGGGGCACGAACCCGTGTCCCCTGCATCGGCAGGCGGATTCTCAACCACTGCGCCACCAGGGAAGCCCTCTAATTCTATTGATTTGAGTCTTCTCCCTTTTTTTCTTGATGAGTCTGGCTAATGGTTTATCAATTTTGTTTACCTTCTCAAAGAACAAGCTTGTAGTTTTATTGATCTTTGCTATAGTTTCCTTCATTTCTTTTCCATTTGCTTCTGATCTGATCTTTATGATTTCTTTCCTTCTGCTAAATTTGGGGTTTTCTTGTTCTTCTTTCTCTAATTGCTTTAGGTGCAAGGTTAGGTTGTTTATTCGATATTTTCCTTTTTCATAAGGTAAGATTGTATTGCTATAAATTTCCCTCTTAGAACTGCTTTTGCTGTATCCCATAGGTTTTGGGTCATTGTGTTTTCATTGTCATTTGTTTCTAGGTATTTTTTAATTTCCTCTTTGATTTCTTCAGTGATCACTTCGTTATTAAGTATTGTATTGTTTAACCTCCATGTGTTTGTATTTTTTAAAGATCTTTTCCTGTAATTGATATCTAGTATCATAGCCTTGTGGTCAGAAGAGATACTTGGTACGATTTCAATTTTCTTAAATTTACCAAGGTTACATTTGTGACCCAAGATGTGATCTATCCTGGAGAATGTTCCATGAGCACTTGAGAAAAATGTGTATTCTGTTGTTTTTGGATGGACTGTCCTATAAATATCAATTAAGTCCATCTTGTTTAATGTATCATTTAAAACTTGTGTTTCTGGGCTTCCCTGGTGGCGCTGTGGTTGAGAGTCCGCCTGGTGATGCAGGGGTCACGGGTTCATTCTCTGGTCCAGGAGGATCCCATGTGCCACGGAGCGGCTGGGCCCATGAGCCATGGCCCCTGGGCCTGCGCGTCCAGATCCTGTGCTCTGCAAGGGAAAGGCCACAACAGTGAGAGGCCTGCATACCACAAAAAAAAAAAAAAAAAAAATACCAATCTTTTGTTTCCTTATTTATTTTCATTTTGGATGATATCTCCATTGATGAAAGTGGGGTGTTAAAATCCCCTACTATGATTGTGTTACTGTCGATTTCCCCTTTTATGGCTGTTAGTATTTGCGTTATGTATTGAGGTGTCCCTATGTTGGGTGCATAAATATTTACAATTGTTATATCTTCTTCATGGATGGATCCCTTGATCATTATGTAGTGTCCTTATTTGTCTCTTGTAATAGTTTTTATTTTAAAGTCAATTTGTCTGATATGAGAATTGCTACTCCAGCTTTCTTCTGATTTCCATTTGCATGGAGTATCTTTTTCCATCCCCTCATATTCAGTCTGTATGTGTCCCTAGGTCTGAAGTGAGTCTCTTGTAGACAGCATATATATGGGTCCTGTTTTTGTATCCATTCAGCCAGTCTGTGTCTTTTGGTGGGAGCATTTAATCCATTTACATTTAAGGTAATTATTGATATGTGTGTTCCTATTACCATTTACTTAATTGTTTCGGGTTGTTCTTGTAGGTCTTTTCCTTCTCTTCTTGCTTAGAGAAGTTCCTTTAGCATTTGTTGTAAAGCTGGTTTGGTGGTGCTGAACTCTCTCAGCTTTTGCTTGTCTGTAAAGGTTTTAATTTCTCCATCAAATCTGAATGAGATCCTTGCTGGGTAGAGTAATCTTGGTTGTAGGATTTTTTCCTTCATCACTTTAAATATGTCCTGCCACTCCCTTCTGACTTGTAGAGTTTCTGCTGAAAGATCAGATGTTAACCTTATGGGGATTCCCTTGTGTGTTATTTGTTGTTTTTCCCTTGCTGCTTTTAATATGTTTTCTTTGTATTTAATTATTGATAGTTTGATCAATATGTGTCTTGGAATGTTTCTCCTTGGATTTCTCTTGTATGTGACTCTCTGTGCTTCCTAGGCTTGATTAACTATTTCTTTTTCCATATTAGGGAATTTTCCAACTATGATTTCTTCAAATATTTTCTCAGTCCCTTTCTTTTTCTCTTCTTCTGGGACCCCTATAATTCGAATGTGTGTGTGTTTATTGTTGTCCCATAGGTCTCTGAGACTGTCCTCAGTTCTTTCCATTCTATTTACTTTATTCTGCTCTGCAGTGGTTATTTCCACTATTTTATCTTCCAGGTCACTTATCTGTCCTTCTGCCTCAGTTATTCTGCTATTGATCCCTTCTAGAGTATTTTTAATTTCATTTATTGTGTTGTTCATCGTTGCTTGCTTCCTCTTTAGTTCTTCTAGGTCCTTGTTAACTGTTTCTTGCATTTTCTCTATTCTATTTCCAAGATTTTGGATCATCTTTACTATCATTATTCTGAATTCTTTTTTCAGGTGGACTGCCTATTTCCTCTTCATTTGTTAGGTCTGGTGGGTTTTTACCTTGCTCCTTCATCTGCTGTGTGTTTTTCTGTCTTTTCATTTTGCTTATCTTACTGTGTTTGGGGTCTCCTTTTTGCCGGCTGCAGGTTCATAGTTCCCGGTTTCTTTTGATGTCTGTCCCCAGTGGCTGAGGTTGGTTCAGTGGGTTGAGTAGGTTTCCTAGTTGAGGGGACTAGTGCCTGTGTTCTGGTGGATAAGGCTGTATCTTGTCTTTCTGGTGGGCAGGTGCACATCTGCTGGTGTGTTTTGGGGTGTCTGTGACCTTATTATGATTTTAGGCAGCCTCTCTGCTAATGGATAGGGCTGTGTTCCTGTCTTGCTAGTTGTTTGGCATAGAGTGTCCAGCACCATAGCTTGCTGGTCATTGAGTGAAGCTGGATCTTGGTGTTGAGATGGATATCTCTGGGATTTTTTTGCCATTTGATTACGTGGAGCTGGGAGGTCTCTTGTGGACCAGTGTGCTGAAGTTGGTTCTCACACCTCAGAGGCACAGCCCTATCACCTGGCTGAAGCACCAAGAGCCTTTAATCCACATGGCTCTGAATAAAAGGGAGAAAAAAAAGAAAGAAAGAAAGAAAGAAAGAAAGAAAGAAAGAAAGAAAGAAAGAAAGAAAGAAAGAAAGAAAGAAAGAAAGAAAGAAAGAAAGAAAGAAAGAAAGAAAGAAAGAAAGAAAGAAGAAGATAAAATAAAGTTATTACAGTAAAAAAAAATAAGAATTGTTAAAAAAATTTTAAGTTAAAAAAGAAAGAAAGAAGAGAGCAACCAAACCGAAAAACAAATCCACCAATGGTAACAAGGGCTAAAACTATACTAATGAAAACAAAACAAAACAAAACAAAAACCAAAAAAATGGACAGTCAGAACCCTGGAAAAATGGTAAAAGGAAAGGTATACAGACAAAATCACACACAGAAGCATACACATACACACTCACAAAAAGAGAAAAAGGGAAAAAAAATATATATGTATCATTGCTCCCAGAGTCCACCTCCTCAATTTGGGATGATTCATTGTCTATTCAGGTATTCCACAGATGCAGGGTGCATCAAGTTGTTTGTGGAAATTTAATCTGCTGCTCCTGAGGCTGCTGGGAGAGATTTCCCTTTCTCTTCTTTGTTCACACAGCTCCTGGTGTTCAGCTTTGGATTTGGCCTGGCCTCTGCATGTAGGTCACCTGACGTCATATGTTCTTTGCTCATACAGGACGGGGTTAAAGGAGCAGCTGCTCTGGGGGCTCTGGCTCACTGAGGCCGGGGGGAGGGAGGGGTACGGATGTGGGGTGAGCCTGTGGTGGCAGAGGCCAGCATGACGTTGTAATAGCCTGAGGCATGTTGTGTTTTCTTCCGGGGAAGTTGTCCCTGGATCACCGGACCCTGGCAGTGGTGGGCTGCACAGGCTCCTGGGAGGGGAGGTATGGACAGTGACCTGGGCTTGCACATAGGCTTCTTGGTGGCTGTAGCCGCAGCCTTAGCATTTCATGAGCATCTCTGGGGTCCGTGCTTGTATCCGCGGCTCATGCCTGTCTCTGGAGCTCCTTTAAGTGGTGCTCTGCATCCCTTCTCCTCACGCACTAGGAAACAAAGAGGCAAGAAAAAGTCTCTTGCTTGTTCGGGAACACCAGACTTTTTCCCGGACTCCTCCTGGTTAGCTGTCGCACACTAGCCCCTTCGGGCTATGTTCACGCAGCCAACCCCAGTCCTCCCCCTGGGATCCGACCTAAGTCCGAGACTCAGCTCCCAGCCCCCGCCCACCCCGGCGGGTGAGCAGACAAGCCTCTCGGGCTGGTGAGTGCTGGTCCACACCGATGCTCTGTGCGGGAATCTCTCTGCTTTGGCCTCCGCACCGCACCCCTGTTGCTGCACTCTCCTCCGCAGCTCCGAAACTTCTCCCCTCTGCCACCCACAGTCTCCGCCTGTAAAGGGGCTTCCTAGTTTGTGGAAACCTTTCCTCCTTCACAGCTCCCTCCCTCTGGTGCAGGTCCTGTCCCTATTCTTTTGTCTCTGTTTTTTCTTTTTCCTTTTGCCCTACCCAGGTACGTGGGGAGTTTCCTGCCTTTTGGGAAGACTGATGTCTTCTGCCAGCTTTCAGTAGGTGTTCTGTAGGAATTGTTCCATATGTAGATGTATTTCTGATGTATTTGTGGGGAGGAAGATGATCTCTACGTCTTACTCTTCCACCATCTTGAAGCTCCTTTTCTTCTGATCATTCTTAAATCACAAAAGTCTAGTTCAGTTGATGCAATCTTCTTTTTTAGCCTAATATTCCCCTGTGACTTTGTTTTTTTAGGATCCAGGAAGTTACTTGTAGTTGAAGAAACTATGACTGTACTGAAGGATCCACATCATGTTTATGATGTGAAACAAACCAACACTAGCACAGACTGGATCTCAGATATTATTTATATAATGTCAGTTAGGGCTTCAAGTCACCTATATAAGATCAGGTATTTCTTCAGAAACCACTGAGGGAAGCAGGTACAAAATTATTAGGTATGGGAGGAGTTGGGAGAGAGAGCTATAGCTAGATAAATATTCTACAGAAAAATAATCTACAAATCACACATGGCAAAACTTAATGCTTCAAATAGTAGCCAAAATAACCACAGTTAATGGATGAATTTATTTCATTTAAAATAGAAAAAAAAAATTTAATTTGGAAAGATATTTAAATTGAGTATAGTTAGTATCCAGAAAGAGGTAAATAAAGAAATAATATCCATAAAGGAAAATTCATATATATATATATATATATATATATATATATATATATATTAAACATAGGGAGAATAAAATATAAATAGAATAAGATAGAGTCAAGAGCCCAGAAATAAACACATGCATATATGGTCAACTAACATTTGACAAGGGAGTCAAGAGTACACAATGGAGAAAAGAACCTCTTCAATAAATAGGACTGGGTAAATTGGATAGTCCCATGCAAAAGAATGAAACTAGGCAGCTATCTTACACCACTAACAAAAATTGACTTGAAATGGATTAAAGCCTTAAATATAAGATCTGAAACCATAAAACTCCTAGAAGAAAACAGAGGGGAAAAGCTTCTTGACATTGGCAGTGATTTTTTGGATATGACACCTAAAGCACAAGCAACAAAATAAAACATAAATAAGTAGGACTACATCAAACTAAAAAGCTTCTTTACAACAAAAGATACAACCAACAAAATGAAAAGGCAATCTAAGGAATGGGAGAAATATTTGCAAAATGCACATCTGAAAATGGGTTAATATCCAAAATATGTAAGGGACTCACACAATTCAATAGCAAAAAACAAAATCAACAAAAAACCAAAACCAATAATCTAATTTAAAAATGTGCAAAGGTTACTTCCCTGGCAGTCTAGTGGTTAGGACTCTGTGCTTCCAGTGCAGGGGGCATGGGTTGGATCCCTGGTTGGGAAGCTAAGATCCTACATGCTGTGCAGTGTGACCAAAAAAAAAAAAAAACAACTAAAATAGTTTTTAAAAAATTTGCAAAGGACCTGAATAGATACTTTTTCCAAAGGAGATATTCAAATGGTTGACAGGTAGGTACATGAAAAGGTGGTCAGCATTACTAATCATTAGGGAAATGTAAATCAAAACCACAATGAGATATCAGTCACATCTGTTAGAATGGCTTTCATCAAAAAGACAAGAGATAACAAGTGTTGGTGAGGATGTAGAGAAAAGGGAACCCTTGTGCACTGTTGGTGGGAATGTAAATTGGTACAGCAGTATGGAAGTTCCTCAAAAAATTAAAAATAAGATACCATATACTGTATCAATTCCACTTCTGGGTATACATCTGGAGGAAACAAAATCACTATCCTAGAAAGATATCTGTACTCCCACAATCATTGCAGCATTATTTACAATAGCCAAAGCATGGAAACATCCTAAGTGTCCATTGATGGATGAATGGATCAAGAATATGTGAGATCGGGCTTCCCTGGTGGCGCAGTGGTTGAGAGTCCGCCTGCCAATGCAGGGGATACGGGTTCGTGCCCTGGTCCAGGAAGATCCCACATGCCGCGGAGCGGCTGGGCCCATGAGCCATGGCCGCTGAACCTGTGCGTCCGGAGCCTGTGCTCCGCAACAGGAGAGGCCACAACAGGGAGAGGCCCACCTACCGCAAAAAAAAAAAAAAAGAAAAAAAAGAAAAAAAAAAACCAAAAAAAAAAAAGAATATGTGAGATCAATATATCTATATCTGTATCTGTATCTATATAATGGAATATTATTCAGCCATAAAAGAGACAGAAATCCTGCCATTTGCAACAACATGGATGGACCTTGGTGACATTATGCTAAGTGAAATAAGTCAGTCAGAGAAAGATAAATACTGTATGATTTCTCTTATGTGTAGAATCTAAAATAAAAATCTCATAGAAGCAGAGATCAGCTTTGTGGTTGCCAGAGGAAGGGGATGGGAGGTGGGAGAATTGGGTGAAGGTGATTCAAAGGTACTAACTTCCAGTTATAAGATAAATAAGTTCTGGGGATGTAATGAACAGCATGGTGATTATAGTTAACAATACTGTGTTGCATATTTGAAAGTTGCTAAAGGAGAAGACTTTAAAAGTTCTCATCACACACAAAAATTTTTGTAATTACGTAAGGTGATGGATGTTAACTAAACTTATTGCTGTAGTGATTTCACAGTATATACATATATAAAATCCTTATGTTGTGCACTTTAAACTTACATAATATGTCAATTATATCTCAATGAAACTAGGAGGAAAAGAATAAGACAAAAGTATCCTATTAGAAATCTTAGAAATGAAAAATATCATTATTGAACTAGCAATTTCGTAGACATGATAAACTCTAAACTGGACATAAGTGAAGAGGGAATTCATATAATGGGTCATGAGGCCAAGGAATTTACTCAGAATGCAGCACATAAAGATATAAAAATGATGAAAGATGAGTTAATAGAAATAGATTGACAAGTTCCATTATAAGTATAATAAGACTTACAAAATAAGAAAAAAGAGGGAAAGGCACAGAAACATTTGAAGATATATTGAAAACAATTTTAAGAATTCAAGAAAGGGATGAGTCCTCCTCTCAAAATTAAGCTTTAAATAGCAAGATAAATTAAATTAAATTCTTAGATAGATAGAACGTAATGAAACTGCAGAATGTTACTGCCAAATATTAAGATACAGGGAGAAATGTTAAAGCTACCATACATAGAAGACAGATGATCAATCAAAGAACAATAATTTAAAAACTGGATTTATCTTCAGTACTAAGAGATGGCAGAAATCCATGGTATAATAAATTCAGTCCAACTACCATCCAAAAAGAAAATATAAATGAAGACATTTTCAAAAATACAAAGATTAAGATGCATAACCACACAAAGACTCTTGTTGAAAGACACTCTAAAGGATGTCTTTCATCAAGAAGAAAAGAGAATGTAAAAGTGTGGAATACAAGAAACAATGGCAAGTGCAGATTTTTGATAATATATTAGTAAATTAAATTTACTATTGAATAGAAAATAGCTTTTTGCAATTAAAAGATGAAACTGAAATTTTAGACAGCAATATCAACAATGGGGTTTGAGTTGGTGCTCTTCAATATGTTATGTGGTGACTTAAAGCAAGTCAAGGCTGTGTGTGTGTGTGTGTGTGTCAAGAGGAGAAAGGATGTACTGAATAACGTTAGATACCATTAGAAACATTTTGAGGTAAGGATATATGCAAAAATATAAAGTATAACTATTCATAAAATAGAAATGCAATCCATAGATTTCAGTATAATAGAGGAAAGAAAAAGGTTTATAGGTAACCTTATGAATTTAAAAAATCATTAAAGGGTGGAAGTGAATTATTAATAAGGTATAGTAAAGAAAACATGAAAGGCAATGGGTGAAATACACTAAAGTAGATCATAATCAAAAAAAGTAAACAAGAGTGTCAAATTGGATTTGAGAAAAATCAGTTATATTATGCATATAAGAGAAAAACCTAAAAAAATTAAATATAAAACTGGAAAATGGAGCTATTAGAAAAGGTATATTTAACTGTCATTATTATTGTACTTGATATGATTACTTACATAAAAATGTGTTGACCTGAAACAAATAGATTGCCAGATATTTCTCCAGCAAAGATAAATTTACTCAGGATCAGCAGAGAATTGCAATTCAAGGTCTGCAACCATGGCGAGCCACCTGCATGACCCCGCATGGCAAGTGAGAGAGATGGCTTTTACAGAGAGGAAAAAGAAGTTGGGAGGGCTATAGTAAGAAAAGAGTCCTTGGCTTTTCATTGGCTGAGTCCTTGCCCGGAAAGAAGAGGTGTCTCTTTTTCCTGTTGGGCTGTGCTATTGTTGCAGGGTATGAGAGCTCCCCCTTCTGGTATCCCAACTTTCTTTCTTCCTTCCTTCCTTCCTTCCTTCCTTCCTTCCTTCCTTCCTTCCTTCCTTCCTTCCTTCCTTCCTTCCTTCCTTCCTTCCTTTCTTTCTTTCTTTCTCATAATTAAATAGCAATATATTTTTAGAGAAATGTTCTACTCATGAATTTTTTCCTTAAAGTTCATTGTATTACTTAACCATAAAAGCAACCTACTTATTATATATATAGATTGGGAAACACAGAAAAGCATAAAGAAAGAGGGGGAAAGTGACCGATTAGCCCACCATACAGAAGTAGCTATTTATAACAGTTTACTATATCTTTTCCAGTGTTTTATCTTTGCCCTTTATTCACATAGCTAAAACATATGATGTACACAAATTTTTAACCTACTTTTTCCTGTAATATCATAGAATCAGCATTCCTCTGGTTTAGTAAAACTGCTTGGTAAACATCATTGTGTTAGCTGCACAATACTCCATTGTAAGGAGGTATGGTTTATCTAACAACAACCTTATCAGTTGACACTTTTCATTGCCCTCTGAAAGCTAAACACTAAACTCAGCATACACAACAAGAGTCATGGGTGGAGGGACCCAGGAGATCCCTTGGGACTGACTGTGTGACCAGGGTTACACAAACCTTCAGGCAAGGTAGCTGCATGTAATCTTGGGAAGATGAGACTGGTGTGTGATCATAATTTTGCTAGTAGGACGCAAACTCACAGCAGTGTATATCCTCTTTGGAGAGCAAGCAGAAGGGTGTCCCCAGCCCGTAGCTTGGAAAAGAAAGAACCCGAAGCTGACAGATTCGTGCTAGCCTTCCCTAGTGAGGAGGAGTCCTGGCCCAAAGATTTATATTTTTTACCTCTTGGGTAAACCTTTCCTGAGCGCCCTCTATATGGCAGGCAAAGGGGATACCTAGGAGTAAGGCACCCTCTATGCCTCAGAGGATGTAGCAGGGCAGGCAGGCTGATCAGTGTGATTGTGAAGATGTGGGGCAGCACAGTGCTGTCTGTGCCATGGTGGGACTGTGTTCTGGGAGCATGGAGGGGGCGTCCCAGGCCCAGTGTTGGTATGGGGGTGGAGGTGGGGACAGGGAGGCTTCCCATAGAAGGTGACACCTGAACTGAGGCTCAATAGACAAACTAGAATTAGAATCCGCTGAGCACCACTGCATATTCCCCCCATTGGTCACCTCCTTCTGACTCCACACTCACCGCGTGGCTGTTCGTAACTAATTTGGCTTCCAGTATCCATAGACAGACAATGCTCTGTTCAGGTCCTTGTGATGGGGGCATTTCTCATTGCCATGGCTGTGTTAGTATCCGCTCTTGAACTTGGTTTCCTTGAGTATGTCTCCAAGAAATGGGCCTCGCTCTTTGTTCTGACTTGGTGAGGTTTCTGAGGCTGCAAGGCCAAGGATGCCCGAGACTGAGGCATGGTGAATTGGCCAGGGTGACCCAAATACCCCAAGAAGGCCTCTCTGGGAACATCAGAGCTCCACCTTCACCCTTCTAACTGCAACAGCTCCTCCTCAAGGGTGTCATCTGGATTAATTGGGATGATTAATGGACAATGGGTCTGGCTCAGAGGTAGTACTCAGAGGTCTAATTCTCATCCTCCTCCCTCACAGACTCTCCTACTCCTGTTCGGGGATAGCGGGTGAGTGGAGAGGATGAGTCACATAGCACCCTCCAGCTAGTTCATTAACCAAGCCATCAGTCAATGTGACTAATTGATTCTTTTTGAGATAAATGTTTAAAATATCATCTCTTATGACAACTTTCTTTAAAAGCTCTGCTGGAGGTGGTAGGGGAAGATAATATGTATGCACTGAGCACTGGAAGCCATTTGACTGTGAAGGTTCCCTCCTAGGCCTGGGCTGGATGTTTACGGCCAGCGTCTGATCTGGTCAGGCAGTGTCCAGCTAAGTAACTGGCAGAGCTGGAATTCACACCCAGATCTGTCTTTCTAAGCCCCAGCACCTGTACCGTTGGCTGCTATGTGTGTTGCCTCCATGTGTGGTGAGTGGACAGAAAGTCATGGACTTTTTGGTGTCAGATGGGCCTGGCTTTGCCTGACAAGCTGTTTGAACTTGGACAGATCATTTAGTCTCCTTAACAACCAGAAGATAACAGTGGCAGCAGCAGCAATGATAATGACTCATACTTACAGGCCACTTGGTAGGAGCCAGGCAGTGATTTACTATATTAACTTGTTTAACTTGCAACAACACGATGAGGTTGATACTATTATTATGTTGCCAGGGAGTTAATAACAGTGACCTCAGTGTGACCCCATGAAGATTAAATGAAATACTATGTGTGCAAGTGCTTGGCTTGGCAGAGGGCAAGGGCTAAATATTAGGGAATGTGGTGACTACTGCTCTGAGAAATCCCAACTCTATTTAATTGAAGTGTCTGTTTATTAATTCTTTACAAACTGAAAGAATCTATAGAATTAATTCATTTACAGACTTAATGAATTAATTAGGCAGGTTGGCAAGTTTGTTGGACATAAAAATCCATCAAGTACATTTATATTCACCAGAAACCAATGAAATATGTAATAAAAGATACTATGTTTAGTAACATAAAATCTTTTAGAATATTTAAATATTATTAGTGAATTTTAAATACGTATGGAAGAGCAAGGTCCAAGGAGAGTCAAAACACTATAAAGGAAAAGAACAAAGTGCGGTGACTTGCCTTACCACATATCAGTTATTATTATGAAACTATACTAATTAAGATAGTGTGATATTTGCACAGGGATAGATAACCTGACCAGAGGAATAATACAGATAGCCCAGAAAAAGATTCACACATACGTTGTGATAAACTGTATTATTATTTCCCCAAATTACTCTCCTCTCTACAAGAGGATTTTATGTGTTCATTCATTGCCACACAACTTGGAGTGCCTTTATGTGAGAGGAGTGTATCCTCCCCACCACCCACCCAACTGATGTTGGGCCTGACCATGTGACTTGTTTTAGCCAATAAAATATGAGTAGTCATACACCACACCAGACAGCAGCTTTAACCATGCTAACTGTATAACTATAATGACAGAAATTTCATTGCATGGTTTGACAATTCTTTTCCTTCTGCAAAAAAAAAAATATCATGTTCCAAATAAGGACTGCACCTTCAGTTTGAATCCTGGATTTAAAAAACAATGGATGAAACCTAATGCTGACAGGCTGTCAATATGTAATGTGAGCAAGAAATGAACTGTATAAGCCACTGACATGTAGGGGCTTTTTGTTATTGTAGCATTAATTTTATGAGAACCTAATGCACCACAGAATCAGCATTCTAGTTCAAGAGAGAAAGAAGGGACTTTGCAATAGAAAGAAATGAAATCGTACTCCCATATTACATTATATATAAAAATAGATTCCAGGTGTATTCAAGACTTCAGGCTAATATTATAAAAAACTTTTAGAAGACAATATAAGGGACAAGAAATATACAATATAAAGAAAAGGTAGGTAAATTAGATTAAAATAAGTTTAGGAGTTTCTGTTCAGCAACCAAGCTACAAACTGCTACACAGATAACTCAGGAGGGACTAATGTACAGGTCATAAGAAAAAGCAATCCACTTGAAAAATGAGGAAAATTCTTGAATAGTCATTGCACAGAAGAGGAAACCCAAGTGGCCAATAAACATATGAAACAATGTGCAGACTCATGAAATTAAAATGACAATGAAATACCATTTTACATTTCCCATGTTGGCAAAAATATAAAAGTTTGACAGCTATTTCATTCCTGGCTATTTACTCAGCAGGGGTTGGTAAACTATGGGCCACAGATGAGTATATCCTGCAGCCTCTTTTTGTATGGCCCTGCAAACTAAGAATGTTTTTTACATATTTAAAGAGATGTATTAAAAATCTAAGAAAGAAGAATAGGTGACTGAGACCATATATCATCCACAAAGCCTAAAATATTTACTATCTGGGCTGTTAAAGAAATTTGCCAGCCCCTGAGAGAAACTCTAATGTATGCGTATCAAGATGTTTATAAAAATGTTCCTAATTACATTATTTGTTAATGGCCACAATTTGGAAACAATACAAATGTTTATCCATTGTTGAATATATAAACTGTTGTATTTTCATACAATGGACTCTTATACAGCAATGAAAAGGAACAAACTAAACTAAGCAGCAATGTGGATGAATCTCTTAGTCATAATGTTGAATGATAGAAGAAAGTTACAAAATAATATGATTTCATTTATCTGACATTATAGGAATGTTTCTGGCAATTGTTGAGTAAAGGATATGAGTGATCCAAAAGGAAAAGAGAAATTTGGTTGTCATATCACCTGCTTGGTGAGGTGATACTAGTTAGGAAAAGAGACTGGGGAAATTCCCATACCATTAGGTAACGATTTCATGGGTGGCATAACCCCATTGAATCTCACCCTCTCTGGCTCCCAAGTTAATGCAAAAAATGGAGATGACTTCATAGATCATTGAACATGACCAATTAACACACAAGTGGGCCCTCTTTCTAATAAATCTGTGTGTGTGCTCACTTTGTATATATAAGCATGCATAATTATCAAAACCCTTTAAAAACTTTAAAAATAAAACAATTTTAAAAATAAAAAACATACAAAGTTAAATAATATATTACTTTAGGATTCAAATATGGTCAAATAAGTTAAAACAAAAATTTCAGGATTAACGCCACATGACAGAGGAGAGGGGAATGATGGGTGATGTTTCCTTTGCTATAATTTAAGGCATAAAGCATTAACAAGGGTAAGAAGGAACATCACATCATAAGAACAGGGTCAAGCTACTAAGATATAGCTGGTATGAGGTTTTATGCAATGAAAAAAAAACTTTAAAAATATATAGAGTGTTTTTTTAACATCTTTATTGGAGTATAATTGCTTACAATGGTTTGTTAGTTTCTGCTGTATAACAAAGTGAATCAGCTATACATATACATACATCCCCATATCCCCTCCGTCTTGGGTCTCCCTCCCTCCTACCCTCCCTATCCTACCCCTCTAGGTGGTCACAAAGCACCGAGCTGATCTCCCTGTGCTATGTGGCTGCTTCCCACTAGCTATCTATTTTACATTTGGTAGTGTATGTATGTCCATGCCACTCTCTCACTTTGTCCCAGCTTACCCTTCCCCCTCCCCATGTCCTCAAGTAAATTCTCTACATCTGTGTCTTTATTCCTGTCCTGCTCCTAGGTTCTTCAGAATCATTTTTTTTTAGATTCCATATATATGTGTTAGCATATGATATTTGTTTTTCTCTTTCTGACTTAATTCACTCTGTATGACAGTCTCTAGGTCCATCCACCTCACTACAAATAACTCAATTTCGTTTCTTTTTATGGCTGAGTAATATTCCATTGTATATATGTGCCACATCTTCTTTTTCCTCTAATTACTTCCTGAGCTCAGTGCCAAAAGGATTTCTTTCAGCTCTTACAGGTTTAGCCCTGCTCAGTGTGTAGGTGGATCACCAGGTGTTATTGATTAAGGTGTTAGCTAATAATAAAGAGTTTGAATACCCTGGAGTTTTCTTGGTACTGTGTATTTGTATGTAGCTTGTAAATATCTATGGCAATAGACAGCTAGTTGGGATTCAAGAAGGTGAGGTCTGATCAAACATCTTTTTTTTTTACTTATAAATAATCACTATTTTTAAATTATTTTTAATTTCAGCATAGTTAATATTTACAATGTGTTAGTTTCAAGTGTAGAGCAAAGTGATTCAGTTATAAATATATATATATATATATTCTTTTTCAGATTATTTTCCATTATAGGTTATTACAAGATATTGAGTATAGTTCCCTGTGCCAAACAGTAGGTCCTTGTTGTTTATCTATTTTATAGATAGTAGTGTATATATATTAAACCCAAACTCCTAATTTATCTCTCCCACACACTCTGCTATCCCCTTTGGTAACCCTAAATTTGTTTTCTATGTCTGTGACTCTATTTCTGTTTTGTAAATATGTTCATTTGTATCATTTTTTAAGATTTCACATATAAGTGAAAAAATATATCATATGATATTTGTCTTTCTCTGTCTGACTTCACTTAGTCTGATAATCTCTAGGTCCATCCATATTGCTGCAAATGGCAATATTTCTTTTTTATGGCTGAGTAATATTCCATTGTATATATATGTACCACATTTTCTTTATCCATTCCTCTGTCGATGGACATTTAGGTTGCTTCCATGCCTTGGCTATTGTAAATAGTGCTGCTATGAACGTTGGGGTGCATGTATCTTTTCAAATTAGAGTTTTATCTGGATATATGCCCAAGGGTGGGATTGCAAAGATCTCTTTCATCCTAAAATATGAAGAGGGACCACTACCCCTTTCTTCCTGGAACTCTTAGCTATAGATCTACTTCTCTTTCCAGGTTCTCCTGCAATCTACCAGCTTTGTTTTAGTATCTCCCTCTGATTCCTCTTTCTCTTATCACTCTCTAGATATTTATGTCCTCTAAAGTTTTTCAACCTTCTTCTCTTCTCTCCCTGTAATTTTTCTGCAGATGGTCTTACACTTCCACCCTTGACTCCTAAATGCTATTTCTCTAATCATATTTCCAGACTTATATATCTAGCTGGATGTCACACAAATTGTCCCAAACTGAATCCATTACCTCTGTAAGCCTGGCCTCATACTTCCTGCTATTTACATTAATTTTTCTGATTAAAGACATGGTGCTCTCTACTAAGTAAATCAAGCTAGTAACCTAGGACTTATAGCTGCTTGATTCCTTTCTCTTACTCCCAATATAAAATTATTCTCAAGTCTTGTTTATATTTGTAGACTCTTGTGTTCCTTATTTGCATTCACACTCCTTCTTCCCATTTCAGATTCCTAAGCTCTCCTTGCCAGCTTCCTAACTGGTCTCCATGTTACCATTGTTTTTCATCCCAAATCCATGCTCCACATTTCTGCCAGAATAATCTTTCTAAAACTTAACTCTCAGCATGCAATTCCCTTGACTAAACATTTTTAGGGTATACTAATTGTCTACAATATAAATTATATGTTCCTTTGTTTGGTATTAAAGACTGTCATAATTTGGCTCCAGCTCACATTTGATTCCTGGCATTCAATCTGCCCCTGCTTCCTTATCATGAAACCTATGTTCTAGCTCTACTACACTAATTCCTATTCTTTGAATCTCTAATAAACTTGTATATCTCTTGGTGTTTGCTTATGCTATTTCATCTGTCTGGAATCCCCTTGTTATTACAACCCATACACCATTGCCTTGTGAAAACATGCTCATTCTTTAAGACCATGCTCCAGCAGTTACTTTTTCTATGACACTCACCTGTCTCTGATGATAAATAATCGCTTGTGCTATTTTTGGCTTTTGGAGCTAGCAATTTGTTTTCTTTTGGATGCACCACTATGCTTAGTTCAGCTTCAATGAAAGCCAGTTTATTTGAGTTAAATGTTAATACATCTTATTTCTTATTAAATCTTTAGCTAGAAAAATGTCTTTTCAGATTTTTTGAAATGCACTTTTAGCACTTAAGAAGCCATATATAAGGTGTTTCATAACACTATTCCCATTTAATGAAGAAGTGAATTTGTGAGTGCTAAGTGAGTGTATGTAAGAAGACTCTGAAGCCTTTGCTGAGAGTAGCTAAATGGCTCTCATTTTGTTACTTAAGAACACTGTCTGAAATCCAAACCAATCTTTGATCACTAAAATGTAGAAGTACATTAGTATATGTATTTATGTAGAAGTACATTAAGTATACAAAAGTAGAATCTAAAATGCAGAATAAAAAAGACTGAGAACACTGATCTTAATTAAGCCCCATCTAAACTAAATTTTTTTTTCAGAGTTAGTCAATATGAGTTGTAGACTCAACTTCAAACCATAATGGTGTAAGGAATGTCACCATGATCTGGCAGGTCAGATAAGAAACGAAAAGAGAGCAACCAGAGAGTGCTTGAGAAATGGGAACCTCAGATGAGAGCTTCAATAGCTTTGAACAATCTGGCACATATTTTGGCTATCCTGTGGCTTCATTAAGCACCTCTATGTATTTGATGGGATTTTGTCTTTTCCTCTTAAGTTTACTTGGTAAACTGAAGCCTCTGGACTTGGTATAAAGAGATTCAGATATTTTAGTGATGATTTTCAAATTTCAGAGTTATTGCCAAAAGTTAGATCATCTATACATTTCTCTACCAACACAAGAAAGATTCAACGTAGAATGGCAAAGTAATAAAAATGAAGTAGTTTTTCTAATATACAATTTCTTTTTACAGATGGTACTTTTTAATGAAACCTAAACAGATAGAAAGAAAAAATAATCCTCCATTACACAGTTTCAATAGGATGACTTTATCCTATCTTGTCTAGAATGTTCATCTCCACTAAAATCTTAACTCTCTCCTGAGTTTATTAATTTATAATTAAGGGATTCCCCATATTAGCCAGTTTGTACTTCATTTGGCAGAACTTGGATCTTGTTAGGTAATATTCTGTTAGTAATTTCTCAATTACCTATATTTTCACAAGAAAATTAACCTGTTCATTGTATATGTATAGAGACTTAAAATGGGTTAGAACATGCTGAATAAGTTTTGGTAGGCAGAGCTTTTGGAAATAGAGAATTCTGCAAAATTTCTGAAAGTAGAGTACTTAATCTTCTTCTTCTTAGTACTTGTGGATAATATTGGGAATAATCCACTTTTCCCATTTGTATCAACATGAATATTCTGCCACAGTTGCTATCCCATCAGAATACATTGGTCATTTTCATCTCTGCCTTGCTTTCTCATCGTGCTGTTAATTCACATTGCCTTCCATGTCTCTAGTTGCTTGAATTTTCCCATCCTTGAAGGTTTCTTATTAATAAGCTAGAGTCAACTTCTCCATAAATCTTTTGTCACAACCTGGTCTGTTTTTCAAATACCAGATGCCATTTTTACCTGCCTAAGGGATACAGCATAGCTTCAAAAAGGGACTGGTACTGCTTAGGTAATAAGACTAGAACTTTAACCAGCTGAACTGATGGAATCTATGACTTGACTTACTTGTTCTACTCTCCTTATAGATTTCTGAATTAAATTGACCTTCTCTGACCTTCACTCCAACTTGTCCATAACTTTGAATCGTATCTTGATATTGATGTACTAGCATTAGAAACCTGGAACTACTACAAGTTCCTCTCCCTCATTCACAGTGGTCACTTTGCAAGTGCTTAACTCTTTATCTATTTCTCTTCATCTCTGCCAAAAATAGCATAGTTGAGGCTGTCACCTCTCTTACCTAAACTGCCAGCAATTCTCTTAACTAGTCTACTTACTTCCAATGTTTCCCTCATCTAGTCTGTCCTTCACACTGTTGCCACAGTTATCTTTCTAAAATACATGTCTGATTAAATCACAACTCCACCTCCTTATAAAACCCTTCTGTGGCTCTTCTTATTTAAATAAAAAAATATCATATGTAAGTTTATGAACCGTTGGTTTTTCTAGATCATCTTATCTAAAGCTAGCTCTCTTATTAGTTTCTATTATAGTACTTTAAAAAAAAACCCTTCCATCCTGGCACTAATGTAGTTAATCATTTACATTGTTAATACGACTCCATCTTTAAGAATGTAAATTTCATGAAGGTAGTGTCCTCCTCTGCCTTGTTCTCTGCTATATTCCCAATGCCTAAATTGGTACCTTTAACCTTCTGTTGAATGAATATGTGCATGTATGTATATATGAATGTATGCCTAATCTTCTAGCCTCATCTTCAGCCATTTACCCCCAAATGCTCCCTTTCCTCAGTCATAGGAAGAAAACATATTTCTCTGAAGAGTCATGATTCAAATTTTCTGTTTTCATAAATGTCATTCCTTTATTTGGATTATCCTTTCTTTCTCTCTCATCTATTCCTTATCTAGTAACTCAGTTTTCATTGATAACTTTCCCTGAACCCCTCGTTTTATTCACTGACTCTGTACTGCCATAACTTTCTTATTTTGTTTATGTAGTGCTTTTGTTTTCACATTATGTTTTAATTGTTCATTTTCTTGTCTTTTTGCCCCACTAGACTGAGCAACTTGAAAGCAGAGACCATGTTTTATGTTTCTGTCTCCCTGTTGCTTTGAGAAACATGATATGTAATCAATAAATATGTTGTATAAATGGATTTTTTCATCTTATTATCAGCTTTATGCAGTGTTTCTTGCCATACTACCTCCTTTGTATTGTTCACCTAAATTACTGAATTTACCACTTCTTCTGTAGTATATTCAAGAGTGTGATCTTTCCCCATATTATTAATGTGCCCTTTAATTCAAACTCCATCTAATATCTTTTTCACATGGACGATCTCAGAGTAGCCAGTTGCAGGAAGCTTCTCTCTCCTGTTCCTAGTTCTTAAATAAGGGATTACAAATGCAGTTTTCCACAGAAACCAAGCAGGTGGCATAAATGAGTACAGCAGTCAATAAAACAATAGTGAATGGTGAGGACTGTGGGGAGCTAGAGAATATACACTTCTTTGATTTAAATAGAACTGCTGCTGCTTAGTTACAATTGAAAGTTAGTCATGTAGGGCCACGGTGTTCAAATATTCGACTCTTTTAAAGAGAAAACTGGAAATCTGGATCTTTCGTAGGATGTGCTGATTTTTAAAACTCTGTGCAGACAAAACAAAGCACTTCTGTGAGCTAAATGCAGCCTGAGGGCCTGCCTATTTGCAACCTCTTCAATTTAATTCTTCTGAAGCTCTGTAGTGGACAATGGCTAAGGTGATACATAGAATTGAACCCTTGTGTGCTAGACTTATTTTGGTGAACCCCTTTGGACTACATGGCCTACAGTGATGTCCTCCATCCTCGTAGATGTCATCCATGCCTTGTAGAATGAGTTTGGGAGTGTTCCTCCCTCTGCTATATTTTGGAAGAGTTTGAGAAGATTAGGTGTTAGTTCTTCTCTAAATGTTTGATAGAATTCACCTGTGAAGCCATCTGGTCCTGGGCTTTTGTTTGTTGGAAGATTTTAAATCACAGTTTCAATTTCAGTCCTTGTGATTGGTCTGTTCATATTTTCTATTTCTTCCTGGTTCAGTCTTGGAAGGTTGTGCTTTTCTACGAATGTGTCCATTTCTTCCAGGTTGTCCATTTTATTGGCGTTGACTTGCTTGTAGTAATCTCTCATGAACCTTTGTATTTCTGCAGTGTCAGTTGTTACATCTCCTTTTTCATTTCTAATTCTATTGATTTGAGTCTTCTCACTTTTTTTCTTGATGCGTCTGGCTAATGGTTTATCAATTTTGTTTATCTTCTCTCAAAGAACCAGCTTTTAGTTTTATTGATCTTTGCTATCATTTCCTTCATTTCTTTTTCATTTATTTCTGATCTGATCTTCATGATTTCTTTCCTTCTGTTAACTTTGGGGTTTTTATGTTCTTCTTTCTCTAATTGCATAAGGTGCAGGGTTAGGTTGTTTATTCGAGATGTTTCCTGTTTCTTAAGGTAGGATTCTATTGCTATAAACTTCCCTCTTAGATCTCCTTTTGCTGCATCCCATAGGTTTTGGGTCGTCATGTCTCCATTGTCATTTGTTTCTAGGTATTCTTTGATTTCTTCAGTGATCACTTCATTATTAAGTATTGTATTGTTTAGCCGCCATTTTTTTTTTTTTTTTTTTTTTTTTTTTTTTTTTTTTTTTTTTTTTTTGCGGTACATGGACCTCTCACCATTGTGGCCTCTCCCGTTGTGGAGCACAGGCACCGGATGCACAGGCTCAGCGTCCATGGCTCACGGGCCCAGCCGCTCCATGGAATGTGGGATCTTCATGGACTGGGGCACAAACCCACATCCCCTGCATTGGCAGGAAGGCTCTCAACCACTGTGCCACCAGGGAATCCCGTGTTTGTATTTTTACATAGCTTTTCCTGTAATTGATATCTAGTCTCATAGTGTTGTGGTTGGAAAAGATACTTGAAACAATTTCAATTTTCTTAAATTTACCAAGGCTTGATTTGTGACCCAAAATATGATATATCCTGGAGAATGTCCCATGATCACTTGAGAAAAATGTGTATTCTGTTGTTTCTGGATGGAATGTCCTATAAATATCAGTTAAGTCCATCTTGTTTAATGTATCATTTAAAGCTTGTGTTTCCTTATTTATTTTCTTTTTGGATGATCTGTCCATTGGTGACAGTGGGGTGTTAAAGTCCCCTACTATGATTGTGTTACTGTCGATTTCCCCTTTTATGGCTGTTAGTATTTTCCTTAGGTATTGAGGTGCTCCTATGTTGGGTGCATAAATATTAACAATTGTTATATTTTCTTCTTGGATCGATCCCTTGATCATTATATAGTGTCCTTCTTTGTCTCTTGTAATAGTTTTTATTTTAAAGTCTAATTTGTCTGATATGAGAATTGCTACTCCAGCTTTCCTCTGATTTCCATTTGCATGGAATATCTTTTTCCATGCCCTCACTTTCAGTCTGTATGTGTCCCTAGGTCTGAAGTAGGTCTCTTGTAGACAGCATATATATGCATCTTGTTTTTGTATCCATTCAGCCAGTCTGTTTCTTTTGGTGGGAGCATTTAATCTATTTACATTTAAGGTAATTATCAATATGTATGTTCCTATTCCCATTTTTTAAATTGCTTTGGGTTTGTTATTGTAGGTCTTTTCCTTCTCTTGTTTTTCTTGCCTAGAGAAGTTCCTTTAGCATTTGTTGTAAAGCTGTTTTGGTGATGCTGAACTCTCTCAACTTTTGCTTGTCTATAAAGGTTTTAATTTCTCCATCAAATACAAATGAGATCCTTGCTGGGTAGAGTAATCTTGGTTGTAGGGTTTTCCCCATCACTTTAAATATGTCCTGCACTCCCTTCTGGCTTGCAGAGTTTCTGCTGAAAGATCAGCTGTTAACCTTATGGGGAGTCCCTTGTGTTTTATTTGCTGTTTTTCCCTTGCTGCTTTTAATATGTTTTCTTTGATTTAATTTTTGATAGTTTGATTAATATGTGTTTTGGCATGTTTCTCCTTGGATTTATCCTGTATGGGACTCTCTGTGCTTCCTGGACTTGATTAAGTATTTCCTTTCCTATATTAGGGAAGTTTTCAACTATAATCTCTTCAAATATTTTCTCAGTCCCTTTCTTTTTCTCTTCTTCTTCTGGGAGCCCTATAATTCGAATGTTGGTGTGTTTAATGTTGTCCCAGAGTCCTCTGAGACTGTCCTAAGTTCTTTTCATTCTTTTTTCTTTATTCTGCTCTGCAGTAGTTATTTCCACTATTTTGTCTTCCAGGTCACTTATCCATTCTTCTGCCTCAGTTATTCTGCTATTGATCTCTTCTAGAGTATTTTAAATTTCATTTATTGTGTTGTTCTTCATTGCTTGTTTCCTCTTTAGTTCTTCTAGGTCCTTGTTAAATGTTTCTTGCATTTTCTCTATTCTATTTCCAAGATTTTGGATCATCTTTACTATCATTTTTCTGAATTCTTTTTCAGGTGGACTGCCTATTTCCTCTTCATTTGTTAGGTCTGGTGGGTTTTTTATCTTGCTCCTTCATCTGCTGTGTGTTTTTCTATCTTCTCATTTTGCTTAACTTACTGTGTTTGGGGTCTCCTTTTTGCAGGCTGCAGGTTCGTAGTTTCCATTGTTTTTGGTGTCTGTCCTCAGTGGCTAATGTTGGTTCAGTGGGTTGTGTAAGTTTCCTGGTGGAGGTGATTAGTGCCTGTCTTCTGGTGGATGAGGCTGGATCTTGTCTTTCTGGTGGGCAGATCCACGTCTGGTGGTGTGTTTTGGGGTGTCTGTGGCCTTATTATGATTTTAGGCAGCCTCTCTGCTAATGGGTGGGTTTGTGTTCCTGTCTTGCTAGTTGTTTGGCATAGGGTGTCCAGCACTGTAGCTTGCTGGTCGTTGAGTGAAGCTGGGTCTTGGTGTTGAGATGGAGATCTCTGGGAGATTTTCGCTGTTTGATATTACATGGAGCTGGGAGGTCTCTTGTGGACCAGTGTCCTGATGTTGACTCTCCCACATCAGAGGCACAGCAATGACTCCTGGCTGGAGCACCAAGAGCCTTTCATCCACACGGTTCAGAATAAAAGGGAGAAAAAGTAGAAATAAAGAAAGAAGGAGGTTAAAATAAAATAAAAGTAAGGTAAAATAAAATAAAGTTATTAAAAAAAATTTTAAGAAACAAAAATTTTAAAAAACAAACAAACAAAAAACGGACAGATGGAACCCTAGGACAAATGGTGAAAGCAAAGCTATACAGACAAAATCTCACACAGAAGCATACACATACACAGTCACATAAAGAGGAAAAGGGGAAAAAATAACATATCTTGCTCTCAAAGTCCACCTCCTCAATTTGGGATGATTCATTGTCTATTCAGGTTTTCCACCGATGCAGGGTACATCAAGTTGATGTGGAGATTTAATCCGCTGCTCCTGAGGCTGCCAGAAATTTCCCTTTCCCTTCTTTGTTTGCACAGCTCCTGGGGTTCAGCTTCGGATTTGGCCCCACCTCTGCATGTAGGTCGCCAGAGGGCGTCTGTTCTTCGCTCAGACAGGACGTGGTTAAATGAGCAGCTTGTGTGGGGGCTCTGGCTCACTCAGGCCGGGGGGAGCGAGGGGTACGGATGTGGGGTGAACCTGTGGCAGCAGAGGCCAGCATGACATTGCACCAGCCTGAGGTGCACCATGCGTTTCTCTGGGGAAGTTGTCCCTGGATCACGGGACGCTGGCAGTGGCGGGCTGCACAGGCTCCTGGGAGGGGAGGTGTGGAGAGTGACCTGTGCTTGCACACAGGCTTTTTGGTGGCTGCAGCAGCAGCCTTAGTGTCTCATGCTCGTCTCGGGGGTCCATGCTGATAGCTGTGGTTCACGCCCGTCTCTGGAGCTCCTTTAAGCAGCGCTCTTAATCCCCTTTCCTCATGCACCAGGAAACAAAGAGGGAAGAAAAAGTCTCTTTTCTCTTCAGCAGCTCCAGACTTTTTCCGGGACTCACTCCCGACTAGCCGTGGTGCACTAACCCCTTCAGGCTGTGTTCATGCCACCAGTCCTCTCCCTGAGATCCGACCGAAGCCCAAGCCCGAGCCTCAGCTCCCAGCCCCGGCCCATCCTGGTGTGTCAGCACACAAGCCTTTCGGGCTGGTGAGTGCTGGTCGGCACCGATCTTCTGCGGGGATCTCTCCGCTTTGCCCTCCACACTCTGTTACTGTGCTCTCCTCCGTGGCTCTGAAGCTTCACCCTCTGCCACACGCAGTCTCCGCCTGTGAAGGGGCTTCTAGTGTGTGGGAACCTTTCCTCCTTCACGGCTCCCTCCCACTGGTGCAGGTCCAGTCCCTGTTCTTTTGTCTCTGTTTTTTTTTTTTTTTTACTTTTGCCCTACCCAGGTACGTGGGGAGTTTCTTGCCTTTGGGGAGTTCTGAGGTCTTCTGCCAGCGTTCGGTGGGTGTTCTGTGGGAGTTGTTCCACGTGTAGATGTATTTCTGATATATCTGTGCTGACGAAGGTGATCTCCACATCTTACTCTTCTGCCATCTTCTGCAACCCGTCCATCAGTGACTTTTAAGATTCAGTGAAATACAACCTCCATCCATTTGTTGAAGTCTTAGCTTGTCAATCTCGCTTCATTTATTTTGAAGCTATGTTATTATGGTGTAATTAATTGTATCTTCCTATTGGACTCATCTTTTTGTAGCTACTAAATATCCTTCTTTATCACTGGTGATTTCTTTTAGCATATTTCATAGTTTCAGTCTACCACCAGTTAATTATCTTTGATTTCTGTCAACTTAAAATATCTACATTTCTCCTTCATTATTGAATATTTTCATTGTATATAAAATTTTGGGTTAAGAGAGTTTTTTCCCCAGTACTTTAAAGATGTCATTCCATTGTTTTCTGTCCACCAGTGTTTCTCATGAATTGTTTCCCTGAGTGTAATGTGTCATTTTTCTCTGGCTGTTGTAAAGATTTCTCTGTCACTAGTTTTCAGTGGTTTGACTAAGATTTGTCTTGGTGTAGGTTTAATTGCCTTTTAGCTACTGCTTAAATATCAGCAAGTGCCTCAAGAGAAATATCAGGCTCACCTCTCTGTGTCTTCTTTGTCTCCCAAACTTTGGACCTATAGACTCACTTTCATGGTAACTTCCTGATGACTTCAAATTTTTTAAATGTTTTGTCCAGGTTTTTTAGTTGTTCACAGCAAAAAATTCATTTTGCAACCAGTTAATCCTCCACTAAAGGAAATGAAAATCATTCTCTATGTTATTATATTCATCGTTGTAACATGTTCTAATTTTCTTTTCCTTATAAAGTTTGTTATAGAGGTTATACACCAAGAAACTGAAAAATTGATTACGAGTATGGTCTCCAGATTCTGACTGCCTAGGTTTAAATCCCAGTTCTGCCACTCAGTAGATTTGTTGCATTGGGAAAGTTAGTTAACTTCTCTAGACCTCTATGTCCTCATCAATAAAGATGGAATTGTAAATGCATGTACTTCATGGTGTTCATACAAGAAATAAATGAACTGATCTGTGTAAAATACTTAAACTAGTACCTGGAAAGTAATGTGTCTTAGAAGTATTTATAAAGTAAATTTCCTTACATTGCAAGACTATTCTTACTAAAAACTAGACAATGGACTTCTTTTGATAGTTTACAGATCCAACGAAGTGTATAACTTGGTAAAATACATGACAGGGTAAAAAACTGCCACAGAATAAGTTTTTTTTTTTTTTTAAAGCAAATACTAGTTGAAAAAAGGACAGACGTTATATAGTGAGGGAGATCACTAAGGCTTCATGGAATAGGTGATATTTGAACTAGACCATTAAGTTTGGATAGGTTTTCAAGAAAAGGTGATGATAGGCAGGGACCTTTTATGTAGAGAAATAATGTAAAAAAAATTTTGAGACAATAAAATTATCTGAGACTGGAGAGATAACATGGTTTGGCAGGAACATGAAGCAAAAGTATGAAAGTAGATTCAGAGAAAGCTGGAAAGATAGTTTGAAGTAATTCTGATGACAGGCAAAGGAGTTTGCTCTTAATAGGCAAATGAAAGTCACTTAGTGACATAAATATCTAACAGTAAGAGAACACTTTAGAAAATTATAGAACATCAAATCAATGGACTATTAGCAATCACTAGATTAGATAATTTGGAGATCATGTAGCAATATTCACAAGTTCTTAGAAGGAAATAAGTGAACCAAACAGACAGAATACAAAATTATATTTATGCCTTATTAGTAGCTCAGAAAAGTTGTATATTCCTATCAATAAGAACTGGAGGAGAATATCATAAAATAAATTGTTTTTAGAAGCAGTGATATTGTGGGTTATTTATTTTTCTCTTTGTTATGTTTTATGCTTGTGCCACAAATAGAATAAAATTTTAAAAATAATTTAAATCATACCTGTGCTTTAGAAGAATTAATTCATCTTTGAGATATGAAATAAATTAGTTGAGTTAAATGAAGAACAAATAGGAGCATGATGAGGTAGTCTAGAAGAGAGGTCATGAGAATTTGGACCAGAGTGACATTAATAAAGGTAGAGAAAAGGCCTGCAGTGCCAGCAGAACTGAACAGCTCACATCTATAGAAATCTATAGAGATATAATAGTGATTAATTGTATAAATTAAGCTCATTTGCACCCATATTATAACATTTTTATGCATGTGTTGTTTTATAAGACTTTCTACGGGACCTGTTCTACCCTACCTACTTCTTCTCTGATTTCATTTTCTATTTTTTCCTCTGTTGCTCCTTATTTACTGTATTCTAGCAACATTGACCTCCTGGTTGCTCCCCAAACACACCAAGTAATCTCCTACTTCAGTGCTACTATGCGCGCTGCTCATTTCCCTGGAATGTTCATTTCCAAGGTATACTCATGGCTTAAGTCCTCTTCCCTCAGGTGTGTACTCAAATGCCATCTTGTATGAGGCCTTCCCTAGCCACACCTGGTTACTGTCTCACCTTACCCTGGTTCATTTTTGTTCAGAGCAAATATTACCATCTGAAATGACATTTGAAATTGTGTGTTTATGTATTCATGTCAGGGCTTACCAGAAAGTAAGCTCCATGAAAGCAGTTTTCTTATTGATAGATCCCTAGAATTTGTGATAGTGCCTGCCTGGAACATAGTAGATGCTAAATAAATAATTATTGAATACATGAATGAAGTGATTCCCACGACAATCCTGTGAGGTATGTTGAACAAGTAATGACCTAAGTATCCACATATCCCCATTTTATGAACAGAGAAACTGAGGTTGGAATGAGTAAGTGACTTGCCCAAAGTCAAGCAGCTTTTAAGTGAGAGCTGGGAGCAGCACCAAATCCTTTGGCATATATGTTGAATCCCTATACCAGGTGAACACAAAAGGAAGGCTTATCCGTGGAGATAGGAGCAAAAGAGCAGTAGGATGAAGAAAAAAAGTTTAAAATATAGAGGAGGCAAATTGAGGACATTCTTATTAAGTAGGAGAAGAGTTTATCTGAGGAAACTGGAAATCAAAATCATGAGAATGATTTTTGGAGAGAATGGGAAAGATAATAGCAGGAAGGGCAGCTAGAATAACTGAAGCTGAGGGGGAGTTGTAACTCAAGTAACTTAAATAGAAATTGTTAAAAATGGTGAAATGTCTACTCAGAGAGGGAGGAGCCATCTGCGATCTGGAGCATGCATAGAATGATGGTCATGACATCAAGAGAAGGAAACCACATGTGTTTTGGCATGAATTGAGGTAGTTGTTCTAGAAAGAGAAATACAAGTAAAGAAATATTCCTAAAGAGGAATGAGCAGAATTTGGTGACTGATAGAATATCTGGAGTGAATGACTAAAAGTACCAAGCCTGGGAGCCCAAGAATATATTGTTTATGCTTTGGGAGACAGGGATGTTAGAAGTAACTATTATATAAATGCATTTATTCTTTGTCACACTTTTGAGAATAGAGTAGCATGTTGAATATTAAAATTAATTCTAAGATCACAGTCCAAATTTTATACCATATAAAATGCAAGAGCCAAGTGGAATAGCATTAGATATGGATACACTTTTTGGACCATTACATCAGGACAATTTTGTGTCTCTACTTTGTTTAAGGGAAAATATTAGAGTTATAAGTTTCAGTTATATTAACTCAACTTTATTCTTGGCACAGTGAATTTCAAACAGAAAATGATATTGCAATTCAGACTTAATATTCACTAATGTTAAATTCACCTAATTAAAAGATAACAAAATATTTAATAATGGGGAATTATCTCAAGCCAAGTCTTTGACTATCTCTGTTTCTGCCAAGAATTAATAGGAAACTAATAGACTCTCACACAGACAAACTTTGATAAAATTATATATTTTTAGAACAATGTAACAAGCCTCTGGAAAACTCATTTGAATTTATATAAAGTGTCTTGTTATGACCCTTTTCCCCAAATACTCTGCAAATGCAAGAGTTTCTATTTACATTAATAAATAAAAGAAAGGTGACTACACACTGTGCCTTGGAGTTTATTTGTATTTAACAACTCAGCCTTATTATTTGTAGTATCACCTATATAGAGGGGAGGTGACACATTCAGAGAAGAGGATAGCAACTAATATAGTCAGTCAAAAATGGTTAAACCAATCATACATACAGAATTTAGCTGTAAACAGAAATGTGGATAGGATAGTAAAATTTGCAAAGCACTGACCTAGAGCAAATAAGTGAGCAGATATAGAAGAAAAGTGGATCTTTTCCATGTGCCAAGGCAACGGAGCAACATAAAAGGGAGGTAACTAGATTTAGCACTAGATAAAACAAATAATTGGCTGAAAGCATTATTGGCTTGTGGTTCGGGAGTTGCAGATAAAATTGGAAGCAAGGGAGGTAAATGTTCATTCATCTTTATATGGAGTCTATTCAACATACAAAACAACTGGAAAGTTTTCATAAAATGAACATATCTGTGTAATAAGCACACAGATGAACACATAGAACATTATCAGGACCCCAGAAACCCTCCTCATAATTCCTTTTAATCACAATCCCCACATCCCCAACAAGGGTAAAAACCCTGACTTCTAACAGCTTGCATGTTATTTATGTGATATAAATGGAATCATATATAATGAGCTTTTTCATTTCTGGCTTTCACTCAAAATTTTGTATATGTTATTCATACAGACTGTTGTATGCATTTGTAATTTGTTCTTATTGCTGTACAGAATTCCCCTGTAACTACACTACATTCTACTGTTAATGAGCATTTGGGTTGTTTATAGTCTGTAGTTATTGTGAAGAGAGTTACTATGAACATTTTAGTACATGTCTTTTGGTCAATATATGTGCTTATTTCTGTTGGATATATACTTAGGAGTGTGTTTGCTAGGTCTTGGGTGTGCCTCCATTCAATTTTAGTAGTACTGACAAAGAATTTTCTTAAATGGTTGTATCAGTTTCACGCCTACCAGCAATGTGAGAGTCTTAATTCCACATCCTGATACTTGGTATTATCATTCTTTGCAAACTTTGTGATTCTGGTGGATGTGTATTAGTAGTTCATTGAGTATTGTAGTTGAAGTCCTTAGTAATTTGTGCATCTTCTTTAGTGAAGTTCCTATTCTAGTGTTGATTTTTTTCTCTTGGATTCTCTTTTTCATTATTGGTATCCTACAAATATTCTGGGTAGAAGTCTTTTCTTGGATATAAGTATTGTAACTATCTTCTCTTCTGTGAGGGTTTTTTTCACTCTTTTAATGGTGAGTTTTGACAAATAGGAGTTCTTAATTTTAATATAGTTTAAATTTTCTTTGTTTTATTCATGATGAATGCTTTTTGGATTCTGTTTCAACAATCTTTGGTTGCTCCAAGTTTACAAAGATGGATTTATTTTAAATTTGATGTGCAATCCATTTGGAATTGATCTTTGTGGATAGTGTGAGGTAGGGATCTAGATACTTTTTCTTATATGAAAATCTAATTCACCCAGTACCATCTACTGAAAAGGTCTTCCTTTGATCACTGCAATCTAGTGTCATTTTTGCATAAATCAAATGACCACATACAGAAACAGTGTGGGTATGTTTCTGGACTTTAGTTTGTTCAATTTGTTAGTTTGTATACACTTTTACTAATATCACATGTTCATACTTATTATAACTTTATAATAGACCTTGATTTCTAAAAGTATAAATCCTCCAATTTTGTTGATCTGGTTTTCTTTTGTTTTATTTTGTTTATAACCATCAACAAAGGTTAAAGGAATGAGCTTTACCTGTCAGCTACATTATAACATGTTTTCTCCAAACAATTGCTACTGTATGTTCAAATAGTGTGACAATTTGACTAAAAGTGCCAAATTCGGAGGTCATCTCTGAGCTATCAACTTCAAATAGAATTTTATTTCTTTCTAATGCACATTAGAATGTATAGAATATAATTAGAGGAGATGAAAAATAATATGCAACACCAAACAAATATATCTGTTGGGTTGACCAATTAAAAATGCTTTGGACAAAAATAAATTCTACTCTTGTTGAAGGAGTTGGGACAAAAGAGGAGGCTAGGGATGAATGTCACATCACTTGGGAGGAGTGCTACTAGCATCATGCTGCAGTTCACAGGACAGTGCCCCACAGCAAAGAACTGTCCAACCCAATATGTCAAAAATGCCATTGTTGCAAAACCTTAATCTAGAGAACTGAAGGAACCTGGTGGAAAGAGATAAAAGGAGAACTGAAGGAACCCAGTTGGAAGTAAGCAAGTTTTTAGACTAGTAGGAATAGCTACACAAAATGACTTAAATCAGTGCTCAGCTTAAAAAGGCAGCAGAAGCCCTCAGTCATCTCTTAGTGTTAACTTTGCAAGTCATCTCCTTGCTACGATGACCTCAAATTCTAAGGAATTTTGCTGCCCTTAAACTTTAGCCTTAGGCTATTACAATACTTTGCAGATTCTTCAGGGGGACTACCTCTGTCATTCAGACTAAGAAGTAAATAATACAATGTGTTTACTCCATCAAAGGAACTATCCTAAGCATTTTATATATGTAATTCCAAGTAATTCTCACAATAACACTGTGAAACAGATATTATCATATATTTTAAAATGTGAGGATATTTTAGATAAGTAAAATGGAACTCAGATGAAATAATTCCCTTTGGGTACAGATAAATGATTGAAACTCCTCTCTGTCATAAATAACTCACAGTGTAATTGGAAGTAATATTATATATAATGTATGATATACAGTTTGGTATGATATACATAAGGTATGATTACAGTTTGCAATTAATATTTATATGCCTTGCACTTAGCACATGCCATCATAATATTCTATTGTTATATCTTAATATGATTTCCATTTTGTATATAAGGAAATTGAAGTTCAAAGAGGTACACTTAATTGTACAAAGGATGTACAGTTATAAGTGATGGTCTGTTAGATTCCAAAGTGCTATTAACCACTACATTGTCATATTAATTGATGTATGCATGTAAATGTAATTTATACATCAGGAAGAGATACAAATACTGTTATTCCAAAATTCAGTCTGGAGGCAATTTAAAGGAATTATGTTTTTAGCATTGTAGGTAATAGGAAGGAAGAGAAATATGTTTAATATTTAATGTTAATATGTTTTAAGACTCTTACCAAAAGGAAATATAAGAATTCCTGTGGGATTTGTTTTTTGATAATGAAGTTAAAGTTTTTTTAGAGATTCTCTGATCTGAAGTTGTGAAATCTATTGGACTGAAACCTTTCATTAGCACAATTACTTTTATTAGCTAATCAACTTGAGTCATGCAAAATTACTTGAAATAACATTTAAGTAATTTTTTTCTCAGTTATTTAATTTTATTCTTCATAATAGAATCACTGAGCAACAGCTTTTATTTGGAGATTGTGATTGTCAATATCTTCTCTAGGCTTGAACTGTTTAGAACAACAGCTTTAAAGTGTGGATTATTTGTGTTTGAGAGTAATTGTTCATGTTTTAGCTAAATTCTTTTGGAAGCAATAAGAAATTGCTTCTCTGATCTATAGGCAAGTAGAAGTTTTCTTCAATTTACTTCCAACAGTACTTTTGAGGCTTCAAAATTCTGTGCATAATTACATGAAGAAGAAAAATGTCAAATTTCACCAAGGTTTCAAGCAATACATTCACTCTATTGTAGAGTGCCAAAAATATCGTTCTTTGCATTTCTGATGTACCATTGGTTTATGCAAACTGAGCAGAGGGTGAAAGAATTTTGCAGCTGTTTAAAAATTATTATATATATATATACTGTATAAAATTTAAATATAAATAGTGTATATAAAATATATTAAAATATTTTTAAAATATTATATATAAAACTCTCTTACTGAGGTCTAATTTACCCATTATAATATTCAGCCATTGTAAATGCTCAATTCAAAGATTTTGAGTAAATTTACAGAGTTGTTCAATCGTCAATACAATTTGTTTTAGAATATTTTTGTTATCCCATTTTGCCATTAATCCCTACTCCCACCTTTAGAAAATCACTGATTTTTTTTTTTTTTTTTTTTTTTTTTTGCGGTACGCGGGCCTCTCACTGTTGTGGTCTCTCCTGTTGCGGAGCGCAGTCTCAGAGGCCATGGCTCACGGGCCCAGCTGCTCCGCGGCACGTGGGATCTTCCCAGACCGGGGCACGAACCCATGTCCCCTGCATCGGCAGGCAGACTCTCAACAACTGCGCCACCAGGGAAGCCCGGAAATCACTGATCTTGTAGTTGCTTTTATAGATTTGTCTTTTCTGGACATTTCACATAAATGAAATTATATACTATGTGTATTTTTTTTTTTTTTTTTTTTTTTTTTTTTTTGCGGTACGCGGGTCTCTCACTGTTGTGGCCTCTCCCTTTGAGGAGCACAAGCTCCGGACGCGCAGGCTCAGCGGCCATGGCTCACGGGCCCAGCCGCTCCGCGGCATGTGGGATCTTCCCAGACCGGGGCACGAACCCGTGTCCCCTGCATCGGCAGGCGGATTCTCAACCACTGCGCCACCAGGGAAGCCCATACTATGTGTATTTTTATGTCTGAATTACTTCACTAAGTGTAACGTCTTCAAGGTTTAACCATGTTGTAGTATGTAGCAGTACTTCATTCCTTTGTATGGATGAATAATGTTCCATTGTATGGCTATACCAAATTTTATTTATCCATTTTCGAGTTGAAGGACTTTTGAATTCTTTCTATTTTTGGCTATTATGAATAATGCTGCTATGAACAGTCATGTACAAGTCTTTGTGCAGACACTTTCATTTCTTTTGGGTATATACTTAGGAGTAGAAGTGTAATTGATGGATCATATGGCAACTCTATGTTTAACATTTTGAGGAACTGCCAGACTGTTTTCTAAAGCAGCTGAACCATTGTACCTTCCCACCAGTGAAATGTGAGAATTCTGGTTTCTCCACATCCTTATCAATACTTTTTATTATCAGTCTTTTTTATTACTATATAGCTATCCTATTGGTTGTGAAGTGGTATCTCATTGTAGTTTGGATTTGCATTTCCCTGAGGATAAGGACATGGATTATCTTTTCATATGCTAATTGTCCATTAGCACATCTTCTTTGGAGAAATGTCTCTTCAGATCCTTTTTCCACTTTTCAAAATTTGTTTGTAATCTTATTAAGTTGTGAGAGTTCTTTATATATTCTGGATACAAATCCCTTATCAGATAGGTGATTTAAAAATATTTTCTAATCTCAGTTTTTTATCCATAAAATGGGAAAATGAATGACCTTTGCTGGGTTACCTGGTATGCCATTTTGTCACTAGCAATTCTGTATCTACATTTCCACATCTGAAAAGGAAATTCCATGCTACATAGTGGTATTATATGAGTATTTGCAGCAAAAGGTTAAATATAGCACACATTCTGGGTGCAACAATTTTGTTAGAAGAACTCAGGGAGAAAACATTGTTTATCTCAAAAATAATATTTCAACTTCCCAATTTAGTGTTAATTATCTCCTCTTTCTCCTAAACAGAATTTACCTTTAATCTTTTTTGTATGTGTGTGTGCTTTTAAAAGTGCTTCGGTTGACCAGTCTGTGTTACATTGGAGGTTATTAATAACCTTTGATGTTCTATGACACATAATGGGGATATTATGACAAATATCCCCTACTGTTTCAGCTTTAAATATCTCTGGCTTCTCCTAAGCAAGCTCAACTAGAGAGCCACTATATTCTATCCTCTCTATATTGTATGAGTGATGTGTAAACATTGAGCTGCTCCACAAGAGATCATGTTTAAACTATCACTAAATTTGAACCTAGCAGTACATTTTTTGATAAAATGAAAACCTTATGTATATGACTTCTCTGTAATTTAAGTCTTTTATAATTTTAATTTGTATGTTGTTATGTTTTCTTCAAGCAGGATATAGCTATCTTATACTTTTGTGTTTTTTTTCATGGAATCATGGAAACTTACTGCTGCATAGATAAACTCAGCATCAGAAAGGCTGACTTATTCAAGTTCACTCAGCTAGTTAATATCAAATCCATGAAAGTCCATATGGATGGCTATTATTGATTGCTATAATTCCTTTATACCATTGACAACTCAGGGTAGAGATAAAATTACAGTTGACCTTTGAACAACATGGTTTAAACTGTGCCAATCCACTTATAAGAGAATTTTTTTCAATAAATATGCACTACACTAATCCACAGTTTGTTGAATCCACTGATTTAGAACTGTAGATATAGAGGGCCAATTGTAAAGTTCTACTTAGGTTTTCGACTGCATGAGGGTCGGCGTCCCTAAGACCCACATTGGTCAAGGGTCAACTGTACAGTAGAATGAATAAGCCTGCATGAATTTTATTTTCTATAGAGTACATTTAAATCAGACTTTATATGAAATATTGTAGCTTAGATAAATCCGGAGTAATTATCTCCTTTCTGTAAGAACTTTACATAATGAAAAGGGGCATTTCTAGTGTTAATATTATAAATGATAATATAGTGTTCACCTTCAATATTGGAACTGGTATGCTAACTTTCATAATCTTAAAAACGCTCATATTTCATTTGTCAAATAGATATGGTATATGGTTCCAGAAAGGATGTATCAGTGAGGACAAAATGTGACAGCATATAAAGAAACGTAAACATAATTATAAATAAATGTATTTTTTTCTAACTTTGATTATTAGCAGATTTTTATGGCTTCAGATTTTTTGGACATTTGCACATTAATTAAAAACAAACTTCAATATGAATCTTTCTTTAAAATATATGGATTTTTTTTTTTTTTTTTATGGTATGTGGGCCTCTCACTGTTGTGGTCTCTCCCATTGTGGAGCACAGGCTCAGCGGCCTTGGCTCACGGGCCTAGCCGCTCTGCAGCATGTGGGATCTTCCCCGACCGGGGCACGAACCCGTGTCCCCTGCATTGGCAGGTGGACTCTCAACCACTGCACCACCGGGGAAGCCCAAAATATATGGATTTTTAATCCAGGATATTAAAAGAGCTGAAATTTAAAAAGAAATCTAAACATATATAAAACTTAAAGAACAATTTACTTAGGATTAAACACAATTAAAAATTCTCTTTTTAATTCTACAGAGAAGTCCTTTAAAAAATTCAATCGTTTGTAAAATAAAATAGGAATATTGTTTTGAGTCTCTTTGAAATTAAAAAATGAAATCCTGGCATTCAAATATAGCACCTAAAATTTATAACTATGTTAGCATTCTCATTTTTGCCTAAACATTCTCATTTTTGCTAAAACATGTAACCAAAAATAAGGACAGACAAATTTATTGTATTTGTTGTTATTGTTATTTTTCCAACCAAATGGCATCATGTTGAGGCTGAAACTGGTTCATTTTGTTTAAAATATAATGTTTGGACAAAATCAACAGCATGTTTACTAAATCAACCATCAAAATTTTAGAGATAGATGAGTTAATTAGCTGAAGAAAAGAACTGATTTCTCACTTTCAATGAGAATAAATGTGCTTACTTTCCAGTAGTAGATCATTAGCAAAGTTGGGAATACAGCATATCTTCTCATTCAGGGGGAAAAAAAAAGTTTCCAATGAAGTTTACCTCTTGTCTTACATAAATTTAAAAGTGTGATTTTAGACAATGAAATTAATTTCATTCCCAGAGCATCATATTATAATAATGGATTTTCTGACACAGAGAATGAGCAGACTTCGAAAGTTTGTGATTCATGCTGTAGACAGAAATGCTTAAATGAAAGGGCAATTGAATCATTTTTTGAGATAAACATACAAGGAAAAATGAAGATATCCCCTTTCTCTAATGCTACTCTGGAAATTGTGGTACAGTTTTTTTTTTTCCTTCTCCTCCTCCTTCTTGTCTTTCTCCTCCTCCTTCTTTTTCTTCTTTTGTTTTTTTCACAAATCATTAGGTAAGATAATGCAGCAGTAGGCAAAGGGTGTATTTTTTATGTTTCATTGCAAAATGAAAATCTCTGTATTATTATATATGAAATGTCTTATACTTGAAAGATGGTTAAGAAAATAAGAGATTGAGCTCTGGTCCAAGTGGCAACATAGGAGGCTCTTAAACTCACCTCCTTTATAAAAATACCAAATCTCCAGCTACAAACAGAGTAATTCCTTCTGAAAGAAATCTAGAAACCAGCTGAGTGACTTCTACACACCAGGCAAATGAGAATATACGCACAATGATATGGGTAAGAAAAGCTGAGACACACTCTCACTATAAACCCTACTCCCAGCCCTGCTACGTACAATCAGTAGGGAACATGACTCTCAGCTTCTTCCTGAGGAGCAAAAGGCTCGGATCAAACATCTAGTGCCCCAACTTTTAAGAATTCCACCTGCGGGATAGATCCCCAAAACACATAGCTCTGAAAGCCAACAGGGCTTGCAGCCATAATAATCACAAACTATTACAAACAAAGAAACAGTTCTTAATGTGCTCACAAGGATTCCCTGTGGCTATTCCTCAAGGGCTTGGCCCAGAGTGTTTGTCTGTTTGTTTGTTTGTTTGCTTTAGATTTTACATATAAGTGAGATCATACAGTGTTTGTCTTAGAAAGTGACATCTTAAATGGTGCTTGGTTTTTGATGATCCTCTTTTTGCCTTCTGCTTCTCAAGACTGAGCAGAAGAGAATGCGTCCCACAATATCATGCAGTAGATATTTAAACATAATGCCAGCCTACTGAGAATACGCCATGTGTTTCCAGAGGGTGTGGGAAATCACTTCCATCAGAAAAAATCAAACTGCCTTGAGTATTTGGCACAGTAATCAGGTTGCAACCTTTCGTTACAGTTGATCCAGACAGTTGTGGAGGGAACCAAACTGGAACCTTGGAGAATGCACTTTCAAGCTGCATTACATCTCTAATGATACAAGGCAGAACTTTGTAAGCTTAAGCCAATTTCAGAACTTTAAGCAGGCTATAGAATGCTGGGCATTATGGGACAAAGAAAAATGAGTCATAATTTTTTACAAAGTGCTATAAGACAGAGAAAATGAACTATGCTTCCATCGAAGGCCAGCTCCTCCAAATGTGCTCTACATCCTCTTCTGTTACATCTTCTAGGGAATTTTGCTTTTCAATTATTCCCTCTCTTCCTATTGCATCATCAATCTCTCATTTATTACTGGATCATTCAACTTAATATGCTCTATTAACTCCAGGTTTAAAGTAACAAAATAAGTAAATTTCTTTTGACCCTTCTTCCTCCTTGAGCTATCATCCTATTCTCTGCTCCCTTTAATGGCAAAATGGTATGTTTGGTCTCCATTTCTTCACTATAAATTTGTTTTATTATTTATTATGAAATATCTTAAGTACACAGAAACTTATAGTAAACAATACAATGTATATAACCATACATCTACCATACAGTTTGTCAAAGCTTAATATTGTACCATATTTGATCAATCTTTTTCTCTTATTTTTTTAAGAAACTAAACCAAAGAGATTGATTTTAAGCCTGCATATGCCTCTTTAATTCCATTCTCTCCTTCATTTTCAAAAAATCAACCACTACTGCGGTTTTGTAGTAATATGGCCACTCTTTTTTTCTATTTTCAGTACACATATATGTAGCCAAAAATTGTATGTATTTGTGTATGTGTGAGTGTAATGACTATACATATTTATATATAAAGATGTCTATGAGGCTTTTAAAATTATATACATGGTATAATGCTTTTTTTAGTATCAGTGACATAAGGTATCACTGATAAAAGCATTATTTAAAATCTCATAACTCTTACTCCACTCCAACCATTTTGGCTTCCTTGCTGGTTTCTAACTTCACTAAGCTACTCCCATCTAAAGGCTTGTGCATTTACACATTTGGGTAAATTCCAAAGAACACTATTGCTGGACCATATCATAAGAATATATTTAGTTTTTTAAGGAACTGACAAACTATCTTCCAAAGTGGCTGTACCATTTTGCATTCTTGCCAGCAGTGGATGAGAGCTATTGTTCTGTATGCTCACCAGCAATTTGTATTTTCAGTGTTTTGAATTTGAGCAATTGTTTTTATGTTGATTTTGGGAAATATTAACTCTTTTAATAACAGTCATCGTTCATATTCCTGTTCTTCCGATTTGATATGTAAACAATTATATGGACAGTGAATAATGGATGTTTTGCTTCTTTTTCTGTTCCTTATAAGTTTAGTTTAATTCTGAAGTTTTCTTTTCTTATTAGACTTTCTAGTACCTCCATTTCAGTGGTGAATAGAGTCAGTATAGAAAACATCTTTGAAATTAGGGGGTTGTTTTTAATATTTCACAATTAGACAAAATGTTGTAAGAAACTTATTGACACATTATTAAGTTAAAAAAACTTTCCTAAATCTCTAGTTTGGTGAGAGTTTTTATCATGAAAGGATGTGTAATTTAATCAATTGTTTTAAATCTTCTGATACAATCATACAATTTTCTCCTTTAGCCTGTTAATGTAGTAATTAAAAGTAGTATATTTTAAAATGATAAACCATTCTTAATTTCCCAGTAGAAATCCAGTTTAATCATAAGCCACTTTTAAAATATACTGATGTTCTTACATTCTTAGTATCTTATTAAAATATCTTATTTAAAACTTGTATATCTGGGGGGGACCCTCAAGATGGCGGAAGAGTAAGACATGGAGATTACCTTCCTTCCTCCCCATAGCTACATCAGAAATACATCTACACGTGGAACTTCTCCTATAGAACACCCACTGAACGCTGGCAGAAGACCTCAGACCTCCCAATAGGCAAGAAACTCCCCACGTACCTGGGTAGGGCAAAAGAAAAAAAAAGAGAGACAAAAGAATAGGGACGGGACCTGCACCAGTGGGAGGGAGGCGTGAAGGAGGAAAGATTCCCACACACGAGAAACCCCTTCACGAGCGGAGACTGCGGGTGGCGGAGGGGGGAAGCTTCGGAGCCGCGGAGGAGAGCGCAGCAACAGGGGTGCGGAGGGCAAAGCGGAGAGATTCCCGCACAGAGGATCGGTGCCGACCGGCACTCACCAGCCCGAGAGCCTTGTCTGCTCACCCGCTGGCGGGCGGGGGCTGGGAGCTGAGGCTCTGGCTTCGGAGGCCAGATCACTGGGAGAGGACTGGGGTTGGCTGCGTGAACACAGCCGGAAGGGGGCTAGTGCGCCACGGCTGGCCGGGAGGGAGTCCGGGAAAAAGTCTGGAACTGCCGAAGAGGCAAGAGACCATTGTTTCGTGGTGCGCGAGGAGAGGGGATTAAGAGCGCCGCTTAAAGGAGCTCCAGAGACAGGCGCGAGCCGCGGCTATCAGCGTGGACCCCAGAGACGGGAATGAAACGCTAATGCTGCTCCTGCAGCCACCAAGAAGCCTGTGTGCGAGCACAGGTCACTATCCACACCTATCCCCGCTCCCACCCCCCTCCCGGGAGCCTGTGCAGCCCGCCACTGCCAGGGTCCCGTGATCCAGGGACAACTTCCCAGGGAGAACACACGGTGCGCCTCAGGCTGGTGCAACGTCACGCAGGCCCCTGCTGCTGCGGAAGGCTCTCCCCGCATTCCAATTATAATTACAATACCCCCCAACCCCATGAGTGAGCCAGAATTCCCAAATCAACCGATGTTTTATTTTTATTATTTGAATTTTATTTATTTTTTTATACAGCAGGTTCTTATTAGTTATCCATTTTATACATATTAGTGTATATATGTCAATCCCAATCTCCCAGTTGATCCCACCACCACCACCACCACCACCCCTGCCACTTTCCCCTCTTGGTGTCCATACATTTGTTCTCTACGTCTGTGGAGATCTACAGATCTACATCTCTATTTCTGCCCTGCAAACCAGTTCGTCTGTACCATTTTTCTAAGTTCCACATATATGCGTTAATATGCAATATTTGTTTTTCTCTTTCTGACTTACTTCACTCTGTATGACAGTCTCTAGGTCTATCCACATCTCTACAAATGACCCAATTTCATTCCTTTTTATGGCTGAGTAATATTCCATTGTATATATGTACCACATTTTCTTTATCCATTTGTCGATGGGCATTTAGGTTGCTTCCATGACCTGGCTATTGTAAATAGTGCTGCAATGAACATTGGTTAGAATGGGCATCATCAGAAAATCTACAAACAACAAATGCTGGAGAGGGTGTGGAGAAAAGGGAACTCTTGCACTGTTGGTGGGAGTGTAAATTGATACAGCCACTATGGAGAACAGTATGGCGCTTCCTTCAAAAACTAAAAATAGAATGACCATATGAGCCAGCAATCCCACTACTGGGCATATGCCCAGAGAAACCATAATTCAAAAAGACACATGCACCTCAGCCGCTGTTTTAACCCTGTCCTGTCGGGTGGGAACAGAAGCCTGAGGGCAACCTATATGCAGAGGTGGAGCCAAAACCAAAGCTGAACCCCAGGAGCTGTGCAAACAAAGAAGAGAAAGGGAAATCTCTCCATGCAGCCTCAGGAGCAGTGGATTAAATCCCCACAATCAACTTGAGGTATCCTACATCTGTGGAATACCTGAATAGACAACGAATCAACCCAAAATTGAGGTGATGGACTTTGGGAGGAACTGTTGACTTGGTGTTTGCTGTCTGTGACTGACTAGTTTCTGATAATTATGTTTATCTTAGTATAGTTTTTAGCTCTTGTTATCATTGGTAGATTTGTTTATTGGTTTGGTTGCTCTATTTTTAATTTTTATTACTTTTTTATTTTAATAATCTTTTATTTTAATTATTTTATTTTATTTATTTATTATTTTTATTTTTTTTTCCTTTTCTTCTGAGCCATGTGGCTGACAGGGTCTTGGTGCTCCGGCCTGGTGTCAGGCCTGAGCCTATGAGGTGGGAGAGCCAAGTTTGGTACATTGGACCACCAGAGACCTCCCGGCCCCATGTAATAACAATCGGCAAGAGCTCTCCCAGAGATCTCCATCTCAACTCTAAGACCCAGCTCCACTCAACAACCAGCAAGCTACAGCGCTGGACAACCTATGTCAAACAACTAGCAAGACAGGAACACAACCCCACCCATTAGCAGAGAGGCTGCCTAAAATCATAATAAGGTCACAGACACCCCAAAACACACCACCAGACGTGGTCCTGCCCACCAGAAAGACAAGATCCAGCCTCATCCACCAGAACACAGGCACCAGTCCCCTCCACCACTACACAACCCACTGAACCAACCTTAGCCACTGGGGGCAGACACCAAAAACAACATGAACTTGTTGCCCAATTTGCAACCAATAACTTGACAGCAGAGAATGAAGCACTCTTTTCCTAAAGATGTTAGTTTTATGCATTAAAAACACTTAAGGCATAATGCACATGAGAGATGGAATTGGGTTCTCAAATAGGTATTTAACTGAATGTCAGGGGATTTAGTTTTACTTCTGCCGCTGACATTACTGCCTCAATCAAGTCAATAGCTGCCATTAAAATGAGAGATTCATTATTTAACTCCTTTTTGGTTCTATAGTTCTGCATATTTATACACACAGAGGCTCCCATCTTTATGTTGGCAAAGTCAAGAAAACAAAGTCGAAAAAGTTAAATTTAATTAAGGACTTGGAAATTTTTAGTCTTCTGTGGCACCTATATGTCCAGTCTTCTGGAATTTTTGAGACCCCACATTCCACTTATGCTTATCTCACTTAATCCTCTGGCACTGTCAAGACATTTTAGTTATTTTTCTGTTTTACCTAAGTCACAGATGACTAACGTTTTATATATTCACTAGGAAAGTCTTTTCATTTTAGATTTTTGATTGATATTTATTCACTTAGCTCTTCTTTTATTTTTGTTTAGACTTTATAATAAATTGTTTAGATTGCTTTTGATTTGTATAATCCATAAATTTTATCTGAATCTGGCCAGCAAGTTTACAATATCTGTGGACTGATTAGCTTTCAACATTCTGAATCTCTCACAGCTGCCTGTGACAGGGGCACAGCTATAATGATTAGCAATGAGGTTAAGGTAGAGAATTGTTGAGAAATCTCAGGCATTATGAGATTAAGCTATTTGCTGCAGAAGCCTGAATATATGATATGTCGGGAAATGCAGTGATGAATGAATAGGACATATACATATATAATTTAATATATATCATATATAAAATTATATATAACCTTTATAAAAATTATTTTAAAATAACACCTTTAAAGCCTACATCCACACTACTAAGATGCTCACACTGGGAGAGGAATTACATTTTCATAGAGCAATACCTCTGCATGGTGTAACTTCTAAAAAAGCTGTTTTTGAAATCAATTGTAAACTCAAGGAAATTACTACCAGGGGACATTGCCCTTACTTGCAATAAAGGTGTATAATGTTGCCATTCCTATCGTTAATAAAATTCCAAGTGGTTAAAATTTAGCTGGTAATTGGATTATTATTTCCTTAATTCCAACTATCACTAAATTATACAAGGATTTTGTCTTTTAGTATTTGTGACATGCACACATGAAAAAAGCTACAGAGTCAAGGTATATATTTATGTAAACCAAAAGGTTTTAATGCCTCATTATGGGAAAACAGTTGTCTGCATGTTCATAAACATTTGACCTCAACAAAATCAGGAGGCAGTAATGTATAGTGGTGGTACTAGCTCTGATGGTGGGCTGCCTAGGTTTGAATTTTAGTTTCCTTGTTACTGGCTATGTGAGCTTCACAAATTGCACACTCCTTCCCCTATTCTCAGTTTTCCACTCTGTAAAATGGACATAGTAGTAACTACCTAGTGGGATTGTTGGAAATAAATGAGAAATGCTTATAATGCACTTAGATGCTATTGTGTTACTATTGGCTTGAGCCCATTGTTAAAATTCTTTATAGAACAAAATGCTTTCCAAACCAGTACCACTGGTCTGCTTATTGGTGCATAATTTAATGCAGAGAATTCTAGTAAGATGAAATAATTTAGGCAGATGCTATAAATAATCACACTTATGAAATAAATACTTCTGTGACTTTAATTGAAAATTCAATGTTTTGAATTTTCTCTTTTTGGATGAAAAGATTTGACATTGTAAACTTTTAAAATTAGAAATAGATATTCTTTTGGTTGCAGGGTGGGAGCAGGCAGAATTAAAAGTTGAGCTCTGAATTCAAAAGAGGTGAAAGGAGGCAGAGAAGTAATACTCAGAGTGGGGACAGGTGAGGAAGGGTGATGAAGTATGAAGCCAAATTATAAGAGAATAATAATATGGATTTTTAAAAAAATCACTACGAGGAAAATCTGGTTTTGAGTTTTTTCACAGTCCCTTAAAAACTGATCCCCAGAGTATTTAGATTGTGGGAATTGCAAGTTTTGTGAGTATAGCCAAACTAAGTTAATATTAATTCTATTTAAACTACCATGACTGAACAAAACCATTTTCTAATACATGATATAAGTATGTCTGGTTTATACTAATTGGCAGAGAATTCTTCCCCATGTATGTGTGTGTTCTGAAAGCACTGAGGTTAAATAATATATATTGTACAAATAGTAGTTCTGTTTTTTAAATTAAATGTTTAAATAAAAAGTGCATAAATTTACATGGCCTTACATTTGAAGGTACCCCAAATGGCAAAGCAATGTCATGGGTAGACAAGAGCAATGATTTCAATTTGTAGCATTAAACCAACTGTGGGTAAATGCCTCCACTTGGCTGATTTCATTTTCTAGTTGTGGAAGATCAGGCTACTTATGAGAAACTACTATTTAAGGTTTAAAAAAATCCCATTGTGAATAAATAGGTGTTGATGTTACCCCTTGGTAGCATTACGTGCAATATTTTGCCATAAAAATTCTCAAATATATAAGATTTCAAAGCAAGCAGAACAAACTGCCCCACAGAGAGTAAAGCAACAAGGGTAAACTTATTCTGAAGAATTCATCTTGCCAAATGTTGACCCTTTTAGAATCTTGATGTTTCTGGATTTTAAAATTGCAAGCTCATGTTGTCAGTGTAGTAGTTTAAAGCATAAAATAAATTTATGCTACATGATCATGAAAGCATGTGTCTTTTAAGTGTGCAATGCAAGTATTACAAAAGTCATGCATTGTGGGAAAATGGATAGCTAATAACCTTATAAATACATTGATTTATCGCATGTATTTTGACAAAATGAATGGTAGCCTAGGATTTTTCTTGTCATTTATTTTTGTAAGACAATAGTTAAAAAATAGTTTTCCTCAGAGAACATGCCTACTAAATAAGACCATTAATGGAGTTATACCACCATTTTCACCTCACCCATCATACTTCACAACAGAATTATTTGAATTACAACTTTTAGATGTGCTACCATAACTTATCTGCCAAAATATATGATTTGGGGTAATGGTTATTTCAAGTGTGAGTCATATGTGTAAATTTTGCAAGTTAGCAGGTTGACCATAATTCTGTTTTTTAAGTCATTAGTTAACAAGTATTTATTGAATAACTTCTATGTTTCTATAAATGCACTGAGTTGTGGATTGTGGAAGACAGAGTAGGGAAAAGAAATAGAAATCTATAATTTGGTTTTGCTCCTAAACAGCTTCCAACCCAAAAACAAATATATAAATATATGTAAAACCAAGTGTGGTAGGAAGAGGTCTAAAATGGCCCCCGTGAGCTACTCCCCGTGGTGTTACTCCCATGATTATGTTACATGGCAAAAGAGATTTTGAAGTTGTATTTAAGTTTACATCTTTTACAGTCAGTCAATACAACTGATTATAAAATAGGATATTATCTATGTGGGCCTAACCTAACTACATGAGTCCCTTAAAAGCAAAGAGTTTTCTCTGCATAATAGCAGAAGAAGAAATCAGAGATTTAAAGCACATGGAAGTTGACAGCACTGCTGCTTGCTTGAAGACGGAGGGATCCACACGGGAAAGACCTGAGAACAACTTAGTTGCTGACAGTGATCCCTAATTTATAGCCAGGCAGAAAACAGGACCTTAGACCTACACCCACAAGGAATTGAATTATGAAAACCACCTGAATGAGCTTAGAAGCGAACCCAGAGCCTCGTATGAGAATGCAGCCCCAGCTGACACCTTGATTTTTACCATGCGAGGTCTTGAGCAGAGAGCTCTGCCTAAAAGAAGGCCAGCATGGTTACAGAATGGTGGACAAGGAGAGAAAAATGGATCATGCAGAGACCTTAGACCATGGTAAAATAGTTTGTTTTTTAAAGCAAGGGAGTAACCTAATCAAATTTAAATGGTGAAATAGTAATTCAGTTTGCTAGCTAGAGTATGGATTGGGTTGGGTGAGGGATGGAGAATCAAAAAAGTTAAATTACTTTGGAAACCATTGTAACAGACTAGGCAGTGGGTGAGAGTGGTTTGGACCAGGTGATAATATTAGAGACCTATGGAAGCTGTGTGATAATAAATTTGTGTTAAGTAGTAAGTAGTAGAATATGCCCCAAAGAAAAGTGTAAACAGTTACATGTTAGATACTATATTCTCGTAAGAATTTGAAGGTCAGGCTTTATGGGAAAAGTTGCGTTTGATGAGGGCCTGGAAGAATTTGAATTTGATTTTAACAACTATGGGGAAGCAACGCTAAGCCATTAGTTCTCAAATTTGGCAGCATATTGGTTTACCTGGGGTACTTTAAAGATACTGATGTCAGGGTTTCTGATTTAATTGGTCTGGATGCTACTTAGGCTTGCTAAAAAATCTCAGGTGTTTGCAGTAGACCAAGTAAATAAAATCACCCTCACCAATGAGTATGTGCGTCATCCAATTTGTTGAGGGCCTGAGTAGAACAAAAAGATGGAGGAAAGGAACATTTGCTTTCTCTGAGCTGAGACGTCCAATTTCTCCTGCGCTAGCATATCAGCACTCCTGGTTCTTGCGCTTTTGGACCCAGATTGTGACTTACACCAACAGCCCCTCAGTTCCCAGGACTTTGGATTCAGACTGAACTATGCCACCAGCTTTCCTGATTTTCCAGCTTGTAGACTGCAGATCATGGAACTTCTCAGCCTCCATAACCATGTGAGTCAATTCCTATAATAAATCTTCTCTTACATATATCTTTATATATCCTACTGGTTCTGTTTCTCAGGAGAACCCTGACTAATACAGGCACCAATGCTAGATTATAACCGCATGAAACAAGTAAGAACCTTTCTAATCCTGGAGGGGTCAGAGCTAGCAGATGAGAAGGTAAGAACATGGGAAAATATAGAGGGTGCTAGCCACATCTCCAGAATTCCCAGCTCTATTAGTTTTCTATTCCTGTCATAGTATCACAAACTTTAGGGCTTAAAACAAATTATCTCACACTCTGTACATGTGAAGTCTAGGTACAACATGGCTGAGGTGGTTTCTCTGTTAAGGGGCTCAAAAGGCTGAAATAAGGGTGTCAGCCATGCTGTATTCCTTTCTGGAGGCTCTAGAGGAGAATCCTCTAAGTTCATATAGGTTGATGGCTGAGTTCATTTCCATTCAGCTGTGGGACTAAGAGCCTCATTTCCTTTCTAGTTGTTGGCTGGCAGTTGTTCTCAGCTTCTTGAAGCTTTTGACATCCCCTGGCTCTTTGCCCCCTTCAGTGCTAACAACAGAGAAGAGAAGCTTTCTCGTGGCTGAAATATCTTTGAATCTTCTATCTCATCTCTTCTGAGGCATCTTTCTTACCAGTATCTTATTTTCCTCTTCTGTTTTTTAAGGGCCCCTGTGATTCCATTGGGTCCACCTGGACAATCTAGGTTAATCTCTCTACTTAAGGTCAATTGATTACCAACCTTAATTCTATCAGCAGTCCCTTCATATCAGTTGTTTTGAGTTGTGTTTAATTGAATAGCCAGAGGAGAAGAAACTTGTTGGAAAATCTTAAAAATTCTGCAAAACCCAACAGTCTAAGACTGAATAGTGCTCAATGAGAAAAGGAACTATAAAATGAATGGCAGATTTAAATACCAAAAAAATGAAATTATTCATTAATATCTCTGAATAACTGGAGAAGCTCTATTATCTGCCAGCTATTTCATCTAGGTTTGAGAAGATTAAGTCAACAAATTTAAACAAGGTTGGCATTTTCTAAGTTTATGTCCTGACTTTTGATGTCTTTCCAATATTCCTTAGAGAAGTTACCTAAAATCGTGGTTTCAACAATTATCTCTGTATGGATTATTTCTGTAGTAGACATGTTTTTTTTGTTTTTTTTGTTTTTTTTTTTGGTGGTGAGCTATCCAACTGTAAACTATACCTTAAAGTTCAAATGTTTGGGGCCTTATTATTTAAATAGCATATGTTAAATTTTGTAACTTTCTCTGTTTCCTGAAACTTACCAGTCTAAATCAGGTTTCCTACAGAAGTTTTGTTAAGGTTTAAAAAAAAAAGAAGAACAGCACTAGGCTTGGGTTATGTACAGAGTTTGTTATAAATTGCTTGCTGGTTTGGAAAAGCCATTGAAAACCTCTACATAACGATAGTAATAATACGTTATTTGCATACTTTATGGAAATGTTTTAAAGTCCAAACTAGATTCATGTATATTGTAGCAATTTGAAAAATATAAAGAACTATTCAAATGAGAAATGGTGATTTTTACCTGGACCAGCCAAAAATTACTGGTTGAAAAAGATTTTAATTAAAATTCTTCAATGCAGATGAGTCCAAACAAATTGAATCATCATTTTATGTAAATAAAAATGCATTTTTGCAGTTGAGTGAGAGCTATTGGTTGTATTATTTGTATTTGTGATAACTTAAATTTGCTTTGGATAATTTTTGTTTTTAAGAACCTGTTCTTGTATAATGCATCTCCTGAATAGCATATAGATCTGAAATTTAAGCAAAAAATCATTTTCATGGTAATGCATGCAATGATAATTCAGCAGTTTTTTGAATTATGCAAAATTCATCTTAATTTTCCAATATTTTCAGTTCAGCAAACTATACATTTTTATCAAATACAAAAAGGAATGTAAACTATGCATTTCTAATTCGTCTTTAGCACATTATATCAATATACAGTGTAAGCTCAAGAAATGAACAGATCTTTTTCAAAAAGTCTATTTTTTCAAAAAAGTTAAATTGTATTATTTATTATGAAAATAATATAACAGAAATCAAAACAATTTAAAGAACACTCATCTCTAAGCACAATAAATTGTGTTGCCTTATCTTTTTAGAATGTCTATGGACATATTTATTTTTAACAGATTTATTGAAAAATCTGTTAAATTATTATGGTCAGCTGAATAATGGTCCCTAATGATGTTCACATAAACGTTAGAATCTGTGAATGTTTTATTATATGGCAAACATTTTGCAAATATGATTAACTTTTGGACATTTATATGGGGAGATTATTCTGGTTTATCTGGGAAGAATTTAAATGCAATAATAAATGTCCTTATAAAAAGGAAGCAAATGTCCTTATAAAAAGGAAGCAAAGAGAAATTTGATGACGGTCACAAGAGAAAAAGGCAATGTGACCACTGAGGTAGAGATAGGAGTGGTGTGGCCACAGGCCAAGAAATGCTGGCAGCCATCATTGGCATTTTTTTTCCCCAAAGGATCCTGAATAAGCAAAACAATTTGAGAAATAATACAAAGCTGGAGGCCTCACACTTGCTGAATTCAAAGCATATTATAGAGCTACAATAATCAAAAAGGTCTGATATTGCATCAAGACAGACATATACACCACTAGAACAGAATAGAGAGCCCAGAAATAAACTCTCACATGTATGGTTAACTCATCTTCAACAAAGACTACACAATGGGGGAAGGATAGTCTCTTCAATAAATGGTATTGGGAAAACTGGATATTCACATGCAAAAGAATGAAATTGGACCCTTATCTCACACCATATATAAAAATTAACTACAAATGAATTAAAGACCTAAACATAAGACCTGAAAGTATCAAAGTTATTTTCTGTATTCTTTTTTATTTGCCATTATGCTTTAAATACATTTAATTATTTTACAGTCAGGTCTGCTTTAATTTGATGAAAGAAACAGATACTAGGCTGACTTTTAAATGTACATATTTCTATCACATCATACTTTTTTCTTCCCTTAGAAGAAATTTTCCTCTTTAGTAATTGATAGGCAGAATCTAGTGTTATATATCACAACCTAAAAGAAAATATTTTCAAATTAAAGAGTATTTCTTTTGTATGTTTTATTGAATTATAGGACAGAGTCATGAAGTGCACAAATCACAAGTGACTTGCCATAATCTGAACATACCCAAATAACTAGTATACAGAAGAAGAAATAAGATATTACCAACACTGCAGAATTCCTTTTCATGTTGCCTTCATTCACTAGCCCATCCTAACGGTAACCATTATTTTGATTTTTAACATCATGGATAAGTTTCACATTTTCTTGAGCATCATGTAAATTAAATCATACACTATGTGCTCTTTGACATCTACCCTTTTTTGTTCAATATAATTTTTGTGAAAATAAATCTGGGGACATAGTTTAGCAAGCAGAATCAATGATCTATGTGAACTCTGCATGCCACTCCCCCCATGTCTGTTTTGAAGTGCTGTAGCTAGGAATGTAAAGCATAAAAACAGCCAATTGAAAGAAAGAACCCTGCATAGAGCACATTTTTGCATCATCCATTCTGACATTTTTGAATTAGAGGGTAATTTCTGGATGAGGAATTCTAACTGAAAGACATTATAAATCATGAGTATTGGAGACTCCAATTACCTTTTAATTATTGGACTACTCATAAAAATCTCAGTAAGCTCACTAGAAATGTTAGCCTAACATGAACAAAAAAATAGAAGCATACAGTCTTAAACATTTTCAAGAATCTATAATTGCAGGGAAGGATGCCCTTGGTTTTCATTTCCTTAGAAAGATGTATATGAATTACAGAATAGGAGGTCAGAAATTTAAGATAGGAAATTTTTTAGCACTAAGTTCGGTCAAAATAGGATTGTGAGGAATCTGAATATTTACAACAAAGCAATAGAAAACAATTTTATTCAACAAAGCAATAAGTTTGTAACATGAGACATTTGTCATTTTTTTTGTCTGCAATGGACAAATTTTCAATCAGTAGTCTGAAACTACAAACAGAACAAAAAAAATATTTCTTTGGATTTCTACATGTTAATTCATTGCAAAAAAACATTGGTTAAGAAATGGTAAATAAGATGATTAATATAACAAACTGTATAAATATATAGCTCCTTTAAAAGATATAAACTATAAATAAATAATTATAGCAGTGTATTATTGGGTTTGTAATAAATATAGATTGTAATATGTAAAGTAATATATAAAGGGAAGGAGGAATAGAGTTATACAGGTGTAACATTTCTATGTATAACTGGAATTAATTTAGTATAAATCTGAAGCAGATTTTAATAAGATTTATATTAAATAAGCGCTAGAGCAACCACTACGAAAATGCTTTTTAAAAAGGAAATATCATTAAAGGAATTAAAATGTTACACTAGAATATATTGACTTAAAATAAGATCTAGTCAACCACCTCTCCACCACATCACTGGGTACCCCTACCCTTTGCCGTACCGATGAAGTCGTTACACATTGATTTCTGCCTCTATATTCCTGCTTGCCCTCCAGTTTTTCCTGGTATTTTAATAGCTTACTCCAACAGACTTTCAAGCACAATGTTGATTCTTTCATTTACTAGAAGAGGTGGGGGTAGAGAGTGAATATTAGATTCTGTAGCAGCAACCTAAGTATTAGCTGGAATCTAATGATTAAATTGATGTAATACCTAGTAAAATCATGACAATAAGATCCTGGTTGTAGTGGGCATTTTTTTTGCTCCCTAGCACCTGGCTCTCCTTTCAATGATTAAGGAATTGTCCATCTTATGACTCTTGGTGGTAGACAAGCTCAGCTAACCTGATGCATATTCCTGGAATTTAGAGTCAGGAACTAGTGACAAAAAACAACAAAGAGTGAGAAAATAAATGGTGATGATAACAATAACAACAACCTGTTTCCAGGGGCAGTAGCAAGAGTGGTGCCAGTATCAATGCTAGCTTTGGTGGACAGTGACAGTTGTGTCCTCAGTACACAAGTTCCATGGTCATATTATAATTTTAGGACACACTTTAGCAAAATCCATTAGGGAACTTTGAATAACAAGATTTATTACTCACAGGTCCTGGAGGATACATGGCACACCTGAGGGCCATACTGTGAGATTGTGGAGAGAGGGGGAGAGGAAGAAAGGGTGAGGGAGAGGACAAGCCTAGGGCTCTGCCTTTATTATGGTCTGAGGGTGGGTTCTCTAGGGATTCCGGGATTCATGCTTTATTTGGCTAATTTATAACATGAGTGGGAATTAGGGTGGGAGAAAGGAGAAAAAGGATTATTACAGTGGTCAATTATTTACTTACCCAGGGCTTTCGGAAAGAGGAACTTTAATGGGTGGGGGGTGACATAATTCTTTAGCCGGTTGTTTTGCTAGTAGTAGGTGTCTCATACAACTGGCAACGTGTTAATTCAAGATGGATGTCTTTTGAAATGGATTTCTTGGCAATCAAAAACTTAGTGTCAGGCACTTATACTACACCCATTAATCCTAGGAGCTAGTATTATGATCCTTAATTTGCAGATGAGGAAACTGAGACACAGGGAATATTGATTAGAGAGATAGTAGGTGGTAGAAGCCAGATTTGTCTTCAGTCACAGGGCTCTAAGATAGGCTCTTAACCCCTAGGCTATGCTGACTTTCAATACATGCTATAACCAAGTTAAGCATTCCAGCCAGCATCTATTTGCAAACTCCAGGGTGTTGAGATGCAGCTGTGACAGTAATGCTAATGGCTTCCTATTTCCTGTATCAGAGTTGCAATAGTGTGTCCTTGAACTCAATAATCCCAGAGGCTACATTCTGATTCTTTCCCTTTCTGATTTTAGCAGAGATAGCAACATTCATAAGTGGTAAGTTTTAAGATATTCTGGAATTTATTTCTGTAGATGCAGCCAGAGCCTCTTTTACTAGGCTTTCCAACATTTTTTTAAGCAAATACCTAGAATGGATTATTCAAACACTTTGTACCATGGTTGAACTTGTCTGGGGAAGAAACAGATGCTATTTAACAGAGTTCTTTAAAAATGTTTACATATGTTTCTAAACCATTGAAATACAAATCAAAGTAAGTATTGATTCCATAAAGACTTTGAAAAAATAAAATTTTCGGATTTGACAAGACCAATCACAGGAAAATGTTAAAAGTCTTAGATATGAGAGGATATTATACGGTCTGGGAGAATTTTTCTCAAGGGCCTATGCCCTTTCAGAAGGTAGGAATTTGTTAGTAAGTATGACTCAGAAGGATTACATGGACTTTGGAATCAGGTATAGATTCAAAACTTGGCCTTTAAACTTATGAATTAGGTACTATTATACAAGTTTTCAAACATCAGTTTTCTCATTGATGAAATGTAGAATAATTATACTTACATTTCATAAGATTTTCATGAGAATTAAATGATATAATGTGTAACAAATATATCACTCTGGAGGATGTTCATAATGGGAAAGGCTATGCATTGTAGAGGCAGGAGGTATGAAGGAAATCTTTGTACCTTCTCAGTTTTACTGTGTGAACCTAAGACTTCTATAATCAAATTGTTAAAAAATAAGGAATGAAAAGAAAAATCTTAAAAACAGCTGGGGGAGGGGGGAAGAGATTACCTACAAAGAAAGATATGAATGTCAGAATAATTCTTACCAAAACTATGCAACCTAGAAAACAATGAGGCATCATTCTAAAAGAAAAAACAATTATCAATTTTATCAATAGAAATCTATACCCAAGGAAAATACTTGAAAATGTCTTGCAAAAATGAATGTAAAGACTTCTACTTCCAGACAAGATGGAGTAAGAGGGATCATATTAACTCACCTGGTAATCAAAAATTACAAAATATATGAAACAGTGGTTTTTAAGACACTGGCTATCAGGCAACAAAAGACGGTGATCCATGAGTGACAGGAAACAAAGAGAGCCATATGGCTGCCTTTCCTTACTGACTTGAGAAATATTCCAGACTACAGGGCAGGGAGGAGTACCTAGGAAAACTACAGCAGACTCCCTGAATTGATGACACAATGTTGAGAATACTGCAAGACCAAGGAGGCCAGAGTTTGTGGGACACAGTTCTGGAGAAGATAGAGCTACACAGAGAGCAAACTCTAGAGATATGTGGAGGGTTCCCCTGAAGTCTTCAGTCACTACATGCATGTGAGAAACTACATGAGGTTGGGGAAGATAATCTGACAGGATTATAAGAAATAAGGCCCAGCTCTCACACAAGCTGGAAATAGTGCCTGTTCCAATCAGCCAGACTAGAAAACCACATAATTCATGGGCTATTGGTTAGAGTACTCGGAAGGATCTTACTTCATCTGTGGAAGATCATGTGTGACATGATCAGATTCGTATTTTAAAAAAGATTGATCTGACTGTTGTACAGAGATTGATGGAGTGGGTACAGAGAATAGATAAAGGGAAAATATGTGGCTACTGTTGTAATCCTGAAAGGAGATAATGGTAAGTTAGATAACTTAAGCTTTTGTGGTGGAAGTGGTAATGGAGAAAAGTGAACAGATTTTAAAGATATTTCAGAGGTATAATCAAAGGAGCTTGGTCATATATTAGATATGGAGGAAGTGGAAGTATATGGTATCAAGGTTGCTTCCTGCATTTTCCTCTTGTAGGGCTGGACACACGATGATGCCATTCACTGAGATAAGACACACTGGGATAAAAAGAAACTTGGTGGGAGAAAGTTCATCAGTTCAGTTTCTGATATATTATTAAAGTGCCTTTGAGACAGCTAAATACACTGGTGGGGTGCAGATATAAATTTAAAATTTGAGCAAATTGCACTTCCTATCTTTTTCCTTTGTTTCTAGTCCCTTTTCTGTCTTTGAAAGATTTTTCTCCTTTTTTGAAAATCCAGGACATAAATCTTGTTTACTTAAAGTGATGTGAGCAGTTTGATGGTGCATTTTCATTAAAGGACTGTATCACAATTCTGCATATTGTCAGAAACACATTATTTTATTTGTCAAGAGCTTATTTTCTCTTCGCTAGGGAAAGACAGGTAAAGAATTTGTTTCTCTCCTATGTGCTCAGCATGTGTGACCTGTTGTGTTTTGTTTAGTTGTGTGGAGAGTTTGTAATGAAATTCTTTAAAACCATTGTTAATTATACAATAAATTGAAGTTAAGGAGGGTTCTGTACCTCTGATCAATAATATAATAGAAATAGGAAAAATTAAAATGGAGAATAAAGCAAAGAAGAAGTACTAAGACCTAGACCAGATTTAAAAGCTCTTTTCAGCTTCCTTGGAACATCCGGTCTTTTAGTTTCATGATGAGCACAGTGCATTATGTAAATAACTATGGAGCATTTTGCAGAGTCAGTGAAGTGCTATGGGAATAATGTCAACATGAAGGACACTGAGGTCAGAAATTAGCCTGTATCAGGGAAGTTTTGCCTACAAACAGTTTTTTATTTGTAAAGAATGAGCTGAGGGTTATTAGTAAACTGAATACTTTAGAGTCAACAAATATTTTCTGAGTATCTATGAAGTGCAAACATGAGCTAGATACTGCAGGAATACTAAACAGTACATTATCTAATATTGATTTTAAAATGTAAAATAAAAATGAACCAAAACCAGCATGTCCTTTTTGGAAACTGATTATGGTGTTAAAGTGACATCTAATTGCATCTAGTACTGGACTCAGAAACTATAGTAGAGGGCTTCCCTGGTAGCACAGTGGTTAAGAATCCGCCTGCCAATACAGGGGACACGGGTTCAAGCCCTGGTCCGAGAAGATCCCACATGTCACGGAGCAACTAAGCTTGCGTGCTACAACTACAGAAGCCTTTGCTCCTAGAGCCCCCACTTGCCACAACTAGAGGAAGCCCGTGTGCAGCAACAAAGACCCAACGCAGCCAAAAATAAATAAAAATAAATTAAATTTATATTCAAAAAAATCTGTAGTAGAATTCACTGCTACTCTATCTACCGGATCCCTCCCCACTTCCCAGTTCAAAAACTGAGACCCTGAGATATACTCAGGGTACCTAGGGTATATCCAAAAGACACTTGTGAAAGCACAGTAGTCTTGCTGTTTTATCTTAGAAAATGTGAGCTGTTTTGCATTCTACTCCTCATTTATATTTGTTTATATATGAAATGTTTCCAATTAGTTAAATAATTATTCTTCACAAAAGTGTTGTAAATTTGTCCTGTGGCATCATGTATCTCCTGGCATAATTCAAGGAACTCTAAGAGTATGCATAATTTAGTTTGAAACACAAGATTCTCAAGGATAGATGTGCTCATAAAAAAAATCAGCTATAATTTGTTTTACAGCATACTATTTCCCTTTTATTTTTCATTATACCATTTGAGATTGCTTCCTGTGAAGTAATTGTATGTATAATCATGATGTATATCTTTAGCAGCCTAATAAGTAGAACAGAGAGGAACAATGAGCGTATTTGTTATATAGAGCTCGTTTTATGTTGTCAGTGGTAGCTACTTAAGAAAGATCTGTTGCTTTGACTTGAACTATTAACACATAAAAATATTTGCTAACCTGGCTCCTGGGTAGAAAATTTAAAACAATTTGCAAAAATTAAAATATATCTATGAAATGCAAACATTTTTATTGTTGTACATCATGGTAATAAAAAGGTACTGTTTCTTTGCTAATGACTTAGAAATAATGATGATATTTAATAGCCAACCTAGTTGAACTTACATGAAATTAATGTGACTACCCATTTGGTAGATGATAAATCACATTGTTTTATATATATATATATATATATATATATATATATATATATATATATATATATATATATATATATGGTTGAAGCAATAAGGAAACCCCCAAAACTCCTAATCAAGATAATCTGGGAAAAATTCCAAGAATCTAGAACTGGAATGTGATTATAATTTAGGCAACAGAAAACTGATCAACTTTATTATATACTGTTTGGAAAAAGACTGTGTAGGTAAAATGGGAAGAATTATCCTAAAAAAGTTATTCTCAAAAGTGGTTGACAACCACCTGTCTAGCTTCCAGGGATTCCTGATAGGCCAAGAGATGATACATAATTAAATCTTTTTCTTTTCAGTTCTTATAGAACAATATCATACAATTTCATAAGTTTTATTTATTTTTTATATTTTGGGTTTTATTTTTGCCTTTTAAACATCTTTATTTGAGTATAACTGTTTTACAATAGTGTGTTAGTTTCTCCTTTACAACAAAGTGAATCAGTTATACATATACATATGTTCCCATATCTCTTCCCTCTTGCATCACCCTCCCTCCTATCCCACCCCTCTAGGTGGTCACAAAGCACAGAGGTGAACTCCCTGTGCTATGCGGCAGCTTCCCACTAGCTATCTAATTTACTTTTGGTAGTGTGTATATGTCCCTGCCACTCTCTCACATCATCACAGCTTACCCTTCCCCGTCCCCATATCCTCAAGTTCATGGTCTAGTAGGTCTGTGTTTTATTCCAGTCCTACCACTAATCTCTTCATGACATTTTTTTCTTAGATTCCATATATATGTGTTAGCATATGATATTTGTTTTTTTCCAGCTGACTTACTTCACTCTGTATGACAGACTCCAGGTCTATCCACCTCATTACAAATAACTCAGTTTCATTTCTTTTTATGGCTGAGTAATATTCCATTGTATATATGTGCCACATCTTTATCCATTCATCTGTTGATGGGCACTTAGGTTGCTTCCATGTCCTGGCTATCGTAAATAGAGCTGCAATAAACATTTTGGTACATGACTCTTTTTCAATTATGGTTTTCTCAGGGTATATGCCTAGTAGTGGGATTGTGGGGTCATATGGTAGTTCTATTTGTAGTTTTTTAAGGAACCTCCATACTGTTCTCCATAGTGGCTGTATCAATTTACATTCCCACCAACAGTGCAAGAGAGTTCCCTTTTCTCCACACCCTGTCCAGCATTTATTGTTTCTAGAGTTTTTGATGATGGCCAATCTGACCGGTGTGAGATGATATCTCATTGTAGTTTTGATTTGCATTTCTCTAATGATTAATGATGTTGAGCATTCCTTCATGTGTTTGTTGGCAATCTGTATATCTTCTTTGGAGAAAGGTCTATTTAGTTCTTCTGCCCATTTTTGGATTGGGTTGTTTGTTTTTTTGTTATTGAGCTGTATGAGTTGGTTATAAATTTTGGATATTAATCCTTTGTCAGTTGCTTCATTTGCAAATATTTTCTCTCATTCTGAGGGTTGTCTTTTGGTCTTGTTTATGGTATCCTTTGCTGTGCAAAAGCTTTTAAGTTTCATTAGATCCTATTTGTTTATTTTTGTTTTTATTTCCATTTCTCTAGGAGATGGGTCAAAAAGGATCTTGCTGTGATTGATGTCATAGAGGGTTCTGCCTATGTTTTCCTCTAAGAGTTTGATAGTGTCTGGCCTTACATTTAGGTCTTTAACCCATTTTGAGTTTATTTTTGTGTGTGGTGTTACGGAGTGTTCTAATTTCATACTTCTACAGGTAGCTGTCCAGTTTTCCCAGCACCACTTATTGTAGAGGCTGTCTTTTCTCCACTGTATATCCATCCCTCCTTTATCAAAGATAAGGTGATCATATGTATGTGGGTTTATCTCTGGGCTTTCTATCCTGTTCCATTGATCTATACTTCTGTTTTTGTGCCAGTACCATACTGTCTTGATTACTGTGGCCTTGTAGTATAGTCTGAAGTCAGGGAGCCTGATTCCTCCAGCTCCATTTTTCGTTCTCAAGATTGCTTTGGCTATTCGGGGTCTTTTGTGTTTCCATACAGATTGTGAAAATTTTTGTTCTAGTTCTGTAAAAAATGCCAGTGGTAATTTGATAGGGATTGCATTGAATCTGTAGATTGCTTTGGGTAATAGAGTCATTTTCACTATGTTGATTCTTCCAATCCAAGAACATGGTATATTTCTCCACCTATTTGTATCATCTTTAATTTCTTTCATCAGTGTCTTATAGTTTTCTGCATACAAGTCTTTTGTCTCCTTAGGTAGGTTTATTCCTAGATATTTTATTCTTTTTGTTGCAATGGTAAATGGGAGTGTTTTCTTAATTTCCGTCTCGGATTTTTCATCATTAGTGTATAAGACTGCAAGAGATTTCTGTGCATTAATTTTGTATCCTGCTACTTTACCAAATTCATTGATTAGTTCTAGTAGTTTCCTGGTAGCATCCTTAGTATTCTCTATGTATCGTATCATGTCATCTGCAAACAGTGACAGCTTTACTTCTTCTTTTCCTATTTGGATTCCTTTTATTTCTTTTTCTTCTTTGATTGCTGTGGCTAGAACTTCCAAAACTAGGCTGAATAAGAGTGGTGAGAGTGGGCAACCTTTTCTTGTTCCTGATCTTATTGGAAATGGTTTCAGTTTTTCACCATTGAGAACGATGCTGGCTGTGGGTTTGTCATATATGGCCTTTATTATGTTGAGGAAAGTTCCCTCTATGCCTACTTTCTGCAGGTTTTTTTTCATAAATGGGTGTTGAATTTTGTCAAGAGCTTTCTCTGCATCTATTGAGATGATCATATGGTTTTTCTCCTTCAGTTTGTTGATATGGTGTATCACGTTGATTGATTTGCGTATATTGAAGAATCCTTGCATTCCTGGAATAAACCCCACTTGATCATGGTGTATGATCCTTTTAATGTGCTGTTGGATTCTGTTTGCTAGTATTTGGTTGAGGATTTTTGCATCTATGTCCATCAGTGATATTAGCCTGTAGTTTTCTTTCTTTGTGACGTCTTTCTCTGGTTTTGGTATCAGGGAGATGGTGGCCTCATAGAATGAGTTGGGAGTGTTCCTCCCTCTGCTATCTTTTGGAAGAATTTGAGAAGGATAGGTGTTAGCTATTCTCTAAATGTTTGATAGAATTCGCCTGTGAAGCCATCTGGTCCTGGGCTTTTGTTTGTTGGAAGATTTTTAATCACAGTTTCAATTTCAGTGCTTGTGATTGGTCTGTTCATATTTTCTATTTCTTCCTGGTTCAGTCTTGGCAGGTTGTGCATTTCTAAGAATTTTTCCATTTCTTCCAGGTTGTCCATTTTATTGGCATAGAGTTGCTTGTAGTAATCTCTAATAATCTTTTGTATTCCTGCAGTGTCCGTTGTTACATCTCCTTTTTCATTTCTAATTCTATTGATTTGAGTCTTCTCCCTTTTTTTCTTGATGAGTCTGGCTAATGGTTTATCAATTTTATTTATCTTCTCAAAGAACCAGCTTTTAGTTTTATTGATCTTTGCTATTGTTTCCTTCATTTCTTTTTCATTTGTTTCTGATCTGATCTTTATGATTTCTTTCCTTCTGCTAAATTTGGGGGTTTTTTGTTCTTCCTTCTCTAATTGCTTTAGGTGCAAAGTTAGGTTGTTTATTTGAGATGTTTCCTGTTTCTTAAGGTAGGATTGTATTGCTATAAACTTCTCTCTTAGAACTGCTTTTGCTGTATCCCATAGGTTTTGGGTCATCGTGTCTCCATTGTCATTTGTTTCTAAATACTTTTTGATTTCCTCTTTGATTTCTTCAGTGATCACTTCGTTATTAAGTAGTGTATTGTTTAGCCTCCATGTGTTTGTATTTTTTACAGATCTCTTCCTGTAATTGATATCTAGTCTCATAGCATTGTGGTCAGAAAAGATACTTCATATGATTTCAATTTTGTTAAATTTGCTAATGCTAGATTTGTGACCCAAGATATGATCTATCCTGGAGAATGTTCCATGAGCACTTGAGAAAAATGTGTATTCTGTTGTTTTTGGATGGAATGTCCTATAAATATCAATTAAGTCCATCGTGTGTAATGTATCATTTAAAGCTTGTGTTTCCTTATTTATTTTCATTTTGGATGATCTGTCCATTGGTGACAGTGGGGTGTTAAAGTCCCCTACTATGATTGTGTTACTGTCGATTTCCCCTTTTATGGCTGTTAGTATTTGCCTTATGTATTGAGGTGCTCCTATGTTGGGTGCATAAATATTTACAATTGTTATATCTTCTTCATGGATTGATCCCTTGATCATTATGTAGTGTCCTTCTTTGTCTCTTGTAATAGTTTTTATTTTAAAGTCTATTTTGTCTGATATGAGAATTGCTACTCCAGCTTTCTTCTGATTTCCATTTTCATGGAATATCTTTTTCCATGCCCTCACTTTCAGTCTGTAAGTGTCCCTAGGTCTGAAGTGGGTCTCTTGTAGACAGCATATATATGGGTCCTGTTTTTGTATCCATTCAGCCAGTCTGTGTCTTTTGGTGGGAGCATTTAATCCATTTACATTTAAGGTAATTATTGATATGTGTGTTCCTATTACCATTTACTTAATTGTTTCGGGTTGTTCTTGTAGGTCCTTTCCTTCTCTTATGTTTCTTGCTTAGAGAAGTTCCTTTAGCATTTGTTGTAAAGCTGGTTTGCTGGTGCTGAACTCTCTCAGCTTTTGCTCGTCTGTAAAGGTTTTAATTTCTCCATCAAATACAAATGAGATCCTTGCTGGGTAGAGTAATTTTGGTTGTAGGTTTTGTTCCTTCATCACTTTAAATATGTCCTGCCACTCCCTTGTGGCTTGTAAAGTTTCTGCTGAAAGATCAGATGTTAACCTTATGGGGATTCCCTTGTGTGTTATTTGTTGTTTTTCCCTTGCTGCTTTTAATATGTTTTCTTTGTATTTAATTTTTGACAGTTTGATTATTATGTGTCTTGGCGTGTTTATCCTTGGGTTTATCCTGTATGGGACTCTCTGTGCTTCCTGGACTTGATTGACTATTTCCTTTCCTATATTAGGGAAGTTTTCAACCATAATCTCTTCAAATATTTTCTCAGTCCCTTTCTTTTTCTCTTCTTCTTCTGGGACCCCTATGATTCGAATGTTGGTGTGTTTAATATTGTCCCAGAGGTCTCTGAGACTGTCCTCAGTTCTTTTCATTCTTTTTTCTTTCTTCTGCTCTGCAGTAGTTATTTCCACTATTTTATCTTCCAGGTCACTTATCCGTCCTTCTGCCTCAGTTATTCTGCTATTGATCCCTTCTAGAGTATTTTTAATTTCATTTATTGTGTTGCTCATTGTTACTTGCTTCCTCTTTATTTCTTCTAGGTCCTTGTTAACTGTTTCTTGCAATTTTTCTATTCTATTTCCAAGATTTTGAATCATCTTTACTATCATTATTCTGAATTCTTTTTCAGGTAGGCTGGCTATTACCTCTTCATTTGTTAGGTCTGGTGTGTTTTTATCTTGTTCCTTCATCTGCTGTGTGTTTTTCTGTCTTTTCATTTTGCTTATCTTACTGTGTTTGGGGTCTCCTTTTTACAGGCTGCAGGTTCATAGTTCCCTCTGTTTTAGGTGGCTGTCCACAGTGGCTGAGGTTGGTTCAGTGGGTTGAGCAGGTTTCCTGGTTGGGGGGACTAGTGCCTCTGTTCTGGTGGATGAGGCTGTATCTTGTCTTTCTGGTGGCCAGGTCCCCGTCTGATGGTGTGTATGGGGATGTTGGTAGCCTTATTATGATTTTAGGCAGCCTCTCTGCTAATGGATGGGGCTGTAGACCTGTCTTGCTCTTTGTTGTGTATAGGGTGGTCAGGACTGTTCGTTGCTGGTCCTTGAGTGAAGCTGGGACTTGGTGTTGAGACGGAGATCTCTGGGAGATTTTCGCTGTTTGATATTACGTGGAGCTGGGAGGTCTCCTGTGGACCAGTGTCCTGAGGTTGGTTCTCCCACCTCAGAGATACAGCCTTGACTCCTGGCTGGAGTGCCAAGAGCCTTTAATCCACACGGCTCAAAATAAAAGGGAGAAAAAAATAGAAAGGCAAGAAAGGAAGGAAGGAGGAAGGGAGGGAAGGAAGGAAGAAAGGAAGGGAGGGAGGAAGAAAGGAAGGGAGGAAGGAAGGAGGGAATAAGGGAAGGAAAGGATGAAGGAAGGAAGGAGGCAAGTAGGAAAGAAAGGAGGGAAGAAAGGAAGAAAGAAAGGGAGAGGACAAAATAAAGTAGGGTAAAATACAGTTATTAAAATTAAAAATAATTTTTAAGAAGAAAAATTTCTATTAAAGAAAAAAAAACACAAAAAAACCCCAGGTCGGTCTAACCCTAGGACAAATGGTGAAAACAAAGCTGTACAGACAAAATCTCACACAGCAGCACACACATACACACTCACAAAAAGAAAAAAGGTGAAAATAATAGTATATGTTGCTCCCAAAGTCCACCTCCTCAGCATGGGATATTTCGCTGTCTATTCAGGTTTTCCACAGATGCAGGGCACTTCAAGTTGACTGTGGAGCTTTAACCCACTGCTTCTGAGGCTGCTGGGAGAGACCTCCCCCTCTCTTTGTTCGCACAGCTCCTGGGGTTCAGCTTTGGACTGGGCCCCGCCTCTGCCTGTAGGTCGTCTGAGGGTGTCTGCCCTTCGCTCAGACAGGACGGGGTTAAAGGAGCAGCTGATTCGTGGTCTCTGGCTCACTCAGGCGAGGGTGAGGGAGGGGCACGGATGCGGGGCTAGCCTGCGGCGGCAGAGGCCAGCGTTGCGCTGCACCGGCCCGAGGCGCGCCGCACGTTCTCCCGGGGAAGTTGTCCCTGGATCACAGGGCCCCGGCAGTGGCTGTCTGCACAGGCTCCTGGGAGGGCCGGTGTGGAGAGTGACCTGTGCTCGCACACAGGCCTCTTGGTAGCGGCAGCAGCAACCCTAGCGTCCCACACCCGTCTCTGTTGTCCGTGCTGACAGCCGCTGCTCGCGCCTGTTTCTGGGGCTCCTTTACGCGGTGCCCTTAATCCCCTCTCCTCGCGCCCCAGGAAGCGAAGAGGCAAGAAAAAGTCTCTTGTCTCTTCGGTAGCTCCGTGCCCGTTTCTGGAGCTCCTTTAAGCGGCGCGCTTAAACCCCTCTCCTCGCGCCCCAGGAGGCAAAGAGGGAAGAAAAGGTCTCTTGCCTCTTAGTTAACTCCAGACTTCAACTGGACTCCCTCCCGGCTAGCCGTGGTGCACTAACCCCTTCAGGCTGTTTTCACTCTGCCAACTCCAGACCTTTCCCTGGGATCTGACTGAAGCCCGAGGCTCAGCTCCCAGCCCCTCCTGCCCCGGCCAGTGAGCAGACAAGCCTCTGGGACTGGTGAGTGCTGGTCGGCACCGATCCTCTGTGGAATCTCTCCGCTTTGCCCTCCGCACCCTGTGGCTGCGCTCTCCTCCACGGCTCTGAAGCTTCCCCCCTCCGCCACCCGCAGTCTCCGCCCGCGAAGGGGCTTCTAGTGTGTGGGAATCTTTCCTCCTTCACGGCTCCCTCCCACTGGTGCATGTTCCGTCCCTATTCTTTGTCTCTGTTTATTCTTTTTTCTTTTGCCCTACCCAGGTACGTGGGGGAGTTTCTTGCCTTTGGGGAGGTCTGAGGTCTTCTGCCAGCGTTTGGTGGGTGTTCTATAGGAGCAGTTCCACGTGTAGATGTATTTCTGATGTATCTGTGAGGAGGAAGGTGATCCCCATGTCTTACTCTTCCGCCATCTCCTCGCTCCCCCCAATAATGTGGTATTAATGGCTAACATTATTTGAGCCCTTGCTGTGTTTTTATTTAACGTTAAGAGTAAGCAGTAGTAAAATGGGAATTGTTATTACCCCCATTTCACAGATAAGGAAACTGAGACTTAGAGTGATGGAAAATTTGTCTAAAGACACAATGTTAGATAAGTGATAGAGCTGAGATTTGAACCCAGATGTATTTGAATAAAGAGTTCTTAAAAACTATACAATTTTACCCTCATTTCCAAGATTGGGGTAGAAGGATTCCTCCATGGTGAGTGGTTTGAGTTTAGAGCTAAATACATTGTATTTTAACTGTTCATTTTCCTGTCTCCCCCACACCAAACAGTGTGATCCTTTAGGGCAGGCAATGTGCCTTTTGCCTATATATCCATGTTGCTTAGAGCAGTGTCTAGCACACTATAAACCCTCAATAAATGTTTACTGAATGAATACTTACATTCTGGAAATGTGTGCACAGTTTATTATTTCCCCAGAGTGGATGTTTGGAATCAGCTAAATTCACAGATTCATTTAATAAGTTTTACAAATGGGGTTTAATCTCTAAGGGAGTTAGCAACTGGCAGAATTTACATTTGTAATCACTCTATTGAGATTCTGTTGGTGATAGGGTGGTGGGAGTAGAAGAGATGAACAAAAGTTGTACATTTTATAAGCTTTAAAGTGTGACTTCAGAGAGCTGATAACTCCCTTTATTGTTGCAGAAATTTAGCAGCATTATATTTCCTGAATGGTTCTCTGAGAAAAAATTGAGTTCCATCTTTGGCACAAGGTTCACTTAAATAAGAAAATATGTGGAGGAGCAACTAAGATTAAGTTCATGTTTTCAGAAGAATGATTTTGACTTCATAAAGTTAGAGACAGATATGGAAAGCTAGATATAGTTTATAGAAAACTATCAATACTATGCAAACCACAAATAGACAAAAATGAAGAACAATTTTGTGGATTCATTTTCAACTAGGTTTTTTGAATATCATACAACTGTGCTGATGGAATAGGTCTATTTTTCTAATCCTTGCCTAAGTCTGCCCTGGCAGGTTCCAGAGATTGTTGGTTTTAAGAAAGAAATGGAAAAGCTATTGTAACTTTGCTCCTGGGCCACAAACTCTCTGGATCCACAGTCTAATGCAGGTTGTAGTTCAGAATATCTCACCCTGGATTCGCTACAGACAAAGACTCTATCCTTTGAACAAAATTTAATCAGGCTCCTGTGAGTCCTCTTTTTGACAAGTCCTCACCCTTGAACTCTGTCCTTGGCCTATTTATTCCAGTATTAGCAAGAATCCTGCTGGGTCAGTTTAATGAAAATCACCCAAGCTTGATATCTGATCAAATTCCTCATCCCCTCATCCTCAATATGTTTTCATACTGGCCTGGCTTCAGCTATAATCTTATGTCAGTTTAACCAAAATCCTCCTACCTCAGAGGTTTCCTCTTATTAATTTTCCATCCACTGACTCCCACCCTACTTTTTGGCTATAAATTCCTTCTTGTCCTTGTAGGAGTTGATCTCAATCTCTCTCCTCTACTACAGAAAAACCCACTGTAGTAGCCCCCTCCAGAATAAAAATCTCTCTTACCATCTTTAACAAGTGTCATGAATAATTTTTTATTTAGCACTATCTTACCCAATTTTGAGGATTTAGTTGGTCAGGCTATTTTATTAAATAAGGTTATAGATCCACAAAGTAAGTAATCATTATTCTGTCTACCTAATGAAGCTTTTCTAAATAACTAGTAATAATTAATGATAACTAGGGATTTGTAACATAAGACTACAGAGAAAGGAAGAGGGTAGATCTAGGACACTTAGAACTTTAGAGAGTGACAGGCAGTTATGATCACAATCCCAGAGGTACAAACAACAGTCAATAAAGAAGAGGGTAAAACCAGTGCTGGAAATATCCAGGAAGAGGTGGCAGGGAACGAGCTTTTAAGGTTGGATTCCAGTAAGAAATTCCTAGGGTAATTGGCAAAAAATAGAAGGAAGGAAAACACAGGGACTTGAGAATAAGGCAACAGAATCAGTGTACAAATTTAGAGTTGTATCAGTAGCTAGATTGACCTGATTGTGAATTCCTGAAATTGTGATCTAAAACACCTTTCTATTCGCCCTGACCAGGAAGTGCATTGGCTCCAAAACCAAGAGAAGAAAGTGGTTAATATTTCTTAGCTGTAAAGTTTAAAAGAGTTTAGTGACAGGAAGCCCATCATCATTTTATACCCTCCTCCCCAAGGTACACAAAACAAGGTGGATGACTGACTCCTTTACCCCATGACTCACTGTGGGGGATTAGAAGGTCTGGTGGCCTCCTGGTAGACTTTCCTTAGACCAATGTTTATCTTCTGATTGATGTGCCCCAATGCATTTTTCTTCTATGAGGAGCTCCAGATGTCCTGTCCATTGGCTGTTCTCAATGTCATAAGGTCTTTCTTCTCTGAGATAACTCCTAAGGTGTTAGGCTCATCATATGTCTTCTTAGAATGATGTTTGGCATTTCTGAGGTTGCCTTCCTCCATGTACAGGTGGCCAATATCCTATATCCATTGACTGCTTCTACAGGATGCTGGTCAGCATCACCAAAATCTCTCTTTCCGAATACTGCTTGTGACTGTCTCCCAGCACCTTTCCAGGATAGCCAGTACCAATGCTCCCACTGAGCCCTCTAGTGGCAACTATAGAAACATTCAGGTTTTTCAGGGATTGGCTCACTTAAATTAACTCAGTACTCTTTGATTTAGCCCAGGCAATGAAATCTAAGCCAAAGCAGAATGTAAGCCTATTGAATGTTTCCTGGTCTCCCAATGAACTCTCACACCCTCAAATGCAGTTTTTCTGTGGTGTGACAGGGTAAAGTACATTATTTCTTCTCTCAAATTATCTAGTGGATTTGATAACAGGTCCCAAAATATCTCCTCAAAACAAATGACTTAGGTAACTCTACAAAAGACCTCTCATTTAAAGAAGCAAGTGACTTTAAAGCATCAGTTTTTTAAAGTAAATATGTGAGGTGATAAATGTGTTGATTCAATTGGGGGGATCCTTTTCACAATGTATACATATATCAAATCATCATGTTGTATACTTTAAATACCTTATTTTATTTGTCAACCATACCTCAGTTAAGCTGGAAAAATATCAGTTATTTATTAAAGCACTATTCATTTACTGAAATGCCTCCAATAAGTCAGAAAGATCCTCCACATTTAAAAAAATTATTTTATATTAGAGTATGGTTGATTTACAATGTTGTGTTAGTTTCAGATGTATAGCAAAGTGATTCAGTCATACATATACATATATCCATTCTTTTTCAGATTCTTTTCCCATGTAGGTTATCACAGAATATTGAGCAGAGTTCCCTGTGCTATACAGTAGGTCCTTGCTGATTACCTATTTTATATATAGTAATGTGTATATATTAATCCCAAACTCCTAATTTATCCCTCACCCCTGCCCCCACCTTTCCCCTTTCATAAACATACATTTGTTTTCAAAGTCTGTGAGTCTGTTTCTGTCTTGTAAATAAGTTCATTTATAGCAGTTTTTAAGATTCCATATATATGTGATATCATATGATATTTTGTCTGACTTACTTCACTTAATATGGTTGCTGCAAATGGCATTATTTTATTCTTTCTTATGGCTGAGTAATCCACCACATTTTCAATAGCTACAGCCTTGTATTATGATCACTGATACTAAGAATGGTAATGTTGAAGCCTTTTATAAGCTTCAATATTTAATGAAATATTACTAAGCATGTTAATGCAAAGGAGGTTCAGTGAGTTCAATGTAAACTTGTAGAGTTTTTTCAATCAGAGAGAGAGAGAAAATGTGGTTGGGATGGTAGAAGAAGGAGTGGTTACTCACAGTTGGGGCCAGGGCTGGGGCAGTTGGGGAGACTCTGTGGAAGAGGTGAGAAGTAAGTTGAGCTTTGCAGATTAAGTTATATTTTCATGGGTGAAGGAAGCAGAGAGGGCATTTGAGGTTGAGTGAACAGCATGAGTAAAGTCACTGGAGGAGTGAAATTTCCTGGTGAGTAATTTAATTTAGCTAGGGCCTAAAAACACATGAAGAAAAATATTATCTTAAAGATATAAAGAAAAGTTGGGGCCAGATCACAGAGAATACTCATGGAATAGAATAGAAATCTACCCAACATGACAGATTTTCAAATAATTGAAATTGCCTTGATTTTCTTTTTCTGAATGCATCTTGATCTGAAGCCCTCACACCTGCTGATAGAAGAAAAGAATATGGACTTAGTCAAAGGCTATCTAAACTCTTAATTTCCAGAACAATCTATTTTATGTAAATATCAAGTCAATTCAATGTGAAGCCTGCCTATCAGTATATATTTTCTCTTTCGAGGAGTATCTTTCTCTTCTCTTCCATCTTAGTGCAGTGTCTGGATGCACAGGAAACTGTATGTGTCCTTAAAGCATGGGGGAAAACCTCAATTCCCCATGCTGTCTTCTGAGTCTTCTTTGGCCTCTTACCAAAATTCTCCTTATCATGTCTGGTCACTAGTAAGCATTTGATGGTGCCTGCTGAAGTGTTACCTGCCAACGTTTCCATTCATGAATCTGTACCCTATGCATCTTCCTTGTCCAGACCCCACACCTATGGCTTTTTCAGGAGTTCTACTACCTTTCTCTAAGGTGTGTGGGGAATTCTGGATTTCCTGTATATCTCTACACCTTTATTAATGTAACTCCATTACTCGAAAGAAAAAGTACAAGAGGGATACCAGTTATTTTGGAGGTAGAGTAAATAATACTTCATGGCTGAGGGAGAAGTTGAAGTTGATTTTGAGCCTCTTTTACTAGAATAATTAGGATGATGCTATTGCTATGATCTGAGTTAGGAAACACACTTCAGGAGCAGGTAAAGGAGTAGGAAAAGTGATGCTGGATTGGACATGGTATGGTTTTTCAGCCAGTAGAAAAAGCATGAGGAGTTACAAAGCAAGCACTTGGAAATTAAACTGTGGAATTTGGGGGCAAGATTGGGGCTGGAGTTACAGATTTGAGAGTCAGCAGTGCTAGGATATTACAATTATAGAAGTAGATCATGTTGTCAGAAAGACAATATGGGCCAAGCAGAACACAGAACCAAGCAATAATAGAATTTTGAGAGATGCTTAAATTTAAAGAATGGAAGTAGGGTAAAGAAGATCCAGTTAAAGAGACTGAGGGAAACTAAATTAGAAGGAGAAACAGGAGATAAGAGTGCCACACAAAGCTTAAAAAGGAGACAGACAAGGAGAAACCACAAAAGACAATTAATAATGGCTATTACTGATCTTTGAGAGGGTTGTTTCATTGGCATGGTGTCAAGATGTCAGTAAATGGTTTTGAAAGTAGCTAGTGAGAGAGAGCTTCTTTGAAAGAAGGAAAACTGGAAGGGGTAAAATAAAGGGAAGTAAAGTTAATGGAAGTTGCTTTTTGTTAGGGTGGCAAAGACTTGAGCTGCTTGAAAATACTTGTAGGCAGAGGGTAAGCTTGCATGGAATGTGAAAATTAAAGATAGAGGAGAGAAATAAATGGACAACTCATGATGTGAGTTATCAGAGAATACAGTATTAGGATGGGAAAATGAGCACTGGAGAAGAGGTTAGCCTTTTCAAGAAAGAGAGTTCCCTTTTTCTCCTTCTTTGAGACAAGAGCAGAAGAGTTTAGGATCAGGAAGATATGGAAAAATGTTCAACCACAGAAGAGTCAAGATATCTCAATCCTTAGTTAAGTATAATACATTTTAAAGTCTTTCTGCCTATCAAAGATTTAGAGTATTCAGTTTATTATCAAAGAAGAGGAAGCATATGAGTTGGAGTACTTGATAAGTATATATAGGAAATTTACAGATACATTCCTGTTGGGAAAGACAGTTACTTGTGTGTAGTCTTTTGACCTGTGCAGTCACAGGTCAAGCAAATGACACCTGTTGCCTACCACCAGGAGCAGCAGTCCCAGGATGTCAACCCACTGCATGGTGTGCAGGTGTCAGGGTCAAGAAAGACATGAATGCCATGGGCACTGGATGGAACAATGCTTCACTCACATAGAGAAGAACCAGAGCAAGGTCAACTTCTATAGTGAGTGTTGGTCTCCCGTGTCCAGTGGGTCTCACCCCGCAGCCAAAGGGAGATGGTTTACACAAACTCCTTTTGTCTTGAAAAGGAAGGACCCTGTCCCTCACCTTAAAGAATAGATACAGCAGTGGGTTGGCCAGGTACCATATTACACAGGAGCTTAAGGAGAACAAATAAGTTCATATCAAGCCCAGAACAGGAAACAGGGAAAGATATTCCCAGACATAGAAATATGCCCAGCATAGGTTTGAGACCTCTTTATCTCTTTGCACTGAAACGTTCCAGGCCAAAGGCACAAATATTCTTATATTAGACTTTTCTCATTCTTATAAGAGACTTATTCTTATAATAGACTTTTTTTTATAATAGACTTATAATTCCAGCCTGGTCAGTCTTTTAAAAAGAAAGTGACTTATCAATACTTGCTGTATATGATAATGTTTCCCTGAGAGCCAGACACATTTTGGGACCTTGCTGCAGTCTTCTTGGTCCAGATTTTTAGCTGAAATTGAATTTCCCAAAATCAATTTCTTTTACGGGTTACTCTAGTGATATGTGACATCTCTGAAATTATAGAAATGAATCTTTCCCTTTGAAAAGAATAACGTGTGACTCATACCAAGACTTATGGTGTAAGATACTGGAGTGCACCGATGAAGTTCTAAATCAGCATTGATAGAGCTTCACTCATGCTGAAAAATTATCTTTGCAGTCATTGAGAGGTTGTGTGTGTATTGGTGGGAGGAATAAAGAGAGGGAGGGGAAGTATTACTATAATCCAGGGTTGTGTATGTCAAAAGATTTAACATGTTCTTTTTTCTGTACTTTCTGAGGTTTGTTGGTTAAACCCACAAATAGCCTCCATTTCTAGATTGGTCATTATTGTTAGACAATAGACTATGTAGATGTGCATACATTAACTCATTTTCTCCTCAAATAACACTGCAGGGTAAGCTTTATCTTCCTGAGGTTTACAGTGGTTAGGTAATTTGCCTAAGATCGCAGACTGGTAAGGAATAGTCAAGTTTTGAATGCAAATCTATGTGACTTCAAAGTTTATGCTCTTATCCAATATTCTATCCCATTCTTTCTAAGGCCTCATTAATCATCATAATTACCTAGAAAGCTTTAGAAATGAAGATTCTCACATAAACCAAGTATGAGAACCTCTGTGCTATATTAAGGAAGAAAGAAAGACCAGCACTATACACCATCCTACTGCCACCTCCTCACCACCACACAACACCCCAAAATAGCAACATCAAACAAAGAAATCAATTAAATCCTGTGGGTAATGTTTGAAAGTGTAGTCCAAAGAACAGTGATAGCATTCTGGGACCTTGTTGTTCTGGTGGAATCCTAACCAGATTTCTATGTAAAGATTAATTTTTCTATCATTTGTTGTTGAGAAAATAAAAGGAGATCCTTCTGCTATATACATGTTGTCAAGATGAGAGCACAAAAACAATAAGAGAATGAAGACCAATGTTTTAAGTAGGTTTAGACATCCTACTTAATAAGATATGACTAAGAATTTAAGAATGTCTGTGTTAAGATCTTAGATGGTGTTAGAGTTGCTAGAATAGCATGGTTTTCATAGGTTCTTATAACTTTAGAAAGCCCAATTCATTCTGTTGAAATAGTACTTTCTCTTCTCATTAAATTCTCCTTGAAACTATTCTGTGAAACATCAACTACAACTTCCTATTCAAAAGTCAGTACTACTCTCTTAGCTCCATTGAGCTAAAATAGATAGGTTGGTAGGTAGGTAGATATAGATAAATAGATTGATGGATGGATGATAGATCAGTTTTCAACAGAGCAGAGTATTACTGACTTTTGAATAGAAAGTTGTAGTTTAAATTTCACAGAATAACTATATAAAGTGTGTGTCTGTGATTTATATATTTTAACATAAGCAGAAGTTAAGTGGACATGTAAATTGTGGCATTCTCAGACTACTATCATATTAAAATTGAGAACTGTACCCTGATTTGGTTTTACGTGGCTAGAGACAAAAAGCAATAGGATTTGGCAAAGTGCCTATTAAATGATTAATTTGTTCCCATTCTTTCAAGGGTCTGGATTATAACATGTATCATATAATTATATAACACCACCATTTGTGCTTGAGGAATCATCTAGAGATTGTCATTTAAAATTTCTTGAGAGAGTCTTTATTAAAGCTGGTTGCCTCACCCACAGAGCAACATGGGCATATCTCAGTCTGTGATAGGTAAGAGAAGGAAATATTTTTAAACAAGTTTTTTAGAAAAAAAGTTTTTGTTATCTCTAACATCATACCAAAGAGTCATTCATTAAATACGTATTTATTGAGGTATTACTCTGTTACCGGCACTGTATTAGGAAAACTAGAGCTCGGGCTTTTAAATCACCTAATCACAATCCTTGCTGTACTCTTGAATGGCATTTCCACTTTACCATTGTTGGGATTATTGTACCTAAGCCTGAATTTACAGCTAATGCCAGGAAAGAGTCTGTTTTCTCCTTGTTTCAAGCTTGAACTCAATTGCAGAGTGCCTGCAGAAAGAGGAAAGAATAATTTTAAACCTTTTCTTTCTGGTGTAGGAGAGGAATTAGCATAGACTTTAAGAGATGGAAGGTGACCATGAGAAATCTTGTTGCCTTACAAAGTAAGGGTTAAAGGACGTAAACACTTTATTCACTCTTATAGTCATTTCCAAGGAAAACATTGGATTTTTGTGCTGCTACACATACACTCACAGTTTGCTGTAGCTCGTTGTCTCTTTCCTGAAAAATAAGGAGATTTATGTTTTATTTGACAGACCAGTGTTGTACTTTTTCTATATAAAATTGGAGGTAAATGCTAGTTATTTGCTTAATTTCTCATCTCAGGAAACAAGATGACTTATTTGACAGCAATGGACTTTGGGGGTCAGCAGATGATAAGTAAACTGAAGAATAGACTGGGACATGTAAACCAACCTCTCAGTAGACACATTTCTGTTTTGCCTCTGCATGAATCACTGTGGGCAACAACAAATAAAACACTCAATTTGAAAAACAAACAACCCAATCCAAAAATGGGCAGAAGACCTAAATAGACATTTCTCCAAAGAAGATATACAGATTGCCAACAAACACATGAAAGAATGCTGAACATCATTAATCATTAGAGAAATGCAAATTAAAACTACAATGAGATATCATCTCACACCAGTCAGAATGGCCATCATTAACAAATCTACAAACAATAAATGCTGGAGAGGGTGTGGAGAAAAGGGAACCCTCTTGCGCTGTTGGTGGGAATGTAAATTGATACAGCCACTATGGAGAACAGTATGGAGGTTCCTTAAAAAACTACAAATAGAACTACCATTTGACCCAGAAATCCAACTGCTAGGCATATACCTTGAGAAAACCATAATTCAAAAAGAGTCATGTACCACAATGCTCATTGCAGCTCTATTTACAATAGCCAGGACATGGAAGCAACCTAAGTGTCCATCAACAGATGAATGGATAAAGAAGATGTGGCACATATATACAATGGAATATTACTCAGCCATAACAAGAAACAATTGAGTTATTTGTAGTGAGGTGGATGGACCTGGAGTCTGTCAGACAGTGTGAAGTAAGTCAGAAAGAGAAAAACAAATACTGTATGCTAACACACATATATGGAATCTAAAAAACAAAAACAAAAAATGGCCATGAAGAACCTAGGGGAAGGATGGGAATAAAGACGCAGACCTACTAGAGAATAGACTTGAGGACACAGGGAGGGGGAAGGGTAAGCTGGGACAAAGTGAGATAGTAGCATGGACCTACATACACTACCAAATGTAAAATAGATAGCTACTGGGAAGCAGCCACATAGCACAGGGAGATCAGCTCGGTGCTTTGTGACCATCTAGAGGGGTGATATAGAGAAGGTGGGAGGGAGGGAGACACAAGAGAGAAGAGTTATGGGAATATATGTATATGTATAGCTGATTCCGTTTGTTATAAAGCAGAAACTAACACACCACTGTAAAACAATTATACTCCAATAAAGATGTTTAAAAAAAAAGTAAATACTCAATTTGAGGCAGTGATGGAGTAAAAACCCCCAAAGTAAGGCTTCTGAATATCTCTTTTAAAATTCATTTGGTGGCTACTTCAGAGCTTTCTTCAAGGTCCTAGTTTGGGAACCATTTAAAAGGTAATTCCCTTTAAAATACATTTGACACTCTCCCATGTGAGAGGAAGAAACAGATACCGGCGTTATATTAAATTACTTAATATTGAAAAGTACTATAGAAGATCCATATCTGTTTTTTCAGAATTTGGTGGTATAAAGCCAGGTATTCTTTTCTGTAACTTCTAATAATTATACTAATAACTACATTAATATTAATAGTGATACTGTGAATAGATAATATTTTTTGTCCACTTACTGTGTTAGGCACTGAATGGGATGCTTTACATCCTATGTCTCATTTAATATTTATAAGAACCAGATAAGAAGTTTTTAACTTTGCTTTTACAGATGAGAAAACTGAGGTTCAGAGAATTTGGTTTGACAAGATCATACAGCCAGCAAATAGTAATGACAGGATTTGAATCCAGGTTTTTCTAACTTGAGATTTGTTTTTTAAGTACTATGTTTTACGACCTCCTTATAGTTTTATACTATTATGTTAATTCAATATTTTAAAATTCCCTTCCCCTCATTTTTTATATTTTGAAAAATTGCTTCAATCAGAAATCAGGTGAAGGAGAAGTATCATGACTTTCTTTGGAACCAAAGGATGATTATGAGAAATCTATGCCATATACGTCTGGCAACATCCTAATACGTACTTGATTTTTGGGGTGTGCAGCCCTGGTTACCACATAGTAGTTCCTCCTTATTTTAAAGGCATACAGCCCAGGACTCTAAAATAAATCTCTATAATACCAACTAGGATAGAGCTTCAAAGCAAAACAGAAGGTATCAAGACCAGAACTATATACCTCAACTCCAAAGCAGAATTAGAAAGTCCCTTACTCTACTTCAGTATAGAAGTGAGGCAACTACCAGTTTTCTTGTTCTGCCTGTAACTGTAAATCTTGAGAGTAGTGATACAACTTTAAGTGACTAAGAGTTTTTCAAACTGTGCCTTTTCAGGATCTGATCTATTCCTGCTTTTTATTTAGCTTCAGACATTATCCTATAAGCATAGTTTCCAAACAACATATCTTAAAGCTGATGAATTGTCATTTGATAGATATGTTGATATGTGCTCTAGTGTCTGACCCTACTGTAGACTATATATAAGGTTGCTACCCGAAGAATAAGTCTGGATGTGATTTCTGGAGGACTTCATGAAGATCACCATAGCTATCTGAGTCACATACTCAATTCTAGAACCAAGCTTATCCTTAGGAAAGTACTCAACATTCATAAGTCAGGTAGATAAAATCGAACTTTCAGCGAACTATGAAGGAAAGCACTCTCTAAGTAGAAGAGCAATTTTCTCTGTCAAGGAGAAAAATTAATGGTAATTTTTCATTGTTTTTCAGTTATTGACATATATCCTAGGATGACATTAGCTAATCATTGGAGACAAAATTCATGAGGACTAAACTCTTACATGTAGGGTGGAATGGTCTATATCAGACTCTCCAGTAATTGGCTACCATTAGTAACCAGCAGTATGCTGAACTCTGGACATACAGATTGTAGGAGTTACTTGAATATGGATGATGGTTAAAACCATGGGTATGAGTGAGACTGCCTATGGAGAATGTCTAGAGCAAAGGGGAAAGGCAGAGTGAGTCTATAAGAAAACCCTGTTGGAAAGTAACATTTAATTGATGAACAGGAGAAAAGGTACTAAAGAGATTAGGAAAGAACAATCATGATAGGCATAAAGAGAAAGAAGATTGTGATGCTACGGATATCAAGGGAAGCATTTCAAAGTGGAGGGAGGTGTCAACAGGGTCAAGGACTATAGAGAAGTCAAGTAATAACTCAAAATAATGAGTCAAGCTGTGACAATTTAGATTAGTCAATTGGTTGCTCTGAAGTAGAATTATACGGACATATGTCATAGTGTAATGGTATGAGCAGTTACAAACAGGTGAGAAAATGCATATCATATCTGAGGAAAGAACATTTGTAAGATTAGGGATTAAAGTTGGTAGAGGGTTTTGATAATGGTAAATATTTGAAAAACGACTAACAGTCACTGTCCTGGGCTCTGGAAGTAAAGCAATGAACAAAACAGATGAAGTTCCTGGACTCTTGGGACTTATACTCTTGGAAAAGAGGAGTAAAAAATTTAAAAATATTTGTCAGGCAATGAACTGGCAATTGACTATATGCATCTTGAAATCAAGTCGATATATATATATATATCTTGATCTTTAAAGAGGTCAGGCTGGAAATATAAATTTGAAGGTAATCATCCTATAGCTGTTATGTATAGTGTTGGAATTGAGTGAGTCCAGTTAAGTAGTGTGCTTGAATAGAAAAGAGAAGAATATGAAGGGCTGAGCCTTATTTCTTTGCCTTTAGAAATCTGGAAGAAGAAGAAATATCATGGAATGAGAATGAAATGATGTGGGCAGTAAAGATGGAGGGGTCCCAGGAGTGGATACTGAGGGAAGTGTTTTGAGGAGGAGGAAGTAATAAACAGTGTCAAATGATGTTAATAAGTTCAGTGAAACAGAAGTTCAGAACTGACCATTGAAATTTGAGACTTTGGCCAATTTCAGAGTTGGTCAGAAATAAATAATTTGGGTTAGGAATGAACAACGTACAGGGCCTGCTTGATATTGGAAACCACATATTTGAATTGTTTTCTCCAGTGTGTCTCAGTTATGCATGTGTAAAAGTGGAGAAGGCAAATTTTAGGATTTGTCCAAGATTGGTGGTTTTGTGGGAAAGAAGCATAAGAAGGCAATAGAACTGAGGGAACTGATGAAATACTAATTTATTAACCTAATGAGATTGACAGCATGATCTAGTTTGTAAAAGGAAGAGAGTGAAGCAAATAATGTTAATATATTGGCATAAAGTAGAGAAGTTAAGATGCTTGTGTTATCAATAAGGTCAAAGAGTAAATGCTATGAAAGTGAGATTGTTGAAAGGATAAAAAATTGTGGTTAGAAAGTAGGATAATAGAGTTACGATTTTCAAAGTTGTAGCAGGTTTTGTTTTCTCTGATTTTTTATTGGAATATAGTTGATTTATATTGTGTTTCTGCTGTACAGCAAAGTGAAGCAGTTATACATATATACACTCTGTTTTAGATTCCTTTCCCATATGGGTCATTACAAAATATTGAGAAGAGTTCCCTGTGCTATACAGTAGGTCCTTATTAGTTACCTATTTTACATATATTGTGTATATGTCAATCCCAATCTCCCAGTTTATCCCTCCCCTATGCTTTTCCCCCTGGTAACCATAAATTTGTTTTCTACATCTGTGACTATATTTCTGTTTTGTAAATAAGTTTATTTGTATGATTTTCTAAGATTTCACTTATAAGCAATATCATATAATATTTAACTTTCTGTGTCTGACTACTTCACTCAGTCTGATAATCTCTATGTCCATCCATGTTGCTGCAAATGGCATTATTTCATTCTTTTTTATGGCTGAGTAATATTCCATTATATATATGTACCACATCTTCTTTATCCATTCCTCTGTTGATGGACATTTAGGTTGCTTCCATGTCCTGGCTATTGTAAATAGTGCTGTAATGAACATTGGGGTGCATGTATCTTTTCAATACATACTGTTCTCCATAGTGGCAATACCAATTTACATTCCCACCAACAGTGTAGGAGAGTTACCTTTTCTCTACACCCTCTCCAGCACTTACAGTTTGTAGATTTTTTTTAATGACCGCCATTCTGACCAATGTGAGGTGATACCTCATTGAAGTTTTGATTTGCTTTGCTCTAATAATTAGTGATGTTGAGCAGCTTTTCATGTGATTTTTGGCCATCTGTATGTCTTCTTTGGAGAAATGTCTGTTTAGGTCTTCTGCCCTTTTTTGATGGAGCTGTTTTTTTTGATATTGAGCTACATGAGCTGTTTGTATATTTTGGAGATTAATCCCTTGTCAGTCACTTCATTTGCAGATATTTTCTCCCATTCTGTGGGTTCTTTTTTTGTTTATGGTTTCCTTTGCTGTGCAAAAATTCTAGGTTTAATTAGATCCTATTTGTTTGTTTTTATTTTCATTAAATAAATGAAAATTAAATTTCATTTAATTTTCATAGGAGGTGGATCTAAACAGATCTTGCTGCAATTTATGTCAGAGAGTGTTCTGCTTGTTTTCCTCTAAGAGTTTCATAGTATCCAGCCTTACATTTAGGTCTTTAATCCGTTTTGAGTTTATTTTTGTACAGGGTGTTAGGGAGTGTTCTAATTTCATTCTTTTACATGTAGCTGTCCAGTTTTCCCAGCACCACTTATTGAAAAGGCTGTCTTTTCTCCATTGTATATTCTTGCTTCCTTTGTCATAGATTAGGTGACCATAGGTATGTGGGTTTATTTCTGGACTTTCTATCCTGTTTCATTGATCCATATTTCTGTTTTTGTGCCAGTACTATACTGTTTTGATGACTGTAGCTTTGTAGCATAGTCTGAACTCAGGGAACCTGATTCCTCCAGATCTGTTTTTCTTTCTCAAGATTGCTTTAGCTATTCAGGGTCTTTTGTGTTTCCATACAAATTGTAAAATTTTTTGTTCTAATTCTGTGAAAAATGCCATTGGTTATTTGATAGGGATTGCATTGAATCTGTAGATTGCTTTGGGTAGTATAGTCATTTTGAGTGAAGATAAAGTCCAGAGGATGGTCACAGACTTCAGTATCTGAAGCAGAGTATAGGGGAAAGGCACTGAGGTTGAAGGGTGGTCAATGAACTATGGTGCTGTGAAGTTGGGTTTGCCATCCAAAATGAATGTTAACATTACCCAGAATTATAGCAAGATTTGGTATGCAAAGGAAGATTATGAGCTGAGCAACAACGTGTTCAATGAATCTTGGGGTTGTATTAGGGACCCTGGAAGTCTAATTTCTTCTAACACAATCTTTGATATAACTCTCCTTTTTTATGCTCTATATTTCCAAAGGAAGTTATATCATAGTTTTGCATCGATATGTGCCTATCACTATTTGAAAAGTGAGTGTTTTCATTCTGTAAACTCATGTCCTTCAGTTCTTCAAAAGAATTGGAATAATTTAATACTGATTTCTGTATTGTTTCCTTTTTCTGTATTGTTTTCCTTTGGTTGGATGAAATACATTCTTCATGATTCCCTGAGATAGGATGCAGAGGAGGTAAATTTTTGAGACGTTGCATGTTTGAAACAATAATCATTTGACATTCATACTTGATTGATAGATTTTGCTGGGTATAGAATTTTAAGTGGAAAATCATTTTCCACTTGATTTGACATTGCTCCAAAATATTTTAGTTGGCACTGTGGTAGTTCTGTGTTCCAAAGCAATTCTGATTTTCCACTCCTTTGACATTACTTGTCTTATTTATAGAAGTTTTTATAATTCTGTCTTTATTTACAGTGTGCTGAAATTCAGTGAAGTGTCCTGGTCTGGGCCTCTTTTCATTCATTTGATGCAGAAGAGAGACATATGATAAGCCCTTTTAATTTAATCACCAACCATGTCCTTCAGTTATGGGAAATATTTTTGGAGTAGCTCTTTGATACTTTCTTCCCTCCTGATTTTCCATTCTTTCTTGCTAGAACTTGTCAGACTTCTTGGATTGATCCTATAATTTTTGTATAGTGCTTTACCTTTTATTTCCTTTTCTCTAAGGAGGCAGTGTAGTAGATATATATATGAGCATTTACTCTGAATCTAGACTGCCTGCATTCTAAATCTATCTGCAGTATTTACTAGGTTTTGACTTTAGACAAGTTACCTATACTCTCTGTAACTCATTTTTCTCATAAGGGAAATTAATAATGTCTATATTACAGTTTGTTGTAAAGAGAAAATGAATTAATACTTGTAAAGTGTTCAAAACAGTGCCTGATAAGTTATAAGAGCTATATAGAATTTGCTATTATCATTGTAATTATTAATTTATTGCTTGGATTTTTTTTGGTTCTACCTTCTGTATATGTGCTCAACTTCTCCTTTCACCTCTTTTGAATTTTTTTTAAAAATTATGAATATTGTTTAATTTCCAAGATATTTTTCTTGTTCTCTCATTCCTCTTTTTATTTTGCACCTTTTTTTTTTTTTTTTTCATGGACATTAAATCTTCTGTCTGTTTCAGGTGTTAATTAGAGGGTTTAAAACTTTTATTTTTTTCTTATACTTTCTTGAATAGTCTTTGTCTCTTTTTGTTTCCTATTTCTGTTTGTTCACTTTGGCCTGTGTGTCACATTGGAGGTTGTGGTCAAATGTCTGGTCATTCTTAGCCCTCCACTCATGTTTAAGAGTGAAAAGAGAGCTGTCAATTTATATTTAAGAGTGATACTAAAAAGCTATTTGAAAGCTCTTTGTTCTTCTGTTAGTTAACTGGTAACATTCACTGCACAGTGATTGTACAGAGACGTGGATATGGGGAGGGTGCTCCAGATTTGTATATGTATGAGGTTTTTAATGTGTGAGGTTTTGTCCCTCTGGGGAGGCACTGGTTCTTCAGAGATGAATTCTCTCATCTCTTGCCTGATTAGTTGTGTTTGGAGAGCCAGAAAGAGTCTGGGCATCTCAATGATCAGTATGAAAACTTTTATTTAATCCCATTGTTTAAAAAAATGAAAAGGATTTTTCTTCCACCTGCCACTTTACTTGATATCACTGGAGCCTGCCTTTAATTCCTCCAAAGAATAGATACCTTGCCACCTACTAAGGTGAAGAAGTGGGCCTGGAAGTCTAACTACTTCTTATGCAGTCTTTAAATAATTCTTTTTGTTGTTGTTGTTCAATACTTCCTCCTCCATTGTCTTTTGAGGTGTCTTGAACTCCTGAACCTTTTCCAAGTTCCAGGTGTTTCATTAATTTGCTTCTCACTAGCACCACCTCTGTTGGCCTTTGACATTACTTTTATCAGTTTGTTCAGTCAACATTTCTCCATTTTCTATCTTTCAAAAATCCATTTAATATTTCTTATCAAGTTTCATCTTCTTTCATGTTTCCTTTGTTCTTATGGGTTTATGCCTTTAAAAAAAATCACTCATAGTGTTTAAGGGCACAGGTTCTGGAACTGAACTCTCTGGATTTGAATCCTTATAGTGCCATATTACCATTAAGAGATCATAGGCAATTTACTTACCTTGTCTGGGTCTCTGTTTCTTCTCATTTATTTTCTTGTTGAAAACTAGGGATAATAAAAGCACCTATATTGTAGGATTTAGTACATGTAAAGTACTTGGAACAGTATCTGGCACAAAGTACCTGATCAATAAATAGCAACTGGAATTAGTATTAACACTATTATTATATTATTATTATCATGTTTTAGGAATTTCAGGTGACAATGGAGATTAAACACATGCACTCAATTGAGTTATTCTGTTATTCTCTGTTATTCTGTTATTTTCTACTCTTCTGAACTTATCAGCTTCATCCTAATGATTTCCCTTATAGTCACAAGATGGCTACAGCAGTTCCATATATCTCATGTAGATATGACAATGTCCAGAAGGAGAAAGGGGACCATGCCATTGGTGTCTTCTGAGGAATAAGGAAATATGTCTCAGAAGCTCCCAACAAATCTTCACTAATGTCTCATTGGCCACAATTTATGATTCCCTTAAACTAAACACTGGCAATGAGAATAGGACCACAACAGTTGGACTAGATTGATCAAGATTTATGCCTAGGGCTAAGAATAGAATCCTTAGCCCTAAGTCATGTGGGGAATGAGTGAAAACGTGAAATAAATTGTGTCTTTGCAAGAAAAAAAGAGGGGGAAGTGGATATTTGCAGACAACCAACTACTGCAGAGAAAGTTATTCTCTTGGCCATTCTAAAAACTCACAAATGTTGAGTATACTTCAAGTAAAATTAAGACCTATAGTTTTGATGAGCATATAGTTTGCTTTGATGGGCAAAAGCATATAGTTTTGATGAGGAAATAAAAAGTTGATTTCCCCAGTGATTCCTTGTCTAGTAAGTATTTCTGCAATGTCTAATACTAGGCTTATTGGCATCCAAATCAAATTTCTATTGCAACTTAAAACTTGCTTATCATAGTTTTGCATGTAGCCAGTTTCATAATTCAGACCTAAATAAAAATATATAAATTTCCACAAATTAACTACTTTCTTCCTCTTTAGGCATTATGTATGAGAGAAATGAAAGCTGTGTAAAAAAAATAACCATATTTTACAATCAGAAGTGAATGGCAGTTCAGTTTCTTGACTTCTACATACACACAAAGAGTATCTGAGTAAAAGTGCATGAGTCCCTTTCCTGACTTCCTATTTTCCTGAGTCTTTAGAAAATGAGTTATAATTCTTCAGTTTGCCTTATGCACTTTAGTGAGCTAATTGCAACAACACTTTACAATTAAACCTGCTTAAAAATCAAACTGTGGAAGTTGTGATAAGCCTACTGGCAATGAAGAGACAGCGAGATGGATTATCAGATACTCGCAGCACTTTTTGAAGTTTGCAGAGTCACATCTGTTTCTGCTATACTTTGGTATTTTTCCTTTCATTGTGGAAGCTCTTTTTGTCCCTGTTCACTTGCAGATATGCAAATGAACCTTATCCAACCATGCTTAGTTTCTGGGATGGAAAGTCTCCAGGCAGATATACAGCAAGAAGTCATGGTATATTCACCTTCAGAGCCTGAAAAAATGTATTCTAAAATTCATAAGTAAACTTTCAATTTTGAAGTGATACAGTGAAAGCTTATGCTGTGTTTCAGATTGGAAAGACGTGAAACATTTTTCTACTATGGAATGCACTGATAAGAATAAAACTAATACCTCTAAAAATGTCCAATAAAACCTTGAATATTCTTTCTTTGAGTTTTCCACTTCATTCAAGTTTTCTTAAAATATTCATATAATTCAGCACTAGAAGCACATAATCAGAAAGATGTAATCTGCAAAAATATTATTCTTTGGCCCAGATACTTTATCAGCATTAAAGATTAAAGTGTTTTTTAATGAAAATTTTGTTAATCCACATGTAGACTAGGTTGTATGGTTATCACCCATAGTTGAGTCTGCCATTTTAGATGGATTTGGAGTTAAAAGTCAGAGAAATAATAGATAATTGTGGCACCAGAAGAACATCATAATCATTTCTACAACTAAAGTAAGAGAATCAACCAAATGCATTCCTTCATATAGACTTGATACTCACTGGTGCTATGTCAAACCCCCAAGCCATCAGAAAATAGTTAATTATTTTATCTCATAAACACTACACACATGACCTCATTAAAGTTCATTGACTAGAGCTTTGAATTTATCTAACTATTAATACTTGTAGGAAACTTTAGTTCTCTACTGTTTGTTGAAATTTATCACTAGAGATTATGATAGATTGGTTTTATTAGCTGTATGTTCAGTCCTGGACACATTAGTATAAGAAACTAAGCCTATGCTGATTTATTATTCAGTTGTATGCACTGGAGAGCTGTATGCTTGTGTACAATCAATTAACCAAAGCACATTTGCAAAATGTTATATGTCTAAGCACTTTGTGTTAGTGTGAAGTGTTAAGTGTGAAGCAAGTTAGGGAAGAGTTAGAATACATGATCCCTATTCCTAATTACAGGTTAGACCTCTTTGAGAGAAGTACAGTGTCTGGAATGTAATCAATAGTTTCTTTCAACTACAGGATGAGTAGCCTATATGTGAAAACTGGGTTCATTTCTGGTTGTCACACTAGGAAAATTCATCTAGATGCTAGAACTGTGTATGTAGAATAAAGAAGACATCAGAAGGTGAGAGTTGTCATTGGCATGTGTGGAAGAAAGATTGTACTTGTTTTGTGTGATAGAGAATATGATTGGGACCAAAGGGTAGGTAGATGTTACATAGAAAAATAATTCTTTTTATTTTAATAACTTTTTTTTCTAACTGCATCTGTTGTGGAGGATTGAGTTAATCATACTCCTCAGTTGATGGCACACTGACACCATTACTACTTGCAAGGGCCATACTTGTTTGTTTTTACCTATTTCCATTTCTCATCCCCCCAAGTAATTGTTCTAATCTTTTAATGTTTACTTATCAAATGTGTTTTTTGTTTGTTTTTGTTATTTTGTCCTCGTGTATCTTTAGTTTACATAAATGGTATTGAGATAGAGATCTATTTAGTTTTCTTTTTCATTTGATATTTTTAAGTTCTATCTAATTTGCTGCATGCATATCTATTTTGTCATTTCTAAATGATACCTAATCTCCATAATGTACATCCAACACATTTTACCTATCAAACACCAAGTGATGAATATCACAATCACCTTAACAACATTGAAGATAATAGCTTTGGACATTACCCATTTGTACTTACTTTTGTGAGAGCGTATATCTTGGGTTACACAGTATCTGTATACTTAGTTTGACTGAAATTATGATAGATTGGTTTTATTAGATGTATATCCACTAGTAAGTATCAGGTGTACAACAGAGTGATTCACAATTTTTAAAGGTTATACTCCAGTATATTTAAAATGAAATATTGGCTATATTCCCTGTTTCTGTACTGTTGTGTGTTTATTTTATGCATAAAAATTTGTACTTCTTAATATGCTAATCCTATCTTGTGCTTCCCCTCTTCCCTCTCCCCACTGGTAACCACTAGTTCTCTATATCTGTGAGTTTGTTTCTCTTTTGTTATATTTACTAGTTTGTTGTATTTTTAGATTCCACATATAAATGATATCATACAGTATTTGTCTTTCTCTGACTGATTTCACTAAACCTAACACTCTACATTCACCCATGTTGTTTCAAATGGCAAAATCTCATTTTTTTCATGGCTGAGGGGTAATCCATTGTATATATATATACCACATCTTCTTTATCCATTCATCTATTGATGGACACTTAAGTTGTGCCCATGTCTTGGCTATTGTAAACAATGCTGCTATGAACATTTGGGTATGTGTATCTTTTCAAATTAGTGTCTCTGTTTCCTCAGATACCTACCCAGGAGTGGAATTGCTGGATCATGTGGTAGTTCTATTTTTACTATTTTGAGGAACCTCCATACTGTTTTCACAGTGGCTACATCAATTTACATTCCCACCAACAATGTGCAAGAGTTCCCTTTTCCCCCATCCTCTCCAACATTTGCTGTTTGTGGTCTTTTGTTAATAGCCATTCTGACAGGTGTGAGGCAATATCTCATCGTGGTTTTGATTTGCATTTCCCTGATGATTAGCAATGTCCAGCATCTTTTCATGTGCTTGTTGGCCCTCTTTATGTCTTCTTTGGAAAAATGTCTATTCAGGTCTTTTGCCCAGTTTTCAATCAGGTTGTTTGTTTGGGTTTGGTTTTGTTTCATTTTGTTTTGTTTTTGATGTTGAGTTGTATGAACTGATATTTTGGATATTAACCCCTTATTGGTTATATAATTTGCAAATATTTTCTCCCATTCAGTAAGTTGTATTTTGTCTTTTGTTGATAGTTTCCTTATCTATGCAAAAGCCTTTAAGTTTAACTAGGGCCCATTTGTTTATTTTTGCTTTTGCTTCCTTTGCCTGAAGAAACATAGCCAAAACAATATGCTTTTGACATAAATCTGTTATTTATGTCAAAGTGTTTTGCCTATCTTTTCTTCTTGGAATTTTATGGTTTCAGGTCTTACATTTAGGTCTCTAATCCACTTTGAATATATTTTTGTATATGGTATGATAAAATGTTCTAATTTCATTCTTTTACATGTAGCTGTCCAGTTTCCCAACACCACTTATTGAAGACACTGTCTTTCCTCCATTGTATATTCCTGCCTCTTTTGTCTTAGATTAATTGACCATATAAGCATGGGCTTATTTCTGAGCTCTCTATTCTGTTTCATTGTTCAATGTTTCAATTTTTGTTCCAGTAACATACTGTTTGGATTACTGTAACTTTGTAGTGTATTCTAAAGACAGTGAGCATGATACCTCCAGCTCTGTTCTTTCTCAGTATTGTTTTGACTCTTTGGGGTCTTCTGTGTTTCCATACAAATTTTAAAATTATTGGTTCTAGTCCTATGAAAAATGCCATTGATATTTTGATAAGGATTGCATCAAATCTGTAGATTACCTTGGGTAGTATGGTCATTTTAACAATATTCTTCCAATCCACAAACAAAGTATATCTTTCCATCTATTTGTGTCATCTTCAATTTCTTTCATCAGTGTCTTATAGGAATTGCTGGATTAAAATTATATATTATATATTCAAAAATAAATTTAGTTTATATTTTCAAAGAACCAGCTCTTATTTTTGTTGATCTTTTCTATTGTTTTGGTAGTCTCTATTTCATTTATTTCTGCCCTTATTTTTATTTGTTTCCTTCTATGAACTTTGGGTCTTTTTGTTCCTCTTTTTCTAGTTCCTTAAGTGTAGGGTTAGAATGTTTGAAAATTGTCTTGTTTCCTGAGTCCTTATAAACTTTTCTTGTTTCCTTGTATCCTTATAAACTTCCTTCTTAGAACTGCTTTTCCTACGTCCCAAAGATTTTGGATTATTGTGTTTTTTTCATTTGTCTCCAAGTATATTTTGATTTCCTCTGTGACCCATTGGTTGCTTACTAACATATTGTTTAGCCTCCTTGTATTTGTGTTTATTGCAGTTTTTTCTTGTGGTTGATGTCTGGTCTCATGGTGTTGTGGTCAGAAAAGATGTTTCATATGATTTCAGTTTTCTTCAATTTTCTGAGGCTTATTTTGTGACCTAGCATGTGATCTCTTCTGGTGAATATTCTATGTGCATTTGAAAAGATTGTGTATTCTGCTAATTTTGGATGGAATGTTCTATGTATATCTGTTAGGTTCATCTGGTCTAATGTGTCATTTAAGGCCAGTGCTTCCTTATCGATTTTATGTTGGATGATTTGTCCAATGATGTGTCCATTGATGTAAGTGGGGTGTTAAATTCCCCTATTATTATTGTGTTACTGTCCATGTCTCCCTTTATGTCTGTAAATATTTGCTTTATGTTTTTAAGTGCTGTTACTTTGGATGCATATATATTTACAATTTTTATACCTTCTTCTTGGATTGATCCCTTGATCCTTATGTACTGTCCTTCTTTGCCTCCTGTAATATTTTTTATTTCAAGTCTACTTTGTCTGATATAAGTATCGCTACCCCAGTTTTCTTTTGATTTCCATTTGCATGGAATAGCTTTTTCTTTTTCTGTTTTTTTTTTTTTTTGGCTGCACCACATGGCATGCAGAACTTCCCCAACCAGGGATCAAACCTGGAATACTGGAATAGCTTCTTCCATCTTTTCACTTTCATTCTGTGTTTGTCTCTAGATCTAAAGTGAGTTATTTTGGTAACATATATAAGGTTTTTGTTTGTTTGTTTGTTTTTCCATTCAACCACTCTATATTTTTGCCTGGAGCATTTAGTCCATTTACATTTAAAGTAATTATTGATATGTTCTTATTGCCATTTTGTCAATTGTTTTGGAACTGTTTTTGTAGTTTGTTTTGTTCCTTTCTTCTCTTTTGTTCTCTTCTCATGATTTAATGACTATCTTCAGTGTTATGTTTGGATTACTTTTTCTTTTGTGTGTGTAATCTATTATAGATTTTTGGTTTGTGGCTACCATGAGGTTTTTGTATAGCAGTGTGTATATATATATTTTTTATATGTGATTTTTAATTTGCTAATCTCTTAATTTCAAATGCATTTTAACAAGCCTGCTTTTGTACTCTCCTCTTTTCATGATTACTGTTCTTGACATATTTTATGTCTAATTGTTTTGTGTATTTCTTAACAGCTTATTGTGAGTATAGATAATTTTACTACTTTTGTCTTTTAACCTTCCTACTAGCTTTGTGCATGGAAAATTTACTAAGTTTACTGGTATGTTTGCTTTTACTGATGAGATTTTTCTTTTCATAATTCTCGTGTTTCTAGTAGTGGCCTTTTCTTTTTCACTTAGAAAAGTCCCTTTAACATTTCTTGTAAAGCTGGTTTGTTGGTGCTGGACTCTTTTAGCTTCTGTTTGTCTGAAAATCTTTTGATTTCTCCATCAAATCTGAATAAAAGCCTTGCTTTGTAGAGTATTTTTGTCTGTAGTTTTTTCCCTTTCATCACTTTAAATATTAATATATTGTGTCACTCCCTTCTGGCTGCAGAGTTTCTGCTGAAAGTTCAGCTGATAGCCTTATGGGAATTCCCTTTTATGTTATTTGTTTATTTTCCCTTTCTGCCTTTAATATTCTTTCTTTATCTTTAATTTATGTCATTTTAATTATAATGTGTTCCTCTTTGGGTTAATCCTCTATGGGACTCTGCACCTCCTGGACTTGGATAGCCATTTCTTTTCCTAGTTTAGGGAAGTTTTTGGCTACTATGTCTTCAGATATGTTCTCAGACACTTTGTCTCTCCCTTCGTCTTCTGGGACCCCCATAATGGAAGTATTAGCACATTTGATGTTGTCCCAAAAGTCTCTTAAACTATCCTCATTTCTTTTCATTCTTTTTTTTTCTTTGTATTCATCATTTATTTCCTCTACTCTGTCTTCTAGCTTGCTAATCCATTCCTCTGTATCATTTAGTCTACTGTTGATTCCTTCTAGTGTATTTTTCATTTATGTTATTGTATACATCTCTGTTTGGTTGTTCTTTATATTTTAGAACTCTTTGCTAAGAACTTCTAACTTCTTCTGTACATCCATCCTCCTCCTGAGTTCTTTGACTTCTAACTTCTTCTGTGCATCCATTCTCTTCCTCAGTTCTTTGATCATCTGTACAATAATTTCCCTGAACTCTTTCTCAGCTAGATTGCCTATCTCCTCTTCACTTAGTTCCTCTTCTGGGGTTTTGTCCTTCATTTGGACATGTTCCTCTGTCACCTCATTTTGTCTAACTTGCTATTTTTTTTTTTTTTTTTTTGCCGTATGCGGGCCTCTCACTGTTGTGGCCTCTCCCATTGCGGAGCACAGGCTCCGGACGCGCAGGCCCAGCGGCCATGGCTCACGGGCTCAGTTGCTCCGCGGCATGTGGGATCTTCCCGGACCAGGGCACGAACCCGTGTCTCCTGCATCGGCAGGCGGATTCTCAACCACTGCGCCACCAGGGAAGCCCTAACTTGCTACTTTTATTCCTATGTATCTGGTAGGTTGGTTACATTTCCTGAAGTTGGAGAAGTGGCTTTTGTAGGAGACATCCTATGTGTCCCAGCAGCTCACTCCCCTCTCATCACCAAAGCTCTATGTTGTAGCGTTGTCTCCTTATGGGCTTCTATGTCCTTTTGTTTTGGCAGGCAGACGACTGTGGGCAGTCTGGTAGGCTTCTTTGGCTCCTGGTCCAGTTGGTAGCCAGGCCCTGGCTTATGCAGAGGTTGCCAGTCACTGTTTGATGGGGCTGGGTCACCATGCAGCTGGCTTCATAACCCCAGGGGACCCTGGGACTCGTGTTGGATCACTGGTGGGTGGAGTCAGTGTCCAGGAGATCCTGGGGCTGGTGCTCACCCACTGGTCAATGAATCCAAGTTCTTCAGCTAGTGCTGGCCCCCTAGTGGACAGAGTTGGGTCCTATGTTCGGGATGCAGGGCCCAGGGATCCCAGAGCTGGTGTTGTAGCACTGGTGGGTAGGCTCAGTTCCTGATAGCTGGCTGCAGGGTCCAGGCTGTCCTGAAGCTTGTGTTGGCCTGCTAGAGGGTAGAGGCAGGGCCCAGAGTGTCCCCAAGGCATAAAGTTTCAGTTGCATATACTCTTGTTTTTCTTCTTTTTCTTTTTTTTTTTTTAAATCACCCATCAAAAATGTAAAAACCCCTCTTGTTGACTATTCAGAATTGGGCAAGGACTTCATTTGTTCCTTGGGCCATTCAGAGACCTGATCTACTCTCACATCCTTGAAAACATGGGGCAGATTATTCACTATTCTGACTTTGGTCAGTGTAATGGATGTAAACTGAGAACTCACCATTTTAGGTTCACTTCTCTGACTATTAATCAGTTAGATAAACTCTTCAATTATTTGTTAATGCTTGAATTTCCTCATCAGTAAACCTCTAATTTGAATAATTTGCTCAGTTTCTATTGTGATTTCTATAGTTTTCTTGCTAATTTTCAGTAGTTTCTTATATATTGGATATTACGAATTTTCAGTTTTAGGCACCTTAGTTAACTTTTTCCAATCAGTTATCTGTTCATTAACACTATCCATACTGTCTTTTATTGAACAGAAATACTTAATTTTGATGGATTTTAACAACTTTGTAATAGTCTGAAGCATAAATAGATGGAAGGAACCACCACAAAAGATAGTGAGTTTCTGAGAACTGAAGTGTTTCTGAAAAGGCTGAATAGCCATTTGACATCAATGTTATATTGTAATGTTTCACATATTAGGTATGTATGTGGACTAGATTATTAAGACCTATTTCAACCCTAAGATTATTTGATACACACGAAGCAGTCTGAGAAAAATATTTGGAAATGATAGGACTTGAGAGATAGAAGGGATATTAGTGATCCATCTAATTTACACTTCTCATTTTCCATGGTAAGAAACAGAGGTAGAATAGTGGAGGTGCTTGCTCAAATTTCCCACAGTTAATTGGTATCAGAGCCTGGTCCAGAATTTCCTGCTTCACAGTCCACTGCACTTTCCATTATCTAAAGATAAATTCTAAATTAAATGGTTCAGCCGTAAACACTGTAGGTGGTTCCAGAGGTGGGAGGATGTCACAGAGGTAGAAAAAGTATGCAGAAAGAGGTATCTACAAGTTTCCCTAGGACTGACTGGTTTATGGTAAATGCTAATGTTACTTACTGCTAACAATTTATAATTTATTTTGTTGTCATTTACAGAAATTATTATAAAGTCATTTTCAAATTATGTGTCCTCCAAATTATTATATTTTTTCCCATGCATCACCCACCACACAAATTGTACTGTCTCTTCCATCTAATACCATATACTAATTACCACTGTGCCTTTCCAGCTCATCTAGAACTCTGTAATGAACCAAAACATTGCAGAATCCTTAACATTATGCTTCCTAGAGATCTAATAAGCTGGGGTCCAGCTGCCATTGCCTGATATGTATAAGTAAGAAAATCAGTCCCCTCCCACAGAGTTCAGTAAAAAATCCTTTCAATATCTGTGCCCCATTATCTACTCTAATGAAAAAGCTTATGAGAAAACATGGAATTGTTTAAAACCTGTGCCACCCTAGGTAAAATCAGCTCATTTGAGTGCAGTCTTATTTAGATCCACCTTGGCACTGCTAGAGAAATAGTATCTTTAGACATAGTTTCTTCTCGTTCCAAAGATTGCAGACTTTTGAGGTTTTACATATTGGTAGATCACAAAATAAGATGTTGGGACCCTTTCTATGTAAGGCTATATCAACTATGCCAGGCAACTCTTACACTGTTCTAATGTTTATATATGGTTTTATGGCATTAGAGATTTTTATATTGGTGGACGATAAGGGACAGGGGGCTGATAAGCTGGAATTTATAGGCACATATATATATCAGGAGTTAAGATGCTCCAAGTTTTCGTCCTCAATAGGAATGTTCCCACAGCTAGCGTATTTCCTTTTTTGAGCACAGTGGGAGATTACCAGTTTTCTCTGAGGACTTTTCCAGACTTGACAGCTAAGTAGAAGGGTACAAAGACCACTTCCACAATCTTTGCTCAGCTGTACTTCTTCCGTCTCGTCTATCTCCCTCTGAAATGCATCTCATGCTCCTGAACAAAAGTGTGTATTTGATGAAACTTGAATACCCCAACTGTCCTGACAAGATATTCAAGGGCTGGCCAAGTTCAGAGTGACTGAGAAGAGTTCTTTATACTATGTGTTCTCATTTATTAGCGTTGTCTGCTTTTAACTTGGGGACTGGCTGCCATGTTGAAGGTATTTCTGTTCCCCTTTTTCTTTCCCCATATAGAGTACTATTCTGTGATTGAATAGCTTTTCTCCCCACCCTTTCCCCTAGCACTACACCTTCTTCAATTATACTCTTTCTCTTTGCTGTTTAGCCTGGAAACACAATTTAAACACCCTACTTATTGTTCTGCAAGAACATATTCACTGCATGAATGGAGAAGAGATGAGAAAAGGGAGGGTAGGAGAATGAAAGGGTCTGTCTTGATTTTACCTTCCTCAGGCATCAAATGGCCTATATGAGGGCTTCCCTGGTAGCGCAGTGGTTGAGAGTCCGCCTGCCGATGCAGAGGACATGGGTTCCTGCCCAAGTCTGGGAAGATCCCCTGTGCCGCGGAACGTCTGGGCCCATGAGCCATGGCTGCTGAGCCTGCGCGTCCGGAGCCTGTGCTCCACAAAGAGAGAGAGGCCACCCAGTGAGAGGCCCGCATATCGAAAAAAAAATGGCCTATGTGAGAAGTCCTAGCTAGAAAGCAATGCAGATGGGTACACTGTCATCTCCCTACAGTGGTTGAACAATTAGAACTTGGGTCCATTTCCTTTCTAGAAGCTCAATAAGCTAATAAGTAACCAGCAATTTCTGTAGTATGGTGAAGTTACACAAGCAAATGAACCCCTCAGGGTCACTAAGACCACTTCCAATGCAGCACATGGTTAACATAAAGCCTCTCATTTTACTCTCCTCAAGTAGAGGGGGCACCAACTTGTCATTGTCCCCCATACTCTCTTTTACGTTTCCAACTCCCAGCTCAAGCTCATCACAAGTATAGGTGAAGGCTAGATAAATATTAAGATGATGACCAGGGACACGGTAGACAAGTACTTCAAGAAAGGCAGAATAGGGTACCGATACAGAACATAATAACTTGCTGGTACTGTAATGAATTAATATAAGATGCCGATTAGGTGAGTAGTAAAATATTAGTTGAGCTAAACATGACTCCTGCAGGTTACCTCTCTGTATATTTTTTTGGCTTTTTTTATTAACATCTTTATTTGAGTATAACTATTTTACAATAGTGTGTTAGTTTCTTCTTTACAACAAAGTGAATCAGTTATACATATACATATGTTCCCATAACTCTTCCCTCTTGTGTCTCCCTCCATCCCACCCTCCCTATCCCACCCCTCTAGGTGGTCACAAAGCACAGAGGTGAACTCCCTGTGCTATGCGGCAGCTTCCCACTAGCTATCTAATTTATATTTGGTAATGTGTGTATGTCCCTGCCACTCTCTCACATCGTCACAGCTTACCCTTCCCCCTCCCCATATCCTCAAGTCCATGCTCTAGTAGGTCTGTGTTTTATTCCCATCCTACCACTAATCTCTTCATGACATTTTTTTCCTTAGATTCCATATATATGTGTTAGCATACGGTATTTGTTTTTCTCCTTCTGACTTACTTCACTCTGTATGACAGACTCCAGGTCTATCCACGTCATTAAAATAATGCAGTTTCATTTCTTTTTATGACTGAGTAATATTCCATTGTATATATGTGCCACATCTTCTTTATCCATTCATCTGTTGATGGACACTTAGGTTGCTTCTATGTCCTGGCTATCGTAAATAGAGCTGCAATAAACATTTTGGTACATGACTCTTTTTCAATTATGGTTTTCTCACGGTATATGCCTAGTAGTAGGATTGTGGGGTCATATGGTAGTTCTATTTGTAGTTTTTTAAGGAACCTCCATACTGTTCTCCATAGTGGCTGTATCAATTTACATTCCCACCAGCAGTGCAAGAGTGTTCCCTTTTCTCCACACCCTCTCCAGCATTTATTATTTCTAGATTTTTTGATGATGGCCATTCTGACTGGTGTGAGATGATATCTCATTGTAGTTTTGATTTGCATTTCACTAATGATTAATGATGTTGAGCCTTCTTTCATGTGTTTGTTGGCAATCTGTATATCTTCTTTGGAGAAATGTCTATTTAGTTCTGCACATTTTTGGATTGGGTTGTTTGCTTTTTTGTTATTGAGCTGCATGAGTTGCTTATGAATTTTAGATATTAATCCTTTGTCAGTTGCTTCATTTGCAAATATTTACTCCCATTCTGAGGGTTGTCTTTTGGTCTTGTTTATGGTTTCCTTGGCTGTGCAAAAGCTTTTAAGTTTCATTAGATCCCATTTGTTTATTTTTGTTTTTATTTCCGTTTCTCTAGGAGATGGGTCAAAAAGGATCTTGATGTGATTTATGTCATAGAGTGTTCTGCCTATGTTTTCCTCTAAGAGTTTGATAGTGTCTGGCCTTACATTTAGGTCTTTAACCCATTTAGAGTTTATTTTTGTGTGTGGTGTTAGGGAGTGTTCTAATTTCATACTTTTACTGGTAGCTGTCCAGTTTTCCCAGCACCACTTATTGAAGAGGCTGTCTTTTCTCCACTGTATATCCTTCCCTTCTTTATCAAAGATAAGGTGACCATATGTGTGTGGGTTTATCTCTGGGCTTTCTATCCTGTTCCATTGATCTGTATTTCTGTTTTTGTGCCAGTACTATACAGTTTTGATGACTGTAGCTTTGTAGTATAGTCTGAAGTCAGGGAGCCTGATTCCTCCAGATCCATTTTTCGTTCTCAAGATTGCTTTGGCTATTCGGGGTCTTTTGTGTTTCCATACAAATTGTGAACTTCTTTGTTCTAGTTCTGTAAAAATTGCCAGTGGTAATTTGATAGGGATTGCATTGAATCTGTAGATTGCTTTGGGTAATAGAGTCATTTTCACAATGTTGATTCTTCCAATTCAAGAACATGGTATATTTCTCCACCTATTTGTATCATCCTTAATTTCTTTCATCAGTGTCTTATAGTTTTCTGCATACAAGTATTTTGTCTCCTTAGGTAGGTTTATTCCTAGATATATTATTCTTTTTGTTGCAATGGTAAATGGGAGTGTTTTCTTAATTTCCCTCTCAGATTTTTCATCATTAGTATATAAGAATGCCAGAGATTTCTGTGCATTAATTTTGTATCCTGCTACTTTACCAAATTCACTGATTAGTTCTAGTAGTTTTCTGGTAGCATCCTTAGTATTCTCTATGTATAGTATCATGTCATCTGCAAACAGTGACAGCTTTACTTCTTCTTTTCCTATTTGGATTCCTTTTATTTCTTTTTCTTCTTTGATTGCTGTGGCTAGAACTTCCAAAACTAGGTTGAATAAGAGTGATGAGAGTGGGCAACCTTGTCTTGTTCCTGATCTTAGTGGAAATGGTTTCAGTTTTTCACCATTGAGAACAATGCTGGCTGTGGGTTTGTCATATATGGCCTTTATTATGTTGAGGAAAGTTCCCTCTATGCCTGCTTTCTGCAGGGTTTTTATCATAAATGGGTGTTGAATTTTGTCAAAAGCTTTCTCTGCATCTATTGAGATGATCATATGGTTTTTCTCCTTCAGTTTGTTGATATGGTGTATCACATTGATTGATTTGCGTATATTGAAGAATCCTTGCATTCCTGGAATAAACCCCACTTGATCATGGTGTATGATCCTTTTAATGTGCTGTTGGATTCTGTTTGCTAGTATTTTGTTGAGGATTTTTGCATCTATGTTCATCAGTGATTTTGGCCTGTAGTTTTCTTTCTTTGTGATGTCTTTGCCTGGTTTTGGTATCAGGGTGATGGTGGCCTCATAGAAGGAGTTTGGGAGTGTTCCTCCCTCTGCTATCTTTTGGAAGAGTTTGAGAAGGATAGGTGTTAGCTCTTCTCTAAATGTTTGATAGAATTCGCCTGTGAAGCCACCTGGTCCTGGGCTTTCGTTTGTTGGAAGACTTTTAATCACAGTTTCAATTTCAGTGCTTGTGATTGGTTTGTTCATATTTTCTATTTCTTCCTAGTTCAGTCTCGGCAGCTTGTGCATTTCTAAGAATTTGTCCATTTCTTCCAGGTTGTCCATTTTATTGGCGTAGAGTTGCTTGTAGTAATCTCTAATAATCTTTTGTATTCCTGCAGTGTCCGTTGTTACATCTCCTTTTTCATTTCTAATTCTATTGATTTGAGTTTTTTCCCTTTTATTCTTGATGAGTCTGGCTACTGGTTTATCAATTTTATTTATCTTCTCAAAGAACCGGCTTTTACTTTTATTAATCTTTGCTCTTGTTTCCCTCATTTCTTTTTCATTTATTTCTGATCTGATCTTTATGGTTTCTTTCCTACTGCTAAATTTGGGGTATTTTTGTTCTTCCTTCTCTGATTGCTTTAGGTGCAAAGATAGGTTGTTTATTCGAGATGTTTCCTGTTTCTTAATGTTTGATTGTATTGCTATAAACTTCCCTCTTAGAACTGCTTTTGCTGTATCCCATAGGTTTTGGGTCATCGTGTCTCTATTGTCATTTGTTTCTAAGTACTTTTTGACTTCCTCTTTGATTTCTTCAGTGATCACTTCGTTATTAAATACTGTATTGTTTAGCCTCCATGTGTTTGTATTTTTTACAGATCTTTTCCTGTAATTGATATCCAGTCTCATAGTGTTGTGGTCAGAAAAGATATTCGTTACAATTTCAGTTTTCTTAAATTTGCCAGAGCTAGATTTGTGACCCAGGATATGATCTATCCTGGAGAATGTTCCATGATGACTTGAGAAAAATGTATATTCTGTTGTTTTTGGATGGAATGTCCTATAAATATCAAGTAAATCCATCTTGTGTAATGTATCATTTAAAGCTTGTGTTTCCTTATTTATTTTCATTTTGGATGATCTGTCCATTGGTGACAGTGGGGTGTTAAAGTCCCCTACTATGATTGTGTTACTGTCGATTTCCCCTTTTATGGCTTTTAGTATTTGCCTTATGTATTGAGGTGCTCCTATGTTGGGTGCATAAATATTTACAATTGTTATATCTTCTTCATGGATCAATCCCTTGATCATTATGTAGTGTCCTTCTTTGTCTCTTTTAATAATTTTTATTTTAAAGTCTATTTTGTCTGATATAAGAATTGCTACTCCAGCTTTATTCTGATTTCCATTTCCATGGAATATCTTTTTCTATCCCCTCACTTTCAGTCTGTAAGTGTCCCTAGGTCTGAAGTGGGTCTCTTGTAGACAGCATATATATGGGTCCTGTTTTTGTATCCATTCAGCCAGTCTGTGTCTTTTGGTGGGAGCATTTAATCCATTTACATTTAAGGTAATTCTTGATATGTGTGTTCCTATTACCATTTACTTAATTGTTTCGGGTTGTTCTTGTAGGTCTTTTCCTTCTCTTGTGTTTCTTGCTTAGAGAAGTTCCTTTATCATTTGCTGTAAAGCTGGTTTGGTGGTGCTGAACTCTCTCAGCTTTTGCTTGTCTGTAAAGGTTTTAATTTCTTCATCAAATCTGAATGAGATCCTTGCTGGGTAGATTAATCTTGGTTGTAGGTTTTGTTCCTTCATCACTTTAAATATGTCCTGCCACTCCCTTGTGGCTTGTAGAGTTTCTGCTGAAAGATCAGATGTTAGCCTTATGGGGATTCCCTTGTGTGTTATTTGTTGTTTTTCCCTTGCTGCTTTTAATATGTTTTCTTTGTATTTAAATTTTGACAGTTTGATTATTATGTGTCTTGGCATGTTTATCCTTGGGTTTATCCTGTATGGGACTCTCTGTGCTTCCTGGACTTGATTGACTATTTCCTTTCCTATATTAGGGACGTTTTCAACTATAATCTCTTCAAATATTTTCTCAGTCCCTTTCTTTTTCTTTTCTTCTTCTGGGACCCCTATAATTCAGATGTTGGTGTGTTTAATGTTGTCCCAGAGGTCTCTGAGAAAGTCCTCAGTTCTTTTCATTCTTTTTTCTTTCTTCTGCTCTGTGGTAGTTATTTCCACTATTTTATCTTCCAGGTCACTTATCCGTCCTTCTGCCTCAGTTATTCTGCTATTGATCCTTTCTAGAGTATTTTTAATTTCATTTATTGTGTTGCTCATCATTACTTGCTTCCTCCTTATTTTTTCTAGGTCCTTGTTAACTGTTTCTTGCAATTTGTCTATTCTATTTCCAAGATTTTGAATCATCTTTACTATCATTATTCTGAATTCTTTTTCAGGTAGACTGGCTATTACCTCTTCATTTGTTAGGTCTGGTGTGTTTTTACCTTGCTCCTTCATCTGCTATGTGTTTTTCTGTCTTCTCAGTTTGCTTATCTTACTGTGTTTGGGGTCTCCTTTTTGCAGGCTGCAGGTTGGTAGTTCCCTCTGTTTTTGGTGGCCGTCCCCAGTGACTGAGGTTGGTTCAGTCAGTTTAGCAGGTTTCCTGGTTGGGGGGACTAGTGCCTCTGTTCTGGTGGATGAGGCTGGATCTTGCCTTTCTGGTGGGCAGGTCCACGTCTGGTGGTGTGTATGGGGATGTTGGTAGCCTTATTATGATTTTAGGCAGCCTCTCTGCTAATGGATGTGGCTGTAGACCTGTCTTGCTCTTTGTTGGGCATAGGGTGTCCAGCACTGTTCATTGCTGGTCATTGAGTGAAGCTGGGTCTTGGTGTTGAGATGGAGATCTCTGGGAGATTTTCGCCGTTTGATATTGTGTGGAGCTGGGACGTGTCTTGTGGACCAGTGTCCTGAGGTTGGTTCTCCCACCTCAGAGACACAGCCTTGACACCTGGCTGGAGTGCCAAGAGCCTTTAATCCACACGGCTCAAAATAAAAGGGAGAAAAAAATAGAAAGGAAGGAAGGAAGGAAGCAGGGAGGGAGGGAGGGAAGGAAAGAAGAAAGGAAGGGAGGGAGGAAGGGAGGAAGGAAGAAAGGAAGGAAGGGAGGAAGGAAAGAAGGAAGGAGGGAAGTAGGAAAGAATGGGGGGAAGAAAGGAAGAAAGAAAGGGAGAAGACAAAATAAAGTAGGATAAAATATAGTTATTAAAATAAAAAATAATTATTAAGACAAATTTCTATTAAAGAGAAAAACAAACAAACAAACAAAAAAAACACGGATCAGTCTAACCCTAGGACAAATGGCGAAAGCAAAGCTATACAGACAAAATCTCACACAGCAGCACACACATACACACTCACAAAAAGAAAAAAAGGGGAAAATAGTCATATATCTTGCTCCCAAAGTCTACCTCCTCAACTTGGGATATTTCGCTGTCTATTCAGGTTTTCCACAGATGCAGGGCACTTCAAGTTGACTGTGGAGCTTTAACCCGCTGCTTCTGAGGCTGCTGGGAGAGACCTCCCCCTCTCGTCTTTGTTCGCACAGCTCCTGGGGTTCAGCTTTGGACTTGGCCCCGCCTCTGCCTGTAGGTCGTTCGAGGGCATCTGCCCTTCACTCAGACAGGACGGGGTTAAAGGAGCAGCTGATTCTGGGGCTCTGGCACAGGCCAGGGGGGAGGGAGGGGCACGGATGCGGTGCGAGCCTGCGACATCAGAGGCCTGCGTGACGCTGCACCGGCCTGCGGTACACCGTGCATTTTCCCGGGGAAGCTCTCCCTGGATCCTGGGACCCCGGCAGTGGCGGGCTATACAGGCTCCCAGGAGGGGCGGTGTGGAGAGTGACCTGTGCTTGCACACAGGCCTCTTGGTGGCGTCAGTAGCAACCCTAGCATCCCACACCCGTCTCTGTTGTCCGTGCTGACAGGCGTGACTCGCGCCCGTCTCAGGAGCTCCTTTACGCGGTGCCCTTAATCCCCTCTCCCTGAGCCCCAGGAAGCGAAGAGGCAAGAAAAAGTCTCGTCTCTTCGGTAGCTCTTCGCCCGTTTCTGGAGCTCCTTTAAGCGGCGTGCTTAAACCCCTCTTCTCGCGCACCAGGAGGCAAAGAGGCAAGAAAAGGTCTCTTGCCTCTTTGGCAGCTCTAGACTTTTTCCCGGACTCCCTCCCGGCTAGCTGTGGGGCACTAACCCCTTCAGGCTGTGTTCACTCTGCCAACTCCAGACCTTTCCCTGGGATCTGACTGAAGCCCGAGGCTCAGCTCCCAGCCCCCGCCCATCCCGGTGGGTGAGCAGACAAACCTCTCGGTCTGGTGAGTGCCAGTTGGCACCGATCCTCTGCAGAATCTCTCCGCTTTGCCCTCTGCACCCTGTTGCTGTGCTCTCCTCCGCGGCTCCGAAGCTTCCCCCCTCCGCCACCCGCAGTCTCCGCCCGCGAAGGGGCTTCTAGTGTGTGGGAACCTTTCCTCCTTCACGGCTCCCTCCCACTGGTGCAGGTCCCGTCCCTATTCTTTTGTCTCTTTTTTTTTTTTTTCTTTTGCCCTACCCATGTACGTGGGGGAGTTTCTTGCCTTTGGGAGGTCTGAGGTCTTCTGCCAGCGTTTGGTGGGTGTTCTATAGAAGTTCCACGTGTAGTTATATCTCTGATGTATCTGTGAGGAGGAAGGTGATCCCCGCATCTTACTCTTCTGCCATCTTCTCGCTCCCCCCGCCTCTGTATACTTTTAATCTATAACCTTAGGGGAAAACTAGAGATGAGAAGATAACACATTTATTGAGGTACAGTGGTGTAATAACTAGAAATCCTAAATAAAACAGAAGTGACCCCTTTTACTTGTGGTAAAATATTAAATTTCTATATGAAACTTTGAAAAATATGGTGCTTGCCAACCATACCTAGTAAGAATGCATACTACTGTTCCAACAGTTCACAATGCTTTTCTTATCAGTATATAACTTGTACAAAAATTCTTTGTCTCACTATTAGGCTTCCTCTCACCATGAGAACTTGCCTGCCCATACTGACATGGTTTAACACATTCATTTATGAACGTGAGAGCAGTTTTTCCCATATTGCAAAAGCTAAAAGAGTATTAGGTGTAGTATCAGTTAGCTATCAGGTAAATTGACCTAGCTCTCAGTATTAGGAGTCTTTTATCACCTATGGGTCTCCTTCTCCAAAGAAAATTAACTTTTTTCCGTTTCTGAGGACAGTAAAGAGACAAATGGTATGAGGAGTCGTTGGGGATTCTTTTCATGGAGTCATTAAATATAATAATGAACACCAGTGAAAGTGAATCAAACCTTGCTCTAGTGTCTTTCTTATGAAGGTAATGCAAGCTCCAGATAAGGGTTTGTCAGTGGTGAAAACTGATGTTTCAGTATTCCGTTGGATATTTCATGGTATAAAGCATAGAGGTGGTGATTTTCTTCCCCTTTATGAATTCAAATGAAACCTTAAAATTCTATCCCTTTCTATGTCAGTGGGCTAATGCTGTGCTTTGGAATCATTAACTCCAAGGTTGACATTTCCACTGACCACAGACTGGACTTCAATCTAGAGATATTATCCTACAGTGCAGTACACATTGCTAGCTGCTCATGGTGGCAGAAAAGAAAATTGTAAATATTTTATTTACTCAGCCGGATCATTATGTGTTTAGGATGCTCATAGTTACAAAAAGCTAGGTGACCTATACGTTCAGGTCCTTGGCATTGTAATTGTAATGCAGTGTAAATCAAGTATTTATTGGGTACTTAGTGTGTCTAGCATTGTAATAATGTTGTTGTTTTTTTTTTCTTTACACTACACTTGATACAGCCAGAATAGATACAAAGAAGTTCCTGGGTAGAATTCCTTCTTTAAAAATGTTCCCTCCATTGGCCTATTATTCTACTATTGGATCCTTTGTTTTGGACTTTAAAATATGTTGGTTTTCAAATTCTCCAAGGGTAATCAAGAAGCCCCGAATATGGCAATTCAAGCAAGAATCTTAGTTGCGGTTGGTAGGAAACAAAAGCCAGAATTGGAATTGTGATCAGTATAGGAGAGTGAGAGAAAGAGTTGTAGTTGGAGAGAGATGCACACTAAATGGGAAGACAGGAGGAGGAGGTGGCAACCACTGAGTAGCCTTCTCTACCTCTTACTTTTGCTAATAATTTGCTTTTCATGTGGGATAGAGAAACTCTATGTAAATTGGTATGATGTTGATTTAAGGAATGTAAACTTCCAGAAAGAAGCAAATCCAGTTACATTCAAGTAGAGGCAAAAGAAAAAAAAAAGAAAAGAAAACGAAAAAAGGAAATAAAAAACAGGTTTTACTGTCAAATTTGTTGTTTGATCATCTATGCTACCTCTTTTCTCTTTTAATGAGGATGGTGTGAGAAAATTCAGAATGTAGTCAATTCTTGAAATGTCACTTTGGAAAAAGTATATGCCAAATAGTTCAGAGGAGAGGCACAATTAACAAAAATATCTATAACACAATGATTGAACACTTTCAACTAGTCTGTCCCTTTTGCTTCTCTCTCCTTCAGGTAAGTCTATGAATAAGAACACTGAAATTGCATGCAGATTTTAAAGAAACTGATGCATAATTTAATAGCAACTCATATTGTTTTTAAACACCAAGTCTCCACTACTAATTTTTTTCATGGAGAATTCATTCCCATATTTGTCATTCACAGAGAAGGCACAAGGTAGCCACCATTGCAATGATTTTCATGAGGAAATGATAGAAAATATTAAGGAGAAAATTTCTCATGGGTTTTATTTGTACCAGTCTGTCCGTCTGCCTGAGCTCTAACAGTTGAAAACGCCAGAAAGGAAGATTGTGGAGGGAGAAAGATATAAAATACAGAGATGATTTCTTTCAGCATACAACGTAGCCAGAATCTTTGAAAATTAGGAGTAGGCGTAGAGAGGGTCAGATAGAGTATTCATGTGCTTTATGGTTGGCTTAGAGTGGAACAGGTTTTCAAGTATGTCATAACAGCATGCCACCACCTGCTAGGATGATGTTACACCGACCTTGAGAGAGTCGCCACTTTCCCTACATTGGTAAGTTGACCACCAATACTGTAGTGTAAGGCTCCACCCTAAGCCGTTCAAAGTGGCTTGACAATACAGATTGGCTGATACTTCAAAGTGGACTGGAATCATAACCTGCTTATTTAAGAAAACGATGTCACCTTGAGTGATTATTTTTCATTTAATAATGCTTTATTCACTCTTTCTGTATAATTGAGCCTCATCATTCTCTACTCTTGGAAGAGCTAATTATATGTAGCAGTCATTGCTTTTGGTATTGCTTTGAAGGTACTTGTATAGTACATTTTTAGATTTGTTATCAATGTTTTACATTCCAGAACTATGTGTATTCTGATTTTATAATATATAGTACTCAGGAGAATGAACTCTTGGAGACATTATGCAATATGGATTATAAGGGAAATCTAAAGTCTTTCCTCAGTATGTGTGAGTAGATTGGTTCCAGGACCCCTGACAGATACCAAAATCTACAGATGCTCAAGTTATATTAAATGGCATAGTATTAGTATATAACCTATGTACATCCTCCCGTATACTTTAAATCATCTCTAGATTACTTATAGTAACTAATACACTCTAAATGTTATGCAAATAGTTATAAATACAGTGTAAGTGCTATGTAAATAGTTGCTGGCATGCAGCAAATCCAAGTTTTGCTTTTTGGAACTTTCTGGAATTTTTTCTGAATATTTTAAAATTACTATTGTTTAAATTTTTATTTGAGTATAGTTGATTTAAAATGTTGTGTAACTACCTATCACCATATACAAAAATAAGCTCAAAATGGATTAAAGACCTAAATGTAAGGACAGAAACTATCAAACTCTTAGAGGAAAACATAGGCAGAAAGTGTTCTCTATGACATAAATCACAGCAAGATCCTTTTTGACCCACCTCCTAGAGAAATGGAAATAAAAACAAAAATAAACAAATGGGACCTAATGAAACGTAAAAGCTTTTGCACAACAAAGGAAACCATAAACAAGACCAAAAGACAACCCTCAGAATGGGAGAAAATATTTGCAAATGAAGCAACTGACAAAGGATTAATCTCCAAAGTTTACAAGCAGCTCATGCAGCTCAATAACAAAACAAACAACCCCATCCAAAAATGGGCAGAAAACCTAAATAGACATTTCTCTAAAGAAGATATACAGATTGCCAACAAACACATGAAAGAATGCTCAACATCATTAATCATTAGAGAAATGCAAATCAAAACTACAATGAGATAACATCTCACACTGGTCAGAATGGCCATCATCAAGAACTCTAGAAACAATAAATGCTGGAGAGGGTGTAGAGGAAAGGGAACACTCTTGAACTGTTGGTGGGAATGTAAAATGATACAGCCACTATGGAGAACAGTAGGGAGGTTCCTTAAAAAACTACAAATAGAACTACCATATGACCCCACAATCCCACTACTGGGCATATACCCTGAGAAACCCATAATTCAAAAAGAGTCATATACCAAAATGTTCATTGCAGCTCTATTTACAATAGCCAGGAGATGGAAGCAACCTAAGTGTCCATCTTCAGATGAATGGATAAAGAAGATGTGGCACATATATACAATGGAATATTACTCAGCCATAAAAAGAAATGAAATTGAGTTATTTGTAGTGAGGTGGATGGACCTAGAGTCTGTAATACAGAGTGAAGTAAGTCAGAAAGAGAAAAATAAATACTGTATGCTGACATATATATGTGGAATCTAAGGGAAAAAAAGGTCATGAAGAACCTAGGGGTAAGACGGGAATAAAGACACAGATCTACTAGAGAATGGACTTGAGGATATGGAGAGGGGGAAGGGTAAGCTGTGAGAGAGTGGCATGGACATATAAACACTACCAAATGTAAAATAGATAGCTAGTGGGAAGCAGCCACATAGCATAGGGAGATCAGCTCAGTGCTCTGTGACCACCTAGAGGGGTGGGATAGGGAGGGTGCGAGGTAGGGAGATGCAAGAGGGAAGAGATATGGGAACATATGTACATTTATAACTGATTCACTTTGTTATACAGCAGAAACTAACACACCATTGTAAAGCAATTATACTCCAATAAAGATGTTAAAAAATAAAAATGTTGTGTTAGTTTCAGCTGTATAGCAAAGTGAATCATTTATATATGTATATATGTATATATATGTATATCAACTCTTTTTAGATTCTTTTTTCTGAATATTGTTCTGCAGTTAGAGTCTATGGATGCAGAAATCACAGATACTAAGGGCCAACTGTATAACATATTCATTCTCATAGTTTCTGTAAGAAAGTGCTTGTTGTGTAGAAACAACCAGGATAGCTTATAAATATGAAGACTTAGAAAGATCCCCAAGGACTTAATCATTTGCATTGTTTGATAACTGCCTCCTTATTGTTGATAGGTAAAGGACAGTGTTCTTAGAGCAATGTTAGATGTTTTGTTTACTCTACTTTAAAATTTAAGAGAACATTCTAGAGAATTAATCATGAAACATGTGTTGAGCTCTTCCTACATGATGGAAACAAACAATGGGTACACTTTTAAGTAATTAGGAGGGAAGATGTTTTGGAATTTGGAGTGAACAGTACAAATGGGAGAGACACCATACAGGGTATCTTGTGCAGCAGTGTTTGAAACAGAGGAAGGTTTTAATGAAGGATGGAAATTGGAAGGTCAGAATTAGGTTGTAAGAAGGCTTGAATGTTGAATTAAGCAAAGAGTTTTATCCCGTAGTCAGTGGGGAGCCATAGAATATCATCAGTAATTCACTTTCTTTTAGGAATAAAGCATTTCAGCTTTCTGTTTGCTATTATTTAATTTGGAATGCAGACATTTATTTGGAAGTGCAGTAGTAGTTTAACTATTAGCATGACAACCCATGATGATACACAACATTAAAATTTCTCTATATGAAATCTCATACAAAGAATGAAATTGATTAATGTTTCTTTTTTCTTTATACTTGGGGATGGTGGGGAATCCTCCGTCTTTAGGGTTGATGCTGCTCATTATCATTTACTAACTTTTATTAAATTCCAACAATGTGCCAAGGGAAGTGTAAAGCAGAACTTGGCAAGACAGTCCTTGGCATGTTTGATAACAATTGGACATATTCCATGGTAAATTATAAAACTGTTAACCTCTTTGAGTTGTTTGTTTCTGTTTTGGTTAGAATCATAAAAGGGACTTGTATCTGAGATTCAGAGCTTTTCGAGGGCAGAAACTATGGCATATTTCCTCTACTATTGCCAACACCCAGTACAAAATTATGTGCCTGGCACATATCTCAAACAGAACTTACAGAATGAATAAATGAAGGAATGAATATAATGAATATAATATTGATAATGAATATAATGAATAAAATGAATATTCTGAACTTCTGTGATCCTCTCCAATGTGATTTCACCACATTTCCACCTCAGTCATCCACTGGCACTTGTACATTTTTATCATTTAATGCAATGCATAATCCTGGGATAGTTCCTGGTCAAAGAAGGAGACATTTCAGTCAGAGTAATATCTTCAGATTAGATCATAGAATTGTATCAGTACTAGTTTTGTGACTTTGATAATTATACTTTGATTACTTAAGATGTTAGCTTTTACAAAATCTGGATAAGGGCACACAAGACTTTTATTATTTTTGCAATGTTTGTGAAAGCCTCAAATTATTTCAAGATAATATTTTAAACATTTAAGCAAAAAATTGAAAAGAAACATCTTTCAACCTTAAGATTATATTAATATTATATTACTCATTTCATCCCCCAGTCTTACTCCTGCTTACACACTCATTATGATCTTTTATCCCTTAATCTCATGGTATTTTCCACATCTATCAGAACACTTTCTGACATCACTTACTTCCCTACCTGGCATTTAGAAACAAGTCAACCTTTTAATTGATATCTTTGCGTGATTCCTAGAATTGGCCAGACTTCTGACTTTTCACGATTACCATCATGCCAATCCACAAACCTGAGTCACTGACTTCTCACCTACAGTTCTTAGGATGCTAAGAACTATTAGGGAATTAACAAAATTGTGTGGCAGTCTACCACTTACTACCTTTAGCTGAAGCTCTTCTAAATGCTTTGTAATCCTTTTATTTATATCTTATTCATTTCCAACTACATTCTACTTACTCCTTCTACAATGCTCAAACACCCTTAATCCTGCCACACAGAGGTAACCAGTTTACCTTAGGGGTTATATTGTTAATATTTGTGTAGTAAGAAAATAGATGGATAGTGGAAATTTTCAAAATGAGTTTAACATCAAACTTGACATATTCTTTGTAACTTGATTTTCTCAATAATGTAAATTGAGAATTTCCAATATTATCAAATATTACTGAGCACAGTAATTTTAAATTATTATATTTTATGTCACAAATAATGTTGCAGTGAATATATACACATTTATGATACTTAATATAAACTCTTAGTAATGGAATAACTGGAATAAAGTTAAAAATATTCATTTTAAGTATTAATAACTTATATTGCCAGATTCTCATAAATTTGGATAAATTTGCATTTTTGTCAGCAATGTAAGAACATACATACCTATTACAGAGCAAATGTATTGTTATTTTTTTAAATTTAACTTTCCCAAATTTAAAGAATTAACAATAGTTAAAATGATATTAAAAATTCATTTTGCATTCCCTTGGTTGAAAATTTATTTTATATTTATTGTCTACTTGTTTTTCTATTTTACCTTACTTTCCTTTCAACCCTTTTTTCCTTTTTTGCCTGAAATTGCCTTTTATGTCCATAGTTTATTTTGAGGGAGCTTACACGTGGGATGAGATGAGGAATGTTCCAATTTTTAATATGTTTAATATATATTTACTATGAAAGATAGTAACTTTTAATCTACCACATGCAGAATAAATATCTCTCCAAGTATTTTAATTTGAATTTATGATATTTAATATACAATTTTTAATGTTAGCATAGTTTTTAATATTTTACTTTAAAATAAAAAAATATTTTGTCTCTTTTATTCATACTTTTGTGTCTGAAGTGAATGCTTATGAATTGATATGAAACACAAATCATAATAGTATTTTTACAAATATTTAAAAAGTTCTTCTCTACTGATTAAAATGACACTATTGAATGAACTTTGATAAGTTTATATATTTTATTTATGTTTATGGATTTTTCTTCCTTTAGTCACTTGCCATAGACTTTGCTATAGACCATTTAATCTATTATGTTTTTTACATACTTTTAATATGTCATAGTGCAAGTAGCTGCTCAGTAATTTTTAAAATCTTTGCCAAGTGTTACCAATATATTCCTCCACTGACACATTTATAATTATTTTGAAAAGTTAAAAAAAATTATCTGTTTTCTTTACATTAATATTTTAATTTTGGAAAAAGTTCCATAGGTATGTTATAATGCCATCTCCTTCAGGAAAATTATAACTTTCCATTAGTTCTATCTCATTTTATGCAATTCCAAGTTTTGTAGTTTCTTCCACATAAGTTCTGTTAAGTTTAGTACTAAAGATATATTTTCTTTCAATTTTTTTTTTTTTTTTTTTTTTTTTTTGCGAAACGCGGGCCTCTCACTGTTGTGGCCTCTCCCGTTGTGGAGCACAGGCTCCGGACGCACAGGCTCAGCGGCCATGGCTCACGGGCTCAGCCGCTCCGCAGCATGTGGGATCTTCCCGGACCGGGGCACGAACCCGTGTCTCCTGCATCGGCAGGCGGATTCTCAACCACTGCGCCACCAGGGAAGCCCTCAATTTTTAATTCTGTTAATGGTTTTGAGAAATTATCTCCAATTTCTCCTTTAAATCCTTTTATGGGTGGAGGTTAAATTTCCAATTTTACAAATTACCTTTCAGGCTTCTATCAAAATCATATGTGATAAATTATACTAATAGATTACCTCATATTGAAGCTTCACATTGAAATTTCCTGGCATGCCTGGACTAAATCTGCTCTTGGTATAATAAAACCTTAAACTTTAAAAGTCTACATACATAAAATTCACCCTTCTTAGTGACACAGTTCCTCTGATTTTTAACAAATGCATATATTCATGTAATCACTACCAAAATAAAAATATAGAACTTGATCATCACAGCAAAAAGTTTCCTCCTGTATTTTTCAATCAATCACCTTACCCCACTCTCAACCTCTGATAACCATTGATCTTTATCCTTTCTTGATAGTTTTGCCTTTTCCAGAATGATATAAATGTAACCATACAGTATATAGCTTTTCATTCTGGCATATTTCACTTAGCATATTGCATTTGAGATTCTTGCTGTTTCATGGAACCTTTCTGATTGGTTTAAATTGTACAGATATACTACAATTTGTTTATTCATTAAGAAGGTGATGGACATTTGCTTACTGTCTTGATGTTTGAATTATAAGTACAGCAAAAATATTTCTTACAGAGGCTTGTATGGACTTATACTTTCATTTCTCTTGTATAAATACTTGTAAAATGGGATGCTGACTAACATGGTAAGTAAATATCTGACTTTATAAGGGGTTGCCAAACTCCCAAATTGGCTGTAATATTTTGCATTTTTCACAACAATGGACGAAAATTCCGCTTGCTTCACATCCTTGTCAACACTTTGTAATGTCATTCATGGTGTCTTGTTTTCTTGTGTGATTTATTATTTTTTATTGTAAGCTCAAAATTGTGAGAACATGTAGGAAAGTGTTGATGCCTGGGAAGGGGAGTAGTCCATCATACCTACCATTTTTCCTTTTCGAATGCCTATGGAAGTTTATTCTTAATGAACTTATGGCATTTCACTGTATATTTGTTTTTTTTTAAAAATCTGTTTCAGTTAGGATTGAGGTTGCCTGTACAGGCCAGAAAATTCAAAATTATAGTGGCTTAAAAAACATTTGATCCTATTTCTCACCATATGAAAGTAGTTTAAAGAAAGATACTCCAGGTTTATTATGTGATTCCACAGCATCAGAGAAGTGGCATCATTCTACAATATATAACTGTCCAATCATCCTTAGTCTGTGTCTCCCACTATTGTTTAAGGTAGTTGGTTCAGTTCTAGCTACCATATCTACATTCCAGAAAGCAGGAATTAAGAAGAAATAGAGAGAGGACATGTTCCCTCTATTTGCTCTCTAGATGGCTCTTAAGATACTTAGTATCTGTCATTGTCTAAAACTAATTAACATGGGAACACCTGCCCCAAAGGAGGCTCAGAAATGCAGTTTTGATTCCAGAGGATGAGATGCCCAGCTAAAACTTGGGGTTTATTACTAAATATAATGGGCATAATCTATATTTGGAGAAAATTAAGAGTGCCTGTCACAATGCCTCATGTAAACTACTATATGACAATTTTATTAATTGAAAGGACATCTTATTAATAATCTTATATCCCAAGGAAGCTAGTTTTCAATACCTTCCATATAATATGTGCTCAGTAACTTTTGCTGAATGGATGGCTGAAAATTGTTTTACTGTATTGAGTCACTTAAGTTTTTCTGCCCCTCCCTGTAGTTTTGTATGACTCAGCTTAAAAATGAGTTATGAGAATTTATTATATGTTATTAATGTAATATTGTCACATCTCAACGTTGATTAGAGGTGACTTGAGTAATTTGAGTTTGAAATTAAGCTTCCAAATGACTCTGAGTGATCGATTTATCTATAAGGATAGACTTCTCAAATCATGGTCATTAGAATAAATTTGATTTTGTTATTATATATACATAAAATGGAAGGCTATTTACTTTGCAGTGGCAAACACTTCAACATGCATTTCTGGTACTGTGTTACAGTGTTGCCACTGGTAATCTTAATCAACATTCATGGATGGTTGCATTTTATAACCCCTTTTATTAGGTACTACTCAAGGTAATGCTGTGAACTGAATAATGAGTAATAACCTGGTATTCCACAAATAGAAAATGAAGCACAAAAAGTACAGCTGTCTTAGCCAAGGTAACACATCAGCAGGCAATACTGAATAGAAATATCTAAAGAATCAATTTCAGAATTCATCAGAGTGCAGAATCTTCAGGTTAGGGCCTGTTATGCCATCTAAAACATTTAGGATTTTTTTCCTTATACAGATTTAAGCATATAGCTTAATTGTGAAATTCCTTTATTATCTTAATTACTCCCCTTTGATTGTCTTTTTCCCAAGCTCTGAGATCCTACATCTTTCCCCCAGTTCCCTATGACTTCTCTCAGAAGAAACACACCAAGATGCTAAGTAAATCTTTATGGTTCATGTACTTTCCTACAGCTATGACAGGGGTTGGTGACAGGCTAGGTATAATAAATTAATCTTTGCTGTATCAAAAAATGTAAATCTGTAAATGATATTAAATAACAAGTGTCTTAAGAAGATATTCTAGCACTAATCAAGAAGTTTTCTGTCTGCTCTAAAAACATAGTAATGAAAAAATATGCTAAGAAAAAATAAAACAATAAAAAGTAAGATAAATATTTTTATTGGCCTGGAATAGAACAAAAATGTACAGAGTGAAGCGAAAAAAGAAAAAAAATGTTAGGGAAATAAGAGAACAGGTATTGATTTTAAAATATAATTATATTTGATTAACTGTTCATATTTAAAGGTAACTAATTTTGTGTTTGTATGAGTATTTTTGTTTACTTAATAATGAAAGGAAAATTTTAGAGTCTAGACAGTGATAAAATTGTATATGTGTACATGTATGGAGGATGTCTGTTGAAGTGAGTTATTAAGATTTTCTAAAACTTTTGTCTTCTTTGGCAGAAAAATTGTATTTATATTTTGTTAAAAATTTTTTAAGGTAAGGATGCATGTTAAAAGTTAAGAGTAAAATCTAAAATAATAATAAATTAACTATAGCTTTCAAACATGGACAGAGGATATAATAAATAGAATAAAGACTATCCATTCAACAGAAGACAGAGTATAAGCAAGATAAACAAAGAAATAAATACTGCACAAAATAAAATGGCAAGAACAATTACAAATATCAGTAATTATAATAAAAATAAGTATTGAATAGTTAAACTGACCTATTAACAGTGTTTCAGATTAAATACACACACATATAAATACTTCCACAAACTGCTTTTTGAAAGAAACACACCTAAAACAAACTGATATGGATAGTTTTAAAGTGATGAAAGAAAAAAGCTGGTATAGTGTTTTGAATTTCACACAATCACATTTAAGGCCAAAAAATTATGATAATACATGGACAATACATACAAAATGGACAAACAAGCAATAGTCAAGTAAAAATACAAAAAAGTCATGAAGGTGTATGTATCCAAAAATATATAGATTTTTATATACATGAAGTAAAAATTTAAAAGTTATAAAAAGAAATTTATAAGACTATAAACTCAGTAGGAGATTTGGCACAATGATATCAGAGACAGATAAGATAAACAGGACAAATTTATAAGGTAACAGAAACTTTGAACAGCACAATTAAGACAGTAGATTTGTATAGAAATACCAAAAATAAGTAAATTATATTCAAAGATATAGAAATGTTAAAAATTTGCCTTTAAAATAAATTTTAAACAATGAAAAATCTATAGATTGTTTTCTTTTTTTTTTTTTTTCACCCTCTCTCCCACCCTCCCTATCCCACCCCCCCAGGCGGTCACACAGCACAGAGGTGATCTCCCTGTGCTATGCAGCAGCTTCCCACCAGCTATCTAACTTACATTTGATAGTGTATATATGTCCCTGCCACTCCCCCACTTCGTCACAGCCCACCCCTCCCCCTCCCCATATCCTCAAGTCCATGCTCGAGTGAGTCTGTGTTTTATTCCCGTCCTACCACTAACCTCTTCATGACATTTTTTTCCCTTAGAGTCCATATATATGTGTTAGCATACGGTATTTGTTTTTCTCCTTCTGACTTACTTCACTCTGTATGACAGACTCCAGGTCCATCCACCTCATTATAAATAACTCAGTTTCATTTCTTTTTATGGCTTAGATTGTTTTCTTGATCACAGAAACTATGTTAGAAATTAACAATAAAATGTATCTCAAAGAAAGAAACTGAAAGATGCTCTGTTGAAATAATCTACTTATAAAAAGAAAGTAAAAGTAGAAGTTACAAAAGATTTATAATTCAGTGTCCTTTTAAGAATAAAATTCCATATTTTAATGTTTCTAAATAAGTATTTAAGATAAAACTATAGCACAAAATATCTTATTATAGTCAAGAAAGATTGAAAAGAATGACTTAAATATTCAACTTAAGAAGCTAGGAAAGAAATAACATGTTAAATCTATAAAAATATAGAATTAGTAAGACACTAGAGATAAGAACATAAATTAATAAAATGGAAAACAAGAATAACAGTGAACCAGTTATTTGAAAGGACTAGTAAAATAGATAAACCTCTGTCAGGGATGATTAAGAAAACAAGGCAAAAATAAATAATGTTTGGATCAAGAAAAGTTTTATAAGTTAAGATAGGATAAGAATTTTATGAATAGTAAGATATCTATCCACTAAATCAAAAAATCAGATAAAATGAACAAAATTATAAAAATATACTTGTGCATATTGACTTAAACAGGAAAGAAAAATCTTAATAAAATAAATATTAAAAATATTCAGTGAGTCAATTAAATCCTTCTCCAGACATATCCCCCAAAGCATCAGGCCCAAACTGTTTTATGGATCAGTTTTATTATAATTTCAAATAATACCTATTTTGTGCAAACTTCTGCAAAGAAGAGATATCTGCCCATATGGCTAATCTTGATAACAAATAGACAAGGAGAGTAAAAGAAAATGAAAGTAGAGACAAATCCTACTTATGAAGATAAATGTAAAAAGTACCAAATGAAAATAATCTCTAAAACAAGTTCAGCAGTCTGAAACAAACATTGGGACTGGGTTGACTCCTTAAAAAGAAAATCAACCAAAAATTGCTAACAGATTACAGGAGAAAAAGTACAATCATTTTGGTAGATCCAGACACATAATTAGATAAAAAATAATCACTGCCATCATATAAGCTATTAGCAAATTAGAGGGGGAAAAAAACTTCCTTAACTTGAGAAGTGTTTTTTAGCAAAAACCTAGAGTAAGCATCATGCTCAATCTAGAAAAAATATGCTTAGTAGTAATACTAAAGAAGTGTTATTTAGCAATCAGTATAACAGAAAGATATCTACAATCACCTTTTGATTTTAGCACTGTTCTATAAATAAGAAAAAAATGTAAAACTTATTAAGACCTAAAAAAAGAAAAAACACATTGTCATTATTAATGTAGTTCAGTAATTTTACTGGACAAAATATCAATCTACCAAATGAACTGTTTTTCTCTACACTGGGTATAACAATTATAAAATGGAATAAAGATGTAATGTAATTTAAAATAGCAATAAATAAATAAATAAATAATAAAATAAAATAGCAATAAAAACTGTAAGAGACCTTGGAATAAATCTGAAAAAAAAGTACAAACACATTTTTTAAAATTTGTAAGACAATAAGAAAACTTAAATGATAATGTCTACCATGTTTATAAATTGAAGACGTGGTATGATAAAGACATTAATTCTCACCAGTACAAACTAAAATCCATGCAAATTCATTAAAATCCCATGACATTTCTTTCCTAGAGAACTTTAAAAACTTGATCCTAAAATTCATATGGAAGACTACAAGGCTAAGAATAGCCAACACACATTTTTTTTCACATCTTTATTAGAGTATAATTGCTTTATAATATTGTGTTAGTTTCTGCTGTATAACAAAGTGAATCAGGTATATGCATACTTATATCCCCATATCCCCACCCTCTCGCATCTCCCTCCCACCCTCCTTATCCCACTCCTCTAGGTGGTCGCAAAGCACCAAGCTGATCTCCCTGTGCTATGCACTACTTCCCACTAGCTATCTATTTTACATTTGGTAGTGTATATATGTCAATGTTACTCTCTCACTTTGTCCCAGCTTACCCTTCCCCCTCCCCATGTCCTCAAGTCCATTCTCTACGTCAGTGCCTTTATTCCTGTCCTGCTCCTAGGTTCATCAGAACCATTTTTTTAAAAAAAATTTAGATTCCATATATATGTGTTAGCATACAGTATTTGTTTTTCTCTTTCTGACTTACTTCACTCTGTATGACGGACTCTGGGTCCATCCACCTCACTACAAATAACTCAACTTCATTTCTTTTTATGGCTGAGTAATATTCCATTGTATATATGTGCCACATCTTCTTTATCCATTCATCTGAAGATGGACACTTAGGTTGCTTCCATCTCCTGGCTATTGTAAATAGAGCTGCAATGAACATTTTGGTATATGACTCTTTTTGAATTATGGGTTTCTCAGGGTATATGCCCAGTAGTGGGATTGCTGGGTCATATGGTAGTTCTATTTTTAGTTTTTTAAGGAACCTCCATACTGTTCTCCATAGTAGCTGTATCAATTTTCATTCCCACCAACAGTGCAAGAGGGTTTCCTTTTCTCCACAACCTCTCCAGCATTTATTGTTTGTAGATTTTTTGACAATGGCCATTCTGACTAGTGTGAGGTGATACCCCATTGTAGTTTTGATTTGCATTCCTCTAATGATTAGTGATGTTGAGCAGCTTTTCATGTGCTTCTTGGTCATCTGTATGTCTTCTTTGGAGAAATGTCTATGTATGTCTGCCCATTTTTGGATTGGGCTGTTTTTTTTAATATTGAGCTGCATGAGCTGTTTATATATTTTAGAGATTAGTCCTTTGTCCTTTGATTCATTTGCAAATGTTTCTCCCATTTTGAAGGTTGTCTTTTCTTCTTGTTTATGATTTCCTTTGCTGTGCAAAAGCTTTTAGGTTTCATTGGGTCCCATTTGTTTACTTTTGTTTTTATTTCCATTACTCTAGAAGGTGGGTCAAAAAGAATCTTGTGATTTATGTCATAAAGTGTTCTACCTATGTTTTCCTCTAAGAGTTTGATAGTGTCTGGCCTTACATTTAGGTCTTTAATCTATTTTGAATTTATTTTTGTGTATGGTGTTAAGAAGTGTTCTAATTTCATTCTTTTACATGTAGCTGTACAGTTTTCCCAGTACCACTTATTGAAGAGGCTGTCTTTTCTCCATTGTATACTCTTGCCTCCTTTATCAAAGGTAAGGTGACCATATGTAACACAATTTTTAAAAAGAAAAAGATGTCAAGATTTCTTATAAATCTATGGTAATTATCAAAGTGAGATATTAGCCTAGGAATAGAGATATGAACTAATAGGACAGAACAGAGACCAAAGAAATGGACGCATGCATGTATGAAAACTTTATGGGCACGAATAATCAGAGATGGAAAGAAATGGACTAGTTGAATAATGATACTATAAACTGGCTATCCATATAGAAAACAACTATATCTATAACCTACATCTTACAAAAAAAAAAAGTCCAGACTGGTTAGAGACCTAAATGTATGGCACTTTTAGAAGAACTGTTATTAAGAGAATGCAATTATGATTTTACAGTTATAAATGGTTTCTTAAACACAATGTAAAATGTCTAAATCCTAATGGAAAAATATAAAATGGACTAAGTTTTAAAAGTACCATAGGGGGAGCTATAAATCAATTTAAAATTCAAGCTACAGAGAGGCAATATTTTCAATGCTAATAACGAAAAAAAAAGCTTTATATCTAGAACATATAAGAAATTACTATGAAACACACATACAAACACCTCAATAAAAAACAATAGGCAAATGTCTTAGACTGTTTGGGCTTCTGTAACAAAAATAGTATAGTCTGGGTGGCTTATAAACAACAGAAATGTATTTCTCATGGTTCTGGAGGCTGGAAGTAGAAGTACAAGGCACCAGCAGATTCAGTGTCTGATGAGAGCTTCCTGATTAGTAGTCTTCTCTCTGTGTCCTCACATAGCAGAAGGGGCGAGGGCAGGGGTCCCCAACCTCCGGGCCACAGACCAGTACTGGTCCATTGCCTATTAGGAACCGGGCCACGCAGTAGGATGTGAGCGGCAGGCGAGCAAGCAAAGCTTCATCTATATTTACAGCTGCTCCCCATTGCTTACATCACCGCCTGAGCTCCACCTCCTGTCAGATCACCGGCGGCATTAGATTCTCATAGGAGCATGAACCTTACTGTGAACTGCACATGTGAGGGATCTACGGTGTACACTCCTTATGAGAATCTAATGCCTGATGATCTGAGGTGGAGCTGAGGCAGTGATGCTAGTGCTGGGGAGCAGCTGCAAATACAGATTATCATTAGAAGAGAGGTTTGACTGCACAGAGACCATAATAAATCAACTGCTTGCAGACTCATATCAAAACCCTATCAGTGAGTGGCAAGTGAAAATTAAGCTGCATCTGGTGGCAGGCTTTATAGTGGCAAATGAGTTGATGTACTTCAGTTGTATAGCTGCATCTAGTGGCAGGCTTTAAGTCAGAATCCGACGCTTATTTTATTCCATGCCTGGCCCGCCCTTTATTTTATTTACCACTTCTATCCACTCCTCTTTCCCACACTGTGCACTTGTCTCAGTCATAGTTTTGATAAGCCCACAAGCTTACCCTAGCCAAAATGAGTAAAAAACAAACGTTGTTGGAGAGCTCCTTTGAAAGGGGGAAAGACCCAATGATGAGACAGCAGCAGACTCTAAGACGGCCAGCAAAAAGAAAGCTGTATTTAAAAGAAAATACCAAGAGTCCTACTTAAATCATGGGTTCATTGCAAGAGGTGATTCACATTCTCCAAGCCAACTTTGTATAATATGTGGTGACTGGCTATCCAATGAAACCACGAAACCCTCAAAACTCCTTTGCCACATGGAGACCAAGGACCCTGCATTAAAAGACAAGGCTTTGGAGTTTTTCAAAAGAAAAAAAAAAACACGAACACAAAGAACAGAAGCAATTATTGAAGGCCACCACTTCATCAAATGTGTCTGCTCTAAGAGCATCATTCTTAGTGGCTAACTGCATTGCTAAAGCTAAGAAGCCCTTTACTATTGATGAAGAGTTGATCCTGCCTTCCACTAAGGACATTTGTCGTGAACTTTTAGGAAAGGCTGCAGTTCAAAAGGTGGTACGTGTCCCTCTTTCGGCTAGCACCATAACTAGATGAATTGATGAAATAGCAGAGGATATTGAGACACAATTGTTAGAGAGGATTAATGAGTCACCATGGTACACAATCCAGGTTGACGAGTCTACCGATGTTGAGAACAAGGCAACAATGCTTTGGTTTTGTGCAATATGTTTTTCAGGAGGATGTGTATAAGGATATGTTATGTGCACTTTTGTTGCCAACCAACACCCCAGCTGCAGAACTATTCAAGACTTTGATTACATATCAAGAAAACTGAATTTGGTCATTTTGTGTCGGTATATGCACGGGCGGAGAGGCTGCCGTGACTGGACCGCTTTCTGGTTTCACTACTCAGGCCAAAGAGGTCGCTTCTGAATGTGAGTCTACACACTGTGTCATCCATACAGAAATGCTGGTTAGCTGAAAGATGTCATCTGAACTTGATGTTTTGCAGGATATGAATAAAATTATCAACCACAGGGCTTCCCTGGTGGCGCAGTGGTTGAGAGTCCGCCTGCCGGTGCAGGGGACACGGGTTCGTGCCCTGGTCCGGGAAGATCCCACATGCCACAGAGTGGCTGGGCCCGTGAGCCATGGCCGCTGAGCCTGTGCGTCCGGAGCCTGTGCTCCGCAACGGGAGAGGCCACAACAGTGAGAGGCCCGCGTACCACAAAAAAAAAAAAAATCAACCACATTAAAGTACATGCACTTAACTCACGTCTGTTTGCACAGCTCTGTGAGGAGATGGATGCAGAGCACACATGTCTTCTCTTATACACGGAAGTGAGATGGCTTTCTAAAGGTAGATCACTGGCCAGAGTTTTTGAGTTACAAGAACTGCTCCAGAGATTTCTTTTAGAAAAACAATCACCACTGGCAGCACATTTCAATGACAAAGAATGGGTCACAAAACTTGCTTCCTTGTGTGACATATTCAACCTGCTCAACCGACACAATCTGTCACTTCAGGGGAGAACGACAACTGTGTTCAAGTCCACAGATAAAGTGGCTGCATTCAAAGCCAAACTGGAATTATGGGGGCGATGAGTGAACATTGGGATTTTTGACATATTTCAAACATTAGCAGAAATTTTGAAAGAGACTGAGCCAGGACCTTCTTTCTCCCAGCTGGTGCATGATCACCTATCTCAGCTTTCAAAAGAGCTTGAGCATTACTTCCCAACCACAAAAGACCCTCGAATTGGCAAGGAATGGATCCGTGACCCATTCGTGAATAAGCCAGGTGAATCGACTTTGTCCGTGCTAGAAGCGGATCAACTACTTGAGATGGCAAATGATGGTGGTCTTAAAAGTATGTTTGAGACAACTTCAAATCTCCATACATTCTGGATTAAAGTCAAGGCGGAATATCCTGAGATTGCCGCAAAAGCACTGTAAAGCCTGCTTCCATTTCCAACATCCTGTCTTTGTGAAACAGGGTTTTCTGCAGTGACAGCAACCAAAACGAGATTATGGAATAGACTGAACATAAGCAACACACGTCGGGTGTCACTGTCTCTCATCACCCCCAGGTGGGACCACCTAGTTGCAGGAAAACAAGCTCAGGGGTCCCACTGATTCTGCATTTTGGTGAGTTGTATAATTATTTCATTATATATTACAATGTAATAATAATGGAAATAAAGTGCACAATAAATGTAATGCACTTGTATCATCCCAGAACTATCCCCCCTTCCCACCCTCATTCCTGGAAAAATTGTCTTCCACAAAACCAGCCCCTGTTGCCAAAAAGGTTGGGGATGGCTAGGCTAGGCGACTCTCTGGGACCTCTTTTATAAGGGCACTGATAACCATTTATGAGGCTCCTTCCCAAAGACCTAATCACTTCCCAAAGGCTCCCCCACTTCCAAATACCAACATATTGGGGGTTAAGCTTCAGCATATAAATTTTTGGGGAACACAGGCATTCAGTCCATAGCAGCCAGGGTCATAGAAGGTCATTAATCAAAGAAAAAATATAAGGGCTAAAAAAATATGAAAGATTGTTTGGTAGCTCTACTAAAGTGTAAAGTTAAACAGCAAAGACATTCCATCTCCATCCCTCATTATCAGATTCAGCAAACATTTAAGAAGTTTAAGGATGCTAAGTGTCTCTAAGGTTTTGAGGAAGCAGGAACTCACACACTGCTAGTAAGAATACAAATTGTTTCAAACACCATAAAAGGGCATTTGACAATGTTTATAAAGCTGAAGATGTTTATTCCCTACAACCAGTCTTACCTGTTTCTAGACCTATATCTTAGAGAAATTCTTGTATCTACACAGAAAAACACATATGAGAATATTTTTGAAGCATTGTATTAATGAAAAAATTAAAAAATTCTAAATGTACTTCAATAAAGGAAAGGATAGATACATTGTAATATATTCACTCAATGGAATGCTAGGTATCAATTAAAATGGACCAACTAGAGTTATAATTATTGATATGGATAAATTTCTAAAATATAATGTTGAATGTAGAAGATACACAGCAAAGTTAGTGTTTGGAGAGTATATGCAGTGTAGTATGCTGCTGGTAAGGATTTTTAATTAAAGGAGAGGGAGTACATTTTCATTGTTTTAAAATAGTGGTAATAGTATTAAAAACATTCATATGGTGCTTTAGAGCTCGCAGGGAATTTTTCTCATGTATATTACCTGATTTAATCCCACAAGAAAATTATGAGTTAGATAGTAGTAGTATCCCTATTACAAAAAAGAAAAAAGAACAGTTCATCACAGAGGTTATATGGTAGAAAGCCCAAGTTTTTAATATCAAAGGTCATTCTTTATCCACCAGGTAGTATTCCTATATTATTGTTGTGGTCATCCATTTTATTTATGCCCAAGCATGGTATTATTTCCTTTCAACTCCTTTTCCCACTTCACGATCCTCTTATTATTGTAGACCAAGTCCTCTAAAATTTCTCCCATCTGCATCAGCAATTCCAGTCACAGTTTTTATTCCCGCCTTATTATTAACCCTTTTATGACCAAGACCTGCTAGTTTCATTTCCAAAAATGTATCCCAAATCTGTTAGTGTCTACCCACCTCTTCTGCTATTAGCCTAATCCAAACCACTTTTATCTCTTGCCTGCACTACTCCAGTAGCTTCCTAACCTGTACTGATTTATGCTGGTTCTTCGGGTCCCACTAGACACAAAGTCTCCTTTGCTTTATTGGAAATTTTTACATAAGGATATTAATACTTAGGGTTCTGAAGGGAAGAAAAATGTATCTGAATGTATTGCCTCTCTCATTCTTTGTATTCATTTAATTAACTGTCAGCCAGCAACTACATATGGAGAACTGGGCAGAAAAGGCCTGAACATTCTGACTCACCCTGATTCAACTATGTGACATGGTCAATAAAAAGGCAATTGCAATAAAACTCGGCTTATAATATGAAGGTTTTTTTCTTAAGGAAGTACAAATAAGACAATAAGAAGTCTGCCTCATTTTGACATAAAAGACATATATGTTTAAATTTACAAAATGCAAAAAATATTACAAAATGAAGCAAAACCTTCTCATTGCTATAACTCCTACACACTAATTCTTCCCCTGAGACTTAACTCTTATTAAGCGTTTGTTATTTCTTTAAGAAAAAGTATATTCCAGCACGTGTGTGTGTATATCTATATATCTATATCTATGTATATAGATATATAGACATATCCATGAATATATTTTTCTACATTCTACAAATATAATCATACTATACATAGTAACGTACCTTTCATTTTTCACTTAATACAGTTTGTATACTTTTCCATATTAGCTCATATGGATATACTTCAATCCTACTAATGACTAAGTAATATTCCAATGAAGAGAAGTATTTAACTAGGATCTTCAGTCTCATCTTTTCTACTTTTTGTCCACTTCATTGTGATATTATTGATATATAACTTATGTAAGTTTGGGTGTACAATATGATTTGATATATGTATATATTGCAAAATAATTACCACTATAAGGTTAGTTATCACCTCTATCCCCTCACATAATTATATTTTTTTTTGCTGGTAACTACATTTAAGATCTACTCTCTTAACAACTTTCAAGTATATTATATATTATTGTTAATTATAGTCACCATGCTATATATAAGTTCCCTAGAACTTATTCATCTTACAGCTGGAAGTTTGTACCTTTTGACCAACACCTCTCTATTTCCCTCACCTCTTAGACCCTGGCATCTACCATTCTACTCTCTCTTTCTATGAGTTCAGCTTTCTGAGAGTCTGCATATAAGTATTTGTCTTCCTCCCTCTGAGTTATTTCATTCAGTGTAATGCCCTCAAGGTCCATCCATGTTGTCACAAATGGAAGGATTTACTTCTTTTTTATGGTGGAATAATATTCCATTATATATATATATATATATATACACACACACACACACACCACATTTTCTTCATCCATCCATTGATGGACACTTAGGTTTTTCCAACTTTTGGCTTTTATGAATAATGCTGCAGTGAACATCGGGGTGCAGATATCTCTTCAAGACAGTGATTTCATTTCTTTTGGGTATATACTCAGAAATAAGTGCTGGATCATATGGTAATTCTATTTTAAATTTTGTGAGGAACTTCCATACTGGCTTCACAATGGTTGTACCAGTTTACATTCCCACCAAGTCATTTTTTCTGACTTTCTATTTTTTAAGACATATTCATATTTTTTGATGGGTTAAAGTTTCCTTTTGTGTGAAACCCAGTAACAAATTTAAGTATTTACTTTTTAGACTATTTCTGTAATTTTAGCTATCTAGGATATAAAAGGTAGGCTGCTGCATGTATTTCAATTCACCCACTTCAACTGGAACTAAAACAAAATCTTAACATGGCTAATAGAATTTAACTCTATTTGGCTCTGGATATATCACATATGTGAAATTGGGTATCATATTAGGATGAGAAATGATGAATGAAAGTGAGCTGATGAAGGATTTTGAAGGCATTTGTGACGGCATAATGGAAATAATAAGGTTATTCAGCCTAAAAAAAAAGAAAGGCTTCGGTGTTGGTTAAATTTTGTTCTCATATATTTGGAAATTAATCAAGAATTAGAATAAGAACTTGGATTCAGGCTTATATGAGGATGGTCAGACCTGGAAAACCAGTTCCGAGTAAGTTTAAAATCAAGGAATATGTGTAGGTGATAGGATAATGTTAAAATAGGAATGTAGAGCACAGTACATAGAGAGTATTAAAATAAACAGTTGGTAGTACAGACAGATAGCCATGTCAGTGTGATCTGGTTTATCAGGCAAGTAGGACTGTGTGATAGGGAATCTGGGAGCAAGAATTATAGTATCACCATAAAGCCTCCATTTCAAGACAGACATAAAAATTTAAACAACTATCTGAACCTTGAACATCGTTTGGGACATCCACACAAAGTGGTCAATTAACATAAACATAAAAGTGTCCAATGTCAAGGTACATATTTCAAAGTACTCTATTTTATCTTTGGAAAGCACTGTTTAAGAAATTTATTTTTTATACTGAGCTTAAATCTGTCTCCTTATAGCTTCCACCAGTTGATACTTCTCAGTCTGATCTCCAAATCTCAGCACCCAACATTCCTATTGCCTAAAATGTCTAATGCCTATACTTCCTGATTAGCTGAGCTCTGCCCATGAGTCAAGGGTTTACTCATATCCTGTCATTTTCTGAAATGTCTTTGACTTCTCCAGTTCATAGTGTTTTTCTGAACTATCATAGAATGTCCTCTATCTACCAGGTATATATTGAAAATATATAGTATTAGATGCCTTTTTCAGTATACTTTTCTTATGTTCCCAACTTCACTGTAAATGTCAAGACCAAGGTTATGCACTGTATATATCTATAGCCAAGACCATCTAGCACACCACTGAGCATACTGAGTGTTTTCTGAAGAAAATTATTTGCTACTGGCTTTGTCTGATCAAACACCTACCCTTCAAACATGTAATTAACTTTTGTGTTGTGTATGTCAGAGACTGCATGGGATTTGAAACCTGGAGTTTTTGTAGTACACAAAGACTACTTCTTAGCCAAATTGTTAGGTGGGTAAGTTTGCACTACATTCCTTCTCTCCCTATTTCATCAGTTCTTTTAGGTACTCCTCATTTCTGCATGCTTAGTGCCTTTATGATTCTCAGAATTTAACATTATTACCTCCTTCCAGTCTAAATGTTGCTCTAGGCTTCAGACCCAGTCTGTTTGCTCAGAGCTTGCTCTCCCCAGTATATAGTGTTAGGAAATTTCCCCTTGTTAATGGGTTACCACAAAATACCTTAAAGCATAGTCACCTTAAAATTGGTGACTTCCAAAGAGTGGAAGTAAGGGCAGAAATTCCAACAAGCATTGTCAAAGGAGTGTTGGATGCAATACTTTTGATTAAACCTCTCCAATTATAACAAAACCTTGGGCTACTTCTTCATTTATGAATCCTTTATAAAGATATCATGTTCTTTTGTTTTAAATGTGAATGAAAATTCTATAGATGCATTGGCATCAGGAGGAGTCTGACATTTTCAGAGGGAGACTCATGCAGAACAATTTGGAGTTTTGGTTTTTTCAACATATTTAACATACAGTGTCAACCTATGCCTTATAAAAACTTTTTATTGATATTTTAAAGTAATTGTAAATTCACTGTAAATAACAAAGACATGTATAGGAAATTGCTGTCCATCTTTCCTTACCTCTCCCAATGTTAACATCTATACACAACCATAGTACTGTCAACTGAAAGAAAAACACACAACCTAAAATTTGAGAGTTGAATTTTATTTGGGGAGCTTACTGAGGACTATAGCCTGGGAAACAACCTCCCAGCTCTGAGGAACTGGTTTGGAGAGGGAAGGGAAGACCCAGGATATATGAGGTTTTTTTCCTGGAATAAAACATGAAGCCAAACATCAAAACATTACTGCTAATCTCAAAGAACAGACATCTCAGGTTAATAATTTTAGTGCTTTCTATGTATGACAAGATGCAAGAATCTGGATTCATTGAAATTATTCCTTAGATATGCATCTTAACTATCTAGGGCCAGTATCCAAGGCACAAAATGCTTCCTGTTTTTTTTTCATCCTGAATTCTCCTCAGGGTGTACTGTTGGTGACTGACTGTGGTGACTAATGTCTTGATCTTTGTAGAAATAGAATGGCAGCAACATCTCTGTTCACAGTGCAATATCAAAAACAGGAAACTCACATTGGTACAAACCTCAGTTTATTCAGATTTCATCAATTATGCATACACTAATGTGTGTGTGTGCGTGCATGTGTCCCCATAGCTCTAAAATTTTATCACATGTATAGCTTCATGTAATCACCACCACAATCAAGATATATATTTTACTATCACCACAAAACACCCTCATTCTGCGTTTTCATAGCTACACACCACACCCTTAACTCATTGCAACCACTAAACTGTTCTTCATCTCTGTAATTATGTTATTTCACAAATGTTATAGAATAATATCTTACTATATATTTGAGACTTTTTTTTCATTCAACATAATTCTCTTGAATTATGTACCATTTGGTACAGGTTGATGCACCAAAATTTATTTAACAATTCACCCACTGAAAAGTATATGGATAGTTTCCAGGTTTTGACTGTTATGAGTAAAGTTGAATATATGATTTGCTTTAACATTTCCTTTAGGAAGTATTGTGCCACTTCCACATGATGTTTGCGGCTTCAGATGTGAAATTTGCTGTCACTTGAATCAGTGTTCCTTTATAGGTAACATGTCATTTTTTTCTGGCTGTTTTGAGACTTCTTGTTTTTAGTTTTCAGAAGTTTAATTATGATGTCTCTTTGTGTTTCTTTGGGCTTATCCTATGTGTGGTTTGCTCAACTTCTGGAATTTGTAAATTAAAGTACCAATATTTCACTGAAGTTTGATAATTTTCAGCCATTATTTTTCAAATATATTTCAACTCCATACTTTCTCCTCTTCTATGACTCCAATGATACAAATTTTAGATATTTCTTATTATCGCATACATCCTTGAAGCTATGTTCATTTTCAAAAGACTGTTTCCTTCCTGTGGCTCAGAATGTGACCCTATCAGTCCTCTAGTTCACTGATTCTGTCTTCCATCATACCTACTCTACTATTGAGCTTGTCCAGTGAGTTTTTTAAAAAGAAATTCGGCTATTTGTATGTTCTATAATTTCCAATTGATTGTGTTTTATAACCTCTATTTCTTTGGACTTCCTATTTTTTCTGTTTGTTTCAAGAGAATTTATAGTTATTTATAGAAACATATTTATAATGCCTGTTTAAAATCCCTGTCAGACAATCTCAGCATCTGTTTCATCTCAGTGTTGGTGTCAGTTGATCATCTTTAAAGTAGTGTTTTTCATTGTTTTGTATGACTGGTGATGTACATTTGTATCCTAGACATTTTATGTATAATGTTAGAAGACTCTTGATCCCATTTAAATCTCTGTTTCAGCAGGAAGTCATCCTACTTAGGTTTTGCATGTAGGACCTTGCCTACTTTTGTGAGTTGTAGTTCCAACAATAATTCAATTTTCAGAGCCTCTACATTTTATTCTGATTGGCTTTGTACTCCTGGTTCCACTGGAGATCTTGCTCAGTTCCTGCATGTGCTGCGTGATGTCCCTCAGTGTGAGGTTCAGGAAACTCTTGGCTTTGACTGCTGCCACTTTGTAGGATCAGTCTCACTGCTCTCCCAGGTGTGTGACAGGAAGCCCGCTATGCTCTTACTGCTGTGGCAGATTGGGCTGCCACTGATTCAGGCGAGGATTGGTGGATGGGTCCCTGACTGGCCCTGCTGATACTCTTACTGTGGAAGATATATGCTGCTGTTGCTCTGAGTATGGGAAAGGGATCCTGCTTTGCTGGTCTGCAATGGATTGAGTTCTCACTCATTTGGGTGTGCTGTGTTAGATGGGTCCCTTATTGGGCCCCACTGATGCTGCTGCTACAGAAGATCTGGCCATTGCTGCCCTCCTGACCCTTCCACTATGGCAGAACAGGCCACCTGTCTTGGTGTATAGTAGACGTTGCTATTGTTGCTACTCCTGTGGTTGTTTGAGCTGCTCCATATGTGAAGTTGTCAATGTGTCCATATTGGACCCTTCTGCTCCTGCTGTTGCTCTTTGGATCTGGCCAGTGCTGTCCAGGGTGTTTTACAAGGATAACACTGATGCTGCTGCTGTGGTAAATTGGGCTATGAACTGCCCTGAGTGTGGGGTATGGATGGATCTCTCTACTAGGTCTCTGGTGACCTGCCTGTTTTGGGTCTTTGGCAACAGAAATCAGACTTTTCCTGTTGTTTTTTGTTTTTCTTCTACGTGCATTGGAGGTTCCAAATTGCAGCCCTCTCTAAAGCCCAGTTGAGAATATGTGGGAGATAAAAAGGAAAACCCATGAAACTCACTATCATGTGATTCCTCAAGTCCTGAGATTTTTAGACAGTCTGCCATTTTTCTTTCCATCTTTTAGGGTTCTTTTATGATTGTCTGTTGAATTATTTCCAGAGTATTTAGTTATATTTAGAGGAAAAGAGCAGGGAAAAGTGAGTCTATGCCATCTTTTCCTGGAACTGGAAGATCTATGCCTTTTTATGATGTATAATGACAGGGGGATGAAAGCATAAGTATTTTGTAAGGTATATAAAACTAACCTACTGGGGCTTCCCTGGTGGCACAGTGGTTGAGAGTCTGCCTGCCGATGCAGGGGACACGGGTTCATGCCCCGGTCCGGGAAGATCCCACGTGCCGCGGAGCGGCTGGGCCCGTGAGCCATGGCCGCTGAGCCTGCGCATCCAGAGCCTGTGCTCCGCAATGGGAGAGGCCACAACAGTGAGAGGCCTGCGTACCATAAAAAATAATAATAAAAGAAAAAAAATAAATTTCTGCACTCCTCTCTTCCTTCAAATTTAACTGTGTAATTGTGAAGAGGATTAGAGATTTGTTTGTCTTTTATCTCTTACTAATGAGGTATCAATTATAAGCAATGTGGAATCATACTTACTGGGTATATGAGCTCCCTTTCAAAGAGCTATACATCAGTTATCATTACTGTAAGATAATGGGGAATTTCTTTTGATTTTCTGAGATTTTCTCATTTTTTATAGAAAGCCTCAATAATGTTTTCATTCTAGATTTTAATATTAAATTATGCAAAAGGTAACAGATAATAATTTGGAAATTCTAGAAAAATATGTCAGTTAACACAGAGTGAACAATTATATCAATGCCTAATGAGGTTTTTAACCCACTATGTTTCTAATAAATTTTGCCTACCAGTTTGACTAACATGAAAAGATAGAGGACTTAATTAAGCATAGTATTTTTTGAAAAGTCATTGCTTCAGTAAGCTTTCATCTTAACCCCCAGACTTCCTTATCACTTGTGATACAAAACATATGTATGTATATTTTTGTTCTTTGCCCCTGGTTCTGACACAGACCTTCTAAAATGCTTGGAATCTCCTGAGTGATAAAGGTGACAGGAATGTCTTTCGTTATTCATAGCAAGCCCCTTTCAACCATGCCTGAGGTTATTCTAATGAAGTAATTCTTGGTGGGCCCCTAGATAGCTTTAGGATGGGGACTAGTTGTCAGAGGAACCAACCATGTAATTAGAGGGTTAAAGCTTTCCACCCTACTCCTGACCCATGGACTTCAGGGAGGGGACAAGAACTGAAGGTTGAGTTCAATTACCAATGGTCAATGATTTAATGAATCTTGCCTATATATAATAGAACCTCCACCAAAACCCCAAATGATGGGATTCAGAGAGCTTCCAGATTAGTAAACACATCCAAATACTTGGAGGGTGGCATACCTCAACTTTGTGGTGACAGAACTTACTGAGTTCAGGACCCTTCTGGACCTCTTCATCTGGCTGTTCATTTCTACCCTTTCATTATATCCTTTATTATAAACTGGTAATAGTAAGTAAAGTTCTTTCCTGAGTTCTGTGAGACATTCTATCAAATTATTTAACTTGAGGAGAGGGTTGTGGAAACCCCCAGATTTATAGCTGTTAGGACAGAAGTACCTGGGACTCAAAACTGGCATCTGAATTTGGGATAGTCTGGTAGGCCTGTGCCCAGACTATATGTACCACCTTGCTTTTACAAGCACCATCTTATGAGGTAAGGTAATATCCCACTTTATAGAAGTAGAAACTGAATTTTATGTTGTTACATTATTTTGCTCATTGCCACTCAGCTAGTGAATGCTGGATTCAGGTTTCAAACTCTGCTTTTTCTCAAAGCTCATGTTATTTATTCAATTTGACCCGCTAATTGAACCCTATATGTTATAACAATAAATAAGTCACTTTGTTCCTTATACAGAAGTCTTGGAAAGTGATAGGGGATTTATACCTAGAATCAGATTTTGTTTCAAATGTCATGAGAATTACATCCTCTGAGATTGGTCAAATGGTTACATATATATATTTCATGTCAAAATCATGAACTGGTGTCTAACCATAGGAATTGGGCAAGATTTGGCATGAGGTTTACATGGGATGGTCTTGGTTTTAGTACTGAAAGTCAGATGTGCCAGGAAACCCATCTGTCCCTAGCAAGCCAGCAGAGTTGGTCACCTTAGGTTAATAAAACTAGTCCCACGGAAAGTAGAAAAGTCAATAGAGAAGAGGCTTCCTTTGCAATAAATTAACCAAAATTTTATGTGTAATTTAAGACAAATCTTAGGTACAAGTAAATTACTTGTTTATTTCCTTAATATTGGTCTATTAATATTTATTAAGATTTTAATGTTATATGTGGTTCCTTGGATTTTTACTGCCCTGAATTTCAAGTTTGTAGAACTAAACATGTTCATTATTATTAAACTACTTACAAGGAAAAGCAACTTATCTCCTATGTCTAATTTGTAATCAACTACATTCTTTTTGTCCATAAAAGGTAAACTTTGCAGTCAGATGACCTTTGATATTTGACATTTCTAAGAATTTTTAAAATCTCAATTTAATTTCAGAATCACACAGCATCTAGGTTTCTCTGGCCTTGGTTACTATTTCCAGGGAATAGGTTCCTTAAAAGAAAAATAACTTTTGGAGAGTCCAAATTCATGACATTCATTAGCCTGGTAAAACATCAGGGTACATGCACAGACATAACATCAAAATAGCTAGTTGAAAACCAAAACATTCAGTAAATAAATTGGTTGTTTTGGCAAAACACCAAGGAAATAATTTGTTGCGTTTGAACATTTTCCCTCAGCTTAATCTGGCCAAAGGCACAGAAAAAATACATTTTAGGTAAATTGTGATTTTATGATGCAATTTCATTACCATCACAACCTGAATTTCCTTAAAACTCTGGATATTATAACACAATTATCAGCATTTGGGGAAGAAATTTGATCTGGAAGGCAAGTGAAAATTATGAAGAAGAAAAATTTGTCTTGGAAAACTTTTTTTTCTTAATTCTTTCCATTTGCACTTGCACCACCCTTACCTTACTGATTTATCCATGGGAAAAATCTCTGAATATAAGGAAGTTTTTCCTCTTTGTCAGAGGCCTCATTTTCCCATGCTCTGCTGCCTACCCCATGGTGTCCCTAGGTACCATACAATATACTTACATACAGCCCCATAATACCTGAGACTCCTCTAATCCCAAAGTAACCCTATCAGTGCCATGCTATATTCTTCATCTTCCTCTGGCACAGACTTGTCAGGTCTATGTATTACAGCAAGTCCTGTCTTCTAAACTATGCTAAACTCTTTTGAGTTATACTTCTGATGGTTTTCCATGCCCTGTCTGTGGATCATCACAAAGGAAGAGAATACTTGAATATTTTGTAGGATTTGCTCAGACCAGGTAGCAGAGTGGATTCTAGGAAATGGAAATGACATACATAAAGAGAGTAGAAAGAACAGAGAAGGCTGCCATCACTGGAGCACAGACAGTGAGGTGACAAGTGTCATGAGAAGAATGTGTAATTTTAACTGAAAACAGTGAGTAATATGGACATTTCAAGAAATGTTATGTCTAATTTTGGAGATATTTAGCATCAAGGATCTTTTATTCATAGTTTTCATTATCACATCTTTTGGACCTATGAGAATACAAAGCTCTATTCAAAAGTTCATTTATTCCCAAGTAACTTTTGAAGACCCTTTCACTAAGTAACACTTTCTTTGAAATGTGGATTTATTCATCCATAGGGCTATTGTTATATATATATATATATATATTTTTTTTTTTTTTTTTTCCGGTATGCGGGCCTCACACTGTTGTGGCCTCTCCCGTTGCAGAGCGCAGGCTCCGGAAGCACAGGCTCAGTGGCCATGGCTCACGGGCCCAGCCGCTCTGCGGCATGTGGGATCTTCCCGGACCGGGGCACGAACCCGTGTCCCCTGCATTGGCAGGCGGATTCCCAACCACTGCGCCACCAGGGAAGCCCTATTGTTATATATTTTAAGGGCAGAAAATCCTGGAGGATGTTTTTGAACTTGACTTCCTTGAAAATATCTGGGTGCTGGAGATACAGTGTACTGTTGAAGGAAATAGCAAAGTGGAATTTTTTGTACATACTTCAAACCTCATTTAGAATCCAGACACTATTTGAGCTGGTGTCAAGGATGCATGAAATTAAATTTAGGAAAGCTCAAGTTTAAGAAATATGAATTTCTTCCTGCATAGGGTAGTTAGATGCTGGGTAGGAATTAAAAATGGCCATTTTCCCACAGAAGTTAATGACACTGGTGAGAGTCTTTTCATAATTCTGCACATCAAATATGTACAGATGTTATAAGGGGCTGTGGTTAGAGTCAAGGAATTTTATAAAAAGGAAGGTGGGGGCTTCCCTGGTGGTGCAGTGGTTGAGAGTCCGCTTGCCAATGCAGGGAACACGGGTTCGTGCCCCGGTCAGGGAAGATCCCACATGCCGCGGAGCGGCTGGGCCCCGTGAACCATGGCCGCTGAGCTTGCGCATCCGGAGCCTGGGCTCCGCAACCGGAGAGGCCACAACAGTGAGAGGCCCGCGTACCACCAAAAAAAAAAAAAAAAGGAAGGTGGAGGTTCTGTGGGATGAGAAAGCATCTCATGGGAATTTGTTACTTTCTGACTAAGAGGCAAACGTCAGATTTTTAAGCGTGTCTGCAAAAGTCATCCTCATAGAAACTATGATTTCAACAGAATGATAAAGCATATTTTAAAAACAGTATTCAACTAGGTGTTTTAATTTAAAATACTAGAAAGCTATATAGTATATTCTGTGAATAACCTGGAGTTTAAATGCTTAAGTTTTCAAATCAAGATATGTTTTATTGTTTAATTTAAAAATATTCAGTTTTTAAAATAAAGATTAAAGTGGTTTCCATATATATTTTTATTCATATTTTATGTGATATATTAAAAAACTGTTTGAGGATGATCATTATTACATTTGATAAATATATTGTAATATGAGTTATAAAATTGAACAAATATCACTAGTACCTCCTAGTATATTTTAAAATATGGAGTTGTTTTATGCAATGGGGATTTTCTACAGAAGGTAATAATATTTGCTTTTTCCTATATTGCAAAATTTCTAAAGTCTATATCAGACAGTCCTTTAACCAAAGATTCTTTGCGTTGTAAAACTGTACATTTTCAAATTGTTTGCACATCTCTTATCATTTGACCCTTTCAACAACACTACAAAATAATTAGTACCAATATGGTTGATCACAGATGAGGAAACTGAGATTCAGAGACGTAGCACAACTAAGATTATGTGGCTAATTGGTTGCAGAGGGAGAACCAACATTTAGAATTTCTAGCTCCCAATCCAGTGTGCGTTTCACTATTCTGTGTGGTTTCTTCTCAAACTGTCATAATCAGACCACTTAGTGCAACATAAATATTTCCCTAAAACCCAAGGGCTTTCCCTTGGATGCTTATTTCCTAGGATGCTTATTAAAATGCTACTGCATTGTATGTGATATATCTGAAAAACAGGAAAAAGTGGATCATATGACTTGCTCACAAAATAGTGAGGACATTAGGAAGAAAACATCTTTCAATCTAGCCAGTTTGGCTGGATGAGCTTGGGCAGACAGCACGTTGCCTCTCACAGTCCTCTGACAAGTGTCCCAAGTGTGAAACTGCCACTTACTATTCACTGATTCATTGTGCTAGCCACACTGAATAAGGTAGATAGGATCTTGGCACTCATGGCATTTCTACTGGGTTGGCCAAAAAGTTCATTTGGGTTTTTCCATAACATCTTACAGAAAAAACTGAACGAACTTTTTGGCCAGCCCAGTATTATGGGGAAGAGCTAGACAAATAAACAGGCAATTAAAATAGAGAGTGATTAATGTTACAGTAGAGGAAATATATGCTATGGGAACACTAGAGGGATATCAGACCCTAATTTAGGGACTCAGGGAAGACTTACTAAAGGAAGGCCTAAAAGATGAGTAAAGAGCTAGGTGATATGTGCTACAAGAAGAGGAAAGAGCATGGGCTGAGACCCCGAGAACATAATACATTTGAGAGGTTGAAAGCAGTTCTTCTTGGATGGCATAAAAATCATTAGAGGAGAAATGATGGCCGATAAGTTGTTTCCATGATCTTGAAGGAGGCTGAAAGAAGAAACATGGAAAGAAGGAAAGCATCAAAACAAACCCTGATACATCCTAGTCCAATTTCCAGGCTTCCTATTGCTATCAGGAGATTGTCTCCCACCCCTCACAATGTTGTGGCTGTTAAGCAAAGGAGCTAGTGTTTATTAAATGCCACCTATGACACAGACCATTTCAAGTGTGCTGTCTCATTGAAGCCTCATGTCCCTCGAGGCAGGTACCGGTGTCTTGATCTTACAGATGAAGAACTTAAGACTAGATAGGGGATAAAAATCACCCAAGGTCACATGATTAGTGAGCAACTGAGTAAGGACCTGAGCCCAGGTTTCTCTGTCTCCCAAGGCAATCCTCTTCAACTATACTGTGTTCTCTCTCCTAGGTTTTTAGTACCATAATTGTGGTACTTCTACATTACTGCTGCTTCAGGAAAATAATTTAAAAGATAATTATTTGGTTTATCTTTGCCAAAGATAACCTCCTCTTGGTTTACCGACACCATTGAGTTAGAGGTATATTTCCTGAATGAATGGATTTAAGGGCTAACCAAGGTGATGCAGACATGACTAGGAGTTCAACAAGGATTTTTTTAAAAGTTTTGCATATAAAATTTCATACACTCTGAAACCCCAAAGGGAGACCTCCTTAAAGCTTTTACCATTTTGCCAAAATCTTATATTGAGACAACCACCTGACTGATGGAAAAATGGCCTCGGTTTCTAAGAGGATTCTCACTTGATAGATGTTTAGGAATGCAGAGTAGGAGGTAGTAGGATGAAAAACTGATTGGAAGCTGTTCCAACTTAAGAAGTCACATATGTGAAACCTAATATTAGAGATGCTGGATTGGCATACAACAGAGTCTGTTATAAAGAACATGCCCTTCTTATGTATTTTTGTAACAGATCTAGTCTTAAGACTAGAATGGCATCTATGAAGTAAAATTGTACAAGCACTTAAGATTTTAAAGACCTGAGATTGCACAATTTAATTTCTGTCCCATTAGTTTTAGATTCATTTTCCTCAGGCCTATCAATGGATAGCTGTGATACATTTATTAGCTTTATTTTGCAATTAATTCATATTGTGTCTTTGTTTTAGAGTAAAGTAAGTGTACAGTGCCTTTCCTCTTCTGTATATCATCTTAGTCTTTCCTTTTATATTTGGGGATATTAACATTGTTAGTTTGGATATGGAATAGAAATTCTCTCTCATTCAAAATATTTGGAAATGACACCATGCACTAGTTTGGATTGACATTTTTAATTTAATGTTTTTGTTAAATAGCTATATAGTAAAGAATTGATTTTAATTTTAATTTATGTACAAACTATATTTTCTAAAGAAAATAATATTACTTTCATACTTTAATATGGCTACCCATATTTTAACAAATTCTAAATGCAAACATTCTTTCAATTTTATTTTTGGGAATGAAATGAAGAAAACTTGCAAGTCATTATTTAACACACGTGATATTCATTATCTTCAAGATTTGCTTGATATTGTTTAGAATTAATAAAGGCTCTGCAATAACAGAAATCAGTTGCTCTCTTGAATATAAATCCTATGAAGAATATAAATTTTAATTTTTCATTCAAAATAGCTGCGAAATATTCTGTTATTTTTCAATTTTTCTGAAACAAAATGTAACCTGATGTTGCTGGTGTCAGTCCCTATGCTTTTTGAGACTGTTCAAGAATATTTAGATTGTTCCAAGCTAGAAGCTTTAGGTAATATATCATGAGCTTTCCAATACAAACCTGAGATACGAGATGAGAAATTACCTTTAGGCAAAGAAATGTTTTTGAACTAATGTTTTGCTTCTCTATGAGATAATAAGAAAATAAGAGTGCTTTGTTTTTTGAATAATTTTAATGGACTCTGGTTGAAATGATCCTTTATAGAATCTAATATCTGGTAAAAAAAAAAAAAAACACTGGAAAAACTTAGAGATATTAGGAACTAGAGGCACTGAGGACAGTGATAAATAAAAATAGGAGTAGATACATAAGAAGTCTTGAGCCTTAATAGACCATTACTCAGCAAAATTTAAGTATACAATACCATATTATTAATCATAGTCACCATGTTGTAATTCATCTTTTAACTTAAAGTTTATACCCTTTGACCTGTATCTCCCCATTTCCCCCTTCCCTCAGCCCCTTGCAACCTCCATTCTATTGTTTCCATGAAATCAGTGTTTTTTGTTTTTGTTTTTGTTTTGAGATTTCACATATAAGTGAGATCATACTGTATTTGTATTTCCTGTCTGGCTTATTTCTCTTAGCATCATGCCCTCCAGGTTCATCCATGTTATAATAAAAGGCAGGATTTCCTTTTTATGGCTGAATAATATTTTATTGGGTATACATTTTCTTTATTTAGTAATCCATTGAAGAACATTTAGATTGTTTCCATATCTTGGCTATTGTGAATATCTACAACATGAGAGTGCAGCTATCTCTTAGAGATATTGATTTCATTTCTTTTAGTTATATACAAAGGAATGGAATTGCTGGATCATATGATAGTTCTATTTTTAATTTTTTGAGGAACCTCCATACTGTTTTCCATAGTGGCTGCACTAATTTACAATCCTACCAACAATGCACTAGGGTTCCCTTTTCTCCACATCCTTGCCAGCCCTTGTTATTTCTTGTCCTTTTTTTTTAAACATCTTTATTGGAGTACAACTGCTTTACAATGGTATGTTAGTTTCTGCTTTACAACAAAGTGAATCAGTTATACATATGTTTCCATATCTCTTTCTTCTTGCATCTCTCACCCTCCCATCCTCCCTATCCCACCCCTCTAGGTGGTCACAAAGCACCGAGCTAATCTCCCTGTGCTATGTGGCTGATTCCCACTAGCTATCTATTTTACAGTTGGTAGTGTATACATGTCCATGCCACTCTCTCACTTCGTCACAGCTTACCCTTGCCCCTCCCCATATCCTCAAGTCCATACTCTAGTAGGTCTGTGTTTTATTTGCATCCTACCCCTAGTCTCTTCATGACTGTTTTTTCTTAGATTCCATATGTATGTGTTAGCATACAGTATTTGTTTTTCTCCTTCTGACTTACTTCACTCTGTATGACAGACTCCAGGTCTATCCACCTCATTACAAATAACTCAGTTTCATTTCTTTTTATGGCTGAGTAATACTCCATTGTATATATGTGCCACATCTTCTTTATCGATTCATCTGTTGATGGACACTTAGGTTGCTTCCATGTCCTGGCTTTTGTAAATAGAGCTGCAGTGAACATTTTGGTATATGACTCTTTTTGAATTATGCTTTTCTCAGGGTATATGCCCAGTAGTGGGATTGCAGGGTCGTATGGTAGTTCTAGTTATAGTTTTTTAAGGAACCTCCATACTGTTCTCCATAGTGCTGTATCAATTTACATTCCCACCAGCAGTGCAAGAGTGTTCCCTTTTCTCCACACCCTCTCCAGCAGTTGTTTCTAGATTTTTTGATGATGGCCATTCTGACTGGTGTGAGATGATATCTCATTGTAGTTTTGATTTGCGTTTCTCTAATGATTAATGATGTTGAGCATTCTTTCATGTGTTTGTTGGCAATCTGTATATCTTCTTTAGAGAAATATCTATTTAGGTCTTATGCCCATTTTTGGATTGGGTTGTTTGTTTCTTTGTTATTGAGCTGCATGAGTTGCCTCTTCAATAAGTGGTGTTGGGAAAAGTGGACAGGTACATGTAAAAGTATGAAATTAGAACACTCCCTAACACCATACACAAAAATAAACTCAAAATGGGTTAAAGACCTAAATGTAAGGCCAGAAACTATCAAACTCTTAGAGGAAAACATAGGCAGAATACGCTATGACATAAATCACAGCAAGATCCTTTTTGACCCACCTCCTAGAGAAATGTAAATAAAAACAAAAATAAACAAATGGGACCTAATGAAACTTAAAAGCTTTTGCACAACAAAGGATACCATAAACAAGACCAAAAGACAACCCTGAGAATGGGAGAAAATATCTGCAAATGAAGCAACTGACAAAGGATTAATCTCCAAAATTTATAAGCAACTCTTATCTTTTTGATAATAACCATCTTAACAGATTTAAGGTAATATCTCGTTGTGGTTTTGATTTGTATTTCCCTGGTGATTAGATCTTAAAAATTCTCAACATACACACACAAATGAATTAACTATGTGAAGTGATAGGTGTGTTAATTACCTTGATCTTGATAATCATTCCACAATGTATAGGTATATCAAGTCATTACATTGTGCACTTTAAATATATACAAATAGATTTTCAGTTATTCTTCAATAAAGCTTTGGGGAGGGGAAAGAAAAGAAAATAGACCATTCCCTCCTCTGATCCATTAGGAATTGTAGATTAAACCAGACACAATAAAAGAAGACATTAATAGAAGTGCCCAAAAGATTTTCTAGCTTAAAACAATGCCTTATTTGTAGCCCCTGATTCAGATTTTCCAGGATTCCTGCTAAAATACCAAATGTAGGCATAGGTTAATATTAAATCTCATACTGCAACTGAAAACTAAGACTGACCTAATGCTAATTCTGGAAGTAATTTTCATTATCTAAAAGTATATGGAAGTGGATTAAGAAGTAACCTTCAGTTTTTATCTGGTGAGCTCTCTGGATTTCACTTGATGAAACAACTTTTCTTCAAAAGGACAGGAGGAAACCAGAAAGCTGGGGACAGCTCTTCTTGAACATTATAAACATTCAGAAACAGTAGTAACCAAAATATAACAGGGCAAGAACAAAGAGATATGCTTCCTAGAAATTTCCGTTGTGGAGAGAGTCAGGGAGGGAAGAAAAGGACAGAGAGAGGAAGATTCCTGACAGCAGTATAAGTAATTGGTGTGTGTCAAGAAACCAGACAAAGTAGTAGTAAATTATTCCACTTCCAAATATCAGGATTGTACTAAGTGATAGCTGCTGAAAGTGAGTTTGAGATGGAAACTATGTTCATCAACCTACCCCCAAAATTGATTTTAAAAATTAATTTATCTATAAATCAAATGAGTAGAAGGCAGTCTTATGGACTATCGACTGAATCTAGATAAAACTTTGCTAAAGGAAAAGTAGAGAAAAAACATAACCACAACTGTAAGCACTTCAGGTTTATAGGAAATATATAGACAAAGAGAAAACACAAACCCACAATTTCAAAGGAAGCATATATATTTTAAAAATAAATGGCCTACTAAATAATTATGAAGACATTTCTAAAGATGTTTAGCATCTTCAATAGACTGGAAGGAAGAATGTTCTTTAGAAAAAGGGTGTAGAAAATTATGAGAAGAAACAAGCTCAGATGTAAATGAAAGTGGCTGAAGAAAGGGATTGCACGAAAACTATGCTGTAATGATAGAATTAACATCCACATTGAACTGAATAAAGAAAATAATTAAGACAGTCAAAAATCATATCAGTCATATAAATGACCAGAATAAAACACTGTCTCTTACAGTACAAGAAAATGATGAAGGCAAAAAATTAAACAAACTATAAGATTATTATAGAGGAAAGGGAAAGAGAATAGAGATGTAATCTAAGAAGTATAAGTATTCCTGAGGAAGAAATAGAAACAGTAGAGTTAGAAGAAATAATCAATGACTTAATTTTTGAAAATATGAAATGAAAGAGATGTGTGTTTACAGATGGAAGATCTCACAGATTTCTTTGCAAAATTGAAAGAAAACTACATCAATACACGCTTTTAGAAATTAATTTAATCACAAAGTAAAGAACATCTCCTACAAGCATCCAAGAAAATCTCATAGTTCTCTATAATCCTAATTTTTAAATAATTGTTTAGCAAAAGTGATTGTGTTTTGAGAGCTATACATATGGTCACCTCAATGGATGCTGAAAAGATTGATAAAATTCAGCATCCATGTTAATGTAGAAATTCTTAGCAGTGGTACAAAATGCTACTGACCAAAATGAAGTATGAATATAGATGTAAAAATCCTAAATAAAATATTAGATAATGGAGTCCAGCATTATATGTAAAAGATTAATGTACCATATCCAATATGGTTTATTCCAGGAATTCAATAAAGATTCTAGGTAGGGAAATCTATTAATAAAAATTCATAACAGAGGTAGTTCAAATGACAGATGTACCCTCATCTTTATCATGCAGAAAAGGTAGTTGATATAAATCAACATTTATTCCTGAAAGAGAAAAAAATATCCTAGAAAACTAGAAATGCAAATCTTCCGTAGTATATTAATATGTATCTCCAACTAACAGCCTGCATCATATACACTGTTGACATTCTAATTATAATTAAATAAGGAATAAGGCAAGTCTTTCTGCAAATATACTTATTATTTTCATCATTCTGCAAGTATTAATATATTAGAACATAAATAAGAAAGTAAAAGCATAATTTTTAGAATGGAGGAATCAAAGATATAATTATATGCAGATGTTTTTAACTGAAAAATTCAAGGCAAAATAACTGAAAAATAGATATTGTACAGTGCCTGGGTACAAATTTAATATATACAAATCATCAGTTTATCTATAAAATTCAATAATCAATTAGAACATAAAAATTAAAAATCACACTTGCCATGATAACTATGCAATATCTAGAAGTAAAAATTCATTTTATAGTATATCTATATATATCTGTAGACATATATCTCAATATATACAACTTTACTAAATAATTCAATAAATGGAGATTACAGTATCATGTTTACAGATAAAATTATTCTGTATGGAAAATATATCCATTCTCGCCAAATTAATCTATGTACTGGCTGTAATTGCAATCAAAATTTCAATGGATTTTTAAATTGACAACATTATTCTTAAGTTGTAATGATAGAATGGACATATTATGATAGACATTTCGAAAAAGGGCTTGCCCAATCAAGTTGAACATATTTAATAAAGAAAAACTAATGAAAACAATACGATATTGTCACTAGAATAGAAAAATAAATCAGTAAAGTTCTTTGAATCTAGAATTAAGATATAACTATTGTGATTCAAAAGGTCTGCATGATATAGTCCTTTCCTTCCCATCCTACCTCATCTTGTTATGCTCTATAGGCACATTGCTTATATGTTGCCTCAGACCTTCATAAATTCTGCTTTCCCTGTCTGGAATATTCTCCTTTCAACTTTCTACATGAGACTTTTTTTCATCCTACAGTTCTCAACTTGAATTATACCTTCTCAATTAGAAATGTCCATGTTATTTTAGAAATATATATATATTTATATATATACACACATATATATTGCAATTATCTATATATAGATGGTGATTAAAAACATGCAGCTGGATATCACTCATGGTGTGTTGTAGAGAGAGAGAGGAACGTAAGAGTATAAGCTCCTTGAAGGAAGGGATTTTTGTTGATTTTAATCACTGTTTCTCCTCAGTCCCTATAATAGTGCTTAACATATGGAAGGTGTTTTAGTCCTTTTATCATTTTCTTCAAAGTAAAAAGTAAGAAATAATTGCAATATATTCAAACTCAAAGTTTACTTAAAATTATACAAGATATAGAGACAAGTTGCTTAATAATGTCACTCAAATTTTAATTGTAGTTCCACTGAATAAATTTTTTTCATTGGGAATGGAGCAATTAATTTTGCTAAGAGACATGTAGGGATTGTTTTATTAGTTTTCACAATGGTTATATACCTCACTAGGTAATAAATATTTATGTATTTATCTTTATTAGTTCCTTCTATTGTGGGTTCAGTGATATATTGATTTCATCACATCTGAAAGTTGGTTGCAACCTATGAGCAAATGCTAAAGAAATTATGAAATATTGTTGAATTACCTTCATGGGGACTTGAGTATATTTCGATTTTTTTTAGGTCTTGAATAGAATGCATTTGGAAGAAAAAATTGGTAATGTTACTAAGACACCTTTATTCATTCATTGTGTTAGCTTTTTATTTAGAAAAAATAAAATGTTATTAGAAAGATAAAATGTGAAAAATCAAAAGTTCCCTTCCAAACATTTTGCCACCCATATTCCTACTCTTCCACTGTCAAATTCATGTCTATTTATTTACCTCTCTATCTACATATTCACCAATTCATCTATTAAATTATTTATTTTTTTTGTAAAATTGGAACCATGATCTATGCACTGTGATTCAGTTCAATTTTTCACATAATAATAAATACAGGAGATGCCTATAATTTCAGTAGTGGTAGACTAGGTAGCCAACCCTCCCACTGATGAATTTCAAAAACCTGAATAATACGTTTAAAAATTTTCCTAAGGGCAAATAAGTAATAATATTATAAAGAATTAATAAACTGAAATCAACAGAAGATGTCAATGCAGTGAGTGAACTACTATAGCTTTAGGTATTTTCCAATCTAGAAAAAAGGAGTTGCACATCTTAGATGTGACTTGGTTGACAGTGAAGGCCAAAGTCAAAGTCCAAGGCCTAGTAAAGAATTGGTGGAGTCTGATGAACAAACACATTCCATTTTAAAGCAAGGAACTCAAAGGACGGCAATCTCACAGTAAGAGTGAACCAAAAATATACCAGCCATAAACCAGATATCCTATGGATTTGCAGCTTGATTCCATGACCTGGGTGGCTCAGGGGAACCTCAAGCCTTGATCCTGGATTAAGGTAGTTCCAGGTCACCTCCCAGAAGCATATTAAAATCCTTTCCAGAAGATACCAAAATCTCAAACCTGAAATATTCATATCATTTATATTTTTTGATTTGATTATATTTTAAAGATATCAGAGAGCTATTGAGTGGAAACAACTATTACTAAATGAAGTGCCAGAGAAGGGAGTCTTTCTGAAGGAGGTGATGATCACCAGCCATTTTCTCTTCTGAGATCATTTGCTGACTATAGGTATGATATGAGGAGAAAATATGAAATAATTTGTTGGTAGTTATGCAAGGCAACATTTTTGAAACCTAAGGAGACTTTAATATGGTGAGTTTTCACCATGGGATTTTGCTGACCTCTGGGACTGCCTGAGAGTGGTTGAGAAACTAGGTCCAAATCTTCTCTGAAAGACATACTGAAATAACTTGTATTCTTGTGGAGCTTAGGAGACAAAGTTTACCTAGAAGGAGTGCACCAGCATCAGATACATAGCTATTCTTCCCATCAAGACATTTTCTGAAATTTGAAGGTAGGGAGTGAGTGTGGGAAGGTACAAAAAGAAAAACAAGAAGGAAAGTATATTCTACATTTGGTGAAAATTTTCTATAAAAATGAAGTCAAGATGTTTATGAACAAAGTGTGGGAGAAATCATTGCTCTGCAATATGAAAATTGAGTTCTTCAGGCTATAACAGTATGACACCATATAGAAGCACAGGACTACAGAAAAATATGTGGAATGCCAGCAAGGGTAAATAAATGTGCAGTTTATAGCAAAAATGTAGAAGAAATATGACAATAGGGCAAAGAATGGGAGAAGCTAAATGAAGTGAAACTTTTGTGTTTTTCTTGCATTACTTGGAAAGTGGTAAAGTGACTTAAGGTAGAATGTAGTAAGTCAAGTATGTATTCTAATCCTTTGAGTAAACCTTTAAAGAATTACATAAGAATGTATAACTAAAATTTAGTTGGGGATGCTAACATGTGTCTCTCAGTAAATTTAGAATGGCAGACAAAACAAATCACTAAAGATACATAAATTTTGAAAAACACAATTAACCTAATTGACATATTTAGAATATTCCACCCACCAACTTCAGAATATACATTGTTTTCCAGTATATAAGCAATATTTGCCAAAATAGATCATATGCTAGACCATAAAGAAAGTCTTGGCAAATTTGTGAGGACTGAAATCACACAGCATATGTTATCTGAAAACAGTGGAATTAAGCCAAGAGTTAACAAGAAAAATATTATTAGAAAATCATCAAATATTCATAAATTAAACAATATACTTCAGAATAACTGATGACACAGTAAATGCAATGAAAATTTAAAATATTTTAAATAAGTGGTTATGAAGTTATTGAATATCAAAATGTATATGACACAGTTATATGCAAGTTAAAATAAATAAGGCCTTAAATGCATATTAAGAAATAAGCAAAATAAATATCAATGATTTAAGTTTCCATCTAAATAAGCTTATAATGGAAGAGCAAATCAAGTTCAATTTATTTAGAAGATAATATATTTTATAGATTTATATAAGACATAAAGTAAATGAAATATTACAGTGAAGTAATTTAACAAAGTGAAAAGACAGTTCATTGAAACAAATGGATATAATTTTTACAATAATGACTAAAAAAAGTGAAATATTAAGAATGAAAATAGGGCAGTTTTACTGATACTCAGACATTAAAATTCTAACATATGATATGTAAATTTTACATCAATAAAGATATTAAAAATAGTGATAACTTTAGATAAATAAATAAGATAAATGAGTTAAAGTCCATATTATCCTGAAAAATATAACTTACCAAAACAGACAAGAAGATATATAAAGTCTGAATAGTGCTATATCAAAGTAGTTGAATTCATTGTTAAATACCTACCCCTAAATACTAAGTCCAAATGGCTTGATTGGTGACTTCTTTCAAGCTTTTAAGTAATAAATAATTCTAATTGGGCATAAACTTGTCAAGGTAATAGATAAGGAAAGAACCCAACAAAAAAGGGCAAAATACTTGGAACAGACAATTCATAAAGAAAGATATACAAATAGCCAATAAGCATCAGAAAAAGTAGTCCACATAAGTCATTAAGAAATTAAAACCACAGTGGGATAGCATTATCACCTACTAGAATGACTATAATTATAAAGACTTAATACCAAGTTGGAAGAAATGCATTTGTCAGAAGAAGCAGTAAGAGTCCATCCAAAACCCACAGAAAATTTGGGAGATCTAACCTGGTAAAACTTCTGTGAACAATGGTAAACCACTGGAGGATTTTGATGAGGGAACTAACATAATTAATTAATTAATCATGTTAACAAAGTAAATGAGAAAAATAAGATGATTTTAATATATGCAGAAAATATTTTAGTAAAAATTAATATTCATGTGGGGTAAAAACTATTAGAATAGTAGGAATAGAAGAAAAATTCTTCAATTTAATTTAAAAGTATCTGTGTAAAAGAAACTAGAGCAACACATCACACTTGATCAGAATTATTATTGAAATGAAAAGTAATATACCTTGAGAATATACTACATATCCACTAGAATAGCAAAACAAAGAAGAAAACAAAAACCTCAAAATATCAAATGATGACAAGGATTACTAGGTATTAGTACAACCAATTTGAAAACCCTTGGACATTATCTGTAAAACTGAACATATGCATATCCTGTGCCCAAACAATTCTACTTCTAGGCACATATCTAAAAGAAATGCATACATTTGTGTGCTGAATATAGACAAATGTTTACAATGACATTTGTAGTAACCATGAAGTTGAAAACTACAAATGACTGTCTGGGGTGGAATGGATAAATTGTGGAGTATTTCAAACAGTGAAATACACAGTGGGCAGGAACAAACTACTGCTTCATGTTTTGGATGAATCCCACAGATATAATGTTGAATAAAAGAAAACAAACACAGAAGAATAGAAGCCATAAGAGTAGTTACCTTTATTGGCAGTAGTGACTGAGAGTTTTTGCCCTGGGTAGGAGTAACACGTAGGAGTGGACAAAGGAAGAAAGTTTTATATCTTATTTAGAATGGTGATTATACTGCGGTGCTCACTTTGTGGCAACTCTTAAGAGCTGATAACTTAGGATGTGTGTGTGTGTGTGTGTGTGTGTGTGTGTGTGTGTGTGTGTATGCATGTATGTGTGTATAAATATATATAATTTAATTCCTGAAACTAAGAAGGTGTGAATGTTTTCTTACATGGAGAATTGAATCAGGATGGTCAACGCTAACATATATCTTTAAAAATTGTTGGACTTTAAAGAAAGAAACTTTTGCTTTGGGAATTTAGACAAAAAGATTGATACAAAGAGAAAAACATCAGATTGGTGTCAGTCTTATTCACAGAGGAGCTTATGCCAGAAACAGTGACACAAGAGCTTCAAGACCACCCAGGAAAGCACTTAAAAGCCAAGGATTTTATATCCAACCAAGTTGTCTTTCAGTTATAAGAGCTACAAACAAGCAGTTTTGAATACACAGAAACTCAAAGAATCATGTTTTTATGAGGAATTCTTAAGGGAGTTAGGAGTGGATGTTCTTTGGGCAAAATAAAAAGGGATAATTAGGAAAATTTCAACAGTAGGACTTATGGAAGTTATCAAATAAATTTAACTGTAGAGCTGAAGTCTAAACTAAAGATGCAGAGGCCTCATCTTGTGATTCTTAATCAGATTTAGCCACCAGTTGTATTTCAGTTAATTTACAGGGATAACTATTGTTATGTTTACTTTATTCTTTAATTTTTATTGGACTATAGTTGATTTACAATGTTGTGTTTCTGCTATACAGTAAAGTGAATCAGTTATACATATATCCACTCTTTTTTATATTCTATTCCCATATAGGTCATTAGAGAGTGTTGAGTAGAGTTCCCTGTGCTATACAGAAGGTTCCTCTTTTTATACAGCAGGTTCTTATTAGTTATCTATTTTATACACATTAGTGGACATATGTCAATCCCAAGTCTACAAATTCATCCTACTACCATCACCACCTCCCCCACCCCAACTTTTCTCCTTTGGTGTCCATATGTTTGTTCTCTACATCTGTGTCTCTATTTCTGCCTTGCAAAACAGTTCATCTGTACCATTTTTCTAGATTCCACATATATGGATTAATATACGATATTTATTTTTCTCTTTCTGACTTACTTCACTCTGTATGACAGTCTCTAGGTCCATCCACGTCTCTACAAATGACCCAATTTCGTTCCTTTTTATGGCTGAGTAATATTCCATTGTATATATGTACCACATCTTCTTAATCCATTTGTCTGTCGATGGGCATTTAGGTTTCTTCCATGACCTGGCAATTGTAAGTAGTGCTGCGATGAACATTGGGGTGCATGTGTCTTCTGAATTACGGTTTTCTCTTGGCATATGCCCAGTAGTGGGATTGCTGGGTTGTATGGTAATTCTATTTTTAGTTTTTCATGGAACCTCCATACTGTTTTCCATAGTGGCTGTATCAATTTAAATTCCCGCAGACAGTGCAAGAGTGTTCCCTTTTCTCCACACACTCTCCAGCATTTGTTGTTTGTAGATTTTCTGATGATGCCCATCCTAACTGGTGTGAGCTGATACCTCATTGTAGTTTTGATTTGCATTTCTCTAATAATTAGTGATGTTGAATAGCTTTTCATATGTTTGTTGGCGATCTGTATGTCTTCTTTGGAGAAATGTCTCTTTAGGTCTTCTGCCCATTTTTAAATTGGGTTTAAAGTAATTATCAATATGCACGTTCCTATTACCATTTTCTTAATTGTTATGGGTTTGTTTTTGTAGGTCCTTTCCTTCTCTTGTGTTTCCCACTTAGAGAAGTTCCTTTAGCATTTGTTGTAGAGCTGGTTTTGTGGTGCTGAATTCTCTTAGCTTTTTATTGTCTGTAAAGCTTTTGATTTCTTTGTCAAATCTGAGTGAGATCCTTGGTGGGTAGAGTAATCTTTGTTGTAGGTTCTTCCCTTTTTTCACTTTAAATATATCATGCCACTCCCTTCTGGCCTGTAGAGCTTCTGCTGATAAATCAGCTGTTAACCTTATGGGAGTTCCCTTTTACTTTATTTGTCATTTTTCCCTTGTTGCTTACAATAATTTGTCTTTAATTTTTGTCAGTTTGATTACTGTGTGTCTTGGAGTGTTTCTCCTTGGTTTATCCTATATGGGGCTCTCTGTGCTTCCTGGACATGGGTGGCTATTTCCTCATCCATGTTAGGGAAGTTTTTGACTATAATCTCCTCAAATATTTTCTCCGGTTCTTTCTCGCTCTCTTCTCCTTCTGGGACCCCTATAATATGAATGTTGTTGTGTTTAATGTTGTCCCAGAGGTCTCTTAGGCTGTCTTCATTTCTTTTCATTCTTTTTTCTTTATTCTGTTCCACAGCAGTGAATTCCACCATTCTGTCTTCCAGGTCACTTATCTATTCTTCTGCCTCAGTTATTCTGCTATTGATTCCTTCTAGTGTGTTTTTCATTTTGGTCATTGTATTGTTCATCTCTGTTTGTTTGTTTTTTAATTCTTCTAGGTGTTTGTTCTTTAATTCTTCTATGTCTTTGTTAAACATTTCTTGCATCTTCTCAATCTTTGCCTCCATAATTTTTCCGAGGTCCTGAATCATCTTCACTATCATTATTCTGAATTCCTTTTCTGGAAAGTTGCCTATCTCCACTTTATTTAGTTGTTTTTCTTGGGTTTTATCTCGTTCCTTCATCTGGTACATAGTCCTCTGCCTTTTCATGTTTATCTTTCTGTGAATGTGGTTTTCATTCCACAGGCTGCAGGATTGTAGTTCTTCTTGCTTCTGCTGCCTGCCTTCTGGTGGATGAGGCTATCTAAGAGGCTTGTGCAAACTTCCTGATGGGTTAGACTGGTGGTGGGTAGAGCTGGCTGTTGCTCTGGTGAGCAGAGCTGAGTAAAACTTTAATCTGCTTGTCTGCTGATGGGTGCAGCTGAGTTCTCTCCCTGTTGTTTGCTTGGCCTGAGGTGACCCAGCACTGGAAGCTACAGGGTCTTTGGTGGGGCTTATCGTGGTCTCTGGAAGGGCTTATGTCAGGGAGTACTTCCCAGACCTTCTGCTGCCAGTGTCCTTGTCCCCATGGTGAGCCACAGCCATGCCCCACCTCTGCAGGAGACCCTCCAACACTAGCCAGTAGGTCTGGTTCAGTCTCCCCTGGGGTCACTGCTCCTTCCCCTGGGTCCCAATGCGCACACTACTTTGTGTGTGCCGTCCAAGAGTGGAGTCTCTGTTTCTCCCAGTCCTGTCAAAGTCCTGCAGTCAAATCCTGCTAGCCTTCAAAGTCTGATTCTCTGGGAATTCCTCCTCCCTTTGCCAGACTGCAAGGTTGGGAAGCCTGACGTGGGGCTCAGAACCTTCACTCCAGTGCATGGACTTCTGTGGTATAATTGTTCTCCAGTTTGTGAGTCACCCACCCAGTGGTTATGGGATTTAATTTTATTGTGATTGTGCCCCTCCTACCATCTCACTGTGGCTTTTCCTTTGTCTTTGGATGTGGGGTTGGTGAGTTCCAGTGTTTTCCTGTCAATTATTGTTCAGCAGTTAGTTGCGATTCTGGTATTCTTGCAAGAGGGTGTGAGCACACCTCCTTCTGCTCTGCCATCTTGAACAAATCTGTTTACTTTATAACTGAACACTTTTAGACAGATCTCATTGGAATAAATGTACCAAGTCAAGTATGAAGCTGTTTTTCATTAACTTAGACTAATGTTGACATTTTATGTTATTTAAAATGGAAATTTAAGTTAATATCTCTGTTGTAGTCTACATGCATTTTTCCCCTGGAAATAAATTTGGAAAAGATTGAGTAGCAGAAACAAAGAGAGAATTTATGAGATCTGAAGTTTGTTACTCTGTTTAGAATTCAGGCTTCTTACTCCCTACATGATGGTTTATCTTAACATCTTTTAATATGTAGCTAGATATTGTTGGGTGTGGCATTTGTTCATTACTGTTTATAACACGTGTGCTTTTACTTTTGCAGTGAGATTTATATCTATGAGACATTAAAATAATCCTTTATATTTATAAAGCACACATTTTCTTTTTAAACCCTCTCCTTTGCCTTAGGAGACAGATCCAAAACAATATTGCTATAATTTAGGTCAAAGAGTTTTCTTCCTGTGTTATCTTCTAGGAGTTTTATGGTTTCTTACATATGTTTTCTTATGGTTAATTATGGTTTTAGCTCTTACATTTAGTTCTTTAATCCAGTTTTATTTTATTATTATTATTTTTTGTGTGGTACATGGGCCTCTCACTGTTGTGTCCTCTCCCATTGTGGAGCACAGGCTCCATATGCACAGGCTCAGTGGCCATGGCTCACGGGCCTAGCCGCTCCGTGGCATGTGGGATCTTCCCAGACCGGGGCATGAACCCACGTCCCCTGCATCAGCAGGCGGACTCTCAACCACTGCGCCACCAGGGAAGCCCTGAGTTTATTTTTTATATGGTATTAGAGAATGTTCTAATTTCATTATTTTTCATGTAGCAGTCCAGTTTTCCCAGCATCACTTATTGAAGAGACTGTCTTTTCCCCATTGCATATTGTTGTCTCCTTTGTCATAGATTAATTGATCATATGTGCATGGGCTTATTTCTAGGATCTCCATTCTGTTCCATTGATCTATGTGTATGGTTTTTTTTTGGTGCCAGTTCCATACTGTTTTGATGGCTGTAGCTTTGTAGTATAGTCTGAAGTCAGGGAGCATGAAACCTCTAGCTCTGTTCTTCTTTCTCTCAATTGCTTTTGCTATTTGGGATCTTTTGTGTTTCCATACAAATTTTAGAATTATTCTAGTTTAGTGAAAAATGCCATTGGTATTTTGATAGGAATTGCACTTTTTCCTTTTTCAAGTGAGAGATAATTGACACATAACATTGTATTTTTTTAGCTGTACAACATAATGATTTGACATATGTATATATAGTGAAATGATTACCAGAATAAGTTCAGTGAATATCAATCAGTATACATAGTTGTAATTTTTTTCTTGTGATGAAAACTTTTAAGATCTACTTTCTTAACCTCTTTCAAGTATAAAATACAGTATTATTAGCTATAGTCATCAAAACCATCATGTTCTCACAGAGAAGAGGTCAAAAGGATCCCTTCATGTCTCCAGTAGGGGGAGAGAAAGAGCAATTCTTGTGAAATACTACCAGAGCCTTCTCCATTAAAAAGGCCTACAATCCAGAGAGAAAGATTATAACCTGAGAATTTTATCTAACTTGGGGGAAAGGTGTTTCCCAAACTCCAGCTTACTCTAATCTTTCTGTATCTCCAAAGTAGGAGGAGGCAAGGGAAGTAAGAAACACCTGTGGAGATCATAGCACAGGGAAACATGTCTAATGAGACTAAAATTTAGGGAATTTGAGAGCCAGATGGCAGAATAGGAGCTCTCCTGCTGATATTCTCCCTCAGCAATAATAATTTATCGGCCGTCTATGGACAAAAATGCCTTCGTGGGAGGTTTGGGGTCCAGGTAGGAGACTGTGAAACCTCAGTGGAGACCAAGACCAAGAAAGGCCATTTTAAGAAGTCAGGCCTACATTCAGGTGGCTGACTTGTCAACAGTGGTCCTGACTACAGACCCATAAACAGCTCCACACTCCTGTAGACTCAACTATAGCCAACCCCTTCCCTCACTGTTTGACTTTGGTCTTGTCACCAGCACGATACACCAGGGCCTTAAAAAGAGTCACACCTGGGTCTCAGGTAACAGACCCACAGACTTCAGCCCTTAGTCCTGAAATAGTCCCTCTTGGCAGCAGTCCAGGAGGCCTTGGAGACAAGCCCACCAAACTAATTCTGACAGTATATTTTGAAACAGTACTGTAACTGGGCTCCAACCCCTCTCAGCTGTCGTTCATGAGTAGTCCTGCCAGCCCAGGGACACAGTGGAAGACATTCCCATTTACCCCTCTGGAGATCCTGTAATGGCCTTATATTCAGCTCTAACCCCTCCCAGCCATAGTCTGCAAGCTGCTCTGCCAGGAAGAATACCACATGAGACATGCCTGTCAGTGCCTACAGAGACAGGCTAGCCAACGTTAGTGTGACAGTAGATCTTGAAACAACTCTGTGACTCATCTTCAGCCCCTCCCCACAGTGGTTTGGAAGCAGTGCCACCAAACCCAGGAGCACTGGGTGACATGCCTACTAGTTCCCCTGGAGGCAGACCAGATAAACTTGGTCTGAAGAAGTTCTGTGACTCAGATCCAATCTTTCTCAGCACAGTCCATGAGCAGTTATGGGAATCTTGCATGAAATGACTACACCAGCAGCACTAATTCCATGAAAAGTTATGCACAACCAAAGACCTACCAGGAGACACATAACCATAAAAACTATAAAAATATATTAGACTTCATCAAAATTAAAATGTTCTCATGAAAATGGAAAATCAAGCTATATGAATTTAATATAAAAATTCATTAATATATATTTAATGTCATTTATTACATAAATACATGTATGAGAGAGAAGAGTAGAGGGCTTTCAATATAATGTAGTGGAGTAAAGGTCTTTCATACAGAATATATAATAAAGTCTTAAAATTCAGTTAAGAAGACAAACAACATGATTAAAATAGACAAAAGTTTTGAGCACTCAGTACACCAAAGAATGACCATTAAGCAGAGAGGTACTCTACATATTTACTCATCACAGAAATGCAACTAAACCACAATGAAATATGACTACACACTCACTAGAAAGGCTAAAATTAAAGACTGACAACTTCAAATGTTGGCCAAGATATGGAGCAACTGGAACTCACGTACATTGTTGTGTAAAATGATATAATGACTTTGTAAAATGGGTGGTTTATTATTACATGAAACAAACCTACTCTATGACCAAATAATTCCACACCTGGGAATTTATCCAAAAGGAAGGACAGTATTCATCCACAAAAACATTTTACAGGACTTTTTGTAATAACTTTATTCATAATAGCCTAAAATTGGAAATAACACAATATGTCCATAAAGAATCAATATACAAATTGTGTTATATCCACACAATTAAATTTACTGTGTAATTTCAAAAATGATACATGGGCAAGCACAAAAATCTGGATTAATTTTATAATAACTTAGTAAGAAAAAGAGGTCAGTCATAAAAAATCAATATAGTATTATTTTATTTATATGGAGCTCAAAAGCAACCAAAATGAATATAAGATAATAGAAATAAGGAAAGTGGCTGTTTATGTGGTGGCAGTGGTGATTGCCTGGAATGGGGGAAAAAAGTAATTTTCTGGAGTAAAGAAAATTGTTTTTCTTTTGATTGGATAGCTGTTTACATGTGTGAATACATTTGGCAAAATTCATCAAACTGCTATCTTAAAATCTTGGCATTTAAATGTATGTAAAATTTACCTTGATTTAGTAAAATATACAACATAAAATTTACCATTTAACCATTTTTAGCTGTACAGATTAGTGGCATTAAGTACAGTCATATTGGTGTGCAAACATCACCACCATCCATCTCCAGAATTTTTTCATCTTCCCAGATGTAAATTCTGTACCCATTAAAACTAACTCCTCATTCACTAATGCTCCTGCCCCAGTCCCCGACAATGACCATTCTACTACTACTCTAGGTACCTTATATAACTGCAATCACACAATATTTGTCCTTTTGTGTCTCGCTTATTTCAATTTGTTTTCATGGTTCATCCATGTTGTAGCATATGTCAGAATTACGTTCCTTTATAAGGCTGAATAATACTCCACTGTATGTATATATCACCTGTTATTTATCCATTCATCCATCAATGGATATTTCGGTTGTTTCCACCTCATGGCTATTAAGAATGATGATGCTTAAGCATTAGTATATAAATATCTGTTCACATCTCTGTTTTCAGTATTTTGGGATATATATGCAGAAGTGGAATTTCTGGATCATATGGCAATTATATGCTTATTTTTTGAATAACTTAATCATGAAACACTCCTTTTTATATGCTGTTGAATTCTGTTTGGTAGTACCTTGTTAAAAATTTTGTATCCCTATTCATAAGTGATATAGGTCTGTAGTTTTCTCTTCTTATACTGCCAGTTTATTTGAATCCAGTATCAGGGTAATTCTAGCATTATAGAATGAATTAGGGAGTGTTCCCTTCTTTTCAATATTTTGAATATTAGATATTTTGAATATTTGGAAGAGTTCAAGAATAACTGGTGTTAATGTTTCTTTACATGTTTAGTAGAAATCAGCAGTGAATCCATCTGGTCATGGACTGTTCTTTGTTGGGAAGTTTTTGCTACTCATTAGCTCTCCTTACTAGTTATAAGTTTACTCAGATTTTATATTTCTTTATTTTTCAATTCTGATAGGTTGCATGTTTCTAGAAATTTGTCCATTTCATCTAAGTGATGAAATTTTTGGCATATAATTGTTCATAGTTCTTGTGTATAATTTTTAATTCTATACAATTGGTAGTAATATCCCCTTTTTCATTTCTGGTTTTAGTTATTTGCATCTTCTCTAATATGTTTAGTCAATCCAGCTGAAGCTTTGTCAATTTTGTCAAACTTGTTGAAGAACCAACTCTTACTCTTGTTAATTTTCTCTACTGCTTTTGTATTCTCTATTTTGTTGATCTCTTTTCTAATTTTACTATTTCCTTCTTGCTGCTAACCTTGGATTTGGTTTGTTCTTTTCCTGGTTCCTTAAAGCATAAAGTTAGTTAATTTGAGATCATTCTTCATATTTAATATAGCTTTTAATGATATAAATTTCTTTCATGGCAGTGTTTTTCCTACACCCCATAAGTTTTGGAATGTTGCATTTTCATTAGTGTCAAGATATTTTCTAATCTCTTGTGATTTCTTCTTTGACATATTGGTTGTTTAATAGTGTGTTGTTTAATTTCCACATATTTGTACATTTTCTAGTTTTCTTTCTCCTATTGATTTCTAGTTTCATTCCATTTTGATCAGAAAAAGATACTGTGTATTATTTTAATCTTTTAAAATTTATGAAAACCTGTTTTGTGGACTAAGACATAGATTTTCCTGGAGAATGATCCATGTGTACTTGAGAAAAATGTCTATTCTGCTTTGGGATGGAGTGTTCTATATATATCTGTTAGGCTAATTGGTCTATTGTGTTGTTAATGTTATCTCTTTCCTAATATATCTTCTCTCTGGCTGTTGTATTCATTATTGAAAGTGGTGTACTAAAGTCCCCTACTATTATTGTAAAGGTTTCTATTTCTTGCTTCAAATTTGTCATATATTTAGGAGCCCTTATGTTCAGTGCATATATCAATATTATTATAACTGTTATAGCTTGTTAAGTTAACCTGTTATCATCATATAATGTCCTTCTTTGAGTCTTTTAACAGTTTTTGATATCAAGTATATTTGTCTGATATGAATATATCCATTCCTGCTCTCTTTTGGTTACTATTTGCAAAGAATATGTTTTTCCATTCTGTTACTTTCAACTTACATTTTATATCTAAAAGTGATTTTGTCTAAAGTGCACCTCTTGTATACAGCATATTGTTAAATAATGCTTTTAAAAATCCCTTCTGTCAGTCTATGTCTTTTGATTAGGGAGTTTAATTCATTGACATTTAAAGTAATTACTGATGGGAAGAACTATTGCTGTTTTGTTATTTATTTTCTGTATGTTTTACAGCACTTTGTCCCTCATGTCTTGCCTTACTACTTTTCCTTGTGTTTAGTTGATTTTTTTTTTTTTTTGTAATAACACATTTTGATTCCCTTTTGTGAGTATTGTATAGATATTTTCTCTGTGGCTACTATGGGGGATTACATAAAACATCCTAAGGTTATATCAATCTATTTTAAATTTATGCCAACTTAACTTCAATCACATACAAGCACTACTCCTCTGCCTTTTCCCACTTTACATTATTGATGTCACAAATTACATATTTATATATCATGTACCCATCAATATAGATTTGTAATTATTTGTATATTTATTTCTTCATATAATCTTTGCTTTTTTCTTTCTCTCTTCTCCTGGGAATACCATAATGTATATATTGGTCTTCTTGATAGTGTCCAATAAGTCCCTTAGAATTTTTTGACTTTTCTTCAATCTTTATTTTTCTTTTTGCCCCTCAGACTCAATAATTTCAAATGTCCTGTCTTCAAGTACATTATTATTTCTTCTGCCTGTTTCAGTCTACTCTTGATCCCCACTGGTGAATTTTTCAATTGAGTTATTGTGTATTTCTATACCAGAATATCTATTTGGTTTCTTTTTATAATTTCTATCTCTTTGTTAATATTTTTATTTTGTTCACATATAGTTTGCCTGATTTCCTCTAGTTCTTTGTCCATTTTTTCTTTATATTTTTTAGTATGTTTAAGAAAATTATTTTATAACTGTTGTCTAGTATGTCTGATGCTTGTGTTTCTTCAAGGATAATTACTGCCATGTTAATTTCTTCATCTGAATGTGCTATGTTTTCTTGTTTATTTATATGCCTTCTGGATTTTGTTGTTGTTGCAAATTGTCTATGTTAAATAATCATCCACTTCCCTCAGACATTGCAGACTGGATCTCTACTGGGAAAGACCTTCACCAATTAGCAGATCATGTTCTGAAACTTGGGATCAGCCTGGTATAAAGGCTTAAGGTCTTCTCAAGTCTTCTCTGGTCATGCATCTTGTCTGGTCCCATGTGTGGCATTTTTGATTACCTTGTGTCCATGACTGCTTTGAATGTCTTAGTTTTGCAAAGAGTCTCACCTCAGCTTTTCCTTGGTGCTTTTGATGTTCTACTGTATTCCTCTACCTGAAATCTCTTGCCCCAGGTTTCACTGATCTGTAGTCCCGCTGCATCTTACATAAACCATGACTGCTACTTTCTGCAGCTTTTCTGACCTGAGATCTAAACTATGCTGTTACTCCTCATCTGACCTCTGATACAGGCAAACTAGAGACCAGTCCCTTAGGCAGCCACTAAACAGGGTAGAAAATTGCAAATAAGGTCTTCTATGCTAACTCTGCTTTGGAGAGGGAATTAGAAAGTGGGCTGCTCCCACAGAGGGACCAGAGACCTACATAGAGGTTTTGAAGGACCTCCTGGGGAGGCAGAGGTTGGCTGTGACTCACAGTGGGGGCAAGGACACTGACAGGAGACCCCAGGAAAATATAATTATTATTTTTAATATAATTATAAATATAATTTTATGATTTTGTTTATGTTTTATTCTGTTATTTTTTATTATTTGTTTTAATTTTTATTTAGTCTTAAATTTTTTATATTTCTATTTCTACATTACTATTTTGTTGTTCTGTTTTTCCTTTTTCTTTCTGTTGCTCGATTTTGTTTTTATCTTTTTATTCCTTTGTTCTATTCTTATATTTTTAACTCTTTTAAACATCACTTTTGTGTGTTTATTTTCTTTGCTTATTCCTTCAGTTTGCATTCTGCTTTTATTTTTTATTTTTTGTTTTGTTTTAAATTCTTTCATTTCATTGGGATTCTTTTTTCATCTATTTCTCTTGCTTTTTGTTTTCTGTATTTTTCTTTTTTTTCTTATTTTGTATGTGTGTGTGTTGGTTTTTTATCTTTGTTTTTGCTTGGTTTTGCTTTTATCATTTGTCTGGAGTTTTGTTGTCTGTTCATTTGTTTCTTTGTTTTTAATTGTTGCTCTTTGCTTGTTTTTGTATTTGTGATTTGTCTTGGGATTTCTATGTCTGTTTGTTTTCATTTCTTTCTTCCCACCTTTTTTTCCTTTTCTTTTTCCTTTTTTGCACAGCCATGTGGTTTGTGGGGTCTTTATTCCTAGGCCAGGGGTCAGACCTGAGCCTTCGGGGTGGGAGTGCTGAGTCTAGGAGGCTGGAATGTCAGACAATTCCTGGACCCAGGGAATATTAAAGGTGAGAGGCCTTCTGAAGGTCTCCATCTCAGTTCCAAGACCCAGGTCCACTCAACTGCCTGCAGGCTCCAGTGCTGAATGCCCCATGCCAAACAACAAGCAAGACAGGAACACAAACCCACACATCAGCAGACAGGCTTCTTAAAGTTGTACTAAGCCCACAGACATCCCCAAACACACAACCTGACACAGCCCTGCCCATCAGAGGGAAAAGATCCAGTTCCACCCACAAGAATGCAGGCACCAGTCACTCCCACAAGGAAGCCTACACAACCACTGGACCAACCTCACCCACTGGGGGCAGACCTCAGAAGCAAAAGGAACTACGACTCTGCAGGCTGCAGAAAGGAGACCTCAAACACAGTAAGATAGACAAATATGCTGAAGAAGAAGAAGCAAGGTGAAACCCCACAAGGCCAAATAAAGGAAGAGGAAATAGGAAATCTACCTGAAAAAGAATTCAGAGTAATGATAATAAAGATGATACAAATTCTTGGAAATAGAATGTAGAAAATAAAAGAAACGTTTAACAAGGACCTAGAAGATCTAAAGAACAAATAAACAGTGATGAACAACGCAATAACTGAAATTAAAAATACGCTAGAAGGAATCAATACTAGAATAATTGAGGCAGAAGAATTGGATAAGTGAGCTGGAAGATAGAATGGAGGAAATAACTGCCACAGAGCAGAATAAAGATAAAAGAATGAAAAGAATAGAGGACAGTCACAGAGACATCTGGGACAACATTAAAAGCACCAACATTTGAATTATAGGCATTCCAGAAGAAGAAGATAAAGAGAAAGGATCTGAGAAAATATTAGAATAAATTATAGTCAAACACATCCCTAACATGGGAAGGGAAATAGTCAAGTCCAGGAAGCACAGAGAGTCCCATACAGGATAAACCCAAGGAGAAACACACCAAGACAAATATTAATCAAACTATCAAAAATTAAATACAAAGAAAAAATAGTAAAAGCAGCAAAGGAAAAGCACAAAATAACATACAAGGGAATCCCTATAGGGTTATCAGCTAATCTTTCAGCAAAATCTCTACAGGCCAGAAAGGATTGGCAGGATATATTTAAAGCAATGAAAGGGAAAAAACTACAACCAAGATTACTCAACCCAGCAAGACTCTCATTCAGATTTGATGGAGAAATCAAAAGCTTTACAGACAAGCAAAAGATAAGAGAATTCAGCACCATCAGACCAGGTTTGCGACAAATGCTGAAAGAAATTCTCTAGCCAGGAAACAAGACAAGGAAAAGACCTACAAAAACAAACCCCAAAGAATTAAGAAAATGGTAATAGTAACATACACATAGATAATCACCTTAAATGTAAATAGATTAAATGCTCCAACCAAAAAACACAGACTGGCTGAATGGATACAAAAACAAGACCTGTATATATGTTGTCTAAAAAGACCCACTTCAGACCTAAGGACATATACAGACTGAAAGTTAGGGGATGGAAAAAGATATTCCATGCAAATGGAAATCAAAAGAAAGCTGGAGTAGCAATACTCATATCAGACAAACTAGACTTTAAAATAAAGATTGTTACAAGAGACAAGGAAGGATACTACATAATGATCAAGGGATCAGTGTAAGAAGAAGATATAACAATTGTAAGTATTTATACACCCAACATATGAGCACCTCAATACATAAGGCAAATGCTCACAGCCATAAAAGGGGAAATCGACAGTAACACAATAATAGTGGGGGATTTTAACACTCCACTTACACCAATGGATAGATCATCCAGACAGAAAATTAATAAGGAACACAAACCTTAAATGACACATTAGACCAGATAGACTTAATTGATATTTATAGGACATTCCATCCAAAAGCATCAGAATGTACTTTCTTCTCAAGTGCTCATGGAACATTCTCCAGGATAGATTATATCTTGGGTCACAAATCAAGCCTTGGTAAATTTAAGAAAATTGAAATCATATCAAATATCTTTTCTAACCATGACACTATGAGGTTAGAAATGAATTACAGGAAAAAAACTGTAAAAAACAAAAACGTGGAGGCTAAACAATATGCTACAAAATAACCCAGAGATCACTGAGGAAAACAAAAAATACCTACAAACAAATGACAATGAAAACACGATGACCCAAAACTTATGGGTTGAAGCAAAAGCACTTCTAAGAGGGAAGTTTATAACAGTACAATCCTATCTCAAGAAACAAGAAAAAAATCTCAAATAAACAACATAATTTATACCTAAAGCAGCTAGAAAAAGAAGAATATACAAAACCCAAACTTGGTAAAAGGAAACAGATCATAAAAAGCAGAGCAGAAATAAATGAAACAGAAATGAAAAAAACAGTAGTAAAGATCAATAAAATGAAAAGCTGGTTCTTTGAGAAGATAAATTGATAAACCTTTAGCCAGACTCATCAAGGAAAAAAGGGAGAGGACACAATTCAATAAAATTATAAATGAAAAAGGAAAAATTACAACTGACACTGAAGAAATACAAAGCATCATAAGACACTACTACAAGCAACTATGTGCCAATAAAATGGACAACCTGCAGGAAATGGACACATTCTTATAAAGGTACAACCTTCCTAGATGGAACCAGGAAGAAATAGAAAATACGAACAGACCAATCACAAGTAATGAAACAGGCATTGTGATTAAAATTCTTCCAACAAACAAGAGTCCAGGACCAAATGGCTACACAGGTGAATTCTATCAAACATTTAGAGAAGAGCTAACACCCATCCTTCTCAAACTCTTCCAAAAATTTGCAGAGGGAGGAACACTCCCAACCTCATTTTATGAGGCCACCATCACCCTGATACCAAAACCAGACAAAGATCACACACACACACACACACACACACACACACACACACATTACAGGCAATATCACTGATGGACACAGACACAAAAATCATCAATAAAATATTAGCAAACTGAATTTAACAACACATTAAAAGGATCATACGTCATGATCAAGTGGGATTGATCCAAGAGTTGCAAGTATTCTTTAATATACCCAAATCAATGTAATACACCATATTAACAAATTGAAGAATAAAAACCATATGATCATCTCAATAGATGCAGAAAAAGCTTTTGACAAAATTTAACACCCATTTATGATAAAAACTCTCCAGAAAGTGGGCATAGAGGGAACCTACCTCAACATAACAAAGGCCATATATGACAAACCCACAGCAAACATTATTCTTGATGGTGAAAAATTTAACACATTTCCTCTAAAAGCAGGAACAAGACAAGGGTACCCACTTTCCCCATTATTATTCAACAAGTTTTGGAAGTCCTAGCCATGATAATCGGGGAATAAAAAGAAATAAAAGGGGTCCAAATTGTAAAAGAAGTAGTAAAACTGTCACTGTTTTTAAATGACATGATACTATATGTAGAAAATCCTAAAGATGCCACTAGAAAAAGACTAAGGCTAATGAATGAATTTAGTAATGTCACAGGATACAAAATTAATGCACCCAAATCTCTTGCATTCCTATACAGTAACAATAAAAGATCAGAAAGAGAAATTAAGGAAACAATCCCCTTTACCAGTGCAGCAAAAAGAATAAAATACCTAAGAACAGACCTACCTAAGGAGGCAAAAGACCTGTACACAGAAAATATAAGATACTGATGAAAGAAATCAAAGATGACACAAACAGATGGATAGATATATCATGTTCTTGGATTGGAAGAATCAACATTGTGAAAATGACTATACTACCTAAAGCAATCTATAGACTCAATGCAATCCCTATCAAAATACCAATGGCATTTTTCACAGAAGTAGAACAAAAACATTTATATTTTGTATGGAAACACAAAAGACCTCGAATAGCAAAAGCAATCTTGAGAAACAAAAATGGAGCTGGAGGAATGAGGCACCCAGACTTCAGACTATACTACAAAGCTACACTAATCAAGACAGTATGGTACTGGCACAAAAACAGAAATATAGATCAATGGAACAGGATAGAAAGCACAGAGATAAACCCATGCATGTATGGTCACCTAACCTATGACAAAGGAGGCCAGAATATACAGTGGAGCAAAAGCAGCCTCTTCAATATGTGGTGCTGAAAAAACTGGACACACCTACATGTAAAGAATGAAATTAGAACTCTACCTAATAAAGAATGAAATTAGAACTCTCCCTAACACCATACACAAAAATAAACTCAAAATGGATTAAAGACCTAAATGCAAGGCTAGACACTAAAACTCTTAGAGGAAAACTTAGGCAGAACACTATAAATCACAGCAAGATCCTTTTAGACCCACCTCTTAGAGTAATGAGAATAAAAACAGAAATAAACAAATGGGACCTAATTAAACTTAAAAGCTTTTTCACAACACAGCAAACCATAAACAAGATGAAAATTCAACCCTCAGAATGGGCAAAAGTATTTGCAAACAAAGCAACTGACAAAGAATTAATCTCCAAAATATACAAAGAGCTCATGCAGCTCAATTTCAAAAAAGAAGACAACCCAAGCCAAAAATGGGCTGAAGACCGAAATAGATATTTCTCCAAAGAAGACATACAGATGGTCAACAAACACATGAAAAAAATGTTCAACATCACTAATTATTAGAGAATTGCAAATCAAAACTACAATCAGATATCACCTCACAGCAGTCAGAATGGCCATCATCACAGAATCTACAAACAATAAGTGCAGGAGAGGGTGTGGAGCAAAGGGAACCCTCTTGCACTGTTGGTGGGAATGTAAATTGATACAGCCACTATGGAGAACAGTATGGAGGTTCCTTTCAAACTAAAAATATAACTACTATATCACCCAGCAATCCCACTACTGGTCATATACCCTGAGAAAACCATAATTCAAAAAGAGCCATGTACCACAATGTTCACTGCAGCTCTCTTTACAATAGCCAGGACATGGAAGCAACCTAAGTGTCCATTGGCAGATGAATGAATAAAAAAGATGTGTTACATGTATACAATTAAATATTACTCAGCCATAAAAGGAACAAAATTTGGTCATTTGTAGAGACGTGGATGGACCTAGTAACTGTCATACAGAGTGAAGTATTTCAGAAGTAGAAAAACAAATATCATATATTAATGCATATATGTGGAATCTGAAAACATTGGTATAGAAGTTCTTATTTACAATGCAGAAATAGAGACACAGTTGTAGAGAAAAAATTTATAGATACCAAGGGGAGTGGAATGAATTGGGAAATTAGGATTGACATATATACTTTTGTTACTATGTGTAAAATAGATAACTAATGAGAACCTACTGAATAGCACAGGGAACTCTAGTTAGTGCTCTGTGGCGACCTAAATGGGAAGGAAATCCAAAAAAGAGGGGTTATACATATATGTATAGCTGATTCACTTTGCTTTACAGTAGCAAGTAACACAACACTGTAATGCAAATGTACTCCAATATTTTTTTTTTTAATAAGAGAAAGGAAATTGGGTTTCTGCTTCCTACTGACTGTGTTCCCCTGTGCTGGGGATAGCAAGGGGCAAGGGCCAATAAAAAGCCAGAAACTTTCCCACAATCTTGAATATGGCTTTTTCTTTTTCTTTCTTTCTTTCTTTTTTTTTTTTTTTTTGTAAATTGAAGTATAGTTGATTTACCATATCTTATTTGTTTCAGGTGTACAACATACTAATTTGATATATTTAGATTACTCTCCATACCACGTTACTATAAAATATTATATTAACTATATTCCTTGTGCTTTACATTACAACCTTGTAACTTATTTTAGATCTAGTAGTTTGTTCTTCTTAGTCCCCTTCATCTATTTTGCCCCTCTGTCCTCTGCCCTGGTAATCATTCATTTCTTTTCTGTATTTATGGGTCTGTTTCTGTTTTGTTATATTTGTTCATTTGTTTTGTTATAAAGATTCTACATATAAGTGAAAACATACAGGAAAACATGTTTTTTTCTTGATTGGGCATTTTTTTTTTTGTTACAGAACATTGACTATTTTCAAAAGCTTCTGTAAGGTGATTTTAACCAGTTTCTATGTTTTTTTAATGCTTCCATGAGAGACTGAAATCCTATAGCTTCCTAGTTGGCCATCTTGCTAATGTAACTCCTTTTTACCTTAATATTTAAAGGCTTATTCTCAGATTCCCTTTCAATAATATTCTTGTGGTTTATAGTTGATATACTTTAAAAGTATAAAATAAAGAGATTGGTAAAGATAGATGATATAAATGCTAAAAATAGATATCAGGTTTGGCAATATCAATATAATAAAAATAGAACAGTAGGTGAAAATAGTGTTCTCTGATGCATGGAAAAGCTGTTTCAGGTGAGAGAGTGGGAGAGAGGGGGCAAGAGTAAGGCAGTCAATATTTAGAGAAAATGGGATGTTTCACACTCTGCATTAATTCTTCCAGGCAACCAGCCCTACTCCTGAATTTTCCATTGTTTATTCACATGAATTAATCAGTTCCACAGTTTTCTTAATCTAGTTTAAGTTGGTTTGCAACTGGAGTCTTAGCTCAGTATATTTAAGATAAACCTAGTAAGGTTTGTGCAAGTTCTATATAGAGAAAACAGCTTTTCTTAAACACATGTAAGTGGGCCTGAATAATGGACACACACAAACATGTTCCTGGATAGGAGATTCCAATTCTTCCTAAATAGATGATTAATTCAATGCAACACCTCTCAAAATTCTTAAAGAAGTATATTTTCATCACACTTTTCACTAGAATATCACTAGATAAAAGTAATTTGATGTCTTAAAATAGGCTCCAGTCTGGAGTTGATTGTGTTAAGTTTGCCTATTTCTTTTTTTTTCAACATCTTTATTGGAGTATAATTGCTTTACAATGTTGTGTTAGTTTCTGCTGTATAACAAAGTGAATCAGCTATACATATACATATATTTCCATATCCCCTCCTGCCCTATTTCTTATACACTTGAGATTTTAGAAAATGTTATGATAAAAAATACATAATTCAACATTTTATCAAGTGACAAGCTTAACATAAGCACTTTTTTATTTGTAGCTTGTAGTATGACTTCATTGATTCATACTTTATTATCTATGAGTACATATGGCTTTGTGTCTTCAAAGTTTAATATTTGTTATTCTAGGTTGTAAGCATTATTTATGAATATATTTTATATCTACTGAATTTTGGTCAGACTTCCACAGGAATAATAGATATTTTAACTTATATATATTTGAAGTTTCATGAGGTATGATGTTGTTATGAAGACTTAGGATATTTCCAGTGTGAAGAGAAAATGCACCTTTGCAAATTTGATTCAGAAGAAGAATACTCTTCATATTCTATTTCCATTAGAAAAATGTGATTAGATAGAAAATAAGCGTGACCATTATCTCATGTCTGAGGCATTTTGCAGTATGGGATCTGGCTGCCAAAGGATGCAATTCATGGTTACCCTTTGTATGAGAGGTGCTTCTGAGCAGCAGGCTGTCCCTGGTAAGAATATTATAAATCAAGGTTCAAAAACTGTGGGGCTTCCTGTCTGGCTTATTTCTAGACTTTTGGTAGGGTATGTTAGGGCCTTTATCAGAATCAATTTTTCAGTCTTGGAATAAGGCAAAATAGCATTCCTTCTCAGCATGCATCTGCTGTTATTTCTGGATCACTGGTGAAATTTTTATTGATTGTACATTCTCAAAATAACCTGTGGAATTATAATGCTAGTAAGAACTCTTAGAGAAGAAATCAACATACATTATTAAATTGGGTGTCAAAGTTTTTGGCTGTCCATTGACATGGATAGATGTGGGAGGATTAATCTGTAGGTTTCTTTTAGGGATTTTCTGTTAATGGTTTAGACTTAGTTTCACTTACCTATAAAATGTGATCACACTCATCAAAATTCTTTTGTTCTCTGTCTTCATGTCACTCCTCTCATGTGAGGAATATTTTTTAAAAGTTTCAACTGGATGCTTGTATCCTAAGATCTGTTAAAGCATAGGATTCAGACAGAGCTGACACCCAGGTATCAGTATTGTAGACAAGTTAGTGCTAAAAGATGAGGCCCAGATATTATTTAATATAATCCTTTCATTATTTTATTTATATTTGTATTTCATCTGACCAATATTTCCTTCCCCTCTGAATTATTTTTTACTTATTCATTGTGTAAGCTGAGATAGGTCACTTTAAGTGAATATGAAACTGTCTTGTATCCACTCTGTGTTCAGGGATCAAAGAGTGAACTAAGAGATCAAAGCCTGGTAGCCTCTTAGGGAGCCTAGTATCATGCTGTTTCTTTAGCTTTCCACACACTGCTTTGTGGTTATTTCAATGCTCTATAATTTGTGCTATCATATAATAGTGAATGGTAGGATGATACTCCATGATACATGCATGCATTATAGAGTAGCATAGAATTTTTACACTTCAGTTTAGTTGCACTTTTCACCCACATCTGGTTGTTTAGGGAAATGGATTTTGCTTGAGCACAATGCTTAGCTCGATACTCTGCCAACTTCTTGTTCTTACACAGTTTATGATGTATTCAAACTAGAGGTTAGCTTTTCTTCTATCACTTTTGTCAGACTAATCTTAGAATCTCCCTTTTTGATAAGGATTGTTGATTTTATGTTGATGACAGGCCCCACAACCTCCAATCCCATTCTATCAACCCCATTTCAACACTACTGTTCAAATTACTTATATTCTACAATAGTATCATTTAGCTTTTGAAGTTTTGAAGCAAAATAATTAGAGTGTTTACCTTTGTTCAGTCTAGCTTTTTTTCTCAGCACTTTTGGATGGTTTTGATGACAGAATTCCAATGTTGCTCTGGATGTAGTCTTCTTTCTTTTGCAAGCCAAAAACCAGACTCTTTGATGATATAACACGTTTATAACAACAAATGAGCCTCTTCAAACTATGTTGCTTCATACAATGCTTGCCTTCGATATTTACTTGAGTGATTGATTTGAGTTACTGTGAGACACAGGGAGGGAGAAGGGTAAGCTGGGACAAAATGAGAGAGTAGCATGGAGATATATACACTACTAAATGTAAAATAGATAGCTAGTGGGAAGCAGCCGCATAGCACAGGGAGATCAGCTCGGTGCTTTGTGTCCTCCTAGAGGGGTGGGATAGGGAGGGTGAGAGGGAGACGCAAAAAGAAGGGGATATGGGGATATATGTATACGTATAGCTGATTCACATCCTTACACAGCAGAAAGTAACACACCATTGTCAAGCAATTATACTCCAATAAAGATGTTAAAAAAAATAAAGACACAGACGTAGAAAATGGACTTGAGGACACGAAGAGGGGGAAGGGTAAGCTGGGACGAAGGAAGAGAGTGGCATGGACATATATACACTACCAAATGTAAAATAGATAGCTAGCGGGAAGCAGCTGCATAACACAGGGAAATCAGCTTGGTGCTTTGTGACTACTTAGAGGACTGGGATAGGGAGGGTGGGAGGGAGACGCAAGAGGGAGGGGATATGGGGATATATGTATGCATATAGCTGATTCACTTTGTTATACAACAGCAACTAACACATCAATGCAAAGCAATTATACTCCAATAAGGATGTTGAAAAGAGAATATATATTCTGCTGCTATTAGGTGGAATGTTCTGTAGATATCTGTGAGGTCTACTTGGTCTGTTCAATGCTGTTTCTCCTTTTATTTTATATTTAGTTTTTTTAGCCATTGTTAAATGTTGTATACCGAAGTCTTTATTATTGTTTAATTGTCTATTTCTCTCTTCAATTCTGTCAGTTTTTGTTTCTTGTACTTTGGAGCCTTGTTTTTTTATTCATGCATCTTTATAATCAACACTTTTATCATTATAAAATGTCTCTAGTAACAAAAAAATAAAAGAGTGACTGTGCTTTCATGAAACTGATATTGCAGAAAGCCTGGTTGATGGTGGGATAGTATTTGAGATTGGTTGCAGGCAAGCATTTTCTCCCGACTGTATCATTATTTCCTGTACAACTACCTGGCTGCTGGGCTAAGTCGATTACCATCTTCAAAGGTCAGCAGAAGTGATATTTTTCCTTCACAAGTACCAAAATATAGTGAATTACTCACAGCTGCCTCAGGAAAAAGAGCAGGAATAACAAAAACCTGTACACATTATTTATTGATCACTTCATTTACTTGGGTTCTCGCTTCAGCCTATATGCCCAAGGATGTACCTGTTTTTCTTTTGTCTAGTGCCTAGAAAAGAACTGTGTCGTGTTGCATAAATATCACTGGGTGGTGAAGAATATAGTTATTCCTCTGGGATATGTTTGTAACAGAACTGTACACATTGTAGTAAGTTAGGTATGTCTTAGCCATGTATTCCAATTATCTTGGGCTAAATCGAAAACAAATCAGGTGAGAAATAGGGAAAATTTTTTAAAGACCATAAATTATTTCTTTTTCTGTTTCATAAAAAACTGTAAATTACAATTATTGTTTCCACTTCCCTGGTGTAGAAAAGTAGCTCAGGGAATTTGAGAATTTTTTAGTATGTCTATAGTCAGCCATTCCTATTATTTAATGTATATTTTTGTTTGTATTGTTACAAAATGTGTATTTTAAATGTGCTCATTTAAAGTTTAAGTAAATGGTACTTCATTATATATTACCTTCTCTTTCTTACTTTTACTACCCAGGATTATGTTTATGTGTACATCTGATTCATTGCTTCTAAATGATGCATAGTACTCCAGCGGATATTTCTACCATAATTTGACTCTAGCAATAATGAACTCCCTGATTTCTCCAACTCTCTGCCATCAAAAACAATGTATCCCTTCTTAAGAACATATGTGATAATTTTTTTAGGAGTGTATACTCAGGAATGGAATTGATGAGTCTTTGGAATACATCATTTATGATTACTTAAGCTATAGACACAAATTACTTCTTAAAGTTTTATCAAGGATCTGCTGCTATAAAACCGTATCTTTTTTGATTGGGGAAGGGGTAGGTAAGGTAAGCAACCTTTGAGTTGTAGTTCAATTTTATCAATAATTAATTGCTCATTCATGTTTTCTATTTCTTTTGGAGTTATTTGTTTGCCTCCTTGCATCACTATATCATGCATTAATTTTCATCTACTCTCCCCATGACAGGCAGCCATTAATGTATTTGTTTCCTTGATTGTTTGGATGTGTTTGCACAGAAGAAATAGTCCTGTTTTGTGCTTATTTTTAGTTACCTGAATGAATTTTATCTCCTTTTTTTTTAAACATTTTTCCTTAAGCATTATACATTTAATATCTATGTGTACATTTAATTTGTTACTTCTTTTAAAAATTTTATTGGCGTATAGATGATTTACAATGTTTTGTTAGTTTCAGATGTACAGCAAAGTGAATCAGTTATACATATACATATATCCACACTTTTTAAAAAATTCTTTTTCCATATAAGCCATTACAGATTATTAAGTAGAGCTCCCTGTGCTATACAGTAGGTTTTTATGTTACCTATTTTATATACAGTAGTGTATATATGTCAGTCCCAATCTCCCAATTTATCCCTCCCCCCCCATTATCCCTTGGTAACCATAAATTTGTTTTCTACACCCATGACTCTACTTCTGTTTTGTAAATAAGTTCATTTGTACTCTTTTTTTTTAGATTCCACATATAAGCGATATCATATGATATTTGTCTTTCTGAGTCTGACTTACTTCACTCAGTATGACAATCTCTAGGTCCATCTGTGTTGCTGCAAATGGCACTATTTCATTCCTTTTTATGGCTGAGTACTGTTCCATTGTATATATATGTACCACACCTTCTTTATCCATTCCTCTGTTAATGAACATTTAGGTTGCTTCCATGTCCTGGCAATTGTAAATAGTGCTGCAATGAACATTAGGGTGCATGTATCTTTTCAAATTATGGTTTTCTCCAGGTATACACCCAGGAGTGGGATTGCTGGGTCATATGGTAGTTCTATTTTTAGTTTTTTAAGGAACATCCATACTGTTCTCCATAGTGGCTGTATCAATTTACATTCCCACCAACAGGGCAGGAGGGTTCCCTCTTCTCCACACTCTCTCCAGCATTTATTATTTGTAGACTTTTTGATGATGGCCATTCTGACTGGTGTGAGGTGATACCTCATTGTAATTTTGATTTGCACTTCTCTAATAATTAGCGACGTTGAGCATTTCTTCATGTACTTTTTGGCCATCTGTAAGTCTTCTTTGTAGAAATGTCTATTTAGATCTTCTGACCATTTTTTGATTGTGTTATTTGGTTTTATTTTGATATTGAGCTGCATGACCCGTTTGTATATTTTGGAGATTAATACCTTTTTGGTTGCTTCATTTGCAAGTATTTTCTCCCATTCTGTTACTTCTAAATGAGGTATAATATTTTATGGAGGGCATTCATCCCACTTTACCTGTTGACTCAATCAATAGTGGACATTCATTTGCATCAAACTCCCTAGCACCATAGGTAACATGGCAAAGGATACTAGTACAAGTCTGTGTATGAGCCTTTGTGAGAATGTCTTTGTGTTATATACCCAGAAGTGTAATTGCTGAGTCCTAAGGTGTATATGCATATACATATGTACCCACACATATGATTAAATAATGCTAGATTATTTTCTAAAATATCTCCAACAGTGTACTCTTCCACTAGAAGTAATTGAGCATTTTTATGTTCCCACATCTCTGTGAATATTTGAATATACCTAGCTTTCTACATTTTTTAGTCTAATAGCTATTAAGTGATACATAAGTGTTCTATTTGGCATTTCTTTGCTTATTAATAACTTTGAACATTACATAACATGCTCGTTAGCCTTTTTGGAATTCATCCTCCTAATGTTCATAGCCTTTGCATATTTAACTACTTATATTCCTGTCTTTTTATTGTTGAATTTAAGAGAATCGCATATATTCTAGATGTGAACCCCTTGGTACTTTTAAATATTACAAATAAATTATTCTATCATCTCTCTATTAACTTTGTTCATAGTATCCTTCATTGAACAGAAGTCAAATGATCAGATTCATAATTTGGCTCTATTGTACATGCTTTTGAATTGTTGTAAGAAGACCTTCCCCAGACCTAGAGAACAAAAACATTTTCTTACATTTAATATGAGTAAATTTACATTTTTCATTTTCACATGTAGATCTTCAATGAACCTATAGTCTATCTTTTTAAGAATATTTAGGGATATGGCTTAATTTTCTATTTATAATGAGATACATTCCTCACATAATCTCCTAAAATACTCATTTTTTCTCTTTTGATTGTGGTGTTATTTTGTCATATATTATGTCATGTTCATTTTCCTATGCATATGTGAATCTATTTATCTCTCACTTCCTTAATCTGTTCCATTGAAGTATTGGTTTAATATGTGTTCTTATACTGATACTACTCTGTTTATTGCAATGATTCTGTAGTCTATTTTAATATATCAGAAGGCAAGAATTCTTTAATTTTTCATTTTAAAATTGACTTGGCTGCTTATAAATTGTTATTGTTATTAAAACACAACTGAAATTTTTATTGGGATTGTACTTTACAGAATAATTTAGTGAAAATTGATATTATTAATATTGAATCATCTAATTGAAGAGCATGGTATGCTTTTCCCTTTATTTAGATTATTTCAGGCCTTGTATAGCCTAATCTAATTCCTAGATATTTTATGAATTGTTATTTGCTAATATGGATTATATCTTACATTTAATTATATTTATTAATTCATTAGTACTGATAAAGATAAATGCTATTAATTTTTATAGGTTGTTCTTTTGCCTGTCAAACTGATGTTATTATTTCTAGTAGTTTGTATATTGATTCTACTGGTGTTTCTGTTTAGATGATCACAGCACCTGTAAACAATGACAGTTTACTCTCTTCCCTCCTGTACTGGTTTTTTACTTGCTGCATAACAAATCTCTACAAATTTAGTAGCTCAAGGAAACACTCATTTATTATCTCAAAGTTTTGTGTATTAAAAGTTCTGGCATGGCCTAACTGGTTTTGCTGCTTCAGGTTTCACAAGACTGAAATCAAGATGTTGATTGGGGTTGCAGTCTCATCTGAGGCCCATGGTCCTCCTCCTAGTTCATGTGAATGTTGGCAGAATTCATTTTCTTATTGCTGTAGAGCTCATGGAAACTTGATTCTTTAAAGCTAGCAGGAGAGTCTCTGGCCTCTAGACTTTTGTTGAAGGGATTACTTGATTTGATCAGGACCACTCAGGATAATCTCCTTTTGATTAATTCAAAATCAACTGATTTGGGACCTTAATCACATCTCAGAATGCCTTCAACTTTGTCATAGAGAGTAACCTAATCACTGGAGGGATATCCATTACATTCACGGGTCCCTGCCCACACCAAAAGGAGAGGATGATATAGGGCATAGGTCATTCAGAATCATTTTAGCTCTCTGCCTACCATCTTCCCAATCTTTAAATATTTCATACCTTTTTTCTTATTATTTTGGCTGGGACCTCCACTACTATAATAAATACTAACAGTGATGATATGGATCCTTTCCCCAATCCTAAAATAAATTAAACTAAAATATTTCCATCAAATAAAAATTTGTTCAAAACCACAGTGAGATATCATATCATTACTGTGTTAATTTCACAATGTATACATATATCAAATCATCATGTTGTACACCTGAGACTAAAATTATGTTATTTGTCAATTAAATCCCAGTTTTTAAAAGTTACAGGATTTTGTTAAATAATATTTACCAAGTTAGGTACAATTTTTCTATTCCAAATTTGCTAAAAGTTATTATCATAAATTGATGTTAAAATTTAAGGGCTTTTTCTGCATCAATCAAGATAAACTTGTAGTTTTTCCTTTAGTGTAATGGTGGTTCAAATTATATTGATAATATTTTCTGATGTTTTCCTAGATTAAATTCTTTTTGATTTTGATATCATTTCTAATGCATAGTTGAAATTGCCTAGTGTTTTATTAGGATTCTTCAATCTACATTCACAAGTGAAATAGACCTATATAGTTTTTCTGTTACATTACTCTCCCTTTGTTTTGAAATCAGAAATACATTAGTATCATAAAATGAGGTGGACTTTGATACGTTTCCAGAGCAACTTATATAAAACATAGTTTAACTCATTCTTAGCATTTTGGTAGAATTTACGTGAAGAACCACTGGGTAAAATATTTTTGTGAGAAAGCAGATCTTTGATAAGCAGTTCATGTTTGAAATACTTTTTTTCAAGTTCTCTAGATATTCTTATGCCTATTTAGACATTTTTCATTTAATGTAAGTTTTCAAATTAATTTATATTTAATCATTCGTGATAGCATTTTATCATTTTTTTTAGTTCTCATGGTTATATTTATTACCATTTTTTGGTTCTATATTTTCTTTGCATGGATTTTCTTCTTTGTTCTTAATCATTATTAACATTGTTCTATCTTAAGAATATTTTCCAAAAAAATTAAGTTTATTAAGCTTCTCTATTCCTTTTTTATTGATTTCTGTCTATATCTTTCTTATTTCTTTACTTTGTATTTAATTTGCTTTGCTCTGTGGCACCTTTTACATATTAATACTCCACTTACTGATTTTCAAATTTTTTCAGCCTGATATGTACATTTGAAGGTAAAAATTTCCCTCTTAGTACTGATTTTGTCATAAAGCCCACTTTTTCCCGAATGTTTTTATTGTGGTAAAATATACATAACATAGGGCTTCCCTGGTGGTGCAGTGGTTGAGAATCCGCCTGCGGATGCAGGGGACACGGGTTCGTGCCCCGGTCCGGGAAGATCCCACATGCTGCGGAGCGGCTGGACCCGTGAGCCATGGCCGTTGGGCCTGTGCGTCCGGAGCCTGTGCTCCGCAACGGGAGAGGCCACAACAGTGAGAGGCCCGCATACCACCAAAAAAAATATATATATATATATATACATAACATAAAGTTTACTATCTTAACCATTTCTCAATGTACAGCTCAGTCATATTAAGTACATTCATATTTTTATATACCCCAAATTTGGGGATATAATATTTTTATTATCACTCAGTTCTAAGCATTTCTGTTTCCTTGGTAATGTTATTAATTTTCTCCAAATATGGAATAATACACTTTTCATATTTAAATTAAGCTTGCTGGATTATGCCCCAATATCATATTGAATCCTTTGGAATTTATGGAAGCTTTTTTTTGTGGCCTGATATATGGTCTTATTTGGAAATGTCCTGACTATACCAGAAAAAAATATTCTTTTTCTGATGGGTTACAAAGCTCATGTGCATTTTATTACCTAGGATTTACCAACTACTTAAGGTTTTCATGTCTCTGTTTATGTTTGTATGCTATATCATTTTCTGATAAGGGTATATTGCAATCTCAAACTTCAATTACTGTTATATCTATTTCCCAGTACTATTGTTTCAAAGTGGTCAAACTTTCAGGTGATGCTTTCCTGAAAACTTTTTTTTTGGACTTTTTATCTTGAACTTATAAACTTAAAGAAAAAATGCAAAAATAGTAGAGTTCCCATATAATCCTTTACCCAACTTTCCTTAATGTAGTATGTTACATAATCATAGTGTAATTATCAAAATCAGAAAATTAACATTGGTTCAAAATGATTTATTTTAGTACAGACTTCAGATTTCCTAAATTTTTCCACTAAAGTACATTTTCTGTTCTATGATCCTGCCCAGGATCCCATATTGAATTTATTTGCTGTTTCTGCTTTGTCTGCTCTAACCTGTGACAGTTTATCAGTCTTTCTTTTTCTTACATGGCCTCAACACTTTTGAGGAGTACTGGGCCAGTTATTTTGGAGAATTATCTCTTAATTTTAATTGTTCTGAAGTTTTCTCATGATTAAACTAAGATTATGCATTTTTTTCAAACATATCACTGAAATGATGTTGACTTTCTCAGTGCCTCATATTAAGCAGCTCATGATGTCAATAGGCTTATGACTACTGATATTAACTTGATTACTTGGTTTAATTAGTTCTTGATGGGTTTCTCTAGTGTTAAGTTACTATTTTCCCTTTTGTAATTAAAAAAATCTGGAGGAGATACATTGAGACTACAAAAATATCCTGTTTCTCCTCAACTTTTTCTCACTAGTTTTCACATCCATTTATGAATATTGTCTGCAAAAATTACTACTGCAGTGTATGCATAATGATAATCTTTTTTCTTCTATACTTATTAATTGAAACGTTTCTGCAAGAAAGAATTATCCCTCTAGTCCATTTATTTACTTATCCTGTTATTTATTTATATTAGTGCAATTCATAAGTATTTTATTCTACTGGTTAAAATTCAACACTACCATTATTTTCTTGCTCAATTTTTTTCAGCTTTGGTCTTTAAGATTTCTGTGGGTCTTTTTGACAAAACCCCATCTTTTGGAGCACTTTTTAACTTTCTGGCACTATAAGATATTCCAAGGTCGATATGGTTTTCCTTTCCCCAGCCCTAAAATTAACATCTCTAAGGAGAAAATTTTATTTTCTTGCATAAACACAATGGGATTTCTGAATTGTTAACCCATAGCCCTGTGAGAAACACACTTACTAAGTAGATTCCAGCATTCATGTACATTCTTTTGTCTTTAGCCTCACAGTATCCAGTCAAGATACTGTTTTCCAGAGTTACTTAGATAAGTTCTTTTCTTCCCCACCCACTTCAGTGTTGTTAACTTATTTACTTTTAATAGAGGTAGATTCTTTTTTTTACTGGCTATATTCCATTTTGTTTTTGTCTCACATACCAGTTGGTTTTAACTATTTGGTTTTTTTAGTATTAAAAGGTTATGTGAAACATTAATATAATTATAAGATTGCAAGATATAAAATTATACCCAGAGGAGTGTCATACCCTCTACATGCTTTCTATTCTGTTGCCTTCCTCCTCTTATTTCTATCTTTCACCCTTTCCCACTCAAGCCCAATATATAACCCATCTCTTTAATGTCTTTGGAAAATTCTTTCTGTGTTTATTTTTTTCACAAATGTACAGATACATGTGCATTTTATTATATACATTTTTTCTTACTTGAAGGGTAATACTTTCCTCAAGATTAGATGAGAATTATGGACTTTTGGAAGGGATATCACAGAGGTGAAGTTACCTCTTCATCACATTGTATTAGGGAAAACATGATATCAACATGATTTAGCACTGGTGAAGTGATATTAACCTCGGTCATTTGGTTAAGCGCATCTGTCAGGTTTCTTTACTCTAAAATTACTATGTATTCCCCTTTACATACTCTAAATAAACTTTATATTTTATAGGAGTTTTAAATTTACAGCAAAATTATGAAAAGAGTATAGAGTTCCTATAAACTCCATGCCCAGGTTCCTCTGTTATTACATCTTTCAGTAGTATGATGTTTCTATCACAGCTAATGAGGCAATATTGATTATTAAAAGAAGTCTATACTTTATGTAGATTTTCTTAGTTTTTAGTTAATGTCCTTTCTGTATTCCAGGATCACATCCAGAATACTACATTACATTTTGTTTTTATGTCTCCTTAAGCTCCTCTTGACTGTGATAGTTTGCCAAACTTTCCTTCTTTTTCATGATCTTGACTGTTTTGAGGAGTACTGGTCAGGAATTTTGTACAAGGTCCCATAATTAAGATGTGCCTGATGTTTTTATCATGATGTTACTGGAGTTATGGGTTTTGGGGAGAAAGGCCATAAATATAAAATGCCATTCTCATCACATTATATCAATAGTACATACTACAATATGAATTATAACTCTGACGTTAACTTCAGCCACCTAGCTGAATTAGTTTTTGTCATGTTTCTCCACTGGAAAGTTACTCTTTTTTCTCCTTTTTGGAAAGAAGTCATTATGTGCATTCTACTCTCAGGAGGGGCAGATTATGGTCCATCCCCTTGAGGGTGAAATAGCCACATAAATTATTTGGAATTCTTCTGCACAGGATATTTGTCTCTTCTCTTACATTAATTAATTTATTCATTCATTTATTTATGTTAGTATGGACTCATGGATATTTATACTTTGGGTTATAATCCAATAATGTTTTCTTAATTTTGTTGCTCAAATTATTCCAGATTTGGCCACTGTGATATTTTTCGGTTGGTTCCTGTGTCCCTTTGGCATATCCCCATCAATGTATGTATGTGTGTGTGTGTGTGTGTGTGTGTGTGTGTGTGAGAGAGAGAGAGAGAGTGAGAGGATATTTCCTTGCTTTCTGGCATTACCAGATGCTGCAGTCTCATGTTGCATATGTCCTATTCCAGCCCCAAAATAAACCATTTTTCCAAAGAGCCTTGTTTCCTTTTATTGGAGAATGCTTTTTGGGGGTGCTAGGTGTGCTCATTGCTATGAGTGTCATTGATTCTAAGTCCACTTAGCCGACAGAGCAAAGAAACATATTTTTATACCAACCCATGCATATACACATACCTATAGATACTTTCTATATGTAAGTGTCTGGATCTATATTAAAGCTAAGCATGAGTTCATAAGGGTATCTCGAACTTCATTCCACTATTTCTAGCCTTTGCCCCTTGCTGGTCTATAACCAACAGAGAGAAATCTGATCTTACCATCTACTATTCATTTTCTCAATTGCTCAGTTTCTGTACACATGGATAGCAGTTTCAGAATTGTTAACCTGTTTACCCACATGAAACTTTATTAACTAGATTACAGTGCTTATATACAGTTTCTTTTGTCTTAGTTTTACTGAATCCACTCATTTACTAAGTTACCTAGAATAGCACTTTCCCTCCACCCCCTTCAGTGAGGTTGTTCCATACATTTATAATAAAGTTAGATTCTTTTCTCAGTCTGTGTTCCATCCTGAGCTCTCCCAATGTCTTACATGATTTTTCAAATTCATACCTCAAAGATTAATTTTTTTTCTGTAATGTATTATGAGTTTTGAGAAGTGCATGGTGTCATGTATCAACAATTAAAGTACATACTAAATAGGTCATCTGCCCTAAAAGAAATCCCCTGTGATTCCCCTATTCAACCCTATCCACACTGAACCCATGGCAACCACTGATCTTCATACTATCTCTAGGATTTTACCTTTCCAGAATGTCATATAAATGGAGTAATACAATATGTAGCCTTTTTAAGATTGGCTTCTTTTACTTAGCAATACACACTTAAGATTCATCCATGTGTTTGTGTAGCTTCATAGCTTGTTTATTTTTTATTGCTGAATAGTACTCCATTATATGGATGCAGCACAGTTTGTTCATTCGTGTATTGAAGGATATCTTGGTTGCTTCTGATCTTTAGATATATTAAATAAAGCTGCTATGAAATTTCATGTGCAGGTTTTTGTGTGCACATACGTTTTCAAATGACTTAAAGCCTAGAATCATCATTGCTGGATTATATAAGACTATGTTTAGCTTTGTTAGAAATTGCCAAATTGTCTTCCAAGGTGGTTATATCATTCTATTTTGCATTCCCAATAGCAAAGACTATTAACTGTTGCTCCATCTTTATTTTTAAATTTTTCCATATTTTAAAGTGCTTGTTTTAGTATATTTAATCTTTTGCAGTGTAGACTTATAGTTTTATTTTGCTTCTAGGGTGTTTTTCAAGGTTAGTTCACTTAGTTAATGAGCAAAGTTTCATTTCCTGATTTTATAAGTATCTCTTGATTGATATTACTGTCCTCTTGTTAATGTTTATGGCATTAAGGTGATTTATAAGATTCTTAGTTTGATGTTGCCCTTTATTGTCAGTCTAGCAAATTCCAGTTTCTTTACTTTTGTTTTATTTGTCTGCTTTTTTGCTTGTTTATTTTGATGATAAGGTAAAGGTTGTGAATGCTGTGAATCTTTGATTTTAAGTTTATCTTGTATTTTTCAGGACATGAAAATTTCCCTTTATTCTTTTTCCTTTCATCATTCGATTACCATAGAATGCTTCTTCCTTCCTTTTAGTCTTTATTCTAAGGGATTGCAAAACTGTCCCTTTAAATTTCATCTAGCTCTAAATTGCCTCTGGCCCTTTAAATCAAGTTTATTTGAAAACATTATCTATAGTTCAAACTCTGATCAGCCTGGATACTTTCCCACAAAGTCTTTGTGAGGAGCAGATGCAGACTAAAAAGTCTGTGAGGAGGACTGAGGTGTGGGAGCATGAGTGTGAGTGACTGTATGATAAGTATTTTTGATTTTCCCTCTTTTTGCTCAAAGCCATTTTGCAGTTTCAGCATTCTCTGTCTTGAAGTAATGCTGAGGTATAATTTTGCTGTACAATGTTTATAGTTCTGAAATTATTTCATGTAGTTTATAAGGGAAATTTGGGGAGTTGGTAACTATACCTTCGCTTAAGTCTCCTGGAAGTTCTAGCTTTCTCTCTCTTTTTAATGTCAATTGCAGAATACTGAATTTTCCAGAGATAATTATAAGATAAAGAGTGTAACTTAGTAGTTATGAGTGGAAGCCTTGGACTCAAGCCTGAATTATAGTTTTACCTTTAGTTATAGGCAAATTATTGAACCTGTTTGAATCTATTTTATAATATTATTGTGAGGGTTAAATAAGAAAACAATATAGTAAGTGCTAAGTGTAAAGCATGCCACATGTGGACATTTATTGAGTATCACAGACCAAACAAAGAAAATAATAGTAATAATCAGACATTGCCATGAAAAGTAAAATCTGTCAAAACCAAGTTTCTTCTAGTAGATGCTTAATTGGAAAAATGTAGAATAGATTATTGAGATAAAATATTTATTATTATTTTTACCATTCTAGACTTTGGGATAAACATTTACAGTAAAATTGATCAAGAAAAAAATTCGGAACCTCTTCTTATTTGATTAATGTTCTGGGAATGAAATGCTATAATTTTTGCAAAATGCTCATTTACTAACTTCCTATAAATGGATAAAATTATTCCTATATTTTTCACCCTAAAGCATTTTAAATTATCATTATTTTACTCTATTAGTTTCTTTTTAAATTTTAACACTATATTTTAATAAAACTAATAGCAATGTAGATGTTTCCTGTCCCATGTTTCAATAAAATGTCATTTTCGCCTTCACAATAATTCTGAACAGTCTTCTGCTTATGCAATTTTTTAACTTGAAATATAGTTGATGTATAATGTTATACTAGTTTCAGGTGTAGTACCTACTGATTTGACAGTTGCATATATTATGAAATGATCACCACAATAAGTCTAGTAACCATGTCCCCATACAAAATGACTATGATAGTATTGATCATATTACTTATGCTGTCTATAACATGCCTGTGATTTATTCATTATGTAACTAGAGAGTTAAAACTCCTAATCCCCTTAGTTTATTTCCACCCACCCCTAACTCCTCCCCTCTGGCAACCAACCAGTTTTTCTCTGCATTTATGAGTCAGCTTTCCTTTTGTGTTGTTTGTTTTTCTTTTTTAGATTCTACATATAAGTAGGATCATGTGCTCTTTGTCTTTCTCTGACTTATTTTACTTAGTGTAATGCCCTCTAGATCCATTTATGTTGTCACAAATGATATTTCAATTTTTATGGCTGAGTAACATTTCATAATATATTTCCATACACACACACACACACACACACACACACACACCTTACCTTGTTTATTCTTTTGTCTATCAATGGAAATTTATGTTGCTTCCATTCCTTGGCTATTGAAAATAATAAATAATGCTGCAATAAACATTGAAGTACATATATCTTCTAAAACTAGTTTTTTGTTTCTTTGGATAAATACCCATAAGTGAAATTGCTAGGTCATATGGCAATTCTATTTTTAATTTTTTGAGGAATCTCCATACTGTTTTCCATAGTGGGTGTATCAATTTACAATCCCACCAACAGTGCCTGAGAGTTTCCCATTCTCCACATCCTTGCCAACACTTATTATTTGTTTCTCTTTGATGATAGCCATTCTGACAATTGTAGGGTGGTATTTCACTGTAATTTTGATTTGCATTTCCCTGATTAGTGATTTTGAGCATATTTTCATGCATCTGTTGGCCATCTGTATGTCTTCTTTGGAAAAATGTCTATTCAGATCCTCTGTCCATTTTTTAATTGGGTTGTTTGTTTTTTGGGTGTTGAGTTGTATGAGTTCTTTTTATATATTTGATATTAATCTCATCAGATAAATTGTTCAAAAATACGTTCTTTCATTTGGTAGGCTGCCTTTTTATTTTTTTGGAGAATTTCCTACACTGTGTAAAAGCTCTTTAGTTTGATGTAGTCATTTGTTTATTTTTGCTCTTGTTTCCCTTGCCTGAGGAGACATAACCAAAAAATATTGCTAGCAGAGTTGTCAAATAGCTACTCCCTCTATTTTTCTCTAAGAGTTTTATCATTTTAGGTCTTACATGTAAGTCTTTAATCAATTTTGATTTTATTCTTGTATATGGTGTGAGAAAGTAGTCCAGTTTGATTTTTTTTTTGCACGTAGCTGTCCAGTTTTCACAACACTGTTTATTGAAGAGGCTGTCTTTTCTCCCATTGTGTATTCTTGCCTCATTTGTCTTAAATTAATTGACCACGTAAGCTGATTTATTTCTGGACTCTCTATTCTGTTGCATTGATCTATGTGTCTGTTTTTGTACTGGTACCATTCTGTTTTAATTAATGTAGTCTTGTACTATAGTTTGAGATCAGGGAACGTGATACCTCTAGCTTTGTCATTTTTTTTCTCAAGATGGCATTGGCTATTTGGGGTATTTTGTGTTTCCACACAAATTTTAGAATTATTTGTTCTAGTTCTATGAAAAATATCCAGAGTATTTTGATGAAGATTTCATTGAACCTCTAGGTTGTCCTTGGTATTATGGTCATATTAACAATATTAATTCCTCCAATCCATAAGCACTGTATATCTTTCCATTTGTTTCTGTCATCTTCAGTTTCTTTCATCTGTGTCATAGTTTTCTGAGTGCAAGCCTTTTAACTCCTTGGTTAGACTTATTTCTATTTTTTGATGTAACTGCAAGTAGGATTTTTTTCTTAATTTCTCTTTCTAATAATTCATTGTTAGTGTATAGAAAAACAATGGATTTCTGTTTCTGTATATTAATTTTTAATCTTCTACTGAATTTACTTATTCTAAAGGTTTATCAGTGGTGTCTAAGATTTTCTATATATAGTGTCATCAGCTATAAAGACTGGTTTTACTTCTTCCTTTCCAATTTGTATTGTTTTTAATTATCTTCCTTGTCTTATTGCTGTGGCAAAGACTTCTAATTTTATGTTGAAGAAAAATGGTGAGGTGGGTATCTTTTGATGAGAGTGGCAAGAGGACATGCTTTCAGGTTTTAGTGTTGAGTATGATCTTGGCTGTAGATTTGTCATATATGGCCTGTATCATGTCAAGATATGTTCCCTCTATACCCACTTTGTTGAGAGCTTTTATCATAAATGGATATTGAATTTTGTGAAAAAGTGTTTCTGCATCTGTTAAGATGGTCATATTGTTTTTATTCTTTATTTTGTTAATGTGATGTCTCACATTGGTTAATTTTCAGATATTGAATCATCCTTGCACCACTGGGACAAATCCTCCTTGATCATAGTGTATAATCCTTTAAATGTATTGTTGAATTCAGTTTAATTTTGCATATATTTTCATCAGTGACATTGGTCTGTAATTTAGGGTTTTGTGTGTGTGTGTGTGTGTGTGTATGGTATCTTTGTCTGGTTTTGGTATCAGTGTGAAGCTGGCCTCATAAAATGAATTCCAAAGCATTCCTTCCTCTGCAATTTTTTTGGAGTAGTTTGAGAAGGATAGGTATTAATTATTCTTAAATGTTTAATAGAATTCACCTGTGAAACCATTGATGCTAGATTTTTATTTGCTGGGAGTTATTTTTATTACTGATAAAATTATTTACTACTAATTGGTCTGTTCATATTTTCTATTTTTTCCCGACTCATTCTTGGGACATTGTTTCTAGGAACTTAGCTATTTCTTCTAGGTTGTCCATTTTATTGGTGTATAATTGTTCATGGTGATCTCTTATGATACTTTGTATTTCTGGTGTGTAGGTTGTGATGTTTCCTCTTTCATTTCTTTTTTTAAATTTTTAAAAAATTTTTGGCTGTGTTGGGTCTTTGTTGATGTGCATGGGCTTTCTCTAATTGCGGCAAGTGGGCTCTTGTTGCAGTGGCTTCTTTTGTTGTGGAGCATGGGCTCTAGGCACATGAGCTTCAGTAGTTGTGGCACACAGGCTCGGTAGTTGTGGCTTGTGGGCTCTAGAGCACGGGCTCAGTAGTTGTGGCACATGGGCTTATTTGCTCCATGACATGTGGGATCTTCTTGGACTAGGGCTCAAACCCGTGTCCCCTGCATTGGCAGGAAGATTCTTAACCACTGTGCCACCAGGACAATCCTCCTCTTTCGTTTCTGATGTTGCTTATTTGGGCCCTCTCTCTTTTTTTCTTGATGAGTTTGTCTAAAGATTTATCAACTTTGTTTAGCTTTTCAAAGAACCAGCTCTTAGTTTCATTGATCTTTTATATTGCCTTTTTAGATTCTATTTCATTTATTTCTGCTCTGAAATTAATGACTTCTTTCCTTTCACTCGGTTTGGGTTTTCTTTGTTCTTACCTTTCTAATTTCTTTAGGTGTAAGCTTAGATTGTTTATTTGAGATTTTTTCTTGTTTCCTGAGATAGACTTCCATCTCTATAAACTTCCCTCTTAGAACTGCTTTCTCTGGTGTCTCATAGATTCTGAATTGTTGTGTTTCTATTTTCATTTGTCACCAGTTTTTTTTTTTTTTTTTTTGTCTTTTGACTTCTTCAGTGACCTATTTGTTGTTTAGTAGCATGTTATTTAGCATCCATGTATTTGTGTTTTTTGCAGTTTTTTCTTATAGTTGATTTCTAGTCTCATACCATTGTCAGAAAAGATGTTTGATATGATTTTAATCAGCTTAAATTTATTGAAACTTGATTTCTGGCCTAGCATGTAATCTATCCTGGAGAATGTTCCAAGTGCACATGAAAAGAATATATATTCTACTTTTGGATGAAATGTTATATATAATGTATGTATATATAAAATTTTTTGATGAAATGTTATATATAATATATGTATATATAAATTTTAAGTCCATCTGGTCTAATGTCTAATGTGTCTTTTAAGACCAATATTTCCTTATTGAGTTTCTGTCAGGAAATCTGTCCATTGAAGTAAGTGGGCTGTTAAAGTTCCCTACTATTATTGTGCTACTATCACTTTCTCCCTTTATGTCTGTTAATATTTGCTTTATGTATTTAAGTGTTCCTATATTGGGTGCATATATAATTGTTATATCTTCTTGTTGGAATTACCCCTTTATCATTATGTAATGTCCTTCTTTGTCTCTTGTTACAGTCTTTGTTTTAAAGTCTCTTTTGTCTGATATAAGTATTTCTACCTCAGCTTTATTTTTATTTCCACTTGCATGGAATACCTTTTTTCATCCCCTTTCATTCTGTGTGTCTTTTTAAATCTGAAATGAGTCTCTTGTAGGCAGCATATTATGAGTCTTATATTTTTAATCCATTCAGACACCCAATGTGTTTTTATTGGAGCATTTAGTCCATTTACACTTCAAGTAATTATTGATAGGGATGTACTTATTGCCATTTTGTTAATTCTTTTCTGATTGTTCACATAGTTCTTTTTTGTTCCTTTCTTCTTTTGCTCTTTTCCTTTGTGATTCGATGACTATCTTTTGTGTTATGTTTGGATTCCTTTCTCTTTGTGTATGTGTGTGTCTATTATAGGTTTTTGGTTTATGGTTACCATGAGGTTCATAAATAAATATATATACACACATTACACATATATAAATAATCATATACATGATTGTTTTAAGTCGATGATCTCTTAAGTTCAAACTCATTCTGATACCTCTGCATTTTTACTCCCCCCATGCTAAATGTTTTTGTTTGTTTGTTTGTTTGTTTTTGTTTTTATGGTATGCGGGCCTCTCACTGTTGTGGCCTCTCCCGTTGCGGAGCACAGGCTCCAGACGTGCAGGCTCAGCAGCCATGGCTCACGGGCCCAGCCTCTCCGTGGCATGTGGGATCTTCCCAGACCGGGGCACAAACCCATGTCCCCTGCATTGGCAGGCAGACTCTTAACCACTGCGCCACCAGGGAAGCCCAACTAAATGTTTTTGACATCATGTTTAACTGCTTATTGTGGATATAGATTATTTTACTACCTTTGTCTTTTAAGCTTCCTACTAGGTTTATAAGTTGTTGATCTCTTGTTTATACTGTATACTTACATTTACCATTGAGAACTTTCCCATCATAATTTTCATATTTCTAATGGTGTTCTTTTCTGCTTTGTGAAGTCCCTTTAACATTTCTTTTAAAGCCTGTTTAGTGGTGCTGAACTCTTTTGTAAAACTCTCTGTAAAACTCTCTCTGTAAAACTCTCTCTGTGTCCTTCAAATTGGAATAGACTTGCCATTAAAGTGTTCTTGGTTGTAGGTTTTTCCTTTTCATCACTTTGAATATATCATGTCACTCCCTTCTGGCCTGCAGAGCTTCTGCTCTAAAGTCAGCTGAGAGTCTTATGGGAGTTCTTTTGTATGTAACTAGTTGCTTTTCCCTTGCTGCTTTTCAGATTCTTGTTTTATTTTTAATTTTTTCCATTTTAATTATAATGCATCTTGGTGTGGACCTCTTTAGATTCATCTTGTTTGGCACTTTTTGTGCTTCCTGAACGTGGATGTCTCTTTCCAAGATTAGGGAAGTTTTCAGCTATTATTTCCTCAAATAAGTTCTTTGCCTCTTCTGCTCTCTCTTCTCTTTCTTGGACCCTTATAATTTTGAACATTTATAGGTTTGATGTTGTTTCAAAGGTCTCATAAAATATCATTTAATTTTTTTTTTTCTTTTTTCCACTAAGCTTGGATGATTTCCATTACTCTGTCTTCCAGTTCACTGATCCATTCCTCTGTATCATTGAATCTGCTGTTGATTTTGTCGTGTATTTTTTACTTGAATTGTTGTATTTTTCACTTTAATTGTTGTATTTTTCCACTCTGTTGGTTGTTCTTAGTTTTTGTCTGTGTTACAGTTTTCACTGTATTCATCTATCCTTCTCCCAAGTTCATTGAGAATCTTTATGAGCATTACCTTGAACTCCTTATTGGGTAGATTGCTTACCTCCACTTTGTTTAGTTCTATTTCTGAGGTTTTGTCTTGTTCCTTCATTTGAAACATATTTCTCTGTCTCCTCATTTTTCCTAAATTTCTATGTTTGTTTCTAAATATTAGGTAGGTTGGTTACATTTCTTGGTTTCAGAGAGGTAGCCTTATGTAGGAAACGTCTTGTTGGGCCCAGCACTGCACTCCTCTCTGGTCACCAGAACCATATGCTCTAGGTTGACCCCTGTGTATACCCTTCTGTTTTAGCAGGGCTGACTACTGTGGGTGCAATGATAGGTGGAGCTGGCTCCCAGCCTGGTTGATTCCAGGTCCTGTCTCTAGTAGTGGCTGCCGACTGGCTGGTGGGTGAGGTTAGGTCCTGGCATGGCTGGCTTCCTGTTCCATGGCATCCTGGGTGTGTTGCAGGCCTGCTGGCAGGCAGGGCCAAAGTCTGGCACAGTTGTCTGAATGGCCTGGGGGGGTGGTCCTGGGGCTAGTGCTGTCCTGCTGGTGGCCAGGTTAGGGTCCCAGGGTTGCTGATTGCTGGGCCCCAGAGGGCACAGGACTGGTACTAGCCCTTTGCTTAAATTATTCTTTTTTCCATATTCTTAGGAAGTAGTTAAGGAATATTCTACAATTTTGTTTTTTGTTCACTGATAATTTATCCATTAAAATATTTTTCTTATAAATCCAAGCTTTGTATCAATATTGTAGAACTTTAAATTCATCTCATGATGATTTCATGAATATGTGTTTTAGACAAAATTATAATACAGATACAGTTGGACAATTTCTAGATAGAAGGCTATATGAAGAAAAAAATTAAAAATCCCCTTTCAAACAGTCAACTTTATTCTTCAAATTTGTATATGTTTTGATCATTCCAAATAATATTTGAATTGAAAAATTCCTGATCTTTTGGGAATTTAAATTTTATGAGTGATGGTTTTTCCAGGCTACTTGAAGAACAATTTTTTTCTGTATATACAAAGCTACTTAATAACATAAAATTTCATGAAAATACCAATGCTTAGTTTCTAAAAAGAAAAAAACCAATTATATTTATCTATACCTGCACAAATGTATTATGTTATAAATCAAAACATCAAAGTTTTATAGCTTGAAACTGTAAGGTTTGACTGACATATCTGGTGTGTTTCATATAATAAAATTGATGCTACTAGATGGTCATGACTCTAAGTAAAGGCTTTATTGATTACCACCATGAAAATATAACAAAGTACTCAATGTGATGTGTTCTGTGAATGCACCAAAAAACAGGTAATCCTATAGGATACTGCTAAGTAACTAGCTAAGTCATCACATTGAAGAGCAAACTGGCAGAATTGTGAAGAGAGTAATACTGTTCTGGTATTAATAACTTCCCCTTTTTTGCCCACATTACCTTCAATTCATGCTATCAATGACCTCATGATACCTGCTTTGTGCCAAAGTTCCTATGGTAAACTAAACTCCCATTTGAGAAATCCATCAAAGAGCCTGAATAAGGCAACTTTTAAATGAATTCATGTTTAATAATAAAAGCACAACCATATTGGCAGGACCATCGGGTCAGAGTCATGGCTGGTAGATGTGGTCCACAGAAAGAAGCTGTAATTATTTGCCTCTTAGGTAGTAGCTTGTTGTACCTGTTTATGTCTTGTATTTTCCAAAGTTGTATTTCATTTCAACTAATTGGAGGTGTTATAAAATGAAAGGCCTGGTCTGATTTGTTGTTAGACTTTCCTTGTTGCCCTTTAAAAATGCCAAATGGGAGGAAAAAATTGAGAAGAAAATCTATGCACTGGAAAGCAGGTTGGGAGGAGCTACTGTCAGGGAGGGTGAAAATTCAGATATTTAGGTTCAGAACTTTAGTAGAGACCAGCAGTACATTTAAGCATACATTTTTTGAAAGATATTAATAAGTAATCTGTTTGATTATGTTTGCTAAAGAAAATATTTTCTCTCTTAAGCTAGGGGAACTATGTAAACACCTTGAAATTGAGGTAACTCTATTCCACTAACTGCCTCTACTACAACTACTGCATAAAAGCAGAAACATACTCATTAAATATAGCTGAAAATCATATCATTAGCATGGATATCTCATGCATGAATTACCTTATCCAAAGCAAAATAAAGCCTTTTCTGCAAGGAGTTTATAATGTGCAAAATTTTGTTTGTGCTTATTAACAAGAAATAAACCAATTTCAATTCATCTACTGATTTAAGGTCCCATTGATGCAGTTGAGGTTTGAGTTTTTAACAGCATCTTGCCCTATCTTAGATAAAAAATAATCTGCATTTTTTGTAGCCTGAACTTGTACTTTATGGGAAATAATGTACATTATAGAATGTCAACTTTTTAGTTAAATAGATTATGATATGTTTAAAAAGAGAAGCTGGCTATTTTTCCTTTGTTTTTCATTTGTAATATCCTGAACATTGAAGAAATTTTTGGAAAAATGGCTCAATGTAAAAGCCAATTCTCTTTAGGGTATCTCTGAATGCCTTCACAGACTAACTTAGGCAATGGAGTTCTGTAAACCTTAACTCAAATATTCAATAATAATTGATGTGAGTACAACCAAAATATATTTTAAAGCTAATGAAGAGTGAAGCACATCTTCTAACTTGATTTTCCCTACATAAATATTTGAAGATATGAAGTAGTAGATCCTTACTGGGTATCTGTGTTCAATGTCTATTCGATATTTTGGGGCCAGGAGATCTTATTTTAGAGACCACAAATCCTGGGTTTTTGTTAATTAAATTCAAATGGTATGCAAATTTAGACAGAGAAAATGACATCTCTATTTTCCTTATCCTCTAATTAAAAACTAACATTTCTTTCATTTTGAAAGTGGGCAACAGACCACTGTAATATTGGCCATACTTACTACTTTGTCAGCAATAGACAGCACAGATAATTTCGTGTCACATAAAAGTTGCAATAATTATATTAAAATAAATTTAACCTCATCTTATTTCAAAATTATGATCATTTTAGACCTGTTGCTAAATCTTGTTATCCAACATGTTAAAATGAAGCAGGTATATTACTATATTATAAAAATATAAAGCTATTTTGATAGTTATATTTCAATATAACTTTTTTATTTGTAAATGAGTATATTAAAAGTTTGTACTTCAAGTGGTTATTCTAAGGATATAGTGCTTAGTATCATATCTGACACACAGTATTTGCTACAGTTACCTGCTTTTAGAGATTTCATAATTCTACTGTATATACAGAGCATGTTTCCATGAAACTTAGCCACATAAGACAGGATGTAATGTGTAACAAAAATGAACAATGGAAGTGATAATTATTTTAGGAATCCAAAGAAAGCGATAAATTAGAGTTGTCTAGTATTTCTCTAGGATGACTTCATGGAGGTAAAAGATTGGCCTTAGCTGGGTTTGACAGAGGAAATCCTATGGTGTCCTCAAACTTGTAAATTTGGATTTATCATAGTGCATGCCTGCATTGGTGAGTGTAAAATCTAGTATGGATTTTAGAACCACTTTGGGGTGCCTTGAGGTACAAAATGATGAATTATTTCGTTGACAGTCTCAAAATTTGCCTATGTGATTACTGCTGTTGCTCTCATGAAAAATTGATATTGCTCAAGAAAAGCAGTGTGGCAGCGTGTGGAAACATGGGTCCCTGAATCAGCGCACCATGTTTTTAAATCCTGCCTCTGTAGTTTTGGGAAAATTGCTTACATTCTTGAAATTTTTTCATATGAAATTCTGTTTGCTTAATCACTCAGCAAATATTTATTATTTGTCTATTTTGTGCCAGGTACTATGTTAGGTTCTGAAGATAAGGCAAATAAGGTACATAGATCCAGCATGGAGTTTAAAGTCTCTAAAAGAAAACTATACCTACCTGAAAGGGTTGTATTGAGGATTAGGGGTATCATAAATTCATGTTTTAAAATTGTAAATAGAGCAAAATATTTAAACTTTATGGCACCTTGTCTAGCCTATAGTAGGTCCCTGATAAATGGTAGCTGACATTACTGTTACAAACTCTTAGAAGTATTTTCAGTGCTCTGAGGCAATTCTAATACAGAGCCAGATTTGAAAATCACTGATTTAGAACAGTGGTTCTCAAACTTGTCTGCATATTGGAATTATTTGGGAGAGCTTACAAACTACTGATCATTGGCCCCACTCCCAGAAATTCTGATTTACTTGAATTCAGGTGTGGCCTAGGTATTGGCATTTTGAAAATCTCCTCAGGTAATTATAACTTGCAGCCAAGGTTGTGCACAACTGAGAAAATACCAAGCACTCAAATCTGCTAAACATAGTGCATTCAACTTTTTATTTTCAATTTCTGCCCGAAATCCTTGATGATGGTATTTATTAGGGATTTTGACAAATGCAACTTTATAATGATAAGACTCCTCATATAACATAAAACTGGAGAAAAATAAGGATGACGAGCCTGTTCATTTATCATATATTACTTTGCGTAGTGTTACTAGGATAAGAATACATGGAGCCAGGTTTGATTATCAGCACTAGAGAGCATCTACGTATTTACATTGTAGCAAGAACTAAGGTGAGGGTGTTATGTTATTGTTGTCATCCTTATTATCATTTCAGCACTACTTACTGTGGTTTTTTTAAACACCTTTATTTGAGTATAACTGTTTTACAATAGTGTGTTAGTTTCTCCTTTACAACAAAGTGAATCAGTTATACATATACATATGTTACCATATCTCTTCCCTCTTGCATCACCCTCACTCCCACCCTCACTACCCCACCCCTCAAGGAGGTCACAAAGCACAGAGGTGAACTCCCTGTACTATGCTGCAGCTTCCCACTAGCTATCTAATTTACATATGGTAGTGTGTATATGTCCCTGCCACTCTCTCACATCGTCACAGCTTACCCTTCCCCCTCCCCATATCCTCAAGTCCATGCTCTAGTAGGTCTGTGTTTTGTTCCCATCCTACCACTAATCTCTTCATGACATTTTTTTCTTAGATTCCATATATATGTGTTAGCATACGATATTTTTCTCCTTTTGACTTACTTCACTCTGTATGACAGACTCCAGGTCTATCCACCTCATTACAAATAACTCAGTTTCATTTCTTTTTATGGCTGAGTAATATTCCATTGTATATATGTGCCACATCTTCTTTATCCATTCATCTGGTAATGGACACTTAGGTTGCTTCCATGTCCTGGCTATCGTAAATAGAGCTGCAATAAACATTTTGATACATGACTCTTTTTCAATTATGGTTTTCTCAGGGTATATGCCTAGTAGTGGGATTGCGGGGTCATATGGTAGTTCTATTTGTAGTTTTTTAAGGAACCTCCATATTGTTCTCCATAGTGGCTGTATCAATTTACATTCCCACCAGCAGTGCAAGAGTGTTCCCTTTTCTCCACACCCTCTCCAGCATTTATTGTTTCTAGAGTTTTTGATGATGGCCAATCTGACTGGTGTGAGATGATATCTCATTGTAGTTTTCATTTGCATTTCTCTAATGATTAATGATGTTGAGCATTCCTTCATGTGTTTGTTGGCAATCTGTATATTTTCTTTGGAGAAAGGTCTATTTAGTTCTTCTGCCCATTTTTGGATTGGGTTGTTTGTTTTTTTGTTATTCAGCTGCCTGGGTTGCTTATAAATTTTGGATATTAATCCTTTGTCAGTTGCTTCATTTGCAAATATTTTCTCCCATTCTGAGGGTTGTCTTTTGGTATTGTTTATGGTTTCCTTGGCTGTGCAAAAGCTTTTAAGTTTCATTAGATCCCATTTGTTTATTTTTGTTTTTATTTCCATTTCTCTAGGAGATGGGTCAAAAAGGATCTTGCTGTGATTTATTTCATAAAGTGTTCTGCCTAAGTTTTCCTAAGCGTTTGATAGTGTCTGGCCTTACATTTAGGTCTTTAACCCATTTTGAGTTTATTTTTGTGTGTGGTGTTAGGGAGTGTTCTAATTTCATACTTTTACAGGTAGCTGTCCAGTTTTCCCAGCACCACTTATTGAAGAGGCGGTCTTTTCTCCACTGTATATCCTTCCCTCCTTTATCAAAGATAAGGTGACCATATGTGTGTGGGTTTATCTCTGGGCTTTCTATCCTGTTCCATTGATCTATACTTCTGTTTTTGTTCCAGTACCATCCTCTCTTGATTACTGTGGCCTTGTAGTATAGTCTGAAGTCAGGGAGCCTGATTCCTCCAGATCCATTTTTCGTTCTCAAGATTGCTTTGGCTATTCGGGGTCTTTTGTGTTTCCATACAAATTGTGAAATGTTTTGTTCTAGTTCTGTAAAAAATGCCAGTGGTAATTTGATAGGGATTGCATTGAATCTGTAGATTGCTTTGGGTAATAGAGTCATTTTCAAAATGTTGATTCTTCCAATCCAAGAACATGGTATATTTCTCCACCTATTTGTATCATCTTTAATTTCTTTCATCAGTGTCTTATAGTTTTCTGCATACAAGTCTTTTGTCTCCTTAGGTAGGTTTATTCCTAGATATTTTATTCTTTTTGTTGCAGTGGTAAATAGGAGTGCTTTCTTAATTTCCCTCTCAGATTTTTCATCATTAGTGTATAAGAATGCCAGAGATTTCTGTGCATTAATTTTGTATCCTGCTACTTTACCAAATTCATTGATTAATTCTAGTAGTTTTCTGGTAGCATCCTTAGTATTCTCTATGTATCGTATCATGTCATTGCAAACAGTGACAGCTTTACTTCTTCTTTTCCTATTTGGATTCCTTTTATTTCTTTATTTTCTCTGATTGCTGTGGCTAGAACTTCCAAAACTTGTTTGAATAAGAGTGGTGAGAGTGGGCAACCTTGTCTTGTTCCTGATCTTATTGGAAATGGTTTCACTTTTTCACCATTGAGAACAATGCTGGCTGTGGGTTTGTCATATATGGCCTTTATTATGTTGAGGAAAGTTCCCTCTATGCCTACTTTCTGCAGTGTTTTTATCATAAATGGGTGTTGAATTTGTCAAAAGATTTCTCTGCATCTATTGAGATGATAATATGGTTTTTCTCCTTCAGTTTGTTACTATGGTGTATCACGTTGATTGATTTGCATATATTGAAGAATCCTTGCATTCCTGGAATAAATCCCACTTGATCATGGTGTATGATCCTTTTAATGTGCTGTTGGATTCTGTTTGCTAGTATTTTGTTGAGGATTTTTGCATCTATGTTCATCAGTGATATTGGCCTGTAGTTTTCTTTCCTTGTGACATCTTTGTCTCGTTGTGGTATCAGGGTGATGGTGGCCTCATAGAATGAGTTTGGGAGTGTTCCTCCCTCTGCTATCTTTTGGAAGAGTTTGAGAAGTATAGGTGTTAGCTCTTCTCTAAATGTTTGATAGAATTTGCCTGTGAAGCCATCTGGTCATGGGTTTTTGTTTGTTGGAAGATTTTTAATCACAGTTTCAATTTCAGTGCTTGTATTTGGTCTTTTCATATTTTCTATTTCTTCCTGGTTCAGTCTCGGCAGGTTGTGCATTTCTAAGAATTTTTCCATTTCTTCCAGGTTGTCCATTTTATTGGCATAGAGTTGCTTGTAGTAATCTCTAATAATCTTTTGTATTTCTGCAGTGTCAATTGTTACATCTCCTTTTTCATTTCTAATTCTATTGATTTGAGTCTTCTCCCTTTTTCTCTTGATGAGTCTGGCTAATGGTTTATCAATTTTATTTATCTTGTCAAAGAACCTCCTTTTACTTTTATTGACCTTTGCTATTGTTTCCTTCATTTCTTTTTCATTTATTTCTGATCTGATCTTTATGGTTTCTTTCCTTCTGCTAAATTTGGGGGTTTTTTTTGTTCTTCCTTCTCTAATTGCTTTAGGTGCAAAGTTAGGTTGTTTATTCGAGATCTTTCCTGTTTCTTAAGGTATGATTTTATTGCTATAAACTTCCCTCTTAGAACTGCTTTTGCTGTATCCCATAGGTTTTGGGTCGTCGTGTCTCCATTGTCATTTGTTTCTAAGTACTTTTTGATTTCCTCTTTGATTTCTTCAGTGATCACTTCGTTATTAAGTAGTGTATTGTTTAGCCACCATGTGTTTGTATTTTTTACAGATCTTTTCCTGTAATTGATATCTAGTCTCATAGTGTTGTGGTCAGAAAATTTACTTGATACTATTTCAGTTTTCTTAAATTTGCCAAGGCTAGATTTGTGACCCAAGATATGATCTAATGTGGAGAATGTTCCATGACCACTTGAGAAAAATGTATATTCTGTTGTTTTTGGATGGAATGACCTATAAATATCAAGTAAATCAATCTTGTGTAATGTATCATTTAAAGCTTGTGTTTCCGTATTTATTTTCATTTTGGATGATCTGTCCATTGGTGACAGTGAGGTGTTAAAGTCCACTACTATGATTGTGTTACTGTCGATTTCCCCTTTTATGGCTGTTAGTATTTGCCTTATGTATTGAGGTGCTCCTATGTTGGGTGCATAAATATTTACAATTGTTATATCTTCTTCATGGATCGATCCCTTGATCATTATGTAGTGTCCTTCTTTGTCTCTTGTAATAGTCTTTATTTTAAAGCCTATTTTGTCTGATATGAGATTGCTACTCCAGCTTTCTTCTGATTTCCATTTGCATGGAATATCTTTTTCCATGCCCTCACTTTCAGCCTGTAAGTGTCCCTAGGTCTGAAGTGGGTCTCTTGTAGACAGTGTATATATGAGTCATGTTTTTGTATCCATTCAGCCAGTCTGTGTCTTTTGGTGGGAGCATTTAATCCATTTACATTTAAGGTAATTATTGATATGTGTGTTCCTATTACCATTTACTTAATTGTTTCAGGTTGTTCTTGTAGGTCTTTTCCTTCTCTTGTGTTTCTTGCTTAGAGAAGTTCCTTTAGCATTTGTTGTAAAGCTGGTTTGGTGGTGCTGAACTCTCTCAGCTTTTGCTTGTCTGTAAAGGTTTTAATTTCTCCATCAAATCTGAATGAGATCCTTGCTGGGTAGAGTAATCTTGGTTGTAGGTTTTGTTCCTTCATCACTTTAAATATGTCCTGCCACTCCCTTGTGGCTTGTAGAGTTTCTGCTGAAAGATCAGATGTTAACCTTATGGGGATTCCTTTGTGTGTTATTTGTTGTTTTTCCCTTGCTGCTTTTAATACGTTTTCTTTGTATTTAATTTTTGACAGTTTGATTATTATGTGTCTTGGCGTGTTTATCCTTGGGTTTATCCTGTATGGGACTCTCTGTGCTTCCTGGACTTGATTGACTATTTCCTTTCCTATGTTAGGGAAGTTTTCAACTATAATCTCTTCAAATATTTTCTCAGTCCCTTTCCTTTTCTCTTCTTCTTCTGGGACCCCTATGATTCGAATGTTGGTGTATTTATTGTTGTCCCAGAGTTCTCTGACACTGTCCTCAGCTCTTTTCATTCTTTTTTCTTTCTTCTGCTCTGCAGTAGTTATTTCCACTATTTTATCTTCCAGGTCACTTATCCGTCCTTCTGCCTCAGTTATTCTGCTTTTGATCCCATCTAGAGTATTTTTCATTTCATTTATTGTGTTGATCATCGTTACTTGCTTCCTCTTTATTTCTTCTAGGTCCTTGTTAACTGTTTCTTGCAATTTTTCTATTCTATTTCCAAGATTTTGAATCATCTTTACTATCATTATTCTGAATTCTTTTTCAGGTAGACTGGCTATTACCTCTTCATTTGTTAGGTCTGGTGTGTTTTTATCTTGTTCCTTCATCTACTGTGTGTTTTTATGTCTTCTCATTTTGCTTATCTTACTGTGTTTGGGGTCTCCTTTTTGCAGGCTGCAGGTTCGTAGTTCCCTCTGTTTTGGGGGGCTGTCCCCAGTAGCTGAGGTTGGTTCAGTGGGTTGAGCAGGTTTCCTGGTTGGGGGGACTAGTGCCTCTGTTGTGATGGATGAGGCTGGATCTTGTCTTTCTGGTGGGCAGGTCCATGTCTGGTGGTGTATATGGGGATGTTGGTAGCCTTATGATTTTAGGCAGCCTCTGCTAATGGATGTGGCTGTGTAGACCTGTCTTGCTCTTTGTTGGGCATAGGGTGTCCAGCACTGTTCGTTGATGGCCCTTGAGTGAAGCTGGGTCTTGGTGTTGAGATGGAGATCTCTGGTAGATTTTCACCGTTTGATATTACATTGAGTTGAGGGGTCTCTTGTGGACCAGTGTCCTGAGGTTAGTTCTCCCACCTCAGAGACACAGCCTTGACACCTGGCTGGAGTGCCAAGAGCCTTTAATCCACACGGCTCAAAGTAAAAGGGAGAAAAAAAATAGAAAGGCAAGAAAGGAAGGAAGGAAGGAAGGAGGAAGGGAGGGAAGGAAGGAAGGAAGAAAGGAAGGGAGGGAGGAAGAAAGGAAGGGAGGAGGAAAGAAAGGAAGGTGGGAATAAAGGAGGGAAGGGAGGAAGGAAGGAAGGAGGGAAGTAGGAAAGAAAGGAGGAAAGAAAGGAAGAAAGAAAGGGAGAAGACAAAATAAAGTAGGGTAAAAGACAGTTATTAAAATAAAAAATAATTATTTAGAAGAAAAATTTCTATTAAAGAAAAAAACAAAACAAAAAAACAAACAAACAAAAGGGTCGGTGTAACCCTAGGACAAATGGTGAAAACAAAGCTGTACAGACAAAATCTCACACAGCAGCACACACATACACACTCACAAAAAGGAAAAAGGGGAAAATAATAGTATATTTTGCCCCCAAAGTCCACCTCCTCAACTTGGGATATTTCGCTGTCTATTCAGGTTTTCCACAGATGCAGGGCACTTCAAGTTGACTGTGGATCTTTAACCCGCTGCTTCTGAGGCTGCTGGGAGAGACCTCCCCCTCTCTTTGTTTGCATAGCTACTGGGGTTCAGCTTTGAACTTGGCCCCGCCTCTGTGCGTAGGTTGTCCGAGGGCGTCTGCCCTTCGCTCAGACAGGACGGGGTTAAAGGAGCAGCTGATTCATGGTCTCTGGCTCACTCAGGCGGGGCAGAGGGAGGGGCACGGATGCGGGGCGAGCCTGCGACGTCAGAGGCCGGCGTGATGCTGCACCGGCCTGAGGCACACTGTGCGTTTTCCCGGGGAAGCTGTCCCTGGATCCCGGGACCCCGGCAGTGGCGGGCTGCACAGGCCCCCGGGAGGGGTGGTGTGGAGAGTGACCTGTGCTCGCACTCAGGCCTCTTGGTGGCGGCAGCAGCAACCCTAGCGTCCCACACCTGTCTCTGTTGTCTGTGCTGACAGCCGCGACTCGCACCCCTTTCTGGGACTCCTTTATGCGGTGCCCTTAATCCCCTCTCCTCGCGCCCCAGGAAGCGAAGAGGCAAGAAAAAGTCTCTTGTCTCTTCAGCAGCTCCGCGCCCGTTTCTGGAGCTCCTTTAAGCGGCGCGCTTAAACCCCTCTCCTTGCGCACCAGGAGGCAAAGAGGGAAGAAAAGGTCTCTTGCCTCTTCGGCAGCTCCAGACTTCAACTGGACTCCTTCCCGGCTAGCTGTGGTGCACTAACCCCTTCAGGCTGTTTTCACTCTGCCAACTCCAGACCTTTCCCTGGGATCTGCCCGAGGCTCAGTTCCAAGTCCTGCCTGCCCCGGCGGGTGAGCAGACAAGCCTCTCCGGCTGGTGAGTGCTGGTCGGCACTTATCCTCTGCGGAATCTCTCCGCTTTGCCCTCCGCACCCCTGTGGCTGAGCTGTCCTCCATGGCTCCGAAGCTTCCCCCTCCGCCACCCGCAGTCTCCACTCGTGAAGGGGCTTCTAGTGTGTGGGAACCTTTCCTCCTTCACGGCTCCCTCCCACTGGTGCAGGTCCCATCCCTATTCTTTTGTCTCTGTTTATTCTTTTTTCTTTTGCCCTACCCAGGTACGTGGGGTGTTTCTTGCCTTTTGGGAGGTCTGAGGTCTTCTGCCAGCGTTCAGTGGGTGTTCTATAGGAGCAGTTCCACGTGTAGATGTATTTCTGATTTCTCTGTGAGGAGGAAGGTGATCCCTGCGTCTTACTCTTCCGCCATCTTCTCGCTCCCCCCTCTCACTTTTTAGAATCGACTTTATTTTTAGAACAGTGTTAAGTTCACAGCAAAACTGAGGAGAAAGTATAGAGAGTTCCCACATATCCCTGCCCCTACACACACACACACACACACACACACACACACACACACACACACACACACACACACACACACACACACAACCTCTCTCATTTTCAACATCCTGTACTAGAGCGGTACATTTGTTACAATTGATAAACCTACATTTATCAACATGATCACACAAAGTCCGTAGTTTACATTAGCATTCATTCTTTGTTATAGTTGATTTACAATGTTGTATTAGTTCCAGGTGTACAGCAAAGTGTCAGTTGTATATCCTTTTTCAGATTCTCTTCCATTATTGGTTATCGCAGGATATTGAATATAGTTCCCTATGTTATACAGTAGGTCCTTGTTGTGTACCTATTTTATATGTAGTAGTGTGTATCTGTTAATCTCAAACTCCCAATTTATCCCTCCCTCCCCCTCTTTCCCCTTTGGTAACCCTAAATTTGTTTTCTATGTTTGTGAAATTTTTTCTGTTTTGTAAATAAGTTCATTTGTACCATTTTTTTAAGATTCTACATATAAGTGATATCATGTAATATTTGTCTTTCTCTGACTTACTTATTATGATAATCTCTAGGTCCATCCATGTAGCTGTAAATGGCATTATTTCATTCTTTTTTTGACCAAGTAGTATTCCATTGTATATATGTACCACATCTTCTTTATCCATTCATCTTTTGGGCATTTTTGTGCATGGAAGGTTGCTTCCATGTCTTGGATATTGTAAATAGTATTGCTGTGAACATTGGGGTACACGTATCTTTTCGAATTAGAGTTTTTGTATTTTCTGGATATATGCCCAGTAGTGGGATTGCTGGGTCGTATGGTAGTTCTATTTGTACCGTGTATACTCTGTGGTTTCTGACAAATATATAAGGACACGTATCCTCCATTATAATAGCACACAGAATAGGTTCACTGCTCTAAAAACCACTGTGCTTTGCCTGTTCATGTTTCTCTCCCCTCTAACCACTGGCAATCACTGATTTTTTTTTCTGTCTCCATAGTTTTATCTTTTCCAGAATGACATATAACTGGAATCATACAGTAGGTAACCATTTCATTTTGGCTTCTTTCACTTAGTTATATGAATTTAAGGTTCCTCTCTGCCTTTTCATGGTTTGATAGCTCAATTTTTTAATGCTGAATAATACCCATTGTCTGAATGTACCACAGCTTATTTATCCATTCAGCTGCTTAAGGACATCTTACTGCTTCCAAGTTTTGTCAGTTATACATAAAGCTGCTATAAATACCCATTTGCAGATATTTGTGTGGACATAAGTTTTCACCTCATTTAGGTACATATCAAGGAATGTAATTGCTGAAGAATATGTTTAGTTCTGTAAGAAACTGCCAAACTGTCTTCTGAAGTGACTGTACCATTTTGCATTCTCATTAGCAATGAATGAGAGTTCCTGTTGCTCCAGATCCTTGCCAGCATTTGATGTGGTCAGTGTTTTGGATTTTTGCTATTCTAGTAGATGTGTAGTGGTACTCCTTCACTTTTAAAAAAAATAATACATTTATTTATTTATTTTTGACTTTGTTGGGTCTTCATTGCTGCGTGCGGGCTTTCTCTAGTTGCGATGAGCAGGGGCTACTCTTCATTGCAGTGCATGGGCTTCTCATTGCGGTGGTTTCTCTTGTTGCAGAGCACAGGCTCTAGGCACATGGGATTCAGTAGTTGCAGCACATGGGCTCAGTAGTTGTGGCTCATGGGCTCTAGAATTCAGGCTCAGTAATTGTGGCACATGGGCTTTGTTGATACGTGCATGTGGGATCTTCCCAGACCAGGGCTTGATCCTGTGTCCCCTGCATTGGCAGGCAGATTCTTAACCACTGCACCACCAGGGAAGCCACTCCTTCACTTTTGAAGGATAATTTCATTGGATATAGAATTCCATCTTGTTTTTCTTTTTTGACACTTTAAAAATTCTACTCTACTGCCTTCTCAATTTAATGCTTTCTGATAAGCCTGCTGTAATTCTTACCTTTTTTCCTATATTAGCAAGTAAGTTCTTCCACCCCCCCCACACTAATTTAGCTTCTTTTAAGTTTTTTTTCCCCTATTTTTTCAGTTTATTATGATATGCTTATATGTAGTACTTTTAGAATTTTTCTGCTTAGTGTCCTCTGAACTTTCTGGATCTGTGTTTTGGTTTCTGTTATTAATTCTGGAAAGTTCTAAGCCTGTCTCCTTCTAATATTCCATATATGCATATGTTTAATATTGTCATTTTGAAAGTTTCCTTTTGATATTGTTCTGCAGTTCTTACATATTCTGTGCTATAGTTTTTCATTATTTTTTCTTTTTACATTTCAGTTTGGGAAGTTTCTCTTGACTTACCGTTAAGCTCACTGATTCTTTCCTCACCTTGTCCAATCTATTTAAGAGCCCATCAGAGGCATTCTTCTTTTCTGTTACAGTGTTTTTGAGTTCTAGCATTTCTTTTAAATTCTGCCAGAGTTCCCATCTTTCTACATCACTCATCTGTTTTTGCACATTGTATTTTTTTCAGTAGATCCCTTAACATATTAATTATAGCTATTTTAAGTGTCTAGTCTGATAATTCCAAACTTCCTGCCATATCTGAGTCTGGTTCTGATACTTGTTTTGCTTCTTCAGATTGTTTTTTCCTGCCTTTTCACATGCCATGGAATATTAGTTTGAAGGTTAGACATGTTGTATTGGATAATAAGAACTGAGGTAAGTAGGCCATCAATGTGAGAATTTATGTTAATCTGGGTAGGAGTCAGTCTTTATAAAATATTTACTATAGTTGTAGTTGCCAGAAACTCCAAATTCCTCTAGTGTCCTTATTTTTCTCTCCTTTCTTAACATGGAATCCCATAAAGTAGTCCCTTTAAAATAAAAGTATGTGTCTTACAGGTCTTTTCAGCTGTAATCTACTGTTATTGTACTGGTGCTGTGGTGTCAAGATGTGGAGGCCTATATAACCTCCCATTTAAATCTCATTATTTTACTGGGCCTGTGTGTTGGCCTGTTATCTTCACAAGTGTTGGGTTTTGTTTTTGGGGTTTTTTTTTTTTTTTTTTTTTTGTATAGCTTCTTCTTCTTTTTTTTTTTTTTTCCTCAGCCTCCCCTTGGGTGAGATGGGAAGATTAGAGGAGGCTAGAATGAAAAGAATGCCATTTTCCTAGGGACCTGGACAAGGCTCTGGTAAAGTTCTTTCCCCTGAAAAGTAGGCCTCTCTTATGAAGAACATTCTGGGAATATTTCAAAATGGTTACTTTTCCTGTCTTCCTGCTAAACCATGAAACTTTCCTTAGCTTTTCACACTGAGAACCTAGCAGGGTTCCTGGAGGTAAAGCCCACAAAAGTGTAGAGACTTCCCTAAGACTGTGGCCCCTAGGAGTTTCTTAATTTCACATTAGCCCACACTCAGCCTCCAGCAATTTGTTAAAGTTACCATTGAGATACAGCTACCAATTTATAGCTTTAGTGGTTTCTGCTCCATTTACGGAGATCTCAGCTGTGACTCATTGAATTTTCTTGTCTCTCCAGATTTCAGGATGGTGGCTTGCTCTGTGACCTTAGTTCTCCTATGTGTCCAAGAAAAATTGATTTTCACTTTGTTCAGCTTTTGTAAGGATAATAGTGATCTCTTCCAAGTTCTTTACATTTAGGAGCTGAAACTATAAGTGAGTCTTTGCTCTGTATTTGATTTTACACTTTAATTTGGTTTCAGCCTTCATTGTTTGAAGCATGTGAGAACCAAAGAAATTTACATTGTTCACTTACTCTCTCTTCTTATCAGAAAAATGTCCTAATTCATGAACACTCATACCATATCAAGTAAGAAGTTTTAGCTGCATATAACAGAAAAACCTAAAATAACAGAAATTCAAACATGATAGGAGTCATTTCCCTCTCATGTTAAAGAATTCTGGAGGTAGGCAGCCCATAGCTGATGCAGAGATACCTTGGGGACACAGAGATTCAATTTCTTTCTTTCTCCTATAATAGCCTTAACATGTAATATCCAGCTGAGAATGGCTGATGATTCTCCACCTATAAACCATCTTGACAAGAAGAAAGAAAACTGGGTGTTCAGGGGAAATGAGGTTGTCTTCCCCTCTTTCAGAAACTTTCAGAATAGTTTTATCCTCTTCTATGTTGCACGTGAAAAATAGTTTTTTTAAAAATTGGCAAAAAATAAACATTTTAGCAAGTTATCCCCTTCCATTTTCCCCAGAATTTATAGATTGCCAAAAAGTCTTATGACCACACCTAACTGTAAGGGAACCTGGGAAATAAAGTCTTTTTTGCTGGGTACATTAGTACCCCAACTAAAACAATGGTACAGTTATTAAGTAAAGAAGGAGAATATACATTGAGTGGATAAATAATAGACCCTGTTTACAAGATTCAAAATCAATAGTATTTGAAAGCTACTATCAATTTGACTTAAATTAGAACTATGTTGCTAAAATTAAAAAAAAAAAAAAACTTTTAAAAACCTCAACAACTACAATTTACCTTGTTTATACTGACTAGTGGGATAAAAACACAGTCAAAACAAATAACTTTAAAACAAATTTCTAACAGGTCTTCCTTTGAATTTCTAGGGATGGAATAAATATGTTTCTATGATGGTTCATTTCCACACAATGGCTCGATCATTAGGCAAAAACTAATCAGCGTAATTGTTGGATTTTGTAGGTAGAGAAGAAAATCCACGTAAAGTTGCTGGTTTTCTAATGGGGGATGTTTGGGTTGGGAGAGACGAAGGAAATAGGAAAGCCATTGCTGCTTGGACTTTATACTTTTCACGTTTGATTCAATTACAGCAACTATAAAAATAATTTGTTTTTCTTAACAAAAGGGAGTCAGGATTCACTACTAGACAGTTATTATCTAATTACTAAATTCAACTGGAGAGGTGAATGCATCAGAGGTCTCTGCTTCATTAGTAAAGATTTATTTTTCCCCAAATGGCCAATTCCTCTACAAATTGTTCAGGGTTAATTATATAACACATTCCTAAAAGAAGAATTAACTTATTAGTTTTATTATCTGAATGTTTTTTCTTAATTCTCTATGTGATGCCACTTTAAAAATACTGTGTAGTTATGAGGTTTAAACTTATGCTGCATTTTGTTTCAGACAAGTAATCAGGTTTATAACAATATCAGCCTAGTTAACAGGGAATTGTTTAGTTTCCATATTTTAACTGCAGTGCTTTGAAACTAAGAAAAAAAGGTGAGAAAAGTTCCCAGAATGTTGAAAATTCCTCCTTAAATATAGTCAGGAGTTAAATAATGGCAACTCCTGTGGTTGAGAAAGAAAAATTGAAATAAATGGATGAAGTACTGGCATTGCCATATGCAAAGTATTAATAAATAAATCATTCTATGTATCATATTAGAGGAGTTAACAAAATAATATATGAACAAAGAAATTGATGATTTTTTTGGAAATTATAAAAGGTTAGCTCAATCTATTCCTTATACATCACTGTGATGTTTGAGATTTACTGTGATGTCCCTGAGGTCCTGTAACTAGATCATAAGGTGCCTTCTCATTCATTAAAGAATATAAACTGTGTTCAGTGTTGCCTTAGATAGAAATGTCATTTTGTTGAAAAGGCGTAATCCATATAATGTATATATGGTAATTGTCAGCTAAATAGAAGAGCAAATGAACTGAATCATCCAATTAACCATTTAAACAAGTGAAGATATATTTGGGTCAAATAAAGGTACTCAGGGTACTCAAGTTTACTCTCAGAAATCACTTAGAGGCAGTTTGCTCTCTGTGGTGTAAATAAGCACCTAATACTTTAACAGTGGTTCCTTAGATGATACCCAAGGTATCTCAGCAAAGTACTATTTCTCTATTGCTTGATTAGGATGACTAAAGGCTATAAGGAGTAATTTGCTCTGAATCTGCAGAGTATCTTACTATCATTATTAAAGTAAGATTTTTTAAAAAGTTAATATTTTAATTTCTTTCATTATATTGTCCTGCTGTCTTAAGCGTCTCTCAGCCCCTGTACTGTGAGGGGAAATGGCTTACTCTTTTAAAATATACCTAGGCCTAAAATAGAGTCAAACAATATCCCTTTATATTCAACTATTATGCTAACTTCCAAAACTCTAAATAAATAAATAGCAAACAGAACTTAGCATATAAGATTGGATGCACATGAAAAATAATTTGAAAAAAAAATTGGCAAAAATAAACGTTTTAGGGAGTTATCCCCTTCCATTTTCCCCAGAATTTATAGATTGCCAAAAAGTAATTATCTTATGATTGAGTTAGAGAAAATTATTTACCAATCAAAAGCTCGTCTCCTCTCAGATTCATAGTGCTTTAAAAAAAATAAATATGTTATTTTAAAATCAATTCAAGTACTATGAGATCCTTTAGGTGTCTGGCTATTATGGACTAAATGCTTATGTCCCCACAAAATTCATATGTCGAAGCCCTAACCCCCCAGTGTGATGGCATTAGGAGGTGGGGCCTCTAGGAGGTAATTATGTTTAGATGAGGTTATAAGTCTGTGGTTCTCATGATGGGATAGTTGTCTTATAAGAGACCAGAGAGCCCACTTGCTTCCACATGCATTCATTCTCATATTCATTCTCTCTCTCTCTTTCTTCCTCACCCACCTCTATGTGAGGAGATGGCATTTGAAAACCCAGGAAGAAGTTTCTCACCAAAAATTGAATTGGCCAGCACCTTGATTTTAGACTTCCCAGCCTCCAGAGCTGTGAGAAATAAGTGTCCATTGTTTAAGTCACTCAGTTTATGGCATTTTGTTGTAGCGACGCAAGAAGGTTAGCCAACCTCCTATTAAGTATTTTTGTTCCATAAGGTGTTATACCTGATATATTAGAAGGAAACATTTTCTTGTATCTGATATTTTTCCTCAGAAAGAATTTCTTGAAAATGTTTCTCTGTGAAGTTATTCATATTGTCTTAGCCTGGGTTTCTTCCAAATAGAACCTAGAACAAAGGCTTGCATGAGGTTTGTTTTGTTTTGTTTTGTTTTTGTTTTTGTTTGGAAAGTGATCTGAGTTTGAAGGATTGATTGAGGGCTCATGGAGAATGACACCTAGGATAAAGGAAAAGCAATAGTTGGTAGCCTAATGCTCAGGTTCACGGGAACTTCTGAGGTATCATATAGGGTGCATTTCTAAAGTTTCTGTGGCAGGATAAATGGTAAAAGCACTTATTCATTGACTCTCATCCTCTTTTGTTTGAGGGTTCTTCCATGTGGTGTTAACTCCCTCCCACTTCTTGGTAGCACATATACAATTGCTAAGGGTGCTCTCATAGGTGACCTATGCTGCAGCAACAGAGAAATCCTAGGGCCATAAATGAGAGAAATGTGGGAGCTTCTTGAGGCAGTTGGTGTGAAGTAGGATAAAGCCCACACAAAACTGTTCTTGATAGGCGTGGCTTGATTCTGAGTTGATGCTAAGATTATGTGAGGTGAAGCAAGAAGTGCCTAATACTATTATGCTCTCCACTAAGTCCAATTATTCTTGAAGTTGGTGGCCAGTCACAATATCTATACAAGATTTGATACAGGAACGTTATTGGAAGAAGCTACACTCTGCTTGTTGTTACTGATTTTGAGGATATCGTTAACATCTACTCTCCCCTCCTTTACACATTCTAGATTTCTCTCATCCATGACCAACATTTCAACAAGTCTAATTTTCTTGCCTGGAGTATGGTGGCAGCCAAGACATTTATTCCTGAGGTGTCTGAGACATTAGTTTTTTCATCTTTGTTGGGTCATGTTTGCTGTAATTACCTATTATGAATTTTTTTCCTTTACATTAATCACCATGTAAAGAAATGAATAAGTGAATCACACTCTACACTACTATCAAAAGTGAATAAGAGGGTGCATTTCCCAAACTCATCAATAATAGAAATTTTTAGTAAAAACAAAATTGCCTATATCATAGATGAAAAATAGGATCTTGTTGCTTTAATTTTGTTATCTGATTTCTATATAATTAAACATATTTTATATAGTTCTTGTCCTTTTGATTTAAAAAATTTTGAAAACCATGTTCTTCTCCTTTTCCTATTATTCTGTTGTACATTTATCTAATTTGTATTGATGTTTAAACTCCCAAATGTGAATGACCCTTGATAAACAGATTTGGGACAATGGCACTTTTCTAGTGCCTTTCAAATTGTACTGGATAGGTTGTTACTTATTTCCCTCCACCAGTTGTAAAATACAATGTTAAAACAAAGAATTCTCAACCATCAAACTTTAGTTTAAAACACAGGATTATGGTGAGTAGAGCCCTCTTTCTACAAAAACTAAAAGGAGTGCATTTTTAAAGTTTCTACTATATTGATATTTCTGGAGTGAAGTGTCATTAATTACTTGAAAATATTTTCTGGTTCTGCTTAGATAATAGAATCAAAGTATTTGAATGAGATATGTTCATGCATATTACTATAATTTTCCTCACTAGTTATCACCAAGGTAGGATATCAATTGTGTTTGCAGGTTTATCGTCTTTTTCAGCACCATTTATATTATGTGGGCTTCCTTAAAATCCATGTCATGGAATCAATTTCATTTTCTGCTCAAGAGCGCTGTTTAATTTACATTCAATGTGTTCTGTTGTTTGGGATTTAGGCTCTTTCAGAAAATAGTTTCAACAGAACACCTCCTGAGGCAGGAATTCTAAGTTGCAGAATATCATTGAAAAAATTTAGAGAAGTACCTGTTCATTAATTATGCCCAGTATGTAAATTAACTTGAGTAGAAGTTACAGAAAGACAAATTTTGGCTCAAAACAGAGAATCATTTAATAATTTTAACTGCTTAAAAATGGAGAATACTACCTCAAAATTAGTGAGTTCTCAATCACGATCAGTGTGAAATGTCCAGAGACACAATTGTTTTAGAGGGAGATCATGCTTGGAGTAAGAGGTTCACCTAAACTTATGTCTGTATAAGGATGGACTAGGCTCTACTGCATTAACAAACAATCCTAAAATAGGCTTAGGACAACAAAAGTTTCTCACATGCTTAAAGTCCAAGGAAGGTCTGTGGGGGTGTGCAGTTTGCCCTGCCCATCATTGTTACTTAAGGACTCTGGTTGTTGGAGGTGTCATTTTGGCAGGAACTTCCATTATCATTAGAGCACCAGAATGGGAAAATGGTGAATCACACAATATGTCTTAAAGCTTCCCCTATAAGTGACACTCCATTTCATTGGCCAAATAAAAATACATTGCCTAACTTCAACAGAAGCTGAGAGTGCCATCCTACCATGATGCTACAGAGAAAACTAGATTTGTGAACAGCACTAGGAGAAAACACAGTGTCCAAATATCTTCATTTTTGGAACAGTTTTGCTTCCAGATATCAGAAAGCCAATACAAGAATATAGACAGAGACTTGACTTCTCTGCATTTGGTGTCTCTATAAAAGGTTTTCATGGAAGCAAACATGTGAGTGTAACCAAAAAATTAATGTTTTCTGTATACTAAATACCATATTTGGAGGAATACTGTCTCTTTCAAGAATGAACAGAGAGAAAAGAACCATATATAGAAACTTTGAAAAATCAATACTACAGGATAAGTTAAAGAGAAGACTCAGATATAAACTACTAGCAAATCCAGTTATGATATTTCAAAGAATACTTTATCTCTTCTTATGTAGTAGAAGAAACCATGAAGTCTGTATACTAGGAGAGGAACATAAAACGCTAGAATATACTGACATGAAAAACAACAGAGGGGTCAGAGTAATGGACAGGAATGGAGCCCTGGCCGCCTTGAAGAGAATCATTCAACATATTTCTCTAATCTGTCAACTTATTTTCATTCTATCACCATTCAAGTCCAAGTCACCATAGTCCCTCGTTTGAACTATTTCAGTAGTCTCCTAATTGGTTGCCCTGCCACTTCTTTTACTACCCCAACTAATCTTATTTCCAAAATGCAAACATACTGATATTTTTAAACTATAAATATTAGTTTTTCACTCCTTTCTTAACACACTTCAAGGCTTCAAACTGCACTAGAAAACACAAACAAACATGCATTCTTTACCATAGCCTACAAGGGACTAAATGATCTTGCCTTTATCTACCTCTCCAAACCCATCCCATGCCAATGGGAGGTATACTCATTCCACCAAGCCGAACGATGAGGTTTTAGAGGAGAATAATATGTATTCTCTGGAGGAGATATCTTGAAGATGAAGGTGCTCATACCTGATTCATGTCTGAAAAATCCAAAACAGAAAGACTGGACGTGACTTGTAGGTTGAAGAACAAAAATACACAGCTGTTTGGAAATAGCTCACACCTTTGGGGATTGGCTTCTATAACTAGGTGTGTGCTTCTCATGTTTCCCATAAGGTAACTGTGGATCCCACAGATGGAGCTCAGCTTAGGTCCTCCTGTAAAATACCTGTAGGGGCAGAGTGACTCAAAATGTAAAAGTACTATGTGTTTTTCCTCTCTCTGGATGCTTTTACAATTAAGAAAAAAAATCTCTGGATTTCAGCAGGTTTTCTATGCTGAGCTTACATGTAGTTTTCTTCGCATTTATCCTGCTTGAGGTAGCGCATCCTGAATCTGTAAGTTGGTATTACCTCTCAATTTTGGAAATTCTTAGGCATTGTCTCTGCAAGTGTCGCTTCTGCCTCGTTTTCTGATTGTTCTCCTTGTGATACCAGTTACATGTATGTCAGAAGTCTTCCCCATGTCTCATATGTTTCTTGTGCTCTTTTCTGTTATTTGCCTCTCAGTGCTTCAGTATAGTTTCTCCTCAATCCTCACACATATTTTATTTCTTCTCTCTTTATCTCTAATATGCTATTAAACCCATCCATTGATTCTTATTTTTAATTATTTTCTCATTCTAGAATTTCTATTTGATTATTTTTTACAGTTCCTAGTTCTCTGCTGAATTCTTCACCTTGCCACTAAATTTTTTACACTGTTATATAAGAACTACAATGTCCAGATTTTGCATGTTTGTTTATATAGTTGATTTTTCTTAGTTTTTAGTCAATTTTGTTAGTTTTTGCATACTTTATTGTTTTAAATTGAGTACTGTTTATTGTGTATGACAAAATAGTTGAGATTATTTGAAGCTCTGGAAATCGTTATGTTCTAGGCACAATTTAATTTTGCTTTGGGCATGCAGTTAAGCTAAGGGCAGATTATTTTATACCAATCAGGAATTTATCTGATTTAAAGTTGGCTTTAGTTTTTGTGAGGGCTGGTCTATTTCAAGTTCACCCTTACTCTTAGTATATAACCCTTCAGAGTCCCAACTTAAAGCCTTAGATGTTTACCGGGGTTCCTCCTCCTTCTTAGGTTTCAAATTCCAATATTTTGTCCTACAGATATGATATATTGTGACTAGTTCTCTTACATTTTCAGTCTCTCATTCACTGCATGTGAATGGACAAATGCTTTGAGTGGAAAAGTGATGCCAAATCAGTCTCACCCTCTTGGTTTCCCTTCTGTTAGAGATCTTGTCTTCACAAGTGCATATCATCTTGGTAGGTTTCATTGCATTCAAACAAATGTTATTTCACATGTTATTCAGATTTTCTAGTTTTCTCAGGAGTATTATTGGTCTAAAACCAAGTAGACCACCAGTGCTTGAAGTGGTGCAATTGCTATAAAACTACTGTATCTAATATTACAGTTGATTCAATAATTAAAACTTATCTTTGCCGTAGACTGAATATTTGTATCTCCCCCCATATCCAGATGTCACACATTTGTTTATATAGATGATTTTTCTTAGTTTTTAGTCAATTTTGTTACTTTTTGCATGCTTTGTTCTTATTTTATTTTTTATTTATTTATTTTTTTAACATCTTTATTGGAGTATAATTGCTTTACAATGGTGTGTTAGTTTCTGCTCTACAACAAAGTGAATCAGTTATACATATACATATGTTCCCATATCTCTTCCCTCTTGTGTCTCCCTCCCTCCCACCCTCCCCATCCCACCCCTCTATGTGGTCACAAAGCACCGAGCTGATTTCCCTGTGCTATGAGGCTGCTTCCCACTAGCTATCTATTTTATGTTTGGTAGTGTATATATGTCCATGCCACTCTCTCACTTTGTCACAGCTTACCTTTCCCCCTCCCCATATCCTCAAGTCCATTCTCTAGTAGGTCTGTGTCTTTATTCCTGTCTTACCCCTAGGTTCTTCATGACCTTTTTTTTTGTTTGTTTCTTAGATTCCACATATATGTGTTAGCATACGGTATTTGTTTTTCTCTTTCTGACTTACTTCACTCTGTATGACAGACTCTAGGTCCATCCACCTCACTACAAATAACTCAATTTCATTTCTTTTTATGGCTGAGTAATATTCCATTGTATTTTTTTAAATTGAATACTGAAATCCTAACCTGCAACATGATCGTATTATGAGATGGGGCCTTTGGGAGGTAATTAGGTCATGAAGAAGGAGTCTTCAATAATGGGATTAGGGGCTTCCCTGGTGGCGCAGTGGTTGAGAGTCCGCCTGCTGTTGCAGGGGACACGGGTTCATGCCCTGGTCTGGGAAGATCCCACATGCCGTGGAGCGGCTGGGCCCGTGAGCCATGGCCGCTGAGCCTGCGCGTCCAGAGCCTGTGCTCCACAACGGGAGAGGCCACAACAGTGAGAGGCCCGTGTACCGCAAAAAAAAAAGAAATACTAATAATAATAATAATGGGATTAGTACCCTTTTAAAGCAGACCCCAGAGAACTCCCTTGCCCTTTCTGCCCTGTGAAAACAAAACAAAAAGATAGATAGCCATCCTTGAACCAAGAATTGGGTCCTTACCAGACACCAGATCTGCTGGTGACATGATCTTGGACTTCCCAGCCTGTAGGACTGTGAGAAAGAAATTTCTGTTGTTTGTAAACCACACAGTCTATAGTACTCTGTTATAGCAGCCTGAATGAACTAAGATGTTCTTGGTACTAATTATAAATATTTGTATAACACATTTAAGAAAAAACAATTTATTTTAATATTTAAAGCTATGCAATCACTTTAGCATATAAAGTTCCACACAAAATTAATTGCCATAATTATCTATTGTAGATTAATGCAACCCCAGATATCTTCAGAAATCTGTGCTGTAGACAGAAACATTAATTTGCTTTTAGCTACTGAACTGTGAATAACAGATCTTATTCATAAATTATGGCCACTAAAAGTAATACTATTTTGTTTTTTTCTGCCACTCTGAAAATCATTTCAAATTGCTTTGGTAGTTTGTGCTTCCTTAAATTAAGGTATCTTCCTTGCCTATCACTATTTAAATACCTAGGGGTTATTTATTTACTGGTTGATTTACTGATACATTTAATCATTCAAATGTTTATTGACCATCAACTTTGCATTATGTGCATTGTTAGGATGCTGTGTATACAGTAGAGAGTGAGACACGCAAAGAACTAAAATGCAATAAAGTTAAAACCATAATTGAGAAATGTGCATATTGTAAAAGGAGCAAAGAAAAAGAGACTAACTCTGCCTGAGGAAGTCAACAAAAGATTCACAGAGTATTGCTAGCCTTTGAACTGAGCCCTGAAAAATCATTAGGAGTTTTCAAGTCTGATGAGTCCTATGGGATCACATAAAATGGTTACTAAGTCATTCCATGAGAGATCTTGAAATGATTATTAGCAGCTTAGCATGTGAAAAGGGCCCAAAGCTGGACAAAGACTAACACTGAAGAATTCCAATCAATTCAGCATGACTAGAACTTGAGGGTTGGATAGTGATGGTGGCAGTGAGCAGAAAAATGGTGAGAAATAAGATGAGAGAGAAAAACTTGAGTATGATAGGTGTTAAAGGCCATGGTAGCAAGTTTGGCCTTCATTTTGTAGGAAGTGGATGGCGATTTAAATGTTTTAAACTGAATTCTGGTTGCATCATAGAGAATGGTTTGGAAAGGGACAAGACTTGGAGGCATGGAAGCCAGGAAGCCAGGAGACTATTGCAGTGATCTAGGTGAGATCCAGGGAGGAGGAATGGAGAGGGGAGATGATGAGCTCACTGCTATCTGTGTTCCATATTACCTCTGCTTCTATCCATACTCCTTCTTCTTTTCTCATTTATAACTAGAATCCATGAGGCTACTACCTTTCCAATAATTTATTTTATTATTTTCAATATTTAACTGGAAATCATATTTCTATTTCACTCTCTCAAAATAATTCCTATCCCAATATTTCTTTTCAAATACCCAACTTCACTGAAAGAAGATTATTGTTTATATTTTGCTAAATTTTAAATATTTTAATTATCTAACTTTAAATAATGTTCACTCACATTGAACAACACAGATTTTATAAAGAGTTTTATGAAGTGGATGCCTCACATATATTCCAGCTATGGTGAGGCTTAATTTTATCAATATATTTTTAGTTCTGCAATATGAATACAATTAGTTTTTCTCTCTCTCAGTCACACATATATTTCACATAGAGGATGTTCCAAAGTCATCTTACAATATGAACCAGAGAAATAAATTAATTTGATGGAAGAATCAGATTGTACTCAAAAGGGAAACAATAAATGACCCAAAGAGGGGAGCAAAAAGCTTTCATTTGTTAAGAATGTCATTTATCAACTCATTAATTATATTAATAACTTAAATTTGTAAGAGACTTTACAATTTTAAATGGTTTCACATTCATTTTCCAATTTTAATTAAAAGAAGAACAGTTGTAAAAATTTAGTTAATAATGTGACATTATGGGTCTTAAAGTGGAGTTAATATCCATTATTTTCAGGATTCTTTAATTTGTTTAATTATTAGGGAGACACTTGCTGAGTACCTACTATGTGTTTGTGATTATTTTAAATGCATTGGCAAACAGTAATGGATTTATACAAAGTTCCCTCCTTAATTATCTTACAATTCTGTTTTCCCAATGGGGAAGTACAAATGGTTGAATAAACATATCATTGTGTTAGCAAGGACAATAGTGTGAATATCTAGAGACACACTTTTTATTAAGTTTGGGATTTTGAGTCTAGAAAATGTCTAGATTTATATTATAGCTTTTCATTTCTAAGCAATGCCTTGAAAAAATAATCCTCCACAATTTTAAGGGAACTGCTTTAATTTTAGTGTATAATATTGTCAAGAGAGAGTTTTACTATATTACATTATATACGACAATGTATTTTATTTGTAAACTAATAACATTCTAAACTAATAACACTAAGCAATATGCTTAGTGGGAATATTAACTTTTATATTGCAGACAGAACTTGTTCTGTTCAGGAACTGATTAACTAGGTATGGTTTTCTTATGAATTTTTATTGCCTTAATTCTGGCCATATTCCTAATTCTTATTATTTCTACTACCAGATGGATGAAAAAGAGAAAAGTTTTAAGAAGTCGGTTGTATTGCATGCCTTTCCAATTTTTTCTTATATTTTTACTCTAAACAATGCATATTCCAGTGAGGAGTGAAAGGATTTGTGAGCATATGGGTCCTCATCTGCTGCCACCTGTGAAAATCTGCATTAATCTTTAAATTCTTTCCCTGTTTCCCGAAAAACATTGACAAAGTTAATCATACACAAAGTTAATTAGAATTTAGTTCTACTAAAATATCTCATCATCTTCAGCAATTCTCTGTACCGCCGCAAGATGCAGTTTAGACAGAATGACTGCACTGATGCTTATCGAAGTAATTGAAAAATGGGGGTGTTATTTTAAATTTAATAATTTTTAAGTTCCAACTCTGGATTATGCTATGAATTGAATTGTGTAGCACAATAAGATATGCTGAAGCTGTAACCTCCAGTACCTATGAATGTGACCTTGTTTGGAAATAGGGTCTTTGCAGATATAATCAAGTAAATATTTGATCATTAGGGTGGGCCCTATCAATATGACTGGTGTCTTTATAAGAAGAAGAGGAGAGACACAGACATAGACATACAGGGAGAATGCTATATGAAGACAGAGACAGTAATGGGAGTGATAGAGCTGAAAGACAAGGGTTTTCAGGACCCGTGGATTGCTGCCCACGAGCAGAAGGCAAGGACTCTACCCAGAGTACCAGAGAGAGCATGGCCCTGTTGACAGCTTAATTTCAGGCTTACAGCCTCCAGAAGGGTAAGAGGATAAATTTCTGTTGCTTTAAGTCATCTGGTTTGTGTACTTTGTTAAAGTCGCCACACAAAACTAATATACAGTGTAAGCACATTATTTTCTTCAAAAGAATAAAGAGCATACAGGCATGTAACTCCAAGTTTACAGGGTTAGATGGGGCCAAGAGATAGGTGCTTAATAGTGGTCAGTAACTCTGCTTCTAAGACATAGTCTGGTTCAAGTAAAGGAATGATTGTTGTTTTCTAATTAGCTGCAAGGAGGTGGATGCTCCGTTTTTTCCTGACTCACTTTTTTTTAAGTAAACTTTTCACTTTAAGATAATTGTAGATTCACATCAATCGAAATTTTTGGATACTACTGTATTTCCCTGGATGTCTTAAAGGAAGAGATCAGAGTTAAGCAAAAAGATACATCTGATCTCATTATGTGAGACTCTTAAATTTAAAATAATGATTAAAGAGGAGTTAATATTATCACAAATGGAGTTATGACTGATTATGAATAATAATATGAAGGAAGAAAAAAGCACCCAGAGCAGTCACTGAAACTGCAAATGAAGCTTTCTGTTGAACCTAGATTTGTAAAGTGTCATGATTGTATCGAAGAAGACTTTGAGAAGAGTGTTTAGGCAGGTGATGACCAAAATGAACTGAATTTGTGGAAAAGGATATAATATTGATGGGTGACAAGAAGATCTTATTGTTAAAGCTATCTTCTGCTCTTTCAACACTAATCATCATTGAAGAGCATTTTAAAATGTCACTAAAAGCAATTAAAAGAAACGTGTGTATAAGGTGAGAAAGGATTTACCTGCTCTGAACAAATCTGTCAGTGAAATCACCAAACTTCACTTTTTATCAGGAATCTTGGGGAAATGTATAGATGTTGACAACTTTTACAGTATAATTTATTAAAGCAATGATATTTAGCCTAGAACATAAAAAGAAGGCATAACAGTTTTTAAAAACCTTGGACTTTGGGATGACATCAGAAAATGGCAGAGTAGGAAGCTCCACGCTCTTGTTCTCCCACAGAAATAGTTATTTTTTTAAAAAAACTAAGTACTGGCTAAAATAACTTCATAGGAGTCCTAAAAAATAAATGATCAGATATATGATATATGATTTCATATGATATCAGATAAATGATTTGCAAATGTTGTCTTTTCACTATTATAATGTCATTTGATGCACAAAAGCTTTTAATTTTAATGAAGTCTAGTTTATGTTTTTTACTAATTGCATGTGCTTTAAGTGTCTTTGGCACCTATAGCGACAATAAATTTTAAAGTGCAATTTCTAGTCACATTACCACCAATATTCACACTACAGGCTTATTTACCTAAGTTCCTATTACTTAATACATCATACCCAGCTTTCAACAAAAAACTACAAAGCATATTGAGAGGCAAGTATAAAACATGGTCTGAAGAGGCAAAGCAACATCAGAAGTAGATTCAGATATGGCAGAGACATTGAAATTATCATACTGAGAATTTTAAATACTTATGATTAAAATGTTAATAGCTGTAATGGAAAAAATAGAAAGCATGCAAGAACAGATGGATAATGTAAGCAGAGACGTATGAAATCTAAGAAAGAATCCATAGGATATGCCATAAATCAAAAACACTGTAACAGAAATGAATAATGCCTTTGTTGAGCTCATCAGGAGACTGGAAATAACTGAGAAAATAATCAGTGTGCTTTAAGATATGTCAATAGAAATTTCCTAAACTGAAATACAAATAAAAAAATAATTGAGAAACAGAACATCCAAGTCATATGGAACAATTTTTAAAGATATGACATATGCATAATTAGAATGCCAAAATGAGAAGAGAGACTATAGCAGAGGAAGCATTTGACATAATTGTAACTAAAATTAATGATAGACACCAAACTGAAGACCAACAAGTCTCAGAGAACACCAAGAAGAATAAATACCAAAAGTATCAGACATAGATATATCTTATTCAAAACTCAGAAAAGCAAATACAAAGAGAAACTTGAAAGAGAACTTGAAAGAGGTTGGCTGGGTTGAGGGTGAGGAGGAGACATGATATTTCTATAGAGGCAAGGATTACAGAAGGCTTCTCATTAAAGACCAAGAAAGCAAGAAGAGAGAGTACAATAAAATATTTAAAGTGTTGAAAGAAATAAACTACTAAACAAGAATTCAATATCCTAGTTCTGTGGAAAATGCCAATGGTAATTTGATAGGCATTGCATTGAATCTGTAGATTGCCTTGGGTAGTATACTCATTTTAACAATATTGATTCTTCCAATCCAAGAATGAGTTATATCTTGCTATCTGTGTCATCTTCTATTTCTTTCATCAGTGTCTCATAGCTCTCAATGTCACTGAAACTTCATTAGTCCAGTTTAGAGGAAATGCTTAAGATTTGGCATACAGTAAGTCCCCTACATACGAACCTTCAAGTTGCGAACTTTCAAAGATGAGAATGTGCGTTCGCATGTCCAGTCACCTAAGTTAGTTCACATGTCTGGCGTACATTGTCATGTGCGTGCATCCTCTACAAGTGGTTGTGTTTCTGTGTACTTTACAGTACTGTATAGAGTACAGTAGTACAGTATCTTTATTTCAAGCCCAGGATGTCTGGAATCAAGCATAAAAGCAGTGGTGATGTAGCTGGTACTGTACTGTACTTTTCAAGGTACTGTAGTGTAAATATTAAAAATGTTCTCTTTATTTTTTCTGTTTGTTTTTTATGTATTATTTGTGTGAAAAGTCTAAATCTATTACAGTACAGTACTACATAGCCAATTCTGTTAGTTGGGTACCTAGGCTAACTTTATCAGACTTATGAACAAATTGGACTTACAAACTGTGCTCTTGGAAGGGAACTGGATGGTATGTAGCAGACTTACATACATATTAAGTGATAAGTGGCACAACGTTTTCCATACAGTTTCATGTATAAATATTGATATGCACTTGGGCCAGAGCTGTGATGGGTCAGCCCATCTGCACCATTTTTATGTCAGGGATGATCCCATCTCTGCCCTTTGAGCACTGGAGGGACAGTTGCTGCATGCATTTCATCCTCCAAGGTGCGGCCCTCGCAGGGAGGGGCTGCTTTGGATCTTGCCATGGCACTGCTTGCTGACGGCCTGGTTGTTGGCTTTGTCACTCGTTTTATTCCCTGCCCCTTTTGTCCTGTCATCTCACTCTACCTCACACTTGGGGAAGGAGGTCCTGCTGCATTCGCCCAGCACCAGGGACATCATCATGAACTCTGACGGACACGGGGCTGGGCAGGTCCAGGTTGCCGGACCTCACAGCCAGGGGATCTGGTCAGTGGTCGGGTATCTCAGACTAGCTCCTGGGTCCTGAGCTGAAGCTGGACACAGACTGGGTTTCCGAGTCATTTTCAAATACAGAGGTGCTACAGTTGTCATCGTCAGAAGCCTCGGAGGCCCCAGAAAAGGCCTCCAGCTTGGGCTTGTGCCCCGACAGGTTCTCTGTGGTCGCGCTGCCACCTTTGGCCCTGACGCCGCGGCTGCGAGGTCCCAATCGCACTGGCGTGCTGCTGCTCGTGCATCTTGTCTGAGATCGTCTCCAGGTTCCTCAGGGCCATCTTGTATTCACCCTTCACCATGACAGCTTGGCCTGCAGGTCGTCCACTATCTTCTCGAGTTTATTCTCCCGCTGCCGCATGAGCTCCATGGCCGCGTTGTACCTGGTCGCAGTCTCCCTGTGCCCAGCTAACTCCTAGGTCTTGGTCTTTGCGAATTTTCTTCACCAGCTTGTCCAGTTTCACCGTCGCTTCTACCAGAACAGAGCGGAACTTGTGACAGATATCTTGCTAATACATTACTGAGGGTAAATTTATGTAGAGTGAAATACACAAATCTTAAGTGTACAGATCAATTAATATTTACAAATATATATGCCTTACTCTCAGACCAAATGAAGAACATTTCCATTACACCCAAATAGGTCCCTTACAAATATTTCCAGTCAGTACCTTTGCCCTGCTACCCTCTAGCACCATGCAGACAAATAACTATTCTAATCTCTATCACCAAAGATTGATTTTTAATGTCAAGACGATACATTGACAAGCTGTAAGATATACATGATGTTTATGTCCCTACACATGCTGAATGAAATAATAAGATTCAGATGGGGTGGGAGACAAAATTATGGATATCAGGGAGAAAGCACTGCCCAGAAGATATATGAAATTCTTCCATAGCCTGATTAGAAGATGGCAAGACTCTTGAAGTATATGAATACCTTCTTTATCTAATTTGCTCATATTAGTAATTTCTTTTCTTTACCTCACTACATTACAATCTGACTTCTTGTTTCCTGATAAATTAGTTTCAAATTTATAACAAACTGGAAATTGGACTTCTTTATTTGATATTTGGAGTTTTTCAGAAGAAAGCCACTTTATTTTACTCTGTGTAGAAATCAATGTCAGAAATAGCAATATTAGAAATATCATTCTATTAAATCAGATAGGATTTTGTAAATGGCAAGGCCCATATTCGAGCTCTGAAAATGATTATTTCACAGAAATGATAGAAGCAACAAAAATCACTAATTCTTCTCTACTTAAAGATTAACCTTACTAAAATAATATAACTATCAGGGAAAGCATGATTCACTTGATTTAATCTCAGGTATATTAGTGGGGGAATTTAGAGGCATGTTTTTAGAGCTTATTGTTGCAATTTAGTATCTCAAAGGATCTCAGAGTCACCAAAGTTAATTTTCAGGAACAGCTTCTAGGGGATTTTTTTTCTTGCATGATATTGTTTTTAAACTTGATTTCAGCTCACTGGGAAAAAGTAAGTGGTTCTTAATAATCGGTGGTAATTATTAAAGAAGTTATTTAGAAATGCCTTGAAATATACAGAGAAAACAGGAGCATATCAAATAAATATAGCTTTTACTTAGCATCTCTATGGTTGGATCCTTAGTTCCGGTTCAGTGACTTTGTGACAATAACATTTTATCCTTAATCACAAAGAAAATTTATCTCAAAATTTCCATTTTAGGTCAGAATGAAAAAGAAAAAGCATGTAGATGGCTACTTGTATAGAACACAGTGTAGCCAGTGTCATCTTCCTTTTCCACTTGGAATCAACAACTCATGCCTGGTAATTACAGACATATCTTATTGAACAAGCCTAACAGATGAACATATTAGCTGAAGGAGGGTGAATCAAGGTCACTTTAGAATCACCTCGTACAATAATCTCTTAATTTTCCAGTATTCCTTTAATATGGACTTGCTAGTAAACAACATCTACGAAACATTAAGAAATTTGAAGTGAACTCTGGACAATTTCAGATAATATATTTTATAATGCTTTATTTGTATTTTAGTGTGAAATATTTTACTTATAATTTATGAAAAAAATTCTAAAAAGAGCACTGTTTACCCAAAACAGAGCATACAATATACCAAATTATGAGTAACTTTGAATCCCTTTGTGTACCCTTTGATCATACTCCTCTCTCTCCTTTCCTCTCAGAGGTAATGGCTGTTCTAAATATTATTCATAATTGCTTTTATTTTTTTATTTTTCCATGTGAATATGTATCCCAAAACATTATACTCTTTTTCATGTATGTAAATTGTAGAAATAGGATCAGACTATATGTATTCTTCTGCAACTCACTTTGTTCATTCAACTTTATGAGATTCACCCACATTGAGACATACATCTGTAGGTCTTTCAGTTTCACTGCTATGTTGTTTTCCATTGTATGAATACATTTGAATTTATTTATCAGTGTTGATCTTGATGTAAATTTAGATGTCTCCCGTGTTTTGTTTCTAACATCACCGCTATGCACGTTCTTCTGCATGCCACATTGTCTTTATATGTGAGAGCATCTCTAAGGTCTATATCTACAAATGGAATTGTTACATAAAAAGATATGTGCATCATCAACTTAGTAGATAATGTTAAATATCATTTTTTTCAAAATGGTTCTAATAATTTATATTCCCACAAGCACTGCATTGGAGTTCTAGAAATTCTACATCCTCACAACTCAATAGTAATGTCAGATTTTTCATATTTGCCTATCTGGTGGGTGTAAAATGGTATGATTTCAATATACATTTTCCAGGTTATTTAATAAGTGTATGCATCTATTCATAGAACTTTATTGTCCATTTCTTTTCCCTATTCCTGAAATGCCTGTTCAAGTCTTTTGACCTTTTATCTTTATTAGATTGTTTATATTTATTTTATAGATTTGTAGAAATATTGATACTTTATATGTCATGGATAATGAATCTTTTTTAGTTACATATACTGCATCATCTTCTCCCGTTAGGTGGACTGTATTTGCCTTTCATTTTAATTGTATAACCACTTGGTAATTGTGAACTCTCTACCTATACTTCAGTCCATTATGTAATTACTAATGTAATTACTAAGTTTTTTGTGTGTGTCTCTGTACTCCCTTTTTTTTTCTCCATTAGACTGTCAGAGGTTTCTAAATGTTATTGCTATATTTAAAAATTTGGCTTTGTTGATCTCTTTATGAGTTTTCTTATATCATTAATTTCTGTCCTTATTTTTGTTAACTGCTTTTGTTTAATTCAGATATATTGACCTTTTTCTAACTTTATTTTTAAACTTTTAGTTTTATTTATTTGGAAAATTGTTCTTGATAAACATGGTTAGAGGTTTGCTGATTTTGCTTTTCAACTCGGGTTCTAGTAGATTGGTGAGGTCTGTTTCATTATTTGTTCTTTAAGGGATTTATCTTGTTCTTTTAATTGGAAGTAGATCCTCTGTCTTTTCATTTTAGGAGAAACAGTTATCTATTGTGGTCTCGAAGGGGTGTTTTTATATGGGCGCATCCCTGTGTAGACTGTGAGTGTACAGTGTTTTTGGTGCAAGGGCTGGTTTTGGTATTGCTGCCAGCCACACCTTTCCTCAGGGTGTGCTGGCCATTATCCCCTTGATAGGGGCTGTGATTGGTGTTGTGGTGTCTAGAGCCTGCAGTGGATGTTGGGTGGGGCTTCCTCTTTGCTCTGTGGCTATATCCGCCTTGTCAGGGATAGGGCCTGTTCCCCAGTTGTTGGAGTAGAAGCCCTGAGCGTTAGGTTCAGTCAGGCTCCCTTGCCCTTGGGTGCTTGCCCTGCCCCAAAATAGGTGATTTGTGAAGCAAGTGAGCCTGTGTTGTCACAGAGGACCTATGCAGCACCTCTGAAGGCATCTGCAGTTCCGTTCAGTAGCAGCCCAAAGTTGCATCCCTTTCTCTGTTGTGTTTGTCCCAGATCTAGTACACAGCTGTGGTGTGAAGTAAGCTGGGGCTTGGGGTTGGGATGTCTTGGCTGTAGGAATTGAGGTGGCTGTGCTGCTTGCTGCTTCTGTGGCAGTCTTCTCCCAGGACCTGTCTGCCCCAGATCTAGCACTCAGCTACAGTGTGGAGTGGGCAGAGCTGGGGTGAACTGAACTGCTGCATATTCTTGAGCACGCTGACAACGGCCATCACTGCTCCACCGGGACCATGCCCCAGACACTTCAGGCTGTCTTTCCATAGCGAGATTGAATCCTCTCTTAGGGCCTGTCTGCCTGAAATTCAGCCCTTAGCATCTGCAGGCTCCTGTGGCACCACCCCATGCATGCACTGACAATGGCTTCCACAGCTCCACCCAGATCATGCCTCAGATATCCTGTTCTTTTTCTGCATAGCTAGATGGAGTCTTTGCCCAGATCTTGTGCCGAGCTGTGTTGTGGAATGAGCAGGACTGGAGTGTTTGTCTCTTTGGTTAGAAAGTGTGGTGAAGTGACAGCCACCAGTGCATGGCTCTCTTCGTCCTGGTTGTTGGCAAGCCAGCACATGCACACTCCTCACAAATAGTGTAGGCTTCTCCAGCCTTGCTGTCTGTCTCAGCAGATTTCCCAGCAGGCAAGAGGGCTTGTTTGCTCTGCACAGGACACGAGGACTAGGATGCCCACGTTGTGTCTCAAACCTCTCTATCCCCAGGGTGAAGGTCCACCCATGCAGACCTCTTCCTTACAGATCCCAACCCACTGCCTTTTTTCCTTTCTGTTCTACCCGTTTACATGGAGATCTTTCTTGCAGCTTTGTTTGTACAATATGAGAATTCTTCTGCCAGCCTCCAGATTTCTGTGAGAATTTCTCTACATGTAGATGTATTTTTGATGTGTTTGTGGGAGGAGGTGAGCTCCACGTCCTTCTGCTCCGCCATCTTGATTCCTGCCAAAAACAACTTCTTAAAATGAACTCACTGGGTTTCCAGTTACTGTTCAGTCTAAATATTCTTTAATTCTGTGCCAGAGTATCGATGCATTTTATCCAGCATTTTAGCTTGTTTTCAGCAGAAAGCCTGGTCTAGGTACTTAGTTTGCCATGCCACTTTCCAACTCAGCCGCTAGACCAGTAGTTTTCAAACTTTTGATGCTATCCCATAATAAGAAGTACATTTTTATAAGAGATCCATGATACCCATACATATATAACTTTCCTCAAAAGAGGACTGAAGGGCAGAGATAACCACAGGCCAAGAGAAGTGGCGAAGAAGAAATATCCATATTCTTTCTAACCTCTTAAATTGTATCCTTAGATAATGAATTTTTAACCTCTCTTATATTTGTATATTTATCTGTATGTAGTGCTTAAGCTGTATACCTCAAGTTTTGATATGTAGAAATTATTTTGGTCAGTCCAAACTATTTTCTAACTTTCATTTTTATTTCATCCTTAACGAATTGATTATTTAGAAGTGTATTTCTTAACTTACATATATATACACATTGGTTATTGATTTCTGGCCTAATTTTTTATTATAGATACACTCTATTGTTTTTGGTATTTTTGACATTTGTTAAGACTTGCTCTCTGATGCTGGTAATGTTCAATTTTCATAAAGACTGTGTGTATATTTGAAAGAATGTTCACTCCACAGATGTTTCACTAAATATTCCTGTGAGTTAATTAAGTCAACTTGTTATTTCTTTCAAATTTTCAAGTTTTTTTCAAATTTTTATCTCCTTGTATTATTAATTACTAAGAGAGGTATGATAAAATCTCCTATTATAGTTGTTGAGTATTTTACCTCTCTGAATTTCTGTCAATTTTTGCTTGATACATTTTGAGATTTTGTCATTAACAGCATACAAGTGTAATGCTGTTATATATTTCGAGTGAATTGAATCACTTATTATCATGAAGTCACCTATTCTTGTAATGATTTTTACCTTAAATATATTTGTCAGACATATTTTAGCCACACCAACTTTCATTTATTTTGTGATGATAGGAATCCCATTATTGTTTTTTAGGAAACTTTATATGCTGCCTAAATATTAATTCTTTTTCTAACATATTTTGATAAAAATGTTTAATTTGTACAGTGCCTTTTATAATTGATATATTTATACAATATTTTTATGAATACCTAAATATATATTTTTTAACATCTTTATTGGAGTATAATTGCTTTACAATAGTGTGTTAGGTTCTGCTTTATAACAAAATGAATCAGCTATACATATACATATATCCCCATAACTCCTCCCTCTTGCGTCTCCCTCCCATCTACCCTATCCCACCCCTCTAGGTGGGAACAAAGCACGGAGCTGATCTCCCTGTGCTATGTGGCTGCTTCCCATTAGCTCTCTATTTTACAATTGATAGTGTATATACGTCCATGCCACTCTCTCACTTCTTCCCAGCTTACCCTTCCCCATCCCCATGTCCTCAACTCCATTCTCTACCTCTGCATCTTTATTCCTGTCCTGACCCAAGGTTCTTCATGGCCATGTTTTATTTTATTGTTTTTAGATTTCATATATATGTGTTAGCATACAGTATTTGTTTTTCTCTTTCTGACTTACTTCACTCCATATGACAGATTCTAGGTCCATCCACCTCACTACAAATAACTCAATTTCATGTATTTTTATGGGTGAGTAATATTCCATTGTATATGTGTGCCACCTCTTCTTTAACCATTCATCTGTCGATGGACACTTAGGTTGCTTCCTTGTCCTGGCTATTGTAAATAGAGCTACAATGCACATTGTGGTACATGACCATTTTTGAATTATGGTTTTCTCAGGGTATATGCCCAGTAATGGGATTGCTTGGTCATAAGGTAGCTCTGTTTTTAGTTTTTTAGGGAACCTCCATACTGTTCTCCATAGTGGCTGTATCAATTTACATTCCCACCAACAGTGCAAGAGGGTTCCCTTTTCTCCAGACCTTCTCCAGCATTTATTGTTTGCAGATTTTTTAATAATGGCCATTCTGACAAGTGTGAGGTGATACCTCATTTTAGTTTTGATTTGCATTTCTCTAATGATTAGTGATGTTGAGCATCCTTTCCTGTGTTCGTTGGTAATCTGTATATCTTCTTTGGAGAAGTGCCTATTTAGGTATTCTGCCCATTTTTGTTTTTGTTTTTTTAAAAATAAATTTATTTATTTATTTTTGGCATCATTGGGTCTTTGTTGCTGCACGTGGGCTTTCTCTAGTTGCAGTGAGTGGGGGCTACTCTTTGTTGCTGTGCACAGACTTCTCATTAGGGTGGCTTCCCTTGTTGCAGAGTATGGGCACTAGGTGCACTGGCTTCAGTAGTTGTGGCACACGGGCTCAGTAGTTGTGGCTCACGGGCTCTAGAGCACAGGCTCAGTAGTTGTGGCACATGGGGTTAGTTGCTCCACAGCATGTTGGATCTTACCAGACCAGGGCTTGAACCCGTGTCTCCTGCATTGGCAGACGGATTCTTAACCACTGTACCACCAGGGAAGCCCCTCTTCTGCCCATTTTTGGATCAGGTTGTTTGTTTTTTTTAATATTGAACTGCATGAGCTGCTTGTAAATTTTGGAAATTAATCCTCTGTCAATTGCTTCATTTGCAAATGTTTTCTCTCATTCTGAGGGTTGGCTGTTTGTTAAGGAAACACTCCCATTTACCACTACAACAAAAAGAATAAAATACCTAGGAATAAACCTACCTAAGGAGACAAAAGACCTCTATGCAGAAAACTATAAGACACTGATGAAAGAAATTAAAGATGATACAAACAGATGGAGAGATGTACCATGTACTCAGAATGGAAGAATCAACATTGTGAAAAAGATTCTACTACCCAAAGCAATCTACAGATTCAATGCAATCCCTACCAAACTACCAATGGCATTCTTCACAGAACTAGAACAAAAATTTCACAATTTGTGTGGAAACACAAAAGACCCCGAAGAGCCAAAGCAATCTTAAGAAAGAAGAATGGAGCTGGAGGAATCAGGCTCCCTGACTTCAGACTATACTACAAAGTTACAGTCATCAAGACAGTATAGTACTGGCACAAAAACAGAAATATAGATCAATGGAACAGGATAGAAAGCACAGAGATAAACCCATGCACATATGGTCACCTTATCTTTGATAAAGGAGGGAAGGATATACAGTGGAGAAAAGACAGCCTCTTCAATAAGTGGTGCTGGGAAAACTGGACAGCTACATGTAAAAGAATGAAATTAGAACAATCCCTTACACCATACACAAAAATAAACTCAAAATGGATTTGAGACCTAAATGTGAGGCCAGACATTATAAAACTCTTAGAGGAAAACATAGGCAGAACACTCTATGACATAAATCACAGCAAGATTCTTTTTGACCCATCTCCTAGAGAAATGGAAATAAAAACATAAATAAACAAAGTTCCTAATGAAACTTAAAAGCTTTTGCACAGTAAAGGAAAACATAAACAAAATGTTTGTATCATCTTTAATTTCTTTCATCAGTGTCTTAATCGTTTTGTGCATACAGGTCTTTTGTCTCCTTAGGTAGGTTTTTTCCTAGGTATTTTTTTCTTTGTGTTGCAATGGTAAATGGGAGTGTTTCCTTAATTTCTCTTTTAGATTTTTCATCATTAGTGTATAGGAATGCAAGAGATTTCTGTGCCTTAATTTTGTATCCTGCTACTTTACCAAATTCATTGATTAGCTCTAGTAGTTTTCTGGTAGCATCTTTGGCATTCTCTGTATAATATCATGTCATCTACAAACAGTGACAGCTTTACTTCTTCTTTTCCGATTTGGATTCCTTTTATTTCTTTTGCTTCTCTGATTGCTGTGGCTAAAAATTCCAAAACTATGTTGAAAAATAGTCGTGAAATTGGACAACCTTGTCTTGTTCCTAATCTTAGACAAAATGATTTCAGTTTTTCACCTCTGAGAATGATGTTCGCTGTGGGTTTGTCATATATGGCCTGCATTATGTTGAGGTAAGTTCCCTCTATGCCTATTTTCTGGAGAGTTTTTATCATAAATGGGTGTTGAATTTTGTTGAAAGCTTTTTCTGCATCTATTGAGGTGATCATATCATTTTTCTCTTTCAATTTCTTAATATGGTTTATCACATTGATTGTTTTGTATATGTTGAAGAATCCTTGCAGTTTTGCAGTAAACCCCACTTGATCATGGTGTATGACGTTTTAATGTGCTGTTGGATTCTGTTTGCAAGTATTTTGTTGAGGATTTTTGCATCTATATTCATCAGTGATATTGGCCTGTAGCTTTCTTTCTTTGTGACATCTTTGTCTAGTTTTCATATCAGGGTGATGGCCTCGTGGAATGAGTTTGGGAGTGTTCCCCCCTCTGCTGTATTTTGGAAGAGTTTGAGAAGGATAGGTGTTAGGTCTTCTCTCAATGTTTGATAGAATTTGCTTGTGAAGCCATCTGGTCCTGGGCTTTTGTTTGTTGAAAGATATTTAATCACAGTTTCAATTTCAGTGCTTGTGATTGGTCTGCTTATATTTTCTATTTCTTCCTGGTTCAGTCTCAGAGGGTTGTGCTTTTCTAAGAATTTGTCCATTTCTTCCAGGTTGTCCATTTTATTGGCATATAGTTGCTTCTAGTAATCTTATGGTCCTTCAGTGTCTGTTGTTACTTTTCCTTTTTCATTTCTAATTCTGTTAATTTGAGTCTTCTCCCTCTTTTTCTTAATGAGTCTGGCTAATGGTTTATCAATTTTGTTTATCTTCTCAAAGAACCAGCTTTTAGTTTTATTGATCTTTGCTATCATTTCTTTCATTTCTTTTTCATTTATTTCTGATCTGATCTTTATGATTACTTTCCTTCTGCTAACTCTGTGTGTAGGTCCCCTGAGGGCTTCTGTTCTTTGGTCAGACAGGACGGGGTTAAAGTAGCAACTGATTCGGGGCTCTGGCTCACTCAGGCCAGGGGAGGGGGGAGGGAGGGGTACGGAATGTGGGGTGAGCCTGCAGCAGCAGAGGCCAACATGATGTTGCAACAGCCTGAGGACTGCTGTGTGTTCTTCAGGGGAGGTTGTCCCTGGATCACGGGACCCTGGCAGTGGCAGGCTGCACCGGCTCCTTGGAGGGGAGGTGTGGAGGGTAACCTGTGTTTGCACACAGGCTTCAGTAGCAGCCTTAGCGTTTCATGCCTGTCTCTGCTGTCTGTGCTGATAGCTGCGGTTCGTGCCTGTCTCTGGAGCTCGTTTAGGTGGTGTTCTGAATCCCCTCTCCTCGCGCATCCGGAACCAGTGGTCTCTTGCCTCTTAGGCAGGTCCAGAGTCTTTCCCGGACTCCCTCCCGGCTAGCTGTTGCGCACTAGCCCCCTTCAGGCTGTGTTCACGCAGCCAACCCCAGTCCTCCCTCTGGGATCCAACCTCCAAAGCCCGAGCCTCAGCTCCCAGCCCCAGCCCGCCCAGGCGGGTGAGCAGACAATCTCGCAGGCTGGTGAATGCTCGTCAGCATCCAGTCCTCGGTGCAGGAATCTCTCCGCTTTGCCCTCTGCACCCCTACTGCTGCACTCTCCTCCGTGGCTCTGAAGCCTCCCACCTGCCACCCCCAGTCTCCTCCAGTGAAGGCATTTCCCAGTGCCTGGAAACTCCTCCTCCTTCACAGCTCCCTCCAGAAGGTGCAGGTCCTGTCCCTCTTCTTTTGTCTGTTTTTCTTTTTTCTTTTGCCCTACCTAGGTACATGGGAAGTTTCTTGACTTTTAGGAAGTCTGAGGTCTTTTGCCAGCGTTCAGTAGGTATTCTGTAGGAGTAGTTCCACATGTAGGTGTATTTCTGATTTTTTTGTGGGGAGGAAGGTGATCTCCATGTCTTACTCCTCTGCCATCCTGAAGGTCTCCCCTATATTTAGTTTTGATTTCTTGTACTGGTTGTATGCATATAGAACATTTCTCAGTACAGAGTTAATATAGTTATTCTCCTCTATGTTTTTCCAGTGTTTTAAAAACTTACATAAAATCTCCTTCATTCATCTGGAATACATCTTATTTTGTAATAAGCGGTCATGATATAAATATTTTTTATTCAAAAGCTAACATGACAGTATTATTGCTATATCATTCATTAGATTTACAACTTCACTTGCAAAATCTTTACACAGAATTCCTGTAAACACTTTCCCTTACTTCTTCAAGTATTAAAATCTTATGTAGCTACAATAAAATAGCTTTATATATATATTACCTACTTGCTCTATCCTATTTTAGATATAATTTCAGAATTGGTCACACTTACATTCATGAGAAACAAATTTTACTAAGCAGTGATATATATATATGTATAATTTATATATGTGCCTCTGACTTCTGTTAATAATAGCTAACGCTTATATTGGGCTGGCCAAAAAGTTCGTTCTGGTTTGCCCATAACAGCTTACCAAAGACCCGAATGAACTTTTTGGCCATCCCAATATAATGCTTGTTATTTGGTAGTCACTGTTCTAAGTCTTATACCTATATATTAATTCATTTACAACTCCCAATTATCCTATGAGTTAAGTACTATTATTATTCCTCCCTTACTGATGAAGAAACTGTTACATAGATAGCTTTAGTAACTTGTCTAAGGTCACACAGATAATAAGGAGCATATCCAGAACTTGGACCCAAGTATTTTAACTTTAGAATCTGTGCTCTTAATCAATATACTATACATTTGTCATGTTCTAAATTATTTTAACTACTAAGGCTTTTTCTTGTTATTTCTATTTTTTTCCATTGACCTTTCCATAAATCATTCCACTAGAACAACACGATTTAATTAAATATCTTTGTAATAATTATTTATATCTTTTAGTGCAAATCTCTTCCTAAATAGCACTGTTTTACAAAGATTGTTTAAACAGTTTTATTCAGTCTTTAATTATGAAAGTAACACATGTATATAATTAGCAATTTAAGCATAAAAATATATATATAAAGAAAGGATCCCCTCGTAACTTCCACTCCCAATTTAGAGATAAGCATTGTTAGCAGTCTCTTGATTTTGTTACTCAACCTATGAGAACGCTGGATTTCCACTAGTGTAATAATTTTAAGTGCAAAGTGAGAAATTGGAGTTTATATTTACAGTCTCTCCCCAGGAGTTTATTTTATTTTATTTTATTTTATTTTTTCTCCCCAGGAGTTTAAATGACATTTTGAAGATTTAAAATTTTGTTACGCTTTCCTTTTTGATGGTATTCAAACAGACACCTTTCCAAAAATAGACCAGTTTTATTGAAGATTTGATGATGCAAATAGTGTAGTCAATACTATTTGTAGAACATCTCAAAAATGAGCACAAATACAATATACATTTTGTAGACTAGCAAACAATTTAACCATGGGTAAGATATCTACAAACAACTGTATTTTGGATATATTTTAAAGGCAGAATTAACATAATTTGCTGAAGGACAATGTGAAAGAAAGTAAAAGTCAAGAACCACACCAGGATTGGCCTGAGTAACTGGAATAATGGGGATACCATTTTCCAAGGTGTGGAACACTGCATAAGGAATTCATTGGAGGGGTAGATTTGGTGTTCATTTTATATTTAACACTGAGAAGTTGATGTCCAGAAAATAATTGGATAAATTGGTGTAAAATTAGTTAGTGGTGTGGGCTGAATGTCTAATTATATAGATGAAGATTAAAGTGATGAATCTGTTTGAGATGATCAAGTGACAGAGTGTAGACAGAGAATATAAGATGACAAACAACTCGGTTCTGGAGTGTTCCAGTGTTTAAAGTATAACAAGAAGGACCAGCAAAGGAAACTGTTAAGTAGCAGCTAGTTAGGTAGAAAGAAAACCCATGGAGTGTGATATCTGGGAAGCTACATGAAGGAAGTTTTTGCTAAAGGAGAGAGTTACCAAACATATTAAAGGCTTCTAATATGTCAAACAATATAAGGTCTTAGAATTGATCACTGACTGCTCTGTGAGTGGCACTCCACTTTTAGTTTTCAGTGTATCACATGGAGAACCATACAGAGGTCTTCTGCAGATAGGGTGGTAAATGTGAAGGAGGAAGTATGTGGAACACCTTTCTACTGATTCTATTCTATTAGTAAAATAAGAAGCAAAAGCATTAGCTGTTTTACTTTGCAGCTTCCTCTTAAAGCAAACCTTGATATAAGGATTTGAGTGTAAGTAGATTATCTGGGAGGTACCAGAGACAACAGTAGGGGAATGGTTGTGGAAAGGAAAGGCAGTAGAAGTGCTTTAGTTTAGTAAACCAGCTATCACAGTGAGCAACTGATGCTTGTTTCCACAGGTAAGCTCTCGGAAAAGTTCAAAAAACACACCTCAGGGTTATCTCACTTACAGGTTGAAAGGTATTTATTCACCAACTCCTGAGAGTACTTCTGGCTTCCCTTGGGCACTGGAAGAATTACCTTCTGTCTTTTTATGAAACTCACTCTAAAAAATTTTGTAACATTTATTTTTCTCCAATTCCAGATATTCTTATTTCATCTTTAGAAATACCTCTGTGTCTTGGGTTATTTCACTCATATTTTTTTTCTACACTTACCAACTTTTCATTGTTTCCTTTGTCTCTGTATGCTATATTTTGACAATTTCTCAAGGTTGTCTTCCTCTCTATTATGTGATCAGTTTTGAGGGATATAAATTTTGCCATTTTGTGGCTTATAGTGTTAATTTTAAGTCTGCTCTTGCCATATTTGTTTCCTTCAAAGTTACAAGGACCTGACTCAATCAATCATAAGTTTAAGAGGGGAATTATTGGTTTATGGCAAATGATGTCATCTTCTCCCTCCCTCCTTGCCCTCATTCATACATCCAGATCTTTTCTTTCTTTTAGTTTGTCTCACTCTCTCTTACTGCAGATAGGCTTGTGCCATGTAGCTTGGAATGCTGTTTACTGATAGATTTCAGGTGAACCTCAACCCAGCATTGTAAACCCAGTGGCAAAAGAGAACTTTGCACACAGATCTGTATATAATTTGCAGAACAAATCACAGAACAATCAATGAACCCAAGGGAGTATGTTATGTGATTGACCTGAATGAGGCAGCTACTATTTCCCAAAAGAAAGAGGAGATGAAAGTTGTTTCAAGAAGAAGGGACTGATGAAGTATGCTGGGCAGAAAAGAAAAAAAAGTTACCACTCTTCATTACATCTTGGATCATACTTTCCATGATATAACTTGCCACTGCCAGATCACCCATTTTTTTCAAGTCTTATCATATTTATTTGTAAATTGTAGTCTTAAAATATATGTGATATTCAAGGGATGAAAACTTTACATAAAATTACAGGACCCTGAGAGTTTATTAAACTATACATACCCTATACATGCATCTTTTTGCATGCTTTTTGTCATTATATTTGTTTGTGTATTGATGTGAAGTGTCAGTTCAGGTAATTTGTCCATTTTTTTTTTCCATTGGGTTGTGTGTTTTCTTATAACCAAATTTTCAGTGTTCTTCATATATTTGGGTAAAAGTCCTTTGTCAATATGTGATTTGAAAATGTTTTCTTCCTATTCTTAGCTTGTCTTTATAGCATCTTTCACACAATCAAATTTTAGATTTGAGTCCAATTCATCAATATTTTCTTTAGTGGGTCATGCTCCTAATGTCATACTTAAACTATTTTGCCTAACTCAAGGTCACAAAGATTTCCTCCCTTGTTTTCTTCTAAAAGTTTTATAATTTTATTATTTATGTTTTGGTCTGTGAGCCAATTTGAGTTAAATTTTGTATAAAGGGTAAAGTATACATCATGATTTTCTTTTTTTGCATTTGGATGAACAGGCTATCCTTTCTCCATTGAATTGTTTTTGCAGCGTTGGCAAAAATCAACAGACCATATACATATTGTCTACTTCTGGACTTTATATTTTGTGACATTGATCTGTGTATCTAATCTTTCACTAAAACCACAGTGTCTTGATTAATTAATTATTAATTAGTGTTCTCTTTTATTATTTGGATATGTTAATATTTCATTTTATCTATTGGCTTTTATGTGTTATCTCTATTTTTTTAGGAGTTTCACTATACATTTTAATATGCATTCTCACAGTCTACTTAGAGTATGTATAGTGTCTTGTAACCATATAGGTCCATTTAATCTCTCCCCTTTATGGTACAGTTGTCATGTATATCTATGTACATTAAAATGTTTCACAGAAAATTTACAATTTTTCATTCAAGTCATACATATCCTAAAAACCTTAAGAGGAGAAAGATCATTTGTTTTACTTACCCAGATATTTACCATGCCTGTTACTCTTCCTTTAATACTCACGCTCTAAGCTTACTTCTGGAATTATTTCCTTCAACCTGAAAAAATACCCTTTGTACTCTTTTACAGTAGGTTTACCAGCCTTGAATTCTCTTAGTTTTTCTTCATCTGAAAATGCCTTTATTTTGCCTTTCATTCCTGAAGTTTATTATCACTGGTTATACAATTCTAAATTGACAGTTCTTTTTCTTTTAGTGTTTCAAAGATATTCCAGTGTCTTATAGCCTCTATGGTTTCTGATGAGAAATCTGCAATTATTCCAATTGTTGTTTCCTTATATGTAGGAAATAAATTTTTTTCTTTACCTTTGGAATTCAGTTTATGATGTGTCTGAACATGATTTTCTCTAAGTTTATCTAGTTATAGTTTGCAGAACTTTACAAATACAATTTACATATTTTACTAAATCTTGGAAGTTTTCATCATTGGTATTTTGAATAGTTTTCTGCACTAATCTCATTCTCCTCTCTTTCAGGGACTCCAGTGGCATGAGTAATAGATGCTTGGATGTCATTCTAAAAATCCCTGATGTTCTGTTCAATTTTTCATTGTTTTTTTCCTCTCTGTTCTTCAGTTTAGAATATTTCTATTGATCTAATTTCAAGTCCACTGACTCTTTCCTTTTTCATCTCCATTCTGTTATTGAGTATATTCAGGACATTTTTTACTTCAAATACTATATTTTGAAAGTCAAAATTTCTATTTGTTTTTGTTTATATAGTTTATTTCCTCTTTGCTGAGAATATAATCACTTTCCATTTGTTTTAAGAGTATTCACTTTTAGTTAATTACACGTACTAATAACAAATGCCTTAAGGTCTTTGAGAATTCTTACTTCTATATTATCTCAGAGCTGGCATCTGTTGACTGCCTTTTCTTTTGAGATTTTTGTCAGATTTTCATGTTTCTTGGTATGTTGAGTAATTTTGCATTGTATCCTGGACATTTTGAATATTATGATGAGGGTCTTATTCCTTTTAAAATCCTTTGGAGAATGCTGATTTGTTGTCACTGTTCTTGTTTTCATAGGCATCAACCTGGTAAAGTTCATACTCCAGTTCTTCCTTGCCTTCCAAAACCAGGAGGGTGTTTCCAAAGCTAATTCATTTTTCAAAACCTTTTGAATATTGTTCTAGTGTGCTCCTTGCATATGCCACTCAGGGTTTGGTCTGGACCTTGGACAACTTTTATATGGTAGCTTACTTTTCAAATGCCCTGTTATCTTTTTTGTGTGTATTGCATACATGCAAAGCTCGGGGGTCAGCCCTGACCTTTAGTTGGTTCATACTCAGAAACAGTGATTCCCCTTCTCTTTCCTCTCAGAGACTTTCCCCCACCCCACCTTTCAGCTATAAGGGATCCATTTTCCCATTCTTCTGGCCAGAAAGATGGAATTCTCTCAAAATTTTAGCTTCTCGCAATGCAGTACAGGTCCATGCCACTTGGGCTGCACTTAGGGTGAAGTAACAAGGGAGAAGAGATATGCAGTTTATGAGGTTTTTCCCCCTACTGTCTGCATAACAGGGAACATTTTGACCAGTTCCTCTATTCAGAGAGATGTCCTTTTCTCCTGGTCTTAGGTGATCATACATTAGTTGCTGTGACTCAAATGGGACTGGTGTAAGGCATGAATGAGAGAAAAAAGGAAAATAAATGAAAATGGATATTTTTATGGCTCTAAAATACAGGCTTTCTCTTGGAGTATTTGCTAACCTGCCTACTATTCAGTTACTGATTTGGCCTGCTCTGAAGCTAAAGCTGGTAGATAAAGGAAGAAAAAAACAACCCACTTTCTCCATGTTGGCTTTTTTAGAGTTCTCAGAGAGTTGGGAGGGGTTTTGGTGTTTTGGTGTGTTTTTTTTTTGTCGAGTTTTTAGATGTAACCACTGTAATATAGTAGGCATTGTGTCTAGAACCAGTGTCATATATCTTAGTTTTAAGTGCTAAAGTTATTTTCTAGGTTAACTCCACAAACAACAACATGAAACAACCACAAACATCAAAGCCTGCCCATTTTTTCCCAAATTAGTATTTTGTGAATGGAATCTAATTATCTTTGCCATCAGCAATTCATTAGTAAAAATCATCAGTACCTAAAGTTGAAGAAGGGAAAACTTGCATCAACTCCACTTCTCATTCTGCTTTCTAGTCTCCCTTTTGAATGAGATCAGACCTCACTTTATTGCAACCTGAATACAAACAAAATAAGAATTTTTTATCTTAAGATAAATCACAGTCAACAACCTGGACAGAGAAAGAAGAAAGTTCTGATAATTTTTTTCCAAAGTTAGCTGTCAATTTTAACTATCAAGTTATCAATTTTAACAAAAGGAAAATACTTTTCTAAACAATTGTTTATACAGTATATCTTCAATGATCTGATGGAACTACAGGCAGGATGCAATATTTTTTAAGCTGGAGATCTCAAAATGGAAAAGGCACACATCAGCAGGCATAGTGAAATTTCAGATAATCAAAATAACAGGTAATCATATTCTGATTTTCAAAATAAAACTACATGCATTTTTCTTAGGTAATTTCTGAAAATGACCACATCATCAAACTTGTGTGCTTACTGGTTTTTGATGATCATCTGAGATTAATAAAAGTTTTTTTAGTATCCGTGAAAGTAAAACTATATAATAAGCCTGGACTTTTTTTCATCATACACTGGTTTATAGAAATAGATAATGTCCATTTTAGTACATACCATTACTCAAGTGACTATTCCAATAAAACCCATATTATGTCCCATTTGTTTTGCCTGCAAACATGATCATTCAAGATTCTAAGTTAAAGTTCAAAACATTTTTATTCTTTATTTTAAAGAGTAAAAATATAAGGAAACAAGAGTTTCCTTTTGTTTAATTAATTAATAGCTAATTAATTAATAGCTAGTTAATCCTATTATATTTGGTTTTAAATTCAACTCCAAGCTTCTGCAAAAAAAAAGCACTTTATAAATTTTAATTAAAAAGAAAATAGAAAATTCACAGATTAACAAAAATCCTTGAAACTGAACTCTACAAATAATTACTGATTGGCCAATATATGAAAGATGTCAGACAAAGTAAAAGTCAGCTTTCAATCGCTGTCTTATAGAAGATACTAATGCTCCCATAAGACAATTTATTTAACTTACCCCCACTCCAAAAATGAAGCAGAAAGAATAATGTTGTTAAAATTCAGAGAAGTTATTTCTTCAAGGAGTTTGGAAATACATAATTGTACAGTGATCTAAATTGATTTATCAGAATTTTCTCTTTCCTTTGGTTTCCAATTGGATTGAACCTTTTAATATTTTTTTAAATTTAGCTTTTAAAATATCCTGTGTCTTTGAACTTGAAGAACTTGGATAAATATTTGTTTGTGCATTTAAGGTGCTTCAAAATTATGCCATAATTAAGTTCTACTTATTGACAACATTTGTTCTACCTTGTATCTTGTTGCAGATTTATTCATTCAAAATAATATTGACCATATACTGTGTGTCATATGAGTATAGTCAAGACTATAAAAGCCACATCCTATAAATGTAGATTTACAGGGTCCTCTTTTCAGGAAACAGAAAAAAAAGACTAATATTCCAGAAGGTGTCAGAGAGCTAAGCCTCAAATCAATGGCCATAGCAAAACTACCTTCAGAAGCCAATGAAACAATATACAAGTAGTGATGGACTTTCCCAGAGACAGGCTAAATATCCTTCCTACTATCAATATCTAAATTTCTCTGAAAAATTTACAACAATTTAATATGAAGGGGATCTTAATGATCATTCATCCTAAAGCCTACAAATTTATTTCTCACATGTGTGCAAGTATATAACAGATGTGAACTGGGACTGGTATATGACATTAGAAAGATCAGAGCAAGGTTTGGTCTGGTCCTTGGGCATTGTTTATATTGAAATTCAGTTCTCAAAGCTTCTGCTGTCCTTTGGGTCTGCTCTGTGCACGATCAGTTTAGAAGTGAAGGAAGGAGAGGGACTTTAGCAAATCCGAGATTGAAAGCCTACCTGAATCTTTCTAATTAATTTTTTTTTTTTTTTTTTTTTTTGCGGTACACGGGCCTCTCACTGTTTGTGGCCTCTCCCGTTGCGGAGAACAGGCTCCGGACAAGCAGGCTTAGCAGCCATGGCTCACAGGACCAGCCGCTCCGCGGCATGTGGGATCTTCCCAGACAGGGGCACGAACCCGTGTCTCCTGCATCGGCAGGTGGACTCTCAACCACTGTGCCACCAAGGAAGCCCTCTAATTAATTTTTATTGATATATAATTGACATATAACATTATATTAGTTGCAGGTATACCACATAATGATTTGATATTTGTATATACTGTGAAATGATCACCACAATTAAGTCTATCTAACATCCATCACCAAATATAGTTACAAATTGTTTTTCATTTTTTAATGCTACACAGACTAAAACATTTTTTGTAAAACCCATCTCCTAAAGGATTCAAACTGTGATGTTCTAGTTTGCCATCTCAGATCTAGTTGAGCACAGAATTTTCCAGAAGAGAATATTGGAGTCCAGAAGGAAAGTCACTTAGCCTAAGACCAACCGGTTTAAGGGCTGGAGCCTAGGTCACCTAAAGCCCCACCGTTGCTTATTCCACTACTCCAAATGATCTTCCTTTCCTTGTTACTATATTTTGAATAATAGTAATTCCCTAAATATCAATAAAATAATATTGGAAACACATTTAACCTCAGGTTAAATGCAAATATATTTAAATTTGTATTTATGTTCCTCAAAATTATAACAAAAATCAATAAATAGGAAAGAAAGGCATACTCCATTGAAAGAAATAGCAAAACCAAACTGAGATTTACAGAATAACTCATGTAAAAGGGAACAGTCTAAATAACTCACCTGGAAATCAAGCACATTCCAGTTTATTCTAGGAGTTAAATTTCCTTCTGAACAATGCTTTTACACAGACAGATACTGTATGTAATAGCACTGGATGAAATATTTACTATAATTCAAAGTTGGTAGATATGATTTATAGCTTGAGCTGCTTCTGGGTAAGATTGCACATGTGAACATTGCTGTACATGACCTTTCTCATTGACTTTAATGAGGTCACTTTGTAGGCTCTCCAATTCTTAACAAGTGGAATCACTTTTGACTAATTAAAACGTAGCCACAAAATATAGCCTTCAAAATTAAACCTACTATAAAGATAATTGCTCAGTGTAAAATATTTGGACATGACAAAACAAATGCCTTAGTGTCCTGCTTTTTGTCTCAACCTTGAAAATATTATAGCCCCAAAACAGATTCAAAATGAGGTTGTAGAGGACTTTTTCATGTTTTTCCCCTCCTCTTCACTCTTCTCTGCTTTCCTCTTCTCTCACCTCAGCTCTTGTACTCTAATTCACTGACTTCATCATTCATTCATTCTTTAATTGATTAACATTTATTGAGATTGCTTCTAGTTGCTAGGGATACACAGATTTGCAAAATATGCTTATATTACTCAGAATCTAGTCAGAGAGCAAGACATAGAAGTAAATAAAAGTTGTAGGGTATTAAGTGTTAAAATAAAAATGTGCATATGGTATTAGTGGACACTAAAGAAGGAGTCACTATCTCTAAACAGGAAAGACTTCACAGAAGAAGCCATGTTTAAGCTAAATCTAGATGGATCAATAGTTTTCCAGGCTGACAAAATGGGAATTGTCCTGCAGATAGCAGAAATATTATGATTAAAGGAGACTATTGAGAGCATGAACTTAGTTTCATCCATCTTTTTATATACAGCACCTAGCTTAGTGTCTGACATATTATAGGCAATCAGTAAATGCTTGTTGTAAAAATTATATATATTGTGTATGGGGAGTTATAAATACTTTGGTTTTGTTGGAGCATAAGATTAATGTGAAGGAGTGCTGAGAATGAGGCTAGAAAGATAGGTTTGTGGTAGATCAAAAAAGAGCACTAATACCAGGTTAAGGAGTTTGACTTTTATTTAATGATCAGATGAAATACATGACCAGGTTACAGTATAATGTTGGCTGACTTGAGCAGAACAATAGTGGGACTAAAAAGTCAAACGAGTAGGATCTACAAGTAGTCCTAGTAAGAAACAATATGGCTTGATGAAGAGAAGAAGAAGAATTTGAGAGTAGAAATATAAAGGACAAAATGGATGGGGGAAAATTTAGTGGTAGAAAGTCCAGCTAGTAATCTATTATAATAGTCCATAAAGAAGATACTAAGTGCCTGAATTAAGACTGTGACAGTCAGGACTAAAAAGAGATGATTTTTAAAATAATTTAAAGGTATAATATACAGATCATGTTGTCTGAAGGATGACTGTATTAGAAGAAAGAAGTCAAAGATGACAGGCACATTCTGGCATGAGCACATGTTTGGATGATGACTTCATTTACCTAGTAGGAAAGAAAAAAAAGGTTTTTTGGGTGGAGCTCTGCAAATATATTCTGTTTTGAAGATAATAGATTAGAAATAGCATGGAATAGGGATACTGGCAGTTAAAGAAATGACTTGGAGCTTAGAGGAGGCTTTTAGGGAGAGGGAGGTAGACATTTTCTGTTTCTTCATTCCTAAAATTTGTTCTCTGCCCAGCTCTTCCTCCAGGAGGCCAAGTTATATGGGCTGCATCATTAGACTCTCTTACCCCCATCTTACCCTTAGAGTTAGCCAATAACAGGAATCAGTAGGAGACAAGAGGGCAGATGGAGAAGTGTTTGGTGGTATTTATTTTCAGGATCCCTCCCTGTGAGGTCATGGCCTGGCTCTAGTCCTCTCTTAAAGTCCATTCCTCCCTCTCCTTCCAGTGGCCTCTACTATATGCTCTGGATTTGGCTAATTGTGGTCCCCCCTTTTCCTTTCTGGTCTAGGAGCTGTAAGAGTTTTCTTCTTTTGCTACCACAGGATACTGCACCATCTCTAGTTGGTTCCCTTTAGCCCTTGCCCACATCTGTGTAAATAGTCTCTTTGTTAAATTCTCCTTAATTTCCTGTTTAACTATGGCTATTCTCTGTTGGAACTCTGCCTGATACAATTAGCAATGCAGGGGTTGTTGTCGCTATAAAACTGTACATAGTAAATCGGGAAATGAAGATCTATTAGAAAGCCAATATAATATAGGAATATAATAACATACCTGAAATAAGTCAATAAGTGATTACAAAATTGTGATCAATGAGCCAAAGGACTGACTTAGTCCATTCGGGCTGCTGTAATAAAATACCACTTACTAGGTGGCTTATAAACAACAGAAGTTTATTTTTCATAGTCCTGGAGGCTGAGAAATCCAAGATTAAGACACTTGCATATTTGCTGTCTGGTGAGAGCCTGCTTCCTGGTTCATAGACAGCCATCTAATACTTGCTGTGTCTTTACGAGGTGGAAATTTGTAAAGATTTTGGGGGGGGGCTCTTTTATAAAGGCACTAATCCCTCATGAGGACTCCACTCTCATGATCTAGTCAACTCCCAAAGACTCCCACCTCAAACACCATCACATTGGGGATTAGATCTCATATGAATTTTGGAGGGACACAAACATTGTCTGTACTATGGACTTAATAAGAAAGAGATATGATTACAGCTTAGCTGAAGGGCTGAAAATCTAAATAAGCAAGTTATAGAGGAAATTATTTTTTATATAGGAAGGAAATTTGAAGGGACAAGGTAACATAAGATTTAAAATGAAAAATAAATGGATACTCATAACACTAAAAATAAGATATTTTCCATCTCTGCCAGTACAATAACCTGCAATGTTGTCACCCTACCCACTACCACTGCATGTCTAGAACCATCTCATTTGTAAGTAACTGAGCAAATTTTGACCTCAAATACAGTTTTCCACTAAAAGGAATGAAGAAAGTTGCTGATTCTATGTCTTGAGTAATGGAAAAACAAATATGGTCCTGAATGTCTTTTTTTATTTCAGAAAGCAAGAATGATTTAAGTGTCTAGGGAGGTGCTGAAAGGGTAAAAGACTCAGATTAAAATGCCTTGAACTGGCTGGTTTGTAGATCATTTGAGCATCAAAAAAGAAAATAATAATTATAAATAATTGAATCATGTGGAATCTTTGAAAATATTAAATCTGTAAAAGTCTAAACATTTAATATGAAGAATATAAAAAATCAATATAAATTAAAAGAAGGCTAAAAGTAACAAAGAATGTGGGCTTGGCTGTTTTGTTACATATATGTCTTTCAAATAGATATTTACTTTTCTCTATATAAGTAGAGAAGATTTCCATACTTTGTTTTTGTATCTCCTTTCTCATACAGTGAAAACCCTGGTTCCCAACAACTTAAATATATTTTCTCATTTGCAAAATTATTCTCCAGTACCACCACTAACTAAAGCTACTAAAAAGTCCAAGATCATTTGGTAGTTATTTTGGTGCTTAGATATACCCTTCTATGAGTGAAAAGAGTACTGTTTTCAAAAGTTAACAAATTTATCTTTTTCTCTGTGATTATCAGTTTTATATAGCTATGTTCACTTATTTTTGTGTGCATTTAATTTTAGTCTGGGCTTTTCCCAATCTTTTTTATTCATTTCAATTTTTGAATATGTAAAACAGTCACATGGTTATAAATTAAAATTATTTTATAAGTGTATTCACAGCAGTAATTGAATTTGCCCTCCCAACTGAAATAATTTTTAAAAATCATTAAAATATATAGAATGATGGTTTTTGAGATATTGAGCTTCAGGGAATGAAAGACAGTGACACTGTGTGATAGGGAATAAGCACAGTGAGCTTCATGATTTTCCCATTTTAATGTATAGAGACAGTTTTGAGGCCATAGCACAGAGAAGAGGAGTTCAGGTGGATCCTGGCAGTCTCCTTGTATTGGTAAGATGGAACTGAGATTCCAGGGAGTACAAGGCAGTTGGATTCTCAGGACAGATTCCTGGAGGAGACAGAGCTATAAAGAGAGAGAATTCCAGAGATCTGCATAAAGTCCCTTTCAGGTTGAGTACTGATAATCACAGGTGTATCAGGAAATGACCTAAGGCTGTGGAAGAAATACCAAGAAGGATTAGAAGCAACACCCTCTGGGGATCACACAGGGCTGGAAATAACCAGAGTTGTTTTCAACTTCATAATTCACAAAGCCTTGGGTAGAGTGCTCAGTTGGGTTTTGACTCTGCAGTGGAACAAATTATCCCTACACTAATTTCCCTGCTCTCACTCTACTTTTCAAACCTAAAAAATAAGATTCAAAAGGATCAAAATCATTCCAAGTAACTGAACTACCTCTAAGAATATAGGTCATGAATATCCATTGGAATACAAAATATATAGTATCCAACAAGGTAAAATCTATAATATCTGGCATCCAGTCAAAGGTTATAAGGCATACAAAGAAGCAGGAAAATATGACCCAAAATGAGGAGGAGAATCAAAGTCCAGGCTGAAGAGACTTTAACTTTACATTTTGTTTTATTATGGCCATATAGTGCTGGTTTTAGTTTTCCATCTTTATGAAAACTTGTTGAGATTTTCTTTGTGACCTGATATATGGCCAATTTTGAAGACGTACTTCCGGTATTTGAGAAAAAGATTTACTCCCTATTAAGTCTTTTACATTCTTAGCTATTTGTCTGCACTTGATCTCTCTTTGGGTTACAAGTTAAAGAACTCTATTACTAGTAGTACTCTATATCACCATGTAGCTTTTGTTTTTCCATGTATTTCTGCTTTATGAAGGTGTTTTTTATGTTATTTGATACATATATATTCTTGTTACATTTTCACTGTGAATTGTGGCCTTTGCCATTATAAAGTGTCCTTTTTCTAATTTAGTGTATTTTGGACTGAATTCACTTTTTCTAATATCAGTATCATAACACCTACTTATTCCTTGTATTTTGCTTGTATACACTTGTTCATTATTTTATATTTTGCTTTGATTTAGGTGTGTCTTTTAGTCAGCTAAGTGTGGGTTTTGCTTATAAGCCAATCTCAAATTCTTCTTTTAATAAGGGAGTTAAGCCCATTTACCTTTATATAAATGAATTATTTTGGTATCAATTATTTCATACTACTTATGCTATGTCTTATTTATATTTTCTAGATCTCTTCTCAATGTGGTCAGTTTTCCTAGTTATTTCTTTTACTATCTAGGAAGGTGCATCTTTAATCTAGCATCTTCTATAATGTTCTACAGCCCCTTTTAAAATTTGGCTTCTCCCATTTTTAAATCATCTTTAAACAAGATCATTTGACTCCCACATATTACTTATATAACAATCAATGAGATTTACCTGTTTTTGTTTATCTCTCCCTTCTCCTCCCATTTTTTAGATGTGTTATTTCTACTTTGAACATATATCACTGGCATGCTAATCGTCCATGCTTGTTTCCACTTTTTAGTCTCAGTTCTATAATTGAAAATATTCAATGTTCACCATTAGTTCTTTTGCCTGAGTATCCCCAGTCATACCTTGATTGGATAAAGCTAGATTCATCTGGAAAGATGCATGAATGTAGTATTATCTAAGCACTTAAATGATTGAAACTGTTTTTCTATAGCTTTTAAAATTGAATGACAGACAGTATGGTTAGATGTAAAGTCTGGCTACAATATATTTCTTTGAGAGTTTTTTGTTTGTTTTAAATAATGCTTCACTCTGTTGCTTCACATCTAGATGTTGTGAAGACTGATGCCAACTTGATTTCTTATTGAGGTAGAAGTTATACAAACACATTATAAAATTCTCCATTTTTAGGTATACAGTTTTATACTGTCTTATAATGACTAATGACCATAATCAAAATATTACCATCATACCTTAAGGTTACCTTAGTCCTGTTTGTATTAAATTTCATCCCCAAAATCACAACCCCAGGTGCCAACTAATATACTAATATGCTTTCTGACATTATATTTTGCCTTCTATAGAATTCCATGCAAATAGTTATGTTTTTTCCCCCTAAGAATGTTTTTAAGACTCACCTCATATTGTTCCATGTATCAGTGGTTCATTCCTTCTTATTGTTGAGTAGATATCAATAGCACAGATTTACTCTTCTACTTACCAGTTGATGGACATTGAGGTTATTTCAAATGTTTGAATATTATGAATAGTACAGCTGAGAATAATGAAGTCTTAATTCACATATAAGTCTTTTGTGGATGTATGTATTTATTTCACTTGGGTAAATACCTAGGAATGGGATTGCTGAATTATACAGTAAATGTGCATTTAATTTCATAAAGAAGTGGCAAACTATTTTCTAATGAGATTTTACCATTTTGCAATCCCACCACCGACTGGTTCCTTTATATTTTTGCCAACACTGAGTTTTGTCAGTCTTTCAAATTTTAGCCATTATAGTGGGTGTGTAGTATTTTAATATTGTGCTTTCATTTTCTATTTCCCTGATACCTAGTGGTGGCATCTATATTTGCTCATTGTCCATTAATATATCTTCTTGGATGAAGTGTCTATTAAAATATTTTGCTGATTAATTGGTTTATCATCTTAATATTTTCTTTATATATTCTATTTAAGTCTTTTTCAGAGATATGACAGATATGTTTGCAAATATTTTCTCCAAATCTGTTGCATGCCTTTTCATGTTCTTCCATTGTATCTTTCAAAGAACAAAAATGTTTAATTTCTAAAAAGGCATACTGACCTCGTATCCTTTGACCTTGCTAAATTAAATTATTAGTTCTAGTAGCTCTGTCATAATTTCCTTAAGATTTTATTCATATGAACACGTCATGTATATTCCTCAGGGACTTCTCTGTAAACAATCATGTCTTTTATGAACAGAAATAATTTTATTATTCCCTGCTAATGTCTTTTATTTATTTTTCTTACTTTATTCCAGTTACTGAGACCCTTAATGTCATGCTGAATACCAGTGCTGAAAGCGGACATCTCTGCCTTGTTCCCCATCTTAAGGTAAATGCAGTCAGTATTTCATCATCAAGTATAAAAGCTGTTGGTAATTTTTATATAACTTTTATCAATGTGAGGATGTTTCTATTTCTAGTTTTCTGAGAATTTTTACCTTTAGTGGCTGTTGGATATACAGTGCTTTTCCTAAATCTACTGAAATTATTATATGTTTTATTGTCTTTTATTTTTATCAATATGGTTATTTGCACTGACTGATTTTTTGGGTAATAAGTTTGAAGTCCTAGGTTCAAACCCTTTGGGGTTGCTGGATATGGTCTCATAATATTTTCTGAAAAAAATTTGTATCTATATTCATTGGAATACTGATCTGTAGATTTTTGGTACTGTCTGTGTGTGATTTTAGTATTAATGAGATAATGATCTTCTCAAGTGAGCTGATACATATTCATTTTTTTCTATATTCTGAAAGTGTTTGTATAAGATTGCTATTATTTCTTTTAAAATGTTTGATGACATTTAGTAATGAAGCCACCTGGGCCTGAAGTTTCTTTGAAAAAAGCGTTTTAATTATGAATTCAATTTCTTTAATTTGTATATGGCAATGCATTATTATTTTTTTTCTTGTGTCAGTTTTGGTAATTTGTGTTATTCAAGGAGTTGACAGTTAATGTAAATTATCAAATTTCTTGGCAGGAAAACTTTTTGTAATATCCCCTTATTTTTTAAAAATTTTATTTATTTAATTTATTTATTTTTGGCTGTGTTAGGTCTTCATTGCTGTGCATGGGCTTTCTCTAGTTGCGGCGAGCAGGGGCTACTCCTTGTTGAGGTGCACAGGCTTCTCATTGTGGTGGCTTCTCTTGTTGCAGAGCACAGGCTCTAGGTGCACAGGCTTCAGTATCTGTGGTATGTGGGTTCAGTAGTTGTGGCTTGTGGGCTCTAGAGTACAGGCTCAGTAGTTGTGGCACACAGGCTTAGTTGCTCCGTGACATGTGGGATCTTCCTGGACCAGGGCTTGAACCTGTGTCCCCTGCATTGGCAGGCGGATTCTTAACCACTGTGCCACCAAGGAAGCCCCCCTTATTATTCTTTTAATGTTTGTAATGTCTATAGTTATTTTCCTACTTTATTTCTGATACTAGTAATTAGTATATTCTCTCTTTTTGTCTTGATCAATTTATTGATCTTTTCTGAGAACCAGCTTTGTTTCATTAATTTTCACTAATTTTTGTTTATTTTCTGTTTAATTGATATCCACCCTTATCATTATTATTTCCTTCCTTCTATTTATTTTGGTTTAATTTTTTTCTTCTTTGTCTAATTTCTTTATATAGACCCTTAGGTCATTGATTTTGGATCTTTTTTGTTTCTAATATATGCATTTAAAACTATAAATGTATTCGACTAATTACTTCTTTAGAAGCATCTCACAAATTTCCATGTCATATTTTTATTATTTTCAGTTTAAAGTATTTCCTAATTTTCCTTTTGATTTCTTCTTTCACCCAGGTTTATGTAGAAGTATGTTTTTTAATTTCCAAATATTTGGAGTTTTCATAATATATATCTTATTGTTACTGATTTCTACTTTAATTCTACTCTGGTCAAAAAGGATATTTTGTACTATGTCAATCATTTTAAATTTGTTGATATTGACTTTATGCCCTTAGATTGATAATTACATCATGTGCATATAAAAAGAATGTGAATTTTGCAGTTGTTGGCTATAGTTCAAAGCAGTTGATAGTGTTTTTCATAATTTCTATGTCTTTGCTGATTTTATCTAGTTGTTCTACCAATTTCTGAGAGAGTAGTGTTAGTATGTGTTGGGGAAGCAGCCATCCTGTGACCTGCCATGGCTATGGCCACCTGAGTTCCCAATCTGCCAGCAGCAGAGAACAATACTGAGTCTTCAGTAAGGCACCATTCCTCTGAGTGATCATCCAGCCACCTGGTGGCAGGTTAATAGCAGTACACTGTTTCCATCATAGAAGGGGCAGCTTTTTGTTCTTATTGGAATAAATACTTTGTGTTGGGGAAGCAGCCATTTCATGACCTGCCACCCCTCTCTAGGATTGCCCAATCAATGCCCTGGGCCTGAAACATTGCCCTGTAAGGAAGATGGGTGATGAATTGTCGCTTGGCCCCAGAGTCTTCCTCCTTATTAGGAACAACCTTTCCTCTCTCCTGGATACAAAGTGAACTTCCTTACATTGCTTAAGTGTGTGTGTCATATGGTACCTGGCCAGCCCACTCCCATTAGAAGAGAATGGGGTCTTTGCTGGGCATGCCCTGCGTTGAGTGTTGGGAGGGACCAGCTGGCCATGGGAGAACAGCATACACTACAGACACTGATCTTGCTTTGACTCTTCTCCTTTTTGTGAATAAAGTGTTTTTCCAACCAGTGCCTACGTAATGAGTCCTCCTTAGTGAATCCGAACCCACAGAAGATGCAGTGGTCTGGGGTCTGTGGACTACTACTTCTGGGTGCTGGCATTATTATGATCTTTGATGTCCTCCATGTGGTGGGAATCCTTACTTGGGATTGTCAGGTGGATCTTCTTGCTCTAGACAATATCTCCTACTATGATTGTGGCATTGTCTCTTTCTCTCTCTCTAGTTCTATGAATTTTTGCTTTAGTATAAACTCCATAGCTCTGCTATTAGGTAGATGCATATTTATGAGTTAAGTCATAGGGATGAATCATCCCCTTAATCCTTATGAAACGTCCCATATTATTTTTGATAATACTTATTGTCTTAGATCTGTTTTATATTAAACAGTTGTTTCAGCCTTTTTATGCATACTGCTTGCATGGTATACATTTTTAATCCATTTACTTTCATCCAATCTATGTTTTTATATGTAAGATGTGTCTTTTGTACACAGCATGTAGTTGAGTCTTGTTTTTTCATGCATTCTTATAATATATATATTTTTATTATAGTGTTTGGTTCATTAAAGTTTAATAATTAATACTGGTTCTACTGGTTCATGCTTACCATTTTAACATTTGTGTTCAATTTATCCCTTCTGCTTTTTAACTCTTTTCCTTTTTTTCTGTCTTTTTTATATTATTTGACTAAATCTTAGTATTCCATTTAAATTTTTTCATTGGCTTGCTCTCTTTTTTTCTTTTCCTATGCTTACTTGCTTCCTTTTTTTCAGTGACTCCTCTAGGGATTTATTGTAACCATATTACTTTGGGTGAGGTATGGTGAGGCCAGATGCACCCCAAGAAAGTGAAACCAGAAAGAGTTTTACAGTTTGTTATACTTACGGGTCCCTGAGAAGAATATACTCAGGACCACTCAGGCAGTACTAGAGGCAGAGGGAGAAAGGGAAACTGTGGGAAAGCACTTTTATTGTTTCTGTGGGAAAAAAAAGGGTGAGGCAGGGCAATAAAGTTTAAGGTTGGCTGGTTTAAATCATTTCACTTGGCTCTGAGGCAGAGAGGTTGTCCCTGATTATCTGGTATCTAGCCCTGGGGCAATTAGTGCAGGTATATAGTGGTCCTAAGTGTGAGACTGGTAAGGGAGTGTGAACTTAATTGACTGCTCAAGAAGGGGAACTGACCTGCCTCTAACCAGGGCCTCAAAACTGGGCTAAGACAGCATTTTTAAAAGTATATTACAAGATTGTGGCTACATCCTTAACATTTCACAATCTACTTAGAGTTAATGTTGCATGACTTTCCATAAAATGTAGAAAACTTAAAACCATAAAGGTCAATTTATCTCCTTCTCATCTTTTATGTTTTAGTTATTAAATATATTACATTACCATAGCTTATATACCGTAAGAAATGTTATAAAGTTTGCTTTAAACTGTCATACGTGTTTTGGAGGAATTTAAAGGAAAAATTATCTTTGTATTTACCATTTCCAGTGATCTTCATTCCTTTCTGAGGATCCAAGTTTCCACTTGGTATCAACTTCCTTCTGCCTGAATATCTTCCTTTACTACTTCCTGCAATATAGGCCTAGTGGCAACACATTCCTTTGTTTTTCTTTTATTTGAAGATGTCTTTATTTTCCCTTCATTACTGAAGGATATTTTCATTGGAAAAAGAAAATATGGTTGGCAGGTTTATTTTTTTATTCACTAAATTAAATATGTTCCTTCATTCTCTTATAGCCTCCATACTTCTTGATGAGTAGCTAATTATTAAATGAATCATGGCTCTTCTGTACATAATATGCCATTTCCCTGTTACTACTTTCAAGATTTTCTTTATTTCAACTTTCAACTATTAGATTATAAAATGCCCAGACAGGGACTACTTAAATGTTTATTCTGATTGGAGTTCCATTAGCATCCAGATTCTGTAAATTTACATGTTTCATCTAATTTAGATATATTATAGCTATTTTTGTTCAAATTTGTTTTCTGCCCTACTTTCTCTTTCTTCTCCTTCTGGGACCCCAATTACATATACTTTAGTCAAATTGTTATTAACTACCAAGTCTCTGAGAATCTGTTCATTAACAAAACCAAACAACTTTCTTTAGAGTAGTGTTAGGTTCATAGCACATTTGAATGGAAAGCACAGAGAGTTACCATATATCCCCTTCCCCCACACAAGCAGAGTCTCCTTCACTCTTCTGTGTTCTGGGGGATGGTCAGTCATCTGTGGCACAAGAGGAAATAGAGGAGAGGCTCAGGAAAACAAAGTTTATTATGCTTACAGGTCCTGGAAACAGCAGGCATGGCACGTAAGTCAGGACCACATGGGAGAGCACTAGCATAAATCAGGAGGTAGAAAGCACATGAATAAGAGGACAGCCTAAACCACAGAGTTTACTGGAGTTTCCACAAGAAAAGCAAGTCGGGCAAGGAAAACAGTTTAGGATTGGCTAAAATTTTGGCAGGCTCTAAGCCAAAGAGATGGTCCCTGGTTGCCTGGTACCTGGCCCTGTGATGATTAAGACAGAGGAATATTGCTTACTGGGGTGTATAAACCAGATAGAAGAGGTGTGGCTCTGGATTAGTTAATTTCCATACCAAAGACATGATCCTGGTTGAGCTTTTTACTATCTCTAAGAATTGGTTAGCCCAGGGAGTGGCATTCTCTCCCCAGGGAGAAAGGTTTTTAAGATTTCAAAACATCATAATACACAGAAAATAAAAAATGTAACAACATACTAGCTACCAACATCCCAAACCAGAATGTTACATTTGTTACAATCAGTGACTCTACACTGACACATTATCATCACCCAAAATTCATGGTTTACATTAGGGGAGATTGATCAAGATGGCAGAGTAAGAAGGTGTGGAGTTCACCTCCTCCCATGAACATATCAAAAATACATCTACATGTGGAACAATTCTTACTGGAAACTGGCAAAAGGACTCTTGTACAATGGAGGCTGTATGAAAGATACATGTGTAATCAGGTAGGAAGCAAAGAAAAGCTATTGGGTCAGGACCTATGCCCCTGGGAGGGGACAGAGGAAGAAGGAGAGTACATAGGTGGACACTCATCCTGGAGAGTGAGCGGTGAGAGCCACAGACTGGGTGCCCCAGGCCAAATGGGCACAAGGGAGATAAGCCCCCTCGGCTGGTTGGAAGACTGCTGGGACTAAAATGAGTGCAGTGGGAAGGCTGGACTCCACTCCTGAGAAGTGCACACCTCTCTGGCCTGCTCCTGTAACAGGGTGGAAAGAGGTCTGCTCTAGTGGCTGCTGAGTTTCCTGTGACCACCTTGCAGTGCACCACAGCCTGAGACAAGCAAAGACTCCAGCCGTGCTCACTCCATGTCACAGCATGAGTGCACTGGATCTTGGGTGGCCACAACTAAGGAGAAAACCCACTGGATCTGGAATGCAGAGGTGACCTGCTTCCATGGCGGAGTCAGGGTGGTGCGGCAGCAGCCACTGTTGGCACTTACTCAAGCAGTGCATCAGAAGCAGCCCAGATCTCTGAGACTTCCCTGGTGATGCAGTGCTAAGAATCTGCCTGCCGATGCAAGGGACACAGGTTTGATCCCTGGTCCCGGAAGATCCCACATGTCACGGAGCAACTAAGCCTGTGTGCCACAGCTACTGAGCCTGAGCTCTAGAGCTCGCGAGCCACAGCTACTGAAGCCCGCGCGCCTAGAGCCTGTGCTGCACAAGAGAAGCCACCGCAATGAGAAGCCCTCACACAGCAACAAAGAGTAGCCTCTGCTCGCCACAACTAGATAAAGCCCACGCGAAGCAACAAAGACCCAATGCAGCCAATAGAAATCCAAAAAAACTGCTGTGGTTAATCTGATCTGCCTTCCTTAGAAGGCAGGTAGTGGACTATATTTTAAAAAGCAGCCCAGATCTCTGATAGCAGCCGTTCCACCACAGCTCACCTCCCAAAACATGCTGAGATTCCATGCAAGACCCACCTGCCCTGCTGGAGCAATGGAGGCTGGAGGCAGTGATTAGCTGTGAGGGACAAAGGGGACTTGTACCCTAGGCTGCATCTGAGCTGAGTGAGGGAAACAATTGTGGGTGCCTGTGTAGGCAGCACATCAGAGGTAGTTTGGACCTCTGACTGTGCCTGACATGAGCCAAGATACCACAAGGGCCCCAGTGGCTTCAGACTTCCCCACTCTGAGGCAAGGGTCCCAGTGAAGGGAGAGAGGAAAACACACTTAAAGGGAACAGAGCCAGCATGGGCCTGACCCTTAAGGCTTACACTCCAGCAACTTGGGAGCAGACCCCAGCTCTGATAGTGTTCTGACAGCCACTGAGCAGAGGGGAAGACCCCCCTCACACCCACCTCCAGCTCTAGTCCCTCCATCTCCAGCCCCACCTACTACCAAGGTGATAGCTGCCAGCACACCCTGAGGAAAGATGTGACTTGCATCCATATCAAATCCAGCTCTCCTACCAAAGGCGCTGAGAACACACAGTCTGTATAGGGATGATTCCACATAAGGTCACCCCTTCAGGACCACAACAGGTAACTGTTTTACCTAAATTCATAGAGGCAGAGACAGTGAAGCAAAAATGAAAAAGCAGAGGAATTGGTCTCAATTGAAAGAGCAAGAGAAAATCCCTGAAAAAAAAAAATGAAACAGAAATAAACAATTACCAGATAAAGAATTCAAAACATTAGTAATAAAATTGTTAACTGAATTAGGGAAAATAATAGATGTACACAGTTTATTTTAATTTTTAAAAGGAACTAGAAAAAATAGTTTATATTAGGGTTCACTCTTGGTGCTATATATTCCAGCACCAAGGGGGTTTGGAAAATGACATATATATAACAATTTGGTATCATACAGAACAGTGTCACTTCCCTAAGTCCTATGCTCTGCCTATTCATCTCTCCTTCCCCCCAACCCTGGCAACTGCTGACTTTTTTACTTTCTCTATGGTTTTCCCTTTTCCAGAATGTCTTATAGTTGTAATCATACAGCATACAACCTTTTCAGATGGCTTGTTTCACTTAGTAATATGCATATAAGTTTACTCCATGTCTTTTCATGGCCTGATAGCTCTTTTCTTTTTAGTGCTGAATAATATTCCATGCTCTGGATGTGCCATTCACCTACTGAAGGACATTGTGATTGCTTCTAAGTTTTGGCTATTATGAATAAAGGTACTATAAACATCTTTGTGCAGGTTTTGACCTTTCTAATTGGTGTGTATTAGTGGTATTTAATTGTGTATAAATTTGCATTTCCCTCATGACATATGATGTGGAGCATCTTTTCATATGCTCACTTGCCATCTGTATATCTTTGGTGAGGTGTCTGTTAAGGTCTTTGACCCATTTTTTATTTGGGTTGTTTTATTTTTGTTGGAGGTTTAGTTGACTTACAATGTTTCAGGTGTATGGCTGTATATATATATATATATATATATATATACACACACACACACACACACACACACACACACACTTATTTGTAAATAAGTTCATTTGTATCATTTTCTTAGATTCCACATGTGATATCATATGATATTTGTCTTTCTTTGTCTGACTTCTCTTAATATGACAATCTCTAAGTCCATCCATGTTGCTGCAAATGGCATTATTTCATTCTTTTTTTAATGGCTGATTCGTATTCCATTGTGTGTGTGTATATATATGTATATATACACATATATATATATATATACACTACATCTTCTTTATCCATTCCTCTGCCAATGGACATTTAGGTAGCTCCCATGTCTTGGCTACTGTAAACAGTGTTGGTATGAACATCGGGGTACATGTATATTTTTGAATTAGAGTCTTCTCCAGATATATGCCCAGGAGTGGGATTGTTGGACCATATGGTAACTCTAGTTTTAGGTGATTTTTTTGTGTGTGTGGTATGCGGGCCTCTCACTGTTGTGGCCTCTCCCATTGTGGAGCACAGGCTCCAGACATGCAGGGTCAGCGGCCATGGCTCACGGGCCCAGCCACTCCACAGCATGTGGGATCTTCCCAGACCGGGGCACGAACCCGTGTCCCCTGCATCGGCAGGCGGATTCTCAACCACTGGGCCACCAGGGAAGCCCTATTTTTAGTTTTTTAAGGAACCTCCATATTGTTTTCCACAGTGGCTGTACAAATTTACATTCCCACCAACAGTGTAGGAGGGTTCCCTTTTTTCTCCACACCCGCTCTAGCATTTATTATTTTTAGACTTTTTGATGAGGGCCATTCTGACTGGTGTGAGGTGATACCTCATTGTAGTTTTGATTTGCGTTTCTCTAATAATTAGCAACATTGAGCATCTTTTCATATGCCTTTTGGCCATCTGTATGTCTTCTTTGGAGGCTTGTTTATTTTTTATTGTTGAGTTATAAGACTTCTTTGTATATTTTTTATAATAGTTCTTTATCAGATATATCTCTTGCAAATATCTCTTCCCAGTGTTATTTGTCTTTCCATTCTCTTGTGTTCATTTCTTAAAGTCCTTTCTGGGAATTCCCTGGTGGTCCAGTGGTTAGAACTCTGTGCTCTCACTGCTGAGGGTCCAGGTTCAATCGCTGGTCAGGGAATTAAGATCCCACAAGCCGCATGGCCCACAAAAAAAAAAAGTCATTTCCACTTGTTTTTCAGATTATATAATTTCTATCAATGTATCTTTGAGTTCACAGACTCTTTTGTCAGTGCCATTGTGCTATTAAGTCAATCCAGAGAATATGATTTTAAATCTCTAATATTATTTTTTAACTCTACAATTTCCATTTTTAAAACATTTCTATTTATTTGATAAGATTTACTATCTTTTTGCTATTTGTGAGTGTGCAGCTTTGTACTGTTGAGGATAATTATAATGGCTGCTTTGAAATATTTGTTTATTAATTTCATCATTGGTAGATCTTGGGGGTTATGCTAGCTGATTATCTTCTTCTCTTGAAAAGGAATCACATTTTCCTAGTTCCCCTTATTTCATATTATTTTGAATTGTTTCCAAGATATTATGAAAGCTAAATTCTGAAGACTCTGTGTTCTTTAATTTTTCTCTGATGAGTGTTTTGTTTTAGTAGGCAATTAAGATCACTGGGTTCAAACTGAAAACTCTGTTTCTTATATAGCAAATGAGTTGATATATTAGTTCATATAATAATTCTTAGTAGTTTGAGTATACTCTGCACATGTGTGGCTGGAGCATCAGCCAGAGTTATTAGGAGATATAAAGATCTACTCTCTGGATGTTTGCTTTCTTGGTTCCCTGATCTCTCTTTCCAATGTTATGGTTGCTCCAGACTCAATCTTCTTGTTCCCAAGGTCAGAAAGCCTTGAGTTTTCCCTATAAAGCACCAACTATACCACCTCTCATGCTACAAATAGTAAAAACAAGGTACTCACACTGTACATCTGCCTTTCTCAGTTCATGGACCCTCTAGCAAAATCTTTCTGCTTTTGTTCACTTCCCTGTGACTTTGATTTGTGTACAGAGTTTACAATTTTTCTTGGAGAAGTTGTTACTTGATCATTATCAGGTACTTGGTCATTTTTATTTCTTATTTTTCTCTTGTTGGATATTTATTTGAATCCATTCTCCCTTGGGCACTTTGTATGATGATCTTTATTTCTTATTATTTTTTCTTCATTCCTGAGTTGGATCACCTCTCATTTCTTTTTGTTTGTATGGTTGTTTGCACCTGAGGTTTTGAATTTCTGACTAGAGGTTTTATTTCATATCTGAAATTTACTTTTTCTGAATGTTAAATTCACATTAGAGTACTCATTATAGTTTTTTAGTTCTTCATGTTTTATCTTGTTTTTGTTTATGTTTCCAGATAATTTTTATTAGCTGGAATAATTTGATTATCACTTTCTTCTTTTTAAAATAGTTTCATACCAATATATTTGTGTTTTCTGTTTTTAATATCTTACCTCTTCAGGACCAGCAATATTTGATGCATTTAAGGCATTTTGTTTATACATTAGCTTTCTAATTTTAAATGAAGTGCTTTTTAAAAAATCAATGGCATATTTTTATGCAGGTGGTAGAGCTTGATTTTATCATTTACTTTTGTTTCTCTAGGACCCTTAAATTACCCTCATCTATTCATTTTCTCCCTTCCTCTCCATGTTTCATTTGTTCCTCTCTCTACAAAGCATCCAAAGTATGCATCCCTCTTCCAAGTTCCATCTTTATTTTTGCAGACATGGTGTCTTCCCAAGACTGCTACTTCTGGCTCTGCACACTCCCATGACCATTTCTTGAAATTCACAACTATCCAGTTTTCTGATATATCAGTTTTCAGATTTTTCTTATCACTTTCTCTCTCATAAAGGAATCTTCTTTTTCCAGAAGTGATATTTTTCTGTTTCTACCTCTGCTCTCTTTGTCCCCGGCTCCTTTCTCCTGTTTTCCATATGATCTATCTGATATTCTACTCAGGTTTGGGCCCTGAACATATTTGACTGGTTTGGAATGTTTAGTTCACACTTACAAGTATTTTAAAAATTGTACTAGTCTCTAAATATTAATGAAGCTGTAGACAGGGTGTATTGAGAACTTAGTTTATTCATCTTGATACAGATAATCATACATGATTTTCTGATGGTAATATAAAGATGCAGATTTTGGTAGCTGAATTTATCCTGTGGGAGCCCAGAAATTCCTCAACTACTCTTTTTTGATAATATGTGAAAAGACAGTAGTGTGCCTGTGAAAATATATTTATCCAGACTTTTTCAGTTTGTTAAAATGATATGTAACATTATTTTATCATTATGGCGTGGTGATGTGTGAATATTTTACTGCCCTCTGTTAAGGCATAATTGTTAACACCACTCAGATGTAATCAAACTCTCATTGCAATGTACTTATCAAAATAGAAAAAAAATTTTAAGTGCTAATTATAATATCTATCATTTCCAGGTAGAAGAGAATAATATTCCTAAACATTATGTTTATTATTATGCTCCTTTTATAGGATAATTAAAATGTAAAAATTATATAGCAAGACCATTTTGTAATCTCCACCATGTTTCACAACAAATCTGTTAAATTTTAATTATGTGGAACTTACATACTGAGAAGGAAATAATCTAGTTTTTGTTAGTGCTAGGCCTTTTATGCATCCATCTGTGCTCAGCAAATCATAAAAACTGAAAAGGGTCTCTGAGCTCTTCTTAAAAGATTCCATTGCAAAGTCCATGTTCATTTTTAACTGCCTTTACCATCAGCTTGTTCACTTCAGGACATTTACACAGTTTTTCTTAACATATGATAATTTATTCAGTATTTGTCTGCTGGGTCTCTCCTGAAGTTTCTCACTAACTAAGAAAACAGTATAAACCAATTAAGAACCTAGATAACAAGAGACATTTTTAATTAACTCTGTGGAAATCATTTTAAAGATTCCCTTAATACAATGATTGTGACCAACTTGAAATTTATATTTGTTCTGCTTTTTACCACAAAATGAGCTAAATTAATTTGTATGCCTTCTCTGAGGCCATGTTTTAGATACCCATCTTGAAAGTTCTTGCTATGTTGTCAGTGCACAAGAGAAGTCAAAGAATAAAGCAGTAACACAAAAACAGGTGAAATATTGCAACAGGGCACTATAGTCTACTTTCTCATTAGATTATATGGCAAAAATAGGTTTATTCATTTATTTGGCAAATATTTATTGGTCATCTAATAATGTGCCAAGCAATTTCAGGACCTATAAATACACAGAGGAAAAAACAGACTTTACTATCTAGTGAGGAAGAGAAATAAGTAAAACCAAAAATGATACTGTTGTAGTGTCATGATAAGAGGGGTGCATACTGTGCTACAGGAGCACAGAGGAACCCATCCTGGGGGATTAGCACAAGGCTTGGTAAGCTGAACAACACCTCTGCTAGGTGTCTTTTTGTGCAGGACAACTTTCTTGACTAGATGTGGTGTTTCTAGAACTAGACCTCGTGTTCAACAAATGCTATGGGATTATGAAACAGGTTCAGTCAACATTATATTTTCATCTACTTGGAGAATGTTTAAGACTTAATATGGAACTGGATAGGGAAATTATCTTTAGAGAGAATTGCATTGTCCTGTGCATGCTCTAGCATGGGGCAGAGGAAGACTCTTAAGTCTTAAGCAAGTTAGAGAGAGGCTTCAGTGTACCACTGGGAGAGTTTGAAAAGTGTTTATGAAGTTTGTGAGACATAAGCCTGTTACTTGCCTGAAAAAGCTAAAGGTGAGAGACTAACTAGTATCATTGGCCCAAGGTTGTAAAATAAACAGAGCTCCGTTTACAGCAGGCTGAACTTCCTCTGAAAAGGGGCAAAGGTACATGATTTTAAGAAGTAACTATGGATCTTTTTAAAGAAAATCAGCCTGGTGAATCTTAGAAGGGACAATGGTGGGATGATCTAACTCCAATATTGCAATGAAACCCAAATCTCATCAGATAAAGGGGAAGATTTTAAGAAATCAATTTTAAAAAGAGGCATTTTCTCATTAGAAGATCTACATTGAGAAGTCTCTTTTATGGAACCTCCAAAACGAACCCCACAAGTGAAAAAACCAATAATATTACATCTCTATATTCAGAGGACCACAGTGCTAGTTTAACACTTTTCTGCACTTTATGTTTCTTCCTCACTAAAAACTTTGTAGGGAACAGAAATCTTGGATAGTGAGCAAGGAAGAGGTGAATTAGAAAATAGAGTAGTCATGTACTGTGCCCATCTACCCCAATTCCAGGTTTCTAGTTTGGGTCAGGCCCTACCTGGGAGAAGGAAAAAACTTTAAATTAGAACTTAGAATTTTAACTATTACACTGGACTGAACTAAAATAATGTAACTATTGTATGGATTAGACCCTTAATGTTAAAACAAAGGGAATATTTGCTTATGATCCAAGAGGAACAAAAAACCTCTGGGACATGTGTGAGGGTCCAACCAAGAGTGGAAAAAAAGAAATAATCCCAGAGCAGGTTTTAAAGGACAATAGAAAATATGATAAAGTTGGTTTCTGCTTACAACCTATTGAGTGAGTCTTGGTCATTCAATAAACTAGTTAAGAAAAAATCAGAACACATGATCTGACAAATGGTGGCTAAGCAAAGGGAAAGGAAAAAGATACCTATGGTCCAACCCCTTGTTAATATTTTGACATATGTCCTTTCAGTTATTTTAGGTATGTTTTCTTCACTTGTTTCTACTGTATCTATAAACATACTAGACAAAAAATTTTTCCTGATTTTTTTCCACCTAATTTTAAAATAAAAAGCATTTTCAGTATTACTACCATTACTTTGAACCAACACGTTTTCCTTTTCCTTTACTATGGCTTATGCTTGATACATTAACATGCATAGATCCTAATTACACAGTTCATTGAGTTTTGATAACATTCATTCATGTAACCATCAACCAAAACAAGATAAAGAACTTTTACATTTCCTTGAAAGTTCCCTTGTCCCCCTTTAAAATTCAAATTCCCTACCCACGGGCAACCGTTGTTCTGAATTTTTTTCACCAAAGATTGGTTTTCCTTGCCTTCACATTTCATATAAATGGAATCATACAGTTTGTGTTCCATTGTGTCTGGCTTTTTATGCTTAACATATTTTGAAGATTAATCCATGTCATTGTGTGTATCAGTAGTTAATTCCTTTTTATTGCTGAATAGTATTCCAATGTGTGAATACTTCACAGTTTGGTTACCCATTCTCCTGTTGATAGACAGTTGGATTGTTTCTATTTTGGGGCTATTAAGAACAAGGCTACTCTGAATGTCATTGTAGAGGTCTTTTTTTTATATATGTATTTTCATTTCTCTTGAAATAGAATGATTGAGGCAAAGGTAGTAAATTATTTAACTTTTTTAGAAACTGCCACTATTTTATCCCAGTGTTTGTGGTGTTCTTAATATGACTAGCAAGGTTTGAGAGTTCCTTACTGATAAGGAAATTCTACATCCTTACTGATAGTTGTTTTTCTTAGTCATTTTTCTTTAACTTTTCATTTTGAAATAATTATAAACTCACAAGAAGTTGCAAAAAGAGTAAATCTAATGCTATGAACCTTTCACCCATCTTCTCCAAATGGTGGTATCTTACATAATGTAGTATAATATCAAAATTGTAAATTAACATTGGTACAATACTGTTAAGTAGACTACGGACCTTATTCAGTTTCATCAGCTTTGCATGCAGTCACTTGAACTGTGTGTGTGCATGCATGTGTAGATAAAGTTCTATGCAGTTAATATCCCGTGTGTTATGACAATCACAATGACAACCACAATCAAGATGCAAAACCATTCCATAACTACAGAGGAACTTCCCTGTGCTACGCTTTACTAGTAGCACCCTTCTACCCACCCCAGCATTGTGCTTTAGCAACCACTAATCTGCTTTCAATCTCTATAGTTTTGCCATTTAAAATATATAAACAATAACCTTTTGAGATTGGCTTTTTTTTTTTTTTTTTTTTTTTGCGGTACACGGGCCTCTCACTGTTGCGGCCCCTCCCGCTGCGGAGCACAAGCTCCGGACGCACAGGTCCAGTGGCCATGGCCCACAGGCCCAGCCACTTTGCGGCATGCGGGATCCCCCCGGACCAGAGCACGAACCCGCGTCCCCTGCATCGGCAGGAGGACCCCCAACCAATGCGCCACCAAGGAATCCCCTGAGATTGGCTTTTTTACTAAGCATAATGCCCTTGAGATGCATTTAAGTTGTTGCATGTGTCAATAGTTCGTTTTATTTTATTGATGAGTAGTATTCCATAATATAGGTATGGCAGTTTTTTTAACCATTGAAGGGTAGCAGAATATGCTACCCTGAAATATGCCACTTTGGCATAAGGATTATTTTGAGCTAAAAGCACTTGAAAAACAGCAGATGCAAGAAGAGCACTCTAATCTCCCCTTTTCTTCCTGAAAAAAGGAGATAGAAAAAATTCCTCTGTAAAAGATGCCCTCCCTATACCAAGAAAAATGAATCACTCTTTGACAGGTGATAAAGCCAAGAAAATTCTGTACAACCAGACCTTGTTAAAATAATTCTTATCTACCTTTAGCCTTTCCACATAATTTAGTTACTTTTCCACAATTGCCTTTCTTTGTTCAACTCAATATAAAAGCACATAGGTTTCACCATTTATTTGAGGCTTCATTCCCTTTGAAGGCTCCCGTGTCACATAAACTTACATTAATTTGTAAGTTTTTTCTCCTATTAATCTGTTTTATATCAATTTAATTATCAGGCCTAGCCTAGAAACCATATACCGCCTCCCCTCTACCATTCAACTGTTGAGGGACACCTGGGCTGGTTCCAGTTTTTGTGTCATAAATAGACATGTTATGAAATTTCATATATAGATGTCTGAGTGAATGTGAGTTTAACTTTCATTTCCCAGGAATAAATGCCTGGGAAAGAGTGCAATTACTAATTTGTATGGTGACTGTGTATTTACTTTTATAAGAAACTACCAAACTATTTTTCAGATTGGCTGTACCATTTTACATTCCCACCAGCAATTTATGCACAATTATTTCTCTACATCCTCACCAGCATTTGGTATTATCCTTTTTTTTAACTTTATCTATTCTAATAGGTGATGTTGAACATCTTTTCATATGCTTATTTGCATCCATACATACTCTTCAGTTAAATGTCTTTTCACATCATTTGCACATTATCTTATTGGATCTTTTTGGTTGTTTTATTGCTGAGTTTTGAGAGTCCTTTACATATGTTAGATTTAACATATATAACCACATATATAGATATGTGGTTTGCAAATAATTTCCCCAAATCTGTAGCTTGTCTTTTTATCCTCTTAACAGAATCTTTTTCAGAGCAAAAGTTTTTAATTTTGATAAAGTCCAGTTTATCTTGTGTCCCTTTTTTAGACTACCCTTTTTGTGTCATGTCTAAGAACTCATCATCCAGCCTTAGCTTCCAAAGATCTTTTTCTAAAAATTCTTCCAAATGTTTTAGAGTTTCACACTTTACATTTAAATTCATAATCAATTTTGAAATAATGTGTGTATAATGTGAGAGCTTCATGTTAAGGTTCATTTTTTTGCCTGTGGATTTCTAATGCTCTAGAAGCATTTGTTAAGAAGACTAACCTCCATTGAATAGTTTTTGCAACTTTGTAAAAAATCAGCTGGGGGTATTTGTGTGCATCTATTTCTGGGCTGTCTTTCCTGTTGCATTGATCTGTGTATCCATCCCTCAGCCAATAACACACTCCCCTGATTCTACATCTATATGGTAAGTTTTGACATCAGGTAGAGTGATTCATCCCACTATATTTTTCTTATAAAAGCTCCATATAAATTTTAGATTAAGCTTGTCCATATCTACCTTGAAATCTTGATGGAATTTGGATAAAATTTGCATTAAATCTATATTTCAATTTGGGGAAAATTGGCATCTTTACTATGCTGAGTGTTCCAATCCAGAAACGTACTATGTTATCTCCATTTATTTAAATCTTCTTTAATTACTTTTTATCAGTATTTTGTTATTTATAGCATACAGTTCTCATAATTGTGCTAACTTTACACCAAAGTATTTAATTTTTTGGCTCAATTGTAAATGGTATTGTGCTTTCAATTTCAGGTTTTACATGTTCATTGCTAGAAAATAGAAATAAGGTAAATGTCTATGTATTGATCTTGTATCCTGCAACTTTACTGAACTCATTAGTTCTAGGAATTTTTTGTAATTTCCATGGGATTTTTTTCATAGATAATTATGTCATCTGCAAATAAGGATGGATTATTTTGCCCTTTCTCACTGTATGTCTTTTATTACCTTATTGCTATGGCAAGGACTTTCAGTACTATGTTAAATAAAAGTTGTTTAGTCTTCTTGACTTTTGAAATGCTAGTAAGTAGTGGTATCTCACTGTATTTTAATTTACATTTCCTTAATGAATAAAGGTGCTTGAGAACCTTTTAACTTCCATTCTCATATCTTCTATTGGAAAGTTTCTTTTCTTATGTTCTATGCTAGAAGGATTAAAATATTAGATCTTTACACTTAGATGTTTAATATTACACATAAAATAATTTTGGTATGTAGTAGAAGGTAGAGTTCCTTTCTCTTCCATTTGGATATCCTGTTGCAGTACAATTTGTTGAAAAACATTTTCTTTCTCCATTTCATTGAATTGGCAACTTAATTGAAAATCAGATGATATGTATGAATTTATTTCTGACATTCTATTCTGTTCATTTGCTTCAATCCCACAATGTCCTAATTATTGTAGCTTTATAAATATCTTGAAATCAGATAGTGCTTAGTCATTAAAATGTGTACTTCTTATACAATGTTTTTTTCTGGCTATTTCAAATCATTTTCATTTCTAAATAAACTTTAGAATCAAATTGTGAATTTTTACAAAGAAGAAGCCTGCAGGAATTTTGAGGGGAATATGATGGAGTCATCATATTCTGTTAAAAATAGGGAGGATAGGGCTTCCCTGGTAGCACAGTGGTTGAGAGTCTGCCTGCCGATGTAGGGGACACGGGTTCGTGACCCCATCTGGGAGGAGGCCACATGCCGTGGAGTGGCTGGGCCTGTGGGCCATGGCTGCTGAGCCTGTGCATCTGGAGCCTGTGCTCCGCAGTGGGAGAGGCCACAGCAGTGAAAGCCCTGTGTACCGAAAAAAAAGAAAAAAGAGGATAATATCTTTAAAAATTAATTTCTCCTATCCATGAAAATATATCTTTTCCTTTATTTAGGCCTTCTTAAATTCAATTTTAACTCTTTAATTGATTTTTTTAGCTACAAGTACTTTTCTATTATTGCTTTATTGATTAAAATATGCATCTTCAACTTCAGTATCCATTAAATGCTTATTGCCATTTTGCTTATAATGTAAGAAATGTAGATTATAACAGCATTTACTACTCTCCAAATCATTGTGCTATTATTCTGCAAATTTCACTTTTACACATGTCGTAAACTCAGAAGTACAAACTATTTTAAGTTGATTATTGCTTTTTTTCCACTTGGTTTTCCAGTCATTCATATCAAAGTAAAATTCTGTCTTTGTCCAGCATTTCATCTTTCTTGGGTAAATACCTAACAGTGAAATAGCTAAGATTTATGGTAGTTGTATATTCACATTTTTAAGAAACTACCAAATCATTTTCCAGCGTTTCTAGCATTTTACATTCCTACCAGCATTGTAAGAGTTTTCTAGTTGCCCTATATTCTTGCTGACTCTTATTATAGTGAAGCTTTTAAAGATAAGCCCCTCAAGTTTGAGTATAATGTTCCCTCCTTATGGTTTTAATTTGTATTTCCTAAATGACTAATAACATTAAATACCTTTTCATGAGTTTATTTGCCATCTGTTATCTTCTCTGATTAAGTATCTGTTAAAATCTTTCTTCTCTTTTTGTTAGGTTGTTTGTCTTTTTATAACTAAGTTGAAGAAGTTCTTTATATATCAATATTGCAGATATATGTCCTTTGTCAGATATAAGTTTTGCAAATATTTCTCCTACTTAAAAATTTTTTTTCTGTTTCTTTTGAAGAGTAAAGTCTTTTTCGAATTTTGAAAATGTTCAGTTTGTGGATCTTTTAAATTCTGTGAGGATTTTTGTTTTTATATTTTACGATGTCTTATATTTAGATCTATGATGCAATTTGAATGAAATTATGTTTATGGAGTGAGGCAAAAGTGGTAGGCCATAAGGGTTTCCAGTTATTTGTTCCATTGGTATTTTGTGGTTGTTTCAGAGTTTAGAGTATACTTCTTTAACTTATTATGATCTTCCAGTTGTATATTATTACTTCATATATAGTATAAGAACTGTACAATAGTAGATTTCCATTTTCTCCTTGTGGCTTCTGAGCAATTGTTGTCATACATTTTACATCTTCATTTCTTGTAACCCCTATAATACATTGTTATTATTTTGCTTAAAATAATCAATTAGATATTTAAAGTAAAATACTTTATATATATACTCACATATTCATCATTTCCATGCTTTTCATTACTTCTATATATAGATTCAGATTTCTATCTGGTTTTAGTTTCCTTTTGCCTGAAGGACCTCTTTTATTGTTTCCTATGATTTAGGTCTGCTGGTGATGGAATCTTTCAACTTTTGTATGTCTGACAAAAATTTTTCATTATAATTTTTGAAATATTTTCACTAGTTATAAATTCTAGTTTGTTAGGGCTTTTAAAAAATATTTTAGTACTTTAAACACGATGCTCTATAACCTTCTACCATGCCTTTTCACAAGAGAAGTCTGCTGCCATCGTATATTTCTCCTGTTTAAGTGAGATGTTTTTCCTGTACTCTTAGAAGGGGAAGATAGACACTTTCCTAGTTTCTCTACTCCAAGATTCCTTCTTTGTTGTTCTCATGAAGTGTTAAAATAATGTGGCTTTTTTTCAGTGCTATTCTCTGAATATTTGTGTCTCCCCCCAAATTCATATGTTTGAAATCCTAAACCTCAAAGGTGATGGCATTAGTAAGTGGGTCCTTTGTGTGGTGATTAAGTTATGAGAGTAGAACCCTCATGAATGGAATTTGTACCATTATAAAAGATCCAACTAAGCTCCCTAACCCCTTCTGCCATGTGAGGATATAAGGAGAAATATGCAACCAGGAAGAGAGCCCCCACCCAACTATGCTGGTACTCTGATCTGGGACTTCTAGCATCCATAACTGTGAGGAATTGATTTCTGTTGTTTATAAGCTACCCAGTCTGTGGTGGTTTTTTTGCTGTTGTCTTTTTTTTTAATAGCCTGAATGGACTCACACACTAAGATTATGCCTTATCTGCTCCTTTGCCCCATATGGATTTTGACTTCAATTTACTTTTCCCTGAGTTTCGATGACATGTTCATATTAGATTATACTCCCAGTAGTTTCTCCTCCAAGCGAGTAAAACTGAGATTTGGTTGGTTTATTTTGAGTTCATAGGACAAGAGAGTATCCTTCACCATCAGACCTTTATTATGTAATTATGCAAGGGGGACTGAAACAGAGGTTAAAACATAATGTAAAATAAGTTTTTGAGTCTGAATCTTATATGTTGGAATGTGCAATATTTATACAACTTGTAGAGTTTGAGGTTCACCTTTTATACTACACACACACACACACAAAGATAAATGAAGAACCATTTACTTGCCTGATGTCTAACTTAACTAGGAGTAAGATCTAAATTACTTTCCAAATTGGAAGTGATTTCCATCACATTACACAGAAAAACACAACTACACTCAAAACCTCTCTTGACAGACTGTTGCTTGAAGGCCAGGAGGATTTTATATCATCAGATTGCCTTCCAATCAGTTGGAAATTTTTTGTCATCTTCACTTGCTACGTCAGGTTTGCATGATTTCTGCACATGTTTATGTTCTGTGTTCGACCCAAAGGCATGCTTCTTGCCCTTGGGATCAAGAGTTGGTCACATTCAAGGCACCTGCATCAGCAACTGTTGGGAAGAATGCAATTGACTTGTCAGGATTTCTCAAATTGCTGTGACTATTGAATGAAATAGTGCTTGCAAAGTTAGGCAAATAGAAATAGAGACCTTCAATATGGCAGAGGATTAAGATGTGGAGATCACCTTCCTCCCCACAAATACATCAGAAATACATCTACATGTGGAACAACTCCTAAAGAACACCTACTAAAAACTGGCAGAAGACCTCAGACTTCCCAAAAGCCTCAGGAGCAAGAGATAAATTTCCACAATCAACTTGATGTACCCTGCATCTGTGGAATACCTGAATAGACAATGAATCATCCCAAAATTGAGACAGTGGATTTTGGAGCAACTGTAGACTTGGGGTTTGCTTTCTGCATCTAATTTTTTTCTGGTTTTATGTTTATCTTTGTTTAATATTTAGAGTTTATTATCATTGGTAGATTTGTATATTGATTTAGTTGCTCTCTTCCTTTTTTTATATATAGATATATATATTTTTTTTCTTTTTCTCTTTTTGTGAGGTTGTATGTGTATTTTTCTTCATGTAATTTTGTCTGTATAGCTCTGTTTTACCATTTGTCCTAGGGTTCTGTCTATCCGTTTTTTGTTTGTTTGTTTTTTACTATACTTTTTAGTGCTTGTTATCACTGGTGGATTTCTTTTTTGGATTGGTTGCTCTCCTTGCTTTCTTTCATTTGTTAATTACTTTTTCATTTTTTTATTTTAATATTTTTTTAAAAAAATTTATTTTAATCACTTTATTTTATTTTATTTTTCTTTCTTTCATTCTCACTTTTCTTCTGAGCCATGTGGCTGACAGGGTCTTGGTTCTCTGGCCGGGTGTCAGGCCTGTGTCTCTGAGGTGACAGAGCTGAGTTCAGGACATTGGTCCACCAGAGACCTCCTGGCTCAACACAATATCAAACGGTGAAAGCTCTCCCAGAGATCTGCTTCTCACTTCTAAGACCCAGCTCCCCTCAACAACCAGCAAGCAGGAGTGCTGGACAACCTATGCCAGACAACTAGCAAGACAGGAACACAACCCCACCCATTAGCAGAGAGGCTGCCCAAAATCATAATAAGGTCACAGACACCCCAAAACACACCACTAGACGTGGACCTGCCCACCACAAAGACAAGATCCAGGCTTATCGACCAGAACACAGGTACCAGTCCCCTCCACCAGGAAACCTACACAAACCACTGAACCAACATTACCCACTGGGGGCAGACACCAAAAACAATGGGAACTATGAACCTGCAGCCTGCAAAAAGGAGACCCAAACACAGTAAATTAAGCAAAATGCAAAAATAGAGAAACACACAGCAGATGAAGGAGCAAGGCAAAAACCCACCAGACCAAACAAATGAAGAGGAAATAAGCATTCTACCTGAAGAAGAATTCAGAGAAATGATAGTAAAGATGATCCAAAATCTTGGAAATAGAATGGAGGAAATAAAAGAAATGTTTAAGAAGGACTTAGAAGCAAAAAAAGAGCAAACAAACAATGATGAACAACACAATAAATGAAATTAAAAATTCTCTAGAAGGAATCAATAGCAGAATAATAGAGGTGGAAGAACACGTAAGTGACCTGAAAGATAAAATAGTAGCAATAACTACCACAGAGCAGAATAAAGAAAACTGAATGATTTGGGCTTCCCTGGTGGTGCAGTGGTTCAGAGTCCGCCTGCTGATGCAGGGGACATGGGTTCGTGCCCCGGTCTGGAAAGATCCCACATGCCATGGAGCAGCTAGGCCCGTGAGCCATGGCTGCTGAGCCTGCACATCTGGAGCCTGTGATCTGCAATGGGAGAGACCACAACAGTGAGAGGCCTGCATAATGAAAAAAAAATACTGAATGAAAAGAATTGACAACAGTCTCAGAGACCTCTGGGACAATATTAAACACACCAACATTCGAACTGTAGGGGTCCCAGAAGAAGAAGAGAAAAAGAAAGGGACTGAGAAAATATTTGAAGAGATTATAGTTGAAAACTTCCCTATTATGGGAAAAGAAATAGTCAATGAATTCCAGGAAGCACAGAGAGTCCCATACAGGATAAACCCAAAAAGAAACATGCCAAGACACATATTACTCAAACTATCAAAAATTAAATACAAAGGAAAAATATTAAAAGCAGCGAGGGAAAAACAACAAATAACATACAAGGGAATCCCCTTAAGGTTAACAGCTGATCTTTCAGTAGAAACTCTGCAACCCAGAAGCGAGTGGCAGGACATATTTAAAGTGATGAAAGAGAAAAACCTACAACCAAGATTCCTCTACACAGCAAAGATCTCATTCAGATTCAAAGGAAAAATTAAAACCTTTACAAAAAAGCAAAAGCTAAGAGAATTCAGGACCACCAAACCAGCTTTACAACAAATGCTAAAGCAACTTCTCTAGGCAGGAAACACAAGAGAAGGAAAAGACCTACAAAAACAAACCCAAAACAATTAAGAAAATGGTAAAAGGAACATACATATCAATAATTACAATAAATGTAAATGGATTTAATGCTCCAACCAAAACACATAGACTGGCTGAATGGATACAAAAACAAAACCTGTATATATGTTGTCTACAAGAGACCCACTTCAGACCTAGGGTCACATACAGACTGAAAGGTAGGGGATGGAAAAAGATATTCCATGCAAATGGAAATCAAGAGAAAGCTGAAGTAGCAATTCTCACATCAGAAAAAAATAGACTTGAAACCAAAGACTATTACAAGAGACAAAGAAGGACACTGCATAATGATCAAGGGATCAATCCAAGAAGATGATATAACAACTGTAAATCGTTATGCACCCAACATATGAGCACCTCAATACATAAGGCAAATGCTAACAGCCATAAAAGGGGAAATTAATGGTAACACAGTCATAGTAGGAGATATTAACACCTCACTTTCACCAATGGACAGATCAACCAAAATGAAAATAAATAAGGAAACACAAGCTTTAAATGGCACATTAAACAAGATGGACTTAATTGATATTTATAGTACATTCCACCCAAAAACAACAGAATATACTTTCTTCTCAAGTGTTCATGGAACATTCTCCAGGATAGATCATATCTTGGTTCACAAATCAAGCCTTGGTAAATTTAAGAAAATTGAAATCATATCAGATATCTTTTCCAACCACAACGCTATGAGACTACATATAAATTACAGGAAAATTTGTAAAAAATACAAACATATGGAGGCTAAACAATATGCAAAGTAAATGGCAGTAAATTATACTTTACATGTGGAGAATTAATTATTACTGTATTATAAAATTAAAAGAAGTTTATACTTAGATGAATATAGACTTTAACTTTTCAAGTGTGTTTATGCTCATGAGTATTGATAATTTTCTGAAATATGAAAAAGCAAATGATATTCAGTTGCAAGAGCAAAGAAATTACTGTCATTTTTCAAACTCATTCTTCACCATGAAAACTCTGGAAGTAATTTTAAAAACCAGAAAATATAATTTCAAGTATATTGGCTGGTACATGCTATCAACCAGTGAACCAACTTATGATTGTCAAATTTAAATTGCCAATTTATTCCCACCAGATACTCTCCAGTAACAGGTTGTTTTCACATCTGTTGATAGATAACCACTCAATCATCATTTGGGGCATTTGTCCACCAGGTGGTATACAATCCTGATACAAATAATTTTTCAAAGGACACATTAGAATCCGATTTTCCAAAGCTGCCGTTTGTTTTATTTTAATGTTTTGGCATTCAACATAGTTTCATGTTGTGGAAAACAGATTGTAGCCATTTTGTCACTCTCATTGTCTGGCAAGTGTCAATATTACTGTATCAGCAAATAACTATTTGGAATATGTTCCTTGATGATGGCGATAAATTATGTTGGAAAGTTTCAAAGGATAATTGGACATTATAATATCATTTTGTTGGAAAGGATTTTGAAAGGTAGTTTATATTCATTCACTAGCCTTTGAACTAAACCTAAATCATCTTAGTCTGTCCCTAAATTTAATATGTTTTTAGTCTCCTAGAAGTGGACATTTTTGTTTCCCTCTCAAGATAATTCTAATACATAGGATTTTTAAAAGATAAAACCTCAAGGCAAACAAAAACAATCACTTGATTCTTTAGTTAGTATTACCCAAACTTCATAAATAATAATAATACCTAGAACTTGAGCAGCAAGTTAAATTTTAAAAAGTCATTACTAGCAATATTAATATTATTCTCAGTTTATAGAAGAGACAGTGGGTCAGAATGATTTGTACCTTACCCTAACTCATAATAAAACAGCAACAGAAATATATATATGCTACAAACTAGTTTTGAGCTTTAGAGATAATACATTTAAAGAATCTAGCATTTGAACCCAAGTTGTTTGTCATATTCCATCTGCTTCCATTCAACCACACTCTTTCTCTAGAATATCTACTCCAAGGGGACTGAATAATTTCTGTGACTACATCTATGTGGGGCTACAGATCTCATCATTAGATTGACTGAAGTATCCAGTCAATTTCTTCAAATAAATGAATTTTCCTCCATCAAATTTGACATTCTTCAGATCTGTTTAGACCCTTATTCCCTGGAAGTCATATATTATCCTCCAAAACTGGGTTAGGTGGCCATCCTCCATCATTACGCATCATGCTTTATACTCTAATTTACCTTTTATTATTTCCCAGCATTTGTAATTGTTCTAATGTCTGCTGTGTGTCCAGCTGCATTGTATACAACTACACGGTAGGCATCTTTTGTTTCCCTTGTTCATCCCATAGCTCTAATACCTAACATCATTCCTAGTACATAGCAGATGTTATATTTTAAAATCTATGCTTAATGAATGAATAAATTTAATTAGTTTTTAGTAATGGTATTAGGTAGGATGTTTCTAAAGAATTTATATGTCTAACCTCCATCAACAGTGGTTATAGAACTTAGCTGATATGAATTTCTTAATAAATGAATAATCTGTTCTGTTTCTACTTCTACCTTAAGTCAATAGGCTGAAGAGCAGACACAGGGGATGAATAACATTGTCCTGCCAGTTATACAGATGTTCACTCAATAATAAGACATTACAAATTTAAGGTCTAATCATTTGTGAAGCCTAAGCCATCAATTTAGTTGTAGTGTGATTAAGTTTTCTGGTAATTAATGATTTTTAGTAACCTGCCATAACAGAAGGCTAGCTGTACTCTCTTATAGGGCCACTAATTCCACTGAAACCAAAGCTAACTGTTTGGAGAAATTTGGTTAAAGCCTATAGCAGGTTCTGAATAAAAATCAATCCTCATCATTGAATATATAGTTCAAAGCACCTGCTCAAGTGTTGACTTGCTAATTAATTATTGTAGATGAGGGCTACAGACTCTAATTAGGGTGTAACTCTGAAATTATGAGAGAAGGTCAGAAAAACATTATCCTTCAAACCTTTCACTGATTGAGATCAATGTGAAATAGATTAGATTGGACATATGCAGAAGTCCTCAACCGTAAGAGATGCATTGTAAATGTTAGTTTGACTGGAGTTTCTCCCAGGACTTGAACTTAGACACTGGCACCCCATTTCATTAAGAGGAGTGAAATATAAATGTCCATCAAGCTATGACACATAGTGTTGTAAAACTTTGGTGGTGGAGCTATCTGCAGAGCTTAGGAAAATAAATTTCAAAGTGAGATTGAATTAGTATTTAACCAGGAGAATGAGAGGTTGTATTTAGCAGATGTGATTTTTCTGTTCACAAATCTACAGAAAGTGATTTTTATAGGGAAACAGGGAAATTTCTCTGGATTTTCCACAACATGAATTAACTATCCATAGAGGATTCTTCAACTCCTTCACTTATTAAAGGACCTCCCATTGACTTGTGTACTTGATGCCAAAAGAAGGTTATACAATATATAACAGGGATTACTAGGAAATTCATGTCTGCTCATTATCTTTTCTTAAGTATACCAATTCCATTTTAAGGATTTGGTAGGTGAGACCAAGGAAAGAGTTTTCAACAGTCCTTCTCTCTACTAGCTAACAAATTTGTGTGTAACATTTTAGATAATAGTGTACTTGGATACTTTGATCTCAGGCGGCTATAGAGGTTTCTCATTTTCTTCCCACTGTGCAAACAATGCTTTGAAAAGGACCACATAAAAAGAAAATATTTGCTATTGATTTTTTTAAAAAGCCTTTCATAGAAATGTCCCCTTTAGTGTTCATTTATTCTCTTCCTTGCTCAAACCCCATTTTTCCTTATAGAAAGAACCATGATCTGCCATCAGTTCTGCTTATTAATTTATAATGTATCCAATGAGTCTCTACGTACACATTACAAAGATTAAAACAAAACTTAATCCAACAGAAAAGGTGATCCCTGATCCTCTGAACCTTATCCCTACAGTCCATCTGTGGGTACCCTCATGTCTCTTTATTTGCTAATAATGAAGAGATCTTCAAAAGCAAAAATAAAAATTCTACCCAAAAAATATTTTATTTTCCAAAGACACATATATACCATTTAAATAACAAAGAGTACATGTGCAGTATTTTCTGTAGAAAAATTACCCCAAATTGCACATTGTCTATTTTGTAGAACTTGACTTGTATTAAGCTGTCCACACCCCCTCTCTTTATTTTTGATAACGGAGGCAAGAATATACAGTGGAGAAAAGACAGCCTCTTCAATAAGTGGTGCCGGGAAAATTGGACAGCTACATGTAAAAGAATGAAATTAGAACACTCCCCAACACCATACACAAAAATAAACTCAAAATAGATTAAAGACCTAAATGTAAGGCCAGACACTATCAAACTCTTAGAGGAAAACATAGGCAGAACACTCTATCACATAAATCACAGCAAGATCCTTTTTGACCCCCCTCCTAGAGAAAGGGAAATAAAAACAAAAATAAACAAAAGGAACCTAATGAAACTTAAAAGCTTTTACACAGCAAAGGAAAAAATAAACAAGACGAAAAGACAACTCTCAGAATGGGAGAAAATATTTGCAAACAAAGCAACTGACAAAGGACCAATCTCCAAAATTTACAAGCAGCTCATGTAGCTCAATATCAAAACAAACAAAAAAAAAACAACCCAATCCAAAAACGGGCAGAAGACCTAAATAGACATTTCTCCAAAGAAGATATACAGATTGCCAACAAACACATGAAAGGGTGCTCAACATCACTAATCATTAGAGAAATGCAAATCAAAACTATAATGAGGTATCACCTCACACCAGGCAGAATGGCCATCATCAAAAAATCTACAAACAATAAATGCTGGAGAGGGTGTGGAGAAAAGGGAACCCTGTTGCACTGTTGGTGGGAATGTAAATTGATACAGCCACTATGGAGAACAGTATGGAGGTCCCTTAAAAAACTAAAAATAGAACTACCATATGACCCCACAATCCCACTACTGGGCATATACCCTGAGAAAACCATATTTCAGAAAGAGTCATGTACCACAATGTTCATTGCAGCATTATTTACATTATCCAGGACATGGAGGCAACCTAAGTGTCCATCAACAGATGAATGGAAAAAGAAGATGTGGCACATACATACAATGGAATATTGCTCAGCCATAAAAAGAAACAAAATTGAGTTATTTGTAGTGAGGTGGATGGACCTAGAGTCTGTCATACAGAATGAAGTAAGTCAGAAAGAGAATAACAAATACCGTATGCTAACACATATATATGGAATCTAAAAAAAAATGTTCTGATGAACCTAGGGCCAGGACAAGAATAAAAATGCAGACATAGATTATGAACTTGAGATCATAGGGAGGGGGCAGGGTAAGCTGGGACACAGTGAGAGAGCAGCATTCACATATAAACAGTACCAAATGTAAAATAGATAGCTTGTGGGAAGCAGTGGTATAAGACAGGGAAATCAGCTCAGTGCTTTGTGACCACCTAGAGGGTGGGATACGGAGTGTGGAAGGGAGATGCAAGAGGGAGGGTATATAGTGAATATATGTATGCATATAGTTGATTCACTTTGTTATAGAGCTGAAACTAACACAGTGTTGTAAAGCTATTATACTCCAATAAAGTTGTTAAAAAATTATCAATGTTATTTATTATTACTATGGTTTTAAATTTTATTTTATGTCAAGCCATTTAGTAGGAGCTGAAAGTACAGAGTTAAAAACTATTTTGAAGTAGTAGAGGAAGTTATCATATTGTGTGATCACTGAGGTAACTAGCCATCTCTCAAGGGAATCAGGGAAGGTTTCATATGAGTTATCATTCTAAAATTAGATATGGAAAATGAGCAGAAGTTAGTCAGAGTGTGAAGCCATGTTATGGGAATAACAGTGTTCTTAAAAAGAGGGAACAGCCATGAGAAAAGATAGCATATGATGAATTCAAAGAACTGACAGAATTTCAATATGGATGATATTGAAAAATCACAAAGGGGAAAGATCACAGAGGTCCTTGTAATACATATCAATAAATTTATTCTTTATTTTTATTGAAGTATAGTTGATTTACAATCCTGTGTTAGTTTTAGGTGTACAGCACAGCAAATAATTTAGATAGATAGATATAGATAGATAGATAGATAGATAGATAGATATTCTTCAGATTGACTTCCTCTATAGGTTATTACAGAATATTGAGTATAATTCCCTGTGCTATACAGTAGGTCCTTGTTGGTTACCTATTTTATATATAGTAGTGTGTATGTGTTAATCCCAACCTCTTAATTTAGACTTTACCATGTATGCAGTGGGAAGTTCTGATGGGTTTTTTTTTTTTTTTTTTTTTTTTTTTTTTTTTTTAACATCTTTATTGGAGTATAATTGTTTCACAATAGTGTGTTAGTTTTCCCTCTACAACAAACTAAATCAGTTATACATACACACATGCTCCCACATCTCCTCCCTCTTGCATCACCCTCTCTCCCACCCTCCCTATCCCACCCCCACAGGCGGTCACACAGCACAGAGGTGATCTCCCTGTGCTATGCAGCAGCTTCCCACCAGCTATCTAATTTACATTTGATAGTGTATATATATCCCTGCCACTCCCCCACTTCGTCACAGCCCACCCCTCCCCCTCCCCATATCCTCAAGTCCATGCTCGAGTAAGTCTGTGTTTTATTCCCGTCCTACCACTAACCTCTTCATGACATTTTTTTCCCTTAGAGTCCATATATATGTGTTAGCATACGGTATTTGTTTTTCTCCTTCTGACTTACTTCACTCTGTATGACAGATTCCAGGTCCATCCACCTCATTATAAATAACTCAGTTTCATTTCTTTTTATGGCTGAGTAATATTCCATTGTATATATGTGCCACATCTTCTTTATCCATTCATCTGTTGATGGACACTTAGGTTGCTTCCATGTCCTGGCTATTGTAAATAGAGCTGCAATGAACATTTTGGTACATGAGTCTTTTTGAATTATAGTTTTCTCAGGGTATATTCCCAGTAGTGGGATTGCTGGGTCGTATGGTAGTTCTATTTGTAGTTTTTTAAGGAACCTCCATACTGTTCTCCATAGCGGCTGTATCAATTTACATTCCCACCAGCAGTGCAAGAGGGTTCCCTTTTCTCCACACCCTCTCCAGCATTTATTGTTTCTAGAGTTTTTGATGATGGCCAATCTGACCGGTGTGAGATGATATCTCATTGTAGTTTTGATTTGCATTTCTCTAATGATTAATGAGGTTGAGCATTCTTTCATGTGTTTGTTAGCAATCTGTATATCTTCTTTGGAGAAATGTCTATTTAGTTCTTCTGCCCATTTTTGGATTGGGTTGTTTGTTTTTTTGTTATTAAGCTGCATGAGTTGCTTATAAATTTTGGAAATTAATCCTTTGTCAGTTACTTCATTTGCAAATATTTTCTCCCATTCTGAGGGTTGTCTTTTGGTCTTGTTTATGGTATCCTTTGCTGTGCAAAAGCTTTTAAGTTTCATTAGGTCCCATTTGTTTATTTGTGTTTTTATTTCCATTTCTCTAGGAGATGGGTCAAAAAGGATCTTGCTGTGATTTATGTCGTATAGTGTTCTGCCTATGTTTTCCTCTAAGAGGTTGATAGTGTCTGGCCTTACATTTAGGTCTTTAACCCATTTTGAGTTTATTTTTGTGTGTGGTGTTAGGGAGTGTTCTAATTTCATACTTTTACATGTAGCTGTCCAGTTTTCCCAGCACCACTTATTGAAGAGGCTCTCTTTTCTCCACTGTATATCCTTCCTTCCTTTATCAAAGATAAGGTGACCATATGTGTGTGAGTTTATCTCTGGGCTCTCAATCCTGTTCCATTGATCTATATTTCTGTTTTTGTGCCAGTACCATATTGTCTTGATTACTGTAGCCTTGTAGTAGAGTCTGAAGTCAGGGAGCCTAATTCCTCCAGCTCCATTTCTCGATCTCAAGATTGCTTTGGCTATTCGGGGTCTTTTGTGTTTCCATACAAATTGTGAAATTTTTTGTTCTAGTTCTGTAAAAAATGCCAGTGGTAATTTGATAGGGATTGCATTGAATCGGTAGATTGCTTTGGGTAGTATAGTCATTTTCACAATGTTGATTCTTCCAATCCAAGAACATGGTATATTTCTCCACCTATTTGTATCATCTTTAATTTCTTTCATCAGTGTCTTATAGTTTTCTGCATACAAGTCTTTTGTCTCCTTAGGTAGGTTTATTCCTAGATATTTTATTCTTTTTGTTGCAACGGTAAATGGGAGCGTTTTCTTAATTTCACTCTCAGATTTTTCATCATTAGTGTATAAGAATGCCAGAGATTTCTGTGCATTAATTTTGTATCCTGCAACTTTACCAAATTCATTGATTAGCTCTAGTAGTTTTCTGGTAGCATCCTTAGGATTCTCTATGTATAGTATCATGTCATCTGCAAACAGTGACAGCTTTACTTCTTCTTTTCCTATTTGGATTCCTTTTATTTCTTTTTCTTCTCTGATTGCTGTGGCTAGAACTTCCAAAACTATGTTGAATAAGAGTGGTGAGAGTGGGCAACCTTGTCTTGTTCCTGATCTTAGTGGAAATGGTTTCAGTTTTTCACCATTGAGAACGATGCTAGCTGTGGGTTTGTCATATATGGCCTTTATTATGTTGAGGAAAGTTCCCTCTATGCCCACTTTCTGCAAGGTTTTTATCATAAATGAGTGTTGAATTTTGTCAAAAGCTTTCTCTGCATCTATTGAGATGATCATATGGTTTTTCTCCTTCAGTTTGTTGATATGGTGTATCACATTGATTGATTTGCGTATATTGAAGAATCCTTGCATTCCTGGGATAAACCCCACTTGATCATGGTGTATGATCCTTTTAATGTGCTGTTGGATTCTGTTTGCTAATATTTTGTTGAGGATTTTTGCGTCTATGTTCATCAGTGATATTGGCCTGTAGTTTTCTTTCTTTGTGATGTCTTTGTCTGGTTTTGGTATCAGGGTGATGTTGGCCTCATAGAATGAGTTTGGGAGTGTTCCTCCCTCTGCTATCTGTTGGAAGAGTTTGAGAAGGATAGGTGTTAGCTCTTCTCTAAATGTTTGATAGAATTCGCCTGTGAAGCCATCTGGTCCTGGACTTTTGTTTGCTGGAAGATTTTTAATCACAGTTTCAATTTCAGTGCTTGTGATTGGTCTGTTCATATTTTCTATTTCTTCCTGGTTCAGTCTCGGCAGGTTGTGCATTTCTAAGAATTTGTCCATTTCTTCCAGGTTGTCCATTTTATTGGCATACAGTTGCTTGTAGTAATCTCTAATAATCTTTTGTATTTCTGCAGTGTCAGTTGTTATATCTCCTTTTTCATTTCTAATTCTATTGATTTGAGTCTTCTCCCTTTTATTCTTGATGAGTCTGGCTAATGGTTTATCAATTTTATTTATCTTCTCAAAGAACCAGCTTTTAGTTTTATTGATCTTTGCTATTGTTTCCTTCACTTCTTTTTCATTTATTTCTGATCTGATCTTTATGATTTCTTTCCTTCTGCTAAATTTGGGGGTTTTTTGTTCTTCTTTCTCTAATTGCTTTAAGTGCAAAGTTAGGTTGTTTATTCGAGATGTTTCCTGTTTCTTAAGGTATGATTGTATTGCTATAAACTTGCCTCTTAGAACTGCTTTTGCTGTATCCCATAGGTTTTGGGTCGTTGTGTCTCCATTGTCGTTTGTTTCTAAGTATTTTTTGATTTCCTCTTTGATTTCTTCAGTGATCACTTCGTTATTAAGTAGTGTATTGTTTAGCCTCCATGTGTTTGTATTTTTTACAGATCTTTTCCTATAATTGATATTTAGTCTCATAGCGTTGTGGTCGGAAAAGATACTTGATACGATTTCAATTTTCTTAAATTTGCCAAGGCTAGATTTGTGACCCAATATATGATCAATCCTGGAGAATGTTCCATGAGCACTTGAGAAAAATGTGTATTCTGTTGTTTTTGGATGGAATGTCCTATAAATATCAATTAAGTCCATCTTGTGTAATGTATCATTTAAAGCTTGTGTTTCCTTATTTATTTTCATTTTGGATGATCTGTCCATTGGTGAAAGTGGGGTGTTAAAGTCCCCCATTATAATTGTGTTGCTGTCGATTTCCCCTTTTAAGGCTGTTAGTATTTGCCTTATGTATTGAGGTGCTCCTATGTTGGGTGCATAAATATTTACAATTGTTATATCTTCTTCATGGATCGATCCCTTGATCATTATGTAGTGTCCTTCTTTGTCTCTTGTAATAGTCTTTATTTTAAGGTCTATTTTGTCTGATATGAGAATTGCTACTCCAGCTTTCTTCTGATTTCCATTTGCATGGAATATCTTTTTCCATCCCCTTACTTTCAGTCTGTATGTGTCCCTAGGTCTGAAGTGGGTCTCTTGTAGACAGCATATATATGGGTCTTGTTTTTGTATCCATTCAGCCAGTCTGTGTCTTTTGGTGGGAGCATTTAATCCATTTACATTTAAGGTAATTATCGATATGTATGTTCCTATTACCATTTACTTGTTTTGGGTTGTTCTTGTAGGTCTTTTCCTTCTCTTGTGTTTCTTGCCTAGAGAAGTTCCTTTAGGATTTGTTGTAGAGCTGGTTTGGTGGTGCTGAACTCTCTCAGTTTTTGCTTGTCTGTAAAGGTTTTAATTTCTCCATCAAATCTGAATGAGATCCTTGCTGGGTAGAGTAATCTTGGTTGTAGGTTTTTTTCCTTCATCACTTTAAATATGTCCTGCCACTCCCTTCTGGCTTGTAGAGTTTCTGCTGAAAGATCAGATGTTAATCTTATGGGGATTCCCTTGTGTGTTATTTGTTGTTTTTCCCTTGCTGCTTTTAATATGTTTTCTTTGTATTTAATTTTTGACAGTTTGATTATTATGTGTCGTGGCGTGTTTCTCTTTGGGTTTATCCTGTATGGAACTCTCTGTGCTTCCTGGACTTGATTGACTATTTCCTTTCCTATATTAGGGAAGTTTTCAACTATAATCTCTTCAAATATTTTCTCAGTCCCTTTCTTTTTCTCTTCTTCTTCTGGGACCCCTATAATTCGAATGTTGGTGCGTTTAATGTTGTCCCAGAGGTCTCTGAGACTGTCCTCAGTTCTTTTCATTCTTTTTTCTTTCTTCTGCTCTGCAGTAGTTATTTCCACTATTTTATCTTCCAGGTCACTTATCCGTCCTTCTGCCTCAGTTATTCTGCTATTGATCCCATCTAGAGTATTTTTAATTTCATTTATTGTGTTGCTCATCGTTGCTTGCTTCCTCTTTATTTCTTCTAGGTCCCTGTTAACTGTTTCTTGCAAATTGTCTATTCTATTTCCAAGATTTTGCATCATCTTCACCATCATTATTCTAAATTCTCTTTCAGGTAGATTGGCTATTACCTCTTCATCTGTTAGGTCTGGTGTGTTTTTATCTTGCTCCTTCATCTGTTGTGTGTTTTTCTGTCTTCTCATTTCGTTTATCTTACTGTGTTTGAGGTCTCCTTTTTGCACGCTGCAGGTTCGTAGTTCCTGTTGTTTTTGGTGGCTGTCCCCAGTGGCTAAGGTTGGTTCAGTGGGTTGAGTAGATTCCCTGGTTGGGGGGACTAGTGCCTCTGTTCTGGTGGATGAGGCTGGATCTTGTCCTTCTGGTGGGCAGGTCCTCGTCTGGTGGTGTGTTTGGGGATGTTGGTAACCTTATTATGATTTTAGGCAGTCTCTCTGCTAATGGATGGGGCTGTAGACCTGTCTTGCTCTTTGTTGGGGATAGGGTGTCCAGCACTGTTCTTTGCTGGTCCTTGAGTGAAGCTGGGTCTTGGTGTTGAGATGGAGGTCTCTGGGAGATTTTCGCCGTCTGATATTACGTGGAGCTCAGAGGTCTCTTGTGGACTAGTGTCTTGAGGTTGGTTCTCCCACCTCAGGGACACCGCCCTGGTGCCTGGCTGGGGCGCCAAGAACCTTTAATCCACACGGCTCAAAATAAAAGGTAGAATAAATAGAGAGGAAAGAAAAGGAAGGAAGGAGGGAGGGAGGGAAGGAAGGAAGAAAGGAAGGAAGAAATGAAGGAAGGAAGCAAGAAAGCAAGGACGGAAGGTGCAGAGGAAGAAAGGGAGGAAGGAAGAGAGGAAGGGAGGAAAGAAGGGGGAAGGAAGGAAGAAAGGAGGGAAGGAGGGAATAAAGGAAGAAAGAAAGGGAGAAGACAGAGTAGTATAAAGTATAGTTATTAAAATAAAAAATAATTATTAAGAAGAAAAATTTCCTTTTAAAAAACAAAAAAAAAAAACAAAAAAAACCAAAAAAACAAAAAAAAAACCAAAAAAAAACAGAAAAATGGGTCGGTCTAACCCTAGGACAGATGGTGCAAGCAAAGCTATACAGACAAAATCTCACACAGCAGCACACACACACACACCCACAAAAAGAAAAAAAAAGGGGAAAATAATAGTATATCTTGCTCCCAAAGTCCACCTCCTCAACTTGGGATGATTCGTTGTCTATTCAGGTTTTCAACAGATGCAGGGCACTTCAAGTTGATTGTGGAGCTTTAATCCGCCGCTTCTGAGGCTGTTGGGAGAGATCTCCCCCTCTCCTCTCTGTTCGCACAGCTCCTGGGGTTCAGCTTTGGACTTGGTCCCGCCTCTGCGTGTAGGTTGTCCGAGGGCGACTGCCCTTCGCTCAGACAGGACGATGTTAAAGGAGCAGTTGATTCGGGGGCTCCAGCTCACTCAGGCTGGGGGGAGGGAGTGGCACGGGGGCGGGGCGAGTCCGCGACGTCAGAGGCCGACGTGACGCTGCACAGGCCCAAGGCACGCCGTGCGTTCTCCCGGGGAAGCTGTCCCTGGATCCCGGGACCCCGGCAGTGGCGGACTGCACGGGCTCCCGGGAGGGCCGGTGTGGAGAGTGACCTGTGCTCACACACAGGCCTCTTGGTGGTGGCAGCAGCAACCTTAGCGTCCGACACCCGTCTCTACTGTCCGTGCCGACAGCCGCGGCTCGCGCCCGTTTCTGGAGCTCCTCTACGCGGTGCTCTTAATCCCCTCACCTCACACCCGAGGAAGCAAAGAGGCAAGAAAAAGTCTCTTGTCTCTTCGGCAGCTCCGCGCCCGGTTCTAGGGCTCCTTTAAGCGGCGCACTTAATCCCCTCTCCTCGCGCCCAGGCAGCAAAGAGGGAGGAAAAGGTCTCTTGCCTCTTCGGCAGCTCCAGACTTCTCCCGAACTCCCTCCCGGCCAGCCGTGGCGCACTAGCCCCCTTCAAGCTGTCTTCACTCTGCCAACTCCAGCCCTTTCCCCGGGATCCGACTGAAGCCCGAGCCTCAGCTCCCGGCCCCGCCCGCCCCGGCGGGCGAGCAGACAAGCCTCTCGGGCTGGTGAGCGCCGGTCGGCACCTATCCTCTGCGGGAATCTCTCCGCCTTGCCCTCCGCACCCCTGTGGCTGAGCTGTCCTCCGCGGCTCCGGAGCTTCCCCCTCCGGCGCCCGCAGTCTCCGCCCGCGAAGGGGCCTCTAGTGTGTGGGAGTCTTTCCTCCTTCTCGGCTCCCTCCCACTGGCGTAGGTCCCGTCCCTATTCTTTTGTCCCTGTTTATTCTTTTTTCTTTTGCCCTACCCAGATATGTGGGGAGTTTCTTGCCTTTTTGGAGGTCCGAGGTCCTCTGCCAGCGTTCGGTGGGTGCTCTACAGGAGAAGCTCCACGTGTAGATGTATTTCTGATGTCTCTGTGAGGAGGAAGGAGATCTCCGCGTCTTACTCTTCCGCCATCTTTAAGCCGTCCCTGATGGGTTTTAAGCAGAAGAATGACTGGATCACATTCGCATTTTAAAATGATTTCTTTGGCTGCAATATGGTAAAGATATTGAGAATAAGCAAAATTGTTAAGTTGTTGTTGTAATGGTAATGGGATGGAGATAAGTGGAAGGAATAGAGATATTAAGGAAGTAGAGTCAGCTGTGCTTGATTGAATGTTAGAATGAGAGAAGTAGGACTCAAGCATTCACTTAATGTAATGGTTATGATACATCTTCAGTATGGAGACAAAGACATCTCAAGTTTTAAACTGGATATTTTTTCTATATCCTAGTGTAGGAAACAGAGGGTGAGGAACATATTTGGGAACAATGGGTGATAAAAGCTATTGACTTTGGTTTTTGATATTTTTGGTGTGAAGTGCCTATACAGCTACTAAGTGAAAATGTCTTGGGAAAATAGATCTGGAACTTAGAAGTCATGGTGTAGCCCATGTGTTAATAAGATATCTTGGCTACTCTTTGAACCCAGTCAAATTGGATAGGTTTCTTAAATTGCTTTGAAGTGGATTTTATATCAAGCTATTGTTAGACATGATCTTGTGGTGCTCTGAGATCTTCATAGATTTTATCTCAACAATTTTTACATTCTCCCTGAATGTAGTTCTGTCTAAATCAACAAAGTGCCTGAGGTACCATATAGTTAGAAATTGTGCTAAGGTCTTCTGACAGCTATGTGATATCTTTCTTGGTTTCTAATTTTCATTCTATTTCTGGCCTTTGCCAAAGCCATTAACCTCCTTGTCCGCCAATATATCTGTTTCTAATGAAGGAATGATAAGAATTGTGACATCTTGCCCTTCCTTAGCAGAAGAGTTTGGTAAACAGTGATGAGTTCCCCAGTTCAACACTTCTATTTGTTAGCCATTAAATACTCATTTAAAATGTTCAGGTTCCTTGGAGTCAGTGCACTGCACTGACACTTGTTTTTAATATCCATAAAAATCTATATCTGTCTCTTCAAAGTAGACAATTAAGCAACTCAGGGCAATAACCAGTCATACTGTTAGTTATGAGAAAAGTTTCTTTGGGCCTTTGCTCCACTCTTCCTCAGAATAAAAATAATGAACACTTATATTTTGTTTTTTTATATGAACACAGAGCCATGGCTCTCTACCAATAAGAGGTTTATAATGAGGAGGACAAATAAAATATTAAGGCAGATGACTTAGTCATAGTGAAATGAGGTTCATCACAAGTGGACCAGATAGAGCAACTCCAAACTTCAAGTAAATTAACCTTGAGTATTCTGGGCTATAGTAGTAACTCCAAGCTCTATAACTATTACAAAATCTATGTTTACAGAGTATCATGTGGTAGTTAAGTGCCCAGGCTGTGGAGCCAGACTGCACTCAAATATATATTGGATTGGCCAAAAAGTTCATTCTGGTTTTTCCATAAGATGTTACAGAAAAACCCAAATGAAATTTTTGGCCAACCCAATATAATGAGGTGCAACGAATACTGGATTAAATTCTGGTCCTAGTTTGCTCATTTATTTATTGAGTTATTGAGAACCTATTAGGTTATGAGTATGTACTGGTGAATAAAACAAATATGGTGCTTGAGTTTATGGAGCTTATATTCTGGTAAGAGAGACAGAAAAGAAATAATTACAGAACCAAATAATTGCATAATTAAAATCAAGTTCTGTGAAGGAAATTAATATATACAAGTGATGGAGTATAGTGAGGGCCCTACATTAGATATGATATGAGAGAAGTTGTGTCTGAGGCATTAACATTTAAGGTGAGACCTGAAGGATGGTAATTTCTCACTCATACAAGCAGGAGAGGGAAGCATATTATAGATGGAAAGATGAGCGTGTACGGAAGCTCTGAAGTTGGGAAAAGCCTATTATGCTCAATGAACTAAAAGGAGGCCTGTATGATGGGAGAGAAGTGAGCAATGGGGACAGTGACCCACACTGAGTTGTAGAAGGAGTTAGGGGAGAGACATTTTAAGGCCTTATAGGCCATGGGTTTTATTTTGGATTTTATCCTAAGGGTGATAAAAAGCCATGAAAGTGTTTAATCAATAGAGCAATATGATAAAATTTACATTTTTAAAAGATCTCTCTGACTTTCACATGCAGCAATAATTACAGGGGTCAAGAGAAGTACAAAGACCATTTAGGAGACTCTAACAGTGGCCCCTGAGACACATGATGGTGGCCAAAACTATATGGGTAGTAGTAGAGATAAAGAAAAATGAATATATTTGATATATATTTAGAAGTGTTCTGGTTTGAAAAACTAGTAGATTTTACTGCCATTTACTGAGATATGAGAGACTGAAACAGAAAAGGTAGGTGAAGGTAGGAGGTAAAGTTAAATTTGAGATGCCCATGAGACATCCAAGTAGAGATGTCAAGTAAGCAGAAGGAATATAAACTTAGAAACTCCAAGGATAGGTCAGAGATGAATATAGTGATCAGTGGTCGTAAGGTTGACTGAGAGCTCCCAGTTATCTTGGAGCTTCTTTTTTTCACATCTTACTTCTGTCATTTATATACTCTCTGAAACAATCTATGAGATAGGAACTAAAACACAGATTAAATAGTCTGCATTAGCTTCATCACTCTCTAGATGATGCACTTCATCATCTAGATGATGTGAAAGAATTTTTTCCACAAAGGTCATGGAATTTTTCAGGGAAGTATTATCAGTTTGGTGAGTCTTTGTTCAAGGTATAACTTTGCATGTAAGATGAGATTCATCAAGGCCATTTAAGTATATTGATATATGCTCCTGCTGATGACACCACTGTGAGATTTTGACAGATTACAGAACATTCCCCTTTTGGACAGATTTGCCAGGCTAAGAAAAGTATAAATTGAAATGACAAGGAAAAACTGTAAAAAATTATTCCATCATTCTTGTTTTATGCCTTTGCAATTTCTCTAGAAGTTAAAGCATCAGAAGGGTAGGGATGAGTACTTTTTGTTATTCTTGAGGTTAGTTTTCTTAAAGTGGGTTAGGGTGACAGGAGATTAACATTCCAACCCAATCAGCAGTTTATGGATTTCTATTCACCTAAATACCTAAGAATATTAACACAGATTTGTTGTACAGGTTGGGGATTATCTCTAGAATTAGCTCATCACTTGAGATATGTCATTACAAAATAGCGTTTTTTCTTTTTTTTTTCATTGTTCAAGCTTTTGTTTTTTAATGTAATTGTGCTGCCTGTAAATAAGTAACATCTACTTGCTAAAACAGAACCAGAAAACCTTCTGGTTGCATCTTTCTGGTAGTGTTAATTCACCTCCCTATTGTTATTGAAAAATAAAGGGCTCTATTTGGCAATGGATTAAAACTGCCTTTCTTGAAGAACATTCTATGGAAGGTATACCCAGTCTCAGAGGTTAACAAGTCTTGTATTCCCTACTTCCTGCACCTCAGGGAACTCTTAGTCAATCAGGGAGACCTTCCCAGGAAGAGAAGAAAATTCAAGGCTGTCAGAGTGCTGTGGGCTCCAGGAAAACCTTCAAGGTAGCCTTCAAGGTCCATTTCAGGCAGCTTAATCTTTTCTCTAATCAGATTGGCCTTTCCCTCAGTTGGAGACATCTTTTATTTACTCATTTATTTGTTCAAAGAATTTGTATTGAGCACCTTCTTGGTGCTGGATATGGTGGTAGACCATGGGCTTCCATCTTTGAACACAGTAGAATGGTTGTCTATCCTCTTGTAGCTTTTTGCTGCTCTCTGCACTTGCCAACTGGTTAGATTCCATAGCAGGTTATATCACCATGAGATGTTACTTTTTTGCTTTGGAAGAAGGACCAGGGAACAAACAAAAGAGAAAGGGTTTAAGTATTCATTTATACTATAAGTTTGTGGGCCTCACAATGCCTCACACAGCTTTGGCTAGAGGTTACATGTTCAGTCTAAGTTCCATAGACTGGAATATAAATGCTAGTGCTTATATAGATCCTGGAGATCATCTAGTACAACCCTTTCATTTAATAGATGAGGACCCTGAAGCACAGAGAAGAAAACAACTCTGTTCAAGGTTGTACAGAAAGCTTGGGGCACAGCCAGCCTTTAGGGCTCTGTCTCCTGCACTAACTTTGCACAAAAATGACGAAAAAAGTCTTGCTTTAAGTTGAAATGATCTGAGAGTCAACAGATTTGTTTTAGGAGGAAAGATGAATTGAGATAACTTTACCTAAAAAAAAAAAAAAACAGAATACCAAAGAGTAACTTAAGGATATTCTTTAAAATCGCTTATAAATGCTGATTTTTATAAAAGGTCTTGATTAGTGGTTCCTTCTGGAGGCTTCAGGGTGAATTGAACACACTTAAATACTGCCAGAGTGGTAAAGACCTATATTGGAATAGAATCTAAAAAAGAGTGGATATACGTATATTTATAACTGATTCACTATGCTGTACAGCAGAAACTAACACAACATTGTAAATCAACTACACTCCAATAAAAATTAATTAAAATTAAAAAATCCAGAGTACAAGAGTAAATCTCCAAAAGGTGTAGTGATTTTTAAATTCTTGGATCTGGCAGGTACTCAATAAATGTTTGTTGAACTAGTGAAAAAAAACTTACTCTAGTTTATCTTATGTAAAATAAAGTTTGAGAACCACTGAGCTCAAAAAAAAAAAAAAAAAGAAAAGAAAAAAGAATAAACAATTACTGCCAGCATGGCCTGAATTAGACACGGGGAAGAATGGAAAATGAATTCTATCTTGCACTCCTGAGATGGATCCTTGAATCCTCTACTTATTATGTTTCCAACAGGAGAGAAAACTATATGTCCCCAGCTTAGAAGCAATGGTGACCAGGCTGGCGACTGTACAAGTTTTCTTCATAGAATTATGTTACTCTGTCCTCAGTGGTAACAAGCTCACATTCCATCACAGCAGGGACATCTCCTAACAGAGGACAGTGGCTTCAGCTCTCTGTGTGGCCCACTGACAGCTTCTCTCTCCTGATTTCTGAGTCTCCCTCTGTAGCCTTTTCTCTTAACATAGGGTTTTAAAGTAGGTCTGAAAATGATGTTCTTTTAACATATGTCATATTTGTATATGTTGGAAGAATATTTTTATATTGTACTTTGTTCACAAGGTGAATACATTGCAAAGAATGAAATTTTACTCATTATCAAGAAAAATATTTGTTAGTAGCCAAGCAAGTAATGAGATACCTCTCCCCTCGACACACACACAAACACAGTTATCTGCTTTAGAGAACCATTTCACTCATTACCAGTAATCAAGATGGGGGGATATGTAAACTTGAAAAGCTGAGATTCAGTTCTACCATTTGTGAGTCTTTAACAAAATTTCCCTAAATTTCCTGTGGTATTGTGCATGAATGTTGAGACAGAACTTTCCAAAGCACCAGAAAAATCTCTGGGTGCAAAGTTTCCTTGGTATCTATCACCTCTTCAGAATGCAAATACAAATAATTAGGAAAATCTTGTGTGCATATTTATTTATGTCTTTAAGTCTTAACTACAGGTCAAACTTCAGGTAATCGCTACAATGATAAGAGTCAATAATTTCAAGATTTGGGGTTTTTGTTAGAAGAAGCAGAAAAAGCATCTAAGTCATTTGTGTATTCCTGATGCCTAGCATGGTACATATGCACCAAAACGTATCAGTATGTGATTGAAAGAGGGAATGATACTAATTGTTTAATTTGGATTTTATTTCTTGATTTAAACTAAGAGCACATGAAAGGACTTGCTGAACAAATTGCTGGCATTCTCTAACCATACCTTCACCCTTTCCAAACCATCCATTTTGCACAGATTTTTTTTTCATATTATGAAACTAATTGCTTTTGATATTTTAAAAAAATATACATTGCTTTCCAATGTCATATTACTGAAAAAGGTCAGGATTTGAATTACAGTCACAGATATATTTGGTCCTGGATGTAATCTACTTTAAATTTTACTTAAATTCTGGAGGACTTTCAAGCTGGTGGAGGAGTAACATGTGGAGATCACCTTCCTCCCCACAAATATATCAAAAATACATCTAAATATGAAACAACTCCTACAGAACACCTACTGAACGCTGGCAGAAGACCTCAGACTTCCCCAAAGGCAAGAAACTCCCCATGTGCCTGGGTAGGGCAAAAGAAGAAACAGAGACAAAAGAATAGGGATGGGACCTGCACCTCTGGGAGAGAGCTGTGAAGGAGAAGTTTCCACACACTAGGAAGCCCTTTCACTGGCAGAGATGGGGGGTTGGCAGTGGGGAAGCTTTGGAGCCACAGAGGAGAGCACAGCAACAGGGACACAGAGAGCAAAGTGAAAAGTTTCCCAGAGAGGATCGCTGCTGATCAGCACTCACCAGCCTGAGAGGCTTGTCTGCTCACCCATCAGAGTGGGTGTGGGCTGCGAGCTGAGGCTTGGGCTTCAGCGGTCAGCTCCCAGGGAGAGGACTGGGGTTGTCTGTGTGAACACAGCCTGAAGGGGGCTAATGTGCCACAGCTAACCAGGAGGAAATACAGGAAAACGTCTGGAACTGCCTAAGAGTCAAAAGACCATTGTTTTGGGGTGAGTGAGGAGAAGAGATTCAGAGAACCACCTAAATGACCTTCAGAGATAGGCATGAGCCATGGCTAAGAGAGAAGACACCAGAGACAGGCATGAAATGCTAAGGCTGCTGCTGTAGCCACCAAGAATCCTGTGTGCAAGAACAGGTCACTATCCATACTTCTCACCAGGAGCCTGTGCAGCCCGCCACTGCCAGGGTCTGTTGATCCAGGGACAACTTCCCCAGGAGAACACATGGTGCACCTCAGGCTGCTGCAATATCATACTGGCCTCTGCTGCCGCAGGCTTGCCCCACATCCCGTACCTCTCCCTCCCCCTGGCCTGAGTGAGACAAAGCCCCCTAATCAGCCACTCCTTTAACCGCCTCCAGTCTGAATGAAGAACAGATGCCAGAGGGTGACCTACATGCAGAGGTGGGACCAAATCCAAAGCTGACCACCAGGAGCTGTGCAAACAAAGAAGAGAAAGGGAAATTTCTCCATGTAGCCTCAGGAACAGTGGATTAAATCTCCACAATTAACTTGATGTACCCTGCATCTGTGGAATACCTGAATAGACAATGAATCATCCCCAAATTGAGGCAGTGAACTTTGGGAACAACTATAGACTTGGGGTGTGCTGTATGCAATTGACTAGTTTCTCATTTATATGTTTACCATAGTTAAGTTTTTAGTGCTTGTTATCATTGGTAGATTTGTTTATTGGTTTCCTTGCTCTTTTTTTCTTTTATTACTTTTTAAAATTTTTTGATTTTAATAATATATTTTTTAAATTTTTTATTTTAATAACTTTTATTTTATTTCATTTCATTTTAGTCTTTCTATTTTTCTCCCTTTTCTTCTGAGTTGTGTGGCTGACAGGGTCTTGGTGCTATGGCCAGCTGTCAGGCCTGAGCCTCTGAGGTGAAAGAGCTGAGTTCAGGATACTGGACCAACAGAGACCTCCCAGCACCCTGTAATATCAATTGGCGATAGCTCTCCCAGAGATCTCCATCCCAATGCTAAGACCCAGCTGCACTCAATGACTAGCAAGCTCCACTGCAGGACACCCCATGCCAAACAGCTAGCAAGACAGGAATACAACCCCACCCATTAGCAGAGAGCCTGCCTAAAATCATAATAAGTTCACAGACACCCCAAAACACACCACTGGATGCAGGCCTGCATACCAGAAAGACAAGATCCAACCTCATGTAACAAAACACAGGCACCAGTCCCCTCCACCAGGAAGCCTACACAACCCACTGAACCAACCTTACCCACTGGGGGCAGACACCAACAACAAGGGGAACTGTGAACCTGCGGCCTGCAGCCTGCAAAAACGAGACCCCAAACATAGTCAGTTAAACAAAATGAGAAGACAGAGAAATATGCAGCAGATGAAGGAGCAAGGTAAAAATCCACGAGACCAACAAATGAAGAGGAAAGTAGGCAGTCTACTTGAAAAAGAATTCAGAGTAATGATAGTAAAGATGATCCAAAATCTTGGAAATAGAATGGAGGAAACACAAGAAACGTTTAATAATGACCTAGGAGAACTAAACAGCAAACAAGCAATGATGAACAACACAATAAATGAAATTTAAAATTCTCTAGAAGGAATCAACAGCAGTATAACTGAGGCAGAAGAACGGGTAAGTGACCTGGAAGATAAAATAGTGGAAATAATTATCTCAGCGCAGAATAAAGAAAAAAAATGAAAAGAATTGAAGACAGTCTCAGAGACCTCTGGGATAACATTAAACGCAGCAACATTCGAATTATAGGGGTCCCAGAAGAAGAAGAGAAAAAGAAAGGGACTGAGAAACTATTTGAAGAGATTATAGTTGAAAACTTCCCTAACATGGGAAAGGAAATAGTCAATCAAGTCCAGGAAGCACAGAGAGTCCCATAAAGGATAAATCCAAGGAGAAACAATCCAAGACACATATTAATTAAATTATCAAAACTTAAATGCAAAGAAAAAGTTTTAAAAGCAGCAAGGGAAAATAAACAAACAACATACAAGAGAATCCCCATAAGGCTAACAGCTGATCTTTCAGCAGAAACTGCAAGCCAGAAGGGAGTGGCAGGACATATTTAAAGTGATGAAGGAGAAGAACCTACAACCAAGATTACTCTACTCAGCAAGGATCTCATACAGATTCAACAGAGAAATTAAAATCTTTACAGACAAGCAAAACTAAGGGAATTCAGCACCATCAAGCCAGTTTTACAACAAATGCTAAAGGAACTTCTCTAGGCAGGAAACACAAGAGAAGGAAAAGATCTACAAAAACAAAACAATTAAGAAAATGGTAAAAGGAACATACATATCAATAATTTCAATAAATGTAAATGGATTAAATGCTCCAACCAAAGCACATAGACTGGATGAATGAATACAAAAAAAAAAAAAAGACCCATATATATGCTGTCTACAAGAGACTCACTTCAGACCTAGGGACACATACAGACTGAAAGGGAGGGGATGGAAAAAGATATTCCATGCAAATGGATATCAAAAGAAAACTGGAGTAGCAATTCTCATATCATACAAAATCGACTGTAATAAAAAGACTATTACAAGAGGCAAAAAGAACACTACATAATGATCAAGGGCTCAATCCAAGAAGAAGATATAAAAATTGTAAATATTTATGCACCCAACATAAGAGTACCTCAATACATAAGGTATATGCTAACAGCCATACAAGTGGAAATTGACAGTAACACAATCATAGTAGGGGACTTTAACACCTCACTTTCACCAATGGACAGATCAACCAAAATGAAAATAAATAAGGAAACACAAACTTTAAATGGCACATTAAACAGGATGGACTTAATTGATATTTAAAGGACATTCCATCCAAAAACAACAGAATACACTTTCTTCTCAAGTGCTCATGGAACATTCTCCAGGATAGATCATATCTTAGGTCACAAATCAAGTCTTGGTAAATTTAAGCAATACAGTCCTACCTCAACTGACAAGAAAAATCTCAAGTAAACCTAATTTTACACTTAAAACAATTAGGAAATATAAACAAAAAGAATCCAATTTTAGCAGAAGGAAAGAAATGATAAAGATCAGATCAGATGGGCTTCCCTGGTGGTGCAGTGGTTGAGAGTCCGCCTGCCGATGCAGGGGACACAGGTTTGTGCCCTGGTCAGGGGAGATCCCACATGCTGTGGAGCAGCTAGGCCCGTGAGCCATGGCCGCTGAGCCTGCGCTCCTGGAGCCTGTGCTCCACAATGGGAGAGGTCACAACAGTATGAGGCCCATGTACCACACACACACACACAAAAAGATCAGAAATAAATGAAAACGAAATGAAGGAAATGATAGCAAAGATCAATAAAACTAAAAGCTGGTTTTTTGAGAAAATAAACAAAATTGATAAAGCATTAGCCAGACTCATCAAGGAAAACAGGGAGAAGACTCAAATTAACAGATTTAGAAATGAAAAAGGAAAAGTAACAACTGACACTTCAGAAATACAAAAGATCATGAGAGATTACTGCAAGAAACTATTTGCCAATAAATGGACAACCTGGAAGAAATGGACAAATTCTTAGAAAAGCACAATCTTCTGAGACTGAACCAGGAAGAAATAGAAAATATAAGCAGACCAATCACAAGCACTGAAATTGAAACTTTGATTAAAAATTTTTCAACCAAATAAAGCCCAGGATCACATGTCTTCACAGCTGAATTCCATGGAACATTGAGAGAAGAACTAACACCTATACTTCTCAAACTCTTCCAAAATATAGCAGAGGGTGGGACACTCCCAAACTCATTCCACGAGGTCACCATCACCCTGATACCAAAACTAGACAAAGATGTCACAAAGAAAGAAAACTACAGGCCAATATCACTGATGCAGATAGCTGCAAAAATCCACAACAAAATCCTAGTAAAAAGAATCCAACAGCTCATTAAAAGGATCATACACCATGATCAAATGGGGTTTCTCCCAGGTTGCAAGGATTCTTCAATATAAGCAAATGAATCAATGTGATACACCATATTAACAAACTGAAGGATGAAAACCATATGATAATTTCAATAGATGCAGAGAAATCTTTTGAAAAAATTCAACACCCATTTATGGTAAAAACTTTCCAAAAAGTAGGCATAGAGGGAAACTACCTCAACATAATAAAGACCATATATGACAAACCCACAGCCAACATCGTTCTCAGTGGTAAAAAACTGAAACCAATTCCATTTAAATCAGGAGCAATACAAGGTTGACCACTCTCTCTGCTGTTATTCAACATACTTTTGGAAGTTTTAGCCAGAGCAATCAGAGAAGAAAAAGAAATAAAAGGAATCCAAATCAGAAAAAAAGAAGTAAAACTGTCACTGTTAGCAGATGACATGATACTATACATAGAGAATCCTAAAGAAGCTATCAGAAAACTACTAGAGCTAATCAATGAATTTGGTAAAATAGCAGGATACAAAAGTAATGCCCAGAGATGTCTTGCATTCCTATATGCTAATGATGAAATAACTGAAAGAGAAATTAAGGAAACACTCCCATTGACCATTGCAGCAAAAAGAACAAAATACCTCGGAATAAACCTACCAAAGGAGACAAAAGACCTGTATTCAGATAACTATAAGACACTGATGAAAGAAATTAAAGATGATACAAGCAGATGGAGAGAGATACCATGTTCTTGGATTGGAAGAATCAACATTGTGAAAATGACTATCCTCCCTAAAGCAATCTACAGATTCAGTGCAAACCCTATCAAACTACCAATGGCATTTTTCACACAAATAGAGCAAAAAGTTTCACAATTTGTGTGGAAACACAAAAGATCCCAAATAGCCAAAGCAATCTTGAGAAAGAAAAACAGAACTAGAGGAATCAGGCTCCCTGTCTTCAGACAATACTACTAAGCTACAGTCATCAAGACAGTAAAATACTGGCACAAAAATAGAAATGTAGGTCAATGGAACAGAATAGAAAGCCCAGATATAAACTCATGCACTTATGGTCACCTTATCTTTGATAAATGAGGCAAGAATATACAATGGAGAAAAGACAGCCTCTTCAATGAGAGGTGCTGGGAAAACTGGACAGCTACATGTAAAAGAATGAAATTAGACCACTCCCTAACACCATACACAAAAATAAACTCCAAATGGATTAAAGACCTAAATGTAAGGCCAGACACTATAAATCTCTTAGAGGAAAACATAGGCAGAACACACTATGACATAAATCACAGCAAGATCCTTTTTGACCCACCTCCTAGAGAAATGGAAATAAAAACAAAAATAAACAAGTCGGACCTAAGGAAACTTAAAAGATTTACACAGGAAAGGAAACCATAAACAAGATGAAAAGACAACCCTCAGAACGGGAGAAAATATTTACAAATGAAGCAACTGACAAAGGATTCATCTCCAAAATATACAAGCAGCTCATGCAGCTCAATATCAAAAAAACTAAAAACCCAATCCAAAAATGGGCAGAAGACCTAAATAGACATTTCTCCACAGAAGATATACAGATTACCACAAACACATGAAAGGATGCTCAACATCACTAATCATTAGAGAAATGCAAATCAAAACTACATTGAGGTATCACCTCACACCCGTCAGAATGGCCATCATCAAAAAATCTATAAAAAGTAAATGCTGGAGAGAGTGTGAAGAAAAGAGAACCCTCTTGCACCATTGGTTGGAATGTTAATTGATACAGCCACTATGGAGAACAGTACGGAGGTTCCTTAAAAAGCTAAAAATAGAATTACCGTATGGCTCAGCAATCCTACTCCTGAGCATATACCCTGCAAAACCATAATTCAAAAAGAGTCATGTACCACAATGTTCATTGCAGCACCGTTTACAATAGACAGGACATGGAAGCAACCTAAGTGTCTATTGATAGATGAATGGGTAAAGAAGATGTGGCACACATATACAATGGAATATTACTCACCCATAAAAATACATGAAATTGAGTTAATTGTAGTGAGGTAGATGGACCTAGAGTCTGTCATTCAGAGTGAAGTAAGTCTGAAAGAGAAAAACAAATACCGTATGCTAACACGTATATATGGAATCTCAAAACAAATTGGTCTGAAGAACCTAGGGGCAGGACAGGAATAAAGAAACAGATGTTGAGAATGGACTTGAGGACACGGGGAGAGGGAAGGGTAAGCTGGGACGAAGTGCAAGGGTAGCATTGACATATATGTGCGGCCAGATGTAAAATAGCTAGCAGGTGGGAAGCAGCCACATAGCACAGGGAGATCAGCTTGGTGCTTTGTGACCACCTAGAGGGGTGGGATAGGGAGGGTGGGAAGGAGGCACCAGAGGGAGGTGATATGGGGATATATGTATACGTATAGGTGATTCATTTTGTTATACAGCAGAAACTAACACAATATTGTAAGGCAACTATATAATATTGTAAGACAACTATACTCCAATAAAGATGTTAAAAAATTAAAAACTAAGGTAGAGAACTGGCCTCTTTTCTTTTAAAAAATTCAAAGTAAATTCAGTTTTTCCAGTATCAGTTTTCTTCCCACCACTTTTTACTGAGTAATTTTTCTCTATTTTTTTTTCATATTCTATATTCCCATGCCTGCTTACGTCTATTAGTATATTACTTATTCCAGCATATTCCAAATAATGTTCTTTGGAAGAAAATTTTAGGAATTCTCTTTAGAAGGATTTCATGGTCATGTAAGTTTGGCAAATTTAGGGTTATGTTAAGTTTAAACAGGTTTCTACAGAGCAATACTCCTCAGATTGTTTAATATGGTAAAAGTCATTGTAAATCTCTGAGGCGAATAAAGGTCGTATTTTTGATGAAAAAAAATTTAGTTAAATTCTGACTGAGAAAATTCTCTGTCCTCTGCTCCTACATTTTACTTCCCTCTGAAAACAGAGAATTGATCAGAAATGAGATAGTCCTCTGTTTTCCTGTAGGAACTTGATCATAGTGTGGCCTTTTCTCCCTCCTGGTGCTGTAGCCTTAGTTGTGTTATATGGCAGCTTCTGAGTCGGCCACCAAACCCCAACTGCTAAAGGAAGATGTACAGTGTTTTCTGTGCAGGACAGAAGAAACTTTTCCAGGCAACTATAGAGGAGCCAGCTTCTAAGAGCCCAAAATTCTTTTGCACCCTGGAAGTTCACCTTCCTCTTTTTGGTTTACAGCACCCTCTATTGGGAAATGTCTGCCAAATCCAGAAACTGTGAAATAGCACTAATATTTGTCAACCGGTCCTGAAATTGTAGCACAAAGAAGTTCTATTGGTGCTGCTGCTGTGGCTGCTGCTGTTGTTGTTTTGTGTGTGTGTGTGTTAAATGAAAGTAATTCCCTGAATTTTCAAGACCTATTGGCACAAGCTTCTGGAAGCCTTCTACTTTCTTTTATGTACAGTTCTTAATTTGGAAGGTTCAGAGACATGATAAATATACTACTAAAATCCCCGTCACATTTTCTTCCTTGGGATTTGGGACATTCTTGCAAAAGAGACTCCTGGAGACTTGCATGAATATCCCAGAATTCTTCAGATACCTACAGATAGAAAGGCTTATATCTTTTTATATCAACCAAAAATATAAAATGTCCCTCCTCGCCAATTTACACAGTCAAGACTTGATTTACTCTTCATTCGTACAAGAAATTTTTTAAGAAATTCATTAATTGGGGAATTCCCTGGTGGTCCAGTGGTTAGGACTCTGCACTTTCACTGCTGGGGCTCAGGTTCAGTCCCTGGTCAGGGAACTTAGGATCCTGCAGGTCACGCAGCACAGCCAAAAAAAGGAAATCATTAATAACATTCAAAGCTTGAAAATTAAACATAGTATGCAAACATAATAAAATAAAATATTGATATTTCTATTTCTAGGGCAACCTAGGCCAAACCTCACAGCTTAATATCCAGGTTCCTCAGGTATAGCAGGGCAACTGCCTGGTCTCTGGTTGAGCCAGCATGAGAGCTTTGGAGTCACTTAGGCAGTATGGTGGGAAATGTAAGTTGTTGTACAAGTTATAATGACAAAAGCAGATATAATATTTAGTTATAAAAATTATTATTAAACAATAACTACATATAGGTATATCAGGTAAATATTCTCAAAGGTTCCATTTTAATTTACAATCTTCAATATTTATGCAAATTATCTTAAAAACACTAAGTCACATTCTGCCACATTTTAAAGAGAAAATCCATGTTGGGAAATAGGGTAAGTCAGGTCATATTATAACCTAACTTCTGGGGCACTGGGCAAAAAAGAGCCTATTAGGTGTCCATTATTGTGCAATGAATACTGTCTTTTGAAATAGAAAATGTAGCTCATTTCTCTCACTGTTTACTTGGATCTCACTGATACTGTTTTTGTTCATTCCACAATACTTGATGGCTTTAGATGAAATCATTTTGATGCTCTCTCATATTTTATGTGTTATATATGCCCTCTGTTCATTGAATAGAATATGATTCAGTTAGTATAAAGTTTGTAAAACAAAAACTACAACATGCAAGGTGATTTTTTCCCTAAAACAGAATTTGTTTCTTTTGGCCTCATTCTCTCTGAGGTTGAACACTTCATCTTAGATGATTCAAACTAAACTCAATGAATATAAGCTTTATTCAGTCAAATTATGTTTTCTCCTCATACCTTACATTCTCTCCAGTGTTTCATCAAAGCTCAAAGAGTTCATGTAATACCACAGCATTGTTGGGAAAGGGGTATCTGTTTCTTGGTTTCTGGCAAATACTCCTTTTAGCATCTGTTGAAATCCATACAATAGTCAGTTAATTATCCATTCTGGACACTATATCCTCCTAATTCTGTCATCTTTAGGTTTGTCATCGCTTTACTACCATGCTCTCCACTCATGGAAAATAGAAAATATTTGTGTACTCTCCCTTCCCTCTCTTGGGCCTCAGGAAATCACTGGAACAATTTCAGGCCTTCTGTCCTAGACATACCATATCACCATTTCTCAGGTACTGCTACTGAATGATGGTGGCACCAAAGAATTCTTCAAGTGACCTGCTTGGGCTTCATCTGAAGTGTAAAGCATCAAACCTCTTTTCTCTCAGATCCCTAAACCTATCTGCAGTTTCTATTCTCCCCACTCCAAGGACACAGCTTGCAGAAAATAATTCTCATAATCACTTTTCAGAGGTACTATAGCATTTCATTATCTTGCTTCTCTTTCCTATATTTTATGTCCTCTTCTAGTTCAGAGGATCTTTTATTTCCTTTGGTGTGAGAGAATTTGCTTGTGTATCATTATGCATTCTTTCAGATCAATTTTTTATGGCTTTGGCTTCTGATCCTCAATGCCTGGGCTTTTGGAAGCAAAAATTGTATCCTCTCTAACCAGTTTCTCTGCCACTAGTTCCAAAATAGATTTTAAATTGATTTTTTTTTTCCTCTGCATTTCTTCCATAACCTTTATGTCCTGAGGCAGTGAACGTTTCAAATAGAGAGAGCCTCGAGGTAAAAGGACATTCTAGAAAATTAGAAAACATATTGGTTAATTTTTCTAAATGTTATACTGTAACAATAAAATTTCTAAATAATGCTGAAACCCACATTTTGGGATTGCCAGCTGGGATATAGAGAAACCAAGACATTTCCTTTCAGTCTCAACAACTGTTATAACTACACACATTCTCCTAAACAATTTACCTGTCAACATTACTCTTCTCCTCTGTGTTTAAAGGGAAGAGACCCACTCCATAAACAGTGAAGCCAAAAGTGTTGAAAACCTACCCCTCTCAGCAAGTCAACAGGTTGCTTCTAGTTTATGAATGGGAAGAAAAATAGAACGGGTGCTTTCAATTCTAATCTTAGAAACTCAAACCCTTGAGCAGGGAAAGTCTTTTTCAATCCAACAGTCAGAACAACTAAATTTCTCTTCTGGTAACAATTTGTTAGTTGAGATAACAGAGGGCATAGGAACCTCACCCAAATATATAAGATTTCTTCTAAAGCTTAGGGTTTATGACCTTTCATTTCTTTTTTTGACCTTAAATCATTTTTGTTACTTGAAGTTGCCTCTGTGTATACTAAGTTAAACACACCTTGGCATGATAGCATAGTAGAATGTCAGCAACAACAAAAGAAATCTTTTTTGGTAACAAGTAGCTCAACAGTTCCTGCCCCTCTAGTGACCATGTTGTTTCATTTTGGTGATATCTCTGCTCTCTTATTCTGGGCCTCTCAGACTATTATCATTGCTGTCCCTTATGCTGATAGAACAAACAAATCCATAATTACCTGATCTCAGTAGGTGTGCTATATTATTTATTTTTAATTCTGTATCAACCACCCTCACGAAGTCTCCTATGCCATACAGAGGAGGAGCTGGGAACCACATTTCTCAGAAGTCCCTTTCCATTTGTTTTCTGTTTAAAATTTGTTAATGAAAGAAACATAGACTTGGAAAGCAGAAGAGAAGGAGAGGTCTTTACTCTCTGGAAGCGGCTGCAGGCAGACAATTGGGCAGATATGAGGTTTGAAGAAACTTGCAGGAGAATTTCTTAAGAATTTCTAATTTCCAGTCTCTCCCTATTTGGGACAAAGAGAAGTATCCTCCAAAAGTGTTATCTATGGTTTGAACTGGTCCCAGTGGAAGATGAATCTCTCTGTCTTTTGTAGTAACTTAGTCATTTCACAAGGCAAGAAGAGGTCAACGTGTTACAGCATTTATTCCTCTATATTCAGGTGGTTTAGCATCCATAAGACCTCCTATTTCCCAGTTACGGGAACAGTTAGTGCTAACCACCTCCATGTCCTTTTCTATGGGTAGAACCTCAGCTGAAGAGTAGGTTCAATAGCCTCCAGGTTATTAATTTACTTTTACTATTTTCAAAAATTGGAAATTCTAGAGAGGAAGTTGTGAGTTGCAGATTTACTAGCAAAAGTAAATTGTCAATATACGTCTCAAGAACTTTTCTTCATAAAAGCTTAATTCTTATATCTGTTCACCCATGCCTATCTCAGAGAGTATACTTTTTATCTATTTGAAACAATTGTTTTGAAGACTTAATGAATCCTAAAATCTTTTTTAAGGTCTTTGATACATAATTGACCAATCAAAACTTTGCTGAAATGTCCACTTGCCTTCTGATACTCTTTGATACTGGTCATACTTGAAGAGATATGATTGATCAAAATTATACCTGAGGCTTGGCTGAAATATTGGCAGATGCTCACTTCCACAGATATTACCATGCTTAAAGGGCTGTATTTAATATTTATTAAGGCTACCTTTTAATATTTGGGGGGCTACTTTTTAATATTTGGGAGGCTATTTTTATTTTTTAACATCTTTATTGGAGTATAATTGCTTTACAATAGTGTGTTAGTTACTGTTTTATAACAAAGTGAAACAGTTATACATATACATATGTTCCCATAACTCTTCCCTCTTGCATCTCCCTCCCTCCCACCCTCCCTATCCCACCCCTCTAGGTGGTCACAAACCACCGAGTTAATCACCCTGTGCTATGTGGCTACCATCCAGTAGCTATCTATTTTATGTTTGGTAGTATATATATGTCCATGTCACTCTCTCACTTTGTCACAGCTTCCCCTTCCCCTTCCCCATATCCTCAAATACATTCTCTAGTAGGTCTGTGTCTTTATTCCTGTCTTGCCCCTAGGTTCTTCATGACCTTTCTTTTTAATTTCTTAGATTCCTTGTATATGTGTTAGCATACAGTATTTCTTTTTCTCTTTCTGACTTACTTCACTCTGTATGACAGACTCTAGGTCCAACCACCTCACTACAAATAACTCAATTTCATTTCTTTTTATGGCTGAGTAATATTCCATTGTATATATGTGCCACATCTTCTTTATCCATTCATCTGTTGATGGACACTTAGGTTGCTTCCATCTCCTGGCTATTGTAAATAGAGCTGCAATGAACATTGTGGTACATGACTCTTTTTGAATTATCGTTTTCTCAGAGTATATGCCCAGTAGTGGGATTGCTGGGTCATATGTTAGTTCTATTTTTAGTTTTTTAAGGAACCTCCATACTGTTCTCCATAGTGGCTGTATCAATTTACATTCCCACCAACAGTGCAACAGGGTTCCTTTTTCTCCACACGCTCTCCAGCATTTATGGTTCCTAGATTTTTTGATGATGACCATTCTGACTGGTGTGAGATGATATCTCATTGTAGTTTGATTAGCATTTCTCTAATGATTAATGATGTTGAGCATTCTTTCATGTGTTTGTTGGCAATATGTATATCTTCTAACACCATATACAAAAGTAAACTCAAAATGGATTAAAGACCTAAATGTAAGGCCAGACACTATCAAACTCTTAGAGGAAAACATAGGCAGAACATTCTATGACATAAATCACAGCAAGATCCTTTTTGACCCAACTCCTAGAAAAATAGAAATAAAAAAAAGTAAACAAATGGGACCTAATGAAACTTAAAAGCTTTTGCACAGCAGAAGAAACCATAAACAAGACCAAAAGACAGCCCTCAGAATGGGAGAAAATATTTGTAAATAAAGCAGCTGACAAAGGATTAATTTCCAAAATTTACAAGCAGCTCATGCAGCTCAATATTAAAAAAACAAACAACCCAATCCAAAAATGGGCCTAAATGTACATTTCTCCAAGTGAGGCTATTTTTAAATATTTGTCATCAGAATGGAACATTCTGATCGAATTATAGAAGCAAATGGAAAGTGAATGGGGGGCTCTACCCTATCATGTGAAATAATGGTGCTAAGTCATCATATCTCAGTCCTCTTGGCTATAAAAGGGTAAAAGTTGCCTTGTTGAAACACTAAAAAAATATCATAAACATATGGATATAGAAATTGGTATTGGGGTTTTGCTGTACCAGATACACTCCATCTGTCAGGACCAATAAAACACCTGCTGAATCATTTCAAATAGGCACATTATACATTTGTTTTGACCACTGGGACATCAACGGCATGAACAATAATCAGCAACTTCACTAAAAGCATCACCGAGAGACATACCTCTATGAATCCTTCACATAAAGGTGAAAAAAAAATGGACAAATTAATAATATATGATTTTGTCAAGGCATGCAGGAATTTCAGACTTCCAAATTGTTTCTCATTTGATTGATAATCACCTTAGAACTAGTCACAAAACTCTGAACTAATACTAGAGCATGAGCTACTGAAGGAAAGTTAAAAGTTAAAGAATATATGTCAAATGAACATGCAAATTAAGTGTTTTCCTTTAAATCCTCATTTTTTTTCTCCTTTTATAAACATCCTGTCCATTTCTACGCAATCAGTATTCTCATGTTCTCTCAGCCTCATCTGTGATAATAGTCTGATAGTCTCATTCACTCTAAAGAATCATTGACTTGTTGTTCAAAAGGAACTTTGAGCTAAAGAGAATTACTGGACTGGTAATGTTTAGACCTAATGAAATAAATATTACTGGACTAAGTAAAGGTATTATAGGAAGATATTTGGAGTCATAGTACATTCCTGACATCCTTCAAATCACAGCATATTTTACTTCCAGGTAAAGCTAACTTTGTTTATTTGCTTGTGTTTTTTGTTGTTTGTTTATATTAGCAACTAATATAGGCTTCCCTTACTAAAATAAGTGAACACAAGTGAGTGTCCAAATGGCCAACATTTACATACCATGTTCACATATTGATGAACCTTAACTAATTTCCCTTTTTTCTACTTCAAACCCCATTACATATGAGACACAAAATGCCATGTTTCTATCAATAACCCACTACAGATAGGAAAGAAGTCACCCCTAAGAAAATTCCAAAATAAGTATTAAATGAGGGACAAAATATCAAAGGAATTTATTAAATCATAGTGTAATAAGTTACTATAAGAGTTGTGTAATCAGAAAACCACTAAAATTCTGCGAGAAATTCTTACATAAGAACTTTCAAGGAAATTCCTAATTACTGTTTGCCTATACTTATTATTATGAGGGAAATAATGATCCATATTTTTTAAATCCAATAGAACTTAATATGGTCAGAAAGTTGTATTTATCCAGTTATTACCTTTTTAACTTTTTAATGATCTCATTGCCTCTACCAGCCCTTAAGGGATACCAGATGTGTTTCAGGACCCATAAAGAACCTGATTACGGAGACAGGATATGTGAAAACTAATTATAGATGAAGGCAATTCAAACTACAAAATAGCTACAAGAAATAAAACATTTGGCCAGGATGAATTTTGCAAAATAGAAAAGTCACACAGTTATCTTCTGCTAAGCCCTATCCCCATGTAAGAAGAAATAAAAATTAAATCACTCCCCAAAGAAAAAGAGGGGATTCTTTAGAGAAATATTTTAAAATATATTTTCTAAGTCATATGCAGAGATTGAAATTCCCAAAGAGGAAACCTGATCACTCAACTTTCTCTCATTCTTAACTTTCATTCACAAAGTTATATGAAAGTAGGTGGAACTGTGCAACTATAAGCCAGACTAATAATTATTGTAGTGTGCTTAATGACAAGTAAAGAGTACACTTGCTCTAAATCAGAGCTTCTAGCTTGAGAATAAAGAAATGATTTGAAGGCAAACATAATAACTCAGTGATTACAATAAGGGGAAAATACTATTGTCATGGAAACCATTGAAGGGAACCCAAAATGTCGTGTAAATGTCACCTCTTTCTTGTGTTGCTCATTTATTTGTTTGTCAAAAAGCTCTTTCATGTGTTCAATAATTTTAATTAAAAAAACCAAATGTTTATATGTTATGTGTCTAAAAATATTTTGTAACCAGTATTCTGTGAACAAAATAGTATGCAAAGTTGGCAGCAGAATGGCAACAAATCAAAAGTTCAGAAGTCCTCTTAATGGAAATTTTTTTCAGGCTGAGATTTCTTGACAAACGTATTCTGGCTTGCACTATGGAGAACAGTATGGAGGTTCCTTAAAAAACTAAAAATAGAACTACCATACAACCCAGCAATCCCACTACTGAGCATACACCCTGAGAAAACCATAATTCAAAGAGTCATGTACCACAATGTTCATTGCAGCACTGTTTACAATAGCCAGGACATGGAAGCAACCAAAGTGTCCATCAACAGATGAATGGATAAAGAAGATGTGGCACATATATACAATGGAATATTACTCAGCCATAAAAAGAAATGAAATTGAGTTATTTGTAGTGAGGTGGTTGGACCTAGAGTCTGTCATACAGAGTGAAGTAAGTCAGAAAGAGAAAAAAAAATATGCTAACACATATATATGGAATCTAAAAAAAAATGGTTCTGAAGAACCTAGGGGCAGGACAGAAATAAAGATGCAGACATGGAGAGTGAGCTTGAGGACATAGGTAGTGGAAAGGGTGGGCTGGGACGAGGTGAGAGAGTGGCATGGACAAATATACAGTACCAAATATAGAATGGATAGCTGGAGGGAAGCAGCTGCATAGCACAGGGAGATCAGCTTGGTGCTTTGTGACCATCTAGAGGGGTGGGATAAGGAGGGTGGGAGGGAGACGCAAGAAGGAGGGGATATGAGGATATGTGTATACTTATGGCTGATTCACTTTGTTATACAGCAGAAGCTAATGCACCATTGTAGAGCAATTACACTCCAATAAAGATTTTGGGGGAAAAAACATATTCTGGCTTGACAGTATGAGTGTATCGCCTATAGAAAGTGATAACGTTGCTGTGATTTGCATGTACCAATATTTCTTAATGTCATTTAATTTCATTTTAACATTTAATATCATTTGCTTCCTTTCTTCTGTTTCCAAATAAAACGATCAGGCCTAAAACACGGAAACTGAACTAGATATCTTCGGTTGCACAGTATGTTTATGCTCATTAGCAATTTAAATGAGCTTGACATTCATTCAATTGTCCCAACAACTTGGTGCTAGGTGCTGAAATAGCAATGGTCCTATACAAAATTCATTTCAATAAAGTAAGTTTAGATGGTGACACCCAGTAAATACTCAATAAATATTTTGAATCGAGTGAATCTGTTATTAAGACTTCCGCAATTAAAACAACTTTTCACAAATTTTAAATCTGCCCTTCTGGATCCATGGTTCTACCAATCTCTTTTTTCTTTTGTTCTACTTCTCTACTCAGATTTATAAAGAGACATATGAAAAACCAAAACAGCTTTCTTCTCTTTCTTTAAGAAGGCACCCATCAGATATGTCAAAAATTTTATTTGATTTATACATTATGCCAAAATAATACCAACAGCCTAGACTCAGAATTTCTTCCAAAACTTTAGTTGCACGTAACATCTCTTCCCATCTTAGAGAAGAAAGATCAATGTTTGTTGGTATTGATTTGCTTAACACTAAGACCTGAAAACCTAACATAATTGTAAAATAACCTCTCCATCATTTCAACAAAGTATAGACAAATAGCTCCAAAAACACATTTAGGAACTTTATAAAAGAAGCAAATACTTATAAAGAGTTTTTTTGGAACTATAATTTTGTTACTGTGGAAAAAAATAAACTTTTCAAGCACATGCTCTTTAAAATGATTACAGTTCCCACCTGCTGGGCTATCTGGTTGTAAAGCGTGAATGCTGGCTTACTTTACAATCAAACAAAAACATAACAACGAGGACAATGGATTATACGTCTAGGATTCCTCTGCCTTAAGGATTCAACTGTTTTTCAGTGGTTCACTCCATTAATCCTCACATCATTCATTCAAGTTCAGCAGGAAGTAAGAATATCATCCTTGTTCATAAACAGAGAAATTGATCTGCCAAAAGATTAAGTGATTTGCTCATAATCAGACAATGAGTCAGAAGTGGAGTGAGGCAAAGAAACCTGGTGTGACAGAAAAAACCATGGATGGGAAACAAAAAGGAAGGTAGAGGACCTGGTATGCTAGTCAACCCATTATACTCAATTGGTGTTCTAAATGCCATCCAAAGCACAGAAAGAGAAAAATGTAATAATTGATTGAGAAGCAGAGTAAGGAGCATGATCTCAAAATTATGAATTTTCAAAACTAAAGACAGCAATTTCTAACCAAGATACTTCAGACCCAGTAGGCCCGAAAATGCATGTTTCTAGGTGCTTTTTCTTGCATTCCCTACCTTACTTAATGGCTTCACTATTGCCCTAGTCACCTCAGGTAGACAACACATGACTCAAAGCACTTTGGAGTTAGAAAAAATAGCTTAAAATTACTTAGTCCAGTGTTTCTTTTTTAAAATAAGAATTTATTTTTAGAGCAGTTTTAGGTTCATAACAAAATTGTGGAGAAAGTGCAGAGACTTCCCATATACCCCCTTCCTCCAGACATACATACCCTCCCTCATTATCACCATTCCCCGCCAGAGTGGTACATTTGTCACTGTTGATGAATCTACATCGACACATCATAATCACCCAAATCCATCATTTACATTAAGGTTCACTGTTGGTGTTGTACATTCTATGGGTTTGGACAAATGTATAATGACATGTGTGCATCATTATATTATCATACAGATTATTTTCACTGCCCTAAAAATACTCTGTGCTCCACATATTCATCTCCCCCACCTGTACCCCCTGGCAACTACTGATCTTTTTACTGTCTCCATAATTTTGTCTTTTCCAGAACGTCATATAGTTAGAATCACACAGTATGCTGACTTTTCAAATTAGCTTCTTTGACTTAATAATATGCATTTAAACTTCCTTTATGTCTTTTCATGACTTGATATCTTGTTTCTTTCTAGGCTGAATGATATTCCATTGTCTAGATACACCACACTTTATCCATTCACCTAATGAAAGACATCTTGGTTGCTAATAAGTTTGGCAATTAGGAATAAAGCTACTGTAAACATCTGTGTGCAGGGTTTTGTGTGGACTTAAATTTTCAACTCCTTTGCATAAATACCAAGGAGTGTGATTGCTGGATCATATGTTAAGAGTATGTTTACTTTTATAAGAAACTGCCAAAGTGTCTTCCAAAATGGTTGTACCATTTTGCATTCCCACCAGCAATAAATGAGAGTTCCAGTTGCTCCACATCCTCACCACCATTTGGTGTTGTCAATGTTTTGGATTTTGGCCATTCTAATAGGTGTGTAGTAGTATCTCTTTGTTTAAATTTGCATTCCCCTGATGACATATATGGAGCATCTTTTCATATGCTTATTTGTCATCTGTATATTGTCTTTGGTGAGATGTCTGCTAAGGTCTTTGGCCCATTTTAAAATAGAGTTGTTTGCTTATTGTTGAGTTTTATTGAGTTCTTTGTATATTTTGGGTAAGAGTCTTTTGTCAGATGTGTGTTTTACAAATATTTTCTCTCAGTGTGTGGCCTGTCTCTTCATTTTCTTGGCATTGTCCTTTGCAGAGCAAAAGTTTTTAATTTTAATACAGCCTAGCTTAATTTTTTCATCGATCATGCATTTGGTGTGTATTTAAAAAGCTAACACCTCACCCAAGGTCATCTAGATTTTCTCCTATGTTGTCTTCTAGGAGTTTTATAATTTTGTGTTTTAAATTTAAGTTGATGATTCATTTTTAAGTTAATTTTTGTAAAGAGCATAGGTCTGTGCCTAGATTCAATTTTTTGCACGTGAATGTCCAGTTGTTCCAGCATCATTTGTTGAGAAAAGACTATCTGTGCTCTATTGTATGCCCTTGCTCCTCTGTCAGATATCAGTTGACTATGTTTATGTGGGTGTATTTAGGGAGTGCTCTATTCTGTTCCATAGTTCTATTTGTCTCTTCTTTCACCAATACCACACTATCTTGCTTGCTGTGCCTTTATAGTAAATTTTGAAGCTTAATAGTGTCAGTCTTTTAATTTTGTTCTCCTCTTTCACTATTGTGTTAGTTATTCTGGGTCTTTTGCCTCTCCATATAAATTTTAAAATCAGTTTGTCAATATCCACAAAATAACTTGCTGGGATTTTGATTGGGATTGCTTTGAATCTATAGATCAGGTTGGGAAGAACTTACATCTTGATGATATTGAGTCTTCTGATCTGTTAACATGGAATATCTCTCCATTTGTGTAGCTAATTTTTTAATTTTGCTCATCAGAATTTTACAGTTTTCCTCACATATATCTTGTACATATTTTGTTAGATATACACCTAAGTATTTCATTTTGTGGAGTGCTAATGTAAATGGTATTGTGATTTAGTTTGGTATTACTTAAAGTGTGTTTTGCAAAAAACTAAGTAAAATACTCCTAAAAAGGTGTTTCATGGTCAAATAAGTTTGTGAACACTACATTTTCAACTCTCTTTTTATAGGTTCATAGTACACATAAACAAAGTGTTTTGAAATGTTACCCTGTAAACAACTTTCATTTGTTAAGTCATTCTTTTCCAAACATATTTGGCTGTCAAACCATTATTGTACATGTGTATCACACATATATAACACTTGTGTATCATATTTGAGAGGGCATATCAAGTTTAACTCATTTATTTTACATTTTACAGAATTTAGAGGGGAGGAAATAATGTGTCCAAGGTCACATGGCTAATAGGAACAGAGTCAAGATGTGAAGTAAGGTCTCCAGAATCCTAGTACAGTGTTCTTTTCATTATATCATTCTGTCTCTGATGCTTTCCTCACTTTCAACATGAAATCTGGCATAATGTTTTATCTACTACATCATGAAAATATCTTCTGAAAAAATTCATTTTTTCCAAGCTAAATATTAATTAATTATCTCTGTAGTTCTCAAATGATAAATTATAGAATCACTAGAGGAACTTTTTTCAAAGTAAAGATTCCTGGGCTCCAGATGTATAAAATCAGAATCTCTATGGGTGGGAGCCAGGAATCTACATTGTTATACAAGGAATATTCATTAGTATTAAAGTGTGAGAACCTAGCTCTTTAGAACAGAATTTAGTGGGTCTAACATCTTCCTGGGGATATCTTTGAAAAAGTAGGTTTTGAGGACCTTGCTCTTAGGGATTCTAATTCTGTAGATCTGGGATAGAACCTGATATTTGGAATTTTAACAAGCATTTTCCCCCTTCCCCCAGGTAATTCTGATGTAGATGATCCTTGGATCACAGCTCTTCTTGCCTGGATTTTCACATTCTGCTCTCTCCATCCTTTTCTATATACCATTTGAAAATTATTTTTTATCAAATATGATATGGTTTCATATCCCTGCTCAAAAATCATTAGATGAATGATAAACTCTATCTCTCTGGTCTGATTCCAATCTCCCAAATAGAAATTGTATGAATAGAACTCTAATAAGTATTGCACTGTTTCTACACATAGCTTGCTTAATCATGCATCTATTTTTGCTTTCTAAGAGGTTACCAACTACTGTATGATTAGGTTCACTCTCTGCTGTTTGAAAGTCCCTTGACTATCATAACATTAGATCTTCTGATACTCCTCCTAATAATATGAATGATGTGCTTCTAAGGATATTTCTACAGGACCTTTCTCCAGTTCCCTAGAGTTCATGGACAATGAACACTGAAAGAACCTAACAACGACAAGCCTCCATCATGTTTTTTTAAATCTAGTGTGTGTGTGTAAGACTATCTTTCTCAGGAAAAGATTTCAGCGAAATTATGAGGTAACCAAGTTAATCTCTGCAGCATCAACCTTCACTTTCTGTACTTTCTTTTTTTGCTGCCACTCTCTTCTCCACAAGTACCACTTCCTCTCTCCTTTCAGTTGACACGATAAGCTCATTCATGAAAAAGTGTCACATCTCATAGGAGAATGTGCCTGGCACATATATGCTCATCACATGCATAAATAGAATCTGCAGACAGATAACTATGCTATGCCTACTGGAATTAGAATTTTAAACTTCAATGAGCGGCAATGTTTTGGTTTGGGTGGCCTTCTTGACACAATAAATTCATAGTAAGTGGGAAGACACCCTCTGCATTTATGTGTGATCCTTATTCCCAGATCCTCCTCTATCAAGCTGAGAAATATACAATTTCAAATGAGCCAATTTAGCTTTAATTTTAAAAAATTTAAATAGGACACAGTATTCTAAATCTTGAAGTTTGCTTTTACCAATATTAGGAGGAGAAAAATGCCAAAATATTTCTCTGTTTATTTTTGCTTATTTTTAAATTAATTTTTATTGGAGTATAGTTGTTTTACAGTGTTGTGTTAATTTCTACTGTACAGCAAAGTGAATCAGCTATATGTCTACACGCATCCCCTCTTTTTGGATTTCCTTCCCATTTAGGTCATCACAGAGCATTCAGTAGAGTTCCCTGAGCTATACAGTAGGTTCTTATTAGTTATGTATTTTATACATAGTATCAGTAGTGTATATATGTAAATCACAGTCTGCCAATTCACCCCAACCCCCCTTCCCCCCTTGGTGTCCATAGGTTTGTTCCGTATGTCTGTGTCTCTATTTCTGTTTTGCAAATAAGATCATCTATACCATTTTTCTAGATTCCACATATATGCATTAATATACAATACTTGTTTTTCTCTTTCTGAAAAAAGAAAAAACTTCACTCTGTATGACAGTCTCTAGGTCCATCCACGTCTCTACAAATGACCCAATTTCATTCCTTTTCATGTCTGACTAATATTCCATTGTATATATATACCACATATTCTTTATCCATTCCTCTATTGATGGAAATTTAGGTTGCTTCCATGTCCTGGCTAGTGTAAATAGTGCTACAATGAATATTGGGGTGCATGTGTCTTTTTGAATTATGGTTTTCTCAGGGTATATGGCCAGTAGTGGGATTGCTGGGTCATATGGTAGCTCTATTTTTAGTTTTTTAAGGAACCTCCATATTGTTTTCCATAGTGACTGTATCAATTTACATTCCCACCAACAGTGCAACAGGGTTCCCTTTTCTCCACACCTTCTCCAGCATTTATTGTTTATAGATTTTTTAATGATGGCCATTCTGACTGGTATGAAGTGATAGCTCACTGTAGTTTTGATTTACATTTCTCTAATAATTACTGATGTATATAGAAGTTTTGGCTTCATCCTTTGAAGTAATGAATTTTGAATCAGTTTTTCTTGATGTCACCAAGACCTTATTAATTGCAAGGCAATTTATCTCTCTTTACTAGAATATTCAGGGAAGATAGAATTGGATCAATTTCAATGATTTGTATGAAAGAAGAGGAGTTAGTAAACTAGATACAGCAAAATTGGGAAATTAATTTACCCAATTTTTTCACTGGGCCCTGGTTCTCTGTCTAGAAATAAGCCTTCAATATACTGATCAGAAATGAGTTATTCTCATAGACTATATACCACATATCAATTATATTTAAGCAAAAACTGTAAAACTCATTCACTACAGCAATCAGAGGTGAAAAGCAAATAAAAGGAATCCAAATCGGAAAAGAAGTAAAACTGTCTCTGTTTGCAGATGACATGATACTCTACATAGAGAATCCTAAAGATGTTACCAGAAAACAACTAGAGCTAATCAATGAATTAGGAAAAGTAGCAGGATACAAAATTAATGCACAGGAATCTCTTGCATTCCTATATGCTAATGATGTAAAATCTGAAAGAGAAATTGAGGAAACACTCCCATTTACCATTGCAACAAAAAGAATAAAATACCTAGGAATAGTCTTACCTAAGGAGAAAAAAGACCTGTATTCAGAAAACTATAAGACACTGATGAAAGAAATTAAAAATGATAAAAACAGATGGAGAGATATACCATGTTCTTGGATTGGAAGAATCAATATTGTGAAAATGACTCTAATACTCAAAGCAATCTACAGATTCAGTGCAATCCTATCAAACTATCAATGGCATTTTTCACAGAATTAGAACAAAAATTTTCACAATTTGTATGGAAACACAGAAGACCTCGAATAGCCAAAGCAATCTTGAGAAAGAAAAATGGAGCTGGAGGAATCAGGCTCCCTGACTTCAGACTATACTACAAAGCTACAGTCATAAAGACAGTGTGGAACTGGCACAAAAACAGAAATATAGATCAATGGAATAGGATAGAAAGCCCAGAGATAAACCCACACATATTTGGTCACCTTGTCTTTGCTGAAGGAGGCAAGAATATACAATGGAGAAAAGACAGCCTCTTCAATAAGTGGTGCTGGGAAAACTGGACAGCTATATGTAAAAGAATGAAATTAGACCACTCCCTAACACCATACACAAAAATAAACTCCAAATGGATTAAAGACCTAAATGTAAAGCCAGACACTGTGAAACTCTTAGAGGAAAACATAGGCAGAACACTCTATGACATAAATCACAGCAAGATCCTTTTTGACCCACCTCCTAGAGAAATGGAAATAAAAACAAAAATAAACAAGTCGGACCTAAGGAAACTTAAAAGATTTACACAGGAAAGGAAACCATAAACAAGACGAAAAGACAACCCTCAGAATGGGAGAAAATATTTACAAATGAAGCAACTGACAAAGGATTATCTCCAAAATATACAAGCAGCTCATGCAGCTCAATATCAAAAAAACTAGAAACCCAATCCAAAAAGGGGCAGAAGACCTAAATAGACATTTCTCCAAAGAAGATATACAGATTGCCAACAAACACATGAAAGGATGCTCAACATCACTAATCATTAGAGAAATGCAAATCAAAACTACAATGAGGTATCACCTCACACTGTTCAGAATGGCCATCATCAAAAAATCTACAAAGTGCTGGAGAGGGTGTGGAGAAAATGGAACCCTCTTGCACTGTTGGTGGGAATGTTAATTGATACAGCCACTGTGGAGAACTGTATGGAGCTTCCTTATAAAATAGAAACTACCATATGACCCAGCAGTCCCACTACTGGACATATACCCTGAGAAAACCATAGATCAAAAGAGTCATGTATCACAGTTTTCATTGCAGCTCTATTTACAATAGCCAGGACATGGAAGCAACCTAAGTGTCCATCGACAGATGAATGGATAAAGAAGATGTGGCACATATATACAATGGAATATTAATCAGCCATAAAAAGAAATGAGATTGAGTTATTTGTAGTGAGGTGGATGGACCTAGAGTCTGTCATACAGTGTGAAGTAAGTCAGAAAGAGAAAAATAAATACTGTATGCTAACACATATATATGGAATCTAAAAAAAAGTTTCTGAAGAGCCTAGGAGGACAGGAGTAAAGATGCAGACATAGAGAATGGACTTGAGGACACGGGGTGGGGGAAGGGTAAGCTGGGATGAAGTTAGAGAGTGACATGGACTTATATATACTACCAAATATAAAATAAATAGCTAGTGGGAAGCAGCTGCATAGCACAGGAAGATCAGCTCGGTGCTTTGTGACTACCTAGAGGGGTGGTCTAGGGAGGTTGGGAGGGAGACACAACATAGAGGAGATATGGGGATATATGTATATGGATAGCTGATTCACTTTGCTATAAAGCAGAAACTAAAGCAGAAACTGACACACTGTTGTAAAACAATTATATTCCAATAAAGATGTTAATTAATTAATTAATTAAAAGTTTAAAAAAGAGTGTACAGGGAGCTAAAAGAAATGCCTGACTATTATTGATTATGAGTTATGAGTGAAAGATGAATGAAACAGTAGTTCATGTCTGGGAGTTAAATCCTATATCATGGGAGAGTGCTCTCATATCAATAAACTCACCCTTATCCAACATTATTTTTTGCCTTTCCTTGATCTTTTACCTTAATGATCCAGTATCATATATATTCTCACAGCTTCTCCTGGTACATGCTGGCTTGGTCCTTCAGCTCCTTTTAGATTGTAGTACCTTTCCTTCCTTAATAGGCACGTAACTTCCCTGGCCAATATTTTGTTAATTGACCCTAGGTTTTAGCTTAATGGCCAGGAGGGGAGATGGGAATAGATCCTGATACAGGTACAAATTGACTTTCAAGGCAGAGGCCTGTGCCTAGTCTTTAAACAAAGAGGAATGATAACCTCTAACATGAAGGAATGTCCCACTTCAGGGGAATCCAGGATTTCAAGGTTTTTGGTGGTTCAATACAAATGCCCCCATCCCCTCATATCAGGGTCCTATCCCTTCCTAACCAAGACCCTGACCTTGGGAAGCAGACATTCCAGGGACAAGCATTCCATGTTCTCAGGACCTCTGGCACTCTTGTAATTAACTCCTGGATATAATACACTGCTTTTTATGGCTTCTAACCTCAGGAGATAACATTCGGTTTACTACTCCCAAGGAGTCACTATGACTTTTCACACTTCACCTTCAATTGGTGATGAATTACCCGTAGTCTTTCCTTGTTTTTCTTCCATGTATCAACGGCACTCAGCAAAAACCATTTGACTACATTGTCCTTATTACTACTACTCTACTCAAACCTTTGAAAAACCTGAGGTATTGCACCTTCTATTCCCTCCTATCCATATCCCACCTTACTTTACCACCCGTTAAAGTTTTAATAATTACACATATGCCAGGGATTATCAGTGCTTCACTTACACCGAGTGGTGAGGACCCCAGAAGCTAGCTGGTCAGCATGATATCCAACCGTGAAATCCCATTTTGGATTCTACATCCTTTGACTATTTCTGGATCCACCCCTCTTTGATAGAGTTACCTAGGAAACAGAGCCTGAGGTGGAGATTTGCATTCCAGAAGCTTATTGGGGAGTGATCTTAGGATCAACACCTGTGGGAAGTGAAGATAGTAGAATCATACAGAGGAGGAGGTGATGTATGAGGCAGTTTCAGCCAAGCCTTTTGCTGATCCCACTGAGAAAGGTGGAACTGAGTAGAAAATAGGTATCTCTTAAAGGAAAAATTTTTTCCAGAGTCAATCATTTGGGGGAAGAAACAAATTTTCAGGTAGGAAAGTGAAATGTATAAGGTGAGTCTTAAGCAACAGCAATAGGAAAATATAGTTCTCTTAGGCACCGTCTTTTTCTCTTGATCTATACTTAAAGGAACTCCTACATAATTGAGGACTATTCCAGTTAACAGTGATTGCAATGGCCACATAAAAGCATTCTGGGAGCTTGGTCTCAGCTTACCCTTTGGGAGATGGGAAGCTGAGGATGGGTATCTTGGGTTTTAGAAACAAAAACTCTCTAGTTATAATTTGCTCTTCAAGCTTGTTTCCCTCCTACTGTCCCCAGGTGTTTATCTTGTATAAAAATAAAAGTCTGGATTTCAGCTGTGTAATAGAAAAGATGAATATTTTATTATCTATAATTTGTCCATGTAGATAGAAGGGGAAACAACCTCTCCCCCACTTACCATCACAACCTTGTGGCCTGCACGGTGATGGCAAGCTGGATTAGTAACACCTCCAAGGGGAAGATGAGTCTAGGGGAACAAAAGCTAGGTCGATAGGTCTACCCACATTTTCTATATGCAGACTCTCATTATCATCTTGGAGACCTAGATTTTATTTTATTACCGACATTGGCTGATTTCTCATCATCCTTGGCAGCTGAGGAATCTGTTTCTTATCACCACCACTGATAAAGGCATTGCTCTCTTGCACTTCGCCATCCTCAGCAGTCCTTGAGGGGATTTAAGGAGTTATATAATGAATACTAATCATAACGTTTTGCATTTATTCTTCTCCAAGTTCTTTCAGAATCTTAACAGAAAGTAGTGCAAATAGTACTGGAATATAAACCTGAAATATAGGCTGAGCTCTACCATTGCGTGAGTTTGGACAAGGATTAATAACAATGATCCTCCAAAATGTACAGATGCTTTAGATGATTTGTAAGGTCTCTTTCAGCAGTGACATCCTTTGATGTTCTTCATTAATTTGATAGCTTCTACAAACTAATAAAGTAAGTAAGGCAGGCATTTGACAGTTGAGGATACTGAGGCCTAGGTAGGCTAAGTGATTTCCCAAGGTTGCAAAACTAATTTGGAATGGGTTTGGAACTGGAAATCAGGTTCTTTCTGCTATTTAGGGTAGCAGAATATGGCAAAGATGATCTTGGCTAGTAGAGGGAATGAAGGGTATAAAACTTTGCTTGGGACCCAGGAGATTAAGCCTGCTCTAAAGGATCCTGCCACTCCTATGGGATAGTAGAAATTGATAAGAAAGATCTAGGCCATAGATCCCCAAATGCTTAAAGCCAGGGAAATTTTATATAAACAAACCAATAAATAAATGCATATGTGTGTATACTTCTGTGGCACTTAATGAAAAAAAAGCAACAAACATTTACTGTGTACCCCCACCTCTCATGTGATACACTCTGCAGAGTACACAAAAATATGATGAACATAGTCCTTGACCTCAAGAATCTTGAAAATTATTGAAAGTATATCAAAATTTATAGAGAAATCAAATGCACAAATATAAAAATCTGACAATAGAATGTGAACCAGATGCTTGGGAGATAAAAGTAGTATCCTACTCCAATCTCACACTCTATCTCAAGAGAGGAGTGCTATAATCCATATTGCTATCTTTCAGAGCAGTGTATGTTGATATACTCATCCTCATCCCTAACATCTCTCTCTCTGTCTCTCTCTCTCTTCCCCATTCTCCCACCCCAAAAACGGATTGAGACTTGAGTGTTCTATCCTTTAGCGATGAAATAAGTACAGCCTACTCTCAGGGGAGGAAAATAAATGTTCCCTTAGGACACAAAATAAGCTCTTCAGTTGTCATCTTGCAGGAGCTCATTATTATGACCTATAAGATTTGGAAGAGTTGTATGAGATTACAAGATCCTTGATGGCACTTCACAAAGTATGAAGTGTCATGCAAATGCAAGGGATTACAAAATAATAATTACTATTTTTTCAAACAAAGGTTTCTTGGTCTGAGTATAATATATCCTGCACAATGAATATGCCTGCACAAGGGCTTTCTCTGATTTCTGTCCCTGTAACAATTGCTCCCTATAATGAATGCGCTAGACCATATTGCTCACTGAAAGGAAACTGAGTTAAACTAAATCATTAACAATTCTTTTGTTATGTATTCAAGAAGCAATTACTTTTGAATTCTGTGAACCAGCCTCCTTTCCTATCCCTGACTTTCCAAAGAAGAAAACAAAATCTCACCCTAAGTAGCTAGATTCAAACCGCCAGTGCACAGTACCCAAAATCAAAGGGATCTCAAAACTTTAAATAACTGTATATAATGTATAAAATGAGGGTATTTTATAAGTATATATAATATACAGATTTTGTAAATTATATAGAATATAAATGTGTGTGTGATTTCACACCGTTCTTTAATGTCAACCTAGAAGTTCTCTCTTTAGGTCCTGCAAACCTTGATTTCTGACAAGACATTGGATCAGGTTCCGTGCATGTAGTAGGAGCTCAAAAACAATTTTCTGGATAAATGAAACAATATATGTTAATTAAGCATTCAGAAAAAGCTGAGCAAAGTCAACTGACTGAGTTGGTAAATTGGTTGCTATGGCAACCTCATTCCTCATTGGAAAGAAGTAATAAGGTCAAGAGTAGATTTTAACACAAACGGGTTGGGGAGAGGGGAGAGAAGCACCATGATCTTTTCCTCATTCATTTCCTGTTTTCAAAATGAATTAATAGATAGATAGAAAAGGCAGTTTGTGGTTTTCAAGAGAGTTCTCACCCAGGAGAGGGATCAGCTGTTTTAATAAAAAGCTGTTGTCTTGGCTGAGTTCTGCCATTAATAACCCTCAATAATCGCAGGTGGAAGGAGAATGTAGTAGTACTATAATGACGTTTAGTGCTGAGGTTGTGAGGGGATTGCTGAAGGCTCTGGACAGGCAATAGGGCACAAAGATTGTCATTGCCTAGAACCACTTTGGTGAGAAAAAGTTGTGTTATTTTTATTACTTTGTTTTGCTTTGTTTGTTTCTTGGTTGGAAAAAGAACATCCAAGTGTTAGTTTAATAATGATTGAAGAACAGTTGAGTTAATGACAGATTTTCAAATGGATACGAATTTGTGATGACTTATGCATGCTTTTTATTATTTCTGGTATTGCATATTATTGAGGCACATCAAGGCATAGCTAATTAACAGGCAGGTACATTTCGTGATGCTGTTTTCATAAAGAAGTAATACAGTAGAGTGGAAAGAGTACTTAGCTGAAAGTCAGAAGACCAGAATTATGGTTCCAACTTTGACACCGGTTGAATGGTCACACAAGTTCTTTGAACATCAAGTTCTGTAAATGTCACAGGAAAAAACTGAGACCAATATTAGCTGCTCTGCCTAACCTCACAACTGGTTATGGAATCAAATGACTTAACTTATGTGTATTAATTATGAAAATAGTGTATAAATGTAAGCAAGACCTGCTTCATAGGTATGCAATCTGCAGTTGAGCAAGGTCCCACACTTGGTTTAATGCTATGTTGTCACAGCCATTAAATTAAAAATTTTTGAACAAGGGGCCCTGAATTTTTATTTTGCACATGGCCCCACAAATTGTGTAGTCATACCTGAATGTAAGATATTATTAGACATACCCTTTTATAGAAGTAGCAATATTTGAGAACTGTGGTTATGAATCTAGGCAATTTATCCCTATTGTTTGTTGAATTTTAAACAGGACAGAATGGAAGGAATTAGTGAAGGAGACAGTATAGGCATTTTGGGGGGTAATTCACCTTTAAGTGATATCAAGAGAACATGTAGGTCAAGATTGAGATGAAGTTAAACAACAAGGTTGACTTTGATAATAATTAAGGTCTAAATGTGAGAAATAATTTCATATCTCAATCTGCATCCATTTTCCCCAACTACGTTTGATTTGTTTGGAGCATTTCAAAGGGTAGAGTTTGGTGTGTGTGTTTGGTGGGGGATGAGGGAGAGGGAGTTCCTTACATTGCTATTGCCAGTCAGAGCAGCATCAGGGAGCTAAGTGAGAATGACACAAACTTTAGTCTACCTGCTGTTTTAGTTGACCCTAATTCCATGGTAGTATCTTTTTTCACTCTAATAACGTACAGTGCGTGTCTCCTGAAACCCTATAAAGGCATTTATTCTGCCTGGTACTATCTAAGATAGCTAATGTCTATGAAGAGAAAAAGATTTAAAATGCATATATATTAGGGTCCAATATGTACCCTTATTGTATAACATTTTCATGTGGGAACTTAAGTAAAACTCAGTGCCTTCAATCCAACTGTTAAACTGTGAAAAGAAAGAAAGATTTTAGGTTTCTGCTGGAAAATATATGAATTGTAAAATTCACCTTCTTTTCTAATGTTTTGCAAATTTTCTTTCACTAAAAGACACTAATGGTTTTCTTGAACTAAGCAAACCTTACTTCAAATACATGATTTCAGTTACTGATAGAAGTGAAAACAAGACTGTAGTGGATTAGTTTATGTACGGCCTCTTCCTTTGACAATTATAAAGAAAACATGCATACTTAATTTAAAAGGTAGGATTTAATTAAATAGGGAAGACATTGTAAACCTATATGAAAAATAGAATTTCTGAAGTAAAATTCTGAGTAGAAATCACAATTAATACAAAAATCTTACCTGATTTCCTGGTGAAAAATGAACGGGTGCTGGGTGCTGCTTTGTGTATGTGTGTCTTCCCTGTTCCAACTCCCCATGAAAAATATTCTAGTTTATATTTCAGCTGATAAAAACCACCTCCTATGACCATCAGATATGTTAAATCAACCATCTGGAATTCTTTTACTGCATTGTAGCCTCACTCTAAATCATGGTGGAAAGAATGCACTTAGTATACATTTAGTTTTTATGGACTACATATATGGCAAAATAAGTCATAGATGAAAATAAATATAATCTAGAATGTCCACATAATATATGTAACTTACCCTCCATGCTTGAGACTATCTTTCTCTTGCCTGAGAAATGAGCAGTTGTAAATATGAATGGATTCACTTCACACACAACACAGTATACATGCTCCACACAAAATTAACTTCTCAAACAAAAAAAGTTGTGTCAAAAATTAAAAGTAAGCATGGAAGTAAGCGTGCCCAGTATGCATGCTAAGAGTAATCATTATTGACATTGACACTAATACTGTATCATATTTTTGAAAGTTGTTAGGAGAGTAGATCTTAAAAATTCTCATCATACACACACATATGCAAATTTGTAATTGTGGTGATGGATATTAACTAGACTTATTGTGGTGATCATTCTGCAATATATACAATATATACAAATATCAAATGATGTTATAAATATGAAACTAACATGTTATATGTCAATTATATCTCAATGAAAAACAAAAATAATATCATTCAGGGTAGGTTGAAATAAATTATGACAGTAGTCAGAGGAAGGAATACATGTTGGTCCTCGGTAGCCCCTACTTCTCTCTGAGGTCCTCTCTGCCTTTTGACATCTCTAGCCCTGGCTTTGGGAATCTCCCTATGGAAATACCCCATCTGGGGTTGACCACTCTAAGGGACAATCCAATTTTCATTTTGTTCTCTTTCTTACTTCTCATCATGTTTTGGATTTGGATGGGTTATCTAATACCTGCAGTAGAATCATGCTATTTTGGGAATCTCAGTAGAAAGCTAAATCAAATTTGCCCACTGGATGATTTTCTAGAATCATCAAGCTAACATGCTACTCCTCTGAAGATATCACATGGTCATTAAAATTTGAAACCATCCTTTCTTTCAAAGCAAAGCATTTCTTTCTTATCGGAGAACATTGTCTCCCTAGAGCTGGTTTATGTTTTAGCTCAGAAACAAGAAACTCAGTAACTGAATCTCCCCAAAATACTTGTTATACACCAGCATGTGAGGATTTCTTTCTGTTGTTTTCCTTTAGTTTCTGCCTAAACTCTATTCTGCTCAGTTTCTGAAACCTTAGCAAGATTATAGCCCAAAGGTGTTAGGAAAATTTTAAATTTTATAACAGCTGCTCAAGAGTTTAAAAAAGAAGTTGTAAAATTGGATCAGTAGTATTTCTGCTTTTCACTAATTACTTTGGAACAGTTACAATGGGTATTTATGACTACATCAAAGGTTCCTAAATTTTTCCATCTTAGATTTGTAGCATTCTAAAACTACGGAGAGAATTTTCTTTCTGAGATTCACTTTGTTTCTCAGTTACTAATCTTTCATGCCACGCGATCTCATTTTAGGGTCTGCCTTTCTACCAGACTGTGAGGCAAACAATGTATTTCTAATGTCCTCCCCAGGATCCAGTTCCACTGTGGCATCCTCCTTTGATCTGCCTCCTCCCCTCAGAAATTAACGCTCTAGTGTGAACTTTTGCTTTCCCCTTGTCTTACCAAAATGTGTACCTTCTGTTTAGCTTTAGAGCAGTGCTACTCAAAATATAGTCTGCAGACTGGTATTGGTCCATGACTGGACCAGGTAAGTACAGAAATTGAGAGTAAGCATTTAGAAAACTTTATAGCAATGTGTGGGGGGAGGCGAAACTGGTTCTTTATGACAAATAGCTTGAAAAATATTGTTTTAGAGGCCCACTCCAACAAACTGGATTTCCATAATAAGTACTGCAATCTACTGGGATGAATATGTTATTCCTTTGAGGCAGCTTATTCATTTCCAAATAGGAATGTTCTGGAGGCACAAAGGAATAGTTGTAAAAATAGGAGTGTTGTTCCTAAGATTGTAATTCACTCAGAATATGGTAGGTAGGGGAGACTTGACTTTCTAAAGTATAAGACAAAATATAGCATATCACCTGGGTAACTCAGTTGAGGAAGCTACTAGACTAAATGATATATTAGGAAGTTTTAGGTGCCCGTTTTTTTTCCTATTACAAACTTCATACTATATATAGAGAGAAACCACCTATGTAATATTTTTTTACAAAATTAAATTATACCTGTGTTTTTCCCAACTTATAACTTATGAGTCCAGTTTTATTCAGTGGTAAATGAGTGAAATATGCTTTCTTATCAGAACCAAGAGCTTATCTGACTGAAGTAAGTTGGTTCCCTGGAAAAGAAATACCATTTCAGGAGGAATTATATTTTATTTTCTTTACCTTAAGGTGGGATCAGGCCCACTGGTTTCTGAGGCAGTAATGAGAACAAATTGATCCTTAAGTAGATGTACCTCCTCTTTCTCAGTGAAATCACAGAAGGTGTATATCAAGTAATACTTCTTTCTAGTCCCACGAAGGAGCCAAGGACCTGAACGCATCTTACGCTACCTCCTTGGAGTGGCAGTAAATCCCTTGATTAAATTTGAACCTCATGCTGAGGTGAAATGAAGAAAATATGTGGCTAGAGCAGAAGTTTATTTAAATTAGTCACAGTTACTTAAATTTAGTGCTTGTTAAAACAGTAGCAAAGCGAATGAAACAATACCTTGTTACTCTTTTAACTTACATTCAAATGATTTTAATTTGGTTTGGGAAAGCAAAGTAAATATTTCTAGTGTTGTAATCTCCTAGAAGGTAGGGATAGGGTAATATTCTTTTTTTATACCATCCTCTTATGAATGTTTTGTGGGTTTTTTGTTTTGTTTCTCCATGCCTGACAAAAGTGAAGATTATACTAAAGATAAATGAAGGTTCCCAAGTGCTGACACTTTCAAGAAAAACGCACATTATCTTCCTACAAATCCAATTCAGCTGCTCTGTTTTGAAATTATTCCTAGAAATGCTCTCTTCATAAAGGAACGAAGTTACTACAGCAACAAAACTGTTTGGTGTGTTACGAACATTTGGGGGCTGTATTTCTGTGGGAATATTTCTAAATATGATAGTAGCAGCATGACAGTCAATTAGGTGATAAACCGTGCTTGAACTGAATTCAGAAAAAGAGAGAGAGATCATTTCTAAAAGTATTTGCCTAAACCACAAGCAGGGTCCTTTGCCCAAACTCAGAGTTTGAAGCCATTTTAGTACCCATTCTTATTCTGCTTTACAAATATAGAAGGCATTTAAAATCCTTGTAGTTGTCTCCAGGGCTTATATACCTTACCAATGGATCTTCTCAAGAACATTAAATAAAAATAAAATGCTCTTTCTAACATTTACATCTAAACTGGAGCAAAGGTCTGACGGTAAACACTATTTTTCCATTATTTTAGCTTAACGATTCAGTACTAACTTTTTAAACAATAAAATGAGGATTCTAAAGTCCCAAATTATGCGTCATTTTTACCCGAAATTCCCCCTTGAAAGAGGGAGGGACAGGATCTTCCAGGTGTGTAAAGTTTTAAGACTGCAGCAGCTTTTCAGGATTCATGCCTAGGGCTACCCAAGCCTTACAAAGCCTGCCAACTAGGCTTTCATTCAGTAATAAGGCCTTCTTTTCTGAACATTGTATTTAACCTCTGTTCTTCTTATTGCTTTGTTGGTTTAGATTCATTGCTCTGTCTTAATACCTTGTTTCTATCATCCCTAGCCCTCAGCTACTTGTTCAAATTTTCTTACATCACTTTCTTGTCTTCTGGCTTTTAGACATAATCTATGGCTGGACTATTTTTTTATTCTTCCCCTTTGCTCCTGTACTTTGTGTTGACATTTCTGGTGCTGACTCATAGGCCTTATCTCTTATTCATTGTTACCTATGACCTTGCAGTATATCTGAAGAATAGGGTATCTTGGTGCCATACTATTCTGCATCCTTCTGTAGCAAGGTGGAGGAAAGCCTGTTTTAATGGTTATCATTTTTAGTTGGCTTTCTGCTGCTTTGGATGGCTTTGGTTTGTGTCTGTTATATCTTAACATCCAATAAAATATTTTATAACATCAGCTTTAAAACTACAAGTTATTAGAGGACTTTCACAGATTTTACCATTTGTAGTACATAGAGCAATTTTTTTACTTAGCCTTTGTTACCTGTTTTTTGAAGAAATACATTTAGCTTTCCTTATTATGCATTTGTGAGGACAGACAGAAGATAAGTTGGGTAAAACTTAAACTATGTGCAATAAACTCAACTCCAAAGCCATTTTCATCCTGAAACCACACACCTCAGTTTGGGACTTGAACCCACTCTCTTTTAATTAAAACCATACACCTGGTCTCAGGAACTACTGAAGTTCAGGTTCTTTATGTCTCAGCACAGAAAGAATTCAGTGACAGACAAAGCGATAGGTAAGACGTGGATTTATTTAGAGAGATACACATTCCATAGACAGAATGCAGTCTGTCTCAAAAGGTGAGAACAGCCCCAGGGCATGGGGTCATCTCTCGGAAAGGAAAGTGAGAGTGGCCATGGGAGAAACACACTCCACAGACAAGAGTATAGGCCATCTCAGAAGGTGAGAGGTTCCAAAATATGGGGTGGTTAGTTTTTATGGGCTGGGTAATTTCATAGTCTGATGAGTGGGAGGATTATTCCAACTATTTTGTGGAAGGGGTGAAGATTTCCAGGAATTGGGCCACTGCCCACTTTTTGGAGTTTTATGGTGGGCCTTAGAACATGACATCAGTGGGTTTGTCATTTAACATATACTAATGTATTACAGTGAGCATATAATGAGGATCAATGTGTACTGGAAGTTGAATCTTCCACTATCTTGGACCTAGTTGGTTCTAGCCAATTTATGTCTACTCTCAAAGGTGTCATTCTTTTAAAGGTTGTGCCCTGCCCCCTTCCCTCCTATTTCAATTCTGATACCCTAGCTGGAAGAAACATTCACGGAATCTAGATTACTCATTGTCTATACAACTTAGCTTATGTGGTTTTGATTTTGCTATTATTTCTTTACATGGATGACTTTTCTTTCCGTACACCAACTAAGCTCCATATTATTTTGTATTTCTGACATTTAGCATACTGCTTTATGTATGATAGGTGCTCAGTTTATTGACTGATAATATGCAATGAACCATGGAAATAAAAGGAAAGTTTTGGTGTTTCCCTTTTGGAAGTTATTCTGAGGACCTCTAAGAAGATACATTTATCAAGGAAACACTCTAGAGAAGTTAATAAATCAATGTAAACCCTCTAGCTGGCTTTTCTTCTCTTAGAACTATAACATGAGGTGATTCAGCAAAGATTGAGTCATGATAAAAATACATTTTTCCAGATATAAAACCTTAAGCTTTCGGAATAGAATTTGACGACCTCATGATGTATTTATGCTAATTCATGTGCTTGCAGATTAGTTTACATGTTCAGTGCTCTTATACCTTAGCAGCCAGTATCTCCCTGATTTAATGAAAAATCATTGTGTATTTATGCTTTTATGTAATGTTTTTTCCTTTCCTGTCAACAGTTGTTATTGCAAAATGTACTTTGTTGGTTTAATGCAAGCACCATCTTCCACTTGCTTCTACTATGGACTAACTATTCAAGAGGATCCACTGGCTTATTGAAAACATGCTCATTGTACCTATTTTGTTTCTGCCTTATCTTTTTGTTTTATGGTTAACCAACAGAGATCTCATAGGTGTAACAGTCGTGCATTTGATATATAGTATATTCAAAAATTGCCATTTGAGGTACATTATGCCTTTTAATTGATACCTTAATTTTCTGTATATTATAATATAGTATAGTAAATATTCTTGATATATTTTGAATTTTGATGCCATTCTGAGGTCAAGTAAGCAGTTCCTAGAGACAAACAGCCTGTTTTAAGAAATTCACAAGAACCACTTGCACACATTGTGTGATTTGAGGAGCACTGACTACAGAACTCTTTATGAAAAATACTGAGAACAGATTTTGAAGCCGATAGACAAGAGTTTGCAACCTATTATTTGGATTTATTAGTTTTATGGTTTCAAGCAAGTCATCTTCTCTCTCTGAGCTTTAGTCTCTTTATCTCTGAAATGAAAGACAATAATATATTTCGTGCTTGTGAATTAACTGAGATAACAACAAATACTTGAAAGTCATTGGTTCCCTTTCTCCTTCCTACTGTCCTACCACAATATCTAAAATTCCCTGATTAGATATTCATCTTATTGTTGTGGTGACAATCTCTCTTAAAAGCACAGTATTCTTAGAAAGAACAACATATTAAACAAGTATGTTTTAACATTTAAGATATTATTTCATGGTCCCCCGAGGGAGTGGAACCAGACAGTTTTGATGGGAAAGAAATGGTTGGCAAGTTTGAGCACAGAAATTACTTCCAGAGGTAGACAGAACCAAGCAGGACACTGCAATTATGGGATATAGGCAATGTAGTCAGGGCAATGGATACCCAAAGATAGAGGAAGGAGGGCTCAGGAAAGAAGAATGAGCACACAAAAGATAAACTCAGTTGCTTCTAAATTTTGCTAAGGTTAGGCACAGGTAAAAGGCAATGCTCCCAACATGGAACAGGGTTCAAATCATTGATTTAGATTATTGAAATAATAATAATAAAACACATTAACTTTCAGGTAAATATCTAATCATTTTACACTTGTTAATTCATTTATTGCTCACAAATCTCTAAGAGATAGGATATGCTATCATCTTCATTTTACAGATTAGGAAACAAGGCACAGGGCAATTTGGTACTTGACTAAACACACAGCTAATGAGTGGAGATGCCAGGATTTATACCTAAGCACTCTGGTCCCAGAATCCATGTATTTAAACTTGGAATAAGTGTCAGCCTTGTTTTTAGACCCCAAACATGAATTAACATCTTTAATTCTATGTTCTTGAGGGAAAAATAATTCATGTTATTGGAAAGATAAACAGACTGGGAAGCAGGAGAACTGGGTTCTAGTGTGAGTTCTATTAGTTGTAGGAAACTTGGATAATTTTCTGCTCTCTGGATCTTATTTTCCCAGTCTGTCAACAGGTGGGTTTGAGCTAAATAATTTTGAGGTCATTTTCAATTCTGGTTCAATGAAACATCACAGGAATTAATTATTTTGAAGGTTATTCAGAATTTATTATGTATTTACACAGAAAATGCTTCACATGATTTGGATTAAAATTATTCTAATCCTCTTTAGCACCTATATGATTTCATGGGAGATATAAGTTTATTTGAGCTTTGGAATATATATTATAATAGGTACATGCTACTGATCTTGATTACCATAAAAACACATTGAATTTTCTTTCAGAATCCTCTTAACTTTTGAATCATTTTCTCACTTTTTCAGTGAGGAAAAGCATCGTGGTCTTATTTATATACTTATCTTTAAATGGTTCATTCACTAAGAGGAAATGTTGCCAACCATAATGGGTAGTGTAGAGCAAACCCCTCTCCACCCTACAAAGGAAACTAGGAATAGTTTGTCAAGCATTTAATTAAATATGTTTTGTGGGTTTTTTTCCTAGCAGAAGCTTAAGTTAAATGGCATTTTTAGCATCATAAATTTCATGAAGCAGCAGTAATTTCAGCTTCATTTCTATTGGAATTTTTTTTGTATGGTTGGACTGGAGAAAGCATGGCTATATTCTATTTAGATTGATGTAGGATTAGGTATATTTGATTGAACTGCTGAACTAATGCAGCAGCATTTTCATTTGACGCAGACATATAACTCTCTGTGTTTATCAGCTGCTGTACCCAGCTTTACCCTTCTGGTTTCAATATCAGTTTTCAAAATGTGACTGCAAAGTTTTCCCAAGTTCACCTTGTAGATTTTTAAGTAAAAGCAAAAGCACAAAAACTGGTGTCAATGTACATTGCTGAGAAGAAATCCAGACATGATTAATCTCTCTCTCAGCTGGGCCCCACAGCACTTTGTTTCTGTCTCTATTAAAGCATTCATTCATGTTGCTTTGCATGCAAGTCAGCTGTGTACATGTTTATCTTCTCTGTTAATGTAAATTCCTTAAAAATAGAAACTACATTCCTTAGTGAATATCATCATAATGCCTAGAGTAGCATGGAACGTAAAATAGGTGCCCGATACATGATTGCTGAATGAATTAATCTTGTCAAATTCAAGAAGCTGTTAGGGAAAGTCCTTCTTTTAACTTCATGTAATCCTGAACCAAAAACTTAGTTTCACAAGACATTAATTATCTGCCAAATTAAAGAGAGCTGTACATTCTGGGAGACTAATCTAACACCAAGCCCCACTGTATTTTTGGCAGAGTTTACCCTCTTGCTGTCATATAAGTGCTATTTGCTTTATGAAAATGTATGGCATGTAGGAAAAATGCTGACCTGATTGTCTAGAGCATAGTGACAACTGCTTAAGGTATACACTCCCTGTCCCCACTTATTCACATTATGAATGAGGAGAGCAATGGAAGCTTCTAATTTTAAGACGGCTAAACAAATCTGAGACTTCAGCAAATACCAAAATTGAGAGAAAAGGAAACTTTCCTCCCACTTTTTTATAAAGGTGCAGCATTTATAATTGCTAAAGAATCCATCATTCTATCTTGGAAGCCTAGGTGACAGTTGAAATAAGACTAAAGATGAGTTTGACTTACCCCAGAGCAATAAGAAAATCTGCTATAATTCTGTGCATAACAATCTATTTCATTACATGATACTATTTAGTGGCAGCATGATTGTGTATATGTGAGACTGTTTGTTATGGGTTGAATTATGGCCCTCCAAAAAAGATATGTTATAGTCCTCACCCACAATACCTCAGAATTTGACCTTACTTGGAGATAGGTTTTTACAGAGGTAAAATTGAGTTAAAATAAAGTCACCAGGGTTGGCCCTAATCCAGTTTGACTGGTATCCTTATAAAAATGGAAAATTTGACACAGAAGCAAACGTGTGTAGAGGGACAGCAATGTAAAGAAATAAGGGAGAAGATGGACACATACAAGCCAAGAAAGGAAGACTGAAACAGATCTTTCCTCATAGCTCTCTGAAGGAAGCAACCCTGGGGATACCTGGATTTCAAACTTCTAAACTTCAGAACTGTGAGACAATACATTTCTGTTGTTTAAGTGACTAAGTCAGTGGTACTCTTTCAAAATCTAAAAATAGAACTACCATACGACCCAGCAATCCCACTACTGGGCATATACCCTGAGAAAACCATAATTCAAAAAGAGTCATGTACCAAAATGTTCATTGCAGCTCTATTTTCAATAGCCAGGACATGGAAGCAACCTAGTATATGGTTATATAACAGAAATTTATAATGCTGGAATTCGAAGAGACCTTAAGAAATCATTGATTCTGCTTCCTTCTTCGCACCCTGCTTAACATCTAAGACATTCACATCAAAATGTTCTCCTTTGCTTAGGAATGTGAGTGATGTGTATAGTCTCGAGTGAATTGTACAGTGTTATTTCCCATGTCAAGAAGTTTTTTTGTTGTTTTTTTAAGATTTAACATAAATAATTGGGTTTTTCTAGCTTTGTTGAGGTATAATCAACAAAGAAAAATTTAAAGTATACAATGTGATGATTTGATATTCATTGTGAAATGATTACCTCAGTTAAGCTAACACATCCATTACTTCACAGTTACCTTTGTGTGTGTGTGTGTGTGTGTGTGTGTGTGTGTGTGTGTGTGGTAAGAACACTGAAGATCTACTCTCTTAGCAAATTTCAGCTATGTGATATAGTATTATTAACTATAGTCACCATGCTGTATGTTAGAACTCTAGAAGGTATTTATCTTATAACTGAAAATTTGTACTGTTTGACAAACATCTTAGCTCATCCACCTCCAGCCTCTGACAACCACCGTTCTATTCTCTGCTTCTATGAGTTCAACATCTTTAGATTTAACATGTGAGTGAGATCATACATTATTTGTCTTTCTCCACCTGACTTTTTTTTTCACTTAGCATATCCTTCAGGTCCATCTATGTTGTCAGAATGTCAGGATTTCCTTCTTTTTTATGGCTGAATAATATTCTGGTGTGTGTGTGTGTGTGTGTGCATGTGTATTATCCATTTTCTTCATCCATTCTTCTGTTGATGGACACTTAGTTTGTTTCCATGTCTTGGCTATTGTGAATAATGCTGCAATGAACATGAGGTGCATATATCTCTTTTAAATAATGATTTCATTTCCTTAAGATATACACCCAGTCATGGAATTGCTGGATCATATGGTAGTTCTATTTTTAATTTGTTGAAGAACCTCTATGCTGCTTTCCATAGTGGCTTAACCAATTTACATACCCACCAACAGTGTAGAAAAGTTCTCTTTTCTCCACATCCTTGCCAACACTTTTTATCTCTTATCTTCTGATGATAGCCATTCTAACAAGTATGAAGTGATATCTCCTTGTGGTTTTGATTTGAATTTCCCTGATGATTCATGATGTTGAGCCCCTTTTCATGTATCTGTATGCCATTTGTTTGTATTCTTTTGAGAAATGTCTATTCATGCCCTGTGCCCATTTTTTAACCAGGTCATTTGTTTTATTGCTATTGAGTGTAAGAGATCCTTAAATATTTTGGATTTTGATTCCTTATCAGATAGATGGTTGGCAAATATTTTCTCCCATTCTGTATGTCATATGTTCACTCTGTTGATTGTTTCCTTTACTATGCAGAAGAATTTTAGTTTCATATAATCTCACTTATCTATTTTTTGCTATTGTTACCTGTGCTTTTGGTATCATACCCCAAAAAACCATTGCTGAAAGCAGTGTCAAAAAGCATTTCCCTATGTTTTTTTCCAGGGTTTTACAGTTTCAGGTTTTACATTTATTTGTCTTCCATCAGTTTTAAGTTAATTTTTGTATATGCTGTGAGGTAAGGGTCCAATTTCATTCTTTTACACATCTATATCCAGTTTTCCCAACATCATTTATTGAAGAGCCTATCATTTTCCCATTGTGTGTTCTCAGCACACTTGTCAAATATTGGTTGTCTGTATGTGTGGGGGGTTATTTCTGGGCTCTCTATTCTTTTCCATTGGTCTATGTGTGTCTCTGGTTTTGTTATGTTTTGTTTTAATTTTGCAGAAACTCACTGTCAACAGTTTTCCAAAGGGTGGGGTCTTGTTGTTATTGTTGTCTTAGTTTGTTGTTGTTTTAAATTGCCAAGGTACCTTATTGCTAAGATGCTGGAGCTGAGAATGTTTGGCAGTAAACTTGGTATAATCACATTATTCCTCCTGAAGATTTTTGTCCAGAGGAATAAAAACAGAGTAAACAAACCTTAATATATTAATATCTCCGTTTATTTTCATATAAAGCATGTCTATCAGCCAGCTGTTTTTAGCATAAGCTATCTCACCTCTGTATTTTAAGTCAAATAAATACTGAAGTTAAATTTGGGAAGGTTCCAAATGAAGATTTTCATTTTGTCTTCAATTCTTGTTATAAATAGTTTGGGGAACTATATTTGATACATATTCCAGTTATAGACATTGCTTTGGCAACATATTTTACCATGACCTTTTTTCTCTTTCCAAACTGTACCTTCCATAGCTATATACATTATGCTCTGACCATTAACCCAGTTTATTCTCAGCTTAATTTTCTGTTTATAACTTATTTTAAAGCTTTGTGGTAAAAAGAAGTCCATTTGAAATAGTTTGAGAAAATAAGCAAACTTGTTACTAAAGGGAAACAATAAAAATATTTAATTAGTAAAACAGTATATTTTGGCATAAATTATGTAGCCTTGAGGAAGTTATGGGAAGGCAGTGATGGAGCTAGGGGCACTGATGTGGCTGAAGGGGTGAGTCATTTCAAAATACAGTGCCAGAGGAAGGTGGTGAGCTCCAGTACCATCCTGGCTGGTCTCGCCATGCAAGTGTTTCAATATGGTTAATAGAGTGAAGCAGCATGAGTTTTCAGCCCAGTGTTCCTCAACCCTTGGCTGCACATGAATATCATCTGCGGAGTTTTGAAAGATGATACTAAACCCCATATCCAGAGATTTTCATTCAGTTGGTCTGGGGTGAAGTTAGACCCCACCTCACCATGGAGATTCTTATGTACAGCCAGGATTGAAAGCCACTGGTTTTACTAGATGTTGTGATAAAGCAAGAATATTAAACATGCTAAGTGGTGTGCATGAAGGAGGACTTGAGCTCACTGCTTGGATTAGAGTTAAGGATGCTAGGGTGAACAGTAAAGCTTTGGTTTTAGTGAAACAATCAAGAAACCAAGTCATCAACTGCTTAAACCAATGGGTAAATAAAATAAGAGGTGAGATAAATGGCCCAACTGATGATAAGCAACTGGTTATGCACTAGGCAGCTACCAAGCTCAGGGAAGCAAAAGTCACTGAGCAAGTGAGGAGGCTTCTGGTCATATTAAGCTACCATCAGAGTGCTTATTAAACTTCGACAGAGAGTGAGAACTGTAATCCCCTGAAAGAGATTTTGAACTTCTTCCATTGTTATTGTCCTATCAAGATAAAATAGTGATTATATGATGAATTAGTAAAGACAAAAGCTGGACTCTGTGTGTATGTGTGGACGGGGGTGGTAGAGAGAGAAGAAGGAATGGAAGGGGGTTGGAGAATGTGTGAAAACATCACGATGTTGGGTTCCTCAGAATGGAACTTAGTTTTTATTTCATAATACAAACTCTTGGAAAGAAGAGAACAGAGACGAAGATAATCTGTCTTCAGTACTTAATTATTTGGAAAAATCTCTTTCATTGGGTCAATAAATAAGACTACTATGCCCCAGGTATTGTGCTACCCACTGGAGAAAGAGCAAACTATAAACAGACCCTACCCTCATAAAACTTATATTCTATTAACATACATTACTAAAAAGTTTTAAAATCATTACATTTAAGCACATAGAGAATCAGCTGCTGAACATATGGGATAGGTAGGCAGGAACTGATATATAACTGCTGATCAAGTTACATCCTTCTCTTAGTTGAATCCTTTAGCTAGAGTTGGGACTGTTTCACACTTCATGATTTGGTAAATTGCAGCCATACTCATTTGCCCAATCATACTCATTCACTCCAACCTTCTTAGCACACATACCTTTATTTTCTAGAATGAATAATGTTAATCTTAATCTGGTTTTGTGTAGGCATTTTCCCACTTTGATTATTTTAGGGTTTTTACTGAATTTAGCTATTAACTTACAGTAATAAATGAATTTTAATCACGGTATTTCTTTCTTTCCACACTGCTTCATACCAGAACATTGGCCTCAACATCAGACCAACATAGCAGATAGCAAAAATAATGTTACATAGACAAAGTCATGTCTCTCTCTGCTTTAAACTAGAGTCTTGGAAGCCAAATTGGAAATACTTGAGTAGCTTCAGGGTATAAGTTTGGAAAATGATTCATTCAAAATTGACTTTATTGAAGTAATGCAAGCCTACCCTTAGAAATATTTGTAAACATACTTAGTATATCAAAATAAAAGCTGCTGCCATTTCCATTAGGACAAATTTGTTACCCAGAAGAAAAGGATTGCTCTCAGAGTATTAGAAAATGGCACCACTAATTATTACCAAGTTTATTCTAGACACTTCATATTTGCTATCATATAGTATCAAATTTATGTTGCTGATGAAGTACAAAAATGCTAAATATTGTTTATTGGTTAATGGTGGTTTCCCAAAAGGACGTCTAAGTTAAATTACTAATAGCTCTAATCTAGATTTCTGAACAAACTGACTATTAAGGGTAATTATCTTTAGGAATAACTAAATAAATATCTTTTTAGATGTTCATATTATCATATAAATTTTCTCTTTAAATCAAAACTCTAAAATCCATAATCATCAACAAATCTCAAAATAACTCAATTAATGTTTAGAAAATTATGGTAGCTAAATGTGTATTTGCTGTTACTTATAAATATATATTTATATATATAAATATATATAAATATATATTTTTATATATATATAATGTTTAAAAAACATTCCACAAATAATGTTTAAGTATTTCCAATGGAAATATTTCTTTATAAGGCAACATCTGTGAGTCATATACCCAGTTAGCTTCCAGATTGGTAATAGTAATATTTTCACTTCTAAACCAATCTCAATTTATTTTACATCTGTGTCTCCAAAGTACCACAGAGTCAACAGTTGCCGAGATCTTCATGCACTGTAGTAAACAATCATTCTAACAGTATTAGATAAAACTATAAACCATGAATTAGATTAGTTTCTTGGAGATATAGAGATTGTAAATAATACTGGCTTTGTATACCAGACAATAAATTATTATACTATACCTTGTTATACTGTATTAAGTGTTAGTGATAGAGAAACATGTTTTATAAGTAACCAATTAATAATTGATCAATTAAATATTTTAACTGAGAACAGCCTTGTCTCTTCTGACACTGAAAAGTATCAGAAAATACGTTCAAATAAGTGAGCATAACAGTTTGACAGAAGATACAGAATCCATGCCATGTGCAAAACTAACTGCAAAACCTCAGACAAATCACTGCATTCTTCCTGCATTAATCTCTTCATCATGCATTGATTACAAATTGACTGTGCCAGGAACTATGCTAGTTTCTGGGAATATAAAGATGAGTAAGACTGATACCCTTACCTTGAGGGGTTCACTGTCAGGTGGGGAAAGCAGATCAGTTTAATAATATTTACAATATAGGTAACACTCAGTATTTGAAAACCCACCATCTAAATATTTGCCAAAAACTGTTTACCAAACCATTTACCAAAAGCTGTTTACTCAAAATTTACTATCTAAATTGTAAACTTACTATAATGACCTCAAGGTACTCCAACAAAAATGATTACCTTGCCCAGGAGTTCTGTCCAGAGGATATAGAATATACTACAACATTATTTAACCATTCTGATATTATTGTATCCTGTGTTTTACATGTTTGAGTCTGCTGTGCATTACTATTGTCATTTTCCCCACTTGTTCTTAGAGGGCTTAACCCTTGTCATTTCAGGTGTTTTCTTGTCCATTTTTCCTAGTACCTGTTGTTTGCAGTATAGAAGGAAATATGATTAGTGTTGAATACTGCTCAATATCATGGGATATTGCCTAAAGCAGGTCCACTAATGAGTTCATCCAGTATTAACTGATTATGTATTTGGTACTTTAACTGTTATGTGTTACGTAGAAATCCTCGGGGGATGGTAATTTAGGCATTTTAAAATGTTTTGGTGATACTTGGCAAAACTAGAATTTTGGAGAAGAGCTGAGAATGCATTACTAGCTTTCCTATCTACAGTAAGGAAATATAGACTATTTCTGACACCACCTCCTCCCACAACAATAATGGTCACAAACCATTTTGGAGATGATGGATATGTTTATGGCATTATTGTGGTGATGATTTCAAGGGTGTGAACTTATCTCCAAACTCATTACGTTATATATGTTAAATACATAAACTTTGTACATGTCAATCATATCTCAATAAAGTGTTCTCTTTTTAAATAATGGCCTCCTGGACTTGGGTGGCTATTTCCTTTCCCATGTTAGGGAAGTTTTCCTATGTTAGGAAAATAATCTCTTCCAATGTTTTCTCAGACCCTTTCTCTTTCTCTTGTTCTTCTGGGGCCCCTATAATTCAAATGTTGGTGCATTTTACGTTGTCCCAGAGGTCTCTGAGCTTGTCCTCATTTCTTTTCATTCTTTTTTCTTTATTCTGCCCCTCGGCAGTTATTTCCACTATTCTATCTTCCAGCTCCCTTATTCATTCTTCTCAGTTATTCTTCTATTGATTCCTTCTAGTGTATTTTTTCATTTCAGTTATTGTTGTTCATCACTGTTTGTTTGTTCTTTAGTTCTTCTAGGTCCTTGTTAAACATTTCTTGTATTTTCTCGATCCATGCCTCCATTCTATTTCTGAGATTTGGGATCTTCTTTACTATCATTACCCTGAATTCTTTTTCTGGTAAGTTATGTATTTCCTCTTCATTTATTTGGTCTTACAGACTTTTACCTTACTCATTTGTCTGTAACTTATTTTTTTGTCAGCTCATTATTTTTTTTTTTGATGGGTAGGGCTATGTTCCTGTTTTGCTAGTTGTTTGGCCTGAGGTGTCCAGCACTGGAGTTTGCCAGCAGTTGGGTGGAGCCAGGTCTTGGTGCCAAGATGAGGACCTCTGGGAAACCTCACACTGATTAATATTCCCTGGGGCCTGAAGTTTTCCATTAGTCCAGTGGCTTGGACTTGGTGCTCCAACCACAGGAGCTCACTCCCAACCCCTGGTCTGTGAACTAAGACCCTGAAAGCTGTGCAGCATGGCAAAAAACAAACAAACAAAAAACAGAAAAGAACAGAACAATAACAAAGAATAAAAAATAAAATTAGAAAAATAAAAAATATATTAGAAAAAGATAACAATAAAAATAAAACAAAACAGAACCACAGCAAAAAGATAAAATAAATAATAAAATAAAGAAAAAGAATAATAATAAAAAAGAATAAAAATAAAAGATAAAACATTTTTTTAAAGATTTTAAATAAATTTTAAAAATTTAAATTCCCTGGTGCCTCCTCTATTGGTGTCCTTGCCCTCACAGTGAGCCACAGCCTACCCCTGCCTCCCCAGTAGGCCTCCAAGACCTCTAGGTAGGTCTCTGAACCTGCTGCATCAGCCCCACCTTTGCATGTTTTCCTCTCACTAGCATCTGTTCCTGAAGCTGGCCCAGAGCACACGTGCCCACACAGGCCAGCTGGGGCACAGGCCTCCACAGGCATGCCCTCAGGGACTGATACAGCCAGAAGAGGCCTTGAAGGGGGACAGTGCTTATCCTGCCTGGACCTGCACAGCCAGAGGAGGCCTTGTCAGGGGCAGCCCTTGGGCTGCCAGGACCCTTGTGGTCAGAGGAGGCTTTGCTGGAGGCAGGGCTCAAAGCCAAGACCTGTGCAGCCAGAGGGGGATCTGGGGGTTGGGGATTCAGGCCCAGGATCCCAGCAGGCTTGCCAGGGGCCCGAGCAGCCAGGGGAGACGTTGGCCACCTTCCCCTCTGATCCCTCGATCCCCTGAAGGTCCCTCTCTGTTCCCACTGATCCCCTTACTGTGAGTGGGTCCCTCTGAGCATGGAAACCTCTCCCCTCCCCCAGCCCCACCTCAGGGGTGCCAGTCCTATCCCACCTCCACTTTTCTCCCCCACTGCTTCCCTCCCATGTCCTACCTGGTCATGCAGGGATTCCTCCCGTCCCCTTGAAAATGAGTGGAAGACCCAAATAGACATTTCCCCAAAGAAGACATACAGCTGGCCAAGAGGCATATGCAAAGATGCTCAACATCACTAATTATTAGAGAAATGCAGATCAAAACTACAATGGGGTATCACCTCATGCTGGTCAGAATGGCCCTCATCAAAAAAATCTATAAACAGTGCTTCCATGGTGGTGCAGTGGTTGAGAGTCCACCTGCCAATGCAGGGGACATGGGTTCATTCCCCGGTCCGGGAAGATCCCACATGCTGAGGAGCAGCTGGACCCGTGAGCCATGGCCGCTAAGCCTGCATGTCCGGAGCCTGTGCTCTGCAACAGGAGAGGCCACAGCAGTGAGAGGCCTGCGTACTGAAAAAAAAAAAAAAAATCTATAAACAATAAATGCTGGAGAGGGTGTGGAGAAAAGGGAACCCTCTTGCACTTTTGGTAGGAATGTAAATTGATACAGCCATTATGGAGAACAGTATGGAGGTTCCTTACAAAACTAAAAATAGAATTACCATATGATCCAGCAATCCTACTACTGAGCATATACCCAGAGAAAAGAATAATTCAAAAAGACACATGCACCCCAATGTTCATTTCAGCACTATTTACAATAGCCAGGACATGGAAGCAACCTAAATTTCTATCGACAGATGAATGGATAAAGGTGTGGTACTTATATACAATGGAATATTATTCAGTCATAAAAAGGAATGAAATTGGGTCATTTGTAGAGATGTGGATGGACCTAGAGTCTGTCATACAGAGTGAAGTAAGTCAGAAAGAGAAAAACAAATACCATATATTAACACATGTATGTGGAATCTAGAAAAATGGTACAGATGAATATATTTGCAGGGCAGGAATAGAGACACAGATGTAGAGAATGGACATGTGGACACCGTGGGAGGGGGGAGTGGGATGAATTGGGAGACTGGGGTTGACACATATACACTCCCACGTGTAAAATAGATAGCTAGTGGGAACTTGCTATATACCACAGGGAGCTCAGCTTGGTGCTCTGTGGTGACCTAGATGGGTGGGATGGCAGGGAGGAGGAGAGAGGTCCAAGAGGGAGGGGATATATGTATACATATAGATGATTCACTTCTTTGTACAGCAGAAACTATCACAACACTGTAAAGCAACTATACCCCAATTAAAAATAATAAACAATTTTTTTAGAAGCCACTTTTTAAAATAAGCCCCAAATCAAGGTAAAAAGGAAAACATAAATGATAAATTATTTACAAAATGATAAAAATAGGGATACTTTATATCAATCTGTGGCATATATATTCTGTTGAAATCAGAGAAAAGTATTTTCTTACCCCTTTAATTATTTAAAACAAAGATTGAGCACTATGAACAAAGTATTGAACTTCGGACACAGGGCGGGGGAAGGGTAAGCTGGGACGAAGTGAAAGAGTGGCATGGACTTATATACACTACCAAATGGAAAATAGATGGCTAGTGGGAAGCAGCCGCATAGCACAGGGAGATCAGCTCAGTGCTTTGTGACCACCTAGAGGGGTGGGCTAGGGAGGATGGGAGGGAGACGCAAGAGGGAGGGGATATGGGGATACATGTATACATATAGCTGATTCACTTTGACTTACAGCAGAAACTAACACACCATTGTAAAGCAATTATACTCCAATAAAGATGTTTTAAAAAACTAGTTAAAGAATAAAATGAACTAAAAGAAATTAAGAGGAAGATAAAATCTGAAATCAAGTATACAATAATATTAAATAGTGAAAAACAACCATATAAGTAAATAATGCCAAAGTTATGCTTATATGAAGAGTGAATATGATGACATAAGGAAATATTCATTTAGTAAAACTATGGTTCCCAGTTCAGTGTAACCAAAATTTATAATGGATAGAATGGTTTCAAGCCATGACATTTATAAATTCTTTATTTCAGAGTACATGTACTATTTCACTTAGAACATACTTTTTTTTTTTCATTCCTGTCATCAGTCAATCTGATATCCCAACCCCAGGTGGCCATGTTCCTCTTTAGTGTGAAAGTAGAACACAATTTTCATTTCAGAAACAAAACTCCAGTTTCCAGCACAGAGGCACACCATTGCAAATAGACAGCAGCCCTCATATCACCTCAACAGCTTGTTTCATGGAATAAGTTTGTTTTAGCTGCTTTTAAACTAAGACATACCGTATCCTTTCTTCTCACCTCTACTAAGAAAAAGAATAGATGAAATGAATAAGGTGAAACCTCCAAAACCTTTTCAAAAGCCATGTCACTGAGAAAATATTAGAAAAAGAGACTATATAAAATTAGTACTTTTTGTTTGTCTGTTTGTTTGTTTGTTTTTGCGGTATGCGGGCCTCTCACTGTTGTGGCCTCTCCCGTTGCGGAGCACAGGCTCCGGACGCGCAGGCTCAGCGGCCATGGTTCACGGGCCCAGCCGCTCCGCGGCATGTGGGATCTTCCCGGACCGGGGCACGAACCCGTGTCCCCTGCATCAGCAGGCGTACTCTCAACCACTGCGCCACCAGGGAAGCCCAAAATTAGTACTTTTAAAAATGTCTCATTTGGGCCTTATGTTTTCTCCCTTTAATGAGGAATATGAGATAGGATTCTCACGCAGTATACAATTGGGTACAATACACAGACAATTTATTTGGTTCTCAATGAATATTTATTCTTTAGTTTCAACTGAAGGGTCAACAAATGAGGTATGCCTCTTTGTAATCTTAAAACAGGATTTTTCCAGAACTTCATATTCACTGCTAGTTGTTGATTCAATCCTAATCGGTGATTATTTCACATGTTGATCTCTCTATTTGAATCTCTAACACCTCCTCCATCATCTTCAGATCTTCTTATTAAGCCACCAGAAGAGAACCTTCATATGCTCCTTCTGTCACATCCACATATCTGCTTGCATTTGTGCTTATATACAATACTCCATTTTCCCTTCTTTTAGCATAGATCAACTGTAAGTGCTTCTAGATAAGCTCAACTCCTCCATTGGCACACTAAATCTCATTCCCTCTTCCCTGTTTAGAGACATGATTCCAACACTTCTCACCTTCACCATCAATGTTTCCTTCTCTAATGGGTTACCCTCATCAGCATACAAGGATTCTATATAATCATTATATAGTTGGCTACACATTGAGTGTATAACTTGTGTCCAGTCCAGTGATAGAAGCTGTGAGAATATCTTTACCCAAGTAAAGGATGTATCTCTTCCCTTGGAAGATCTTATATACTGCTTGACAAATTATTACTGAACCTCCTTTATTTTTTTGTAGAGTGCTCTCCACTTTCTAGTGGAGAAAGGACAGGTAGTATCACCATCCTCATAATCATCTTTTCTTCCTCTTTTATCATCATCATAGAAGCAGCTAACATTAAGTGGACATTTATTACATGCTAAGTGCTATATGTACCACATACATTACCTCATTTAATCCTAAAAAACCTCCACATGTAGTAGGTATTATTAGGAATTGAGGTTCATAGAAGTTATGTGATTCACCTAAAACAGCAGAGTCAAAATTTGAATTCAGGTCGATCTGACTCCAAAACCTTCTTTATTATTCACTTTGTTCAAAGGAAAAAACTGAGACTCAGAGTTTAAGTAACTTGATCATGACTACTAAGCTTTCAACTCTTATCACAGCTAGTATAAAATGATGATCAGAGTGTCATAGAGAGACTAGTGTGGATAAAGAATCAGTGAAGGAATCAAATGGTAATGGTAAAGCCAGGTTCTCATCCTTGTAAGGATTGTGCTTCATTCTTTCTTTTTTTTTCTGAAGGTTGAAAAAGGGCATTTGATTTATTTTTTATTTTTTTAAAAAAATTTTAACATCTTTATTGGAGTATAATTGCTTTACAATGGTGTGTTAGTTTCTGCTCTACAACAAAGTGAATCAGTTATACATATACATATGTTCCCATATCTCTTCCCTCTTGTGTCTCCCTCCCTCCCACCCTCCCCATCCCACCCCTCTAGGTGGTCACAAACCACCGAGCTGATCTCCCTGTGCTATGCAGCTGATTCCCACTAGCTATCTATTTTATATTTGGTAGTGTATATATGTCCATGCCACTCTCTCACTTTGTCACAGCTTACCCTTCCCCCGCCCCATATCCTCAAAAGTAATAGGACAGAATAAGGTAAAACTTACTAGGTGAAGTTTTGTCTGTAGGTACACATTATTCATCGATAAATGCTTGCTACCACTTTGAGAAATTGGCATCGAACTTCAGTCATTTAAATAAAATTAATGCTTTTTTTTAAGTGACAGTTTGACCTTTGGAAATGTCAGGCATTATTGTAGGTTGAAAAGAAAATCCCAGTTGCTACCTAGAGAAAGGCAGGTAGATTGTTGGTTGTTTCACACTTGCTCAAACATCATGGGTCTCCTAAGGCATGTCCAATGAATTTGTCCAGGCAATTGAGCTATGAAGTCCATATCTTAATGGAATCCATTATTGGAACGTTTAAATTCTTTAGAGAAGTATGCTGCCTTTTAACAATAGGCTCTACTTTCTTGTTGAAATTGCTAATAAATCTGAGATAAGTAATGTAATAGATCTTTTCTATATCTTTAAGTTCCTTCCAACCCTGACTCCATTTTGCCAGCTTCCAAAAGGAACATGTCAGCAACAGCATCCACATCCCATGTCAGTGATTTTATTTTTAACCCTAGGTGTTGGTGTTGTGTGTCCCCTCCTCCCACCCTACCCTGTCCTGGCCATACATGCACAACAAATCCCTTGCTGATCTTAAAGCTTTCAGGTAAAGCAACTCTTACCACAACCCCCCAAAAAGTAGGGGAACACTACCCTTTAATGTTAGGTATGACTTCCAAAATGTAAAAGGGTTTCATGCTTCAAAACTGAGAAATCTTAGCACATAGAAAACATAAAAAGGGCCAGGAGCCTTGAGCTCTTTTCTTTCCTTTCAGTATTTTGACTTGTGTATTTTTATCCCCTAGGTACCCCCCCCCATCCACTCCTAATATGTGAGCATTTCCTCCACATTCTTTCTCATTTTAACCTATGCCAGGCTACTTTTGGTTGTTGATAGGAGTGGGTGTCTAGCCATCCCATACACTTGGAGCAGCTGAAGAGGAGTGAAAAATATCATTTGCTAAAAATGAAAGAATGCTTAGAGATGTTTTAGAAGGAGTTAAATGTACGAAAGAAGAACCTTTTTTCTCTGTGAGAATTTGTTCCCCATTATCAGTTACATAAGTCTTCCCACTGCCTCCACTTTAGGAGAAAAATATTGAGTCAAAAGGAAGGGATATTATTTGCCCAAACTCTGGGTCACCAGTCTTAACCTAACCTAAGAGTTTTTGTGAATATAAATATGGAAAAGATAGTTATTGAATGTATTTTCAACAGTGCCATCCAAATGTTAGGTATTCATATAATTCTGACGTTGTGCCTGTTGGCCCATCTGTTCAGTGGACATTTGCCCACTGCAAAAAGATGTTTTAAGAAGAAATGTGCTCTTTTGATGAATCTAACCAATTACTACTACTCTCCTCTCTTGCTTGATAGTATAAGAGCCGTGGAGAGAGATATAATTATTGTTACAAACCGAATGCTTTCCATTTTCTGAATTGAAGCAAAACCCATTGAATTTGCAGAGAATATCCCTGAAGCAAAAGGTAACAGCTGGGCCCTCTTCAGTAATGAGTCTGCGGCACTGAAAAACCAAATCCAGCATTTAAATTGCATAAATGAGTGACTAATAGTGCTTGATGTCTCACAGAGTACAGAAGTCATTCATCAATGACTTCTGTACTCTGTGAATTTTTTATCATGATGATAGTAGGATGTGAGAATTCCAGGGGTCTGTTTTAGAAATTTTGCCTTTTGTGTTCATTCATATCTCTTCAAGAAGCAAGGAAATAAGTAAAGAATAAGAAATGAGTTAAACATCTACATCATCTACCAGAAAGAATATCTATATTTGAATGCTTTAAAACGAATGACTTTCCAGGCGTTTAGGCATTATTTTTAGGTGTGCTTAAATGCAACTGGTGTCTTAAACAAACGTTTTCAAAACTCTTGGCAAAAAAAAAAAAATTTTTTTTTTGCAAACTACTGGTATACTTTGATTATTAAGTTCTCAGACTTGAGTAGGCATCAAAATTAGCTGGAGGGCTTGACACAGATTACTGGGCCTCAGCTTCAGAGTTTTTGATTTAATGGGTCTAAAGTAGGAACTAAGTATTTATATTTCTAATAAGTTCCCAAATGATTCTGTGGCTGCTGAACCAAGGATCTCCAAGGACCACACTTAGAAAATCACTGGATTAAAAGAAAACATCATTGATATTAATGGATATAGTAATGATAACTTGTAATTATCTAACACAGCACCAGACTTTCAAATGGCTCATGGCCAAATATGTCTTCTCATGTGTCACCCTGAATACATCTGTCTGGTAGAAATAAGAAGAAATCATTATTCCCATTTTAGAGATGAGAAACTGAGGCCTGGTTTATTTGTGGGGAAATTTAGAATATGATAGTTTCTCTCATCTAAGTCCCACCCCCTAAAAGCCTCTCACCACCCCCAATACATGCAAGTTCAGACTTTTGTAAGGAAAGGCTTTATTAAGGGGGGCTATTACAATAGGAGGTCACTCAAAGACCAAGCCAAGGAAAGCATATAAGCAGAGACTGTTGGATAGATGGCTGGGAAAGAGGAAGGGGAGTTGCTAAAACCTGCTAGAGGAATCTTGAAGCTTAACAAATTACATCAAATATTGCAATAACAGAAAAACTGAAGCAGAAAATGCTTGCACATGAGGTGGAGGTCTGAGAGGGAATAAACAAGTTAAAGTGTGAGAAGTTCACATACATTTAAGGCCTAGATGTCCTTGTCAAAACTGCCTAAAGTTATGTCAAGCTCAAAGTTTGATTATTCTTGTCACTCTCCAACTGACTGGGATATCCTTGCAAGTAAAAGTTGCAATCTTCTATTTCATATGAAGACTTACTGTTGTTTCCACTTGTGAGTAAGGACTTAACTGAATCATAGAACTTGGAGAAAGAAATGTTATACTTGGAATACTTTTCATTTTTCCTCTTGTTATATAAACACAGTTTTCCAGGAGAAGAAAAATCTATTGATTGGCTATCAGCAAACCAAATTATCACCTGGCCTTTCCTTTAAGAACATTTTTCATCATAAAACAAGAAGGGAAGTAGTAGGAGAAAACCAGTTTTGGTCAAACCATATATTTGAGAAACTTTTCCTACAGACCTAGACTTAATTACCTGGTAGTCATTATCACTTTTGGTAAAAGCTTTCAGGAAAAACAACTCCTACATACAAAATTATATGTATTTGCCTATTACCCTTTACATCAATTATTCTGTGGCTATTTGCATGGAGTTTTGTAATCTAGAGAAGTCTCAAATTGGACAAATTATAATGTTAGAGCCAAAAGAAGAGCTAAATTCTCTAAAACTACTGAAAAAAGTAAACGTCCATGACCTCCAAATGGCCCAAATTCTGATGATTACTTCAGTTTGGCAGTTTTCCCAATGGATTTAGCCATGGTCATCAGCATCCATTATATCAACACTCTAAATGAACATACCAGCAATGTCACAGTCTGGTTCATGCACTATCTATAGACACAGCCTGAGTACCTTTCCTCATCTAATGAACTAATCAGACACATAGCATCTGTCACATTTGGACCTCAACCCTTTTGTGACATTGTCAGAAAGGGAAACAAAATGCAAAAGGAAACTGGAAAAGGCAAGTATATCCTCTGGTAAGATAACAATTCAATGCAATTCTGAAATAATGGCAACTATTTCCTTTGGGCTAGTTTTATTTACTTTTTAGCCTTGATACCTCAAGTTGTTTTCTTGTACTTAATTATTGTTCTACATTAAACACGTATGAAGTATCATTTTCCAGAACGATATCTATAAAGAAAGAAATAGTGAGGTAGAAGAATTGCGTTCCTAGATGAGTTAGTACCTAAAGTGCTAAGGAAGCCAAGGTCCAATTAAATATTCTTTGATTGCCATAGTCATGAGCAAAGATAACTGGACAGTTACTTCTGAAAATCATTGGACTAGACATAGGCAACACAGAGTATTACAAGATGTGTACATACAATCATTACAAATAAACTGATAAATATCTGTATGTATAATGAGTGCTAAATTAACAGTACAGATGATAAATGCTACCAGAATTCTGAAGTCAGATTATTGGGTGGGTCCAATATTTCTGGCAGGAGGTAGGGCATATTTAAAAAACATGTGTTACTTAGAAAAGTTGATTATAAGTAGGAGGTATAACAGATCAGAGCAGTAGAGAGAACAAGGATGATGAGAGGCATGTTTTGAACCAATATGCTTCAAGAGAAGGATTAACATAAAAAAAATTGTAGGAGAAAAGTTGAAAATATGTTAGCTTCTATAAATACTAGGCTATTGTCTATGCCCCTTATCCTGATCAACTTTCTGCCTCATTACAGCTTGATAGCATGATGTGTCAGGTAAGAGCACCAGCATTAAACTTAAGGTCTGGTTCTTCAATTACTAGATGAGTGACCCAACATTTGTCTGCCTCTGTTTTCTAAAGCAAAACACACACACACACATACTAACTGACAACAACAACAAGTAAATAATAGCACCTATCACTTAGAGCTATTGTGAGGATTAAATGATGCATACATACATACCATATCATATATACCCTAGTGCATAATGAACTTAATTTAATTCAATGTACCTTCCCCTGAAAATACTTGTCATTGGCTACTAATGGTAGAAATAATAGATTCATCAAATATATCTCACCATAGGAAAAAACAACTCAAAATACCTAATTTATATAACAGTAGTTCTGTAGTCATTATCTTTGCTTCTAAAGGGTAGCCTTATACCATTCGAGAAGGAGAAATGCCATTTTCAATTGTGATTTAAGTTTTGCAATTTAATTCTCATATCTCTTAACCATTATTATTTTTTTAAGTTCATAAAATTCCACTTCATAACATACAGAATCTCAAGGCTAAAAGAAGACTTAAGTTTTATTTATATACTATCCATCTTTGTTTGTACAGTTTTACCCACTTATTTCCATTTTGACAGATATGGCAGTGCCAGTGCACCTGTGGAAAGTAAACATCAGTAGTCTGAGTTGTCTTCGTTCTGAAAGTCATTAAAATTCCTCTTCATTTGCAGCTGGATTTCATTTGAACCCAACCTAATTTTATAAAAGAACCATTCCAGCGTCACTCCACATGGCTGACAGTGTGTGTGTGTGTGTATGTGTGTGTGTGTGTATTTAATTTGACTTATCTGGTGAAAGCATGGACTATGTGATACTATGGGAATAGCAAACTAGATGAAATTTCATAAATACACTGTTTTCTTGGGCCACCCTGCCTCTGCACATTCTGTTTTACCTCTGTTAAAATTATCTATTCCTCCAACCTCTCCCAGCTATTCACCTGACAACTCTTTATTCTTTTAAGCCCCATCTGATTATTTCAGACCAACTTAGATTCTGTTCCTTCTGAACTTCCATTGCACTTTCTATATATTTAGGTATATTGATGTTATGTTTATACCTAGCAGACTGCATAAGAAACTGATTAAATGGCTATAACCTCCTTAAGAAATGATCTCTTGGGGTCCCAAGTCATCTTTGTATGCTAACACCTAATATAATGTGTAAGACATAATAAATACTTAATACAAGTTTAATGAGTGAATGAATGAATAGAATCAAAGTCACTGTACTTCTCAGAGGTTGTCACTTTGTTCTCTGCCATTGCCATCACCCCTAATTCTGGGATCTGACAAATTCATTAAAGTAAGGAATAAAGTTGGAGACTGAGCAGGTAGATGACTTAATAACTCCATGTTACAACTAAAAATAGAGCTCAAACTGCATATCCTAGTGTTACTGAGTAAGAGCATCTCCATATATGGACCTCATATTAAAAGTGGGGTGAAGAGAGCCTCTGGCACTTTCCATGGCAGTTCTTAACAATAAAGCTGTTTATCATGGATATGAGAATTGTTGCTATTTGAATACCTCATTGGAATGGGAAACCAAACTTCTGTCCTCTTGCTATAGTCCCCGTCACAACAATATATGCAGCGAAACAGAGGACAAAGCAAACACTGTTGTTTTCTTCCTCATTAAAGATATTTTCACTGTGGTTTCATTTTATCCAAAATCAGAATTTGCTCTGTGTAATGAGGAGCATGCTATTAAGTTCCTGCAAAGCTGCTGAAGGGTTTCTTACTTCAATGACTGCTTCAGTAATCACTAGCTGCTGATAGTGAATACAACCAAAATGGGCTATACAGAAACACAATGAAAGGGACATTTGATGTGGCAAGCTAGAAAGATAATTTTAATTGCTATGGGGCTTCACACTTATTTTCAGAAAAATAAAGTTTCCCAGTTGATTGAAGAGCAGATCCTTCCATTTAAATAGTAATTTTTCTCTACTCCTGGAAGTTATTAAAAGTTTCACTTCTATTACCTTTTTTATCCTCACAGCTGCCTTATAAGGTAGGGAGAACAGGTAGCATTATTCCTTGGGAAAACATGTTTCTCTTTCCAAAAGGACTGATGTTCAATTTTTGTAGAGAGGTTCTGGAATGTTTCTTTTATTTCACAATTTTAAAATGGCCCTCAAGGATTTTAAAAGGAAAATAGAAATCCACAGGACTGCTTTTAAAAATGCCAGTGTGTATTAAAGTGATGGACAGTACAGGCATAGGTTAAAGTGGTCTATAGGAGTCATGGTTAAGCCAGGAATGTTTTAAAGAGAAGCCTGAGATAGAAGAGGAGGGCTTGGAGGAGTCAAAGAGTAATAGCTTTAAATAGGGTATCCTGAAACAAGATCCAAGCACCTGAAACAAGAGAAATGGAAATATCACTCAGGGAGAGGCTATCAAGTACCAAGGCCTGTGCTAAGTATTTTACATACCTGTGAATTGGGTCTTAGTATACCCATTTTACAGATAGGAAGCAGAGCCAGAGAGGAGAAATAACTTACCAAAGCTTGCACAGCTTACATGTCATTGATCCAAGACTCAAACTCAGATCTGTACAAAATTAAGAGGGCCTTATAATAAGCCAATGAAAATCCCTGGGACACTAGGAATTTTATAACAATTAGTTCTGAGCAAAAGTATTTAATAATGGTTATTCTTATTGCTAAATATATTATTGCTGAGTATAATGTATTAATAGCTAAACATCATGTGGTTAGCATAAGCCTTTAGCCCTCTATGATACATAGTTTGGTTGCTGATGTTACTTTAGCTTTTAATTAAGCCTTATTACTTTCCCAATCTGTGTATATTATAGTGTAGTGTAGTATAGTCCATTATAGTAGACAAGGAGAGAGAAATAGGATACTGCTGAAGGAGATAAAAGAGTTAGTGGGTGCCTATAAGTGAAACCAGTTCTCTTTTTATCGGGAAACAGTCTTCTCTTCTTACACTTAGGAGTCTGTGACACTGAGAAATCTACCAGTGCCTGAGATAAGGTGTTAGGGGGTCACTAGGTGATAAAGAAACTGAGGCATGGAGAAATGAAGCAATTTGCCTGAGATGACACCTTTAGCTTAGATTCATTGGGGATACTAAATCCCGAGTTTCTTTTCTCCCAGTCCTGTGATTGTTTCAGGACATGACTTCTTCCCTCCCCTCCACTGATTTGTAGAGATATTAAAAAGAAATCTATCTTTCATTCATAGGCACGGACCTAGCTTTTCATCTGAGCTTGTTGCCTTGCTTTGCATCTGAGCCTCTTTAACATAAAGTTGATCGGTATATTATTTTTCATTAAAGTTTTTGAAAAGGGCAGTTCCTGACCTCCTGCTCCTGCCAGCAGAATGTCTTATGATGTATTATGGGAATGACAGTCCATTCATTGGGCAGCAGACTCTCACTGGACCTCTTTGCAGAGAAGCACAAATGTTAAGAAGCCTTGAAGGAAAATATGACAAATAATCTATTCTTTCAAAACAACAGATATCAGTATTTGCTGTTCATTGGTATTTTTATATGATATGTTTGTTTGGCAGAGGAGAGATGAAAGAGAGGACACAATATGAAAGGTCATTTAAAAACATAAATGAATATTTTTGCAAGAATTACATTCAGAACCTGGGTATAAAACACAGTAGAGGCCAAGTTATTGCCCTCAAGGAGTTAAGCATCTAGGAGAAGAGAAAATTGGTTCCAAGAATAATATTTACTTAAATAAGGATTTCAGGCCTAGAAGTGGATTTCTTTTCCAAATATCTCAGACTGATTCCTGTCTGATTTGGGAATATTATTACATCACAAGCCATCCTGTTTCTATTTTTGAGCCATTCTAATTATTAAGTACTCATTCTATTGATGTGAAATCTATTTATAATTTTAATCTATTCCTGACCTCTTGCCTCTAGATGTACACAAAACACATCTTCTATCTTTATTTATTCATACATATGAAGACACCAGTCATATACTCTTCTAAGCTTCTCTTTCCGAAGCTAATCTCCCTCAGTTCTTCTCCAGTGGCATGATTTATCATTCACCATTCTATTTATTCTTCTCTGAATACACCTCTAGTATATCAAGAGGATTTTTTAAATATATAACTCAGAACTTAAAACCATGCTTCTGACCCATTCTGGCCAATTAAAAGAAACTCATTACTGCCATGGTTCTGGATATTATCTTTCTATTGATTCAGGCTTACATAATTATTTTTTGCAAGCCACTGCCTACTGCTATTTTATATGAGCTTAGAGTCGTTTCAATATCCGATCTTTTACCCACATAGATTGGTAAAATAACATGCCTTATAAATTTCATTATTCAAACCTAAATGCAGAACTTCATATTTAGATCTCATATTTCATTGTCTTGATTTCAGAAAGTATTATTTATATTCTTTACAGATGCAAGAATATAGTCAAACTGAAGTAATAAAGACCTATATAGGTTACCTTCATTACTGGTGGTGGTTTGTGTTTCCATGTCTAGTTGTTGCAGTGTCATTAGTACCTGAAGGCCAGTGGGCATCTCCTCAGATGTGAGATGCTCTCTATAGTAAGCTGCTCTCTATACTAGTGTTTCAATATAATGGTGACTTAACTACTCTCTGTCTCTGCTTCTGCTGATCCTGCAGCTCTTGACTAGCTTTTCCTCTGTTCTCATGTTTAGACTCTTCCACATGAAGGTATTATTGGTTTAGCCAATTATCATACAATATAGAGAATCTTTACTGCTTCATATTGTAATCCAAGCTACCCCATAGATTGCTGTCCAGTTTTCAGATTGTTGTCATTGTTACAGAGATCAGTATCACATCAAACCAGCTGTTGCTCTGTGTTGCAAGCCCATGGGGCAACATATTGTACCGAGGAATGCTCAGAAATGAGCTGTGGGCCCGGCAGCCTTCAATACTTTGATACATTTTTGTCTAATAAACAATTCATCACATGTAAAACTTGAAATCCTTTGAATTTTAAGTATTCTCCTTTTTTATTCATTCATAAATATATTTTTGTTATTTTAGCCAAGAACTGTTTGTTGGCAAGGGAAAGAAATATTATACAACAAAGCTAATCTAAGCTTGCTTAATTGAAAGGGGAGATTTACGGGAAGGGTATAAATTTATCTCACAGGAATCAGTGACTCTAGGCCTCATGAGATACTTTCCAAAACTGGAAAGCTACCAGAAACCATTTCTCTCTCTCTCTCTCTCTCTGGAGCTACATAGTTTCAGATATGATTTTCTCTCTGCAGCTGTTTGGTTTTTTTGTTCCTCTCTCTCTCTCTTCAGAGTGTCTCCATTTATACATGGACCCTATAGCAGTATAGGGTCAAAATAATGTAGTTAGCACCCTTACAAATATCTGTCATAAGAGAAGAGTGAGTGAGCACCCTTCTAAATATCTGTCACATAATACAAACATGGCTGTCAGGAGACATCCCAGGAGGAGAGTAGTTCTCAGAGAAGAGGAGATTAGGCTACACAGGAATCCCACCATGTACCAAATTCATTTTTCCCTTCTCATTTAAAGAGTATTTTCCTTGATAAGGCACTTCATCATAGCAGAGATACAAATAGCAAATAAGCACATGAAAAGATTATCAACATCCTTAGTGATTAGAGAAATGCAAATTTAAAACACAAACTGACACCTATTAGAATGGGGGAGAACATGGTGGCAAGAATGTTGAGCAACTAAAACAATGCAAAATAATAAAGTCACTTTGGAAAACAGTTTGGTAGTTTCTGATAAAGTTAAACATACACTTATCATATGATTCAGCAATCCCACTCTTAAATATTGCCCAACAGAAAATGAAAACCCATGTCCTCACATAAACTTGTACATAAATATATATAGCAGATCAATTCATAATCACAAAAAACTAGAAATAACCCAAAATATGCATTAACTAGTGACTAGATGAGCAATGTGTGATACATCTATAAAAGGAATACTACTCAGCAATAAAAAGGAATAACCTACTTGAAATAAGCAGTAACACAGATCAATCCCAAAAGCATTATGCTAAGTGAAAGAAACCAGACTAAAAAAGGCTATATATTCTATGATTCCATTTTTATGATGATTTGAATAAAAGCAAAACTATGGGATGGAGAACAGATCAATTGTTACTAGGGGCTTAGGATGGGACATATATTTGACTACAAATGTAGAAAAGAAATATATATCCTACAGCTTGATCGTGGTTGTGGTTTATTTGACTTTATCCATTTTTCACAATTCATAAAGCTGTGCACCTAAAAATGTTGAATTTTACAAACCTGATTTAAGTAAAAATTTTATTTTCTTTGAGAAAGAAGGCAGAGTAAAGCAAAAATACAGTGGTCGAGATGTGTGCAGCTTAACAGAATGTCAGTTCATCTAATACTATTATGCAAAGGGGATTATAATCAGGCTTCACAGTTTCAACTGTGATCTCTCTGCTAACCTTAAAGATGTAGACAACTTGGGCTTCCCTGGTGGCGCAGTGGTAGGGAGTCCGCCTGCCGATGTGGGAGACACGGGTTCATGCCCCAGTCTGGGAGGATCCCACATGCTGCGGAGCGGCTGGGCCTGTGGGCCATGGCCACTGGGCCTGCGCGTCCGGAGCCTGTGTTCCGCAGTGGGAGAGGCCACAGCGGTGAGAGGCCCGCGTACCACAAAAAAAAAAAAAAAAAAAAAAAAGATGTAGACAACTCACTCAATACCCAACGTTAGGACCTCCACCACAAAACATTCAACACTTATTAAGCACATACTAGAAATATCATGAGTACTCAATTGTTCACTAAATTGAAATTGGACAAGGTCTGTAGCTTGTCTCTCTTCTATCTCTTCCAATGCTGACCTTGTATCTATCTACCCTTTTATCTACTCTTAGCAACCCACTTTTCCTTTACCCATCTTTTCCCATCTATGAAAAGGATGTAGAAAGAACCCTACTTTAAGGTTATAGCAAAGGGGCAGTGTAAATATGAGGGTTAGGGAAATAATGAATGTAGGTTTTGTCATGTATTTCATTTACCTAATAAGACAAGGGTAATTGAGGGTTATTTTTATAAATATGTTTTCATGTTTAATAATATCATAGTCACCATTAATGAAGAACAAATTTTTTACTGTCTGTAGAATGCAATACAAATAACATGGCTCTAAATTCTATAACCAAACACTATTAATAAATTTGCTGTTGATAATGTTTACTTTCTTTTTAATACTTGTTAATGTCAGAGATAGTATGCATTAAGATACATTTACCTTTTCTAAATGCTTGGGTCTCCTCTTTCTGATTTGTAGTTTTACAATTTGTAATAAATGGGAACAGCCCCTTGTAGCATATCCCTTCTTTTTTTTTTAAACATCTTTATTGGAGTATAATTGCTTTACAGTGGTGTGTTAGTTTCTGCTTTATAACAAAGTGAATCAGTTATACATATACACATGTTCCCATATCTCTTCTCTCTTGCGTCTCCCTACCTCCCACCCTCCCTATCCCCACCCCTCTAGGTGGTCACAGAGCACCATGCTGATCTCCCTGTGCTATATGGCTGCTTTCCACTAGCTATCTGTTTTACGTTTGGTAGTGTATATATGTCCATGCCACTCTCTCACTTTGTCACAGCCTACCATTCCCCCTCCCCAAATCCTCAAGTCCGTGCTCTAGTAGGTCTGTGACTCCATTCTCGTCTTACCCTAGGTTCTTCATAACATTTTTTTTCTTAGATTCCATATATATGTGTTAGCATACAGTATTTGTTTTTCTCTTTCTGACTTACTTCACTCTGTATGACAGACTCCAGGTCCATCCACCTCATTGCAAATAACTCAATTTCATTTTTTATGGCTGAGTAATATTCCATTGTATATATGTGCCACAACTTCTTTATCCATTCATCTGATGATGGACACTTAGGTTGCTTCTATCTCCTGGCTATGGTAAATAGAGCTGCAATGATCATTTTGGTACATGACTCTTTTTGAATTATAGTTTTCTCAGGATATATGCCAGTAGTAGGATTGCTGGGTTGTATGGAAGGTCTATTTGTAGTTTTTTAAGGAACCTCCATACTGTTCTCCCTAGTGGCTGTATCAATTTACATTCCCACCAGCAGTGCAAGAGTGTTCCCTATCCTCCACATGCTCTCCAGCATTTATGGTTCCTAGAGTTTTTGATGATGGCCATTCTGACCGATGTGAGATGATATCTCATTGTAGTTTTGATTTGCATTTCTCTAATGATTAACGAGGTTGAGCATTCTTTCATGTGTGCATTGGCAAACTGTATATCTTCTTTGGAGAAATGTCTATTTAGGTCATCTGCCCATTTTTGGATTGGGTTGTGTGGTTTTTTGATATTGAGCTGCATGAGCTGCTTGTAAATTTTGGAGATTGATCTTTGTCAGTTGCTTCATTTGCAGATATTTTCTCCCATTCTGTGGGTTGTCTTTTCGTCTTGTTTATGGTTTCCTTTGCTATGCAAAAGCTTTTAAGTTTCATTAGGTCCCATTTGTTTATTTTTGTTTCTATTCCCATTTCTCTAGGAGGTGGGTCAAAAAGGATCTTGCTGTGATTTATGTCATAGAGTGTTCTGCCTATGTTTTCCTCTAAGAGTTTGATAGTTTCTGGCCTTATATTTAGGTCTTTAATCCATTTTGAACTTATTTTTGTGTATGGTGTAGGGAGTGTACTAATCTCATATTTTTACATGTACCTGTCCAGTTTTCCCAGCACCACTTATTGAAGAGGCTGTCTTTTCTCCACTGTATATTCTTGCCTCTTAAATCAAAGATAAGGTGACCATATGTGTGTGGGTTTATTTCTGGGCTTTCTATCCTGTTCCATTGATCTATATTTCTGTTTTGGTACCAGTACCATACTTTCTTGATTACTGTAGCTTTCTGGTATAGTCTGAAGTCAGGGAGCCTGATTCCTCCAGCTCCCTTTTTTGTTCTCAAGATTGCTTTGGCTATTCGTGGTCTTTTGTGTTTCCATAAATATTGTGAAAATTTTTGTTCTGGTTCTGTGAAAAATGCCAGTGGTAGTTTGATAGGGATTGCATTGCATCTATAGATTGCTTTGGGTACTAGAGCCATTTTCACAATGTTGATTCTTCCAACCAAGAACATGGTATATCTCTCCATCTGTTTTGTATCATCTTTAATTTCTTTCATCAGTGTCTTATAGTTTTCTGCATACAGGTCTTTTGTCTCCTTACATAGGTTTATTCCTAGGTATTTTATTCTTTTTGTTGTTGTGGTAAATGGGAGTGTTTGCTTAATTTCTCTTTCAGATTTCTCATCATTAATGTTTAGGAGTGCAAGAGATTTCTGTGCATTAATTTTGTGTCCTGCTACTTTTCCAATTTCACTGATTAGCTCTAGTAGTTTTCTGGTATTTAGGATTCTCTATGTATAGTATCATGTCATCTGCAGACAATGACAGCTTTACTTCTTCTTTTCCAATTTGGATTCCTTTTCTTTCTTTTTCTTCTCTGATTGCTGTGGCTAAAACTTCCAAAATTATGTTGAATAGTGGTGAGAGTGGACAACCTTGTCTGTTCCTGATCATAGAGGAAGTGGTTTCAGTTTTTCACCATTGAGAATGATGTTGCCTGTGGGTTTGTCACATATGGCCTTTATTGTGTTGAGGAAAGTTCCCTCTATGCCTACTTTCTGCAGAGTTTTTATCATATATGGGTGTTGAATTTTGTCAAAAGATTTCTCTGCATCTATTAAGATGATCATATGGTTTTTCTCCTTCAGTTTGTTAATATGGTGTATCACATTCATTGATTTGTGTATATTGAAGAATCCTTGCATTCCTGGGATAAACCCCACTTGATCATGGTGCATGATCCTTTTAATGTACTGTTGGATTCTGTTTGCTAGTATTTTGTTGAGGACTTTTGCATCTATGTTCATCGGTGAAATTGGCCTGTAGTTTTCTTTCTTTGTGACGTCTTTGTCTGGTTTTGGTATCAGGGTGATGGTGGCCTCATAGAATGAGTTTGGGAGTGTTCCTCCCTCTGCTACCTTTTGGAAGAGTTTGAGAAGGATAGGTGTTAGCTCTTCTCTAAATGTTTGATAGAATTCGCCTGTGAAGCCATCTGGTCCTGGGCTTTTGTTTGTTGGAAGACTTTTAATCACAGTTTCAATTTCAGTGCTTGTGATTGGTCTGTTCATATTTTCTATTTCTTCCTGGTTCAGTCTTGGCAGGTTGTACGTTTCTAAGAATTTGTCCATTTCTTCCAGGTTGTCCATTTTATTGGCATAGAGTAGCTTGTAGTAATCTATCATGATCTTTTGTATTTCTGCAGTGTCAGTTGTTACTTCTCCTTTTTCATTTCTAATTCTATTGATTTGAGTCTTCTCCCTTTCTTTCTGATGAGTCTGGCTAAGTGTTTATCAGTTTTCTTTGTTTTCTCAAAGAACCAGCTTTTGGTTTTATTGATCTTTGCTATTGTTTAGTTCATTTCTTTTTCATTTATTTCTGATCTGATCTTTATTATTTCTTTCCTTCTGCTAAATTTGGGGGTTTTTTGTTCTTCTTTCTCTAATTGCTTTAGGTGCAAGTTTAGGTTGTTTATTTGAGATGTTTCCTGTTTCTTAAGGTAGGATTGTATTGCTATAAACTTCCATCTTAGAACTGCTTTTGCTGCTTCCCATAGGTTTTGGGTCATTGTGTGTCCATTCTCATTTGTTTCTAGGTATTTTTTGATTTCCTCTTTGATTTCTTCAGTGATCACTTCATTATTAAGTAGTGTATTGTTTAGCCTCCATATGTTTGTATTTTTTACAGAGCTATCCCTCTAATTCATATCTAGTTTCATTGTGTTGTTGTTGGAAAAGATACTTCATATGATTTCAATTTTCTTAAATTTACCAAGGCTTGATTTGTGACCCAAGATATGATCTATCCTGGAGAATGTTCCATGAGCACTTGAGAAAAATGTGTATTCTGTTGTTTTTGGATGGAATGTCCTATAAATATCAATTGAATCCATCTTGTGTAATAAATCATTTAAAGCTTGTGTTTCTTTATTTATTTTCATTTTGGATGATTTGTCCATTGATGAAAGTGGAGTGTTAAAGTCCCCTACTATGAATGTGTTACTGTTGATTTCCCGTTTTATGGCTGTTAGTATTTGCCTTATGTATTGAGGTACTCCTGTGTTGGGTGTATAGATATTTACAATTGTTATATCTTCTTCTTGGATCGACCCCTTGATCATTATGTAGTGTCCTTCTTTGTCTCTTGTAATAGTCTTTATTTTAAAGTCTATTTTGTCTTATATGAGAATTGGTACTCCAGCTTTCCTTTGTTTTCCATTTGCATGGAATATCTTTTTGCATCCCCTCACTTTAGGTCTATACATGTCTGTAGGGCTGAAGTGGGTCTCTTGTAGGCAGCATATATATGGGTCTTGTTTTTGTATCTATTCAGCCAGTCTGTGTCTTATGGTGGGAGCATTTAATCCATTTTCATTTAAGGTAATTATCGATATGTATGTTCCTATTTCCATTTTCTTATTTGTTTTGCATTTGTTATTGTAGGTCTTTTCCTTTGCTTTTATTTCTTGCCTAGAAAAGTTCCTTTAGCATTTCTTGTAAAGCTGGTTTGGTGGTGCTGAACTCTCTCAGCTTTTGCTTGACTGTAAAGGTTTTAATTTCTCCATCAAATCTGAATGAGATCCTTGCTGGGTAGAGTAATGTTGGTTGTAGGTTTTTCTCCTTCATCACTTTCAATATGTCCTGCCACTCCCTTCTGGCTTGCAGAGTTTCTGCTGAAAGATCAGCTGTTAACCTTATGGGGATTCCCTTGTGTGTTATTTGTTGTTTTTCCCTTGGTGCTTTTAATATGTTTTCTTTGTATTTAATTTTTGACAGCTTGATTAATATGTGTCTTGGTGTGTTATTCCTTGGATTTATCCTGTATGGGATTCTCTGTGCTTTCTAGACTTGATTAACTATTTCCTTTCCCATACTAGGGAATTTTTAAACTATAATCCCTTCAAATATTTTCTCAGTCCCTTTCTTTTTCTCTTCTTCTTTTGGGACCCATATAAGTCAAATGTTGGTGCATTTAATGTTGTCTCAGAGATCTCTGAGACTGTCTTCAGTTCTTTTCATTCATTTTTCTTTATTCTGTTCTGCAGTAGTTATTTCCACTATTTTATCTTCCAGGTCACTTATCCGTTCTTCTGCCTCAGTTATTCTGCTATTGATCCCATCTAGAGTATTTTAAATTTCACTTATTGTGTTGCTCATCATTGCTTGTTTCCTCTTTAGTTCTTCTAGGTCCTTTATTAAGTCTTGCCATTTGTCTATTCTATTTCCAAGATTTTGGATCATCTTTACTATCATTATTCTGAATTCTTTTTCAGGTAGACTGCCTGTTTCCTCTTCATTTGTTAGGTCAGGTGAGTTTTTATCTTGCTCCTTGATCTGCTGTGTGTTTTTCTGTCTTCTCATTTTGCTTATCTTACTGTGTTTGGGGTCTCCTTTTTGCTGCAGGTTCGTAGTTCCCATTGTTTTTAATGTTTGTCTCCAGTGGCTAAAGTTGGTTTAGTGGGTTGTGTAGGCTTCCTTGTGGAGGGGAGTAGTGCCTGTGTTCTAGTAGATGAGGCTGGATCTTGTCTTTCTGGTGGGAAGGTCCACGTCTGGTGGTGTGTTTGGGGGTGTCTGTGACCTTATTATATTTTTAGGCAGTCTCTCTGCTAATGGTTGGGGTTGTGTTCCTGTCTTGCTAGTTGTTTGGCATAGGGTGTCCAGCACTGTAGCTTGCTGGTCGTTGAGTGAAGCTAGGTTTTGGTGTTTATATGGAGATCTCTGGGAGATTTTCGCCATTTGATATTATGTGGATCTGGCAGGTCTCTTGTGGACCAGTGTTCTGAAGTTGGCTCTCCCACCTCAGAAGTGCAGCACTGACTCCTGGCTGTAGCACCACGAGCCTTTTGTCCACACGGCTCAGAATAAACGGGGGTGGAAATTAGAAATAAAGAAAGAGAGAGAGAGAGAGAGGGAGGGAGGGAAGGAGGGGGGAGGGAGGGAGGGAGGAAGGGAGAGGATAAAATAAAGTTATTAAAATTAAAAAAACTATTAAGAAAAACATTTTTTTAAAGTAAAACAAAAAAAGTGGATGGACAGAACCCTAGGACAAATGGTGAAAGCAAAGCTATACAGATGAAATCTCACACAGAAGCATACACATACACACTCACAAAAAGATGAAAAGGGGAAAAAATAATATATCTTGCTCTCAAAGTCCACCTCCACAATTTGGGATGATTTGTTGTCTATTCAGATTTTCCACCAATGCGGGGTACATCAAGTTGATTGTGGGGATTTCATCCGCTGCTCCTGAGGCTGCTGGGAGAGATTTCCCTTTCTCTTCTTTGTTCGCACAGCTCCCGGGGTTCAGCTTTGGATTTGGCCCCGCCTCTGCGTATAGGTCACCGGAGGGCATCTATTCTTTCCTTGGACAGGCCAGGGTTAAAGGAGCAGCTGATTCGGGGGTTCTGGCTCACTCAGGCGGGGGGGGGGGGGGGAGGGAGGGGCCCAGAGTGCTGGGAGAGACTGCAGCAGCAAAGACCGGTGTGACGTTGCACCAGCCTGAAGTGTGCCATGCGTTCTCCCACGGAAGTTGTCCCTGGATCACGGGACCGTGGCAGTGGAGGGCTGCACAGGCTTCCGGGAGGGGAGGTGTGGAGAGTGACCTGTGCTCGCACACAGGCTTCTTGGTGGTGGCAGCAGTGGCCTTAGCGTCTCATGCCCGTCTCTGGGGTCCACGCTGTTAGCTGTGGCTCACACCCGTCTCTAGAGCTCCTTTAAGCAACACTCTTAATCCCCTCTCCTTGCGCACCAGGAAACAAAGAGGGAAGAAAAAGTCTCTTGCCTCTTCAGCAGGTCCAGACCTTTTCCCGGACTCCCTCCCGGCTAGCCGTGGCGCACTAGCCCCTTCAGGCTGTGTTCACTCCACCAACTCCAGTCCTCTCCCTGAGATCTGACCAAAGCCCGAGCCTCAGCTCCCAGCCCCCGCCTGCCCCAGCGGGTGAGCAGACAAGCCTCTCGGGCTGGTGAGTGCTGGTCGGCACTCATTCTCTGTGAGGGAAACTCTCTGCTTTGCCCTTCCCACCCCTGTTGCTGTGTTCTCCTCCATGGCTCTGAAGCTTCCCCTTCCGCCACCCACAGTCTCCACCCACGAAGGGGCTTCCTAGTGTGTGGAAACCTTTCCTCCTTCATGGCTCTCTCCCACTGGTACAGTTCCTGTCCCTATTCTTTTGTCTCTGTTTATTCTATTTTCCTTTGCACTACCCAGGTACGTGGGGAGTTTCTTGTCTTTTGGGAGGTCTGAGGCCTTCTGCCAACCTTCAGTCATTGTTCTATAGGTGCAGTTCCACGTGCAGATGTATTTCTGATATATCTGTGGGGCCTAAGGTGATCTCCGCATCTTACACTTCTGCCATCTTCCCAGCTCTCCTCTGCCATCTTCCCAGCTCTCCCTTATTCCTTCTTTTGGGGGAAAAAAAAAAGCTATATGTGCAAGAGCTATTTTTAAAATCCATTAAAATGTTATTAGGTGAATATTTTATATTTATGAACTAAAATGACATTTGTTTATTTTCTATTCACTGCATTGACATTTAGCATTGTTGAGTTTGGTGGTATTGAGTCTATTTACATTTGAAACTCCATTATAAACAAAGGGAGAGGAAAGTGGAATAGCAAATATAATGTAATTTATAGGTACTATTCTATTGATAATAACCTACTTGTTTGTCTTTTGATATAGTTTCTCCTAGGAGAGCAAACATCTGGATATTTGAAAACAAGCAGAGGGCTGGGTTATAGCTAAGGAGAGAATTTTGGCAAAATAGAAAGTAATAACTAGTAGAAACATGAATTATAATCTATTTATAATTCAAATAAACAAGTTGATTATTTAGCTCTCATGTTATACCTTTATTAGCATTGTTAAGAAGAGTCATTGATAAATACTAATTTAAAAATCAGTGCATTTTCACAAATGTGGTACTATTTCATGCCTCTTTTATTTTATAAGAAGATAACATAATTAATAGGAAGCTCGGGCTTCCCTGGTGGCGCAGTGGTTGAGAATCCGCCTGCCGATGCAGGAGACACGGGTTCGTGCCCCGGTCCGGGAAGATCCCACATGCCGCGGAGCGGCTGGGCCCGTGAGCCATGGCCGCTGAGCCTGCGCGTCCGGAGCCTGTGCTCCGCAACGGGAGAGGCCACAACAGTCACAACAGTGAGAGGCCCGCATACTGCCAAAAAAAAAAAAAAAAAATAGGAAGCTCATGTTTGCAAAAATGGAGTGCCAAATCCGTCACCACTAATAAAATAGGAAATTTCTAAATATGTTTTTATGATGGAGATTAATAAAATAGAACATTGAGATAATGACCTTGGAAAATGAAAAATAAATCAAAAGCTAATTTGGGAATTTACTAGTTGTTCTATGCATGTTGCAGATATTCCTCTTTCTCATGAACAAGATTATCAGTAATTTGAGTATCATAGCAACATCCACTAGCTGGATGCTGAACACAGAATGGGTGCTCAGTTCACTCATTTGTTCTTTTTTTTATCCCAAAATATTTATTGAGTACTCATTATGTGCTAGATGCTAGAGATAAAGCACTGAAGGAGAGAAATATTTTTGTTCAGTCCATATTTCAATGGAACTCACATTGAGCAAATACACACATTGATCGAACCAGTATTTTCAGCTTCATTGTTATAAAGTGAACACCAATATCACCACTACTCAAATAAAACAAAGTATCACCAAAACTCTCAACCCCTCCTCAACCACAACCCCTTCTATCTCTATCCTCCAAAATAGCCATGCAGTTGACTTTTATAGAATAAATCACCATCTTGCCTGTCTTTATACTTTGATCACCCAGTTTTGTATTACTAACTGTTATGGTTAATTTTTACCTAGTTTTGAAATTTATATAAATTGAATCATTCGGGATTTATGATTTTGTGTCTGACCTCTTTAACTCAATATTATGTTTGTTGTATGTGTAGGTGTTGCATCATTTTCATTGCTATCTAGTATGATTCAGTATTTTTGAATGAATATACATTTCTAGGCTTAAGTTTTCTCAACATAAAATTAATTCATGCATTTTTCTTATACTTTCCACAATACATGTGTTTTACTTATTGTGAAACTTCACAGAAGTGGTATCATACAGCATTTACTCTTTTGTGTCTGTGTTTTTTTCCCCTCAAAATAATGCTGTTAGAATTTATCTGTGATGTTGTGTATATTCATAATTTTAAATTTTCTTACAATACATAGTAGTATGTCAGAGGTCACTGAGGCTCTGTTTATTTTTTTTCAATCTTTATTTTCTCTCTGTTCTTCAGATTGAACAACGTACTTATTTGTTTTATGATTGAGTAATTGATAATTCATGATCAGATTTGTGTTAAAAGTATCATTCTGGACACAGTGTAAATACTGCATTGAGTATTACAAGAATGGAGACCAGGACAATGGTCAGGACTGCGTTCTAGTGAAAGATGATATTGACCTAAGCTAAGTTTCAGTAGGAGTGGGAAAAAAGTAGACAGTTTATAAAACATTAAGGAGATAAAATGACACAATTTGACAATGGATTGAATATTGGTAACCAAGGATGAAACTCGGGTTTCTTTTTCTGTGTTAGTCCTTGTCCTCTGAGAAGCAAATTGCCAGACTAAGAAACAATATTTGGTTTTGATCTAGATTTCAGTAGAGAGATCTGGCCTGGACGTAGAGATGTCAAAGTCATAAATAAATCAATGATAATTGGAGTTAGAGAATTGTGTGAAACTACCCAAGAGGAGTGTATGATGTGGGAAGAGGGCCAAACACAGAATTTCTAACTTAAAAGAGTGAGCAACGGAAGAGGCTCACACAGAGAAGATAAAAAGAAGTTGCTAGAGAAGTAGGAATTAAACCATAAAAATGGTGCATTAAACATTATCATCAGTGTTAAAAATGGAAGCGAGATCAAACAAGAATAAAAGGTATTATTGTATAATGCAAAAGTATAAGAACCTTGATAGCCATGGTGTTAGAAACTGCAGTGAAGAGATGTGGGAATCTCAGCAGATTGTTTCGGGAGTAAACCAGGTTAGAATTCATTGAGTGATGATGTGAGGTGATGTGGAAACAAGAAACTTTCAATTTGTTTTTTAGTTTGTTTTTTTAAATTGTTTTAATTTATTTTAAAATATTTTTTATATATTTTATTTTTTAATTGAAGTATAGTTGATTTACAGTGTTGTGACAATCTCTGCTGTATAGCAAAGTGATCCAGTTTTACACATAGAGACATTCTTTCTTAAATATTCTTTTCCATTATGGTTTATCCCAGAGACTGGATATCGTTCCCTTTTGCTATACAGGAGGACCTTGTTTATCCATTCTAAATGTAATAGTTTGTATCTACCAACCCCAAATTCCCAGTTCATCCGTCTCCCTCCATCCCCCCACCTTGTGGCAACCTCAAGTGTGATCTCTATGTCTGTAAGTCTGTTTCCATTTTGTAGATAGGTTCATTTGTGCCATCTAAAGAAAAAAAAATGGTTCTGAAGAACCTAGGGGCAGGACAGGAATAAAGACGCAGATGTAGAGAATGGACTTGAGGACATGGGAAGGGGGAAGGGTAAGCTGGGACAAAGTGAGACAGTAGCATTGACATATATACACTACCAAATGTAAAATAGATAGCTAGTGGGAAGCAGCCACATAGCACAGGGAGATCAGCTCGGTGCTTTGTGACCACCTAGAGGGCTGGGGTGGGGGGTGGGGGAGGGAGATGCAAGAGGAAGAGGATATGGGGGTATATATATACATATATTGATTCACTTTGTTATACAGCAGAAACTAACAAAACATTGTAAAGCAATTATACCCAATAAAGATGTTAAAAAAAAAGAAAAAGATTTTAAAAAGCAGGATAAAAAGGATAACCGAGAAGGAAAATAACTAGACTAGGAATTGCTGGGTCCTTTCATTTCTAGCACCTCTCCTGGGTACTCTGGAATGAAATCACCTAAATTAAACCTACCATTTTCATATTTCTTATCTATAGAATGGAGGTAATGATATATTTTGCTTACCTTGAGGTGGTTAATTATGTATCTGATTAGAAGTTGGTTCTTTTTGGGTGAAAGACATAAGATGGGTAGAGTAATAGGAAGGTGTATTGAGCTTTCTAGCCTTCTTGCCAGAGTAACACAGTTTAGTTGCCCCCTTATGAAGGGTAAGGCAATGTCCTAACAATGGCTGTCAAGGTTCTGACATATCTGTGGTAATCACTGCCTGGTTCATAGCAACCAAACCCACATCTCCCTACCTTGTCTGATTACAGCTAATTACTAAATGAACTTTTAGTCATCATGTTTTTTTTTTTAAGTTTACAAAGTATTTATATAGAACTTACTATGTGCCAGCACTCTTTTAAGCACTTTATATATATTAAGCTCATTTAATCCTTATTATAACATAATAAAAAGTAGGAGCTATCGTTCTTTTTAAGAGATTGTACATGCTAGGAACTGTCCCTGCATTTGGCTTGTACCCAATCACTCTACCAATCCCGCTGAGGTTTCACAGATTTAAATAGAAGCCAGATTGTTTCCCTGATACATGGAGGTGAAGAAAGCAACCACTGAACACATGGGAAAAATGCATCTCTTCCTAAACAAAGAGAAGTCAGGAACCAACACAGTCATTGACAGTCAATACCAAGACACTTGATCTTGATTTGCCACGACCTCTATTGTTCATCCAAATACCCAATCGTGAGTCAAATTTATAAGTAATAATAAAATAAGCACATTTGCCTGGATAGGATTTATATTTTATAAAGAAGTTTCACATTCCTCATTTCCTCTGGTGCTCAACAACAAAACCTGTGAGCACAAATGTACAGAGAAAAGCTAATCTAGCCAGTCATTTCAGCAAGAAAATAAAATAATAAGCATGTAAATTGGAAAAGAAGAAATAAAACTATCTCCATTTGCAGATGACACTATTTAGTATATAGAAGATCCTAAGGAATCCACTGAAATACTGTTAGAACTAATAAACAGGTCAGCAAGACTGTAAGATACAAGATCAATATGCAAAACACAACTGTATTTCTATATACGTGAACAATACAAAAAAAGGTTAAGAAAATAATTCTTTTACAATAGCATCAAAAAGTACAAAATATTTAGGGATAAATTTAACAAAGTGCAAAATTAATACTGTGAAAACTACAGAATATTTCTGAAAGAAATTTAAGTGGAAAGACATTCCTTTTTAATTGATTGGTATACTTAATATTGTTAGGATTGCAGTACTCCCCAAATCAATCCACAGATTTACCACTATCCCCATAAAAATCCTTGCTGGCTTATTTTCACAGAAATTGACAAGCTGATCCTAAAATTCATAGGGAAATTAAGGGATCTAGAACAGCCAAGCCAATATTGGAAAAGAAGAACAAAGTTGGAGGACTCGCCCTTCCCAATTTCAAATTGTGACATAAAACTCAGTAACAAAGAGAATGCAATATTGACACAAGTGTAGACATACGAATCAATGGCATAGAATTGAGAGTCCAGAAATAAACACTTGCATTTATGTGCAATAGATGTTTGACAAGAGTGACACAAAAATTTAATGTGGAAAGAATAGGCTTTTCAACAACTGGTGTTGGGATAACTGAATATTCACATGCAAAAGAGTGAAGTTGAACCCCTTCCTCAGATCATACACAAAAATTAACTCAAAATGAATCATCGACCTAAATGTAGGAGCTAATCTTTTTTTAATTCTTAGAAGAAACTATGGGAGTAAATTTTTGTGACTTTGGGTTAGGCAAAACATAAATGACGTCTTAGATATGACACTAAAAGCACAGTTTATCTAAAAAAATAGATAAATTGAACTTCATCAAAGTCAAAAACTTCTTTGTGATGCAAAGGATAGCATGAAATGAAAAAGCCATTCATTGAATGGGAAAAATATTTATAAATCATATATCTGAAAGAGACTTGTATCTAAAATATAAAAAAAAAACCACTTATAACTCAATATTAAGAAGACAACCCAAACTTTTAAAAGGTCAAGAGATCTGAATAGACAGTTCTCCAAAGAAGATATAAAAATGACCAATAACCACATGAAAAGATGCTCAACATCAGTAGTCATTAGTGAAAGGCAAATCAAAACCACAAAGAGATACCCCTTAATACCCATTAGAATGGCTGTTTTAAAAAAATGTTGGGGAAAACAAAGTGTTGGCAAGGATGTTGAGAAATTTGAACCTTCATGCATTGCTGGTGAGATAAAATGGTGAAGTTGCTGTGAAAAGCAGTTTGGTGGTTTCTCAAAATCTTAAATCCAGATATGGCCTAGCAATTCCATTCTTAGATATACACCCAAAAGAACTAAAAACAGGTGTTCAAACAAAGGCGTTTTACAAGAATGTTCTTAGTAACACTATAGCCAAAAATTGGAAACAACCCAAATGTTCATCAACTAATGAAACTATTTTTGAAATGTGGTATATGCATACAGTGGAATATTATTCAGCCATAAAAAATAATGAAGTTCTGATAACATGCTAGAACATGATCAACCTTGAAAACATTGTGCTAATTTAAAGAAGCCAGACACAGAAGGCCACATATTGTATGGCTGAGTTTATATGAAATGTCAAGAATAAGCAAATCTGTAAATATAGAAACTAGATTAGTGCTTGCCTAGGGCTAGAGGTTGGGAGGAATGGAGAATGACTGATTAATGGGTACAGGGTTTCTTTTGAGTGGCTATGAAAATATTCTAAAGTTGATTTTGGTGGCAGTTGTAGTACTCTGTGAATATACTAAAAACCAATGTATTGGACACTTCAAATGGGTGAATTATATGGTATGTGAATTATAACTCAAGAAAAGAAGGGTGGAAGGAAGGAAGGGCAGAAGGAAGGGAGGAAGGAAGGAAAGAAAAGAAGTTAACATTCAGTTGACCCTTGGTTGATTTCTGAGATTTGACTGGTAAACTGTCCCTTATACTGATAAAAAAATAATTCCCTAAATAAGTATGGTTTGCTATAGCTAGACCGTTTGTGCAAGTGAAAAGATTTCCTTCTGGGAGTCTGGAATTTTAATATGTGCTAGGCAGGGGCTACCTAAGTGATCAGCGCTCAGTAAAAATCTGAGCACTGGGTTTGTTTCTCTGGGCAGAAACATCACACATGTATTGCTGCAGTTTCATTGCTGGGGGTAGCACTATGTGTGTCCACTCAGGAGGGACAAAGAATAAGGAAGCATATACTTGGCTTTCCCCAGACTCCTCTTTTGCCTTTTTTCCTTATGATCTGGCTGTTTAACCTTACTATATCACTTCAGTGTGTTTTAGCTGTGAGGAAATCTATATACTGTGTCCCATGAGTCCTTTTAGTGAATCTGGGAATGTGGGAGTGGTTTTGGGGACCCCTGACACATCATTGACTGAGGTAGAATTAACTAGAATGACCCTAACTCATTGAAATATGACTATAGTGCTCTTTGGGGAAAAGCAAGTGAGAGGGGTGAAGGACATGGTATGAAACAGCAGCTGAGCTGCTGTCTTTGGTGAAAGATGAAAGTTACCTATGAAATTCAAAATGATAGATCCAATTCCAGAAGAGTTGTCTACCTGGATCCCCCAGATGCTTTTGGCTTTGCTAACTAAGGTGGGGAGAAAAGTTAGCCCAGGTGATGCCTTTGGTTTTTGGTTTCTGCCAAGTGGGAGGAGAAAAGACCCAAACATTCCCCAAAATGAACTTTGGATGGGGAAAATTCAATAAAAAGTAGTTTGTAATTGTTCTCTTCTCCAAGTGGCAGGAAACATAATCCTAAAAATCCTAAAGTAGAGCTTTGAGTGGAACAAAAATGTTAAAGATCTGCATTGCTCTCTCTTCCAAGTAGGATGAAAAAAGGTTAAATGAGTTCACAGGGCTGGAGCAAAGCTTTAGATAAGCCAGAGGAGAAAAAAAATGAAACCACTCCAGCCTTGCTGCTGTCACTGCTGCAGCAGCCACTCCACCTCCATCTTAATCCTTTATTTGCTAAATTTACTGCTAGGTGTTTGCATAGACTTGCAATGACATCAAAGGGAGAGGGTGATTTTAACAAATGGCTTTGTATTTTATGGCTATAGCATCTCAGTGCATGATCAAAATGTATGTAAAATGTGATGTTTGCAATTTCATAAATTTTAAAGGGAAAGATGTTCACACACCTACACAATTTAGTGGAATACAACTTCCTTGCTGGTGGGTGCACTGAAATTTAAACGCTTTGAGTTCTGGAAGCAAAACAGTTCTCTATAAGTGATTATTTTTTCTTTGTTTTTATTTTTGTTGTTGTTGTTTTTGTTTTTGCCTATTGGAGCCCATGGAAAAAAGGAAAATAAGATAAAAAGAGAGGCATTTGTCACATGGAGAAGTATTTTTTGGTTTATTAATAATAAACTCATAAAAATTAGATGTCTGACCCCTAGAGACTGATGATTTTCCTGCCTGAGGTACATGTTATAAAGAGGGTCAATTTGGACTCTAAGACTTACAAGATAAAATGGGCTTTGGAAAACCTTGCTTCAGCTCTTGGATTTGGAACACAGAGGCTGGCCCTACTGTATCTAGACTTTGGGGTTCCAAAGCAAAGCCACTAGCTTTTTGGAACCCTGAATTTTCAGACCTTAATTTTTTGGATCTGACTCTAAACTGAAACATTTTACTGTCTGCTATGAGCTGTTTTCATCTCAGTAAGATCTGTGCTGAAATGAAAGCAGGCATGTGCACAATAAATAGAACGCAGGCCCTTGGACCTTTACAGATTTAAGATACCCTTCCGTGAGCCCATACTTGATGACAACACTACTGATGCTGCCAGGACTGTCTGGGTCACTCGCAGATGCCCATAAGATAGAGCTAGTTTTCTGATGAGGTCATCTGAAATGGAGCAGCTCATAGGCTCTATATTTCTGACACAGACTAATTACATTTATACTGTGCCTGAGTGGATACCTCAGACCAAGTAAAAAAGGTTAATATAGAAACTTGAGGAAGCTACCAGCTTTCAAAGATAGACCCTTATGGCTAATGGGATTTATTTTAACTGCCTAAATCTAGGACAGTGGAGGGCATAACTGAAGCAAGGCTAGTGTACCTATGTGACCAGCCTCCAATTAAAACCTTGGGTGCTGAGTCTGTAATGAGTTTCCCTGGTAGACAACTCTTCACATGGTGTCTTGGAAACCACCCAAACAATAGGTAAATAAAACCATTCTCCACATTTTTATAGATGACAAAATGGACGTTCAGCTCTTCTGGTCAAAAGGATAATTTTACTTTTAACCAAGTAACTCTACACAAGAGAAAATATCGGACGTGCACATGGCTATGTACACAAGGTCGTTGATTAAAATGGTAAATTTTTCTGCAAATGAAAACAGCAAAGAGATGTCACTTCACATCTGTCAGAATGGTTATCATCAAAAAGTCTACAAATAACAAATGTTGACGATGTGGTGAAAAGGGAATCATTGTACACTGTTGGTGAGAATGTAAATTGGTGCAGCCACTATGGAAAACAGTATGGAGGTTCCTCAAAAAACTAAAAATAGAACTACCATATAATCCAGCACTTCCACTCCTGGGTATACATCCAGAAAATATGAAAACACTAATTTGAAAAGATACATGTACCCCAATATTCATAGCAGCATTATTTACAATAGCCAAGCTATGGAACTATGGAAGCAACCAAAGTACCCATCAACAGACAAATGGATAAAGAAGAAGTGGCATATGTGCATACACACACACACACTCACACACACACACACTCACACACACACTCACACACACACACAATGGAATATTACTTAACCATTAAAAAGAATGAAATTCTGCCATTTGCAGCAACATGGATGGACCTGGAGAATATTATGCTTAGTGAAATAAGTCAGACAGAGAAAGATAAATATTGTATGATATCACTTTTATATGGAATCTAAAAAATAAAACGGATGTGTATAGCAAAACAGACACAGACTCACAGATATAGAAAGCAAACTACTGGTTGGTTACCAAAGGCAAGAAGGAAGGGGGTGGGGCAAATCAGGGGTGTGGGATTAAGAGGTACAAACAATTATATAAAAAACAGATAAGGAACAAAGATATATTGTATAAAGCAGGGAATTCTAGCCACTATCTTCTAATAGCTTTTAATGGAGTATAATCTGTAAAAATACTGAATTACTATGCTGTATACCTGCAACTAATATAATACTGTAAATCAACTATGCTTCAAAAAAAAAGGTTACTGCATGACAGAAAAGCTTTCACCAGTATTCTTTCCAAAAAAGATGGCAGGACGATATCAAGAGACAAAAGTCATCCTAACCACCATGCACACCTTCAGCCACGTGCCCAGAAAGGCCACTAAGCACTGGCATTTTTCCCATCATTGGTTTCTCACTTCTTTGGCTGCAGCCTGTAGCCCTGTTTCAGGTACTTGTTGGGTCCCGGCTGAGGATCGCTGCACAGCACCCCTGTAAAGTTTATCAGCACCACCATGCATCCCCAGATGGCAAGTATCTCCTGCAACATTGGCGCCAACAGCTTGAAGTAGTTCTGGGAGAAGTCATGGTAGCAGTTCATAAACAGCTGGATGAATTGATCTGGGCAGCCACAGAGCACCTCGCACTGACTTCAAGAGTGGACAGTGTGTATGACTTGGTGGCTGGATCCCAGGCCTTATCTTGACACAACTGCTGTGGTTCAGCTATATTTACTGGTTTAATTTTTCACATGAAGTTTAGAATCAACTCTCTAGTCTCAAGGTGGGATTTGCTTTTGTCGTCCGATTTGGTTGTGTTGGATGAAGAGTTCAGTACAGGCAGCCCTGCCTCCCATGGGGACCCGGCCTGAGGAGCAGGGGTGGCAGCTTCCAGACAAGGGCAGCCTGAAAGCCCTGTGGATTAAAGGCTCTTGGTGCTCCAGCCAGGTGTCAGGGCTGTGTCTCTGAGGTGGGAGAACCAACTTCAGGACACTGGTCCACAAGAGAACTCCCAGCTCCATGTAATATCAAACAGCAAAAATCTCCCAGAGATCTCCATCACAACACCAAGACCCAGCTTCACTCAACGACCAGCAAGCTACAGTGCTGGACACCCTGTGCCCAACAACTAGCAAGACATGACTACAGCCCCATCCATTAGCAGAGAGGCTGCCTAAAATCATAATAAGGCTACTGACATCCCAAAACACACGACCAGATGTGAACCTGCCCACCAGAAAGACAAGATCCAGACTCACCCACCAGAACACAGGCACTAGTCCCCCCAACCAGGAAACCTACTCAACCCACTGAACCAACCTTAGCCACTGGGGACAGGCACCAAAAACAAAACGGGAACTACGAATGAGCAGCCTGCAAAAAGGAGACCCTCAAACACAGTAAGCAAAATGAAAAGACAGAAAAACACACAGCAGATCAAGGAGCAAGGTAAAAACCCACCAGACCTAACAAATGAAGAGTAAATAGGCAGTCTACCTGAAAAAGAATTCAGAATAATGATAGTAAAGATGATCCAAAATCTTGGAAATAGAATAGACAAATGGCAAGAAACAGTTAACAAGGACCTAGAAGAAATAAAGAGGAAGCAAGCAATGATGAGCAACATAATAAATGAAATTTAAAATACTCTAGATGGGATCAATAGCAGAATAACTGAGGCAGAAGAACGGATAAGTGACCTGGAAGATAAAATAGTGGAAATAACTACTGCAGAACAGAATAAAGAAAAATGAATGAAAAGAACTGAGGACCGTCTCAGAAACCACTGGGACAACATTAAATGCACCAACAATCGAATTATAGGGGTCCCAGAAGAAGAAGAGAAAAAGATAGGTACTGAGAAAATATTTGAAGAGATTATAGTTGAAAACTTCCTTAATATAAGAAAAGAAATAGTCAATCAAGTCCAGGAAGCACAGAGAGTCCCATACAGGATAAATCCAAGGAGAAACACGCCAAGACACATATTAATCAAACTATCAAAAATTAAATACAAAGAAAACATATTAAAAGCAGCAAGGGAAAAACAAATAACACACAAGGGAATCCCCATAAGGTTAACAGCTGATATTTCAGCAGAAACTATGCAAGCCAGAAGGGAGTGGTAGGACATATTTAAAGTGATGAAGGAGAAAAACCTACAACCAAGATTACTCTACCCAGCAAGGATCTCATTCAGATTTGATAGAGAAATTAAAAACTTTACAGACAAGCAGAAGCTGAGAGTTCAGCACCACCAAACCAGCTTTACAACAACTGCTAAAGGAACTTCTCTAGGCAAGAAACACAAGAGAAGGAAAAGATGTACAAGAACAAACCCGAAATAATTAAGTAAATGGTAATAGGGACATACATATTGATAATTACCTTAATGTAAATGGATTAAATACTCACACCAAAAGACACAGGCTGAATGGATACAAAAACAAGACCCATGTATATGCTATCTACAAGAGACCCACTTCAGACCTAGGGACACTTACAGGCTGAAAGTGAGGGGATGGAAAAACGTATTCCATGCAAATGGAAATCAGAAGAAAGCTAGAGTAGCAATTCTTATATCAGACGAAATAGACTTTAAAATAAAAACTATTACAAGAGACAAATAAGGACACTACATAATGATCAAGGGATCAATCCATGAAGAAGATATAAGAAGTGTAAATATTTATGCACCCAACATAGGAGCACCTCAATACATAAGGCAAATACTAACAGCCATAAATGGGGAAATCAACAGTAACACAATCATAGTAGGGGACTTTAACACCCCACTTTCACCAATGAACAGATCATCCAAAATGAAAATAAATAAGGAAACACAAGCTTTAAATTATTAATTACATAAGATGGACTTAATTGATATTTATAGGACATTCCATCCAAAAACAACAGAATACACATTTTTCTCATGTGCTCATGGAACATTCTGCAGGATAGATCATATCTTGGGTCACAAATCAAGCCTTGGTAAATTTAAGAAAATTGAAATCATATCAAGTATCTTTTCCAACCACAATGCTATGAGACTAGATATCAATTATAGGAAAAGATCTGTAAAAAATACAAACACATGGAGGCTAAACAATACACTACTTAATAATGAAGTGATCACTGAAGGAATCAAAGAGGAAATCAAAAAAACTTAGAAACAAATGACAGTGGACACATGACGACCCAAAACCTATGGGATGAAGCAAAAGCAGATCTAACAGGGAAGTTTATAGCAATATAATCCTACCTTAAGAAACAGGAAACATATCAAATAAACAACCTAAATTTGCACCAAAAGCAATTAGAGAAAGAAGAACAAAAAAACCTCAAATTTAGCAGAAGGAAAGAAATCATAAAGTTTAGATCAGAAATAAATGAAAAAGAAATGAAGGAAATGATAGCAAAGATCAATAAAACTAAAAGCTGGTTCTTTGAGAAAATAAACAAAATTGATACACCATTAGCCAGACTCATCAAGAAAATAAGGGAGAAGTCTCAAATCAATAGAATTAGAAATGAAAAAGGAGACGTAACAACTGACACTGCAGAAATACAAAAGATTATTAAAGATTACTACAAGCAACTGTATGCCAATAAAATGGACAACCTAGAAGAAATGGACAAATTCTTAGAAATGCACAACCTGCCAAGACTGAACCAGGCAGAAATAGAAAATATGAACAGACCACTCACAAGCACTGAAATTGAAACTGTGATTAAAAGTCTTCCAACAAACAAAAGCCCAGGACCAGATGGCTTCACAGATGAATTCTATCAAACATTTAGAGAAGAGCTAACACCTACCCTTCTCAAACTCTTCCAAAGGATAGCAGAGGGAGGAACCCTCCCAAACACATTCTATGAGGCCACCGTAACCCTGATACCAAAACCACACAAAGATGTCACAAAGAAAGAAAGCTACAGGCCAATTTCACTGATGAACATAGATGCAAAAATCCTCAGCAAAATACTTGCAAACAGAATTCAACAGCACATTAAAAGGATCATGCACCATGATCAAGTGGGGTATATTCCAGGAATGCAAGGATTCTTCAATATATGCAAACCAATCAACATGATACACCATATCAACAAACTGAATGAGAAAAACCATATGATCATCTCAGTAGATGTGAAGCAAGCTTTTGACAAAATTCAACACCCATTTATGATAAAAACCCTGCAGAAAGTAGGCATAGAGGGAACTTTCCTCAACATAATAAAGGCCATATATGACAAACCCACAGCCAACATCATTCTCAATGGTGAAAAACTGAAACCATTTCCACTAAGATCAGGAACAAGACAAGGTTGCCCACTCTCACCACTCTTATTCAACATAGTTTTGTAAGTTTTAGCCACAGCAATCAGAGAAGAAAAAGAAATAAAAGAATCCAAATCAGAAAAGAAGAAGTAAAGCTGTCACTGTTTGCGGATGACATGATACTATACATAGAGAATCCTAAGGATGCTACCAGAAAACTACTATAGCTAATCAATGAATTTGGTAAAGTAGCGGGATACAAAATTAATGCACAGAAATCTCTGGCATTCTTATACTTATACACTAATGATGAAAAATCTGAGAGTGAAATTAAGATAACATTCCCATTTACCACTGCAATAAAAAGAATAAAATATCTAGGAATAAACCTACCTAAGGAGACAAAAGACCTGTATGCAGAAAATTATAAGACACTGATGAAAGAAATTAAAGATGTTACAAATAGGTGGAGAAATATACCATGTTCTTGGATTGGAAGAATCAACATTGTGAAAATGACTCTATTACCCAAAGCAATCTACAGATTCAATGCAATCCCTATCAAACTACCACTGGCATTTTTTACAGAACTAGAACAAAGAAGTTCACAATTTGTATGGAAACACAAAAGACCCCGAATAGCCAAAGCAATCTTGAGAACGAAAAATGGAGCTGGAGGAATCAGGCAACCTGACTTCAGACTATACTACAAGGCCACAGTAATCAAGACAGTATGGTACTGGCACAAAAACAGAAATATAGATCAATGGAACAGGATATAAAGCCCAGAGATAAACCCACGTACATATGGTCACCTTATCTTTCAAAAAGGAGGCGGGAGTATACAGTGGAGAAAAGACAGCCTCTTCAATAAGTGGTGCTGGGAAAACTGGACAGGTACATGTAAAAGTATGAAATTAGGACACTCCCTAACACCATACACAAAAATAAACTCAAAATGGGTTAAAGACCTAAATGTAAGGCCAGACACTCTCAAACTCTTAGAGTAAAACATAGGCAGAACACTCTATGACATAAATCACAGCAAAATCCATTTTGACCCACCTCCTAGAGAAATGGAAATAAAAACAAATATAAGCAAATGGGACCTAATGAAACTTAAAAGCTTTTGCACAGCAAAGGATACCATAAACAAGATGAAAAAGACAACCCTCAGAATGGGAGAAAATATTTGCAAATGAAACAGCTGACAAAGGATTTATCTCCAAAATATACAGGCAGCTCATGCAGCTCCATATCAAAAAAACAAACAACCCCATCCAAAAATGGGCAGACGACCTAAATAGACATTTCTCCAAAGAAGATATACAGATTGCCAACAAATACATGAAAGAATGCTCAACATCATTAATCATTAGAGAAATGCAAATCAAAACTACAATGAGATATCATCTCACACCGGTCAGAATGGCCATCATCAAAAAATCTAGAAACAATAAATTCTGGAGAGGGTGTGGAGAAAATGGAACACTCTTGCACTGCTGGTGGGAATGTAAATTGATACAGCTACTATGGGAACAGTATGGAGGTTCCTTAAAAAAGTACAAATACAAGTCCCATATGACCCAGCAATCCCACTACTGGGCATATACCCTGAGAAAACCATAATTGAAAAAGAGTCATGTACCAAAATGTTTATTGCAGCTCTATTTACAGTAACCAGGACATGGAAGCAACCTAAGTGTCCTTCAACAGATGAATGGATAAAGAAGATGTGACACATATATACAATGGAATATTACTGAGCCATAAAAAGAAATGAAACTGAGTTTTTTGTAGTGAGGTGGATGGACCTGGAGTCTGTCATACAGAGTGAAGTAAGTCAGAAGGAGAAAATCAAATACTGTATTCTAACACATATATATGGAATCTAAGAAAAAATGTCATGAAGAGACTAGGGGTTGGACGGAAATAAAACACAGACCTACTAGAGCATGGACTTGAGGATATGGGGAGGGAGAAATGTAAGATGTGACGAAGCAAGAGAGTGGCATGGACATATATACACTACCAAACGTAGGGTGGATACCTAGTGGGAAGCAGCTGCATGGCACAGGGAGATCAGCTAGGTGGTTTGTGACCACCTAGTGGGGTGAGATAGGGAGGGTGGGAGGGAGGGAGCCACAAGAGGGAAGAGATATGGGAACATATGTATATGTATAACTGATTCACTTTGTTGTAAAGCAGAAACTAACACACCATTGTAAAACCGTTATACGCCAATAAAGATGTTAAAAAAAGAAGAGTTCATTACAAGGTTTATAAGTATGGTGATCGACAAATGACTTTAGTGTATCTTTATTAAGGATGAAGCTTGCCTTTTCAACTGTGGCCATATAAAATTACAGTAAGGAAGTAACTGTCAACTCCTACTTTACTGAGTGTATTTTGTTTTAATTTCAAGCATGGTATTGAATTTTGCCAAGTGGTTTTTCACCTTTCTATGAAAATGATACCTAATCTTTTCTCTCTTTGAAATTATTGATGCGATGAACTACATTAAGAGATTTTCCTCGTTTATTTTGTTGTTTGTATTTTTAACTTTTGAACTATATTTTCATGGTTTCTTCTTCATTGTTATATAATATTTAAATCTCTGAATTTTCTCCAATCTCTATTTTACCTTTATTGCATAGATTCTTTTTTTTAACATCTTTATTGGAGTAAAATTGCATTACAATGTTGTGTTAGTTTCTGCTGTATAGCAAAGAGAATCAGCTATTTGTTTATATATACCCCCATAAACCCTCCCTCTTGCATCTCCCTCCCACCCTCCCTATCCCATCCCTGTAGGTGGTTGCAAAGCACTCAGCTGATCTCCCTGTGCTCTGCAGCTGCTACCCACTAGCTATCTATTTTATATTTGGTAGTGTATATATGTCCATGATACTCTCTCATTTCATCCCAGCTTACCCTTCCCAATCCCCATGTCCTGAAGCCCATTCTCTACATCTGAATCTTTATTCCTGTTCTGCACCTAGGTTCATTGGAACCATTTTTTTCTTTAGATTCCATATATATGTGTTAGAATATGGTATTTGTTCTTCTCTTTCTGACTTACTTCACTCTGTATGACAGATTCTAGGTCCACCAACCTCACTACAAATAACTCAATTTCATTTCCTTTTATGGCTGAGTAATATTCCACTGTATATATGTGCCACATCTTCTTTATCCATTCATCTGTCGATTAACACTTAGGTTGGTTCCATGTCCTGGCTATTGTAAATAGAGCTGCGATGAACATTGTGGTACATGACTCTCTTTGAATTATGGTTTTCTCAGGGTGTATGCCCAGTAGTGGGATTGCTGGGTCATATGGTAATTCTAGTTTTAGTTTCTTAAAGAAACTCCATACTGTTCTCCATAGTAGCTGTATCAATTTACATTCCCACCTACAGTTAAAGTGAGTACCCTTTCTCCACACTCTCTCCAGCATTTATTGTTTGTAGATTTTTTGATGATGGCCATTCTGACCAGTGTGAGGTGATACCACATTGTATTTTTGATTTGCATTTCTCTAATGATGATTGATGGTGAGCATCCTTTCATGTGTTTGTTGGCAGTCTCTATACCTTCTTTGGAGAAATGTATTTTTAGGTGTTTTGCCCATTTTTGGTTGGGGTTGTTTTTTGATATTGAGGTGCATGAGCTGCTTGTATATTTTGGAGATTAATCCTTTGTCAGTTGCTTCATTTGAAAATATTTTCTCCCATTCTGAGGGTTGTCTTTTTGTCTTGTTTATGGTTTCCTTTCCTGTGTAAAGCTTTTAAGTTTCATTAGGTCCCATTTGTTTATTTTTGTTTTTATTTCCATTTCTCTAAGAGGTGGGCCAAAAAGGATCTTGCTGTGATTTATGTCATATAGTGTTCTGCCTAGCTTTTCCTCTGAGAGTTTTATAGTGTCAGACCTTACATTTAGGTCTTTAATTCATTTTGAGTTTATTCTTGTGTATGGTGTTAAAGAGTCCTCTAATTTCTTTATTTTCCATGTAGCTGTCCAGTTTTCCCAGCACAACTTATTGAAGAGACTTTCTTATCTCCATTTTATATTCTGGCCTCCTTTATCAAAGATAAGGTAACCATATGTGTGTGGGTTTATCCCTGGGGTTTCTAACCGGTTCCATTGATCTATATTTCTGTTTTTGTGCCAATACCATAATGTCTTGATTAGTGTAGCTTTGTAGTATAGTCTGAAGCCAGGGAGCACAGCTCCTCCAGCTCCACTTTTCTTTCTGAAGATTGCTTTGGCTATATGGAGTCGTTTTTACTTCCATACAAATTGTGAAATTTTCTGTTCTAGGTCTGTGAAAAATTGGTTGTTTGATAGGGATTGCATTGAATCTGTAGATTGCTTTGGGTACTACAGTCATTTTCACAATGTTGTTTCTTCCAATACAAGAACGTGGTATATCTCTCCTTCTGTTTGTATCATCTTTGTTTCATCAGTGTCATAAATTTCTGCATGCGGGTCTTTTGTCTCCTTAGGTAGGTTTATCGCTAGGTATTTTTTTTTGGTTGTTGTTGTTACAATGGTAAATGGGAGTGTTTTCTTAATTTCTATTTCAGATTTTTTGTCATTATTGTATAGGAATGCAAGAGATTTCTGTGCATTAATTTTGTATCCTGCTACCTTTCCAAATTCATTGATTAGCTCCTGTTGTTTTCTGGTAGCATCTTTAGGATTCTCTATGTATAGCATCATGTCATCTGAAAATAGTGACAGTTTTACTGGTTCTTTTCCAGTTTGGATTCCTTTTATTTCTTTTTCTTATCTGACTGTGTTGGCTACAACTTCCAAAACTATGTTGAATAATAGTGATGAGAGTGAGCAACCTTGTCTTGTTCCTGATATTACAAGGAAGGGTTTCAATTTTTCACCATTGAGAATGATGTTTTCTGTGGGTTTTCCATATATAGCCTTGATTATGTTGAGGTAAGTTCCCTCTATGCCTACTTTCTGGAGGGTTTTTAACATAAATGACTGTGGAATTTTGTCAAAAGCTTTTTCTAAATCTATTATTGTATGATTTTTATCCTTCAGTTTGTTAATATGGTGTATCACATTGATTGATTTGCATATATTGAAGAATCCTTGCATTCCTGGTATAAACCCCACTTGATCATGGTGTATGATCTTTCTATTGTGCTGTTGGATTCTGTTTGCTAGTATTTTGTTGAGGATTTTTGCATCTATGTTCATCAGTGGTATTGGCCTGTAATTTTCTTTTTTTGTGACATCTTTGTTTGGTTTTGGTATCAGGGTGATGGTGGCCTCATAGAATGAGTTTGGGAGGGTTCCTCCCTCTGCTATCTTTTGGAAGAGTTTGAGAAGGATAGGTGTTAACTCTTCTCTAAACGTTTGGTAGAATTCACTTGTGAAGCCCTCTGGTCCTGGGCTTTTGTTTGTTGGAAGATTTTTAATCATAGTTTCAATTTCATTGCTTGTTTTGGTCTGTTTATATTTTCTATTTCTTCTTGGTTCAGTCTCAGAAGGTTGTGCTTTTCTAAGAAGTTGTCTATTTCTTCCAGGTTTTCCATTTTATTGGCATATAGTTTCTTGTAGTAATCTCTCATGATCCTTTGTATTTCTGCAGTGTCACTAGTTACTTCTCCTTTCTCATTTCTAATTCTGTTGATTTGATCCTTTGCCCTGTTTGTCTTGATGAGTCTGGCTAATGTTTTATCAATATTGTTAATCTTCTCAAGCAACCAGCTTTTAGTTTTATTGATCTTTGCTCTTGTTCCTTCACTTCTTTTTCCTTTATATCTGCTCTGATTTTTGTGATTTCTTTCCTTCTGCTAACATTGGGGTTTTTTGTTCTTGTTTTTCTAATTGCTTTACGTGTAAGGTTAGGTTGTTTATTTGAGATTTTTATTGATTCTTGAGGTAGGATTGTATTGCTATAAACTTCCTTCTTAGAACTGCTTTTGTTGCATCTAATAGATTTTGGGCTACCATGTTTTCATTGTCACTGGTTTGTAGGTATTTTTCAATTTCCTCTTTGATCTCTTGGTTATTTATTAGCATATTTTTAAGCCTCCATATGTTTATTTATACAGTATTTTTCCTGTAATTGATATCTAGTCTCATAGTCTTGTGGTTGGAAAAGATTCTTGATATGATTTTAATTTTACCAAAGCTTGATTTGTGACCCAAGATATGATCTATTCTGGAGAATTTTCCATGAGCACTTGAGAAGAAATTGTATATGTTGTTTTGGGATGGAATGTCTTTTAAATATAAATTAAGTCCATCTTGTTTATTGTGTCATTTACAGCTTGTGTTCCCTTATTTATTTTCATTTTGGATGATCTGTCCATTGGTGAAACTTCGGTGTTAAAGTCCCCTACTATTATTATCTTTTTAAATATCTTTATTGAAGTATTATTGTTTTACTATGGTGTGTTAGCTTCTCCTTTATAACAAAGTGAATCAGCTCTAAGTATACATATATCCCCATATCTCCTCCCTTTTGTGTCTCCCTCTCATCCTCCCTATCCACCACTCTAGGTGGTCACAGAGCACCAAGCTGAACTCCCTGTGCTATTTGCCTGCTTCCCAGTAGCTATCTATTTTACATTTGGTAGTGTATATATGTCCAAGTCACTATCTTACTTCGTCCCAAATTGCTCTTCCCACTTCCCATGTCTTCAAGTCAGTTCTCTACGTCTGCTTCTTTATTCCTGTCCTGCCCTTAGGTTCATCAGAATCACTTTTTTTATATTTCATATATATGGGTTAGCATACAGTATTTGTTTTTCTCTTTCTGACTTACTTCACTCTGTATGACAGAATCTAGGTCCATCCACCTCACTGCAAATAACTCAATTTCGTTTCTTTTTATGGCTAATATTCAATTGTATGTATGTGCCACATCTTCTTTATCCATTCATCTGTTGATGGACACTTAGGTTGCTTCCATGTCCTGGCTATTGTAAATGGTGCTGCAATGAACATTTTGGTACATGACTCTTTCTGAATTATGGTTTCCTCAGGTATATGCCCAGTAGTGGGATTGCTTTGTCATCTGGTAATTCTAGTTTTAGTTTCTTAAGGAACCTCTATACTGTTCTCCATAGTGGCTGTATCAATTTACATTCCCATCAACTGTGTAGGAGGGTTCCCTTTTCTCCATACCCTCTCCAGCATTTATTGTTAGTAGATTTTTTGATGATGGCCATTCTGACTCACGTGACGTGATACCTCATTGTAGTTTTGATATGCATTTCACTAATAATTAGTGATGTTGAGCATCCTTTCATGTGTTTGTTGGCAGTCTGTATATCTTCTTTGGAGAAACGTCTATTTACATTTTCTGCCCATTTGTGGATTGGGTTGTTCATTTTTTTGATATTGAGATGCATGAGCTGCTTAGAAATTTTGGAGATTAATCCTTTGTCTGTTGCTTCATTTGCAAGTATTTCCTCCATTCTGAGGGTTGTCTTTTCCTCTCATTTATGGTTTCCTTTGCTGTGGAATAGATTTTAAGTTTCATTAAGTCCCATTTGTTTATTTTTATTTCCATTTCTCTAGGAGGTGGGTCAAAAAGGATCTTGTTGTGATTTATGTTTTGGAGTGTTCTGCCTATGTTTTCCTCTAAGAGTTTTATAGTGTCTGATCTTACATTTAGATCTTTAATCCATTTTGCATTTATTTTTGTGTATGTTTTTAGGGAGTGTTCTAATTTCATTCTTTTCCATGTAGCTGTCCAGTTTCCCCAGCACCACTTATTGAAGAGGCTGTCTTATCTCCATTGTATATTCTGGTCTCCTTTATTAAAAATAAGGTGACCATATATGCGTGGGTTTATCTCTGGACTTTCTATCCTGTTCCATTGATCCATATTTCTGTTTTGGGGGCAGTACCATACTGTCTTGATGACTCTAGCTTTAGTATAGTATAGTCTGAAGTCTGGGAGACTGATTCCTTCAGCTCCGGTTTTCTTTCTCAAGATTGCTTTTGCTATTTGGGGTCATTGGTGTTTCCATACAATTTGTGAATTTTTTTGTTCTAGTTCTGTGAAAAATGCCATTGGTAGTTTGATAGGGATTGCATTGAATCTGTAGATTGTTTTGGGTAGTATATATTTTTTCACAATGTTGATTCTTCCTATTCATGAATGTCTTATACCTCTCCATCTCTTCGCATCATCTTTAATTTCTTTCATCAGTGTCTTATAGTTTTCTGCATACAGGTCTTTTGTCTCCTTATGTAGGTTTATTCCTAGGTATTTTATTCTTTTTGTTGCAATGGTAAATGGGAGTGTTTCCTTAATTTCCATTTCAGATATTTCATCATTAGTGTATAGGAATGCAAGAGATTTCTGTGCATTAATTTTGTATCCTGCTACTTTACCAAATTCATTGATTAGCTCTAGTAGTTTTCTGGTAGTATCTTTGGGATCCTCTATGTATAATATAATGTCATCTGCAAACAGTGACAGCTTTACTTCTTTTCCAATTTGGATTCCTTTTATTTCTTTTCCTCTCTGATTGCTGTGGCTAAAACTTCCAAAACTTTGTTGAATAACACTCATGAGAGTGAAGGCCTCCTTCTATTATTATGCTAATGCTGATTTCCTATTTTATGGCTGTTAGCATTTGCCTTATGTATTGGTATGCTCCTATGTTGTGTCCATAAATATTTACAATTGTTATATCTTCTTCTTGAATTGATCCCTTGATAATTCTGTAGTGTCCTTCTTTGTCTCTTGTAATAGTCTTTATTTTAAAGTCTATTTTGTCTGATATGAATATTGCTACTTCTGCTTTCTTTTGATTTCCATTTGCATGGAATATCTTTTTCCATCCTTTCACTTTCAATCTGTATGTGTACCTAAATCTGAGGTGGATCTCTCTTAGGCTGCATATATATGGGTCTTATTTTTGTATCTATTCAGCCAATCTATGTCTTTTGGTTGGGGCAGTTAATCCGTTTACATTTAAGGTAATTATCGATATGTATTTTCCTATTACCATTTTCTTAATTGTTTTGGGTTTGTTTTTGTAGGTCTTTTCCTTCTCTTGTGTTTCCTGCCTAGAGAAGTTCCTTTAGCATTTGTTGTAAAGCTGCTTTTGTGGTGCTCCTTCCACTCCCAAGTTTTAAAGTAGGCCTGGAATATACCTCTCCCTTTTAAAAAAAAAATATATTTATTTATTTACTTATTTTTGGCTGTGTTGTGTCTTCATTGCTGTCTGCGGGCTTTCTCTAGTTGCAACGAGCAGGGGCTAGTCTTTGTTGTGGTGCATGGGCTTCTCATTGCAGTGGCTTCTGTTGTTGCATATCAGGGTCTCTAAGTGTGTGAGCTTCAGTAGTTATGGCACATGGGCTGAGTAGTTGTGGCTCGTGGGCTCTAGTGCACCAGCTCAGTACTTGTTGCACATGGACTTAGTTGCTCTGTGACATGTGGGATCTTCCTGGAGCAGGGCTCGAACCTGTGTCCCCTGCATTGTCCGGCAGATTCTTAACCACTGCTCCACCAGGGAAGACCTACCTCCCTTTTGTGATACAAGATTTTGAGCTGTTTAATCTACATGTCCTTTTTTGTATACTGGGAAGCCCTCTGCAAGCACTTCATATTTGATATTTGCCCCTGGGTTTCAACCTCACTTGACTTGGGCTAAATAAATCTTGCAGTTACTTTGTGAAGTGTACTCTGTACATTTAAGAAAGTTTTTCTTTGCATGTGTGTTTTTCCTAATGAAGTACTGTACTCAACTTCCCTAAGGTACCTGATTATCAAGCTAGTTTTCTCTCTAGATAGTGCTGAGATGGTAGCCACGCAACAAAAAATGATAGCACCTGTTGCAGTTTGCCAATATAGCTGAGGGTTGTGGAAGTCAAACAAACAAACAAAACTGCAGGAAGCCAAAGGTTCAGGTCCCCTCTGTAAATTTACCCCTCAGACAGGAAATGAACTGAACTGTATTTTTAAATATTTGAATATGGCAATGTCAGTAATGAAGGAAGTTAATATCTTTAAATCAGAAGTACCATTGGGACTCTCCTTTAATTTCCATTAGTGTGTCATCATTTCACAATATAATTTTAAATAATATAATTTTTTATGGCAGTAATCTCATTTTTGGAGATAAAACTGCTCATCTGATTTAGTTCTTTTGTTGACTTGTGAATTTCTTAAGGAAAGTGCATGCGTTTAATCAGACATAAAATTTGAAAGAGTAAAAAATACAAGAATAAGGGAACAAAACCTCTTATAATTCAACAATATCAATCATTTCATTAGATTTCACTGAGGAAGCATCAAAAACAAGTCACCAACAGTTTATTCTTGACCTGGATGCCCATGCACTCATGTGCCAAAATCCAATTCTGCTTTTAAGTCAAGAATTCAGTCAGCTACTTGGGTAGCTCCAACCTGCTAACCTGTTATCATCAATAGTTCTTTTCCAATCCTGAGAACCCATACTAAATGCTTATCCATTCTCTTTCTGAAGATATTTAAATATTTATTAAGCAGGATACAATAGCACAAATACCCCAAAAGAAACTTTTAGCTAAAATTTCTTAACTCTCAGAGACACAAAATGTAATGGTGATTTTTTTCTTTCTTTTTTCTTTTGGTGTATCTGTTTACTTATTTATTCCACAGACATTTATTTAGCACCTACTATCTATGAGGAAATGAAATAAACACTGGGGATACATATATCAATAACACAATCCCTGTTCCAAAAAACTCATAATGCATTTGAGAGAAAATTACATAAAATGCCATTATAATGTATGTATTAATAGTAATTACCCTGAGAGATATGTATTAGTTGTGAGGGGAGTACAGAGAAAGGCAGGCTTGGTATCCAACTTTTTTCAACACTCTTTATCTTATCAACTTCTTTCTTTTCATTCTCTTTTTCCATAGCATCCAGCTTCAGTTCACTTACAAGAACAAAGGCTTTAAATTTTTAAAAGAATGCAAAGGAATTTCATATCCACAGGATAAGGCTGTGAATGATAAAGTGAGCTTTAAGTGTCAGACTTACCACCTATTGACATTGTATATTGTTTTCTAAATGTACTTTGCTTTCAGTTTTCAAATGTCTAAATAGGTTAGGAAATGTGCTTATCACTAGAATTTACAAGTGCCCTGCTTGTCAGATAAACTAACATCCACTTATGACAGAATATCAATTTCCATCTTGGAATATGGAATTTAAAGATCAGTCAACAAATTAAAACACTTTGTCTTAATTGGTAGTGATGCTTTTAAATACTTTTTGAAAATTCTATATATTTTTTGAAAGACCAATAATTGAAAATTACCTGGCAATTTTAGATAACAAAGGGTTGTCTTTTTGTTTTAATATAGGTTTTTCTCTATGTTTTGTTTAATTCTTCAAGCAATTTTGAGCATGCATTATGTGGAAAATGCTATGCTTAGTACTCTGGGAGAATAATTTCACACAGGCCCTGTTCTTAGGGAGCTTATAATACGCAATCACAGAAATAGAATTGTAGAACTGGAAAATCTTATGAATCTTATCTGGTCTAATAGCCTAATTTTCTACTTTAGCTTATCTAATACTTGGTGAAAACTTTGTAAGTGGCACACATAAATTATCATACCCAGGATCACACATGTGATAAATAGCAACATCAAAATTTCAATCCATGGAGATGGATTCATAGCCCATGCCTCTTAATAAACTACACTATAGTTTGAGATGAGGAAAACATGGCTTAAAGGATAAAAAAGACTTATCACCCAGAGTCACAAGGATTAAAACCCACATCTCCCAATAATCTACCAAGTGTTATCCATTATTCCATTCTAAATTAATAATTAATTTTCATGCAAAATGACAGAAGAGTGAAACTATTTCTTATTATGATATTTATTAGTTTGAGAAACCAGACATACATAAAAATAGAGCTAATGGGCAGAAAAAGAAATATAATGAGCTGTGAAGTAACATGGGGTTTTTGGACCATCACTATAACTCACTGGTATCTTTTTAAAGGTGGTCACCATGCCTGCTTAAAGTAGCAGCATTACTAAGTTGGACAAATATAAATGTTATCCATAACACAGTTTTGACATTAAGGTCAGCAGTGCACAGAAAATGCATGTTGTAAAATAGTTAACAATCAATTCAGGCATTAAAAAAGCTCTGACTGGGATACAGAAGGTTTCTGTTATTCTCTGCTTACAGATCCAAGTATGTGTAGTAAAATGCAAAATGGAAAGCAGTCTTAAGGGAAATGCCTTTTGAAATCCATTTGAATGAAATCAAGGAACTCTCAGAACACGTGACATCACCTGGTGTCTAGATTATTCTTTGGACAGTGAAGAATATAAGATCTATCCTGTTCTAAGGGTACAAGGCAACTTATTTCCAGATATTGCCCTAATAAATAGCCAACAGTATCATATGAAAGCTGACTCATTTCAGTGTATCAAAGTTTGATAAAAGTACATTCCATAAAATCATTTTTTTAAATAACTTTTGCAAAAAATGTGAAGATCACAAGGTTTTCAAGATCACCATGCCAAATAAAAAGTCACTGTAGCTAATGTCTTTGATGCTAAATTACAGTATGGTTCTCTCACAGAGATATATACATTCCTTGCTTCAAAGGCAAGACTTAGCGTTTTGGAAAAGAAACAATTCTGACAAATCAGGAATTAGAATCTAAAGCATAGGTAATTTGGGGGACATACTATTTAAAGAAAAGAGTTCTGAGCAGATTCCCCAGGGTATGTACCAGAAAAATAAGAGAATATAAAGGGAAGCTGAAATGATTTTATCTTAAAATTTAGGAATATATTTTTTCTCATTTGGGAGGAATGGGACAAGATTGGGAGGGAGAAGAACTTGAACAGGTGATAAATTGAGGTGCCTCCAATCTTCTTCCATATATTCCCTGAGCTACTGGAGTAAACTAAATCCCTTCAGGAACTAAAAGATGAAAGTAGTCTGACACTATGGAAAATATGAGTATTTTGTGAATAATGCAATTACAGTGCACTGCCACCAATCAGATGAATTCTTGGTGCTTTTGCTGAGAAGGAAGTTTTGGCAGACTCACAATTGAAAATGTGGTTGCAGATGCTCCAGTGATGATAATTACTTATTGAGGGTATTCTAAATAACATTCTTCAGTTTGGCATCTCTGTTGCCTCCAGGAGATGGTACTTCCTTCTTTGATGGCATATTTCAATACTATCCTGATCCTGGGCTTAGCAGAGAATGTATTTGCCAGAAGACTTCAAGGTGTCCTTCATTATTTCAGTGTATTTGGTAGCAGAAAGAACAAATAGAAATGGGGCAGCAGATCTTATAATACTTGCTTCTTACACAACTTTTCAATTTTTGGAGGAATTACCCACACCCTGTACAAAACACTGAAGCCTTATGCCTTATTATCCTTCCAAAAAAGTCAAGTCTCCTTGCACTTCTATGCCAAGTTGCCTGTCTCAGAATGTCAGGGGCTCTTGGTTCCCTGTTATGTGCTATTTTCACAGAGGTGAATGTGAGCCACTGTATCTTATAAATAATATTTCTTCATTGGTTGACTCACCAGGTGTGCAATGTTCAATTTCATTTGCTCAGGTTTATACCAAGCCACTCAGTAGTAAATATGGAAGACATGTAGCCTATGTCAATGTCCTGCTTTGTCTGCTACTACAGATTCTAAATAATGTTGTGTCATCAACATTAAAGAACCGCAGATGGACAAGGACATAGTGCTTGGAAAACCCACATATAAAGGAGTAAATTGAGCTAGGAAGAGAAAATGAGTAGGAGAACTCAGAGATAGGAGGAGGACCAGGAGAGTACAGCAAACATAAGAAGTCCAGACCCATGAGAGTCAATGGTATGGTACCATCAGGGTCCAAATACCTGAGAAACAGTAGAGATAATGGTGTACATTTCAGTCCAAATCTGAAGCCAGAAAAAAACTGATGTTCCAACTCAAACACAGGCAGTAAGTTAAGCAAAATGAGAAGACAGAGAAATATGCAGCAGATGAAGGAGCAAAGTAAAAACCTACCAGACCAAACAAATGAAGAGGAAATAGGCAGTCTACCTAAAAGAGAATTCAGAGTAATGATAGTAAAGATGACTCAAAATCTTGTAAATAGAATGGAGAAAATTCAAGGACCTAGAAGAACTAAAGAGCAAACAAACAATGATGAACAACACAATAAATGAAATTAAAAATTTGCTACAAGGAATCAATAGCAGAATAACTGAGGCAGAAGAATGGATAAGTGACCTGGAAGATAAAATAGAGGAAATAACTACCACAGAGCAGAATAAAGAAAAAAGAATGAAAAGAACTGAGGACTGTCTCAGAAACCACTGGGACAACATTAAATGCACCAACATTCGAATTATAGGGGTCCCAGAAGAAGAAGAGAAAAAGAAAGGGTCTGAGGAAATATTTGAAGAGATTATAGTTGAAAACGTCCTTAAAAGGGGAAAGGAAATAGTCAGCTAAGTCCAGGAAGTGCTGAGTCCATTACAGGATAATCCAAGGAAAACAGGCCAAGACACATATTAATCAAACTATCAAAAATTAAATGCAAAGATGGGAAAAGCAACAAATAACATACAAGGAAATCCCCATAAAGTTAAGGGCTGACCTGTCAGCAGAAACTCTGCAACCTCGAATGGAGTGGCAGGACATATTAAAAGTGATGAAAGGGAAAAACCTACAACCAAGATTACTCTACCCAGCTAGGAGCTCATTCAGATTCAATGGAGAAATCAAAAGATTTACAGACAATCAAAAGTTAAGAGAATTCAGCACCACCAAACCAGCTTTACAACTAATGCTAAAGGAACTTCTCTAGGCAGGAAACACAAGAGAAGGAAAAGACCTACAAAAACAAATGCAAAACAATTAAGAAAATGGTAATAGGAACATACATATTGATAATTACCTTAAATATAAATGGATTAAATGATCCCACCAAAAGACATAGACTGGCTGAATGGAAACAAAAACAAAAACGGTATATATGCTGTCTACAAGAAACCCACTTCGGACCTAGGGACATATACAGACTGAAAGGGAGGGGATGGAAAAGATATTCCATGCAAATGGAATCAAAAGAAAGCTGGAGTAGCAATTCTCATATCAGAGAAAATAGACTATAAAATAAAGGTTATTACAAGAGACAAAGAAGATCACTACATAATGATCAAGGGATCAATCCAAGAAGAAGATATAACAGTTGTAAATATTTATGCACCCAATGTAGGAGCACCCCAATACATAAGGCAAATGTTAACAGCCATAAAAGTGGAAATCAACAGTAATACAATAATAGTAGTGGACTTTAACACCCCACTTTCACCAATGGATAGATCATCCAAAATGAAAATAAACAAGGAAAGACAAGCTTTAAATGATACATTAAACAAGATGGACTTAATTAATAGTTACAGGACATTCCATCCAAAAACAACAGAATACACTTTCTTCTCAAGTGCTCATGGAACATTTCCCAGGATAGATCATACCTTGGGTCACAAATCTAACCTTGGTAATTTTAAGAAAATTGAAATCATATCAAGTATCTTTTCCAACCACAGTGCTATGAGACTAGATATCAATTACAGGAAAAGATCTGTAAAAAATACAAACACATGGAGGCTAAACAATACACTACTAAATAACCAAGAGATCACTGAAGAAATTTTAAAAACCCAGAAACAAATGACAGTGAAAACACGATGACCCAAAACCTATGGGATTCAGAAAAATAGTTCTAAGAGGGAAGTTTATATCAATACAATCCTACATGAAGAAACAAGAAAACTCTCAAATAAATAATCTAACCTTAAACCTATAGCAATTAGAAAAAGAAGAACAAAAAGACCCAAAGTTAGCAGAAGGAAAGAAGTCATAAAAATCAGACCAGTAATAAATGAAAAAGATTGGAAGGAAACAATAGCAAAAATCAATAAAACTAAAAGCTGGTTCTTTGAGAAGATGAACAATATTGATAAACCATTAGCCAGACTCATTAAGAAAAACAGGGAAAAGACTCATCAACAGAATTAGAAATGAAAAAGGAGAAGGAACAACTGACACTAAAGAAATACAAAGGATTATGAGACATTACTACAAGCAACTATATGCCAATAAAATGGACAACCAGGAAGAAATGTACAAATTCTTAGAAAACCACAACCTTCTGAGACTGAACCAGGAAGAAATAGAAAGTATAAACACACCAATCACAAGCACTGAAATTCAAACCATCATTAAAAATCTTCCAAAAAACAATGGCCCAGGACCAGATAGCTTTACAGGCAAATTCTATCAAACATTTAGAGAACAGCTAACACCTATCCTTCTCAAACTCTTCCAAAATATAGCAGATGGAGGAACAATCCCAAACTCATTCTAGAAGGCCACCATCACCCTGATACCAAAACCAGACAAAGATGTCACAAAAAAAGAAAACTACAGGCCAATATCACTGATGAACATATATGCAAAAATCCTCAACAAAATACTAGCAAACAGAATCCAGCAGCACATTAAAAGGATTATACACCATGATTAAGTGGGGTTTATCCCAGGAATGCAAGGATTCTTCAATATACACAATCAATCAATGTGATACACTATATTAACAAATTGAAGGATAAAAACCATATGATAATCACAGTAGATGCAGAAAAAATCATCAACAGGATTCAACAACAATTTATGATAAAAACTCTCCAGAAAGTAGACCTAGAGGGAACTTACCTCAACATAATAAAGGTCATATATGACAAACCCACAGCCAGCATCATTCTCAAAGGTGAAAAACTGAAACCATTTCCACTAAGATTGGGAACAAGACAAGGTTGCCCAATCTCACCGCTATTATTCAACATAGTTTTGGTCGTTTTAGCCACAGCAGTCAGAGAAGAAAAAGAAATAAATGGAATCCAAATTGGAAAAGAAGAAGTAAAGCTGTCACTGTTTGCAGATGACATGATACTATACTTAGAGAATCCTAAAGATGCTACCAGAAAACTACTAGAGTTAATCAATGAATTTGGTAAAGTAGCAGGATATAAAATTAATGCACAGAAATCTCTTGCATTCCCATACACTAATGATGAAATATCTGAAATAGAAATTAAGGAAACACTCCCATTTACCATTGCAACAAAAAGAATAAAATACTTAGGGTAAACCTACCTAAGGAGACAAAAGACCTGTATGAAGAAAAGTATAAGACACTGATGAAAGAAATTAGAGATGATATAAACAGATGGAGAGATATACCATGTTCTTGGATTGGAAGAATCAGCATTGTGAAAATGACTCTCTCACCCAAAGCAATCTACAGATTCAATGCAATCCCTATCAAACAACCAATGGCATTTTTCACAGATCTAGAACAAAAAGTTTCACAGTTTGTATGGAAACACAAAAGACCCTGAATACCCAAAGCTATCTTGATAAAGAAAAATGGAGCAGTAGGAATCAGTCTCCCTGACCTCAGACTATACTACAAAGCTATAGTAATCAAGACAGTATGGTACTAGCATAAAAACAAAAACAGAAATATAGATCAATGGAACAGATTAGAAAACCCAGAGATAAACCTATGCACATATGGTCACCTTGTCTTTGCTGAAGGAGGCCAGAATATACAATGGAGAAAAGACAGCCTCTTCAATAAGTGGTGCTGGGAAAACTGGATAGCTACATGGAAAAGAATGAAATTAGAACACTCTCTAACACCATACACAAAAATAAACTCAAAATGGGTTAAAGACGTAAATGTAAGGCCAGACACTATAAAACTTTTAGAGGAAACATAGGCAGAACATTCTATGACATAAATCACAACAAGGTCCTTTTTGACCCACCTCCTATGGAAATGGAAATAAAAACAAAAATAAACAAATGGGAACTAATGAAACTTAAAAGCTTTTGCACAGGGCTTCACTGGTGGCGCAGTGGTTGAGAGTCTTCCTGCCGATGTGGGAGATGCAGGTTCGTGCTCTGGTCCAGGGGGATCCCACGTGCCACAGAGCAGCTGGGCCTGTGGGCCATGGCCACTGGGCCTGCACGTCCAGAGCCTGTGTTCTGCAGTGGGAGAGGCCACGGCAGTGAGAGGCCCGCATACCGCAAAAAAAAATAAAAAATGAAAACTTTTTCACAGCAAAAGAAACCATAAACTAGACAAAAAGACAACTCTTGGGCTTACCTGGTGGCACAGTCGTTGAGAATCTGCCTACCAATGCAGGGGACATATGTTCTAGCCCTGGTCTGGGATGATCCCACATGCTGCGGAGCAACTAAGCCCACATGCCACAACTACTGAGCCTGTGCTCTAGAGCCTGTGAGCCACAAGTACTGAAGCCTCTGTGCCTAGAGCCCATGCTCTGCAATAAGAGAAGCCACCACAAAGAGAAGCCCGTGCACTACAACAAAGAGTAACCTCCCCTTGCAGCAACTAGAGAAAGCCCGTGTGCAGCAACGAAGATCCAATGCAGCCAAAAATAAATAGATTAAATAAATAAATTTATATATATGTATATATATATATATTAAAAAAACAACCCTCAGAATGGGAGAATATATTTGCAAATGAAACAATTGACAAAGGATTAATCTCCAAACTATACAAGCGGCTCATGTGTCTCAATATCAAAAAAACAAACAACCCAATCCAAAAATGAGCAGAAGACCAAATAGACATTTCTCAAAAGAAGATATACAGATTGCCAACAACACGTGAAAGTATGTTCAACATCACTAATCATTAGAGAAATGCAAATCAAAACTACAGTGAGGTATCACCTCACACCAGTCAGAATGACCATCATCAAAATATCTACAAACAGTAAATGCTGGAGAGGGTGTGGAGAAAAGGGAACCCTCTTGAACTGTTGGTGAGAATGTAATTTGTTACAGCCACTATGGAGAACAGTATGGAGGTTCCTTAAAAAACTAAAAATAGAACTACCATATGATCCAGCGATCCTACTCCTGGTTATATACCCTGAGAAAACCATAATTCAAAAAGAGTCATGTACCACAATGTTCATTGCAGCTCTGTTTACAATAGCCAGGACATGGAAGCAACCTAAGTGTCCATCAAAAGATGAATAGATAAAGAAGATATGGCACATATATACAATGGAATATTATTCAGTCATAAAAAGAAAAGAAGCTGAGTTATTTGTAGTGAGGTGGATGGACCTAGAGACTGTCATACAGAGTGAAGTAAGTCAGAAAGAGAAAAATAAATACCATATGGTAACACAAATATATGCAATCTAAAAAAAAAAAAAATGGTTCTGAAGACCCAGGGTCAGGACAGGAATAAAGACGCAGATGTAGAGAATGGATTTGAGGACACGGGGAGGGGGAAGGGTAAGCTGGGATCAAGTGAGACAGTGGCCTTGTCATATATATACTACCAAATGTAAAATAGTTAGTGAGAAGCAGCGGCATAGCACAGGGAGATCAGCTCAGTGCTTTGTGGCCACCTAGAGGGGTGGGATAGGGAGGGTGGCAGGGAGACGTAAGAAAGAGTGGATATGGGCATATATGTATACCAATAGCTGATTCACTTTGTTACACAGCAGAAATTAACACAACATTGTAAAGCAATTATATTCCAATCAAGATGTTAAAAAAAAATTCTGTGTGTATTCTCTGAAGTACTATATCATTGAAATGTAGAATGTCCTATTAGTAGATATAAGTTTGAAGTTTTTCACTCAAAAGTTTTAATATTTTTTCCCTCTTTTTAATTTTCTTTTTTCTTACTCTAGTTTTACTCATTATTCAGATATTTTTAGCTTATATAAGAAGATAAAACCAACTTTTAAAATATTAAAGAAGAAAAATGAATCAAACTTGAATTGTAAGCTAATTCATATAGAAGAGATATAGCCTGGTCATCTGGAAATGAGTAAAGGCTAAAAATGTTCAGGGTCATTGAGATTTTTTTAAAAACCATTAAGAAATATTGAAAATGTTCTTTTCAGAGTCAGTTTCATGGGATTTTAAAATTATCAATATGTCACTGGTAATTTTGTATTTAGGTTGGAAGTGAAAAGAATTGTAGGGCATCATTAAGAGTTGTCAGCAACAAATTTTTTTAGTAAAAGCAGGGCTTTTGCTTCCTAAGCTTCTAGGTGACTGATTCCACTGGGACATTGGACAGCTCATAAGTTAACTTCATGAAACCTAAGAAATATAGTGATGTTAAGTTTGTTTTTCAGGGAGAAATTATTTTATTTGATGTGACTCATTTTTAACCTCCTGAGATGAAGTCCTAGGAAAGGGCCTATGCTGCAAGTAACTATATGATTTAAAGAGGTTTTTCTTCTTCAAATCTAGGAAAGGTTTACTGAAATAAAGATACTGGGAGTTAGGAGAACTGATAGCTACTCACAGAATCATTATTTTCTTATACTTCGTGTGACTGTAGTCAACTCATTAATTGAGACTAAAAATTAATAACTCCACCTGCAAAACAATGATCTGTTGTCTTTTCTCATCTTCTGGATTCTGGAAAGGAAAACAAGAATGTCACAAGTAACATGGTAGTAAAAACATTGGAATAAAAGTGCCCAATAATATTAAATATTACTATGTATCAGCTAGTCCTATAAAACTTGTCCTGTAGAACTTGTAAATATTAGAGTGACTCATTAAACCCTGCAGTCTTAATTTTAGATTGTGAACATATTGATCAAAGATTTTCTATAGTCTCTTTGGCATGATTCCAGGGGTCTTAGCCATATTTAATAACCAAAAAGTATTTTACATCAGAGTTTTCAGAACAAATTTCTCCTTTACTCATATCCCCTTTTCAATTAGTTCTCCAAGATGCATGATAGCAATGAAGAATGGGACTAAAGAATCTAAATCAAGGCTTTCTAGGGTCTGAATTTGTCATTGATAAAGGTTTCTGAAAGAGAAGAACAAAGATCAAGGAGCTTTGTAAAGGATATTGAAGACACATTTGCAGCAATATAGTTGGTGACAAAAATCTTATACTCAATTGCTGGTCTGTGCTAAAATATATTCAGAAAGGAGTCATTTGTCTTTTACTGACTATCAATCAGCCTTTCCACATGGATTCGATTTTAATTTTAGATTTCTATCTTTTTAAATTAAAAATATTTACCAGAGGACAAAGTCACAGATTTTAATTTGCTAAAAGGAATTTGGTTTAGTTTTCTATGAAAGTAGCATAATCACCAACTGTGTTATGAATGGTGTCATCTTTCATTAATCAGTGAAGATTTTGCCCACTCCAGGCATATCCCCCTTTGTCTTAGTTCAGGCTGCTGTAACAAATTACCATAGAGTAGGTGGCTTAGACAGCAAACATTTATTTCTCACAGTTGTTGAGGCTGGGAAGTCCAAGATCAAGATTAGGTGTCTGGTGAGAGCCATCTTCTGGTTTTCAGATGGCCATCTTCTTGGTATGTCCTCACATGGGAGAGAGGGAGGAAAGGGGGAGTAAAGAGAGGTTAAGCAAAGAGTGGGGAAGAGAGTGAAAGAGAGAGAGAAGCTTTCTTGTGTCTTTTCTTATAAGGACACTAATTCAGATCATGACCTAATTACCTCCCAAAGGGCCTATATCCAAATATTGAATATTATCACATTGGAGATTATAGTTACAACATATGAATTCCGTGGAGGACACAAACATTAAGTCCATAGCACCATTCCAGCCTCAGAATAGATTTCTTGGGTGGGAGTAAAAGCATTATCAACCACGGGAAAAAATGGAGTTGAAAATAATTGTCACTGACCCCTCTGTTTACTAAAACTTGCTTCTTCCATACTTGATTTTTATTCCTCTTTTCATTTTTAACCATTGTACCTTCTACCAATGCAACTTTGAAAGCTGAGTCTCCAAAGGCAAAGTGAAAGGAACAATTTCCCTTATGAATATGGTCAACATAAGTGATAATGTTGACTAATGAAACATGTTTAATTCTTTGGTATTAAACTTTATGTAAATTTCCCTCAAATATATCCATTTATTTTGCTGCTATAGATATTTCTTCATATGATTTTAGGTATGAGTGGACTCATTTCATGCAAGATTTTATGTAACTCATCATATGTAAATAACTTTAAAGGCATTGGTAGATTGGCCAATTTAATTTTAATCATTCCCAAGTTTGTGTCATAATTGTTCTATGTGAATCATTTTATTAATATAATATTTGTTTAAAAATATTCATTTAAGCTTTATTGAGTTTATCAAGATTTTTACCTTCTTATAGCGTGGGTCACATTACTCAGTTTGCTGAAGAGCTTAGGTTTAGGGTATATGGCATATTGTAGGTTACACTTTTTCCTGATATACATTTTGGCTGGCTTTTGGTGTAGAATTCTCTCCTTAACCAATTTGACATCTGTGGTGCATTGACCATGGTTTATCAATATGGTCTTGAATCAGAAGTCTTAAAAGTAATAATCATTGGGAACCAATTAGCTTTTCTTTGTTTGAAAACTTGTCCCTAGAAAAACAACCATTTATTTTTTGTTTACAGTCAAACCAGATATTATTCTTGAGAGATTTATTTTAGCTATTAGGAAATAAATTATCTTTGCACTGCATATATTCCTCCAAGAGATACAGTGATGGTTAGTATTCTGTGTCAACTTGGTTAGGCTGTAGTACCCAGTTATTCAATCAAACACTAATCTAAGTGTGCTATGAAGGTATTTTGTAGATGTGGTTAACCTCTAAAATTAGTTTACTTTAACTAAGGAAGATTATCCTCAATACTGTGGTTGAACCACACCCAATCAATTGAAGGCCTCCTCTTTGAGGGCACATGCCTAGGCTGCATTTCCCAGACTCCTTGCCATTAGGTGGGGACGTACGAATTATTTATAGCCAGAGGTGCATAGAGGTAAATAATATATGCTCTTTCAAGCTTGACCCATTAAATATTCTATTTGCCATTCTTCATGCTCTTTCTCAATGTGCTGGCTGTATATTGTCTGCAAGGGTGACCTTGGAAATCATCTATTGAAGATTGCAGAGCTGCTAGCACCATGCATCCCGAGTAACTGCAGGGAGCAGAAGTCACCCCACCCCCATCACCACAAACAATGCATATTGAGTAGAGAAAGACACCTCTACTGTGTTAAACCACTTAAATTTGGGGGTTGACTTGTTGTAGAAGTTAGCCTACCTCAATTAAAAATTACTGTATTACTGTCTTTCTCACAGCCATCTTACTAGATTGCTAAATGAAATAACCACCAATCAGGCCTCCTATTCCATCTTTCCATTAGGAAGTTGATCTAAGTGTTCCAGTGGTATTTAAAATGGAGTAGGAAGCTTTTGTACTGGGTTTTTCAGCCTATATACCTTTACCTCTATCTTCTAAAATACATAGAAAAAGTAAAGTTAGAATAATATATATTAAGTTGCCTTCAGAGGTAGTTCATCCACTGAATAGTTTCTGATTGGAGAATAACCCTTTAAAAATAGTATAGACCTCATTGTTCAGAAAGCACCCTCTTTTCTGAAAATATAACAATAAGACCAATGGCAATGGTTTGGCTATATATAAGACTAATTGATTTTTAAATTCAAAGTATTCAAATTTTGGCATCTAAGATCTCTCATTCAGAATTTCAGTAGAGATTCAGAGGATCTCTTAGCAAAATAGCACTTTGTAAATAGATAGGATGTCAAGGATATTTCATTTGAATATTTGAGATAATGGAATAATAGAAAATCAGAGCTATTGTGAACAATGAAGATCATCTAGATCATGCCCTTTAACTTAAAGATAGAGAAACTGAGTCCCAGAGAGCTAAAGTGATTGGATTGAAGTCACACAGATAGTGGCACATTTAAAACAAGATTAGCTAGGCACTAGGCTTAGAATGGGAGGCTGACTTCTGGAGTTTCTGAATGTGTGTGTGTGTGTGTGTGTGTGTGTGTGTGTGTGTGTGTGTGTGTGTGTGTGTGTGTGTGTTTAGCCTTCAATGGAATTAAAATCAAAAAGAGAAAACCAAAGTATGGCTCTTCATTGGATTCATATAGTAAGAGAGACCAACCAGATCACACTCCTTAAAATAACTTAACCATCAAGTGGGAAGTCATTAATTACATCCTGGCTGATCTTAGATAGTTTTTGTAATCAATATTTTGTCATGTCATGAAAATATACTGTATTATAAGTGAATAGAGTTCCCTTTACCTACTAAATTTATGTAACTAAAATAGTGAGCTTTTGACTGAAAAATTGGAGATTTCTTCCCTGAAAGCAACACGTTACTTAGAAGCCCCTGGCTTCTTGGAATTCTTAATAAAATGTCATAATTTTTTCCATTTTCAGCAACATTCTTATTCTCAAGACATGATATTTACTGCCCAATATAGTTGGAGTGACTTACTGGTCCTTTGTTAACTAACCTGGAACATAAATGACTGACAGGGTAGCAAAGTTTAGTGGAAAGAGCTATACACTAATTGGAAAGAGCCCTAGATTTGAATAAACTACTACATCTTTTACTAGCTGTTTGGTCTAGAGTAGGTTACTATGGTAGCCACCCCCAACCCCTGCCCAGAGTTTGCCATTATATTACTTTTGTGTGGCAGAAGAGAATTTGCATGTGTAATTAAGGTACAGGCCTTAACATAGCGAGATTATTCTGGATTATCTACGTGGGTGCAATCTAATCACATGAGCCCTTAAACACAGAGAACTTTTCAAACTGAAGATAGGAAAGATGAGAGAGAAGGAGCAGTCAGAGAGATTTGAAGCTTGATAAGGACTCAACCCACCACTGCTGACTCTGAAGATGAAAGAGGTAATGCCGAAAGGGAATGTAGGCAGTCTCTAAAAGACCCCTGACTAACAGCCAGCAAGGAAATGGTGACCACAGTTCTACAGCCTCATGGGATTGAGTCTGGCCAACAACTGAAATGAGTGTGGGAGAGGATTTTACCCTAAAGCCTTCAGCTAAGAGCACAGACCATTTGAAACCTTGATTCTGGCCTGTGAAACCTGGAGCAGAGAAACCATCCAAGTCCAGCCAGACTTTGACTTACAGAACTGTGAGATAATACATTTATTTCAAGCCACTGCATTTTTGTTAATTTGTTACACAGCAATAGAAAACTAATAGTTATTTGCATCTTTCCTGCCTTGGCTATCTCTTTGATTAAAATGCCTTACCTTCCAGATTTATTTAACAGTTATGATACAGGTGGAATTTTCCTTAAAACAGAGACCTGTGATATAATAGGAGAAGAAAAGGACTGTGAAATATAATCAGCACATTTTCCATTTAACAAGAAAATAAATATCTCACATATACCATCCTTTCCCTCCCTAACCTTCAATTTGATGTTCCTCTTATCAAGGCATAAGAAAAATATAATGAGAACTAGTTTGTAGGAGAGAGACTTTTCTACTGATCTTAGAATTTGGAAAATAAATTATGTCATAACTATTGTCCAATTATACCTAAGGCTGAAAACTTATTATTCTCATTAAATTAAATGAAAATCTATTTTCACATCTGTGAGTAGGATATAGCATATGCTTTGAATGTATTATATTAATTTCCTTTCAAGTGTGGTATGGATTAAGTGGCTGGTCATTGCACTGGTGAAAGAAGGTCCCCAAAGATGAAGTATAGTCAAAGGAAATTGAGAAGTAAAAAGAAAAATGATTGAAACTTTCACTTCCTGGGAATTGGAATAGCAAAATAAACTTCACAGAACAATAACAGTGAGAAAACATGAAGACTGTTTTCAACCAGTTTAGGTAAATCAGAAAACACAGATATCATCATACCTTGGAGCTGCCTATATCTCCTGTTAATTTAGGGGAAAAAAGAATTTCCTCTATTCCTAAATCTCTATAGAATAAAACTATCTTCGCTCACCATAATTTCAAATTCTGATGATTCTTATTATATCTGTTGCTTCTTGTAACATTATTATGCAGCTTCATGTCTCTTTATTGGAACTTCTCTTTTATTACCTGTCACAGCTGTCACACAGATCACATAGCCTAATTCCCAGCTCAAAATAATCAGGAGCTTCATTTTGGAGTTGTGCTTACTTAGATCACCTTCAGTGACCATTATAAACATTTGGATTTGCACATACAGTCTGGTCTATCTGGTTTTCAACCAATTAAATGTGTTCATTTTTTGTATTGTTATGATTCTGTCAGCTGCATAAAATATTCTTGTGTGCAGTGGTTGATATTGTACAAGAAGAATATTGCTTTTCTGGTATGTGAATGAATTTCATGACAAACTTGATTTTGTTATTTTTGTAATTGCCCTGGTTGCTTTCAGCAACATCTGCCTTCAAAATTACAGTTCACAGAAGAGCATCTTTCCAGGATGGAAATTTGGCCAGGGTGTTCTGCATCAGGCAGTTTGACTATTTTCTAGTATTCTACTAAAATATATTTGTGTTTATCTGGGCTATTGGTGAACTTCATAGTTTTTATAAAGTACTGCTTCAAGAGACCTGGACTGGTCCTGGAACCAGTTGGCTCTGTGATTTTAAAGTACTCACTTAGTGCCTCTGTGTTTTTTTTCTCATCTGGAATATAGAGGTGAAAATATCTCCCACATGCATTGGCCTTAAAACTGTAATTTATTTTCTCTGGCAGTGCAAAAGTGTTTCTTACAATCTATTTCCCTGCAAGAGAGAGAATGAGAGCAAAACTTGACTGATTTGTACCATGTTCGGCAAACTCTCCCCTTGTCTCTCAAGATCACAGTGATAATATACTGGTCATCAGCAAACATTAGGGATTGCAAAAGGAACAAGAACAGAGCCCATAATCCAATTTCATTCATAGCTGACTATAACCATAAGGCAAGCTGGGAATTCCCCATGATTCCAGGTACTGGGCAAAGTTCCTAGGGACAACTAACTTCTTCCTTATGGATTCAAAAAGTATACATCCATAATACGTCAACTCAAGGCCACTAGGCAAATGATCAAATAGTATTTTGTGCATCGTATAATACTGACTAATAGTGAAATTTAAGGAAAGAAATACAACTATGTATCTAGTGAACTTCTTAGAAATGCAAATACCAGAATAAGAATGTTCACTGATGTGGTTCTTAAAAAACAAGAAATTTGTTTTCCATTAATTTTGTTGTATAAAGGAACAAAGATGCCTGGTATAAATAAACAAGGATACATTAAGCAAAAATTTTCAGGAACTGCTATGTAATGGACCCAGTACTCTGCTATGCAATATTGGGGTCCAGGAATGAAAGACTTAGCTGGCAATTCAGCTCGAAAGGCAAGATTTTTTAGAGTACTTCATATAAAAAAAAAAACAACAACTAGAGAACACTATGAGATGATATATAATGCTGTGCTTGATGACTTAGCATTTTAGCAAAGAGATTACTTATAGCTTCCAAAAGGAAAATAAAATTTCTTTACCAAGAATCCAAGACCCTTCACAGTCTGACTTTAACTTACTCTTCTAGTCTTATCTACCTCTCTCTACTACATACCCTACACTCTCCAGTCACCATTCCCTATAAAAGAAATTTATGGCTTTTTGAGTTTGTTGTTATTTCTCTTTAAATGAAATACACTTCTCTGATTGGTAAAGTTCTACTTCCACTCAAGACTCATCTCTTCCATTTCACTTCTCTGTAAGTTATCTATACATGTTATGTTATTTTCTCCATTCTACTTTAGTACTGATAATACTTAGAATTATTTAAGTTTATGTTTATAAGTCAAGGGCAGGTATAACATCTTAATACTATCTATAGCATCAAACACCCAGCAGAATGTTTGACCCATAGTTTGTGCTTAATAAACTGTTGTTATTCCATTCCAATTGACATTTGTTCATCCATTCAGTTTATATATACATAAGTTTAGAAAGGCAAGGTAAGAATCAGTTGATGAAGGAAACTTGCATATCTACCTGAGGAGTTTGGGATTTCTCCTACAGAAATGGGGAGCCACAGTAGGATTCTGGATGTTATACAAATGGACAGGATGGAGATGCTCTCTAAAGAGCTAAAGACACAACAGTAAGATAGGTCATAGCAAGACCCCCATGCAATTTAATGGAGGTTATATATATCCTTTGAATCACTTTTTACATTTCCTAAACTTTTTATTTAGAAATAATTTTGGGTTTACAGAAAAATCACAAAGAGAGTACAGGGAGTTCCTGTATACATCTCACCCAATTTCCCCCCATTATGAATATTTTATTTTCATAATGTATTTGTCAAGACTAAGAAACCAACATTTGTACATTGTTACTAACAAAATTTCGTACTTAATTTGTATTTCATTAGTTTTTCCATCCAGGTCCTCTTTCTATTCTAAGATCCAATCCAGAGTATCACCTTGCATTTAGATATCATGTCTTCCCAGTTTCCTCTGGTTTGTGACTTTTTTTAGTCTTTATGTGTTTTTTCATGACCTTGAACATCTGTAGAGGTATTGATCAAGTATCCTGTAGAATGTCCCCTGATCTGAGTTTGTCTGGTGTTTTTCTAATGATTAGACTGGAGTTATAGGTTTCCAGGAAGAGTATCACAGAGATGAAGTTTCCCTTCTCATCACATCTATCAAAGTTTACAAGATATCCATATGACATCACTGATGTTAACCTGCATCACTTTCTTAATGTAATGTTTGCCAGGTTTATTTGTAAAGTATTATTTTTCTTTTCCCTACCTTATTCTTTGGATGTAAGCCATTAATTCCAGCCTATCCTAGGGGCGTTAGGGGAGGATTAAGGTCTACCCCCTTGAGGAGAAAGCATCTACATATATTATTTGGAATTTCTTTGTAAGAAAGATTTTTCTCCACTCCCCCATTTATTTATTTATTTATTCAATAATATATTAATATCACTATGTACACATGTGTATTTATTTCATACTTTGAGTTATAATCCAATCATACTTACTTTGTTGCTCAAATTGTTCCAGATTTGGCCATTGGGAGATTTTTCAGTTGGTCCCCATATCCTTTTGACATATCCCTATCATTGTGAATTTTTCTTGGGGAAGGGGAGCACTTTTGTAATTTCTGGCCCTATGAGAATCTCCATGCTTATTTTATATATTCCTTATTCCAGCCCTAGTATCAGCCATTAATCTAAGGAGCCCTGGTTCCTGGCTATGCTTGTTACTGCAGTGTCATTGTTTTCTAGGTCCTTTCAGAGGACAGAGCAAGAAAGTACACACATGTATACTAAGCTATGTACATAAACATCATTAATACCATTAATATACATAAATATCATATTTCTTTATGTACCCATTTTATCTATATTAAGAAATTATGAGTTCATGGAGATGTCTCCAACTCTAATCCAGTATCACATGGTTCACTCTAGTCTTCCTTTTGCTTATCAGTAACTCCAGCATTAAGATACCTGACTGTCACTATTTACCGTACATTTACTTATTTGCTCAGTAACAACATATATGCAAAACAGTTTCAGAATTGTTAACTTATGTCCTCATGTGAAACAAATTTACCAACTAGGGTAGTGTTTATAAATAGTTCCGTTTGTGTTTAGTTTACAGGTTCCACTCAAAACATTCTTTTCCAAAGTTATTTAGGTCAGGTCATTTTCCCCACCTCCTTCAGTGTCATCATATTGTATATTTGTAATAGAGATAGATTTGTTTGTCACAGTCTGCATTCGATCTTGAGATACCTCAACATCCTGATCAATTTTATATTTTAGTTTGCGTATATTAAAATTCACTCTGTGTAATATATGGTTCTATAGGTTTTGCCAAATGCATGTAAACATGCTTCTACTGCCCCAATACAGTATAGGTTCTTCATTCTAAAATTAAAGAACAGTTCTTTCACCCCCAAAGTTCTCCTGTGCATCCTCTTTGTAGTCGATTATTCCTCCAACCTGTGGCAACTGTTGATTTGTTTTCCTTCCACTTATTACATTTTAATGAGATAATTTTTTAGCTAATTAATTGTTGCTGCTGTCTCTACCATGTGACTATAAGCTCTGTGAGGGCAAGAACAATGTGTCTTGTTAATCACTGTATGTCTTCTGAGTAGGAGATTGCCTTGCACATTACATAGCTTAATAAATATTTGTTGAACAAACAAATCAATAGTGAAATAAGGAATAAGTATGGAATTATTTATTTTAAACCTGATAATACTTTTTGAGGGGAGAGAGACTCTAGTAGGCATTAGGGATTCAAAGATAGAATATAGCATCTTCCTTCAAGAAACATTCACTTTAGTCAAATGACAAAACGTGTACACCAACTGCCATAATACATATTAGACTATGATACAGGTAAGAAGGGTAGTAGAAAAAATGTTTAAGGAAGGAAGAACTCATTTCTAGCTGGGCTCTGCTATTGTCTGAATGTTTGTTTTCCTCCAAAGTTCATATGTTGAAACTCTGAACCCCAAGGTGGTAGAGCCCTTGAGAGGTGATTAGGTCATGAGGGCAATGCCCTCATGAATGTATTAGTTCCTTATAAAAGAGGTCCTAGAAATATCCCTTGCCTGTCCCACTATGTGAGATTATAGCTAAAAGGTGCTATGAATCAGAAAGCAGGCCCTCACCAGATAGCAAATGTCAGTGCCTTGATCTTGGACTTCCCAGCCTCCAGAATTATAAGAAATAAATTTCCATTGTCTAAAAGGTACCCAGTCCATGTTATTTTGTTATAACAGCCCAAATGGACTAAGACAGGCTGTCTGGTGAAGAGAATGTAACAAATGAGCTCATTTAAAAGGATTCTATTATAATTTATGTATTTGGATTTTTATGTAAATGTGTTACTAAGGTGTATTTGCTGCAAATAGAACCCTGGTTCTATAATCTTTATGGGGAATGTTGAGAGGGCTTGGATTCTGACTTGGAAGCAGAGGGTATGGGTAGAGGAGATGGTGATATTTTTGCTTTTTTTTTTTTTTTTTTTTTTTTTTTTGCCTATTTTTAAGCTGCTGAAACTTAATGGTTCCAAGATAGTTTTGTTCTAATTTGCAAGGTTGCATTAGGGTCTACATTAGCCTTGACGAAGACTCATGTTTTTTTCATTCTCTATCTTTAATAGGATCCTCAATCCTCCTTATCTTCTTGTTTAATTTTATATTGCATTGATTTCCTTTCACAATATGAACAGTTTTTATCTTTGGGGAATAGACTCCATTCAAACATGATCATTGCATTTGGGAACTATAATTGAACTGTACAGAGAAAATTATATCCAATATACATTCAATGTCAAACACATTTCAAGATAAAGAGTAAATGTGTGTTGGAGTCTTTGTGTATAAATACACATTCTCAGGAGATAATACTTCAAAAACAATACAGAAATTTGGTGGCTGCAATATCATCTGCATGATATGTTTTGAAGGGTGTTTCAAAGATAATCCCAACCCATAATATATCAATAGCTCCCTTACCAGCCATATTTATTTGGAGTTCAAGCATGAAAAGCCAAGGAAAATTAAAATTTTATTTCTCGGTAGGAATTGTACCTTAACTTAGAATCAATCATTAATATCTAAACCAGATTTTATCTATTGGGTTAACCTTACTAAAGATCTGGGCCCTGATAAAATGGATCAGGGTATAGGTAAATTTTGATGGAAGCAGATGGTAGGAAACGTCTGAAGAGGAGGGCCTTGCACATGATGCTGAGATTGAGTAGGGGATGCTGGGAAGTAGATCTAAGCAATTTAGACACCTCGTGTGTGAAGAAAGCTAAGAAGCAGGAAGAGAATATTATTTAAAAAGTTATGTAAAGGCATCTTGGACATCTATCAACAAAATTCATAGAAAGCATTGGACTAGGAGTTAAGTGGCAGGAAAAGAGGAAAAGTCCATAAAGTGAATAAGACTATGACTTTGACTGAAAGTAGGGGGATGTCAAAGTAGGAATCAGACAAAGAGATAAGATGACAAGCCCAAGTAAGTTATTTAAGGCCGGGAGGAATGGATAGGTACTCTATAATTCAAATTTCAGGTACTCATAATGGTGTATAAAGGAAATATATGCAGACGATTTATATAGAAAATATCCTGAAACTCAGATACTAGTAAGGCACAACAGCAACAAAGATTCTATTTCTAGCTTGCATTTTACTCAGTGCCAGCACTGATGACCCATTTCAGGTGGATAAACATCTACAGATGGGTAGGAAAAATCACACCTGGCTAACGGGAAGGATGGATGCGGCAAGTAGAGAAAAGACACCTCTTGCTAATAATTTTGAATTCTTTTTAGTTGGTCTAGGTCTATTTTTGTGTGTGCTATAATTCAGATTTCCAAAACAAAGCAATTTTTTTAAATTTGTAAAAGTTCAAATATACAACCTAGCACTGCTTTAAGCCTCCAGTATTGCTACAATTTGCTGATTTGTATAGCCTCTTAGAGTCACATTCTGGACCTATCAAATTACAAAGCAGTTTTGAAACTGTGTCCAATCCTATGATGGATTTATACTTGATCAGTACTTAGAAAGAGGTGTATGCTTGTAGTCCTGAGATAGAAACTGAAAGAATAATGCTGAATTTGTCAACTGATGAACAGTAGTATTTTAGAGCAAGAAAATATAAACAGCAGAATTTTTCCAAAAGATGGTTATTACATATATAATCTCTAAATATAATATATATAATATATATACACAATTAATGATGATTTGAATGAGGATAACAGTTGACATTCCAAGTGACAAATGCATTTAAATGCATATTCACTCACAAGACAGAGTATGCCCTGGGAGAGGAACTTTTTCAGTAGGACAAGCTCTCATTTTCTTTTTTCTAGACATGAAAAATTTAATGATGAAGGAGTAAATGAAGGAAGGAGGAAACTAGTATAACATGTAATTAAGAATATGTCAAACACTGGAATAGGTTTTCACATTTATTTTCTAATTTTTACATGTAAGGAAACTGGGATTCAAAGAGGTTATGTTGTCAAACCCCAGTTCATGTGCCTGCTGCACAGTAAGGCCGTACAAACCGAAAAATCAATTTGGAGCAGGGAAAGGTTTATTGCAAGGGCCAAGCAAGGAGAATTGGTGGCTTGTTATCACAAGACCTGAACTCCCTGATGGGTTTCAGAGAAGAGTTTTTAAAGGCAAATCAGGGGAGGGCTGCAGGATGTGTGACTTTCTTCTGATTGGTTGGTGGTAAGGTACCAGGGTGGTGTTCCAGGAATCGCAATCATCAGCCTTCTGGTTCCAACTAGTCTGGGGCACATGTGCTTGTGCTTAGCCTGAAGTTACCATCTCCACCTGGGTAGGGGCCTTAGTTCCTGTAGAAGAACTCAGAGATGTGTACCAGATTGTTATAGCCCTTGAGGAGGAATTAGGTGTCTTGTAACTCTATAGTTCTAATCATTTACTGTTTGAATCTGCCCTTTGGAACTCAGGGAAGGTATAGGACGCTGAAGCCTTTTTCCTACAAACAAGAAATAGGGGACATGGAAAGGCTTTTGTACCCAGGAGGGCCCCAAATGGTCCTGCTCAGTTTCAATCATTGCCAAAGCTTACGCATCCACTGATAGAGCCAGGATTCAAACCCAGGTCTGTCTGATCAACTGACTTTTATCTATATACACTCTAAGGTTCATTGCATGTAAATATGGATGTTTTGATGTGAAAATATGGCCAATTAGTAAACAAAATATTTTTTGAGCAAATTTAGGCCCAGTACACATAGAGTCAGTTGCTCTGGATTGGATTTCTGATTCCATTGTATGTTCTTCATAAATCACTTAACATCTCTGAAACTTGTCTTTCTCACATATATAAAGAAGATTATTAAAATCTATTTGAAGTTCATCAGAAGAATTACATGTGCCAATGCAGATAAAATTCCTAACACAATATCTAACAAATAATAGGTGCTCAGGGAAAATAGACTGATTATAGTCCCTTATTGTGGCATATTTCCAAAATTATAGAAAATTAGCAACTGTTAGGAAAAGGTTTCCAACTGGCCAGGAGCAAAAGTTCTTCTCTGACCTGTCTGTTTAATCTCTTTTTGATAACTTTAGTATCTAGGCTTCAACCACTGCCTCTGGGGAAAACTCTCAATCTAATTCAGCAACTCTGACCACAGACAAGGATCTTGCACTTGAATAGGATGATATATCAAAAACCTAACCAATCTTCCTCTCTCAAAATACCTCTTCTCCTGATTATTTCTTATCTTTATTAATTGGGCTACTATTATAATAATTAGCATAGTCTATTTCTCAGTAAATGTTTGTACACATGAAGTCTTCAAATTAGGCTTTGATGCCTAACTTTTCTTTAACCTTAGAACATTTGTCTAAATAGCAATTAAAGAAAAAAGAAAGGAAGAAATTATCATTCGAGGAGATATGTGTCAGGCACTTTGCTATGCACTTTACATGATTTGCCTCACATATTCTTCTTTTTCTGTTTGTTTGGGTTTTTTAAATTTTATTTTATTTATTTTTTTATGTGGCAGGTTCTTATTAGTCATCAATTTTATACACATCAGTGTATACATGTCAATTCCAACTGCCCAATTCATCACACCACCAGCCCCACCAACACCACGTCTTTACCCCCTTGGTGTCCATACGTTTGTTCTCTACATCTGTGTCTCAACTTCTGCCCTGCAAACCGGTTCATCTGTACCATTTTTCTACGTTCCACATACATACGTTAATATATGATATTTGTTTTTCTCTTTCTAACTTACTTCACTCTGTATGACAGTCTCTAGATCCATCCACGTCTCAACAAATGACTCAATTGCGTTCCTTTTTATGGCTGAGTAATATTCCATTGTGTATATGTACCATATCTTCTTTAACCACTTGTCTGTCAATGGGCATTTAGGTTGCTTCCATGACCTGGCTATTGTAAATAGTGCTGCAATGAACATTGGGGTGCATGTGTCTTTCTGAATTATGGTTTTCTCCAGGTATATGTCCAATACTGGGATTGCTGGATCATATGGTAATTATATTTTTAGTTTTTTAAGAAACCTCCATACTATTCTCCATAGTGGCTGTATCAATTTACATTCCCACCAACAGTGCAAGAGTGTTCCCTTTTCTCCACACCCTCTCCAGCATTTGTTGTTGCTAGATTTTCTGATGATGCCCATTCTAACTGGTGTGAGGTGACACCTCATTGTAGTTTTAATTTGCATTTCTCTAATAATTAGTGATGCTGAGCAACTTTTCATGTGCTTCTTGCCCATCTGTATGTCTTCTATGGAGAAATGTCTATTTAGGGCTTCTGCCCATTTTGGGATTGGGTTCTTTGTTTCTTTAATATTGAGCTGCATGAGCTGTTTATATATTTTGGAAATTAATCCTTTGTCCTTTGATTCATTTGAAAATATTTTCTCCCATTCTGAGGGTTGTTTTTTCATCTTGTTTATGGTTTCCTTTGCTGTGCAAAAGCTTTTAAGTTTCATTAGGTCCCATTTGCTTATTTTGGTTTTTATTTCCATTACTCTAGGAGTTAGATCAAAAAAGATCTTGCTGTGATTTATGTCAAAGTGTTTTTCCTATGTTTTCTTCTAGGAGTTTGATAGTGTCCAGTCTTACATTTAGGTCTCAAATCCATTTTGAGTTTATTTTTCAGTATGGTGTTAGGAAGTGTTCTACTTTCATTCTTTTACAGGTAGCTGTCCAGTTTTCCCAGCACCACTTATTAAAGAGACTGTCTTTTCTTCATTGTATATCCTTGCCTCCTTTGTCATAGATTAGTTGACCATAGGTGCTTGGGTTTATCTCTGAGCTTTCTATCTTGTTCCATTGATCTATGTTTCTGTTTTTGTGCCAGTACCATATTGTCTTGATTACTGTAGCATTGTAGGACACTCTGAAGTCAAGGAGTATGGTTCCTCCAGCTCCATTTTTTTTTCCCTCAAGACTGCTTTGGCTATTTGGGGTCTTTTGTGTCTCCATACAAATTTTAAGATTTTTTGTTCTAGTTCCATAAAAAATGCCATTGGTAGTGTGATAGGGATTGCATTGAATCTGTAGATTGCTTTGGGTAGTATAGTCATTTTTACAATATTGATTCTTCCAATCCAAGAACATGGTATATCTCTCCATCTGTTGATATCATCTTTAATTTCTTTCATCAGTGTCTTATAGTTTTCGGCATACAGTTTTTTTGTCTCCCTAGGTAGGTTTATTCCTAGGTATTTTATTCTTTTTGTGGCAAAGGTAAATGGGAGTGTTTCCTTAATTTCCATTTCAGATATTTCATCATTAGTGTATAGGAATGCAAGAGATTTCTGTGCATTACTTCTGTATACTGCAACTTTACCAAATTCATTGATTAGCTCTAGAAGTTTTCTGTTGGCATTTTTTAGGATTCTCTATGTATAGTATCATGTCATCTGCAAACAGTGACAGTTTTACTTCTTCTTTTCCAATCTGTGTTCCTTTTATTTCTTTTTCTTCTCTGATTGCTGTGGCTAGGACTTCCAAAACTATGTTGAATAATACTGGTGAAAGTGGACATCATTGTCTTCTTCCTGATCTTAGAGGAAATGCTTTCAGTTTTCCACCATTGAGAATTATGTTTGGTGTGGGTTTGTCGTATATGGCCTTTATTATGTTGAGATAGGTTCCCTCTATGCCCACTTTCTGGAGAGTTTTTATCAAAAATGCGTGTTTGGGTCTGCCTGGTGGTGCAGTGGTTGAGAGTCTGACTGCCGATGCAGGGGACATGGGTTCATGCCCCAGTCTGGGAAGATCTCACATGCCACGGAGCAGCTAGGCCCATGAGCCATGGCCACAGAGCCTGCGCATCTGGAGCCTGTGCTCTGCAATGGGAGAGGCCACAACAGTGAGAGGCCCACATACCGAAAAAAAAAAAAAATGCATATTGATTTTTGTCAAAAGATTTTCTGTATCTATTGAGATGATCATATGGATTTTATTCTTCAATTTGTTAATATGGGGTATCACATTGATTGATTTGTATATATTGAATAATCCTTGCATCCCTGGGATAAATCCCACTTGATCATGGTGTATGATCCTTTTCATGTGTTGTTGGATTCTGTTGGCTAGTATTTTGTTGAGGATTTTTGCCTCTGTATTCATCAGTGATATTGGTCTGTAATTTTCTGTTTTTGTAGTATCTTTGTGTGGTTTTGGTATCAGGGTGATGGTGACCTCATTGAATGAGTTTGGGAGTGTTCCTTCCTCTGCAATTGTTTGGAAGAGTTTGAGAAGGATGGGTGTTAGCTCTTCTCTAAGTGTTTGATAGAATTCACCTGTGAAGCCATCCAGTACTGGACTTTTGTTTGTGGAAGATTTTTAATCACAGTTTCAAATTCATTACTTGTGATTGGTCTGTTCATATTTTCTGTTTCTTCCTGGTTCAGTCTTGGAAGGTTATATCTTTCTAAGAATTTGTCCATTTCTTCCAGGTTTTCCATTTTATTGGCATAGAGTGGCTTGTAGTAGTCTCTTAGGATGCTTTGTATTTCTGTGGTGTCTGTTGTAACTTCTCCTTTTACATTTCTAATTTTATTGATTTGAGTCCTCTCCCTCTTTTTCTGATGAGTCTGGCTAATGCTTTATCAGTTTTGTTTATCTTCTCAAAGAACCAGCTTTTATTTTTATTGATCTTTCCTATTGTTTTCTTTGTTTCTATTTCATTTATTTCTGTTCTGATCTTTATGATTTCTTTCCGTCTCCTAACTTTGGGTTTCATTTGTTCTTCTTTCTCTCGTTCCTTTAGGTGTAAGGTTAGATTGTTTATTTGAGATTTTTCTTGTTTTTTGAGGTAGACTTGAATAGTTATAAACTTCCCTGTTAGAACTGCTTTTGCTGCATCCCATAGGTTTTGGACCATCGTGTTTTCATTATCTTTTGTCTCCAGGTATTTTTTTATTTTCTCTTTGATTTCTTCAGTAATCTCTTGGTTATTTAGTAACATATTATTTAGCCTTCATGTGTTTGTGTTTTTTCCATTTCTTTCCTTGTAATTCATTTCTAATCTCATAGCGTGGTGGTCAGAAAAGATGCTTGATATGATTTCAATTTTCTTAAATTTACTGAGGCTTGATTTGTGACCCAAGATGTGATCTATCCTGGAGAATGTTCCGTGCGCACTTGAGAACAAAGTGTAATCTGCTGTTTTTGGATGGAATGTCCTATAAATATCAGTTAAATCTATCTGGTCTATTGTGTCATTTAGAACTTGTTTTTCCTTATTAATTTTCATTTTGAATGATCTGTCCATTGGTGTAAGTGAGGTTTTAAAGTCCCCCACTATTATTGTGTTACTGTTGAATTCCTCTTTTATAGCTGTTAGCAGTTGCCTTATGTACTGCGGTGCTCCTATGTTGGGTGCATATATAATTATAATTATTATATCTTCTTCTTGGATTGATCCCTTGATCATTATGTAGTGTCCTACCTTGTCTCTTGTAACATTCTTTATTTTAAAGTCTATTTTTTCCGATATGAGTATTGCTACTCCAGCTTTCTTTTGATTTCCATTTGCATGGAATATCTTTTTCCATCCTCTCACTTTCAGTCTGTATGTCTCCCTAGGTCTGAAGTGGGTCTCTTGTGGACAGCATATATATGGGTCTTGTTTTTGTGTCCATTCAGCAAGCCAGTGTCTTTTGGTTGGAGCATTTAATCCATTCACGCTTAAAGGTAATTATTGAAATGTATGTTCCTATGACCATTTTCTTAATTGTTCTGGGTTTGTTTTTGTAGATCCTTTTCTTCTCTTGTGTTTCCCACTTAGAGAAGTTCCTTTAGCATTGGTTGTAGAGCTGGTTTGGTTGTGCTGAATTCTCTTAGCTTTTGCTTGTATGTAAAGGTTTTGTTTTCTCCATCGAATCTGAATGAGATCCTTGCCAGGTAGAGTAATCTTGGTTGTAGGTTCTTCCCTTTCATCACTTTAAGTATATCATGCCACTCCTTCTGGCTTGTAGAGTTTCTGCTGAGAAATTAGCTGTTAACCTTATGGGAGTTCCCTTGTATGTTATTTGTCATTTTTCCCTTGCTGCTTTCAATAATTTTTCTTTGTGTTTAATTTTTGACAATTTGATTGCTATGTGCCTCGGCATGTTTCTCCTTTGGTTTATCCTGTGTGGGACTCGCTGGGCTTCCTGGAGTTGGGTGGTTATTTCCTTTCCCATGTTACTGAAGTTTTCGACTATAATCTCTTCAGATATTTTCTCTTGTCCTTTCTCTCTCTCTTCTCCTTCTAAGACCCCTATAATGCAAATGTTGTTGTGTTTAATGTTGTCCCAGCGGTCTCTTAGGCTGTCTTCATTTCTTTTCATTATTTTTTCTTAATTCTGTTCCACAGCACTGAATTCCACCATTCTGTCTTCCAGGTCACTTATCCATTCTTCTGCCTCTGTCATTCTGCTATGGATTCCTTCTAGTGTAGTTTTCATTTCAGTTATTGTGTTGTTCAGCTCTGTTTGTTTGTTCTTTAATTCTTATAGGTCTTTGTTAAACATTTCTTGCATCTTCTTGATCTTTGCCTCCATTCTTTTTCTGAGGTCCTGGATCCATCTTCATTATCATTCTGATTTCTTTTTCTGGAAGGTTGCCTATCTCCACTTTATTAGTTGTTTTTCTGGGATTTTATATTGTTCCTTCGTCTAGTACATAGCCCTCTGCCTTTTTGTCTTGTCTATCTTCTGTGAATGTGGTTTTTGTTCCACAGGCTGCAGGATTGTAGTTCTTCTTACTTCTGCTGTCTGCCCTCTGACGTATTCTTCTTAACAATGACAAAATAAATTGTCATTTCATAAGAGAGTTAATTGAAGCTCAAAAGTGTTATATAACTTTCCCAAGTCCTTTAAGACTATCATAGCAGAATTTTCCTATTTCCACTATCATGTAGCTAATTCAAAAGAATATCTCATTCATAATCCAATTGTTTATTGAGGGATGGATGGATCAATTTTAGGACTAGGCACGTGCGCCTGGAATATTGTTGTAACTTGCTGATTGACCTCCCTGGCTCCAGACTCTTTTCTCATCATTTCTCTTCACCACTGCTAGATTGATCTTCCTAAACTACCACTTTGTTTTAATTTCCTGTTAGAAAGGATTGTTACCTTCCCATTGCCCAGAGGATACAATTAAAACTACCTATCTGCATGTGCAGAGACTTTCACAATTTGGCACTAGTCTATTATATCAGTATTAACCCTACCCTTAAAAAAACCTGTCTACTCTAGTTAAGTAGTTCCATTTACTGCTCCCTAGGCACTGTTTTATAATTTTATATTCCCATGCACTTTTTCATTCTTTTTTCCCCTATCACATTCCTCCTCTCTATCTATCAAAGACTGTTTCATTTTAAGACCAGAGCAAGTATTTCATATGAATCCATGCCTGACCACTCCAACCATAATGGAATACATTTGTCATTTGGAACATCAAATGTGATGCTTTTTCAAATCTTCATGAAACTAAATGTTTACATACATATGTAATGACTACTTTCTTTCATTTCTTTAGTTATCCAAGTCACGACTACCTACTGCCTAGATTACTATAATATCCTCCTATAACTGATTTTGCTGCCTTCATTCTCCTCCGTTTCATTCACAATGCACACAGTAATTCTTTTTTAAAAAAATCAAGTTGAATCATGTAGCAACCGTTTAAAAATCCTTGAGTATTACTAATCATGTGACCAACATGGTAGTAGCCAAAGTTTTCTCTGACTACATACTTTCTGGAAGTCAAGATGACTAGAGCTGTAGCAGTAGCTAGAGTAGCATCCTGAGGTTGGTAGCCGAGTATAACCACTCCAGAGCCTAGGTGAGGTTCAGCTGCCACTTTGGCCCTGTGGCCCTTTTTTCTTTATGACACTGAACTTGCAGGTGATCATGAATGGTATCATAGCAGAGCACCTGGACACACGGGGTTCCTTCATTTGCTTAGATGATACCATCTGGGCTTGAGTCTGAGCCCAGAGCTGATTCAGAAATCCCACAGTTTCCATGGTTTCATGAATTGGACACACATCCTGCTGAGACTGAGTAGTAGCTTCTAGCGACTATGTTCGTAACAAATCCCTCTTACGTTCAGAGAAGTCATTGGAAATTCATAATGCACTGAGCTAATCTATCTTTATATATCTGAATGACATGGAGAGCAGCATGCTGTTGAGACCTTGCATTTTAGGAGGCCATTTACAGGTAGAACTATTGGCTAGCTGTCACTATGCAGCCATCTGTCAGCCGGCAAAGATAATCTGTGCTATCATCTAGGGGAAAACAAATAGGTTTCTCTAGACTACCTGTCTGGAAGGGATGACCAGGAAAGATGTATTAGACTTCATCATTGGAGGCCTGAGCAGAGATAAGATCAAGGACCACTTCTAGAAGATAGTAGTGTCAAGCATGTTCAATGACAAGCCCTGATACCTCACCGGGGTGGATACATATCTTTCCCCATGAGGACTATGTATTTTGGCTTATCCCTGGGTCCCCACAAGTAACCTCTGGCTAAAGAAAAAGCAATTTCAGAAGAATATTGGCCTCATTAAGCTAGAGTGTATCTGTCCCATCTGTAGTACCACAGGCAGCCCTTTCCTACATGTTGCTTTGTGCAGTGACAAGATGGCAGTCTTGTAGCATTTCATCATTCATGTCCACTATCAGGTGCAGCTCATGAACACCATGTGGATAAGCATCATGTAGAAACACTTTTCTGACTTGATGCCAGACAAAATGTACAGAGACCCTACTTTCTGTCCTTTAATCTGGACCACAAACACCTTGACATTTGTGGGTAGCACACTGGACTGTGTAGCCTGGCTGACCTTGAAATGGCTACAGCTTGGTAGTAGGGAGACTAGGCCAGTGGAGTTAGAAGGTACTGAAATTTTAAAAATAAACTTTTATATCTCTGTGCTTTCTTGTGGAAGAAAATGGTAATCATCTAATACCTGGCCTGACAATTATTATTGCTAATGTTCTCTCCCTCCTCACATATCCATAAGTAATAATAACAATAGTAATAGTAATAATATTAACCAGTATCTGTAAGCACTTAATATAACTTGACAGATAGAAAGTGCCAACAAAGTGGGAGCTGTCATTATTATTGTATGGCACAGTATCTCAAAACCACCCCAGCTATAAGCACTCTAGGTATCCACATTTACAGTAAGGAAGCAGAGGCTTAGAAAGGGGAAGTGACTGGATAAAAGTCAAACGATGTAGCAGAAACAGATTTTGAACTCAGTTCTGACTATATAGCTCAAGTTCTTAACTACTGTGCTCTGCTGATCTGTGTGGTTTAAACTGACTTTGACATGAAGGCAAAAGTAATGGAAATATGGAAAATATAGTGAATGCTTATTGTGTGTCAGGCTCTGTCTTAAGCCCTTCTCATTAGTGTATTTAATTCTTACAACCATATGCACGCATGATTATCACCCTCATTTACATAGGGGAAACTGAGTTTGAGAGAGATGAAGTCACTTGTCCAATGTCACACAGTGAGTAAGCAGGCCAAGATTCTAACCTACCTTTGTCTGTAACAAAATTCATGATTAATTAAAAGTTTATTTTTAGAAGTAATCGTGTACCTGAACAAAAACACAAATAATATAAAAGGATATAACTATGACCCTAGGCTGTAAGTCCCTATTGCCAGAGGAAATAAACACTGTCAGTTTATTATATGTTTTTCAGAAATTTTCTATTTATAAATATATGTATCTCATTTTAAAATAAATGCTAGCCTCTGTACACTGTGTTCTGCACTTTGATTTTTTAATGTAATATATCTTAGAGATTTTCTTATGATTAAAAAAAAAAAAATCCTTCAGCAACATCTCATTGCATTAAAAGTAAAGACCAAACTACATAAAAGCCAGTAAGGCTCTACATGATCTTGGACTGTCTACTTCTCTGGCCTCATGTTGAAATTTTCACCTTCTTTCTCTCTGTACTTACCCACATTCTTCCTACATTTATCTCTTTCTATGTTCACTTATTATTTCTGGATATACACAAATCTGAGGCTCTAAGCCTTTCTCTGTGTTCTCAGCGACTAGGTTTATGAATCCTACAATTAACCTACAATCGTCACAATGCCAATGGAGAAGAGAGAGATGACTGTTAGAATCTGACAAACATTTGACTCCAATATGTTATCGTGCTGTGGTAGAACCAAGTCAACAGTGCTAGATTTACACTGAAGAGGGATACCTAATCTGGCTTTGAACAATTAGGGAAGACTTTATAAGGAAGTAATATCTGAACTAGAAGAATGATCTGATGATTAGGTGGGAAGAGAGAGTGAAATGGTCTAGAAAGCATAACTTACAAGTGCAAAGGTCAAGTTCAAACTGGTGGCAAGGTGAGGCAATCATTAGCTCCTCATAATCTCTATTAGCACCACCATCAAGCTACAAAACATACAGGCAAAATGGTTCATTTGTTATGGAAATGCGGCTTTAAGACAACATTTTTAGCATCATCTCCCAACAACACTGCTGCCCTGAAGCCTTTCAGCTCAGAACTCTGGAATCTTGACTAGCCAAAAGCATATTTTTGTAATGGAAAGAAAGAGCACAGCATATTTTAGTAGTGCAAATTATTCATATAGATGGAGCACGTTTTGCAAACACTGGGTGGGAAGAGGGGATAAACAGTGAAGGCAAGAGATGAGGCCGGAGAAGTAAGCAGGAGCCTGATCACTAAACATTTTATGAGTTATATTATAGGCAATAGACTTTATCATGAGAAAAAGTGGGAAATAAATGTTTTATTAACAAGAAAGTTATATGACCAGTTTTGTGATTTGTGCTTTAGAAAATCAATTTTGACTGCACCCTAGAAAAGGGTTTTGGAAAGGACAAAAAAATGAAGGCAAGGAGATGATTTGGGAGGAAGGCATTGCAGTAATCCGGAGAAGAGATAATGATGGCTTAAGATAAAGTAATGGAACTGGGGTAAAGAAAAGTAGATGGATTCTAGAGATATTTAGTATATGGAAGAAACATAAAGTGGCTGATTAGATTGAACAATCAAAAATGGCTGCTTACCTTGAGTTGGCAGGCAGTAGAGAAGAAGCAAGTTTAAGAGAAAGAAGGTAATTTCATCTTTGATAAATTTAATTTTTAAAATATTAATTGAGCATGAATAATGATCATATAAGTATAGAGTTTGGTGAATCACCACAAAATAGACAACATATAACAATTACCTACAGTTAAGAAATAGAACATTACCAGCATTCCAAAGTCTCCACATGCCCTCTAATCAGTCACTACCCTGACCCATTGATCCAAAGTTAAATAATACATGACTGGTGTTATCATAGCTTGGTTTTGCCCTCTTTTGATTCTATAAAGAAACTTGCTAAAGTTCACTCATTCTAATAGTTTATTTGTAGTGGGGTTTTTTTGGATTTTCTATACAACCATATCTCCTGAAGTGAATGAGTTTTATTTTTTCTTTACATTTTTTATATCTTTAAAACATGTTTCTCTTTTATTAAAGCATTGGCTAGGACTTCCAAGTCAACATTGTATAGAAATTGTCTCATTCCTCAAAGGAAAGGCTTTCAACATTTTGCTATTAAATGTGATAATTGTTCTAGGGTTTCAGTGGATTACTCTCTCTGAAATTAAGGAAATTTTCTTCTATTCCTAACTTTCAAAGAATTTTTTTGTCCTTTATCATTAAAGGTTCTTGAATTTTATGAAATACTTTTATTGTATCTGTTGAGATCATCATATGATTTTTCTCCTTTATTCTGTTAATGTAGTGAATTTCAATGATTGATTTTCAAATGTTAAACATCTTGTATTCCTAAGAAAACATGGCTTTATCATGTATTATATTTATTACACATTGTTTCAGTTTATGATTTTTGTAACCATGTTTATAAGTACAAACATGCTATTCCATGGGGGGAAATGGAATGGGGAAGTCAGCATTATTTTCTGGTTTAGCTTCTTGCTAAATGATTAAAGACAAGTGTAACTTTCATTTTGGACTTATTGATTTAATTGGCTACTCCAACACCTGACTGCTCTCTCTAGTTCATCTGGGCTCGTGATAATTTTTAAAAATATTTTTAACTTGGTGCAAAATTCTAAATTGGAAATTATTATCTGTCATTTAAAAATGGAATTCCATGGTTATATAGCTTACATTGTTTCTGTTGAAGAATCAGCTGTTAGCTTAGTGTTGCTCCTTTTATGATAATATGCTTAATTTTTTATATGATTGTATTAAAGATTTTCTCTCTATTTTTATCTTTTAGTGTTATTACTGTGATATACCTAGATGTGACTCTCATTGATCTAGGGCATATTAGATAGTGGAAGAGGGAATATATGAACTAGAAATTTATCCTCATTAGGGGATATAGAGTTTCTTAAAATTATGACTTTTGAGGGTTTTGGACAAGTTCTTGATTATTATACTTCAAATATTTCTTCTATGTCTTTCTTCGGCTTCTGGTCCACCATATTAAATATATATTAATTAGACCTATGTACCATATGACTTGCATATTCTTTTATATTATCTAAACTCTTTTTCTCTATACTTCAGTTTGGATATTTTATTCTGATCTACCTTCTAGTTCATATATTCTGTCCTCCACTATGTCTAATATGCCCTAGATGCATCTACACCTTTTTTAAACAGCTATAATGAGTTATCATTAACACAAATGAACTGCATGTATTTAAACTATACAGTTTATAATTTCTGTCTTCATAATAAGCTTACACTCAAGAAATTATCACCACAAACGTGATAATGGACATCTCTAACTTTCCCAAGTTTTCCTGCACTCCTTTGTAATTCCTCCTTTAAACCCTGTCCATAACTACTTCCAATCACTGATATGGTATGCATCATGCTTAAATGTCCTAGAATTGTACATAAAGGGAATAATCAATTATGTATCTTTTGTTTTTTATATTCTTTAACTCAGCATTATTATTTTGAGATTCATCCATATTACAGTGCGTATCAATTTCTCCTCATTCTGAGTTTTCCTCTCCATATATTGTACTATAGCCTGAAAACTCTCTCCTTCAAGTAAACTGGCACAGTCACAGGGCTCACTTGTTTGTTTCCCATTTCCCTGGGAACACTGTCCTGTGCTACCAGATATCCAATGTCTAAAACACATTATTTCATGTATTCTGTCTTCTTGTTAATTTTTTAGGCAGAGGGTAAAGCTGGTTTCTGAAATTCAATCTTGGACAGAAGCAGAAATCTAACCTTCTGACTTCTAATTTTAGTTGTGTTTTTCAAGTCTAAAATTATTATTTAACTAATTTTTATAAATACTAATTCTCTGATAATATTTTATATTTTTAAATCATTTTTTGAATATTTTCATGAAAGTCATGGTAAAGTCTCCATTTAATTATTCCAAAATCTTTAACTCTTTGTTGGTCTCTTTCTACTGTCTATTTTTTTAAAATCTTAGATTCATTCAATTATTTTTTAATGAATTTTTTTTTTTTTTTTTTTTTTTTTTTGCGGTACGCGGGCCTCTCACTGTTGTGGCCTCTCCCGTTGCGGAGCACAGGCTCCAGACGCGCAGGCCCAGCGGCCATGGCTCACGGGCTCAGCCGCTCCGCGGCATGTGGGATCTTCCCGGACCAGGGCACGAACCCGTGTCTCCTGCATTGGCAGGCGGATTCTCAACCACTGCGCCACCAGGGAAGCCCTTTAATGATTTTTATATTTTCAGATTATGAAGAATTTTTTTTTATGAAGAATTTTAAACATATGCAAAGCAGACAGAAAAATTTAATTAATACTAATATACTCATCAACAATCCCCAATGATCATTATCACATAATACATATGGCACACCCACTTCCCTTATATTATTTTTTTAAAATTACAGATATTATGTTTTTTAATACATATTTCATAATATATCTCTAAAATATAAGGACACTTTAGAAAACAATCACAGTATGATTATTATACCTAAATATTAACTATAATTACTTTATATCATAAAATATCCAATCAGTATTCAAAATCTTTTCATGATTATATAATTTTACCATTAAAAAAATTAAAGTTAATGCCACTGATCGATATGTATTTTAAATGGTTTTAATGTATAGTTTCAGTATTTTTTCATGCAACTTATTTATTTCAAAGACAAAAGAAACTTGGTTGTTTGTTCTGGATAATTTTCCATAGACTAGCTTTTGCAGGTTGCTTCTTTGTGGTATAGATTAATATTTTCCCCTGTCCTCTATATTTTGTGTGAATCAGAGGTTGGTAAACTACAGTCCTTCAGCCAAATTTGACCAACTTGCTTTTGTATACTGTGCAAGCTAAAAATATTTTGTCATTTTAAATGGCTGAAATTTTAAAAATAATAAGAATATGCAACAGAGACCCATCTAGACAACAAAACTTAAAATATTTAACTCTTTGAACCTTTATAAAATTTTTTTTTCAGATCCCTGCTCTTAATTAATAGCTGATCCATACTTGCAGTGATTCATGTTCCTTTTTTTGTTTTTCAAGGTAAGGCTTTTTCATAGGTTGTCATATGGCATACGATATCTGCTTAATTCTTAACTGACTAGATTTGATTGACTGTCAGACATTGCAAATGAAAAAAATTAGAGATTTATAATCTGAGCAATATTATCTTCCTCCAGAGAAGATTTAGTGTTCATTTTACATATTATTTAGGTTAGGGGCAGGTTATCGTAATCCAAGCAAGGAATGTACTTATTCAGAGCTATGCTTTAGTCTTTGTAGGGCTAATCTATTTTTTATTTCACCAGTGCTCCTTAAGGTGTATTCGTTTTAGGTACTAAATGAAAGCTTGGAGTGTTTATCAGGGCCTATCCTCCTTTTGGGGCCTTGAACTTCAATCAGTTTCCTCAGCCACATGAGAATGCTGAAAGTTCTCCATGTGGATCTCTCAGGGAAAGTTGTACCAAATTTCAGACCTTCTCGTTACCTTTTCTCTGGGATATTAGTCTCACAAGTCCATCCTGTGTCTGTAGCTTGCCAGTGTCTTCAAGTAGGTTTGTCTAGCTTTTCCTCATGTTCTCAGCAGGTGGTTTGGTGCAAAACAAAGTAGTATACTATACAGTGAGTGGAAATTACACATTTTATTTGAGATGTCTGTAAAATATCTAAAAAGGAAATATCTTGAGGACAATTACATATAAGGATCTGGAACATTTCCTCTGCCTGCTTCTTAAATATTTGCGTATTCCTCAATCTCTTCTCATCTCCCTGTCCTTAAGTGGCCTCTTAAACTCCTATGGCTTCATTTACCATTTTTATGCTTATGCCTCCTCTTTCTAATATCTTTGGTCCAGGGTTTTCTCCTAAGATCTAGACTTGAATTTCCAGTCCTCTACTAGTTATCCATTTTGATGCCCCACATCCACCTCAAAACCAGATCTATTGATTTCTCGCCAACTCCATCAATGAATTTATTCTTTGTTCTGAGTTTAACTTTTCCTTCTCCTTTAACACAGTCAACCAGTTCTTCATCAAGTCCTGACTATTCTACCTCCCAAATATTTCTCAATTCCATTCATTTTCCTCCATCCTCATTGTTACCATACTTTTCAAGGAATCATATTAGTCTTTTCACTGGCAGGTAACATAAATTTTTATTCACCGTTTTACCTCTAGTGCCCAGTAGAATGCCAAACACTCAAAAACATTTAATTAAGCACAATGTATTTTATTGAAAATTGTGACACATTACTTTTACATATGTGAACTCAATTCAGCATCTTAAAACTGGAAAACAAGAGCCTTTGGAATCTGAGTTGTTTTCTCACACATGGTAAGGAGCACAGGTTCAGGTTCTAGAGTCAGATTCTGTGGATTGAAGTCTTGTCTTTTTGGTTTACAGTGTGAACTTGAGTAAGGTTTTTAATTTCTTGGTCACTTTCTTCACCTGAAAAATGGACTAATTATACATTCTTCATAAGATTATAAAGATGGAATTAAATAATGGATGTAGAGAGCTTAAAACATTGTCTGAGACATAAGAAGTGTTCAATAAAGATTAACTATTATTGTAGTAATAGAATTATGTATCTTACTTCACTTTGTACAATATAAAAATTTGATAAGCATAACTTCTGTGCTGTTATCCATGTATTGATCATGGTTTTTTAAACTGGAAAGATTTTATAAATACTGCCAAGAAGGAGAAAATATATTACTTCCCATATTTCACTGCTAACACATGGTATTTAAAACTAATGGTATTTTGATATAATTTATCTGGAAGCTTTAAAATATCAAATTCATAGACTCAGGAAAAATACAGCTTTTTAAATTACCAAAAATATAATAATACCTAGCTAATTTGTTATTACAGATTCATTGCTTTGGGAAAACAGAAGTTTACTTATGGTACTATAAAGTTCTTCATCCTGGATATTTTTATACTTGACATTTACTTTTTTTTAAGCTACATTTTTCTTTAACTCTATCAATTTTTAAGCCTCTTATATGTGCTAGATTTTCTGACATTTTGAAAAAAATTTTTGTGTGCTTTACATGAATATCATACGCTACCAGAAATGTATATGACCTCAAGAAAAAACTAGAAAAGTAATTTTTGAAGCTCAAGTTTTTAAAGCCTCATTTTAGTTTTTACTAGTGATTTTAATAGTAAGTTTTAAAAATTATATTAAAACTATAATCTTAGGGTTCACACAATTACCTACCTAATGACTACAGCTCTGACATCTGAGTAGTACAGCTGTCTGTATTTTACAGATTGGTTAAAATTGACCAGGTCTTCATCAAATGGTTCTCAGTTATTCCTATGTTTATACTCACCTAGTCATAAAATATTCAAATACATATCATATATAATGTATGAACCATAACTTCACCTTTTCTACAGTAAAATTATATATGTCCATTATAGTTATAATAACTATAACTATAGATGTGGGCATTAATTTTTTTGAGAATTAAGACAGTATGAGTCACTGCATCCTAAGCTTTTAAAAACTGAAGATATCAGTCAACAGTAGGGGGGAAAATACAATCTATACATTCATTGAAGCTTGACCTAGGAATAAATGAGAGAGTTACATTGGAATATCTAATATCTAATGTCTAGCTTAACATTGTAACCCTTCAATAATAAATGGGAGAAGGGCTGTAAAGCTGAGCTGTTGGAAGGAGGAAACCGACTCTTCTGATGGTTAGGTGCTTTATTAGTGTTGTTTAAATTATCTTTTCTGTTGTTGTTTTCTCCCCTTAGTTTAATGTGAGTGTGGTGGTGATGGAAGCATACACAGGGTAGAATGAAGGTGTTTGGGATGTAAGTGAAGTTGGTAACCTGAGTTGGGAGAGGCTTGAACATTAATGTGCTCTGGGTATATCCATCACCTGAAAATAGTGACATTCTTTACATAAGAAAGAAAACTGTAGGAAGTAGTTTGACTAAAGGTATGGACTTTATAAAAAGGAAAACCCAGAACTCACTGGGGAGATGACTTGACTGTGATGGAGAGCTTCTTGAAGGTGCAGACCTTTTCTGTCTTATTTAATTAAGTATTATTATGTATTAATTATTATTATCTTTAGTATTATGTATTAATTATGTATTTTTATTATCTTTAGTACTTAACCCATAGTGCAAAAACCTATTTGTTGCATAAAATTTGAGCATCCCAAATGTAGAGAAGTTTCATGTTAATATGACTACCTGAATCCTAAGAGTCCCAGGAATTAGAGATTTCAAACAAGGCAAGGGGGTGGAAATTGGGGTATTAGACACTTATAAGGAGAGTAGATCTGGATGCACTAGTGAGGAGATTTGGTTAGCTAAAGAGAAGAAAGACAGCTCTGAGTGCTTGGTGAAAAAGTAGTGAGAGTTCAGGAAATAAGATAAGAAGCATAAAAATGGTTAGATTGTCTTCAATTCAATTTAAACTTTGTCCAGACTCTGATGACAATGAACTATCACCCTAATATTGTTGAAAATTAGCAAAGGCTATTTAGTCTACCAATTAAACATCTTTCCAATCTAGCCCTTCCTTATCCCAACCACTGCAAATCTAGCAAAATTTCTCATGATCTCTTACCTGGATATTTGCAACAATTCTCCATGAGCATAGGTTTCACAAAAGCAAGGATTTTATGAGTACTGCTCACTGCTGAACCCTTAGAACTTGGAATAGTGCCAAACACATACCGTGCTTTCAATTATTATCTCATCCATTCATTTTGAAGTATTTGTTTAACACCTACCATGTGCCAGGCACTGAGGTAAAGTGAAGGAAGAACAGTTGAAAACAAGGTAGGCAGTATCCCTGCCCACATTAAACTTACATTTTAGTAGGTGTATAAATAGTAATAAATAATTAGTAAGTATCATATTTTTAAAGAGCAGATAAGTTCTATTAAAAAAAAGAGAGAGGGAGGGCTTCCCTGGTGGCGCAGTGGTTGAGAGTCTGCCTGCCGATGCAGGGGACACGGGTTCGTACCCTGGTCCGGGAAGATCCCACATGCCGTGGAGCGGCTGGGCCCGTGAGCCATGGCCGCTGAGCCTGTGCGTCCAGAGCCTGTGCCAGAGCCTGTGCTCCGCAATGGGAGAGGCCACAACAGTGAGAGGCCCGTGTACAGCAAAAAAAAAAAAAAAAAGAGAGAGAGAGAGGGAGCAGAGTATGTAAATAGAATATTATGGGGTTGTAGGTCATTTTAGATAGGAGTTTCTGAAGCCTATCTGAGGAGGTGATCTCCTCAGAGACCTGAACAAAATAAGAAAGCAAGTCATGGGAAGATCTGGTGAAAGATCCTTTTAGAGAAAAGGAACAGCTAGTGTAAATGCCTTGGAGTGGAAGCAAACTTGATATGCCTAGAACAGAGAAAAAAAAAAGGCAAAGGATATTAAGGATTGTGCTTTAGCTTTGTTGAATAAATGCTTGAGTACAGGCAGATAAGCAGCTTATTTAACTCAACCCTCTCTATCAAGGCCACTCAGCTGCCAGATGTTAACCTAGGTGAAGGTGCTAGGATTCATTATAGGAAAATGCATTTCATGGTAATTTAATCAGACTAGCAAAAAAAAAATTAGCAGCCTCTGTTCTTGCTAAGCAGTGCCAAATAAAAATCAATCTGTATCTCTGGACCTCTCTCTCTGCTGACTTAAGCAAAAAAAAAAAAAAAAAAAAAAAAAAACAGAGTTGTCAAGGGCAGATTAGCCAGGACACTGAAAGGGCCCCTTGAAATATTGTACACTCCAGCTAAAGAACCAAAGAAGAGCTTGCAGAACTAGCAAGGAAATTAAAGTGAAATCTTAGGGTTAAGAAAGTCATGGATGAAAAATTGTCCTTGTTTGTCACATCTCTTCCTTCAATTTACAAAAGCTCCAAAGAGCACTGGTAAGGCCTGTGTGACAAAAGTAGCAATCTGGAGATACTTGGAGTCATAGAGAATTTTGCTTCTCCTGTTGACTAATACTGAGTTCCACATCAAGGTACATGGTGAAGTTTAAGGGACTCCGAGGTTAAAGTAGATACTGTAAATTAGCTAGAAGTTTAACTAATAGTCTCTGTAAACCAGTAAGCTTACAGAAACAAGTACAAATCACAAGATATGATTATAGTCAGAATCTTGTGAACCACAGCAAGAACTGTGTATTCAGGTAAGAAGTAATCAGTGTTCCATATTCTGTGATTGCTCAAGCAAAACTCTTATTTTCAGGGGAAATTAAGCATATATATTTGAGAGAAGAATGTAGCCTTGCACTATAGAATCAGGTTTAATACATGACAAAATAATAGAGCAATTAGCCTCCCAGATTAGAACTTATTTTTTTAATAATAATAAAGTATTTAAATTTTGAAAGCTTCCCACCCCCATCACTCCAGCCCCAACAGCTGAGAGAAACATTAGCAAATTCAGAAAATGCATATTGGAATAAGGCCAGTCTTGTTAATTGTAAAGCTTTATCCAACTGATTAAAACTAACATTAAAAAGCGTATTTTGAAGGAAATTTTTGAGTCAACTCTATGTTTTTTTAAACTCAAGAAGGGTACCTCTCCTTAAATTCATTTGGTGGAAGGGTTCAATACACGTAGAAAAAGGCAGTTCTTTTGTTTTTCAATCATAGACAATGAAATTTACCATCACCATCACCAACATCAATGTCATCAAGGTTAACCAATTATTTAGTACATCAAACTGCATGACTGTGATGTGTTATCCATATGTCAAATTGGGAAGCAGTGTTTGGTAATCCAGATTTTTTACAGACCTTTTTGAGATCATACCCATCATATCATTCACTAGTTCATCAAATATATAAGCCTCTGCTATTTGCCAAACATACTGTGTATATCATATATATATATATATATGATATACACACACACATACATTTTTATATAAATATATTTTTTTTAAATTGTTGTTTGGTTGGTTGTTAGTTTTGTCTCAGGGAGCTCACCTTGACCTGATTCTAGATGTTCAAGATCTGGTACACAATAGTTGCTAAATAAATATTGGTTGAGTAAATGAGTGAAAGAAAAGGTTCTTCTCATCCAATAGTTTACAGTCTAAGATATCATTCATCATTAATATGAAGACAAAGGTGTAGAATAGGGCATAGATAGTAGAATAATATCAATACCTCTCTTTCTACAATTCTATGATTTTATGTCAAAATATAATATAAGCATATATTTCATCTGCTGGTCGGGAGTAAATAAATTCTAAGAATGGGGCAAGAATAAATTCATACTAGGGACAAATTCTAAAAATAAAGGAGGGAGCCAAAAGCTCTTTTCTGACAATTTGATTAACATATGAGTTCTTCCTAAAGAAGTAGAGTCCTAAGAACTGTGAAAAGATGAGAGTATGACATTAGTCATTGATTTTTTTGTGCCACCACCCCTCTTTATAGTGGTGGTATTGGAGCCTTAGAATTATCCATAACTTTAGGTGTATGAGTCTAGTATTCAAGAAATATTTTCTTTCTAAGTACTTTGCCTCAAATAAGGTATGCTGATAACAGATGACAGATAACATTACAAGAAGGAGGTAGATAGCCTTTCTATAATCATGGGTAACTGAAAAAATGTAATCAATTTATTTTTGCTTAACCATTACTATTTAAAGCAGAATGATAATGTCACTAACTTGTTAAGTGTGATCACTTAACTTTGGGGGCTTTAGTTTCCTCATTGTGAAAACGAGGTTCTTGAAAGCCGTTGCCTGAAGTCCTGCCCTGGTCTCTAATATGATTCCAGCATTTGCCAAACTCAACCTTTATACCTTTGTACTTTAAAAGCAGAAACTGTATCGTTCCTCATTTACTTTTAATTGCCTCCCTATAAACATCACTCCCCCCCACCACCACCCAGGAAACTCCTTTTGTTGTTGAGATAATAAATTACTTTTAATACAGAGATTAGATTTCTAAAATCAAGCTTACTGGAAAATTACTTAGCCACTTCTAACATTTTCTGGAAGAGAGAGGCATATAAATAATAAATAAATGACATGAAAATGAAACAGCATACTTAAAAGCCCATTTAAACAAAACTTAACAGGAGTTTTAAGGACACAAAGCAGAGACATCAAAATCTCTCACCCCAGGAAGTTCATTTAGTGGGCTGGGGCAAAGGGTATTCCAGGAATAAAGCATTGCAGAAAAAAAAAACTTGAAGGTGAGAAGACAACTTATACCCAGAGATATCTTTAGCTTGACCAGAATGGTAAGGATGTTTAGGGTCACAGAAACTAATTAAGAAATAATGCAACTTAGGTTACCATGTAAACAAAGTGGAGTGATGGCTTGTGTTGTAGTTAAAAGTTGGGAGAAAGCTAGGCAGTCTAGTAGTTATAGTCATAGTAAAAGTAATGATGCTATTACCATTTAAGTCAAGCACACTATAAACCAGCCCCTGCACAAAGCATTTGCATGTATTTTTATATTTATTTCTCACATAATTCTATGCAGTTAGTACTTTTAACCTCATTTATAAATTGAGGAAACTGAGGCTTATAAAGTTAATGAAATGTTCCAATGTCATACAGTCTATGTGTGTCAGAACCTATCTAAAGGATTTGCCTCACTCCAAGGTTTATGTTCTTAAATACTATATAGAGTGTCTGTACTTTATTGTGGCTCTGATAATTCCAGGGGTTTGGTCTCCAGCTTTGCTTAAGAACTCTGTTGCTGACATAGGAGTGTATACTTTTCTTTGACACTCCTTTACTTGAGCTTCATGTTCACACCTCCTTCTACTTTGCAAACATGACTTGTGACATGTTACAATTAACTAAAGCTCATTTTACAGCTGCTCCATTTTGTTTTCTTGATGTAGTTTTGAGTGGCACATTCTACTCCCTTGATGATATTTAGCTCAGAAAGGTGGCTAGGTTGTCAGTAACATGCTTCTTAGTTTGCATCCATTTTTAAAATCTGATCAGTGTCCATTTCAAAAAATAACAGGGTTTCCCATTTTAACATCAACAACAGTAAACATTAGCACTCATGATATCAAAATGAATTTTAGCCATTTAGTTGAAAAATCAAGCTTGTTTACAAAATACCAATGCGAATAGGTGTTTTGCAGAAAAACATTCTGAATTTCTTACTATTCTGTTTGAATATGCCAGTGTTCTTTTATGGGCCTATGTTTAAAATTTTCTTGTTGGGCTGCTTTTGTGAGAGTGCCTATTTCTCCCTTTCAATTCTGTTTGTAGCCATTGGGTATACAGAAAGGTACAGATCTGTCCCTCTGAACTTAAAAGTTATGTTATGTACTTAAGAATATATGAACCAGAATGAATTCATGCATTGTGCTAGGAAATAAAGATGCAGGAGTAAATTAGAAATTCTTCTTACCTTCAGAGAAGCTGACTATCTACTCTAGCATTACCTAAAATGTGTTTCTTGAAATTTTAATATCCATTGAGACATTAGATCTTTGAAATCATGAATATTCCCAGTATAATTAATATATTTTAAAGTATTGAAAGGTTTTAGATTTATTGAATGGGGAGGAGCTTGTTTAACTTTCTTTAACCCAGAGAAACCCAAATTTACTTGACAACAGATATTTTCCTTCTTCATCTCTCTCTCTCTCTCTCTCTCTCTCTCTATCTCTCACACACACACACACACACACATGTTTTTATTAACATTTACAGGATGTGTATTCCAATAAAACAGATTGGAAATGCCAAACTACTCCATTGGGAAAAAAAGGAGGTAAAACAAACAGATGTGGTTTCTTTCTTACCTGGCATCATACCTAGGGAAAATCTTAACTTATACCTGCATCCTTCTTAGAGGATTGCTGGGGAAAGTCATGGACTGTCTGTTGTTTATGAGACAATATTTTTATGGAGTAATTCTGTTTTTCAATGTTTTAAGGAATATTTACATTTAAAAGTAAGCTTACTGTAACTCATTCTATTATCAAAATTCTGGTCTAGACCTATTTCATCTATCTACTGTATATTACCAGTATTAACAAAGCAAGAGGTAGTAGTTCTAGTTCAAAAGTTCTAATTCAAAACTCATGAATCATATTTGTGCTAATCCAGAATTCTTAAACCAAATTATTGGTCAATTTTAACTCTCTGATATTTTTATTAAATATGACATGATTATTATGGGTAACTTGATTTCCAAGTTAATTGAGTCATTACAATTTATTCACAATAGTTAAATAATGTTTGAGCATTGCACAGTGTGAATAATGTAAATAGTTTGAATGTTGTCTTAAAGCACCAGACTGGAACAGTGATATACATACTCATCTTAAAGGATTTTGTCAACTCTGCTATACCACTTTGAGGTAGATTTTTCTTTGCTTTGGCAAGAAACAGGGTATTTGCACAGTTCTAAATAGTTAGACAGCCAGTATTTCTCCTGTTGGTAGTTTAAATATAATTTCTAATTTCAGCTGAATTCTCTAAACAGAAGGCACCATGGCACTTTTCCAATTATGATTTTATCAATCCAAGTTACCAAAATGAGTTAGCTATTTTGTATAAGTCAACAGTCTCTCAGAGGAATGTAATTTCTAGTTTCAGAACCTCAAAAGAAAGAATGTATTACAATCTATTACATTTTCAGAGGTATCACATTACAACTTGATATCACATTCTGCTTTTTTGTTGGTGTTCATAATTATGTGGGTCAATAAAACGTTAGCATGAAATAGCAATTCTAATCATATCAGCAGGCATGTGCTCAAAGTCAGTTTAAATAATTTATGACAGAAAATTAGTATAGATTTTATGATTTGTTTATCTAGATGTCTTTCATGTGCAGAGACTAAGAATTACTCAGGTTTTCCATGGTACTCAGTATTCTAATTGCCAGAAATATTACCCCTTGAAAGTGATTTACAATGACAGGAAAAGTTGCAGTGACATATATTCTGTCTTTATGTATCCATTTGTTCATTTATTCATTCTGTCAACATGTGCTGAGTTCCTACTGGTACCAAGCACTGAAATGGGTATAGAGATATACAGCTGAATAGAACACAGAGCCTGATCTCATGTTTAGTGGATAAGAAGAACCTACAATATATAAAAATGATGAGATATCTTAAGAACTTTACTAGAGATTAAAAAATGCTATAGAAACTCAGAGGCAGGAGCAAATAGGAACTTGTATCAAAGTAGAGATAATTCTAGGAACCAGGCATCAACAAAGTTGAAGTAGAATTAGCATATTCTTCAGGAGCTATACAGAGCATAGAAATCCTTTGTTTTTATTATCGCCATTACGTGAAAGTCATTTCATCAGTCATGGTAAGAATGTGCTCTAAAAATTGAAATGTTAAGTGTAACTAAATTGCTTAGTATCACAAATACTTTGAGGACCTCAGTCCCTACACTCTAACAAAATAAAATTATGTCAAACCAACATGAAGACTGACTCATAATAATGTTAATTTTAATATCTCAGGTGTATTCAGATTTTACAACTATTGGAAAGAGTAGAAATTTGCCCTATACAAAATAAAAGACATGAATTAATTTAAATTGAGTTCAAAACAATGCAGCTTAATTTAACTTTTAATTTCTCACCTATATACACAATTATATTCTATGAGAGAACCACACTTCCACTGGGTCAGGAATAACAGATGGAATAAAATGTGTAATACCCATTCTGAAATTACTGTTTGAACTCATTTAGGAAGAATCTGTTTTTATAAACTGCTATTTGATTAAATAGCAATGTATAATAAAAGCATTATAAATCCTTAGTTCTTCACTTCTAAAGATTAGATCGACTTCAGAATTTAAAATCCATATGTATTTCTGTAGTTGCCAGTTCTTTAAAAAATAAAATTTTATGGCAACTTAGAGATCATTCAAATTAATTACTACAACTACAGTTCCCTTACAGAACCCTAAATCTTCAATGCAAATGCTTTAGTTATTACACCTGACTGAACCAAGTGTGCTGTGTGCACGTGCTATGTGGTAATTGAATCTGGGACTAATTGCCCAGGATTCTGTTCAGCCATAATTGCAAGTAACCAGGGGCAGAGCCATGAAGAATTCATAATCAACAGGAGGTGTTTTGACACAGAATGACCAAATGAGACATTTTAGCAACAGAAAGAACGGTGTGTTTCACACAAAGTAGAGGTGGTGGTCCTGGCATCAGGATCAATGGAGAGGAGGAAGAAAAGAAACATTGGAAAAGAAGTTCAGGGAAAAGAAGTTGAAAAGAAGGGTAATGTGTGCATAGGTTTATTTTTTTAGCAGAAGATAAATTTTGAGCTCAAGTACTAAGAGCTTAAGCAATTAGTATTAAAGGAGATCAGATGTGGCAATACTCACTCTGTCACTCTTCATAAGCTTTATGGATTAAAAGTGGCTGTCACTGGCAGTCAAGACAATGTGTCTTTATACAATGGACCATTAAAAAAATAGCTTTGACCAGTCAATTTAAAATCCCTCAGGCCCTTTGGGGAGAAAAAACATGTTTCATTGAAGAGTCTAGCTGTTTGAAGAACAGTAGGGATTAGATCCAGCAGGTGCAAGGAGGAAGAAAGCTTTCAAAAGAAATTAAATATTGCTCCTACTATGTTCTTTACAAACCACCATCTTGTGGGGCCTGCAGGGTTTTAAGGTTACAAGGGATATTCATAAAAACTGAAGTTTACAACAGTCTTGTTATGGTCCTTAGAGGATGCCAAGGATCTAATGCAATCATTTACTAATATTCAATCAGTTTGTTCCTTCTACCTGGAACTCTCTTCCCTCCTGTGACTTCCTTCCCACACCATTTAGGTCTCTGTTCAAATATCAACTCAGAGAGATGCCTCCCTGAGCTCCTCCTCTAAGTGACAATTATTTTCTATTCCTTTATCCTGTTTTATTTTTCTTCATAAGGATTTACTACTTGACATTGTATTGCCTTCATTATCTTCTGCCTCCTCTATTAACATGTATGATCCTTGAAAGCATGGAACTTATCTATTTTGTTCATTGCTATAACCACATTGCCTGGAATACGCCATATGCAAGATAAGTCCTCAATAACTATTAGTGCAAAAAAATTAATTTAGAATTTAATATATTAGCCAATGAGATTCTTTTAGTGTGACATGCCATATTTTGTTTTCGTTTGGATGAGACACGGGATGGCTAAATTTTGATGGGTGAATAATGGAGAGAAAGGACCTAACCATCAGATTAATGTCCAGATCAGGATAATCAGAGGGGAAAACCACAGTATGGAATCCTGGATACCTAGGGCCTATGAAGACACTTTGGACTATCCCTCCTAAATGGAGAATGACAATCAGGAGATGGGTTATAGAAGAGATAATGGTAAGGACATCTTCTGAAGGAAGCAGTTTAGATGCACAGGATCATAAAGGAACAGAGATAAATGAAACAAGGAGAAGAAAACAGCAGGGTCAAGCACAGGTAAACAGAGCACCCCAACTTTATATTTGAGTTCTCACAAGGATCCAGCCTATTCAATGTCCAGCACTGTTATAGCTTGGGAAACACTGTCCTCCTTAAGTATCTATTTTTTTTAATTGAAGTATAGTTGATTTACAATGTTGTGTTAGTTTCAGGTGTACAACAAAGTGATTCAGCTGTATATATATATGTATGTATATATCTTTTTTTTGGATTATTTTCCATTATAGTTTATTACAAGATATTGAATAAATTTCCCTGTGCTACACAGTAAATCCTTGTTGTTTATCTATTTTATATATGGTAGTGTGTATCTGTTAATCCCATACTCCCAATTTATCCCTCCCCACCTCCTTCCTCTTTGGTAACCATAAGTTTGTTTTCTATGTCTGTGAGTCTGCTTCTGTTTTGTAAATAAGTTTGTTTGTATTAGTTTTTTAGATTCCACATATTAGTGATGTTATATAATATTTGTCTTTGTCTGACTTACTTCACTTAGTATGATAATCTCTAAGTCCATCCATGTTGCTGCAAATGGCATTATTTCATTATTTTTTATAGCTGAGTAATATTCCATTGTATATATGTATATATATTTATACACACCACATCTGTATCTATTCATCTGTTGATGGACACTTAGGTTGCTTCCATGTCTTGGCTATTATATTGTAAATAGTGCTGCAATGAACATTAGGGTGCATGTATCTTTTCAAGTTTTCTCCAGATTTATCCCCAGGAGTGGGATTGATGGATCATATGGTAACTCTATTTTTAGCTTTTTAAGGAACTTCCACACTGTTCTCCACAGTGCGTGCACCAGTTTACATTCCTACCAACAGTGTAGGAGGGTTCCCTTTTTTCCACATGCTCAACAGCATTTGTTATTTGTAGACTTTTTAATGACGGCCATTCTGACTGGTGAGAGGTGGTACCTCATTGTAATTTTGATTTACATTTCTCTAATAATTAGCGATGCTGAGCATCTTTTCATGTGCCTGTTGGCCATCAGTATACCTTTTTTGGAGAAATGTCTGTTTAGGTCTGCTAACCATTTTTGATTGGATTGTTTGGTTTATTGTTATTGAGTTGTATGAGCTGTTTGGAAATTAATCCCTTGTTGGTTGTATCATTTGCAAATATTTTCTCCCACTCCGTAGGTTGTCTTGTCATTTTGTTTATGGTTTCCTTTGCTGTGCAAAAGCTTATAAGTTTGATCAGGTCCCATTTGTTTATTTTTGCTTTCATTTCTATTGCCTTTGGAGACTGATTAGGTCTGTATTTTGATAATGTTGTCTAGATACCAGTAACATTATCTGAACCCCAGTAAAGAAATAAAGCTAATTATATTGGATGGAACTGTCTCTTCAGTTACAAGGGCCTATTTCACAATAGTATTGATTGCATTCGATTAGTAAAAGGGTTTCCCATGCTGCTCTGGCAGATATTTGCTTGTATTAACAGTGTTTGGGCCAGAAATATAGCTGGAAAGAAAAAGGATATCATGAGGAGATCTACCAACTCAGGGTAACAGCATGTCATGCTATCCATCCTTTTGCAGGGCTCTGTTCTGTGCCTACTGACTTGAGCACATGCAGTCTGGTGTCCACCTTCTCCTAGCTTCCAGGAGCCTCCTTATTCTGGTGTTGTTTTTCATTATATGATTTTCAGAATTTACCTTTTATTTAGCAAGATGCCTCCTTGTTTTGTTTTTGTCACGTTAATCTCCTTAAATATTAAATTCCAATCTCAGTTGAATAAAACCTAATACAACTGCTTTTAAATAAAGAAAAATGAATTAGGTACCAAATAGCATAGGATTGTGGTGTGTGATGCTATCTTTTTAACTTTTTATCTTGAGATAATAATTATTTACATGAAGTTTCAAAAAAATGTACAGGGGCATCCCATGCATCATTCACCTAGTTTTCTTCAATGGTAACAATTCACATAGCTGTGATATAATAGCAAAACCAGGAAAATGTACAATGCTATTTTCAGATGATTTTGTTCCCCTACCCCTAATTGTTTTAGTATAAGAAACTAAGAAACTAAGTTAGGTCTTCACTATGGGAGTCTCGTTGTTATTTATAAGCCTTACCTAAGAGAGTCAACCATAATACCCTCATTCCTACTTCTGGATTGCATTTTAACATGATCCATCTGGCATGGAATGACCTGGGATTCAGCCAGGTTATACATGCTTGGTGTGCAACTGGCATTAGGGTCCTTAAACCTCCCAAGTTCAAAACCTTGAATTAGTTTTGGAATATTCAAAGCTCTGTCTTTGAATTGCAACAACCAACTCAGTTTTAGCTGATTAGCCCCCATGATTTCGGTGAGTCACTTAACCTATCTATGCCTAAATTTCCTCATAATTAAACAATTTGCCTCAGAATTTTTGTAAAATGTAGAAAAGGCAATCTAAGAAAAGGTATTTTGAGTTGTATAAAAGTATTATGTGTATGCTAAATCCTCTTGTTATGTATATTATTTATATATTATTTGGGGTACTGAATCAACCACTTTCTGAAGTTCTCACTAGTTGTTTCATGATACCAGCCTGCCACCATTGTTGTCCTACAGGTCCAAAATACCAAGTAAGGCGGACTGTGTAAGTAACATTGTATGTGTGCTTAGCATATACCAGGAACTTTCTTGGATGTTTTAGTATATACCATCTCATTTAATCTGCACAATCACACTGTGAGTTAAATAGTAAGATCCCCTGGTCTTGTTTGATTGGAAGCTGAAACTCATAGGCTTTAATGTCTTTTTGCCTGAGGTCACTTTTGTGTTAAGAATGAAACTCAAGTTTCCAACTAAGTCTGACTTCTTTCAGAGCCTATTCTATCTTCTTCCAGAACTGTGCTGCTTTGTGAGGAGCAACTAAGGTCTCTTTAGGAAGTAACTTGTTGGCACTTCTCAAAGGGCACAGATATGGTTTGACTGGAGTAGGCAGTTACTAAATTTTGTAGAAATGAATTTGAAGTATTTGTTTTATAAATTGACATGTATGCAAATATAGATAGCATGTATAGATACAAATCATTTCTGTTCACAGCTGTGTTTTCTTTATAAGCCCACTCTGTTTCCTAAGAGCCTGAGGGAAAATGTGTTAGAAGAACATACAGTTCCATTCTCAGAGTCCTATTTTTTAAATATTGCTTTTATGTTAAAAAGAGAGACTTTTCATATGACTTAAATATTTTGGGAAAAAACATTCATTTAATAAACGAATACACAGTGCGACCTAGCTGAATTTAACATTCAGACACTCTTTGGTCACCAGATCTACCTGTCCATAAACCCAGTGTTACAGAGAGTGCTTTAAGCAGAAAGTAGAGCCTTGTGAGCCATGTGCTGAAGAACAGTGTGGATGGAGTAAAGGTTGATGTGAGAAAAACAGAAGACATAAATGAGCTATAATAAATGATGAATTTCAAATCACTGTCAGGGGCAGATCTTAGAAACACTGTCTTATTTTCTTAGTCCATTCAGGCTGCTATAACAAAATATCACAGACAACAGAAATTTATTTTTCACAAGTCTAGAGACTGGGAAGTCCAAGATCATGGAAACAGCATGGCTGTGTTCTCGTGAAGGTCTTCTCCCAGATTGCAGACTGCTGACTTCTAATTGTGTCCTCACATGGTAGAAGGGGGAGAGAGATGTCTTTGGAGCCTCTCTTATAGTGGCACTAATTCCGTTTGTGAGGGTTCCACCCTCATGACCTAATCACCTCTCAAATCTCCCACCTCCTAATACCATCACCTTAGGCATTAGATTTTCAACATATGAACTTTGGGGCAACACAAACATTCAGACCATTCCACTTATGAAATAGAAACATCAAGAATAGGTTTAAAGTCTAAATCTAAGGTCATTTTGGTTGTGGGGTGTGGAATATGGTAGAAGAATATGTGTTAAAGCAATCATACAAATTCTGATATGAGGACATATTCCATGTGTTGGGTTAAACCAAGCAAGAACTAGTATAAGACAGAACTTTAAGCTCTTGAGAACAGAGATGTAAAAGCATGTTAGGTAGAGCATTGAAGTGGTAGGAGGATAGGTTTTTGGATTCAATCAGATAGGTATAAGTTCTGATTCTGCAACTTACTGGCTATGAGAATTTGGAAAATTACTTACTGTTGTGCCTCAAGTTTCTTCAGCCTCAAATGAACATAAAAAATAATACCAATTTCACAAGATTATTGTGAAGATTAAGTGAGACAGGCAATATTAAGTATGTAATACAGTGCTTAGTACATAATAAGCATTGATAAGTATTAGGTGGTTTCATTGTCTTCTGGCATTTAATGACTAACTCTGAAGCTGCCTGATTTTTTTTCCTTTAAGGTAATCTGTTTGGGAGCAGGGTTGCTGGATCCATTTAGAATGCTTTCTTTTTTCCTAAAATTTAAAACTTTCAAAATGGTTAGTTTAGATTTTAATCTATTTTCTTCATTTTTCTATTCTCTGATAAATCCTTTCAATTTGTCTAGTTCTCCATTCAACTTATTAATCTTTAATTCTATTGTGCTTTGTCAATTATTATTTTCCATTTGTTCTGGTCTATTTTTACCAGCTATGTGATATTGGGCAAGTTACTCAACTTGTCTGAACTTCAGTTTACTTATGTATAAAGTGGATATAATGGTAATACTAACTTCATAGTGTTATTCTGAAAGGTCAGTAAAAAAAAAAATACAAGTAAAACACTTATTACAATGCCTAATATATCAATATATATTGTTGTTTTTATTGTTATTGGCATAATACTAGCTCCCTTATATCTGCTATGAAGATTACTGTTATAATGTATAAAGTTCCTAGCACATAATTGGCATTCAATGAGCAGGACTGTAAAGGGCTAAAAAGGATTAGTTATTAAAATGATTATTAACCACAGTCAGTAAGACACACAGGATTATCTCACAGTAGACCACAACCTTCCTCCACTCTGACCAATAAAGAGCTTAGCCTCTTGTGCTGACCCTTGCCAACAAAGCAAACATGAGATAGAGCAAGTACTGGTATTTGACCAAATATGTTAACAGAAAGCAATGATGAAGGAGAGCAAAATAATAGCTATTTCAAGAAACAGGTACTGCTATGTCTCAGTGTCAGCCAAATTGCATCGGTCAATGTAAATCACCTACCACTTTATTAAATACTTTCTATATTCACAACACTGTGCTATATACTGAGAAATGACTAGGATGTGGCCCCTACCCTCTAGCAAATCACAGAGATATGGAAATTCACTTAGCTAGACAGTTATAGATGAAAATAATGCAAAAGCAGACTGTGGTTCGTGCTAAAACAGAGGTGCAGATAAAGATGTCTAGGAGCATAAAAGAATGAGATAAAAGCAATTTGTTTGTTTCCATAATGGCACTGGGAAAAACACAAATACAAATCTAGTTTCAAGGAATTGGGATTAACTAACAAGTAATAATTTAATTAAGGACAATAATTTCACACAAGCTAAGTCAAGACAAATTATAAAATATAAAAGCATCAATATGTTTAAACTGATTTAGTTTACAGAAGAAATAAAGATCAAGAAGGTGTATATGTGCAGGTCGGATTTGGAAAAGAGACATGATTTGTTGTCTGGAGTGATTTTGGATCTTAGTCTGAGAGATGTCCAATTGAGTAAACTTTATTGCTTTTCTGAAAACAAGGGCAAAGAATGGACTGGAACCCAATTATAGCACTGAAATTGAGGAACAAAGGTAATATCTTTGTAGTAAGCAATCAATGAGAGAACAAATATGAGTGCACAATCAAAGAGTAATTATTCAGAACCATCTGGGTGTGGGGAAGCAGAGTCTTTTGACACAGGGAGAGATTTTATACTTCATGGTTTCAATCTTTGATAATGAACATGGGGATGAGTAATATCTCTGGCCAGTCTCCAGATATTCAAGTAATTGATACTAAGCAAAATCTGTTGTGGGGAATGTTATTTAAGGAATGTCTACAATACTCTGACAGTTGAAGAAAGGGATTTGTGTTCCTGAAACCCTTTTTTTGTTTACACTAAGAAGTAGGGCCATTTGCTAGTGTGCTTTCTGACAAAGATAGAAAAGACACAATTACAGCATTACAAAATATTGAGTGCACTGGCACCTGACAATACATAGATGACTCTGCAAAAATAATGGACATTCCCTCAGCAGGAAATTAGTCTGAAAGAAGATAATAACCATCAGCCAACTGAAGGATTTAAGCCTACTTGAAGGATATGATTACCACTTGAAACTGGGGTATAAGAGCCAAGGTTCCTGCAATTATCCAGTGAAGTGGGAAATGAAATCAAAGTTACTGAACTACATTAGTGACCAGAAGTATAAGATGAATGCAATAAAGCTTTATATCCATGACCTCTGTAATATGCCAACATCATACTTTCCAAAATACGTTGTTCTCCTGCTGATGTATTTTGAATCTTTTGTGTAGACGTGATGCTTAGGACTGAGTTGTATAAGATCTGGGGCTTTGAAATATTAATAATGGTACTAAGTCAGGAATGTTGTAATGCCCGAATGGATATGAATGTGTAAGTGCTAAGGGTAATGTCTGGCACAATAAGGGCTCAAGAATAGTATCATGTGGCCATGTGATCCAGGGCTACTTTATCCCTGCCACAATTTTCATGGATAAGCTCCCCATCCAGAGATCTCAGCTATATTCTACAACTCTTCACAGGAAACAGCAACTTCTGTTATCTTTCATAACACAGGGAAGCTCTCCGGGAGACTCTGGTGAAGGAGTAACCTCTGAGGACTTCTCCTTTCAGAAACTTCCAGAATCCCAAAGAAGTGAAACAGATAGGTATACATCTGCCTGCCTATTTTCTCAGCTTCTCCTTTCTAATCCCCATAATTCACTAGGGCTGGTAGGATCAGCATTTCCCTTTTTATGTGAACATGACTACTTCCTTTGTGTAAAACTCTAGACCAAGTGCCTTTGCCTCTTGTTGTTAATTGTTAATAAAAGAAACTTAGGAAATCAATATCTCTCTCACTTTTTCTCTCCATCACAAGAGTGCCAATTTCTCCATATGCTTGCCAACACTTGTTATTTTCTGCTTTCTTTTTTTTTTTTTTTTTTTTTTGTAAATGTAGTAGCCATCCTAATGAGTGTGAAGTCATATCTTATTGTGGTTTTGATTTGCATTTCCCTAACAATTAGTGATGTTGAACACTGTCGCCTGTGCTTATTAGCCATCTGTATATCTTCTTTGGAGAAATGTCTATTCAAGTTCTTGGCCCATTTTTATATTGGGTGGTTTTTGTCATTGTTGTTGGGTTGTAGGAGTTCTTTTTATATTCTGGATATTAATCCCTTATCAGTTATATGGTTTGTAAGTATTTTCTACCATTCCATAGGTTACCCTTTCACTCTGTTGATAATGTCCTTTGATGTACAGTTTTTAATTTGGTTGAAATTTAATGTATCTATTTTTTTTCCTGTGCTTTTGGTGTCATGTACAAGAAATCATTGCCAAATCCAATGCCAGGAAACTTTTCCCATATATTTTCTTTCTTTCTTTTTTTAAACTGGCGGTGTAATTGACATACATTGTGGAAGTTTAAGGTGTACAAGATGATGATTTGATACTGGAAGTTTGTACCATTTGACCAAAATCTCTCCAATTTTGCCACCCTACAACCCCTGGTAACCACGATTCTACTGTGTTTCCAGTTTGGCTTTTTTAGATTTCATATGTAAATGAAATCATACAGTATTCGTCTTTCTCTGTGTGGCTTATCTTATGTAATATAATGCCCTCAAGGCCCATCCATGTTATTCCAAATAGCAGGATTTCCTTCTTTCTCATGGCTGAATATATATATCACATCTTCTTTACCCATTCACCCATTATTGGACACAAGTCATTTCTGTACCTTGGCTATTTTGAATAATGCTGCAATACACATGGGAGTGTAGATATCTTTTCAGTGTCCCGTTTTCATTTCCTTTGGATATATACCGAGAAGTGGAATTGCTGGATGGTACAGTAGTCCTAGGTTTAATTTTTTGAGGAACATCCATACTGTTTTCCATAGTGGCTGCACCAATTTATATTCCCACCAACAGTGCACAAGGGTTTCCTTTTCTCCACATCCTCACCAACACTTGTTATCTCTTGTCTTTTTGATGACAACCATTCTAACAATTGCAAGGTGATACCTCATCAGGGTTTTCATTTGAGTTGCCTTGATGATCAGTGATGGTGAGCATCTCTTCATGTACCTGTTGGTCATTTGGATGTCTTATTTGGAAAATGTCTATTCAGTTCCCTTGCCCATTTTTAAAATCAGATTGTTTGTTATAAAAGTTCTGTATATATTTTTGTATTAACCTCTTATCCAACAAATGGTTTGCAAGTATTTTCTCCCATTGTGTAGGTTGCCTTTTCATTTTTCATTTTGTTTCTTTTGCTGTCCAGAAGCTTTTTAGTTTGAGGCCATCCCAGTTATTGACAGGCTTTTGTTGCTTGTGTGCCCATATGTTTTCTTCTAAGAGTTTTATAGTTTTAGCTCTTACATTTAGATCTTTGATCCATTTTGAGTTAATTTTTGTATATGATGAAAATTAAGGGTCCAAATTCTTCTTTTACTTGTAGATATCTAATATTCTAAGCATCATTTGTTCATAAGGATGTCCTTTCTCCATTAAATGGTCTTGGCACCCATTTTCAAAATCATTTGACCATATATACAAGAGTTTATTTCCAAGCTCTTAATTCTTAGCTCCACTAGCTTTACTATTTGGCAGTATCAATAATATTGATAAGTTTTCTTCTTCATCTTGGCTTACAAGATTGGGCATGGCTCTATAAAACGTGGAATTGTCTGTTTGGGGTTTACTTGACTCAACTATTTTACAAATACTAGCTCTCTTTCCCCTCCATTTCTACCCCAAGCAAGGAATGTCCAAGTTAAGGGCCACTGGAGAAAGCATTCTTGAGTGAAAGAGAAGTGACTGTAGCTCTACCTTGGATGGTGATTTGAAAAGAATGTGAGGAGGAAAAGCATTAATTCTGGACAAGGTTAAAACGTTAAATTGCCTACTGAGTATAAAATATCAGATTAGGAGATATACAGATGCTCAGTGTTCCATTAAAATAGCCCCAAACTCAAACCAAGTATACATTTATGTCCTGTGCTCAGTAAGAGGCTCTTGAGTCATTAACCTATGAATTAAAAATATCCTTTGGAAAATGACATGTTGTGCTATGTGAGATATTCTCACATGAGAAGATTTGAGGACAGTAGCATAACCAGTACTGCTAAATGTCAGTAAATGGAGAGACAGCTGAAAGTCGGAAAAAGGGTAGAAAACCAGGAATAGAGATAACAAAGAATGAATTTGCCAATTGGATAGCACTGCCAAGAACTGGCCTTTAACGTGGCTGGTCAAAGAAACTATTGCTGAATGTTGAAAAGTTCCTCTTGGACAAATCCACACATGGGGTCATTGCCATCTGTTTTACTGGCATTTGTTATTCCATAGATTTTACCCAGGTTTGCACAGAATGTATCAGTTTGGACTTAATAAAATTCTACTCATTGAGATTTTTTGTTTGTTTTGTTTTGTTTTGTTTTTTAACATCTTTGTTGGAGTATAATTGCTTTAAAGTGGTGTGTTAATTTCTGCTTTATAAAAAAGTGAATCAGCGATACATATACATATATCTCCTCCCTCTTGCGTCTCCCTCTCACCATCCTTATCCCACCCCTCTAGGTGGTCACAAAGCACCGAGCATATCTCCCTCTGCTATGCAGCTGCTTCCCACTAGCTATCTATTTTACATTTGGTAGTATATATAAGTATATGCTACTCTCAATTCGTCCCAGCTTACCCTCCCCCCTACTTGTGTCCTCAAGTCCATTCTCTACATCTGCATCTTTATTCCTGTCCTGCCCCTAGGTTCTTCAGAAAACTTTTTTTTTAGCTTCCGTATGTATGTGTTAGCATACGCTATATGTTTTTCTCTTTCTGACTTACTTCACACTGTATGACAGTCTCTAGGTCCATCCATCTCACTATAAATAACTCAATTTCTTTTCTTTTTATGGCTGAGCAAAATTCCATCGTATACATGTGCCACATCTTCTTTATCCATTCATCTGTCAATGGGCACTTAGGTTGCTTCCATGTCTTGGCCATTGTCAATAGAACTGCAATGAACATTGTGGTACATGATACTTTTTGAATTATGGTTTCTCAGAGTATATGCCCAGTAGTGGGATTCCTGGGTCATATGGTAGTTCCATTTGTAGATTTTTAAGGAACCTCCATACTATTCTCCATAATGACTATATCACTTTACATTCCCACCAACAGTGAAAGAGGGCTCCCTTTTCTTCACATCCTCTCCAGCATTTATTATTTGTAAATACTTTTATGATGGCCATTCTGACTGGTGTGAGAGGATAGCTCATTGTAGTTTTGATTTGCATTTCTCTAATGATTAGAGATGTTGACCATCCTTTCATGTGTTTCTTGGAAATCTGTATAACTGCTTTGAAGAAATGTCTATTTAAGTCTTCTGCTCATTTTTGGATTGTGTTTTTTGTTTTTTGAATATTCAGCTGCATGATCTTATAAATTTTGGAGATTAATCTTTTGTCAGTTGGTTCATTTGCAAATATTTTCTCCCATTCTGAGGGTTTTCTTTTCATCTTGTTTATGGTTTCCTTTGCTGTGCAAAAGCTTTTAAGTTTCATTAGGTCCCATTTGTTTATTTTTGTTTTTATTTCCATTTCTCTAGGAGGTGGGTGAAAAAGCATCTTGCTGTGATTTATGTCTTAGAGTGTTCTGCCTGTTTTCCTCTAAGAGTTTTATAGTGTGTGGCCTTATATTTAGGCCTTTAATCCATTTTGAGTTTATTTTTGTGTATGGTGTAAGGAAGTGTTCTAATTTCATTCTTTTCCATGTAGCTGTCCAGTTTTCCCAGCACCACTTATTGAAGAGGCTCTCTTTTCTCCATTGGGTATTCTTGCCTCCTTTATCAAAGATAAAGTGACCATATGTGTGTGGGTTTATCTCTGGGCTTTCTATCCTGTTCCATTGATCTGTATTTCTGTTTTTGTGCCAGTACCATACTGTCTTGATTACTGTGGCCTTGTAGTAGAGTCTGAAGTCAGGGAGCCTGATTCCTCCAGCTCCATTTTTCGTTCTCAAGATTGCTTTGGCTATTCGGGGTCTTTTGTGTTTCCATGCAAATTGTGAGATTTTTTTGTTCTAGTTCTGTGAAAAATGCCAGTGGTAGTTTGATAGGGATTGCATTGAACCTGTAGATTGTTTTGGGTAGTAGAGTCATTTTCACAATGTTGATTCTTCCAATCCAAGAACATGATATATCTCTCCATCTGTTTGTATCATTTTTAGTTTATTTCTTCAGTGTCTTTTAGTTTTCTGCATACAGGTCTTTTGTCTCCTTAGTTAGGATTATTCCTAGGTATTTTATTCTTTTTGTTGCAGTGGTAAATGGCAGTGTTTCCTTAATTTCTCTTTCAGTCTTTTCATCATTAGTGTATAGGAATGCAAGAGATTTCTGTGCATTACTTTTGTTTCCTGCTCCTTTACTAAATTCATTGATTAGCTCTAGTAGTTTCCTGGTATCATCTTTAGGATTCTCTATGTAGAGTATCATGTCATCTGCAAACAGTGACAACTTTACTTCTTCTTTTCTGATTTGGATTCCTTTTATTTCTTTTTATTCTTTGATTGCTAGGCTAAAACTTCCAAAACTATGCTGAATAATAGTGGTGAGAGTGGATAACCTTGTCTTGTTCCTGATCTTAGTGGAAATGGTTTCAGTTTTTCACCACTGAGAACGATGTTGGGGGTGGGTTTGTCATATATGGCCTTTATTACGTCAAGGTTAGTTTCTCTTTGCCTACTTTCTGGAGGGTTTTTATCATAAATGGGTGTTGAACTTTGTTGAAAGCTTTTTCTGCATCTATTGAGATGATCATAAGTTTTTTCTCCTTCAATTTGTTTTTAGGGTTTATCACATTGATTGATTTGTATATATTGAATCTTTACATTCCTGGGATAAACCCCACTTGATCATGGTATATGATCCTTTTAATGTGCTGTTGGATTCTGTTTGCAAGTATTTTGTTGAGGATTTTTGCATCTATATTCATCAGTGATATTGGCCTGTAGTTTTTTTTTCTTTGTGACTTCTTTGTCTGGTTTTGGTATCAGGGTGATGGTGGCCTCGTAGAATGAGTTTGGGAGTGTTCCTCTCTCTGCTATATTTTGTAAGAGCTCAAGAAGGAAAGGTGTTAGCTCTTCTCTAAATGTTTGAGCAAATTCTCCTGTGAAGCCATCTAGTCCTGGACTTTTGTTTGTTGGAAGATTTTTAATCACAGTCTCAGTTTCAGTGCTTGTGTTTGGTCTGTTTATATTTTCTATTTCCTCTGGTTCAGTTCCAGAAAAGTTGTGCTTTTCTCAGAATTTTCCCTTTTCTTCCATTTTATTGGCATACAGTTGTGTGTAGCAATCTCTCATAATCCTTTGTTTTTCTCCAGTGTCAGTTGTTACTTCTCCTTTTTCATTTCTAATTCTATTGATTTGAGTCTTTTCCCTGTTTTTCTTGATGAGTCTGGCTAATGGTTTATCAATTTTGTTTATCCTCTCAAAGAACCAGCTTTTAGTTTATTGAGCTTTGCTATTTTTTGGTTCATTTCTTTATCATTTATTACTGATCTGATCTTTATGATTTCTTTCCTTCTGCTAACTTTGGGGTTTTTTGTTCTTTTTTCTCTAATTGCTTTAGGTATAAGGTTAGATTGTTTATTTGAGATTTTGCTTGTTTTGTGAGGTAGGATTGTATTCCTATAAACTTCCCTCTTAGAACTGCTTTTGCTGCATCTCATAGGTTTTGGGTCGTCGTGTTTTCACTGTCATTTGTTTCTAGGTATTTTTATATTTCCTCTTTGATTTCTTCAGTGATCTCTTGATTATTTAGTAGTATATTTTTTACCTTCATGCGTTTGTGTTTTTTGCAGATTTTTTCCTATAATTGACATCTAGTCTCATAGCATTGTTGTCAGAAAAGATACTTGATATGATTTCAATGTTCTTAAATTTACCAAGGCTTGATTTGTGACCTAAGATATCATCTATCCTTGAGAATGTTCCATGAGTCATTGAGAAGAAAGTGTATTCTGTTGTTTTTGGATGGAATGTCCTTTAAGTATCAGTTAAGTCCATCTGTGATTCCTTATTTATTTTTATTTTGGATGATCTGTCCATTGGTGAAAGTGGGGTGTTAAAGTCCCCTACTATGATTGTGTTACTGTCAATTTCCACTGTTATTGCTGTTAGCATTTGCCTTATGTATTGAGGTGCTCCTATGTTGGGTGCATAAATATTTACCATTGTTATACCTTCTTGGACTGATCCCTTGATCATTATGTAGTGTCCTTTTTTGTCTCTTGTAATAGTCTTTATTTTTAAGTCTATTTTGTTGATATGAGAATTGCTACTCCAGCTTTCTTTTGATTTCCATTTGCATGTAATACATTTCTATCCCCTCACTTTCAATCTGTATGTTTCCCTAGGTTTGAAGTAGGTCTCTTGTAGACAGCATATATATGGATCTTGCTTTTGTATCCATTCAGCCAGTCTATGTCTTTTGGTTGGAGCACTTAATCCATTTACATTTAAGGTAATTATCAATATGTATGTTCCTATTACCATTTATTAAAATTGTTTTGGGGTTGTTATTTTTGGTCTTTTCCTTCTCTTGTGTTTCCTGCCTAGAGAAGTGCCTTTAGCATTCATTGTAAAGCTGGTTTGGTGGTGCTGAATTCTCTTAGCTTTTGCTTGTCTATAAAGATTTTAATTTCTCCATCAAATCTGAATGAGATCCTTGCTGGTTTGCATAATCTTGGTTGTAGGTTTTTCCCTTTAATCACTTTAAATATGTCCTGCCACTCCCTTCTGGGTTGCAGAGTTTCTGCTGAAAGATCAGCTGTTAACCTTATGGGGATTCCCTTGTATGTTATTTGTTGTTCTTCCCTTGCTGCTTTTAATATGTTTTCTTTGTAGTTAATTTTTGATAATTTGATTAACATGTGTCTTGCCATGTTTCTCCTTAAATTTATCCTGTGTGGGACTCTCTGCACTTCCTGAACTTGATTAACTATTTCCATTCCCATTTTAGGGAAGTTTTCAACTATAATCTCTTCAAATATTTTCTGTCCCTTTCTTTTTCTCTTCTTCTTCTGGAACCCCTATAATTCAAATATTGGTGCATTTAGTGTTGTCCTAGAACTTTCTAAGACTGTCCTCAATTCTTTTCATTCTTTTTTCTTTTTTTGCCTCTGGTAGTTATTTCCACTATTTTATATTCCAGGTCATTTATCCGTTTTTTGTGCTATGCAATTATCCCCATCTTACATATGGAAAATAATGAGGCTCTGAGGGGTTAACAATTAGCCCAAGGTCACAAACCTAGTAGATGGTGGAACAAGAGATACACTCTGGTTCTAACTCAAAAATCACACTTTATCCATTCTACTAGGCTGCTTCTCTGGGTCTTTGTATCCCTAGAACCCAGGACAGTGCTTAGCACTGAGTTGACACTCAAATATTTGTTGACTCTAGTATTGATGATGCTAACAAATCACCAACAGGTAGTTGTAGTTTAATGCTGTTTTATTTCAATGTTGTTCTTTTTAATAACCATTTTTGGCTGGATTCAGCTATTCTTTTATTTTGTTCATTGTCAAAATGATTTATGAGCACACATAGCTCAAAGAGGGCTGAAAAATAAATGTTTGTCTTAGCTACAGGGAAGCCAGTAGATGGGTCAGGATGTTAAAACAGAATTTGGCAATCAAAGAAAGCTGACAGAAGAAAGAAGCAGGAAAGAGAAAACAAAAAATTAAAACTCAAGAAACAAAAAACAAGTGCCTGCACCTCCTCTTGTTTTCTCTATTTTGTTTGGTGCCATCCACCTTCATTCCCCCAGTTATACAAGCTAGAAACTTAAGACACATTTATGGTTCTCCCTTCTTTTTTACCTCCCTTATCCTACTTAATAACATGCCTATTCTGATTACTACATATATTTTTGTAATCTGTCCTCTTCTCTTCTCTCCTGAAATCACTTTGTTTTATTTCTCACCTGGATCAAAACCTTTCAAATTAATCTCCCTGAATTCATATTCTTCTTCTTAGGTTCTTTGTCCACAGTTGTAAGATTGACATCAAAATTTCAAATCTTATCAGTTCACTTATCTCTTTTAAGCTCTTTAGTGGTCTCTCAGCAACTCAGGGTAAACCTATCCTTTTTAACCTATTTCTTTTTAAGTCCATGTCTATGTGTTGCAAACTGTGAAACCAATTTGGACAGTGCAGCAAATGCCAAGTATTTTTGTGTGTTGTTGTTCTGTAAATATTGGCAGCCTCTGGTGGTGAGAGGTAGCTGGGGGCTATATGTTCTCTCTCCCACATCTTGGCTATTAGATGGTATGCTACAATGAAAGAAAGTCTCAAATTAAATTCCATCCAATGTACAAACATTCATTAGGAAGGAAACAAACAAAAAAAAAAAACCTGTATAACCGGTTCTATAGCTCTGGGAGACCCCACTCTCTGATCTAAGGCCAAAGACTGGCATTTTGCATGAAAATCACATTCTGAGGAAGATGCAATGAAGTACCAATGGTAGGACTAGAGAGCTTGGCAGTGGATTAGGGAGCAGAGGACTGAGAAATGTAGGTACATGAGACCAAAGGAGCTCTGGACCTCCAGATCTTTGTTGCCTTTTAAAATCTCCTCATGCAAGATTAAGCAGGTCTGATATATCACTTCTAATAATAACCTATCTTAAACACTATTAATTTCATCAATTGAAATGTGTTTTTATACCCCTGAAGATGACGAGTAGATCCTATCATACAGCTCTTGTTAAAGATGATCAGTAACTTGTCCTGAAGGTTGTATTTCATGTGTTATTTGACAACCCCTACAGTGATTATTTCAATTAGGGCACTTCTAACACTATTTAACTGATCTTATAATACAACATGCCCACTTTCATATATTTTTATCTCTAGTGACATGCAAATGCTTGTAGTTTCTTCACAGATGTTTATGTAGTATCTCCTATGTGCCAATCACTGTTCTAGACCCTGAATATATAATAGTGAACATGGCAGACAAAGTCCCTGTTCTCATAGAACTTATATTTCAGTGGGGACACAGAAAAAATACACACACACACACACACACACACACACACACACACATATATATATATACACAAAAAAACAAATATAGTGATAGCATATACAATGCAACAACAGTAATATCAACAATATTTAATGAGTACTTACTGTGTGCCAAGAAATATTCTAAGTGCTTTACATGTATTAACATATTAATCCTTACTGCACTATGGTGTGGGTACTATTGTGTTCCCCATTTTACAAAGGAGGAAACTAAGATACAGATTGAGCAGTTTATCTAAGTTCACAAAGTTAATAAGTGGTGAAACTTATATTTCAACCCAGGCAGCCTCATACTAAAGTATATGGTCCTAGTTTTCGTGACACAGTTTTTCATTTGATACTTTGGTATGTTAAAACCCTAGGGAAAGTGTCTGATCTGGCTTGGTAATATGCCATCCCTTTTATGAACTGCTATACCGAGGGGAATGGTATATCATGACCCTGTGATATGGCAAATGGCATATGACCCTGTGTCTGGGTCATATGCCTACCCTTGTAGCAATGGGGGCAGTGTAATATGCTTAACAGTCTCATCGTAGAGTTGGAGTGAGAAACATGGCTAAAACAAGAAAGGGGAAAGGAGTACAGAACCGATGAAAACAATAGAAGCCAACCTTTTTCATAAATGTTATTTCTCACCTTTGCTCGTGTGTTCATATTGTTTTCTTTGGTTGACATGCTCTGCCCAACAGTCTCCCACAAATAAACACCTTAGTTTAAAGAATGGCATAAGGTAAGATCTCTACTTAGAAACTTTCCATTATCACCTTTCTTAAACTGAGTTATGTACTTCTTTCCTCTGTGCCTATAATATCCTACACATATCTCAATCATGATATTGTCCTCATGGCATACATTTCTACTTCCCCCAGTATACTGCGATTGCCTTTAAAACCATGACTCTTCTTTATTCATCTTTCTCTTCCTAAGGCTTAACCCAGTGTCCAAACATATTGTTAGAATTCAGTAAATGTTGGTTGACTGAATGGCAGATTTGGAAGCCCCTTGGGAAAAATCAAAAGCAAGGGTCCTATGAGTACTTGAGTTCCTGTAATAATATGTTAAGAAAAATGTCCCAGTAACATGGTCTGTCTGGTAATAATTCAATTCTTTCAACTAAGCAGCCTGCCAAAAACAATGCTTTTATATTAGCTATTTTATGACTTTCAGAGAAGTTAGAATTTCAAGGTTATGTAAGTTTATGAATTACATAATCATGGAAGGATATAGCTGGAAGAGTCTTTAGACGTTATTTAGTCCAGTACTTGTCATTGAATAAATAAGAATTCTGAAGTGAGATATTTTATGATAAAGTACGCAGAGTAACGATGTTTGCAGAAGAGCCAGGAATAATATCCAGATCTCAACTACTATCCTAGTCTCTGGTGTTTTACCACTTCAATTTTCTTGACTGATTCTATCTTTGACACACCTCTGGCTCCCAGCTACATAGTGTTCTCTGATATTATCTGATTGCTTATGTCCCCCTAGAATCGTTTAGCATTTTAACATCTCCAGACATGTATCTTGACTTGATCTTTTGTTTTTCCTTTCCCTTCTCCCTCCCTAAAACCTCAGATATCAAAACTTAACTTGTCCTAGGAACCCAGATCTCTATTTTCCCAAGTCATGATTTCAAACTAATTCTGTGTCAGTGGTAATTGTTAGGAGACTCTCTTAATCTATGTTTCCCTGTTTTCTGCTGCTCAGTGCAAGTATTGTCTCTAACTTTATTAATTCCCTGCCTAATAGGGCTTCAGATCCTCCAGTATGAGGTGTAGCTACCAAATTCTGAGAAATCAGTTTACAGTGGCTTTTATGTCAGGAAGCTAAAAAAGCAATATCAAACTGTCATTCTAGGTCCAAGGTTTAAGGAATCAATTTTGTATATCATAGTTGAGTTTGCCTATTGTGTGATTCTGTACAATTAACTCCTCACTCAATACCTCCAAGCAGGAGACAAATCCGGTGTGAACTAGGACTGTGTATGCCTATTGTGCTGGTCATCGTTTCCCTCTTCTGTATCAGTGGGAGAAATGTGAAATCTATAAGAATTAATAAGAATTAGGCCTGTGGTCATTTGTGGTTGAACATGTAAGCTTTTTCCAATGGGGAATATGAGGTAATACAGTATTAATGGTAAAGTACATAAAATCTGGAGCTAGACTGCCTCGATTCAAATCCTAGCTCTACATGTAATGTCTGTGCAATCCTGGTCAAGTTACTTAAACTTGTTGTGCCTCAGTTGCTCCATCTATAAAACAGAGATAATGAAAATAGCTGTCTCATAAGATTGATCTGGAGATGAAATTTGTTAATACTTTTAAAGTGCTTATAATAGTACCTTGCACACAGTAGGTGCTACATTTTCATCATTGTCTGAGTCCAGTGGCAGAAATCTTGTAATTAATTAGCAATGTTCTTGCTGTGGTTCTAGGAGAGAGGTGACTACACATGTCATGAATGTGTCATTCTTGGTAGAGACAAAAGGAATATATAAGCTCAAAGAGGCTACTTTTAGAATGAATTACTTAGCTGTAGCCACATAAAGACTAGACAATTCAAAGTTAATTGAAATAGGTATAATTACTTGAAGACCCTGCTCTAACATTGTAAGCAGGAAAGAAGAGAAAGGCAATGACCCAATTATTTCAAAGGTGAGAAAGAGTAATCGTAGGAGAGCAAATTCTATAATTTACAAACTAGAGTACAATCTAAAATCTCTCATGACCATTTCAGAAGACTTAAATATCACAAGGACACCATGAAAAAGGAAGAATATGGAAACTTAGAGTGCCAGTGACAAAACTGGATGGGGTTAAGAGCCAAAACCTAAGCATTTACCTGTCCTTAAATTTATGTGATCTGGAGAGAATTATAATGTATGTCAATTAATATCTGCTGGTAAATTTAGAATAATCCAATTACAACCTAGAACAGTACCTCTGCGCGACCTTGTGAATTCAGCCTGTTTCTGATTCCTTCCCCAAAATCTGAATGATTTTTCTGTTTCCACTTGCTTCTACTGTCAATGCAACCTGAATTTTCTCTGAGCTCTTACCATCACTTATGAAACAGTAACTCTCATTTGGTCCAGCTGGGATGGATTTTGTAGCTGCTTGATTTTAGGCAAGTCACATAATCTGCCATCAGGGAAAATACTATGGTCTGCCTATTTCTCAGAGTTGTTACCCTTGCAGAGATGTAGAAAACTACTACACAAATTGCTAAAATGTTCCTTCCCTTTTATAAAAAAAAATTAATAAAATGTCTTTAACATAATTGTATAATCAATGAGATACTAATTTAATATGAATACTAAATCTAATAATTTAAAAATTTTAAATTCTAAACTAATCAGGATAAATGCGTATTAATATTAGGGAATATATTATTACTTTTAGGATTAGGATAGACATGAATTTTGCTGGTGAATGAGAAGCCTATTGATAGCCTTATGGGTCTCTGGTGAGAATTGTTTTACATAAAAAATATTTAGTCATTGCATATAAAATCATATTAATCTCGTATAATGGAAAACCACTTGATCTTGTTATTTTGTATCTTGTAATGAGGTAAAAATTATCACTGTGGATTCTACATGGGTTTGCATAAATATCCAGTGGACACTGCTTCCTAATCAGATGCATCAGAAGGAGAACCAACTGCAAGTTTTGCTTATTTCACATCTCAACCATTTCCTTTTATATTGCCAAAAGATTGTGAATACTCATGGATGACCCACGTAGTTGAGCAACAGAGGCCCCAAAACAAGTTTTAAGCCCATGATGTTATTCTTTGCCATTTGGCCCTTAGTGATTTTGCAGTTCTCCTTCTCACAAAGGTAGCTCCCCTATATGGATCTCCCATCCCAGGAACCACTTCATACTCTAAATCATATCCTTTTCTCTTCTCTCTGTAAGAATTTACCCATCTCTTGCCCTACTGTGTCAGGTACATTTGCTGCTTTACAAGTTAACATATATTGAATTTCATAAAGAATCACAGGGAATGTGCTAGGGATAGAGCTTCCTTGAGTGTGATATATGGAGAGCCAATTCACTGAGTTACTCTGAAAAAAAAAATCTGTGGTTAAATAAAATTGGGAAATGCTATATACTATATCACACTCTTAGTAATTTAAAATGTACATTGGTATACTTGAAGGTCAAAAATCTGTTTTCACGTTATCTAACACCATGTTTCCCACACATATTTGAACATGTGACCTTATTTTCAAGTAACACTTATTAATGTCTCTCAGGGCACTAATCTTCCAGAGAACACACTTTCTGTATTAGAACACACACTGTACTAGAAAATGTAAATGACATATGTCACTCTTTTTTCATAGCATGTTTACATTTAGCAGAGATTTTATAGAGAATTTTTAACTCAGAGATTGCCATATTTTCACAGAGAAGAGTTCTTTGTTATTCTCCTTTCTTTGCTATTCCTTTACTATTGCATTTAAGATTTCTTATGATTATTTTTACACCTGGATCACTTTTATGCTGCCTAAAATTCATTCTTTAGAATTTCCTTTAGTTAAGGTCTATTTGTCTGAAAATGTTATTATTTCACACTAATCATTGGCAGATGAGTATATTTCAGTGGGTATGGAATTCTAGGTCTGCAGTTGTTTTTGCAGCAGTTTTAAAATATTATCCCGCTGTCTTCTGATTTCCATTATAGCTCTTGAGATGTCAACTCTTATTCTAACTGCAACTGTTTTTAAAAAATCTTCTCTTTACCTTTGATTTACAGTTTCACTGTGATGTGTCTTAGTGTGGATTTATTTATAAATATATTTTATATATACCACTTAGATTTCATTGAGTTCATGAATCAGTAGATTGCTAATTTTTTTTATCACTTCTGGAAAGTACACCACCATGGAAGAGATAGATATTCTTTATTTTTCATATACTTAGAGAGCACCTAATAATCTGGTTGTGTGTGTATTGAGAGTGAGGTTGGGTTGTGATGTGGTGGAGAGAGTTGCTAATGGTGGGAGAGAAGTGGTCCTCTGAAGGCCAAAAAGGTTATGTGGTATGGCTTCTCACAAAGGCACATTTCTCAATAAATAACTTACCACAGGGAAGAGCATAGGCAGTTCGTGCCACCCCAGAATTAGTCAGTTGGGGATTCCCATGTTGATGCCAAAACACCCTAATGATTAGAACTGGTACGCTGTAGATGAGCATATGGTAGGGAAATTTGTTATTCGTTTGCTTGTTTTTGAAGGGGAGTGGTTCCACAACTCATAAAATTCTTGATAGGAGGCTGCCTATTCTAGTTAGGTTAAGATCTCACCATGTAGCTGGATTTGAGCAGTAAATAGCTTTTAAATCCTCTCAGAAACTTGTTTTCAAGCATTGCTACAGTTCACCCAATTTCTGAATTTCTTAAATGTTACTTGGTGGTACTAAGATTTTTTAATGTTAAAGCAGAAAAAACTTGGAAACTAAGGTAAACTTTTGGAGATTGTATTTGGTCTCACCTTCATGCCCTCCTTAGGTATGGATCACCTCCTTTGGGCCACTAACTCTGGCTGACAGGGTATTCAAAGATAGTGCTATTCAAACTCAGCCTTTAAAATTGTTTTCAGAGGAACCAACTGGCTGCCTTTAAAAATACTGTGGCCCACTAGGGATCATTGTTGAATATAGTAGTACCTAAAAGCCAAAGGAGTGAAAAGTGGCACCTGAGATCTAAATATTAGAAAAAATTTTCCAGTAACCATAGGGTGAAATGGGACATTGTGAGGGAAAGATCAAATCACATTATCAGAATATGTCTGTCACATCTCCTTTGAGACCGATAGTTCCAAGCAAAGAAGAAAAAAATCATTATGAAGAAAGACTAGACATAAGCAAAGATTGCACTTTGATACTTTCCACTAGGTGATCATAGTGGTCATTTATTCAACATACTTTTATTTACTTTTGAAATTTGTGCCAGGCACTGTGCTAAACTCTTGGAATGGGCCCTTGAAAGATATCTGTGTTTGGGAGGTATGTTTTTCCACTGTAAAGGCTCAATTCAATTAACAAAGAGAACAGGTGAAATAGAGATTAGGAAATCATCAAAGAGGAACAGCTGAAAAATATTTCCTAGAATGGAAGGCTAGCAGCCCCTTAATTGACAGGACCCATTAATTGTCTAGAACAAAAATAAATATATAATAAATAACCCACATTAAGGCAAACAATCATAAAATTTAGGACTCTGGGGACAAAGATTAGCTTCCAAAGAGAAAAATAAATAGGTTACATTCAGGGGATCAAGAAGCAGAAATAGCTTCAAACTTCTTAATATTAATAGCAGAAGCTAGAAGGCAATATTCAAGATCCTCAGGTAAAATGATTTTAATATAAAATTCTGTGTGCTGTCAAACTATCAGTCAGGGTATATTTTCACATAATTTTTTTTACACATGAAAATTCAAAAATTTTAAAGTACTGGAAGAAGTATTCTACCAAAAAGAGAAAATAAGCCTAAAAAGTGGGATCCAAGAAGCAAGTGATTTTATGCATGAGACAGCGACAGAGAAATGAAGAGAATTCCACTAATGATGGCCAGTGGAAGTCCCAGGATAGAAGTCCCAGGATAGCCGTTATTCAGCAGAGCTAAAGTGCAACAAGTCCAGACTAGACTAGAAGAATGGAAAGTTCCAGAAAAACATGGGACCTAACAGATTACTAGACTGGTTTAAGCATGTGTGAAGCCATAGGAAAAACTTAGATGTAATTCAAAGAAAGTTTAACAAATAAAAAATGTAGACAATTATTAAATCTAAGGGAGAATATGCTGTATGTGAAAGGAAATGTTATCAGGAGTGCTATGTTCTTTCTCTCAGACCCTGAAGCCATTCACCTAAACTGAGAGTTGGCAGTGCCCTTTGACCATGAAATTATCATAGGGTGACCATAAAATTAATTGTCCAAATTTGGAAACTTTTGAGAGTGAAAAGGATGTGCTATTAATATTTAATATGGGATAAAAGTCATAAGTTAGACCTCTCCTAAGCAACCTGGGACATATGGTCATCCCAGCTGTCATGAAAATACCACTTTCCACCTGGTGGCAGCTTACTTTTAATTGCAGTCAAAGTACTCAGGAGAAACTTAACTGCTGATCTTGGAATCTCCCTCCTAAAATGTGATTTAAAATATCACAATCTACTTCTGAAATAAGAGTCAGATGCTTTATTTGCAGATGTTCAGGCATACATAGCTTACTATGTAAAAACAAGTAAAGAAAAGAATTCTCATTCATGAAAAGTCATTTGAAAATCACATTTTTATAATAGACATTTTTGTGGTTTATAATAAACAAATATTTCATAAATTACTGATGTTACAAACATGGATTTTAAGAGAGTTTCTCAATAAGGCTCCAAATGTAGATATCCTATTAAGGCTAATCTTAAAGCTCTAACAACTTGATTTCATTAACTAATGAATAATTCCCATCTTCCTACTTTTTTGTCAGTTCTTCTCTAGTCATCAGCTAGGCTAATTCATTAATTATATTAATTATGTAGTGAACCCTCCTTCCAACCCCACTATTCACTCAAAATCCCTATTGCGCATACACAGTATTTTTAAAAATACATAACTGAACCATTATAAAGGGCCAAAATCAAAATATTCCCTAGTTCAACAACATGACCAAAGCTCTGTGACGGTTCTTCAATATTAAAGCTAGATTTTTTTCTAAGCTACATTGTGAATATATTTGTAAGGATTTGAATTGTGATTTCCTGACAAGGAATCAAGATATTGCCATTGTTCTTGTCATTCCAAGCTCTTCCCATCAAGTGTAACATAAACAGAGGATGGGCTATTACCTTAATCTTCACAACATTTCCATTTGATAAATTCACGTGACCATTTTGATGTGTTTTATGCTATACATAAAGAAGATTTAGTAAAGAAGATTCACGGCTTCAAAGGTTTATAAGGTTTCTGTGATGTTTACTTTAGTTATGAATGAATTTGCTCAAATGAATGAACATAACTATTAAATAAAACCACATATATAGCACTACTAATAGAAAATATTTCTCCAAACTTAAGTAGATATTCGCATTATTAGAAAACTGCTTACCTCAAGAGAAGCTTTTCTTTGGTTTTAAGCTTATTATTCTTTTATTTCCTTTTTTAAAATTTAGGTTTTTATTTTTACTTTTTAATTTTCATTATTTTTATAGAATGAGCTAAAAAGGGGAAAGACATTAATGTTAATGTTTTTGGAATCTAATTTTTTGGAAGAGCATGTAATGACTTGAACATTTTAATAATGTCATCTGTGAAAACCCATGGATGGTGCTTTAACTAGTGCTTATAAAATTAAAGCAATTTTAAACATTTCTCCACACTCCTGAACAATTCTAGGAATTGTACTTCCAAAAAAAACTTTATTTTTTCCAGACTGAGATAAAAGAAGGAGAATATAGATGATTCTGTTAACTTTTCTTCCTATACATTCATACACCCAGCCAACCCTGCCCATGTCCAAGCATGCCAACCTAAATCACTGAGCTATCAGCATCTTGGGAAAGAATGAGCAAGCTTGAAGGGAAGCTATTCAGGAGTAGAGAGTAACAAAAAAATAAAATAAGTTGGGTCAACCAAAATTTAAGTAAATATCAAGGCTATATTTTGAAGTAATAAAGTTTTCAGTTTGGGAGGGGGGGTGTTGCAAGCTTCTGTATACATATGACTGTTGTGTAGTGGAAAGTTTCTGGGAACTATTTCCAGTTTCTGAGCTCTAATTCCAGTTAAGCCTGGGATCATCTTAGGCACGGTCACTATTTTGAGCAATTGCTTGTTTACATAATCCCAGAGATCCCTATGCCCATATGGGTACACAGGAGTACTAATCAATGTAATGATGTAGGAAAAACCCTGTTTTTGTCTTTTGTAAGCTTGTATTATTTTCTGCCTCCTAAAGAGAAACTGTTAAACACAACAGCCCTCCCACCCCGCCTCCCCAGTGACGGAAATCTGATAACATGTAATTAATGCCCATTTCAAAAATGGCTATTTTCAACCTCAACTCTACAATATGAAACTGGGATTATATAGACAAAGCCTAAGTCACCCGAAAGAGAGAATCAGCTTGAGATGTCTTTCCATTTGCGTACTTGAATATGTCAAAGGCAACTTGAAATTTTAGCTAACTTTTGTAAACCCATCAGGCTTAAAAACCAATTAGCATCCAAGGAAACAAAATTGTGAGGGTTTACAAAGTGCTCTCTCCAAAGAGAAAAGGCCTTTCAAGGATGCTTGAAAGGGCTTCGTTCCCTGAACGATGGCCAGTCAGCCTTGGCAAGGAAATCTGTCAGGTGCTTGTGTTGCAGTAACAGCACAGGGTTAGGAGGCAGGCAACTTCTAAAGGCTCCGCAAAACAGCCCCCTGAAGCAATCAATCAGCAATCGACCAACTAGCCTTTCCCAAGCTGCTGTTCTGTGTCAAGCTTTAATAGTTAAAATGTGAGCAAAAATTTGGAAGTTAGAAATTGGATAGTTTTTATTCTAACTCAAAGTTCAGCTTTGGCAACACTACTTAGAAATGGCCCGTTCCCATTTATGCTAACTTTGCTCCAAGACCCACTTCCGGGACACACTCCATTCAGTTGTTAGCCACACGGGTCACAGTGGTGTCAGCAATAAAATAAATTTTGGTGGAATTGAATTAAGATCCTTAAACTTGAAAGATTATGGTGACCCAGACATTGATATGTAATTAAAAATAAACTTTTACTTTTCAAAGTGACACAAACCTTGGATACAAACTAAAATTAAATATTTTAGATTTTTTTCTAGATATTTTTCTTCTTTCTAGATATTTTTATTACAAAATCTAGAGAGATTAATCAAAGCTGAACTTTGCTGGTGCTCTAAACATGAACTTTGTCTGAATTTGGGGGAACTCAGTACTGGATCTTGGATAAGATTTCTGTTATCAATAAGAAACATCCTCCCCAGTCACTCTTCCAATTAGGCTTACTAGATTGCACCACAGACAAATTTCGGAAAACTGACGTAACAGTTGTAAAACTCGAAATCTTTTGGGAACTCCTGCAGTTTCTCACTTATAATAGCAGCTGCATAATTATCTCCATTTAACTTTATTTTTAACTCTTGAAAATGTAAAGTTTGTTGGTCTCTAGTTGAATGCCAAGAAAACATGTTCAGCCAAAGTGGTCAAAGTAATAGAAGTTTAGAATTTAATAATTTAGCCATTCTAAGCATTTGTTTTTAATCTCCTAAACAAACCTTAATTGATGTACACATTCATTTCTCAGAAGTGCACACTAATAATATAGTGCCTTTTAACAGTGATAGTTTAGCCTATATACACAAGACCAAATCTAGCAGCCTCTTAAGAAATTTTAGTCTAAAATCAAATTAGTCAAGATGAAAAAAAGTTGGTTAATTAATAGCTCATTCAAGTAAATCAGTTAATCATTTGGCTGACTGATTTTATTTTTGCCATGTCACCCAGATACTTCGAGATGATATGAATGCGATTCTTCAGGAGATAGGCGACAGATGAGACAGTGTTACAAATACAAGCCTATGATACCCTCCAAATTTAGAAATAGGATTATCACAAGGCAGTACTTTCATTGTCATTCATAGGGAAAATTAACATTCATTAACAACTAGTTTTCAGTCATCTTGCTATGTTTTATTAAATTTGTTATTTTATATCATCTTTGCATTAACCCTATGAGGTTGATATTACTACCATAATATTACAGATGTGAAAGCTGAGACCTAAAGATATTAAACAACTCTTCTATGACTAGTATGGTGTAGATCCAAGATTGGAGCCCAGATAGTCAGACTCTAGAAACTTCTTTTTTTTTTAGGCAGCATCCATTAATGGTTAGGAGTTGCGGCTCTAGGGCCAGACTGCCTGGGTTTGAATTCCTTAATTTCAGTTGTTTCAATTACTAGTTATGTAACCATGAGGAAGTATGTTAATTCTCTGTACCTCAGTTTTCATACCTCTAAAATGGAATAATAATAGTGCCTACTTCACAGGGTTGTTAAGAAGAATTAGTGCATTAAAATCAGTAGCATTTGTAAAGCCTTTAGAATAATGCTTGTTAGAAGGAAAGTACTGAATAAATGATCGCTATTGTTATCATTTTTATTATATCATCCAGTTGATAGTTGTCAGTAATGAGAAGCTGTTTATATTCCAAACAGAGTAACTCATTTAAAAAAAGTCCTTGTCCACATGAGTTTACAAATGAATGGGACAAAAAGTAAAACTAGGATTTCCTTGCCAATTTCATATAACAGTAATTTTCCCCTGAGCATTTTTAATATCAGAACTTAGAATATGTAGCATATTATTTCCCTACCTTTTACAAACCATGTCCCTCTGGTACAGAATTTACAATTTAAATTAATAAAATTAATAAATTAATTTAAAACTTTTAAATGATCCTTAACATTATTTATAATTTCAAGGTAAACTAAATATAAAGATTGAAAACAGATTAAAGTTAATGCAACAAAGGGCAGCCTTATCTCCAAAACACACTTCTTGTCTATTCTTACATTTGAAAACAATATGACAATATGTTCTGGGTGTCCTTAGACAAGTAATCTAGTCTCTGAGAACCTCAGTCACCTGCTTTAAAACAGGAATAAATACACAGGTTTTATCCCCTCACCAGGATGTACTGGGAATCAAATGAAACACTAGATATGAAAGCACTTTCTATTTGATAAAAGTCTGATCCAAAAAAGGGACTATTGTGGGTGGTAACAAACTTGCCATCTTGCTGTTAGTAGCTCATTCATCTTTAGCTAAAAGCATCCATATGTATTTCATTGTTCTCAAAGTCAAAAAAATACAATATTTTTTGTCATAGCTGTTAAGTATTGTTTCGGTTTTAGGAAGGACAACTCTATGAAGAAAATCAGACCCAGACCATTCATGAGCAGCAATGTTAGCTTTCCAAATACTTTCTGATCAAGGCCCACTTAGGCAATTTTTAATTTAATGGTATGACTGTTAAGCATATCCAGTGCAGATACAGTCCTTATAATCCATGATATTGTGTGGAAAATATACTGTTAATCACTGCCATTTAATTTAAGGGATACACACATCTTAGGACACTTTTTATGGTAATAACTAGAATGAATCAGTGAATCATTCAGAATGAATATATTTCTGGTCACTGATTGCAGGAAGATTGGCTGATACGCCATATTCATTATTTGTGCAGTTTCTCCTTATTGCTGTATTTGCATGCAAACGACTTAGTTTTTCCCTCAGTTTAAGTAGAATTCTCCATTACAAGCAAAGAGCTAAATGTAAAACCATAAGAGAAAATTTGTGTGCTCCTTTTATTAAAAGTGGTCCTGAAAAATAGAAGGAGACAGCTACTGGCAGATTAATCTCATTTTCACCTTCTCACTGGAATTTTAACAAGTTTTAGGCAAAACAGGAACTATTTAATCTCATCTTGACTTGTTTTTTTCAAGAGTGATGGATGCAGGAAATGAAGTTATGGGATAAGACAACTTTGGGGTTTCAGAGGGAGAGCTGGGGAAAAGAAGGAAATAAAAGGAAAAGATAAAGAAAAGAACTTGGTGGGGGAAGACAAGGAAAGAAGTCTGGAAAAGTTTGCAACTGCACAAATGTGGAAGAGTAGGCTATAACTCACACACATACCAAAAAAACAAAAACAATGACAACAAAAAACAACAACAAAAAAACAAAACCTGAACCTCATTCTTATGAGTTTACTTCTCCTCCTTTCCCCATCCCCTGTCCTTTCCACACACATATTTCAGACTTGATCAGTCCCTCTAATCCTTGTTGTCATTCAGTTTAAAGCACAGAGCAGATTTTGACTGACAGCAAAATGAGTGCATTATATCATTTTTATATAAAGAACAATTTTAATGTTTTGCCAGAAAGAAAGCACGTTGAAATACTGAAGTCTTCTTTTGTGTTCCCTATTAGAGTGTTAACTTTTTAAATTGCTTCAACTGACGTTTATCTGTAAATATAAACTACAGTAAACTGTCAGAATACCGTAATAAAAATAATTCCAAATTAAAAACAAAAACAAAAAGCCTTGCCAGAGACTGACTTACTTTTTAACTATGTCTAGAAAAGGGGATTGCTAAACAAATTAATATTTTCAAGAGGATTATAGGAGGAATTCCTAAATCACTGATTCAAGTTCTTAGTTCTAAAACCACTTTGGCAACTTTTATTTACTGGTAAGTAAATATATACTTAAAGCATTGTAGAGCTTCAAAAGTCTCAGATATTATCTATTATAATCCCTTCATTTTATAGATAAGGAAACAGTGTTCTTAAAGGCAGATCTGGGAGCTGGGTACATATGTCTTGACTCCAAGTCCATTGGGTATTTGCACTCTTTTCCATGCTATCCTTTTAAAGCCTAATCACAATCATATTTTTACTAAAACAAGTATCATCAATTGCCAAAAATTAGTTAGCTTTAAAAAATTTATCGTATTACATTGCTTCAATGTAACTCAACTATATTTCTTTTCAAACTTAATGTGATTTAGACTTTTCACTAAATCAGAATTGCCTTCTTCCCAATTGTTCTTAATAACTGAAGTTTTGTCTGTAGTTGCATCTTGAAGCTTTGCTATTTTTCAAAGTAGGAATTTAATAAACAGTAGTAAAGTTTTGTTTATATTTGCTGTCCTTGTATTTTTACCACCTCAAGATAGACAATAAATCAGTGTCCCTACCATGGTTGTAAAGGGAAAGGAAATTATCTATGAAAAATGATTTTGAGAAAAGTACACTTGACTTTTTACTTTAGATGGTGAAATCATTTTATACCCATTATCTGGTTCATGGTGTGTGATTCGAATTTTTAAATTAATCACTCTTCAAAGCACATTCATTCCTGTGCAATTCAAAATGTCAAAATAGATAAACACATGGAGGAAGCAAGCCTAGTTTATGTTAATAAAAATGGAAAACTTCCTTGAATATTTACTGAAAGGTTTTTTTTTTTTAATGAGTGTAGGATTATTTACATTTCAATCAATGGTTATGCTAGTCATCTCAGCCCTCATTTCAGTGTCTTATGACACATGCGTTTAGTGTCCTCATGCCTCTTTTTCACTATTCAGCATGGACTAAGCCCATGTTCTGGTTCTACTTTTCCTGTCAAAGCTTATCTTGCATTTGTTCCATTCTTTAGAGACCTGGCAGATGAGTAACTGGCAGATCTGTTGATTATTCCTTTGCATATGCTGTATGTCATTGATTCTAAGACACACACTGTTTTTCTACATTCAACATCTTTGATATAGTGACGCATTCTAAAAATCTATGGCATCTTACCATCAACAAGGGGTAAGTTAGTTGTCATTGTGAAATTTGATCATAGTTGTTCAGATGGTCATCAGGACTTCCCTGGTGGTCCAGTGGTTAAGACCCCATACTTCTACTGCAGGGGGCATGGGTTCCATCCCTGGTCAGGGAACTTCCACATGCTGTGTGGTGTGGCCAAAAAAAGAAAAAGGTAGGAGGATACCATGATTTCCCTACACATTGTGTTGTCCAAATTAGAGATAGCTTTCTGAAAATCAGTGATTTTGTAGAGAATATCTACACTAAAAAAATATAATAAACATATGGTCATCACTGCAATGTGTTGTGTACTTTCTTGGTACTATATGCATTGTTTTTAAAATGTCTCCAAGAAAACTAAAATGTGATTTCTCACTGAGGCAAAAGTTACTGGCTATGCAGGAAGGGATAGAAAAAGAGCAGGGAGCCTGCATTTCATATTAGTGATTGTGGTAAGCAGAATAATGCCTCCCTCCACAAAGATGTCCACATCCTAATCCCAGGAACCTATGAATATGTTATATAGTCAAGGGTAATTAAAGTTACTGATAAGACGACCTTAAAATAGGAAGAGTGTCCTGGATTATCAGGGTAAACCCAGTGTAATCACAAGGATAATTAAAAATGGGAGAGAGGTAAGAGATGAATCAGTCAGCAGATGTGACTACAAAAGAGGGATTCAGAGAAATGGCAGTGTGAGAATTTAGCCCAACGTTGCCAGCTTTGAATGGAACCATGAGCCAAGGAATGTGCGCAGCCTCTAGAAGCTGTAAAAAGCAAAGAAACAGATTATCAAGAGGCACATTCCTTCTGGGTGTAAAAGGAATGCAGCCCTGCTGACAGCTTGATTTTAGCCCATTGAGACCCATTTAAGACTTCTGATTTCCATAATTGTAAGATAAAAATTTTGTGTTTCTTTTAACCACTGATTTGGTAGCAATTTGTTACAGTTGCAATAGGAAGCTAGTTACATTAGTGATCAGTGGAGAAATGACACATTCCTATTTTTATTTCAAAGAACAAACAAAAAGCTTTATGAAACTTAAGAAATAAAGGTGCTTACATATATTACACCACACATCTAGGGACACAGCTGAAGGTAGATGACAGAAGAAATGGCCAAATACTTTGGAGCTGATAAAAGAAATTGGAAAGCAACAAGACACTGACGTAACCAATTCAAATAATACATAGAACTCTCATTGAAGCATTAAGTCACAGTTTAACTTGCAACATTTATTCTTTCTTAGGGGTACATAATAAAATAATGGTACTTCTTACATGTGATGTCACCTTTCATTCAATGAAGTAAGTATATAGCAAAGAATTTTTATATCAAAATTAACCCAAGTTCATTGTGTATATATTGGAAAATACAGAAATGTGTAATAAAGAAAAATGAAATTTTCCATAATCCCCTGGTATCAGTCAGGATCGCCCACTTCATGTTATAACAAACAACCCTCAAATATCAGTTGCTAAAGAAACAAAGATGAATTGCTTGCTCATTCTAACTGTCAATTGTGATTTGGCAAGAAGAGTCTCAATTTATAATGGTTACTCAAGGACCGAAGTTGGTGAAGCAGCAACTGTGCTGAATGTTAATTACTGTTAGTCATGTCAGCCACAGAGGGATTTTGGAAAATCTAACAATGCCAACTAAATCCTGCATCCCAGAAGTGACATATTATTATTTCTGCTCACAATCCACTGGCAAGAAGTAGTTATATTGTTCTAACCAACCAGAAGGAGGCCAGGAAATACAATCGTATCATGTTGGGAAGGCTGAAATTTTAACAAACAACAATTAATGACTACAGCATTTAACACTGAGATAACCACCATTATAATTAAGAAGCTAATGCATTTTCATCCAATTTTAAAATGTATATTTATGTATTACTAATGAAATTGGCATTCAACTATATGTACAATCTTATTTAACATTACATAGTAACATTTTCCAATGTAAGTAAATATCTTTAGAAAAATATTTTATGTAATGGCTGTATAATATTCCACCTTATGTATTTATCTTAACATTCCCATTATTAGATATTTGCAGTATATTTTGTTATTTATGCAATTATAAACAATGCTCTGGTGGATATTCATATAAATTAGTGATGATAATATTAAGTACTGGCTTTCAGTAACTTAAGCTATGAAATGAGCAAAGTGAGGATTTTAGTAGCTATAGCATGCCAAGTAAAGACTATAATATTCTATTGGTGTATTAGATACCATCTAAATGACTTCACACAAAATAGAGCTAGAATTTCTGAGTCACTGATAGACACCTCAAAAAGAAGGATATTTTCTTACAGTTAAATATAAGGTTAAACCAGTGGAGAATGCCACTTCCAGCAAAAAAGAGGAGTCATAGGGACCAGATTCAATCTTCTTCCTAAAATAAACACATGTACAAAAATTAACAAAGTATATGAAAGAATTTCTGGTATCAAGACACTGGACCTCAGGCAATCAAGGACAGGAACACTGAAATGTAATTAAATGAAGTGAGCCATATGATTTCCCCAGTTTCCTGCCATGGGAGAGTTTCTAGGCTATGGTGCAGGTAGGTGAAGCCAGGCAGAATCCTGTGGAGTTCCTATGTTGAAGAGGTTAAAGTCTGGAGAAACCAAGCTAACTAGAATACATAGGACAGTGTATTGGAGAGGAGAGAGTGTTCATAAACTTATAATGAACAACAGGAACATGAGACATTTGAAGTGACAAGGAAACACATGAGTACTAAAAATATTTATGAGTACCAAAAGAAGCCAAGCCATATAAGCCAACCCTCAGACCTGGCTTATTTTCTTCACATAAAGAGAGAACTTAGAGTATTGAAAAGAATACAGTCGTCCCCCCTTATCCACAGAGGATATTTTCCAAGACCCCCAGTGGATGCCTGAAACCACGCATAGTACCAAGCTCTATATATACTGTTTTTCCTATACATACATACCTATGATAAAGTTTAATTTATGAACTAGACAAAGTAAGTGATTAATAATAAAATAAATTAGAATAGAATAATTGTAACTATACTGTAATAATAGTTATGTGAACGTGGTATTTCCCTCTCAAAATATCTTATTATACTGTACTCACCCTTCTTGTTGCAATGATATAAGATAATAAAATCCCTGCATGATGAGATGAAGTGAGGTAAATGAGTAGGTATTGTGACACAGCATTAGGCTACTATTGACTTTCTGACTAATCATCAGAAGGTCAATAGGATCATCTGCTTTGGGTTATCCTGGATCATCTAGCCATGATGATGTCAATGGTTGGATATTAGGAACAGATGATGTCGATGGCTGGAGATCTCCAGCAGGATAGAGCAGGGTGGTGTGAAATTTCATCATGCTACTCAGAAAGTACACAATTCAAAACTTATGAATTGTTTATTTCTGGAATTTTCCATTTAATATTTTCAGACCTTGGTTGAAAGCAGGTTACTGAAACCACAAAAAGCCACTACTTTACTGAGTGGATTACTGGATCGTGTGTATGAAGAAACTACCTGAGTGGGGGGGAGGTGAGTCCTCAGAGAAGATTAGAGAACAGTACCTAGCATACATGGGACCAAGAACAGTGCCTTTTCCCACAAGTCAGACTGCAAAACCTCATTGTTCATGGGGCATTGAGCAGATTACTCAGAAGGGTCTTGACTCATTAGTGGGGAATTAATAGTGCTAAGCTAATCATAGCTCTGGTCCTACTTAACAATTCTTAAAAGCAAGGCTCAAAAGGATGAAACCATTTCCAAGTAATTTTATATATACTAGAACAAAGCTCAAGAAAATCTATATATGTATATATAAATATATATATATAATATATACACACACACACACACACACACACACATATATAAGATCTCAACAAGGGCAAACTCACAGATTCTGGCATCCAATAAAAAATTACCAGGTGTAGAAAGAATTAGGAAAGTACAACTCATTATGTAGAGAAGAATTAAAAAATTGAAATGTACCTAGATATTAGATGGTAACAGATAAGGACATTAAACTGGTTGTTATAATATGTACATAAAGGTAAGCAGAGACGTGAAAGATATTTAAACAGATTCAAATAAAACTTCTAGGATGAAAACTATAATGTGTGTGATGAAAAATTCACTGGTTGGGATTAAGGGCAGACTAGGCATTGGAGATAAAGAGATTAATGAACTCAAAGACTTCACAATAGAGACTTTCCAAAGTGAAACAAAGAAGGAAAAAAAATAATCCAGGTAAACTAACAGGATCAGACCATTTCTGAGCTTTGGGATAACTTCAAGGAGACATATATGTATAATTCATCTCCTTAAAGGAGAGGAGAGAGAGGGGAGGGCAGAAAAGATATTTCAAGAAATAATGGCCAAATTTTTTTCCAAAATTAATACAAACTGTAAACCCAGTGATCCAAAAAGTTCAAGGAACCCCAAACACAAGAACTCAAGAAAAAGTGCAAGGCATGTCAGTATCAAATTGCTTAAAACCAGCAGTGAAGAGTTAATCTTAAAAACACCCAGAAAATAATGAACAAACTTTAAGGGCTAACACTATCTGATTCCAAGATGCATTATATAGTTATAAAACATATAAAGCAGTGTGATTTTAGCCGTCAAGATAGACAAATAAATCAATGGAACAGAGTAAAGAGCTGACAAAGAGACCCACAAGTACGTGGAAAACTGATTTTGACCAAGGTGCAAAGGAAAGCCAATGGAAAGAAGATAGTCTTTTCAACAAGTGTTATTAGCCAGTTAGATATTTATATTCAAGAAAATGAATTTGATCAGTATCTTGCATCATATACAAAAATTAACTCAAAATAGATCATAAACCTAAATGTAAAACCTAAAATTATACCTCTCATAAAGGAGTCAGCAATCTATGACCTATTTTTGTAAATAAAATTTTAAGGGAAAAGAAGTCCACTCATGTGATTGCGTATTGTCTGTAGATGCTTCCATGCTAGAAGAGCAAAGTTGAGTAGCTGTATTTCTGAGACAATTTAGAGAGAGAAAGAGAGAGAGAGGAACTGACACAGCGAGATTGACATACATGCACAGACATCAAGAGATTATGTTTTATAGTAACTGGCACCTGTGTAGCCTTTACAGAGGGTCTTCAGTGACTGCTGTTGGAAGGCAGTAGCATAGTGAAAGTATTTTGCTTGCTAATATTTTCAAATAAATACTTCTAGTCTAAACCAGTAGCATGTGTAGTCATTGTGTCCCCCATTCTTTTAAGTTACATAATTAGCAACTAATCAGTCATTGACTTTATCACTGTGCTTTTCCTGTACAGGAGTTTCAAGACTTGTAAGCCTGGGAATCATATAATTCAGTGGCCTTTTAGAGGGCTTGTAAGGGCCTCAGAAGTCCACTGTTTTCACAAATTGGCCACCCATACAGGTGCTTGAAATTCTACCATCAGTTTGCACCACAGTTACTTAAAACTTTGACCCTTTTCAAATTGCTCTTGCTATGAATGACTTGTTTTTAAGAGCATGCTGTGAATGGGGGATTTATAAACCATGGAGTCATGCTTCATTTGGTGAGGACAAAGGGATGGTGCATCCCTGAAGATACAAAAGGGCACCCAAGATGAGTCTAACTTTTGCAGTTTCGCTGAGGCTGCCCCTGGTGACATCCGACTAAAATACCTTAAAGGAAGGGACTGAAGTTGCAGGCCATTTCAGCACAACATAGATATAGTGTGAACACTAGCATTTGTTTTCTCTCCTGTTTATAGAGTGCTGATATCACCACAAATGGTAAATAACTGAATAGAAGTCACTTTTCTTTCTTCCTATAATACCAGGACACCTATGTGCAAAATAAAATATTCAGTCTTCCATCTGGATAATTTGTCTCTATGATGCCAAATGTACAACTGCTTGCAAAGTGTTGAACTATTGATGACATTTTTCTTGTGCCTTTACAACGTTTTGGCATTGGTAATGCAAACGTCATGTCCAATTAGAAGCTTGACTCCTCAGCAAACTGCTCAGTTACATCATTAGCCACCTCCACTTCACTGGGTCCTGTTCCTCTGGTGACAACTTAGTATAATAGTAAAAAGTGTGGACAATGTGGGTATACTGCTAGGGTCCAAATCCTTTTCCAGCTGCATGCTAGCTGTGTCACCTTAAGGAAATTAAATAATCTTTCCTTGCCCATTTCTGTAGCTGAAAAATGAAGATAATAAGCATACCTAACAGAATTGTTGCCAGTTAACTCCAATAAACATAAAGTGCCAGGAATATAATGAGTATTCAATAAATGTTATATTTTTGTTATTCCTTGTAGTAAAGCATCTAATGATGTCACAGAACTACCTTGGAACTGGGGAGGGGGCGACCCTGGGGACTTCTGGGTCCCCAAATTCTTTCTGCCATTTGTTAAAACAGATCTACAGTGACTTGAATGGTATGAATGCCAAGCCAGTTAAGAAGTGGGGGTGCAGGACCTTGAAATGTCCTTCAGGCACATGCAAGTCTGCTTGGACATGTGATTCCATTCTTTTCCATGTGTTTACAATGTAAGCAAGGCAGGGGGTCTTCTTTCATTTTGTTTTAAGTAGCTACATGATTATAAAAAGGGACAATAGCTACCTCTAATCTTCCCTACCCAATGCCAGAGGAATTTCCTCTTAAGGACCTTTGTCTTGTAATTTGGATTTAAGATTTTATAACGTAAATGGAACAAGAGGGGGAAAATAAGCTATTTAGTTTCATATATTCCAGCCCAAAACAAATGTCTTTCAGAAGTGTACCCTATGGACACAGCTGCTAATTACGTTATTTTTTTCTTCAGGGGTCAGCGCTTAGCCAAACTGTAAAGGAGGCAATGTTGATCCTTAGAGTTGTTCTGACACCCTTTTGAGTTCTCTTTGGCCCCTGTTGTAATGAATGCCTCAACCCAAGGTGTTCAGTGCCTTCCTGATGGCCTGGATCTTCCCAGGCTTGAAGGAAAGAGATCCAGTAAATTAATTGTCAGTAGGGTCAGATACCTAATCTATTACCTCTCTAAGATAAATTTGTTGTTGTTGTTGTTATTTCTTGTCTTATTTTTTAACTTCTTTACCAGAGTATAATTGCTTTACAGTGGTGTGTTAGTTTCTGCTTTATAACAAAGTGAATCAGTTATACATATACATATGTTCCCATATATCTTCCCTCTTGCATCTCCCTCCCTCCCACCCTCCCTATCCTACCCCTCTAGGTGGTCACAAACCACTGAGCTGATCTGTCTGTGCTATGTGCCAGCTTCCCATTAGCTATCTATTTTACATTTGGTAGTGTATATATGTCCATGCCACTCCCACACTTTGTCATGGCTTACCATTCCCCCTCCCCATATCCTCAAGTCCATTCTCTAGTAGGTCTGTGTCCTTATTCCCATCTTACCCCTAGGTTCCTCATGACCATTTTTTTTCCCCTTAGATTCCATATATATGTGTTAGCATACGGATTTGTTTTTCTCTTTCTGACATACTTCACTCTGTATGACAGACTCTAGATCCATCCACCGCATTACAAGTAACTCAATTTCGTTTCTTTTTATGCCTAAGTAATACTCCATTGTATATATGTGCCACATCTTCTTTATCCATTCATCTGTTCATGGACACAGGTTGCTTCCATGTCCTGGCTATTGTAAATAGTAGTGGGATTGCTGGGTCACATGGTAGTTCTATTTGTAGTTTTTTAAGGAACCTCCATACTGTTCTCCATAGTGGCTGTATCAATTTACATTCTCACCAACAGTGCAAGAGTGTTCCCTTTTATCCACACCCTCTCTCTCCAGCATTTATGGTTTCTAGATTTTTTGATGATGGCCATTGTGATGTGAGATGATATCTCATTGTAGTTTTGATTTGCATTTCTCTAATGATTAATGATGTTGAGCATTCTTTCATGTGTTTGTTGGCAATCTGTATATCTTCTTGGGAGAAATGTCTATTTAGATTTTCGGCCCATTTTTAGATTGGGTTGTTTCTTTTTTTCTTATTGAGCTGCATGAGCTGCTTGTAAATTTTGGAGATTAATCTTTTGTCAGTTGCTTCATTTGCAAATATTTTCTCCCATTCTGAGGGTTGTCTTTTCGTCTTGTTTATGGTTTCCTTTGCTGTGCAGAAGCTTTTAAGTTTCACTAGATCCCATTTGTTTATTTTTGGTTTTATTTCCATTTCTCTAGGAGGTGGGTCAAAAAGGATCTTGCTGTGATTTATGTCATAGAGTGTTCTGCCTATGTTTTCCTCTAAGAGTTTGACAGTGTCTGGACTTACATGTAGGTCTTTAATCTGTTTTGAGCTTATTTGTGTGTATGATGTTAGGGAGTGTTTTAATCTCATACTATTACATGTACCTGTACAGGTTTCCCACCATCACTTATTGAAGAGACTGTCTTTTCTCCAATATATATTCTTGCCTCCTTTTTCAAAGATAAGGTGACCACGGCTTCCCTGGTGGTGCAGTGGTTGAGAGTCCGCCTGCCAATGCAGGGGACACGGGTTCGTGCCCCGGTCCGGGAAGATCCCACATGCCGCAGAGCAGCTGGGCCCGTGAGCCATGGCCGCTAAGCCTGCGTGTCCGGAGCCTGTGCTCTGCAATGGGAGAGGCCACAACAGTGAGAGGCCCTTGTACCGCAAAAAAAAAAAAAAAAAAAAAAGATAAGGTGACCATATGTGCGTGGATTTATCTCTGGGCTTTCTATCCTATTCCATTGATCTATATTTCTGTTTTGGGGCCAGTACCATACTGTCTTGATTACTGTAGCTTTGTAGTATAGTCTGAAGTCAGACTGAAGCCTGATTCCTCCAGCTCCATTTTTTGTTCTCAAGATTCCTTTGGCTATTCGGGGTCTTTTGTGTTTCCATACAAATTGTGAAATTTTTTGTTCTAATTCTGTTAAAAATTCCAGTGGTAGTTTGATAGGAATTGCATTGAATCTGTAGATTGCTGTGGGTAGTAGAGTCATTTTCACAATGTTGATTCTTCCAGTCCAAGAACATGGTATATCTCTCCCTCTATTTATACCAACTTTAGTTTCTTTCATCAGTGTCTTATAATTTTCTGCATACAGGTCCTTTGTCTCCTTAGGTAGGTTTATTCCTAGATATTTTATTCTTTTCGTTGCAATGGTAAATGGAACTGTTTTGTTAATTTCACTTTCAGATTTTTCATCATTATTGTATAGGAATGTCAGAGATTTCCGTGTATTAATTTTGTATCCTGTTACTTTACTATATTCATTGATTACCTCTTGTAGTATTCTGGTAGCATCTTTAGGATGCTCTATGTAGAGTATCATGTCAACTGCAAACAGTGACAGCTTTACTTCTTCTTTTCTGATTTGGATTCCTTTATTTCTTTTTCTTCTCTGATTGCTGTGGCTAGAACTTCCAAAACTGTGTTGAATAAGAGTGGTGAGAATGGACAACCTTGTCTTGTTACTGATCTTAGTGGAAATGGTTTCAGTTTTTCACCACTGAGAACGATGTTGGGTGTGGGTTTGTCATATATGGCCTTTATTATGTTTAGCAAGGCTCCCTCTATGCCTACTTTCTGCAGGGTTTTTATCATAAATGGGTATTGAATTTTGTCCAAAGCTTTCTCTGCATCTTTTGGGATGATCATATGGTTTTTCTCCTTCACTTCGTTACTATGGTTTATCAGATTGATTGATTTGCATATATTGAAGTATCCTTGCATTCCTGGAATAAACCCCACTTGATCATGATGTATGATCCTTTTAATGTGCTGTTGGATTCTGTTTGCTAGTATTTTGTTGAGGATTTTTGCATCTATGTTCATCAGTGATACTGGCCTGTAGTTTTCTTTCCTTGTGACATCTTTGTCTGGTTTTGGTATCAGGGTGATGGTGGCCTCATAGAATGAGTTTGGGAGAGTTCCTCCCTCTGCAATTTTTTGGAAGACTTTGAGAAGGATAGGTGTTAACTCTTCTCTAAATGTTTGATAGAATTCGCCTGTGAAGCCATCTGGTCCTGGGTTGTTGTTTGTTGGAAGATTTTGAATCACAGTTTCAATTTCAGTGCTTGTGATTGGTCTGTTCATACTTTCTATTTCTTCCTGGTTCAATCATGGCAGGTTGTGCTTTTCTAAGAATTTGTCCATTTCTTCCAGGTTGTCCATTTTATTGGCATTGACTTGCTTGTAGTAATCTCTCATGATCCTTTGTATTTCTGCAGTGTCAGTTTTTACGTCTCCTTTTTCATTTCTAATTCTGTTGATTTGAGTCTTCTCTCTTTTTCTTGATGAGTCTGGCTAATCGTTTTTCAATTTTGTTTATCTTCTCAAAGAACCAGCTTTTAATTTTATTGATGTTTGCTGTCATTTCCTTCATTTCTTTTTCATTTATTTCTGATCTGATCTTTATGATTTGTTTCTTTCTGCTAAATTTGGGGTTTTTTTTCTTTTTCTTTCTCTAATTGCTTTAGGTGCAAGTTTAGGTTCTTTCTGTGAGATGTTTCCTGTTTCTTAAGGTAGGATTGTATTGCTATAAACTTCCCTCTTAGAACTGTTTTTGCTGCATCCCATAGGTTTTGGGTTCTCATGTCTCCATTGTCATTTGTTTCTAGGTAGTTTTTGATTTCCTCTTTGATTTCTTCAGTGATCACTTCGTTATCAAGTAGTGTATTATTTAGCCTCCATGTGTTTGTATTTTTTAAAGATCTTTTCCTATAATTGATATCTAGTCTCATAGTGTTGTGGTCAGAAAGGATACTTGATACACTTTCAATTTTCTTAAGTTTACCAAGGCTAGATTTGTGAACCAAGATATGATCTATCCTGGAGAATGTTCCATCAGCACTTGAGAAAAATGTGTATTCTGTTGTTTTTGGATGGAATGTCCAGTAAATATCAATTAAGTCCATCGTGTTTAATGTAAAATTTAAAGCTTGTGTTTCCTTACTTATTTTCATTTTGGATGATCTGTCCATTGGTGAAAGTAGGGTGTTAAAGTTCCCTACTTTAATTGTGTTACTGTCAATTTCCCCTTTTATGGCTGTTAGTATTTGCCTTATATTTTCATGTGCTCCTACATTGGGTGCATAAATATTTACAATTGTTATATCTCTTCTTGGAACGATCCCTTGATCATTATGTAGTGTCCTTCTTTGTCTCTTGTAATAGTCTTTATTTTAAAGTCTATTTTGTATGATATGAGAATTGCTACTCCAGCTTTCTTTTGATTTCAATTTGCATGGAGCATCTTTTTCCATCCCCTCAGTTTCAGTCTGTATGTGTCCCTAGCTCAGAAGTGGGTCTCTTGTAGACAGCATATATATGGGTCTTGTTCTTGTATCCATTCAATCAGTCTGTGTCTTTTGGTGGGAGCATTTAATCCATTTACATTAAAGGTAATTATCAATATGTATGTTTCTATTCCCATCCTCTTAATTGTTTTCTGTTTGTTCTTGTAGGTCTTTTTTCTTTCTCTTGTGTTTCTTGCGTAAAGAAGTTCCTTTATCATTTGTTTTAAAGCTGGTTTGGTGATGCTGAACTCACTCAGCTTTTGCTTGTCTGTAAAGGTTTTAATTTTTCCATCAAATCTAAATGAGATCCTTGCTGGGTAGAGTAATGTTGGTTGTAGGTTTTTCTCCTTCATCACTTACAATATGTCCTGCCACTCCCTTCTGGCTTGCAGAGTTTCTGCTGAAAGATCAGCTGTTACCCTTACGGGGATCCCCTTGTGTGTTATTTGTTGTTTTTCTCTTGCTGCTTTTAATATGTTTTCTTTGTATTTTTTGTTTTGTTTTGTTTTGTTTTTTGTGGTACGTGGCCTCTCACTGTTGTGGCCTCTCCCATTGTGGAGCACAGGCTCTGGACGTGCAGGCTCAGTGGCCATGGCTCATGGGCCCAGCCGCTCCGCGGCATGTGGGATCTTCCCAGACCGGGGCACAAACCCGTGTCCCCTGCATCAGCAGGCGCATTCTCAACCACTGCGCCACCAGGGAAGCCCTGTTTTCTTTGTATTTAATTATTGATAGTTTGATTAATATGTGTCTTGGATTGTTTCTCCTTGGATTTATCCTTTATGGGACTCTCTGTGCTTCCTGGACTTGATTAACTATTTCCTTTCCCATATTAGGAAAGTTTTCAACTATAATCTCTTCAAATATTTTCTCAGTCCCTTTCTTTTTCTCTTCTTCTTCTGGGACCCCTATAATTCGAATGTTGGTGCATTTAATGTTGTCCCAGAGGTCTCTGAGACTGTTCTCAGTTCTTTTCATTCTTTTTTCTTTAATCTGTTCTCCAGTAGTTATTTCCAGTATTTTATCTTCCAGGTCAATTATCCGTTCTTCTGCCTCAGTTATTCTGCTATTGATCCCTTCTAGAGTATTTTTATTTTCATTTATTGTGTTGTTCATCATTGCTTGTTTCCTCTTTAGTTCTTCTAGGTCCTTGTTAAATGTTTCTTGCATTTTCTCCATTCTATTTCCAAGATTTTGGATCATCTTTACTATCATTATTCTGAATTCGTTTTCAGGTAGACTGCCTATTTCCTCTTCATTTGTTAGGTCTGGTGGATTTTTACCTTGCTCCTTCATCTGCTGTGTGTTTTTCTGTCTTCTCATTTTGTTTATCTTACTGTGTTTGAGGTCTCCTTTTTGCAGGCTGCAGGTTTGTAGTTCCCATTGTTTTTGGTGTCTGTCCCCAGTGGCTAAAGTTTGTTCAGTGGGTTGTGTAGGCTTCCTTGTGGAGGGGACTAGTGTCTGTGTTCTGGTGGATGAGGCTGGATCTTGTCTTTCTGGTGGGAAGGTCCACGTCTGGTGGTTTGTTTTGGGGTTTCTGTTGCCTTATTATGATTTTAGGCAGCCTCTCTGCTAATGGGTGGGGTCGTGTTCCTGTCTTGCTAGTTGTTTGCCATAGGGTGTCCAGCATTCTGTAGCTTGCTGGTCATTGAATGAAGCTGGGTTTTCGTGTTGAGATGGAGATCTCTGTGACAGTTTCACTGTTTGATATTACGTGGAGCTGGGAGGTCTCTTGTGGACCAGTGTCCTGAAGTTGGCTCTCCCACCTCAGAGGCACAGCACTGACTCCTGGCTGGAGCACCAAGAGCCTTTCATCCACATGGCTCAGGAAAAAAAGGAGAAAATGTAGAATGAAAGAAAGAAAGAGGATAAAATAAAATAAAATAAAGTAAGATAAATTAAAAAGTTATTAAAATAAAAAATAATTATTAACAAAAATTTTTAAGTAAAAAAAACCCAGATGGACAGAACCCTAGGACAAATGGTGAAAGCAAAGCTATACAGACAAAATTTCACACAGAAGTATACACATATACACTCACAAGAGGAGGAAAAGTGGAAAAAATAATATATCTAGCTCCCAAAGTCCACCTCCTCAATTTGGGATGATTCGTTGTGTATACAGTTATTCCACAGATGCAGGGTACATCAAGTTGATTGTGGAGTTTTAATCCGCTGCTCCTAAGGCTGCTGGGAGAGATTTCCCTTTCTCTTCCTTGTTCGCACATCTCCCGGGGTTCAGCTTTGGATTTGGCCCTGCCCCTGCGTGTAGGTCACCTGAGGGCATCTGTTCTTTGCTCAGACAGGCCAGGGTTAAAGGAACAGCTGATTCTGGGTCTCTGGCTTACTCAGGCCAGGAGGAGGGAGGGGTACAGGGTGAGCCAGTGGCGGCAGAGGCCAGCATGACGTTGCACCAGCCTGAGGCGTGCCGTGAGTTCTCCTGGGGAAGTTGTCCCTGGATCACTGGACCCTGGCAGTGGTGGGCTGCACACTCTCCCGGGAGGGGAGGTGTGGAGAGTGACTTGTGCTCGCACACAGGTTTCTTGGTGGCAGCAGCAGCAGCCTTAGCATCTCATGCCCGTCTCTGGGGTCTGCACTGAAAGCCGTGGCTCGCGCCCATATCTGGAGCTCCTTTAAGCAGCACTCTTAATCCCCTCTCCTCGCACACCAGGAAACAAAGAGGCAAGAAAAAATCTCCTGCCTCTTCAGCAGCTCCAGATTTTTTCCCGGACTGCCTCCTGGCTAGCCGTGGCGCACTAGCCCCCTACAGGCTGTGTTCACGCCGCCAACCCCAGTCCTTTCCCTGGGATCTGACCTCCAAAACCCGAGCCTCAGCTCCCAGCCCCAGCCCGCCCCAGCTGGTGAGCAGACAAGCCTCTCTGGCTGGTGAGTGCTGGTCAGCACCCATCCTCTGTGCGGCAATCTCTCCATTTTGTCCTCCGCACCCCTGTTGCTGTGCTCTCCTCCATGGCTCCGAAGATTCCTCCCTCCACCACCCGCAGTCTCCTCCCCAAAGGGGCTTCCTAGTGTGTGGAAACCTTTCCTCCTTCACAGCTCCCTCCCACTGGTACAGGTCCCGTCCCTGTTCTTTTGTCTCTGTTTTTTCTTTTTTCTTTTGCCCTACCCAGGTACGTGGGGAGTTTCTTGTCTTCTGGGAGGTCTGAGGTCTTTTGCCAGCGTTCCATGGGTGTTCTATAGGTGCAGTTCCACATGTAGATGTATTTCTGATGTATCTGTGGGGAGGAAGGTGATCTCCGTGTTTTACCCTTCTGCCATCTTCCTCAACTGCCCTCTAAGAGAAATTTTGAAAGAGACTGCTCATAAAGGGGAAATCCTTATTGGTGAGAATTGCACAATAATGAGTCTCAATGAAAGAAGTACAGAGTACATACAGAGATTAGGAGATTCTAATCTTCATATCCCAACTGCCTATTATTCTGGAGTATAAAGCCAACCCTACCTTGAGCTGTTATTAAGTGGTAATGGTCAGAAAGCTAAACTGTTCAAAATTAAATAATTATAACTACCATTCCCCAAGTGTCAGTGAGCCTCTGGGGTTGAAAAAACGTTGGAAGAGAAATAATGTAAGATTAAAAGAAAAACAACTTTTATCTACAAACCTGTCAATCAATTTGAGAACTATGTAGAAAACTCTCAGTGTGGTTAAGACACCCAAAGCTTGTCAGGATCAAGGGAATTACTTTCAGTTCAAATATCTATAATCTTTTGGAATATACAGCTCTAGGAACTCAAAACTGAATTTTTGTGGATTAGAACTCACAGTCTCCTAACTTGACAATTTCACTGCCTTTTATTTTCTATATAAATAAAATGCAGCATCTTTTTATGACAATTCTGATATAAAACTAAATAGTAGGCTCAATGTATTTATAATATTATGTTTATTTTAATTTATATTATAAAAATCTTATAAAACAATTATTTACAAATGAAGTTGTAGCAAATAGCAAACATTGCGAATTACGAACAACACTTTATATTTCTTATTTTTTCCCCCCTGCTTACAGAATTCTGAACACATGTCCAAAACCATTTTACCACAGTCTGTACACCTGTCAAAATAGCCATGAGGTGATTTTAAATTTCCATTATTTGAACTAAATCAACATAAATTGGAATGAAAGCACTATATGATTTTATAAGCAACAGGACTGAACGCTTTACATTTCAAAAGCATAAGACTAGATGGACGGCCCTGAATTGCTTGAATAGCCTAATTTATTGCAGTATGAATAGATTTAAATCTTAACAAAAAGCTCATTGGATATAGACATGCCTTTTTTGACACTTAAAGTGTTGCAAAGGGATTCTTTGTTAATATGTGCCTTACATCTTTCCCTACTCATAGATAGAAGAACTCATATTCTACAAGAAGAGTGGAATACACACTTCCCTATATGGCCCACCTCCTGAGGCAAAACTATAGTCAAAATAAGATGCAGGTAAATTCTGCCCCAATAGTGCTTTCCCAACATACAGCCCAGGGGCTGTTTATCTGTACCCACTTTTTCTGGCTAATGCTGCTCTCAGAAAAGGATCACATGTCAGTCATTTGCACCTTATAATGAACTTAATTCATTGTGTATAGGAAGAAAATCCATTATTTTTTTAAATTTTTTAGATGTTGGGCATAGGAGTTTTATTTATTTATTTATTTATTTATTTATTTATTTATTTATTTATTTATTTATTTTGGCTGTGTTGGGTCTTCGTTTCTGTGCGAGGGCTTTCTCTACTTGTGGCAAGCGGGGGCCACTCTTCATTGTGGTGCATGGGCCTCTCACTGTCGCGGCCTCTCTTATTGCAGAGCACAGGCTCCAGATGTGCAGGCTCAGTAGTTGTGGCTCACGGACCTAGTTGCTCTGCGGCATGTGGGATCCTCCCAGACCAGGGCTCGAACCCATGTCCTCTGCATTAGCAGGCAGGAAAATCCATTATTTTAAAGGTGTATTTATACAATTGTATATATACAATTATGCACTGTGTCAAAATAGTTCTCTTTGTATAAAAGAGAATACTTGCTAAGCTATTTACTCAGCCTCACTTTAAGGGAGATGATTTAAATTAGCCCATGCAGAAATGTTACCATATGCTTCCATTAGCAACTCAGAGGAAAGGAAGCAGATTTGAATGAAGCCCATATCTGAACATGAACCATAGAGCAGAGGCTTTTTTAGAGAGAAAAATTGCTGCAGATCCTTCTGGAAAGAGGAGGTTCTTTTAGTCTTAAAACAAGGTAGTTCTCTATGTTGTGGATTTTCACAAAGTAATTGTAGACAAAGCTGTGTAAAAATTCAGTTTTGTTACAAAACTGTGAATAGAGAGGAAAATGGAGCATTAATAAAAGTAATGTATCCATCAAATAAGAAAAGAAAGCAACTGATACTTAGTTATCATTCATATTCTTTTTTGTCCTGTTCATTTGAGGAATGGATTTAATTACTTTACAGCTTTACCTTGTATGTGTGTGTGTGTGTGTAATTAATTTTGAGATTGTGAACAAAAAATAAAGAATGTGGCTCACTATCCAGTTATACAAAGGTTAAGTCATAACCCACTTCAGTTAGCCATCAGCTGTGCCCTACAGAGATTTCAGGATGAAAAACCAGGATGCGGAGCTCTGTGCTTTGGATAAGCAAGCCCTTACATAGTAAAATGCATATCTCGGGAAGAATTTCATTGATCCCAAATCCTTGCAACTTCCCGTACATAGAAAAGCACTAAAATCATTAACTTGAGATATCTGTTCTTTGTGATTTGCAGTAATTTTTACCAAGATGTTTGCTTGACTACAAGTATTTCCTAGCCAAAAAATCCATATACATATATATGTATATATATACATATACATATATACATATATACATATATATACATACATATATATGTATATATGTACATATATATACATATATATGTATATATATATATATATATATATACATATATATGTATATATATAGGCTTCTCCCCTACCTCTTCTGGGCAGTTTATTCAAAGGTACTGAGTGGCTGTCTCTCAAGCTATAGTCCTCAATAAGACCCTGAATAAAACTTAAACTCAGAACTCTCATGTTACGCATTTTTCTTTAAGTTGACATTACAATAGCACTAGAAAATATTAGAATGGTATTTTCAAAGACAATCCTAGTGGTCCAGTCATAAGAACCACAAACATGCAGGTCACCAGATAGAAATAATTCAAGAAAACACAGGACACTTGATAAATCAATTAAGCTTTTCCTAATATTGAAAGATGTTCCACATCACATCAGACACGAAGGAGCAAGAGAGTTAATATCACAGTAGGTAGTCACATACTTAAATGCACTATCTCCCTGCCCAGAGAGGATACCAGGTTACATGTATGTGATTTTTATAATAGAACCAAAGTAGGGTAAAATCCCTACTTTGGAGAATATCTAATCTCATTTTATTAAGAGGGCTATTAGAAAGGCAGTTCATATTTTTGTAAAGTTAAATGTCTATAATTTTCTATGACTTTTTTCCTAAAAAATCTTTAAGACGTTCAGTATAAGACTCAAAATTTCTAAGGTATAACCTTTAAAATTTGCTCACACATTTTTTTTCCTAAAAGGTCACTGTTAATTGATACTCATTGACTGCTAATATAACTCAGTTTAGTACCTCGCATGATACTACAATACCTTCAAAGCATGTTATGGTAGATCAAAAGCCTAGTGACACAGCAACTGGAAGATGTATGCCTTATAATTCCTTTTCTTCTACTGTAGGTAATTACTGTGGTAATTTCCATGACTCGAGGTACTATTTAAAATTCTGGGGACACCATCTGAAAGCATAAGATTTGTCTGTTTATCAAGTATATATGTTAACTATTTGATGAGTTTCTGAACATGAGCACTTCTATTTTTCCCACTACTTTTGACTCTGAAATGTTTATATCTATGCAATGAAGAAAAGATTCTTCCTTTATAGGTATTGTGATAGTATAAAAAACACATTATTTAAAAAACACTGTAAGATGTTTTGTGTTGTTTGTTCAGCCAAATGTTACAAATCATAAATATAGGGAATATGAGTGTTACTAATAAGTTAAGAAATACTCATTACAGTCAGTAACTCACAGTTTTTTCTCATATTGTCTGATCATTTCACTGTGAAAAATGAACACATGTCTGATTTATCTGGAATTTATAAATATTCATGTGTACTTATAAATTAGAAACTGTCACAGAAATACTATTGTGTCAAAACTAGATTTTAACTTGGGACTGCAGTAAACAATTGGTCTATTCACCCAGTTCACCAAACTAAATATTTTATTCATATTTGAAAGATATATTTATACACTTATAATGTATTTTGTTTGGAGATTTGAAAATAACTGAAAAGATTATATTCACTACTATAAAATAGTTTTCTCTTTAAATCTGACCCCTAAAAAAATTGAAACTTGAAGAAGATCCCAGTTGCTAAATTTCTGTTTACAAAAAGAATAAAAATCTAATTTGATGCTCTACCTATCTTTGTTCAGTTCAAGAGTAAGTAAAAATATGCTACTTTACTATATTCTATTTTTCCACTTTATTAAAAGAAATACTTGCTTTATAAACTGGTCACTGAAAACCGAGTTTAAAAGGATTAGATGTGTCAATATATGACAACCTCTAATAATCTCAGGTCTGCCACTTGTTAACTGAAACCACTTTACTTTTCAGTTTCTATATATGTAAAAATCATTTTAATAGTTCCTTATTTCATTAGGTAATAAGCATTCAATAAATGTTAGCAATTATTATTATTATAGCAAAATTTGAATAAAAGAAGTCAGACCTGATAGTTGGCTCGCTTATATAGGCTTGACTTCTTTTGACACTCACAAGTATCATTAGTACTCATGTATTTCCTTGTGATTTCAAACTTCTCATGTTCCTGATATTCATTAGAACTCAATGAAAGCCATGTTTCTTAGATAGGGATTCTAATATTTAACTGGAATACTATAGCTGATTAGCATGTGAAAGAAAAAACACTCAAATTATTGATAATTAGCATACAAAAGGCTGTCACTTGACAAATATTGCTCTGTTCTTTCAGCAACAGAAGGGGTCTGATAGAACACGTCCTTCTATGACAGACTAACATCTTTGAAAAATTGTGGATATTCTTTTAAATCAGATTTATTATCAATTTTGTAACAACTTTATTGAGATAAAATTTACTCTTTAAAAATACATACAGCAACAGTTTATTGCATATTCACAGAGTTACACAAAGAGTACCATTGTTTAATTTTAGAAATTTCCATCATCTCAAAAAGAAACGTTGTACACATTAGCAGTCACTCACCATTTCTCTACCCCCTATGGCTATTATGAGTAATGCTGCTGTGAACAGTCCTGCACAAGTTTCTGTGTATACTTGTTATTTTGATTTCTTTTGGGTATATACCTAGGGGTGAAATTTCTGGGTAATATGGTAACTCTATATTTAATTTTCAGAGGAACTGCCAAATTGTTTTCCAAAGCAGCTATACCATTTTTCACATTCCCACCAGCAACGGATAAGCATTCTGTAGGGGAGGGAAAAAGCTTATCCTTTACCTTCTTAGGTTCAGTGTTCGGGGATTAAACCCAAAAAAGATAGATTAATGGGAGAAAAGGATTATTTCACATTCACAAATGAGCTTCACAGGAAAGAAATAAAAACCCCAAGGAAGCAGTTAGGCCCAGGAACTCATATGCCACTTTAACAAAGGGCAGTAAATTGGGGGTAACTGACAAGAAAAAGGAGAAGTGGCTTGGGCTTCTAAGAGCAGTAAATTGTAGGAAGATAAATATATAGGAAAAACTAATAAAAGATAATGGTTATTTAGTAAGGTTAGTTGTGTAGACTCAAGTCAATGCCATCTACAGTGATGAGTGATCTCCTCTTCCTGGTAGAGGAGGGAGGGATAACTTCAAAAGGTAAATTTATGCCCTGCTTTTAGGTAGAAATGGGAAGGGTAGAGAGTTCTTCCTGTGTCTGCTGTTTCTTAATTGCCTTAAACTCAAAATAATCCTTATGCCACAGTGGCATGTTTTGTGATGGCATATTCTGATCACCTTCAGTTCTAATTTCTCTACATCCTCACAAACAATTGTTTTTATTTTTCTTCCTTTTGAACATAGCCATCCTTGTGGTGGGTGTAAACTGGTATCTTAATATCATTTTGATTTGCATTATGTAGATGGCTAATGATATTGAATAACGTTTCATCTGCTTATTGGTCATGTGTGTATCTTATGAAGAAATATCTATTAAAATCATTTGCCTACTTTTAAATTAGATTATCAATCTTTTTGTTGTTGATTTATGAGAGTTTACTATCTATTCTGGATACAGGTCTTTTATAAGATATATGACTGGCAAGTAGTTTCTCCCATCCTGTGGGTTGTCTTTGCACTTCTTAATGGGATCCTTCGAAGCACAAGTTTGTAATTCAGATGAACTCTATTTTATAAATGTTTTCCTTTTGTTACTATTGCTTTTGGTGTCATTTCTAAGAATCCATTGCCAAATCACAAGAAGATTTCAATTTAAGGTTTCTTCTAAGAGTTTTATAGCTTGAATTCTTACATTTAGATATATGATTCATTTTTAGTTAATTTTTTAATATAGCGTGAATTAGGTGTTTAACTTCCTTTTTTTGTGTGTGTGTGGATATCCTGTTGTACCATCACCATTTGTTGAAAAGACTATTCTTTCTCTATTGAAATATATTGACACCCTTGTCAAAACTCAATTAACCATAAATACATGGGTTTATATTTGGACTCTCAATATTCTTCCATATATGTCAAGGCTTATGCCAGTATCACAGTGTACTGATTACTGTAGGTCTCCAGCAACTTTTGAAATTGGGAATTGTGAATCTTCCAACTTTTTTTTTTCTCAGCAAGATAGTCATTACTACTTAATTTTAATGTCTTAAAATCTCTGTTTCTGAAGTATAGTTTGCTAGGTATAAAATTACTGATTGATGGGTTTTTCCTTTCAGCATGTTAAACATATCATCCCACTGCCTTCTGGCCTACATGATTTCTGATGAGAGTTCAACTTGTTATCTTTATTGAGAATCCTTTGTATATAAGAGTTATACTTCAATCATTGTTTTTTGAGATTCTTGCTTTGGCTTTGGCTCTGGCTTTGGCAGTTTGTCTATGATGTGTGTAGGTGTAGATACTTCTTAGTTAATCCTACGGGTTGGTCATTGAACTATTTAATTGTGCATATTCATGTTTTCATCATATTTTTTCAAATACTCTTTCTGGCCTTTCTTTCTTTTCCTTCTGGAACTCTCATTATATATATGTTGGTATATTTGGTGATGTCCTACAGACCTCTGAGATAATTATTCTTCCTTCTTTCTCCTTTCTGTTCCTTAGTATAATCACAGTTGACCTGTCTTCAAGTTTCCTGACTCATTCTTCTACCAGTTCAAATCTGGTATAGAACTCTATTTGGTTTTTTGAACATTTTTATAATAGCTATTTTAAAGTCTTTGTCAAGTAAGTCCAACATCTTCCATAGGGACATTTTCTGTTGATTGCCTTTTTTCTTTCATATGGGCCATCTATTCCTGTTTCTTTGCATGTCTTCTCATTTTCTTGACCTGACATTTTAAATAATATAATATGGTGACTCTGGGAAGAAGAATTTCATTCTCCCCAGGGTTTGTTGTCATTGCTGTTAGTTGTTTTTTTTTTGTTTTTTTTTTGTTTTTTTTTTGTTTTTTTTTTGCGGTATGCGGGCCTCTCACTGCTGCGGCCTCTCCCGTTGCAGAGCACAGGCTCCGGACGCACAGGCTCAGCGGCCATGGCTCACGGGCTTAGTTGCTCCGCGGCATGTGGGATCTTCCCGGACCGGGGCACGAACCCGCGTCCCCTGCATCGGCAGGCGGACTCTCAACCACTGCGCCACCAGGGAAGCCCTGTTAGTTGTTTTTGTTGTCATTCTTCTTGTTCATTTTTTAGTGACTTTCTTGGACTAATTCTGTAAAGTCTGTTTTCTTGTCATATGCAGCCAGTAAAATGTCTGCTTAGTTAGTTCAGGGGTCAGCTAATATTTGGACAGAGATTTAGTTAAATGCCATGAACCAGTAATTCTCCTGGCCTTCACCAAAAGATTTTGTATGTTCCTTGACACATGCCTTCAGTGCTTCTGCAGTTTACATCTCTGCCTTAGCCATACTTCTTGCTTATTCAGAGCCTTATGGTCAGTCAGAAGTGAGAGATTAGAGCTTTTGGAGGTCTTTTATGGGCATGCCTACAGCCCTGAACACCATGTGACATTCTAGAGTCCCCAAAATATGTTGAGCTTTTCAAAGCCTGCTACAAACATCTCATTTACCAGTTTTTCCTTTTAAGTTTTTTAGTCAGCCTCTTATTAATTCCAACTGGTATCACTGTCTAGTGCAGTATTAAATAATTACCACTATTTTTTTTTTCAACAAATTCCCTAGGTATACTGTTGTTTGCACAGAGGGAGTTCTGACTCAGGTCAATTAAAGACAATCCTGAGAATACAGCTATGCAAGGAGCCCCCAGACATGTAAAATAGTGACAATTATCAGAAGATGGATTTTGTAGAAATCCATACCTGTTTCTCCTCCCTCCAGTGGTTGCTAGAGTGCTGGTTTTCATATTTTTGTGGCAACTATAGTTGTAAGGCTGTTAGTTTTCAACATTCTCACAGATCTGGGAGCGGAGGATAGAAGTAGGGCAAGCTAAAACCCCACAAACCTTGCTGTTTTTACCAAGATTCAACTGTTCTTCTTTAAGAAATACTGCTTGGATTATTGTAAGCCTTTAGTTAACATTCAGAGTTTTAAGAAAGGTTGATTTTGACCATTTTTTCAAGTGTTCTCATTGCTTTTATGGAGGAGAGGACTTTTGGAGAGCTTTATAAGTCCTTTGACAGCTGTCTTTGACTTTTGCTCAGATCTGCAGGACATTGTCTTCTCACATAGTAATAAATTCTAATAAATCTTCCTTGCACAATGTGGAGAAAAAGTATTTTGACAGTTAAATTTTGGGATACAAATAAAGCCATCTGTTCTATTTAAAGTATAGCCTCATTTAATTTTCTTTTTAAGAAAAGTTTTGCTGCTTCCATAGATAGCATATTTCATTACTGAGGCAGGAAAATATAATTCCATGAGAATTTTGGCAATGATAATTTTTATTTTACAGCATCCCTATCACCCTATACACATACACAATTATTCATCCCCTCTGGACATCAGTCAATGAGAATAATTTCATTGCAAGGTCCTGAGGCATGCTATTTGTTTCAAATTATATAGACAGATACAGAATATTTATCATGGTCTCCTGAAGTCTGGATGACACATATTGCAAATACTATGTATACTCATTCAGCATTCTTCATACCAGATAGGTCTGATATGGAAGGTCCTAGAAAATTAGAAAGACCACCATTTTCAGATTCATTTCATTTTGTATCTTTTCCAGGGAAATTTTAATTTATCATCTTTGAAGGTAACCAGGGGTAACTCTCAGGTTTGGTCTTCAAGGTTTGATGTGTTCCAACCCCACATTTTGTAATGCTAATTTCTTATATAATGACCAGTGGGAATGGCCATTACATTTTGAAATAATGCCTACAAATCTGCAAAAAAAAATTTCTGTCTATTCCACAGGGTCTGGATACCTTGGCATCTATACAACATGAGAAAAACACCATCTTGCCTATAGTAAATAGATTTTTGAGCTTAGATTCTGCATCTCATACCCTTTAGGTACTTCACTGAGCTGTTCCGAGTTTACTATCAGTTAAGTGAGGAACAATGAAATAGCATTCATTATAGCTTACTTAATCCAAGGAAACATGATCTGCGAATGATGATTAATAGAGCCATTGTAGTCCTTCAAATTACATTTAAATTACTCTAAAAGTGATATTCAAATGTAAAGTGTAAAAAGCAAAAGTGTCAAAGATACACTGCAATACACCATTGTAGGATCTCTGGAGAGTTACTTAACTGCCTAATGACCTTCTCAGCTTCATCAAATGCATAATGATAGGGAAATCTCAAGTTCTTGGTTATTTATGAAGGGCTTCACTATGCTTCTGGGGAGTTGACAGACTAATTGTACACTGTTTGAAACTGTGTATATTTTTCTATGATTTTTAGTAGCTACCACTATAGCAATGCTATTTAAATGCCATTGCTCTTGGTTGTTGCCTTAACAGAGTAATTGAGTACAGATAGACCTTGTTAACTAGCATAAATTATTAACTTTGTGGTAATTCTCAAAGGAGAGTAGTATCATCCACATTTTAGATGCGTTTCAAGTGTCTGGTGTTGTTTTTCATTGTCCAATGACTAGAGTACCATACTAACATTTAGTGAGTGTTGGCCAGAGGTGTAACAGTGTCCCACAAAACAAACACTTGTCCCATCCAAAATTCCAACATGGCCCCCTTTAAGATACAGTGAAAAATGGAATTGCACTCTAGTTATAATAGACAGTGTACTACAATGATGATATATGTTCTTCACACTTGTATGCCCACCAAAATCCATTGCAACATGTCAGAATTCATTGTGAATGCTGTGTTACGGATCACTCCATGTTTAAGAAAGTTAGGACTTCAGAGCTGAATGAATGATAAATTCTTAATAAAGAATAATTGTATCATGTAGGTATCTGCTTTGTAGCTGTACCTTATAAACTATTGATGGCCTTTGTAGAAATTTACTATGTTGTCCAAAAACAGATTCTCTACTATCAGATTAAGAATAGGGCTTGAGATGGGACTAGATTCTTTTCAGTGATTGTGATGGTGAGCTGAGTTCTACATCCAGGGTGGGGGGGGGGTGGGAATAGAGACTGATCATAGGTACAAGGGATCTGGAGAATGGGACAGATAATATCCACACAATATATAAAGAACAATCAGCTATGTAGTAGTTCTCATTGAATAGGTATATTATAGTCCAGTTGCCCTTAAAGAGGATTCAGGTTGGGTTGGAAAGCCAAGAGTAAACAAAAAAAAAATAATGATAATAATAACAATATGATAATAAAACATGCAAAATGGTCTAATAGATTCTTCAGTGTAGTGTTGCTAGGACTATGTGCTTGAAGAACTTAGAGATAGGGATATACCTTCAGGCTGTTTTAGCTAAGAATGGCTTTATGATAATGAACCCTTGCTGAGTCTTGAGTACTGGTCACACAGCAGACTATTATGTCAAATAACACATCTTTGACTTATTAAAAAGTGGTAACAAGTACATCTTAGGTGAATCTAAGACTGTACACAAATTTTTCTGAGTCACAATCATGACACTGCTGTTAAAGACACCAAAACTGCTACATGTTACTCCAGGGTTCACCAGATTGCACAGAGATGGCCTGTAGCTCAAACTTCTCCAGACCTTGCCAGCAAGTAATATTGTTGAATTAATAATTATAATCCATAGTATTTGTTATGACTTCAATTGCTGATGCAGGACACCCAGATCTCTTAAAAATCTTACTCAAACTGATGTGTCTCACACATGTTTACAAGCAATATTTTTATGCTATATTTCCACCCTTGTTTTTGAACCATGTCCAATAAAATACTTGAAGATAGTACCTGGTCATGGTGTCTGCCATGGACTAAATGTTTATGTCCTCCCAAAATTCATATGCTGAAATCGTAATCCCCGATGTGATAGCATTTGAAGATGAGACCTTAGGGAGGTGATTAAATCATTAGTGTAGAGCCCTCATGATGGGACTAGTGCCCTCATAAGAAAAGAAATGGGAGAGCTTGCTTCTTTTCTCTCTCTCTACCTTCTGCCATGTTAAGATACAATGAGAAGACCGCCATCTGCAAACCAGGAAGGGAGTTCTCAGCAGATGCCTAACCTCTCAGCACCTTGATCTTGAGCTTCCCAGTCTCCAGAACTGTGAGAAGTTAATATTTATTGTTTAAGCCACTCAGTCTCTGGTAATTGTTATTGTAGCCTGGACTGATAGTGTCTTTTTCCCAAATCCATAGTATGAATGACAGGAAACTATGTCTTAATTCTTTCCCAGCTACAAATCTGTGAGGTGCTAAGATGATACACTGTCCTTTGGAATGCTGAATGAGTCAAAGCTATGTCATTCTCCTTGCAGAAGTTGGAAAATATCATCCAGGCCCTGAAATAGTATTACTGATTTCCCCATATTTTCAGAGCCTCCCTAGTAAGCAGCTACTTGAACTGTTGTATAAAGCCCATTTTTCTACAAGTCTCAAATGTTAACTCATATGGCAAGGTCAAGGGACCAAATGGTATATCACCTCCATCTCCCTTTCCTTTCATTCAGCCACACACATAGACACACACACACACACAGACATACACAGTCACTCAAAAACAAAACCTCTCAAAACTTTGTACAAATTATGGCTCCTAAAACTTGCCCACCAATCATTACCAGGTATGCTCAGATATATCTAAATCCTAGGCTAAGTGAAAGCAGATCTTCCACTGTGGATGCATAAGGATATGGGTGTTGTTTTGTTTTGCTGTTTGTTTGTTTTTCTCATCTAAATTTTTTATTCTTGACTTCACTCAGATTTTACTTTTATTTTTTTACATCTTTGTTGGAGTACAGTTGCTTTACAATGTTGTGTTAGTTTCTGCTGTACAACAAAGTGAATCAACTATATGTATACATATATCACCATATTGGATGTTGATTTTATGCCTTATGCTCCATACACATATGCTATCTGTCTGAATATATTCTAGTCCCATCTTTTCACCTATTTGCTGTGGGTTTTGAACCAGACTAATTGTTCCAAATCTGTTTCCTTATGTGCAGAGTGAGAGTGGGACCAAAACTAGATATTATTTTCATCTAACTAGAGGTAATTTTTATTTCTGCTATTTCAGTGTTCTATGATTTTACAGGAAGAATCAAAGAACATGTATTATTAGCCTAAATTAAAATTTCCTCTTTCATTCCCTGATAATAATTCACACATTATACTCATCAGTCACCCAATAATCAAGATTTTTTTGGAGCATTTACTATTCAATTAATAGAGACTCAATTAAGAAACTACAAATTCAAAGAAAGGGATTCAGGTGAGGGTACTTTTTGTGCATGGAAGACCATAGTAAAAGATTTCTGAAATGGAATATCTGAGCTGAGTCCCAGAATGAATAGGAATGTACAGATTTCAAAAATCAGGGAGATTTGATATAGTGCAATAAATTCTGTAACTTCACATACTTCTGTTATTTCTGTTGGATAATTGGTAGAATGTCAAAACTGGAGATGTTGGCAGATGCTTGGTAAAAAGGAGCCTCCCATATCACAGTACAACGTTTGTATTTTATCCAGAAGGTAATGGGAAACGTTGAAGGATTTTGATCAGGGAATAAGATGATCAAATCAGGATTCTAGAAAAAAAAAGTTCTGGCAGTGATATAGACAAGAGATTGAAAAAGGGTAGGATTGGCAGCAGGTGTACTGGGTAAAAGGTTATTGGCAACAATCCAGGATGAAATGATAAGTGCACAAACTAAGGCATTGGCAAGGGAAAAGGAGAAGGTCTGTAGAAAACAATAAGAAAATAGAATCAACAGACTTTGTGATTTGTTGATATGAGGGGTTTTAGCAAAACAAAAGATTCTCACTTGAGATATTGGAAAATGATATTTCTAGCCATCAATTTTAGGAATTCAGAGGAGATTTGGAACTTTGGAATGTAAGGAGTAGAAGAAATGGATTTGAGCTACCTGGGAAACATATCTGTGAGATGATGCTGAACTTGGACCAAAAAAATATCTATGTGGGAGTCATGATCATGTAAGAGGTAGTTTAAACCCATAGGACTAGATGAAAATGTTCTGAGGGCATGCTCTGAGCATTATTTTCAGTGTGTGGTCTTTACACTGCCTACATCAGAAATACCTAGGGTGCTTCATAAAAATATTGCACCCTAACTCACTGAATCTAATTCTTTGGGAACAGGCCCTGAAATTCTATATTTTGAAAAGGAGATTCTTTAGTATCCTTAATTTTAAAACTACTGTTTGTCTTTCTCTGTCTGACTTATTTTTCTTAGCATAATACCCTCCAAATCCATCCATGTTGTTTCAAATGACAAAATTTCATTCTTTTTTTATGGCTGAGTTGTATTCCATTGTGTGTGTGTGTGTGTGTGTATGTGTGTGTGTGTGTGTGTGTGTGTGTGTGTGTGTGTGTGTGTATATATATATATATATATATATATATATACCATATCTTCTTTATCCATTCATCTGTTGATGGACACTTAGGTTGCTTCTATATCCTGGCTATTGTAAATAATGCTGCTATGAACATTGGGATGCATATATCTTTTCAAATTAGTGTTTTCCTTTTCTTTGGATATATACCCAGGAGTGGAATTGCTAGATCATATGGTAGTTATACTTTCAGTTTTTTGAGGACCATCCATACTGTTTTCCACGGTGGCTGTACTAATTTACATTCCCACCAACAGTATACTAGGATTCTATTTTTTCCTCATCCTCACCAACATTTGTTATTTGTAGACTTTTCAATGATAGCCATTCTGACAGGTGAGGTGATATCTGATTGTGGTCTTGATTTGCATTTCTCTGATGATTAATAACGTTGAGCATCTTTTCATGTGCCTGTTGGCCATCTGCATGTCTTCTTAGGAAAAATGTCTATTCAGGTCTTCTGCCCATTTTTTAATCAGGTTGTTTGTTTTTTTTTTTTTTTTTTTTTTTTTTTTTTTTTTTTTTTTTTTTTTTTTTTTTTTTTTTGCGGTACGCGGGCCTCTCACTGTTGTGGCCTCTCCCGTCGCGGAGCACAGGCTCCGGACGCGCAGGCTCAGCGGCCACGGCTCACGGGCCCAGCCGCTCCGCGGCACGCGGGATCCTCCCAGATCGGGGCACGAACCCGCGTCCCCTGCATCGGCAGGCGGACTCTCAACCACTGCGCCACCAGGGAAGCCCCAGGTTGTTTGTTTTTTTGAAGTTGAGTTGTATGAACTATTTATATAGTTTGAACTTTAACCTCTTATCAGTCATATCATTTGCAAATATTTTCTCCTATTCAGTAGGGTGTCTTTTTGTTTTGTTGATGGCTTCCTTTGCTGTGCAAAAAGCTTTTATGTTTAATTAGGTGCCATTTATTTCTTTTTGCTCTTATTTCCTTTGCCCTGGGAGACAGATAAAAAAAAATTGCTACAGTTTATGTCAAAGAGTGTTCTGCCTATGTTTTCTTCTAGGAGTTTTATGGTTTCCAGTCTTACCTTTAGTCTTTAATCCATTTTGAGTTTATTTTTGTATATGGTGTTAGAAAATGTTCTAATTTTATTATGTTTCATGTAGCTGTCCAGTTTTCCCAATACCATTTATTGAAGAGACTCTCCTTTCTCCATTGTATATTCTTACCTCGTTTGTCCTAGATTAATTGACCATAAGTGTGTGGATTTTTTATAGGTTCTCTATTCTGTTCCACTGACCTATATATCTGTTTTGTGCCAGTATCAAACTGTTTTGATTATATAGCTTTGTAGTATAGTCTGAAGTAAGGGAGTGTGATACCTCCAGCTCTGTTCTTTCTCAAGACTGTTTTGGTTATTCAGGGTCTTTTGTGTTTCCATACAAATTTAAAAATTATTGATTCTAGTTCTGTGAAAAATACCATTGGTATTTTGATAGGGATTACATTGTATCTGTAGATTACCTTGGGTAGTATGTTCATTTTTTTTTTTTTTTTTTTTTTTGTGGTACGCGGGCCTCTCACTGCTGTGGCCTCTCCCGTTGCGGGGCACAGGCTCCGGACGCGCAGGCGCAGCGGCCATGGCTCACGGGCCCAGCCGCTCCGCGGCACGTGGGATCTTCCCGGACCAGGGCACGAACCCGTGTCCCCTGCATCGGCAGGCGGATTCTCAACCACTGCGCCACCAGGGAAGCCCAGTATGTTCATTTTAACAATATTAGTTCTCCCAGTCCATGAACACAGTGTATCTTTCCATCTATTTGTGTTATCTTCAATTTCTTTCATCAGTTTCTTATAGTTTTCTGAGTACTGCTCTTTTACCTCCTTATGTAGGTTCATTTCTAGGTATTTTATTCTTTTTGAAACGATGGTAAATGGGATTCTTTCCTTTCTCTTTCTGATGATTCATTGCTAATGTATAGAAATGCAATTGATTTCTATATATTAATTTTGTATCCTGCAAGTTTACCGAATTCATTGATGAGCTCTAGTAGATTTTTGGTGAGGCTGATTTTTTTTTTTTTTTTTTTTTTTTTTTTGCAGTACGCAGGCCCCTCACTGTTGTGGCCTCTCCCATTGCGGAGCACAGGCTCCAGATGCGCAGGCTCAGTGGCCATGGCTCATGGGCCCAGCCGCTTCGCGGCATGTGGGATCTTCCTGGACTGGGTCACGAACCCACATCCCCTGCATCAGCAGGTGGACTCTCAACCACTGCGCCACCAGGGAAGCCCAAGGCTGATTTTTAATAAGGTTTTCCACTTTGATCACACAGGGCATTGTAGGCCATGTTAAGATTTTATTTTATCCTATCTGTGATGGAAAGTCACTGGAGAGTTTGAAAACAGAAGAATGGAATAATTTGATTTTATGCTTTTAAACAGATTATTCTGGGTGCTCTGTGATAATAGATTGTCATAGGACAAGAGTGTTGATTAGCTGAGCATTGTACTAGACACTATGTAGGATTTGCCAGTACACAAAAACAGTATACTTGAATCACAGAATCAGTTAACATAAAACATTAATTTATCAATAGAACATAAGTTTGCAACCATGCTACATTAGTGGTGAAGATTTTAAATGTTATAGAATTTAAAAGGAGAAAGATATTTATAATTTATTTTTAGGGAAGCTTCAATGTAAAAGGTAGGAATTGAGTTGATGGAGGATACATAAGTAGAGAAGGGATAGCATTCCTGGCAAAAGAAATAAAGTCACAGATGGAATAATGGTAATATGTTTGTGATAGAGGGGAGAGATTGGACTGAGTAAATCTGAGGATTCTTGTTAATGAGCAGCAGGCTACTGGATAGTTAGGCCAGGACTAGTTCACATTGGGATGATGTTGAACATTCAGGGGTTTGGGGTGAAGAAAGAGGGTTGCCACTCTTTGTTTCTCTTATTGATGTGATAGGTTATGTCTAAATTCTAGTTCATCTTTTTAAAAATCTCTTAAATTTGACTAAAATATCTTTCCTTTTAAACATAAGATATTACCAAGCAGTGTCTAGCAAACATTTCTTTTTTTCTATATTTAATTACCATCATACTTTAACATTTAAAATTTCTCTCTTGGCTCACCTATAATATGGATAAAGCCTGTGAGGCTTTTAAATTATCTACCACAATACTGAATATTATTCTTAAATAAATAAAACTTTCAACCAACCAAAAACTAATAACTTTCAATCTGAGCACACATGAGTGATAAGAATCAGTGAATGCTTATGTATATAATTTGGACATTCATTACTTGATGACAAAGACAGGAGTTGGAATCTTGCTAGATCTGTGCTCTCCCAGCAGCACTCTATAGCCTGGATTGCTTTTTGTGACTTTCCATCTAATCAAATCTTGTCATATTCTTTATTGTTTGGAGCCTATGAACCCCAACTGTTGTATTCGAAAGTAACATCAAGACTAATTCATTTCAGGGTGTAAATGGGTAAGAGTGGTTTAATGTGTTAACTTGCATCTTAACTAGGACCTCCTAGAGACCCTAACTGATATGGAGATATGATTCCAATGGTACCGTTAGACAGATTGTGGCAAGAGAATGAGGATAGGTTGATACTCTTGATCATATAGCTAAATGTATTTTTATGGAAGCTGCACCCCCAACAAATATCTTGTGAAAAATGGCAATCATACAAAAATATCTATACCAATTAAAGTGTAAACTAGAAATAAGAATCGAATATAACAAAATATAGAACATAATATGTGTTTTTATATACTCAGTAGCACATGGCTGCCCCCACATGATGGGTTAGTATCAGCGCATCACCATTCATTCTTTCGAAAAACATATTGTGAGCCAGACACAAATAAATAAGGAAGAACATCAGAAAATATTCATTAGTTTTAAGTTACACTATTCTAACAAAGACATCCACAATTACAGTAGATTCCATAGTGATATCCACAATGCCAAATACAGGTTTATTTTCTCTCTCAATTCCAGGGTGGGTGGACAGATAAAAGAAAAAAAAATTTCCTTCCATCTTACTGCTCCAAGCTCTCCTAGGGTATTGATCTCATCCATAGGTTCAAACCAGCCTTTGAGAAGGATAAAAAAATCAAAATCCAGAGAAATAAACTTGTCTTCCAGGTAGAAATGACTCAGATCTTACATACATTATGTACATTCACATTCCATTGACTTGAACTTAGTATTATGGTTACAGCTAGCTGAAAAGGAGGATGAGGAATGTAAATTCTAGCTGAGCATGTGGCCATTTGACCAAGAAGAAGGAGAGAACATATTTTGAAGGCATAACTGGTAGTCTAGAATAGAGTGCTTTTCCATTCCATTCTAAGGTGCTTTGATCATCCAATAGGCCCTAGGAGCTACTGGAAGATTTTAAACAGAGTACTGTTATGAAGAACAGATTGGAGAGAGAGAATACTCCGGAAGATCACTAGAATACCTTTGCAATAATACAAGGATGAGATGATCCAATCCTTAACCAAGGCAGTAGTCTACATTTATGGTTTATACTAAGTTGTACACTCAAATGCTAGGCACATTAAACAAGCGGAAACTGTATCTGCCAATTGGAAAGAGGGAGTGGAACCCATTAAATACATCCCCTTCTCCCACCTATCTCCTTCTATCTCAGAGAAGACTCTGAACATTCTTCCCTATGGAACAGATTAAGCACATGACAGATGTGATATTAACAGCACAACAATATGATTTTCATTTTTTCTGATTGTAATAATCTGGTGAAAATAATATAGCACTAAACTTATCACTTCTGTTATTATAGGAGAGACTTTAAAATATACATTTCCACAAATTCCACATGTGATTTTTAACACTCAAGTTGAGAAACTCTTAAATTATGAATATGTGGAAATTAGATATGACAATAGGCATTGATTTATTTATAGCATACTCTTAAAGAAAACTCTATAGGTTTAAGGATCAATGGCAGAACAAAATGCTGTGATTGGTAACATGTGTTGCTGAGCACCTTGATGTAGGACCCTTAGAATTTGGGATAATCAATATTGAGACCTGCTTAATATATGCTACCAATATTGAAAACTCACATCAATCACAACTATATTCCACATAATTCTTATTAATGAATTAATGGGAACCATCTCTTAGTTTAATCATGGGCTCAACATTTCTTTACAGACTTAACTTTTATTTATTACCCTTTCCTGCTCCATCTCACCTTACCCAAGCCTTCTCTGCCTCATCTTGCTGTACCTATTTAGACTTTCCATTCTCTGTCAGGTGTCGTTGTGCCCTACTGTAACTCACTTTACGCTTACCTTTAGAGTGTGCTGTTTTCTACTCTGTCCCTCCCAGCTTTTCTTTTTCAGTCGTATCCTGATCAATTCTCTGCTGTACCCCACCTGTCATGCTAGTTCACCCTGACAGATTATGCTTGCTCACCCTGACATACAGTGGCATGCCCTGTTTTGCCCTGCATTGTTCCAACTTGCTCAGCTCTTCCTTATCCTAGGCATCTCTGCCATACCCTACATTTTCCTTCTTTTTCTGAATTTTACCTTTACCAAAAATTTACCTTTACTTGGTCAACCCCTCCTGGCCTTTCCCAAACCCTCCTTACTCTGTTTGACTTGAACCCACCCTACATTTTCCAGTGTGTACTACCCTGCCCTGCATAGCCTTTTTTCAGTCCTGCACAATACTTTCCTGCTCTGTTCTTCAATGCTTCTGGCTCTCCTGGTTCCTGGGTGATGATATCTTTCTATCAATAGACCCTGAGTAAAGCTCTGGTGCCTGTTATTCAGCAGTAAGATGATGGCAATGACCTGAGACACCTCCAGCATCCTGGTACTAGCAGAAAATCCCTGAATTCTGGGTTATATTTGTCAAAATTTAACAAAGCTCCCTTTCTTATTTTACATTTAAAATCTGTCATAAGCTCTTTTTTATATGGAACTCAAGCATAATATCCAACAGTTATAAATAGCAGTAATATAGTAATTTTAACAAATAACTCAACAGTCACAAGTTATATTGAACTTTTACATATATGAAACAGCAAAAAATCAGTTTAAGGTTGAAAAGAAGAAAGGGAGAAAAACCAGACCAAGTTTGTATATATCTGAAATGATGAACAATAGCGACAGTATATAAACTATCACTGTCTTTTACATTGACCATATTTTTTGGCTTTTTAAAATTATCTAAAACATCTTTTACTAGCCTTGGTTTTATTAAAATTTAGATACTTACATTTTAAATGGGTAAAGACTTGAACTGCTGTAAACAATTTGACAATAAGATAACTTTTTTGAATGCCAAAAACATTCAATTAGTAAACAATTCAATTCAATAAAGAGAAATTTGTTACATAAATTAAGAATACAGAAGAGGCCAGATTAATCTTATTTTATATTTCTTGCTCAATTTCAGTAGTCAGTAAATGGGTTTTTTGTTTATATCCCTGTATTATAAATAATTTGTATCTTATCCAGTCAGAGACAGCTATTTACAGCAGAGTAACTGAACAAGTCAAGTGATTATAGGGCCAAGGGTTTGCCCTATAATTTCTCCTTAATTAAAGCTGATTCCTCTTTTAAAGACTACTGTAGGTTGAATGGTGACCCAAAAGATATCAGATTTTAATTCCTGGAAAAATATAGATATTACCTTATTTAGAAAAAGAGTCTTTGCAGATGTGATTAAGTTAGGAATCTTGAGATGAGGAAATTATCCTGTGTTATCCAGGTGGGCTCTGAATACCATCACCACTTTCCTTATAAGAGAGAGGTAGATTGAGATTCCACTGGAGTGATAAGGCCACAAGCAAAGGAATACTGTTAGCCACTGGAAGCTGGAAGAGGCAAAGAAGAGATTCTACCCTACATGCTCCAGAGAGAGCATGACACTGCTGGCAACTTGATTTTGGATTTATGGCCCCCAGAACTGTGAAAGGATAAATTTGTATTTATTCTTAAATAATCCACCCAGTTTGTGGTAATATTTTGTATAAGCCATAGGAAACTAATACAGATTTTTGAACCAGGAAATGGGATGCTGCTGTAACAAATACTACAAATATAAGTGGCTTTGGGATCAAGTTATGTGCAGAGGCTGCAAGAAATTTGAGAAATATGATAGAAAAAGCTTAGATTGCCTTGAATAGACTATTGATAGAAATAAGGATGTTAAAGGTAGAGAAAGCTTGTATCTTCTAAGGAAATACATGTGTTGCCTGTCTTTATAAACAGAATGTTCATAGATATATGAACATTAAAGGCACTTCAGGTGCAAGCGCAGAAGGAAATGAGAAACATGTCATGATTTTTTAATATATACTGCCAGAAAACTTAGCTGAATCATGTCATCCTCTTTTCTGAGCACACATCTTGTCTTGGGACATGGGTGGCTTTCTAAATTCCCCAGGGTACACAGGTGCTTTTGAATGTCCTAATTTCCCAAAGCAACTCTCTCCCCAGATTTTCCCAACCAGGCTGTAGGTGGTCTATTGTATGCTGTATACTCAACCATAATCTATGGCCGCCTTCAGCTGTGGATTTTTCTTTAGGTTCACCATGTTTTTGAGCAATGTCTGTCAATTTTTCTGCCCTGAGTGAGTTTCTAGTTAGGCGCAAAAGAGATGATACCTTGTGTCAGTCTTTCAGGTAGCCCCAGACAGATAAACACTATAATTTGTAAGTAAGGTCAGCTCTGCTCCCTCCAACACCAGGTATAAGGGCCTGAAACTGCTAACCCAGAGAAAGGTGGGGCTGGGGCAAGTAAAAATGCCTCAAAACTTTCCTACAATTTTTAAGTTGCTTTTTTCTTGATTTAGCGTTCACTTGTTTTCTATAAACCTTTGAGCATTTTCCAGAATTCTAACATATGGTTCTGAGAGTTCCTACTTGTTTTTCAATTTTTCTGTGGAGGAATAGATGTTTTGAAATTGCTACTCTACCAATTTGCTGGCCTCACTCCCATATGATCCTTTGCATATGCTGCTGGATTTGATTTGTTAATATTTTCTGGAAGACTTTGGTTCTATATTCATAAGCGATCATTGATTTGTAGTTTTCTCTTATTGTGATGTATTTGTCTTATTTTTGTATCAGGATAATACCTCCTAGAATGAATTGAAATTGTTCTTTCCTCTTTTGTTATGTGGAAAGTTAGTAAAGGACTGATTGGTATAATTCACCAAGAAAGCCCTCTGGTCCTATATAGGACTTTATTATAGGTCCTTTGTTATAGATACATTCAGATTTTCTATTTCTTCTTGAGTTAGTTTTTTGGATAAATTTTTTTTTTTTTTTTTTTTTTTTTTTTTTTTTGTGGTACGCGGGCCTCTCACTGTTGTGGCCCCTCCCACCGCGGAGCACAGGCTCCGGACGCGCAGGCTCAGCGGCCATGGCTCACGGGCCCAGCCGCTCCGCGGCACGTGGGATCCTCCCGGACCGGGGCACGAACCCACGTCCCCTGCATCGGCAAGCGGACTCCCAACCACTGCGCCACCAGGGAAGCCCTTGAGTTAGTTTTGATAGTCTATGTCACTATCAGAATTTGTCCATTTTGTCTATGCAATCTATTTCATTTGAAAATAATTGTTCTTAATATTCCCTTATAATCCTTTTTATTTCTCTAAAATCAGTAGTAGTATCTCCTCTTTAATTCTTGATTTTAGTAATTTGAGTCTTCTCTCTTTTTCTCTTGGTCTGTCGAGCTAAATGTTTGTAAATTTTGTTGATTTTCTTCTAAAGGAAAACAACTTTGTTTTTGTTGAGTTCCTTTATCATTTTTTTATTCTTTATTTTATTTATTTCCACTTTCATCATTATTATTTATTTCTTCATCTTGCTTTGGATTTAGTTTGCTCTTCTTTCTTTATCTGGTATAGTAAAGGTAAAAGATGATATAGTAACTCTATATGAGACTGCAATCCCACTCCCAGGCATATATCCAGGAAAAACTTAATTCAAATAGATACATGCACCCCAATGTTCATAGCAGCATTATTTACAACAGCCATGACATGGAAGCAACCTAAATGTCCATCAACAGACAAAAGGATAAAGAAGATGTGGCACATATATACAGTGGAATATTACTCAGCCATAAAAATAAATGAAATTGAGTTATTTGTAGTGAAGTGGATGGACCTGGAGTCTGTCATACAGAGTGAAGTAAGTCAGAAAGAGAAAAGCAAGCATAGTGTATTAATGCATGTTAAGTCACCTAAGTTAGTTCATGTGTCTGGCATACATTGAACTCCTTGCTGTGCAACATGAGGAGCTTACTAATGAAGACCTGATGGAATTGGAGTCCCAGAGAAAGGATGAAGAGAGACAAGAGGAAGAAGAAGTAATTGAAGAACTGAAGAGATTCATGACACAGGAAATGGCAAGGGGATTTTCTTTATTTGAGGAGGCACTGGTTAGGTTTTGTGGCACAGGACCCAAACATAAAACAGTACACAAAGGTTGCAGCAGGTGTTCAGAATGTAATCCAGTGCTACCATGTCGTCAATGATGAGAAAAAAATAACTACTACCCAGACGTCACTGGATCGTTTTTTCAAGAGGGTAGATAGACTTGAATCCAGAAAGGAACCAGAACCTGTGCCATCAACATCAGGTGTGAGTGAAGTTGCAGATTGTGCTGCGTCTCCTATTGCTGATGATCTTTCAGTTCTACCACCTCCCACCTCCTCTCCCTCCTCCAGTCAGTAGCTCTTCTTCCTGTTCACTCGATGCCAGCCCTGTGTGCCAGCTGTTGTACTGTACTACTGTACTTTTCAAGGTACTGTACTATAAGATTAAAAATGTTTTCTTCATTTTTTGTGTTTGTTTTTTTATGTATTATTTGTGTGAAAATCATTATAAACCTATTACAGTACCATACTATATAGCCAATTGAGTTAGTTGGGTACCTAGGCTAACTTTGTTGGATGTACATACAAACTAGACTTATGAAGGTGTTCTGGGAATGGAACTCATTCATATGAAGGGGACTTACTGTAGCAGTTTCAAAGTTTTGGTTAGTAATTACAATGTTGGAGCTTCCTCAGGGACAGTTCCTATTGACTGCTTCTTCTCCTGTGTATCAGCCGTACTTTCTTATTTCTTTGCAAATGTTGCAATTTTTATTGAAACTTGGACATTTTAGATAATATTATGTGGGAAATTGTCAAATCAGATTCTTCTCCACATCCTTGCCATCATTTGGTTTTTTCAGTGTTCTGGAGTTTGGACATTCTAGTAAGTGTGTAGTGATTTGTCATTTTTTCTTGTTGTTGTTTAATTTGAATTTCTAAACTAATTCAGTAAATTCTGTATTCTTTGTCATGTGTGTGACCACTGACATCTCTGCTTAGGTTGCCTATTGAGCAGCTAATGATTATACAAAGATTTCCTTAGCTACCTGAGACCAATAAATCTAGTCTTTGCAGACAGGCTCTGTGTGTGTATTGGAGCATGTCTAAAACATTTAGCCAGGCAGCTTACAATCTCCATCTTAGCTTTCACTTCCTGCTTGCTTAAAGCCTCAAGGTTGATAGGAGGTGAGAGGTTGGGGCCTTCTCAGATGTTTCCTAAGTATGTGCACAGTCCTAGATATGGGCACAGTCTTACACATGCATGTGGTGTTCTGAATAAAAGAGAATGGTAAAGAAGGAAGTAATAAAAGTTGCGTGAAATCATTCTAGACTGCACTGTTGTTGTAAGAGACTTCTGCAACGTCACTGGGGAGTCCTTGAGACAAAGTCCCCTATCAGAGCAGTCCTGCATGTCTCAGATATGGACCTGTCTTTGTATCTCTGTTGTGCTCAATTATTTACTGGCTGGGAGCAACTGGTAAAAAGAATGGCCTCTTATCATAACAAGCACAGTGATGGATTTCAAAGCGCTACACCTGGGCCACAAGTCAATTACACTCCCTACTGTCAGAGAAGAAGCACATTTTCATGCCATTACACATGGCAACATAAAGTTCTTGATATATTTGTAGGTAAATTTGGCAATAATTTTCAAATTTGTAACGCTTGTTCCCTTTCACATAGCAATTCTATATCAGGAATTTCTTCTGTAGAAATACTCATGCAAATATGTAACAATATATGCAAAGTAATGTTTATTGTGTCATCATTTTTCATTGTTAGAAATTAGAATCAGTTTAAAGGTTCATTAATGGAGACTGGAAAAATATCATATAGCAATAAATATGATATTAAAAAGGATATTGTTGAAATATCTGTATTAACATAAAAAGGAATCCTGGGGAAGAAAACCAAGCAAAAAGGGAATGAAATTATTTATCTTCCTGAATATAATCTTAATCTTTAGCTCCAAACTTTTCTCTCATAGAAGAGATCCTTAAAAATTATCTCTCATATTACAGGATCTTTCTCAATTACTTTATTTTGAACAACTACTTGAGTACGGTACATCAGTTATTAATAATAACAATGCTAGTTTTGGATGTTAATAGAAATTACCAGTCAGAATCAGGGAGGGAGGGACAATCAGAGGGAGACAAAAAATTAATACTAAATTTTAGATGATTGTCTATGAAGAGGGGAGATGACCTCACAATTGCAGATTTTAAATGCCATTTTATTTATTTATTTATATTTTTAAAATTTATTTATTTATTTATTTTTGGCTGTGTCAGGTCTTCATTACTGTGCATGGACTTTCTCTAGTTGTGGCAAGCAGGGGCCACTCTTCATTGTGGTGCACGGGCTTCTCATTGTGGTGGCTTTTCTTATTGTGGAGCACAGGCTCTAAGCACGTGGGCTTCAGTAGTTGTGGCTTGCAGGCTCTAGAGCGCAGGCTCAGTAGTTGTGTTGCACGGGCTTAGTTGCTCCACAGCATGTGGGATCTTCCCGGACCAGGGCACGAACCCGCATCCCCTGCATCAGCAGGCAGACTCTCAACCGTTGTGCCACCAGGGAAGCCCACATGGTACTATTAACCATCAGAGCTAGGTCAATTTCATTACATTAACCATCAGAGCTAGGTCAATTTCAATAATAATCAAAAGGGAAGAACAGATATGGAGGTAATTACGAGATAAGTAAAAATGGGACTCTGTGACAGAATTGATTGTGAGAATGAATGAAGAATCACAAATGACTCCAATTTTGAACCTGGATAATTGGCAAAACTGGGTTTGCTGATTATTATGGAGCACCACTAGCTAGCTTGATAAGGACAATACTCATAAATGATTACAGTAAAGTGTAGGAGAAAAAGCTATTACTTACTCCTGTAATTTTTCTAAGTTTGCCAGTAATCAAAGAAATACATTTAGAGCCTACTCTTGTACCTCTGCTCACGTTAACCACATGAAATAACCCCTTGCATTTAGGAATCAATGTGTAAGAAAAACTTTTAATATTAAAGAAAACTAAAGCTAGTCCTTTACAGCAACAATTAGTAATTTATTGGTTGAGGAGGAAGTAGAATCTAATTATACCTTTCTGATTGTCATTACCACTAGCATTTTGAAGAAAATTTATACTATTTCATGTGTGGTTCTTCATTTACAGCACATAACTTAACCATAATAATACATTAAGTAATAATTTCTATCATTTGCTAAATTATGTCTTTCACTTACCTAGTGATCCATGTAGAGCAAAACTCATTTTAAAAATTCTTACTTTTTAAGGCTGAAGTATATGTTTTTCTAAATCAAGATGTGGTAGGATATTCTCAAAGATTAGAAGCAGGTAACTTGTAATTAGAGTTTTCTATGCATTTTAAATTAAATTGGGGTTGAGAAGAATATGTGCCTTATCATTCTCTCTCTCCCTCTCTTCCCCCATACATACATACAGATATGTACATATATATGTATAGTTTAACATTTGTTCACTAAATTATATGTCTTTGGAATTGTCCATGGATATCAAAACATATTTGGCTGTTTATGTGAGATTTTTCTTGTTTCTTGAGGTAGGATTGTATTGCTATAAACTTCCCTCTTAGGACTGCTTTTGCTGCATCCCATAGGTTTTGGGTGGTCAGTTTTCTTTGTCATTTGTTTCTAGATATTTTTTTATTTCCTCTCTGATTTCTTCAATGATATCTTGTTTATTATGTAGCCTATAGTTTAGCCTCCATGTGTTTGTATTTTTAAAGTTTTTCCCCTGTAATTGATATTTAGCTTCAAGTGTAGTAGTCAGAAAAGATACTTGATACGATCTCAATTTTCTTAAATTTACCAAGGCTTGATTTGTGACCCAAGATATGATCTATCCTGGAGAATGTTCCATAAGCACTTGAGAAGAAAGTGTATTCTGTTGTTTTTGGATGGAATGTCCTATATATATCAATTAAGTCCATCTTGTCTAATGTGTCATTTAAAGCTTATGCTTCCAGTAAACAACCTAAACTTACACCTAAAGCAATTAGAGAAAGAAGAACAACAACAAAAAAACCCCCAAAGTTAGCAGAAGAAAAGAAATCATAAAGATCAGGTCAGAACAGATCAGAAATAAATGAAAAAGAAATGAAGAAAACAATAGCAAAGATCAATAAAACTAAAAGTTGGTTCTTTGAGAAGATAAACAAAATTGATAAACCATTAGCCAGACTCATCAAGAAAAAAAGGGAGAAGACTCAAATCAACAGAATTAGAAATGAAAAAAGAGAAGTAACAACTGATACTACAGAAATACAGAGGGTCATGAGAGATTACTACAAGCAACTATATGCCAATAAAATGGTCAACCTGGAAGAAACGGGCAAATTCTTACAAAACCACAACTTTCCAAGAATAAGCCAGGAAGAAATAGAAAACGTAAACCAGGCACTGAAATTGAAACTGTGATTTTAAATCTTCCAACAAACAAAAGCCCAGGATCAGATGGCTTCACAGGCGAATTCTATCAAACACTTAGAGAAGAGCTAACACCTATCCTTCTCAAACTCTTCCAAAAGATAGCAGAGGGAGGAACACTCCCAAACTCATTCTATGAGGCCACCATCACCCTGATACCAAAACCAGACAAACATCTCACAAAGAAAGAAAACTACAGGCCAATATCACTGATGAACATATATGCAAAAATCCTCAACAAAATACTAGCAAGCAGAATCTAGCAGCACATTAAAAGGATCATACACCATGATCTGGTGAGGTTTATTAAAGAAATGCAAGGATTGTTCAAATTATGCAAATCAATCAACGTGATACACCATATCAACAAACTGAAGGAGAAAAACCATATCATCTCAATAGATGCAGAGAAAGCTTTTAACAAAATTTAACAGATTTCTTGCTCATTTTCTTCAAGTTTCCTGTCCACTTTAAGGAAATACAAACAAATTGTTAAAAATGAACTATCTGATATAGTTTACATCAGAAAGATAATGTTGAACTCAAACTATTGATTTTGTATACTCTAAGCAAAGGCCCTATGTAAAAAAAGGCAAATATACATTTTTTATTTTAAACTTTTATAGCACATGTCCATCATTTTCATATTTCCTCAATTTAGCAAACTTAAAAAAAAATTATCACCATGCCATAAAATAAAGGTTTATCAATGCCCTTTGATATCTGATAAGCTATGAAACTATTGTTTCCAGACAGTCATCTGGATAAGAATTACTGTATTTTCCATCTCCCCTATTCAACATTATTTTAATAACATGAAAAATGTGCTTTTAAAAATGAGAAGTCATGTGAATAAATATAGTTTTCAATTATCATTGTGTAACTCTACTTTTCTCCTATTAGCATTCTATTACTATAGGTAAATTTGGCATGATGATAATAGTTAAAAGCCTGTGTAGAAAGCTTCATAATCATTATGATAGTAGCCGTCGTTTATGGAGACTTCACTATATGACAGGCACCTTGCTAAGTGCTTTATAGGAATAAGCTCCTTTAATTTTCACAAGTCTCAAACTAATTCCCAATTATGAAACATACTATCATCGAAAATAGCCTATGATGCCTACTTTTGTATCAAATATATATCATAATGAATCATCTCAGTGCCTAATTCCAAAGTGAAAAATCCAGTATAAGTAGCCTGCTAATTTGAAGAAGGAAAAAGTGCAAAGGAATGGAAGTACTTAGGTTTAAAAATTGAACAAATTCCAAAGAATAATCTCTTTTTTAATCAAATGCACAGAATAACCAAATTTAAAACCAAAGTTAAAATTAAGGAACTGTGTTTCACTGAAAGATAATTATAGTTCTATGACCAATGCATTGATTCATATATTATTCTTACTAATGAAATAATTTATTTTGACTTTAGCATATGTAATAAAGTTTACATTCTGTAAAGGATCTTTTTCCCAAAAGTCGTGAAATGTTACATTCATGGTATTTATTTAATTTCTACTGAATTTAGGGCTTCTTCCCCAAATAAACATTTAAAAGTACTCTCTTAAATTTTCTTGAACATTTAGTCTATATAAGCCCTTTACATCCATACTTATTTAATTTAAAAAAAGACTCTGAAAGGGTAGGTACATTATTCTTTTCAATGTAATGGTACAAAAAGTAAGGTTGGGCGAATATAGGAGACTTGCCAGAGGATACACAATAAATGTGGGAGTCTAATGTAACGGGACTTTTCTTATTGCCCTGGGGTTGTCCACTAGAAGCCACTAAAAATGCTTTAAAAAAAAAAAGAAACTATCTTTTTCTAAAAAGAGCTTCCATCAAGCTGCCCAAAATTGGCTCCACATGTCACATTGCACTTATTCTAACTTACCCATGCTATAATCAACCACCACCTTACTACACCCAGTATATAAGGCAAGTACCAGGGAACGTAGATGCTATCTAAGTTATTCCTCTGCCTCCTTATGATAGTGTGGAAGGGGTGCTGTTTTCTTCTTGAAATTAAATTATGTGGCATTCCTAGGAAAATCATTCATAAAATTTGGGGTGCATGCCAGAAGAATAGAGAGGCATTTTATCCCCTGGCTAGATATTCACTTTGACAGCAGGCTTGCTGTTATGTCCCTTATACCAACCTGATCAGAAAAAAATAAACAAAAATAAAAAGAGAGAGAGAGAGACTTGTGGAAAGAAGGAAGGACTTGAAGAAATGCCAGTGGAGCAGCCTATACTTCTACAGCTCAACAAAGGAACAACACCTGAGTATCTATAGTTTAAGTGGTTAATGAGGGAAGTAGCTGGGTATGTGTTCTCCAAGTGAACTACTGGCTGAAGAATTTGGTAGGGGATGAAAAGGATGGGAATTGTGCTGTGGGAAAGTCCTAGGTGTCCTCAAAAATACTCATATGTGCACACAATGGACAAGTCAGCATTTGGGTGCCTGTCACACAGAGGACAGAGAAACTGTTTGTCAGTCAGAAAATCAGCAACAGTAACCAAGAAGTCTTCAAAATGCTATCAGTTAATTAAAGAGATACTTTCTATTTTCCCCCACCTTTTCTCCTTTTAACCGATTGCATAGGAGAATCAAGAACTAAGAAAGAGGATGTAGGTTATTAGCAGAGTTTGCTCTCTTCTCAATTCCTGGCCTTGGAGCTATATGCAGAGACTTCACTGGAGCTTGTAATAAGACTGAAGTTTTAAGCTAGGCTAGACATTTTTTCCATTATGAATCGTACATACAAACGTTTAGAAAATGTACCTATACAGCTCTAAGAATAATAGTAAAAACACTGATTCAATATTATACCACTTAACACTTCAAACTTCTCTCAGGACTATTCATATGTCCTACTTCATACTTTGTACTTTGCACTTTACACTTCCTACTTCCCATGTCAACTTCTGATGCCCCATTTCCCACTTCACAAAAATAATAACTGATTCACCATCCATATTTCATGCTATTGTTTACTTCTGTGTTACAAATGCCTTTCTACATCATTAATTTTTTTTAAGTCAAATGTATTTTAAGGAGATTACATTACAAAAAATAAAAAGCAAGTAGTCTTTCATTACACATTGTTATTTTTTCCTGGTTGATTTTCAGTTTCCATCAGGCATCATTCCCTTTAATCTTACAACTATCATTTAGTATTACAGTGTCAGATGCTGGTAGAAAATTATCTCAATTTATCTGAAATGTTCTTTCTTTCACCTATATTTTTGAAGAATATTTTTACTGCTTATGGAATGCTTAAAGTTTTGTTTATGTTTCATCAATCCAAAGATGTTTTCTCTTTTTTTCTTGACTTCCATTGCTTCTGGTGATGTCAGCTGTGCTTTTTATTGTTTTTCCACTGTACACAAAGTGAATTTTTTTCTCTGACTGCTTTCAAGGTTTTATATTTATCTTTGGATTTTAACAGTTTCACTTTGGTTTACATATGGTAGTTTTCATTCTGTTTATTCTTGTAAGGGTTCCCTAAGGTTTCTGCATGTTTTGTATCAAATTTGAAAACAATATTTTGGACCATTATTTTTTAAATAATTTATTGAAGTAAAATTCACATAACATAAAAATAACCATTTTAAAGTGAAAAATTCAGTGGCATTTTGTACAGCCACCACATCTATTTTATCACTTCTAAGTAAAATTCCTTAGCCATTAAATACTTTCTCCTCATTCCCCTTCCTTGCAGTCTCTGGTAACCACAAATCTGGATATCTATGGATTTGTCTAATCTGGATATTTATATAAATGGGTTCATACAATATGTGACATATTGTATCTGGCTTCTTACTCTTAGCATAATGGTTTGGTGGTTCATCTATGTTGTACTGTGTATCAGTACTTCATCCATATTTTATGGCTGAATAATATTCCATAGTATCTATATACAATTTGTTTATCCATTCATTCCTTGATGGACACTTGAGCAATTACAACATTTGGCTATTGTGAATAATGCTACTATGAACATTCATGTACACGTATTTGATTGAATACCTGTTTTCAGTTCTTTTGGATATATACCTAGAATTGGAATTTCAAGGTCAGATGATAATTTTATGTTTAACTTTTTGAGGAGCCACCAAACTTGTTTTCATATCAGGTGAACCGTTTTGCATTCTTACTAGGAATTCACAAGGGTACCGATTTCTCCACATCTGTGCCAACACTTCTTATTTTTCTTTTTTTATGATTATTATAGTCATTTGACTGGGTATAAAGTAGTACCTTTTTTGGTTTTGATTTGCGTTTTCTTGGTGACTAATGATCTTGAGCATTTTTTTCATGTGCTTACTGGTAATCTGTATGTCTTCTTGGAAAAATATCTATTCAAGTCCTTTGTACATTTATTTATTGGGTTGTTTATCATTTTGGTGTAAGTTATAAGAGTTCTTTATATATTCAGGATACTAGTCCCTTAACATATATACAATTTTCAAATTTTTTTCCTACTGAGTGGATATCTTTTTATTTTCTTGATAATGATATATGGATCAATGGAACAGAATAGAGAGGCCAGAAATAAATCCATGCACTTATGGTCAATTAATCTCTGACAAAGGAGGCAAGAATATTCAACAGAGAAAAGCGTCTCTTCAGTAGGTGGTACTTGGAAAACTGGACAGCTACATGTAAAAGAATGAAATTAGAACATTCTCTAACACCATATACAAAAATAAACTCAAAATGGATTAAAGACCTAAATGTAAGACCATATACTATAAAACTCCCAGAGGAAAACCTAGGAAGAACACTCTGACATAAATTATAGTAATATTTTTTTGGATCCGTCTTCTAAAGCATAGGAAATAAAACAAAAATAAACAAATGAGACCTAATTAAACTTAAAAGCTTTTGCACAGCAAAGGAAACCATTGACAAAAGGAAAAGTCAACCTACTGAATGGAAGAAAATATTTGCAAATGTTATGACTGATAAGGTATTAATATCCAACACATGTAAATAGCTCATACAACTCAACATCAAAAAAACCAAACAACCAGATTTTTAAAATGGGCAGAAAACCTGTGTAGACATTTTTCCAAAGAGGAAATGCAGATAGCCAACAGGCACATGAAAATATGCTCAACATCATTAATCATCAGAAAAATGTAAATCAAAACCACAATGAGATACAACCTCATACCTACCAGAATGGCTAACATCAAAATTAATTGTATCTTTAAAAAGAATAATTGTTTGGAGTCATTTAACTAGTGCTATATTTTAATTTAATGAATTAAACTGCTTTGAATCTCTGCTGTAACCAAAATGACTTGCTTTAAATTTGAAATAAAATAAATGAGTTCAGTTTAACAGAAGACTTTGAAAACTAAGAAATGAATTTTGTCCCCCAAACAACCCCTGAATATCTCAACTAAGTTTTTAAAAAAGTAATTAGTTTTAATCTATCTGGAATTAGCATAATCAAAATAAAATGGCTTTTAAAGATATAGTATACTCTTTCATTTACTAAGGACGCAATAAAACCTACAAATGTTGACAGGAGATTTATGCTGTATAGATATACCAGTTACATAGGGGAGGAGGATAACATGGGATTTATACTGACATCTGAGATTTTATTCCTTTTGCAAAGTTCAGTGCTATTAACTTAGGTATAATGTCAGAAGGAACCAGATGTACTCTGGGATCTTTGACTTCTTGTGAATAAGGTTTATGTTCCAAAGCCTATTTTATCCAGTTCTATGGAGACTCTATAGTTAATAGAGGAACATTAATTTGAGAAATCTAAACCAGGTAATCTGTGTGCTTGTGCTGGCTTAGTCTCATCAGAAAAAGGATTAATGTCATTTGTGCAGGTTAGATTCTTCACAGTCCTAATGTACCTACTCCAATTCTGCCAATAAAATTTCCACATAACACACTCTGAACCATGGGAAAGTAATTTTCCAGAGTCACCAAAGTTACTGTCTCACACAGTACAACACCAAGCCATTTACAAATAGTCAGTGGTTAGAGATTAGCTTGCCAATGATGGCTGGTGAAGCATTTTTAGGGCTTAAAAGGTAAACCTCTAAGTTGGTTAATGTAAATATAGTGAATTTCCCCCATATCTTCACTATTCTTAACCTTGCTTAAGTCACATATTTTTTTGAAAATCTGACAATAGCTATGTCTCATCTCTCTAGAGAAAGATGTGTATAAATGGACATATATAACACTTTTTACACAATTTGAGGATATTCACATACTCCATTAATCCCATCATGAAACTAAGACACAATATTAAAAAGTCCTGCTTTTTAGAATTAAGTGTTAATGGGAGGAAAGGGGAATTGAAAATGAAGACCACTCTGAAAGAGAGGTGTTTTGTTTTGTTTTTAAACTCGAGACCAGAAATTTTGCAAACAGGTAGCAAATCTCTATCATACTATATTTCTTTTACCCATGAGATTCCACAAAAACAACTGTAATTTTTATTTCTCAGTACCCAGGGAGAAGGGTATGCTCTCGTTATATAGTGATAAATGTCCTAGAGGAAATGAAGTATGTTGTTGTGTAACACTGTGCTGGGAGAAAAAATCCACCATGGCCCCTAGGCATCTCTGCACATTCTCATTGGGTATATGCTGAAAATGCAAGGTCCTGATCACTTTTTACCTGGACAGTTTCTCAAGGTTGTATTTGCAAAAACAACCTTTGAAGGGTGTAGTAATATCTCCTTCCAGACAAAGAGCAGGTTTGCTTCTGTTTTCTATAAATGTGTTGGATTATCTAAGCTTAATGTTACTCTCCTGTAACATAACCCACTGCATGTATAGGCATCCATCATGGGCCCTTTGGGTTGCCCCAGTGGGACATGGATAGCATGAGGATACCACACAAACCAACATGAAACTTTCATGACTCCTTTTGCTGTAAGTAAGTAATAAGGCCCTTTGTCTCTGACCCAAGTCAGCTAGTTAGCTTGCAAGTGCTATAAATCAGGCTCTGCAGTTTCTGATGCAAACTACCTCAAAACTTGGTGGCTAAAAAGAATAATCCTTTGTTATAGCTCATTTATTTTGTGTGTGTTAGGAATTCCAGCAACACTTGGCTGAGTGATTCATCTGCTCCACATGGTGTCAACTTGGGTCACTCTGTGGCATTCAGCTGATGGCTGGGAAGGCCTAGAGGATCTAAGATTCATGCACTTGCCTGGAGCCTTGGCAATAATGTTTAGATGATTGAGTTCTTCTGGGACTGCCTCTCCTCTAGTACCAGGGTTTTTTCACATGATCTCTCCAGTAAAACAGCCACAGACAAACAGATTTCTTACATGGTAGCACAAGACTTCAAGAGTAAATGCCCCCAGAGACCTAGGTGGAAGCTGCAGGACATCTTATGGCCTAATCTCAAAAGTTCCAGAATTTTACTTCTGCCAAGTTCTATTAGTCAAGCCACCTCAGTATTCAAGGGAAGGGGAATTAGGCCCTAAATCTCAATGGGAGGAGTGTTTAAAAATTGGCATTTATTTTTAAACTGCCACAATAAGCACTAAATAAGGATTAATTGTGGTTTTTTGTTTGGTTTTGTTTTTCTGAACCTCTGGGCCTATCAGTTGAGTTTCTGAATAGATCTTGGGCTGATTATTAGAACATGATTTTTTGCTATATTTTTTGATGATAGATAGATAGATAGATAGCCTGAGACTATAAATACATCTTATTAGTACACTCAGGAGAAATAAGTTTTCTGCATTTAAAATTCCTTGAAATATTTTACTGGGGGATTGGGGCTGGGTGTCGAGAGAGATAAAAGTATCTGAACCTTTAATACCACTGATATCTTTAATATGAATCATGTTGTTTTTATCAATTTTAGTCAGATAAAGGAATATTCTGTACTGTTGAGAGAAAATTATCTATTAGTTAATTAAATTTAGCATTTCATTTTGTTTGAAAAGTTTTAGCTTTCAAATGAAAGAGTTTTGTCAAAATCCCCTCAATATTTAGAACTAAATATGTAAGCATGGTGGGTAAAGCTTGTTAGTTGAAATGGAGTCTTGTTTGTTGGTTTTCTTTCTTCTTCTGGGAATTAAATTTTACCATATTTAAACCATCCAATTTTTTTTGAAAATAATGCAGTAAATTCTTTACTGTTTCATGAAGAATGATAGAACAAATACATTTATTACAGTTGGGTTGTTGGTGGTTAGATGATAATTGTTTTGATAGATATTCAGTTGTTTTTTTTTTTTTTTCTGACTCTCAGCTGTATCTATACTCAATGGAAGTTAATGGCAACATGTAGTTTAAAAAGATCTAAACCTTATGTTTTAAAATGCTTAACATTGTAAACTGTTATTAAATGATTCAAAACAACATTATCAGAGGTTTGATCAGGAAATAATAGCAGTTTATGCAATAAAATCCACCTGAAAAAATTCCAACATCTAGAATATAGCAACTATTGAAAACTTAAAAGAATTCAGAGAACTTTAAAAGCACTAAAGCATTAAGAACTGGAAACAACAGTAAGCACTTTTTAAATGATGGCTATTTCAAAACACAAAAGTTAAAATATTAAACCAAAAATAAGTCTAAAATACTAAAAGAGGGGCTTCCCTGGTGGCGCAGTGGTTGAGAATCTGCCTGCCAATGCACGAGACACGGGTTCAAGACCTGGTCTGGGAAGATCTCACATGCCGCAGAGCAGCTAGGCCTGTGAGCCACAATTACTGAGCCTGCGCGTATGGAGCCTGTGCTCTGCAACAAGAGAGGCCGTGATAGTGAGAGGCCCATGCACCGTGATGAAGAGTGGCCCCCGCTTGCCACAACTAGAGAAAGCCCTCACACAGAAACGAAGACCCAACACAGCCATAAATAAAAATAAATAAATAAATGAAACAAAGTCTCAGAAAAATGGGTTCTAAAAAAAAAACATACTAAGAAAAAAGGAAGCAAAATTAGAAGTCCAATACTAAGAATATTTTAAGTATTAAAAAATATATTGTAGCACTACAATATAACAAAACAAATATGAAAAAGACCACAAAACTCTAAAATTAGTCACTTTATAGCTACATGTAAAAGAATGAAATTAGAATATTTTCTCACACCATATACAAAAATAAACTCAAAATGAATTAAAGACCTAAATGTGAGACCAGAAACCATAAAACTAGAAGAAAACACAGGCAGAACATTCTTTGACATAAACTGTAACAATATTTTTTTGATCTGTCTCTTAAGGCGAAGGAAACAAAAGCAAAAATAAACAAATGGGACCTAATTAAACTTAAAAGCTTTTGCACAGCAAAGGAAACCATTGACAAAATGAAAAGACAGCCTACTGAATAGTAGAAAATATTTGCAAATGATGTGACTGATAAGGGGTTAATATCCAAAATATATAAACAGCTCATACAACACAACATACAAAAAACAACCCAATTAAAAAATGGGCAGAAGACATGAATAGACATTGTTCTGAAGAATATATACAGATGGTCAATAGGCACATGGAAATATGCTCAGCATCGCTAACCATCAGAAAAATGCAAATCAAAACCACAATGAGATATTACCTCACATCTGTCAGAATGGCTGTTATTAAAAAGTCTACAAATGTCAAATATTGATAAGAATGTGGAGAAAAGGGAGCCCTAGTACAACTGTTGGTGGGAATGTAAATTGGTATAGCCAGTATGGAAAACAGTATGGAGGATCTTCAAAAAACTTAAAATGGAACTACCATATGATCCAGAAATTCCACTCCTAGGTATATATCTGAAGAAGACAAAAACACTAACTTGAAAAGATACACACACCCCAATGTTCATAGCAGCACTGTATTTACAATATAGTAGCCAAGGTAATGGAAGCAACCTAAATGTCCATTGACAGATGAATGGATAAAGAAGATGTGGTATATATATACAATGAATTATTACTCAGCCATAAAAAGGAATGGAATTCTGCCAGTTGGAACAATATGAATGGACCTGGAAGGTATTATGCTTAGTGAAATAAGTCAGACAGAGAAAGACAAATATTGTATGAAAGCACATATACATAGAATCTGAAAATTAAAACGAATGCATATAACAAAACAGAAACAAAGTTACAGATATAGAGAACAAACTAGTGGTTACCAGTGGGGGAAAGGAAGCGGGGAGTGTAAAAATGGGGAGGGGATTAAGAGATACAAGCTATAATGTATAAACTAAATAAACTACAAGTATGTATTGTAGAGCTCAGGGAATATAGCCAATACTTTATAACTTTAAATGGAGTATAATCTATAAAAATACTGAATCATCATGTTGTACCCCTGAAATGAATACAATATTATAAATCAACTAGGCATCAAGAAAAAAAATTTTTTAATAGAATTTGTCACTTTATATCAGTGATTCTCAACCATTTGATTGCATTCAACAACATGTTCTAAGAAGCCACAGTTATTTTCAAGATGTAATTCACAGAACTCATATATTACTTTGCTTTCTTTCCCCTTAATTCTCTGTCTTGACCTAAAGGCTGGAACCTTGAGCCTAGTGCTTTAGTGAAAAAAAGCATACCCTTATTCTGAGTCATTTCATACAACTGAAGAGATTTAATGGGTACCCATACTGATAGTCGATTTGCCTTGAGGAAGTTTACTTTACAGAAGGAATCTACTGAATGGTTATTCTTCAAAGGTTTTCTCAATCTTATCTTTTTAAATTTGAATTTTAAATAGAGAAGTAGTTGTCTTTTATTTATTTGACTGTAAAAGGATCTGAATTTCTGAACTCTCTAATCCTTTTCATATCAGGTTTAAAAATGACCAAATTTTCCTGAGCTCAACTCTTTCTTGTAACTTCTTCCAGTTTTCCAACATCCTTCTCTAGAGGTGCAAGTGAATTAGGTACATGATCTGCTTTGCCAATTATCACAGGATAAGAGTTCTACTCCCATAATCTAGATAACAATTTTTACAGACTGTAATAGTAGTTTCCCAGTTGTATCCTTTTGAACCATTGAGTCAATGCCACCTAGTTTATGCTTTGATAACATCCTACTTCTAAGTATCCAATTTTTTTCTGTTTTCTTGAAGTATAACTGACAAGTAAAATTTGTATATATTTAAAGCATACAGCTTGATGTTTTGATACATGTATATGTTGTGAAATAATCACCACAATCAAGGTAATTAACATATCTCTCACCCCACATAGTTAACATTTTCTTTCTTTTTATTTTTGTGGTGGAAGCACTTAAGATATACCCTCTTAGAATATTTCAACTATACCTTATTATTAACTATGGTCACCATGCTATACATTAGATCTCCAAAACTTATTCATCCTGTACAACTGAAACTTTGTACCTTTTGAGCAATATCTCCCTATTTCACCCTCCCCACTAGCCTCTGGCAACCAACATTCTCCTCTTAGATTCTGTGATTTCGGCCATAGATTCCACATATAAATGAGATCACACAGTATTTGTCATTCTGTGTCTGGCTTATTTCACTTATCATAAGTTCATCCATATCATTGCAAATGGCAGGATTTCATTATTTTTTCTATGTATCTAATTTCTTTATCAATCAGGATAATCTGGGTTATGCTGAAGTAATACTGTAACCAGATAGGGTAGGGGGTGCCTGGAGAAAGAGAACCAGGCATGGCTTTCTTGACATAAGAGAAGCCATTTTTGGCCTAAGCCATTTTGTGATCTAAGCCTGACCACAATGCTTCTCCTTGAACAGATTTCAGTAATTAATTAATAATCTTAAGGGGACAAAAAAATGCAGGAACAAAACACTGTTATCAGGCAAGAGAAGTAATAATAGCAAAGATAACATATCTATTATAAAGACTCCCTGTCTCTGTTTCATTGGTAAAGATTAGCCTGAAGTGCTCAACCACCAGATAAACTGGAACCTAAGGGATGATGTTGACCTTTTCTGACCCTCCTGACTTAAATCAACTATAGCTTGGCCTCTATCTACCGCCCAAGTGCCTTCATGAATATGCATGTATCCTTCGCTTAAAACTTCTGCAATTTTACTGTTCGGGGAGACACTAATTTGGGAAAGATCCCTGGTATTCCCCTTACTTGCTGCAAGTAATCCTTCCTTCTCCCCATCTTTGGCTTGGTTGTGTCTTTTAGTTTGACACCCAACAAGGGGAGAACCCAGATTCTGAGTAACAATACCACCAAAATTTTATCAGTTTAACACAACAAAAGTGTATTCCTCACTCATTCAAAGTGCTTCAGGTCCAGATGAGTTCCTAAACGAAGCTGTGCTCCATATAGTGGCACTGTATGCTAGATTGCTTCAGTCTCATCAGACCTCATCAACACATGCTTTCATGATTTCTAGAATCTGGGAAGAAAGAGCATGGAGAATTGTGCACTGACTCTTAAATGCTTCTTCCCAGAAGTGACACTTCTGATGATGGTTCATTGACCAAAACAAATTACATCTGTATATCTAACTTTGAAGGGGAATGTGCTTGAAAGTAGAGAAGAACCCAAAATCTTGGTGAACGTTAATATCATCTGTCACACAGTACAGTGCATGAGAAAGGTCTAATGACTTGCTTAGATGCCAGCTGAAAGCTACATATGAAAGCTAATGTTCTTGCAGGCTTGTATAACAAAAAAATTACTTGGTTGACTTCAGTGTTTCTTTCCCTTACTAACTTGGAGCTTATGAGGAAAATAGTGAGAAAGGTATACAGTAGGGTTATATTAAGGGAGATAGAGTTGCTTCTGTGATATGAGGGAAGTAAAGGAACTAGAGTACACTGAAGTAAAGGAAGGTGTGTGGGTGTGTGTGAGAGATGCCAAAAGCTCAGCCTCTGTGCACTGGTGCTAAGTTGCATCTCGGAGACAGAGTTTTGGGTGAAGTAGAAAAGAATAGCTTTATTGCTTTGCCAGGCAAAGAGAGCCACAGCAGGCTCAGGCCACAGCAGGCTTGTACCTCTCAAAATTGTGTCCCAACCCGGGAGGATTTGATGAGGATTTTTATAGTAAATGTTCAAGGGCAGGATTGTTGATAAGATTAGGGTGTGTGCAGGACCTGCACTCCTCTAATCTGGTTTTAGGTAATCTTCCTGATGAGCTTCTCTTGTTCCTCTAATGTAGCCTCAGGTGATGTTTCTCTGGTATGAAGAATGCTGACTTCTTAAAGAGCTTAAAGACATTGCTTTGTGTATCCCTTGAGGTGGAACCAGGACCCTCCCCAAGGCTCCACTATTGTTTCCTGGCTGCCCATCCCCCATCCTGGCATCCCCTCTTTCCTGGATTAGCAAATCTGCCCCTTGGAACCCAGAGAAGGTCATGGAGGCCGAAGTCTGTTTCCTACAAGAAACAGGGGACAGAAAGGCTTCCGTGCCCAGGAGCCCCACATGGTCCAGCTCAGTTTCATGTGTATGTAACTGGCACTATGAATTAGCTAAAATATCTGTCCTCATAAACTTACATTCTTGTGTGGACTTTATGTTCAGATCCAGAGACCCACCAAGACAACTTTTTTGGGTTTTGGGGGGTGTTTTGGTTTTTTTGTTTTTTTCATGAAGAAACTAGTTTTGCAGGAAAACAAAGAGGCAGCTTTAGAACCCACTCAGAAAATATTTTCTTTTCTCAGTTATCAGGAAAGCTCTTGTGTATCCTGGGAGTAGTAATGGGATTGGAGATGATTGCTGTAAAGTGAGATTTGCATTTTATATCATAAAGAGGCATTTGTCTTTTATGTTGCTATAATGTACTCCAGAAGTTAGGGAAGCAGTAAGGGACTGAGGGGTACTGAGTGCTACTGAGAGGTAATAAAGAACTTAAAGGGAAAACGTGGGGAGAGAGGAATGTAGCAACAACACTGTCACCTCTTCCCAAGATTACTTTATTGAAAAAGTCAATCTCATTCATGCCTTATCTTTGAACTTTCTGTTTTTTCTGCCTTGAATGATCCTCCTTTCCCAACCCCATTCTAGTGAAGAAGTTCAGGATATGCCACCCAAAATATGCTGACTTCCTTTTTTTGAAACCTAAAAACAAGGCATAAAATTTCCCATGAGTAAGGTGCCTTCCCTGTACCAAGAAGAGAAGAACATCCTTATCACCAAAGACTGGGAATCAACTCTGAAATGAACATGTACAAACAAACTTACCAAAATAATCCTTATCTTCCACTAGTTTTCCCCCTATATATCTCCTAGTCACTTCTCTGCAATTTACTGTCCTTAGCCCAAACCTCTTTGACTTATCATTTCTTCACAAGTTTATAATTTATTTGTCTAAAATATATATATATACTTTCTGCTCTGGTCACTTCTTCAGAACTTTATTTTCTTGTGAAAACTCCCATTTAAATTTAAAATTCTAATAAAACTTGTATGAATTTTTTTATGAATCTGTCTTATATCAGATTAAGTTTTAGACTCAGCTAGAGACCCTAAGAGGGTAAAGGAGAAATTTTTCTTCCCTAAGTAGCTTATTTGGGTACCCATACTAATAAAATTATATATGTAAATTACCTAGCAGTATGCTTAATATATATTAAGCTCTCAATAAATATTAGTTCCTTTTAAAAATGTATGAAGGGGATGGATTCTGTGTTACGAGACCAAACTTGGGTCCACTCACCCACTCACAGTAAAGTCAATCTACTGACACTGGCTTGTGGTGAAAGAAAGTGCAGCATTTATTGGAGTCCAGGTCACTGAACAAAGGAGTCCAGGGTAGCTAGCTCTCAAAACACATTTGCTGGAGGTTATAGGTCTGTAAAACAACTCAGGAAATGTGCATCAGATATTATTATCTAGGTACTTCAGAGAGGAGCTGAAACAGAGGATATGGGGGAGGTGACTGTCCTGGGAAGGCACCATAGGTTCCTGCTCGGTTACACCTTGACATTAAATCTCTCTCCTTGGGACAATTAGACCCACTAGATAATTGCAATGTTTTGTGGGATTTAAAATTTATTACTCTTCATCATTTGAGTATTAGCCCAAGGCTAAAAATGTAGAGAAATAGGATATTGTATTTGAAATACTCAGATAGTATTTAATATATACCAAGCATCCAAATATTATTATTAAGTTATTTCCACGTCGTTATGGACTAAACGTTTGTATTCCCCCTGCTACCCTCCCTAAACCCCAAATTCATACGTTGAAGCCCTAACTACCGATGTGATAGTATCAATATTTGGAGATGGAGCCTTTGAGAGATAATTAGGTTTAGATGAAGTCATGAGGATACTGCCCTCATGATGGGATTAGTGTCCTTATAAAAAGAGGAAGAGTTATGAGATCTCTCTCTCTCTCTCAATCTCTCAGTCTCTCTCTCCCTCTCTCCCTCTCTCCCCAAATGATCACACTAAAGATTTCTTGTGAGCACACAATGAGATGGCAGCAGTCTGCAAGCTGGGAAGCTGGCCCTCACCTAGAACTGAATATTCTGGCACCTTGATTTTAGACTTCCCAGCGTCTAGAACTGTGAGAAATAAATGTCTGTTGTTTAAGCCACCCAGCTATGCTATTTTGTTATAGCAGTCCAGGCTGACTAAGACACATATATGAAAGGATATTTTTGGAAGAGCACATCTTCAGCTTTGAAGAGACTTTTGTAAAGCATTCTCACATTTTGTAAGACTTATAATTGTCAATTGTCCCTCATGGAGCCTATGCAAATGTACTTGAAGCAAATTAGTATGTTAAGAATCTACTAACAATAGATGTAAAGCACTTATCTAGGTGCCTAGTATATAAGAAATGACGATGAAAATTAATTCCCTTCCCCTGTCTATACAGGATCTTGCATGCAAAGAAAGAAAGTCCATTTACATAACTTACTAGAATTATATGCAAATACAAAATGGAAATTGAGCTTTGATTCCTTTCCTCATTTTAAATCACACAGTCTTAATGGTAGAAATCAATTTCACAAAAGGTAGCATATGTGCTAGAGGAATATGGGAAGGAAAAAAATTTAGCTTTGAGCACGATGATATTAAAACATGGCACAAAGACCATCAAGGGTCAGGGAAGGAATTTGGCTACCTTCCCCAGTGCCAGTCAGGCTCATGCTCTGCTGAGTCAAAATATTTTTAAAAAGCAATAAAAAGGAGGGATAAAAAATATGTTTCAAAGAACAAATGATATGTCCATAATAAAGCCACTATGTAGCTAATACTGGAATGGTATACAGGAAATAACAATGCACCGTAGAAACATCTGAATAGGTCTGAGCAAGTTTAAGGAAAAGATGGGCAGTTATGATGACTCAGGACCTAGCAGAAAGACAGTGTGAAGCGAGTCAGTAGAGTGACAAAGAGGCACATAAAGGGGAGAAAAATAGATGACTGTTCCCACAGACAAACAATGGATATACCTTGTAGTAAAGTTGCAAGCAAAGTTGCTAAGTCTGTCTGCCTGTCTGTCTATCTGTCTTTGTTTCTCTGTTTCTCTCTCTCACACCCACACACCATTTTTGAAAAAATCATGAATATCTTCTAAGTGCCATGAATACTGATAGAGTCAGATTATCTAAGGTATGTGAGGTCACTAGACACAATGTGACCAGAATTCTCATATTCCTCATGCTCACACTTGCCAAGCAGGGCAAGACTAATGATGGTGGGGAACAATTTGGAAACAAAATTATCAAGAGGGATGGAGTAAGGCTGTTCATAGTGTCAGTTACCTGTCCACTAGTGATATAGACCTTCTGATTCAAGAAGAACTTTGGAAAGCTTCAGTGGAGCAAATATAAAGGTAAAAATAGGGAGAGTGAGTGATGCTGAGTCCACAACAAGGCAGGAATAATAGAAGAAAAGGGGAAAGGAATGATTTTTGTCAAATAAATACTAAAGATGTTGAATAACTCAAAAAGAAAGAAAATACAACTCAGACCAGAAGGATGGCCCGGTAGGCAGTATAATAACTCCCCCCAAGTGTCCATGTCCTAATCTCTGGAACCTGTGAATTTGTTGGTTTAGTTGGCAAAGACTTTGCAATGTGATTAAATTAAGGGCCTCGAAAGAGGGAGATTATCATGCATTGTCCAAGTGTGTTCAATGTAATTACAGGGTCCTTAATAGTGCAATCAGGAGGCAGAAGTGGTTAGAGTGATGTGATATGAGAAAGACTTGACCCATTGTTGCTGGTGTTGAAGAGAGAGGAAGAGGCCATGAGCCATGTTTTATAGGTGGCCTCTAGAAGCTGAAATGGGTAAGGAAATCAATTCATTATAAAGATTATATAGCATAGGTACCTTAGTCCACCATGCAAAAAGTCTGATAGCTCACTACCTAGTTTGGTCTGGCAAAACAAGTATGCCTGAATCCTGTCTTGTATTCTAGCTAGTATCCCTACAACACCATCAAGTATGAGGATTTGTAATCATAAAGTTGTTGAGCAGATAGGTTGGGGGATGCTGTTAAAGGGATTTCCGTACTGTCTAGGAGGTTGGAAGTGGTGACCCCTAAGGTCTATGTCATTTTTGATTAGCAGTAATCACCTGGCCCCAGAGTATCCCACAGTCTGCAGCTTTGGAAGTTGCAAAATGGGAGATCATGACATTGGAGAACCAGCAGTGAATTGTAGTCAGCTCTCCAATGTAAATAACTACAGGTCTTCTTTATCCTTTATAAGGCACTGGTTGTTTATAATAGAATGTGACATCTATGATGTTAAGAATTTTTATGTTTCATTCACTGTTGTAGCATCAGAACCTAGAATAGTGTCTGGCACACAGTAGGCACTCAACAAATACTTCTGGGATAAGTGAATGAATGGCTACTAAGCAATGGAGAATACATAGATTTTAAAGAAGATAATCTAAGTAACTTCTGACCAGCTCCTCTATAAAAACAAAACATGGTAACTCAATCATTTCTTTAATGAATTTATTGGTTTATAGATAAGGAAATTTCAGAAGACATAGTATAGCTAAACAGAGCAAGGCATTTGACATGCTTAAAAATTATTTTCCTGTAGATAAAAATAAGCTGAATGCAAAGACATTTAAGTAGATTCATTACTAATTCAATGACTATATCTGAAGCTACCTTGTTTTTATAATCAATGCCAATCTGGAATGAAGTCTATAGTTTTGTGCTGCAAGGCTCTGTTCTTGATAATTATATTTAAGTATTTTTATTAGTGACTTATTTGGATAAAGTGAGAACATGCTCATAGAAATATGCAGATAATACATAACTGGGAGTAAGAGCCTCTACATTGAATAGCAGAGTCAGGATCCTCAAATGTCTTGCCAGCTACAATAACGCACTGAATCTATCATGGTGATATATAACAAAGATAAGGGCTTCCCTGGTGGCACAGTGGTTGAGAATCTGCCTGCCAATACAGGGGACATGGGTTTGAGCCCTGGTCTGGGAAGATCCCACATGCCACGGAGCAACTAGGCCCGTGAGCCACAACTACTGAGCCTGCACGTCTGGAGCTTGTGCTCTGCAACAAGAGAGTCCGTGACAGTGAGAGGCCCACACACAGCAATGAAGAGTGGCCCCCACTCGCCACAACTAGAGAAAGCCTTCACACAGAAACGAAGACCCAACACAGCCAAAAATAAATAAATAAATAAATTTTTTTTAAAAAAAAACAAAAACATTATAACAAGGATAAGGTGCAGGGTGGCAACAGTAAATTCAATATGAATCAAAAGGTAGACGTGGCTACCAAAAATTTAATGACAACAAACTTCCAGTTACAAGATAAGTAAGTACAGGGAGTGTAATGTACATCATTACTATAGTTAGCACTGCTGTATGATATATAGGTAAGTTGTCAAGAGAGTAGATCCTAAGAGGATCTACATCCTCTACATCACAAGGAAAATTTTTTTCTTTTTATTGTATCTATATGAGATGATAGATGTTAACTAAGAGTATTGTGGAAACCATTTCTCAGTGTATGTAAATCAAACCATTATGCTGTACACCTTAAACTTATAAAGTAATATATGCCAATTATTTCCCAATAAAACTGGAAAAACAATTTAATGAGATTCTAGGCAATAATAGTAACATAATTTCTAGAATTCTAGATGGTTTCATAATCACCTAGAATACTATATCTGTTCTGGGAACCACATTCTAAAAGAAAATAAACAAACTTCATTGCACTTGGAGGAAAGAAAATAGAATAATGAAGCTGATTTCTAATATCAGTTGGTGAGACCAGGCTGAAGACATCATCCTTGTCACAAGAAATACTGGGAGAGGGCAAAGGCAGGGGACTACATGACACTCATCCTCAAATATTTTAAAGACATTTTTTTAAAAGGTAGCACTGTATAGTAAGAAAGTAGGTTGTAGAGACACATTTAAGTTTACGTCTCAACTCTACCACTACACAGATTTGTGACTTTGAACAAATTACTTAACCTTTCTTTAAAGTCTCATTTTCCTCGTTTGTAAAATTTAGATAATAATAGCACCTATTCTTTAGAACTGTTATGTGGATGTACTGAATTATCTGTAAAACACTCAAAGCAAGGCCTGATAGAAATTGACTGTGATATAAGTGTTTGTAAAATAAACTACAAAGAAGCTTTATTCAGGATTAAATGACTTGGTATATATAAGGTACTTGTTAAGCCTGGTGGACAGTAAATATGATAGTAAAATATGATAGCTGGTATTATTTTTTTCAAGGACTGTAATGTGAAAATGTAATTAGACTTGACCTTCAAAAAACTGTTCTAGGAAAATAGCAGAAATATGCATCTCAACAGACAAAAGAACTCTTCCCCAGAATGTGAGGGGAAGGTAAAGAACCTGTACTCTTCATTCAGATAGATGTTGAGTTCAAATTACAACTCTTTCCTTTGCAAGTTGCTTTTTTGAACTTTGAACTTTTGAACTTTGCCCACTGTAAAATGGGCAAACACTGAAGGTAATTGTCAATTAAATGAGTTATATTAAAATATTAATTTTATTAAGGGAGTCCTTGTCTGTCTTATTCCTTGTTATAACCCTAGTCACCTAGAACATTGTCTTGAACTTAGAAGGCATTCAGTAAATATTTCTTGAGTGGATTTGTTGAATGAAAATGCTCCAGTAAATGTCAGTCACCTTCCCCATTCCCTGCCAAAAATTGAATCTCTATATCTATTCCGAGAAACACTTGAATGTACACAGAAGGAAGCACAGGAAAGAATGTTTCTAACACTGTTTATAGTAGTGAAAATGGGAAAAACCCAAAAGGAAAATGGTTAAATAAACTGTGTTTCATGTTATGGATTACTATGCAGCAGCTAAAAAGAATAAAACATGTCTGTATGACATGGAACAACTTACAAGCCATACTGTTTAATAAAAATAGCAAAGAAAAAATTAATATTGTATGTTTTATGATTACTTAAATATGATGATAATAAGCATAGAAAAAGGCCAAGAAAAAAGAAAAATAGTTGTTATCTCTGTAAAAAGGACTTAAATGGAATGGAAGATAGGGCATAGATGAAGGAGTTCTAGTTTTTTTTGGTTTTTTTTTTTTTTGCGCGGTACGCGGGCCTCTCACTGTTGTGGCCTCTCCCGTTGTGGAGCACAGGCTCCAGACGCGCAGGTTCGGCAGCCATGGCTCACAGGCCCAGCCGCTCCACGGCATGTGGGATCCTCCCAGACCGGGGCATGAACCCGTGTCCCCTGAATCGGCAGGCGGATTCTCAACCACTGCGCCACCAGGGAAGCCCGGAGTTCTAGTCTTATTTTTGAAGTCCTGATAATTTTTTAAAGCTCTGCCTCCAAGGTGGTTAGTTCCCAGTGACTGAAGGAGATTATGCAGAGAGGCCAGGGAAATATTTGGTATTATAAAAAAGAATCAGCACTGAATGATTTTACAGTTCTTCCTTACCCTGTGAGTTTCTGATTCTATAATTCAAATTCTCAGGTAAATACAGCCTATGCAGATGAAACTAACACCTTTAAAGTTCTCTGGGAATTTGAAGAGATTGAAATTGCCTGAGGGAATGTGTTTGCTGAATGGTTTCTGATAAGCCATTCAAAGAAAAGAGAGTCCTTCAAATGACTCTCTATACAAAGTTTCCCCTGATGAAATGCCTATTTGCTGATATTATTCTTAACCTTTCAGTAAAGGACTGTGGAATGAAGAAAAAGCACAAAAGAATTAAAAGAACAGAAAAACAGACTATTACATGCAAAAACCTGGAAGTCACCCTGGGAACTGACATAAGGGCAATGTGTCTCAGTGCCCCACTGGATTTAAGGAACTTTTTTTTTTATTTTTTGTTTTTTTATAACTAGCTGGAGAATGTGAACAAAGCACATTTACCTGTACATAGACAATATTTTTTTCATAGTCATGTTTTATTGCATTTAATGACTTCTTAACATGTAAAACAAACAAGGAAACAAACAAAATTGGGCTTATTTTAGCCTTCATGTGATAACTTACTCCTGAGGAATGAGAAAGATCTAAGTGCATTGAAAACCTGCTGATTCAGTTGCTGCAGTGCAGCTTTGAAATCTCCTTGCCATTTTGATAGTATAACAGGGAGAAAATTTTTTATAGACTCAAATAAATGCTTCAGTCACTTTTCCAGCTTCTCCTTTTCCAAAGGCCAAATTTTAGGGTAGGTAGGCTGTCATAGAGTTGTATTTATGTGATACAATGGTTTTTAATTCTCATACTCTAAAACCTCAGAATTAAGCAGATTCCAAAGGCTCAAAAAAATAAATAAATAAATAAAAGAGCTGAACAAAGGAAGCAAGCCTGACCAACAAGTGGCAAGGAGGTGGTAAAAGTAGCCTGCAGCATCTCATGTCTTTTCAATAGTGCCCAAAGCCCTTAGGGAACAGAACCTAACAGGAAATTGTCCATAAAAATGTGAAGTCACAATTGAAGATTTTCTAAACAGATGATTTTGGGGGGCATGATTTTGGGCTGTACATAACCAGGCTTGAGGTCTTGAACTGGGTAGCATATGGAGAAAATATAATTTGCAAGGAAAGCTTAAATTTGTTTTCTATTTAAAGTTTTACAGGACATGGAACTGATAAGCCCTTTCCTTTTGGAAAGCAGAAAATAAGAAAATCAAGGTAATGATCATTAGTCAAATGTGATACACATCAGTATTCTGTAACCAGCTGAACTACAGATGATTATTCATTAAGGCAATCACTTATTCTTTACTATTTTTAGGACTCTCAGATATTTCCATTATAAATGCACAATAATGAAAGCACCTCTTTAGAAGCAGCTGATTGTTAAATAGATTATGAGCTAAATGAAATACAAATCAGCTGACATTTTAACTGTCATTTTTACATGAAAAAATTATTGGGTTTTAATATATTCAATATGGTAAATGAGAGAAAGCTATGTGTACCTGTAAGTAAATGACTTGCTTATGTTCTAAATTTAAACTCAGAAAGTTTTAAGAAGAGAAAAGATTTACTTAAAGTAGAGAGAGAACTAGAGTCTGTGGAGATCATAGCAGGGACTCAAAACTAAGAAAGAAAAAAATGCTATTGCTAGCCATCAGGGACAAAATCAGATGAAGAATTTTGATGTGGCCCAGAAGTTAAACATAACAACTTTTAATTCTTAAAGTATTTTAATAGGAACCATTGAAAAGGTTACTGATAAAATGTAGGAGAGTTTCACTAGTTCTGCATTATGAAGATACACTAAATAAGTGATAAGTAAGGAGTCATAATTTATACTTGTGAGTATTCAGGCAAAAGATAAAGAATCATACATTATTTTATTAAATATTTCTCTTTCACTTGTTTTGTTTCTTTCATGTTCTTATTATAATAGTGGGAAAAATATATGGGGGCCATCTAGTGGCCAATGCATTATTTTTTCCTGTTTGGCTTTGAAGTAAATTGGTTTTCCAGAATTATATTCTCTCTCTCTTGCTGTCAAACAAAGAGGGCAAACATGGTTTCTTTTATCATGGGAATTGCTTGTTGATGTTTTCTCCATTGAACTGTTTGGATGTTATGATTTATAATTTGTTAACCTGTGGCAGGGATGGGAATGGGGGGTGGACTTGTGAATAATGACAAATGCCTTAAATGTCAAGAGAGGGTTTTGGTTAATCAGTTCAGTATTTCAGCAATTTCATTAGCAAAGGATACTACCAATTCAACTCACATAGTAAGTCGATTGAGAAGCAGGATTGGTATTCAACAGATACTCACCTGTGCTGCTGATTTTTTTTTTACTGCTGGTATCTCTGCTGACTAGTTAATGCTCATGCTGTACCTGTTGACTATCACGTGGTTGACAGGTGGATGTCAATTAACTATGTATAGGCATGTGCCTAATTCCTATAATCAAACAGGCAATTTGCCTAACTGGAATCCTGCTTGAATTTAAGAATCATAATTATTCCTGCCTTTCTTTCTTATCCTCCAAAATAACTAATGTTAACAGTCTCTTACATATCCTCCTTGAAATATCTATGACCATACAAGCATAATTTTGATTATACAAAGAATATTGTACATACAATCTTACTACTTTTTTCATTTAATATGTATTTTGAAGATACTTCCCTACATGTACATTATAGAGTAGCCTTCTTTTTTTTCGGAATTGCTGCAAAATTCTTCATTAGGTGGATATACCATAATTTATTTCACCAGTCTTCTATTGATAGGCATTTAACTTGTTTCCAATCTTCAGTTAATATAAAAAATTACACAGAGTATCCTTGTACATACTTCCTTGCTCACATATGACAATAATTTCAGGAAGTGAAAATAATAGTATATAGATAGATAAATAGATAGATAGATAGATATTTTTTTTGGCTGTGCTGTGTGGCGTGTGGGATCTTAGTTCCCTGACCAGGGATTGAACCCAGGCCCTCGGCAGTGAAAGTATGGAGTCCTAACCACTGGCCAGCCAGGGAATCCCCAATAGTGTATAATCTTTAATTTTGATTTTTCAAATCAACTTTTCAAATTGAAGGTAGAAAAATATTTGCATGTAATTGTGTTACCATGTTGACATCAGGTGAATTCTGCCATTCTGCCTGCCATTGTGGAACATATACATGGTAGTTTAGTTGGAACACATACAGATGGAAAGTTGGTTGCAAAGCTAAAGACTACTTTTTCTCCCTTAGACTATCAAGAAATGCTGTATTTAAAGCTTAGTTAAGTGCAAATCTGTGGAAGGTAGTGAACCAGGCAAAGAGTGGAGCTGGCAACGTAGATGCCATTGGAACTAAATTCCATGCTGGTATTTTGTTCTGTAAGGCTTAATATTTTTAGAAGGCATACTTCCTGGGTATGAATGCTTTAAAAATGCCTTTGAAACATAATAATTTCCATTCAGTCTTTAAGTGAAAATTATTTCTTAATAATCAAATGTTATTTACAGTATTGTATTTCAGTCAAATTATGGTTTTAAATTATTAAATTCAATTTTCAGTATTTGTGAGCCACATGTATTTTTTTTACATGTTATCTTTGAAGATGCTATTTTTTAAAAACTATTGCATCATATTCTCCTAAGCTGGGAAAAGTTTTCTCAGTTATTACATAATAGTTAATAGAGTATTTTTAAAGGCTTACTATAAGAATTAATGATTTTATTACATTAACAGTTTCCATTTTCTACTGTGATCCATTAAAATGAAATACGATTAATAAAAAACTTATGAGCCAGTGTGAAAGTAAGCATGTCTGTTTTAATCACCTCTGTATACCAAGTGTCAATTCAACATTTGGAATATGTTCAAGTTCAAAAAATACTTGCTCTTTTAACTAATACTTCACATCATGTTACAGTGAATTTAAAAGGGAATATCCAAATTCTTCTATTTTAATTTCATTGTGATAAGTATACTTATCATATGCTCAAATCTCCTACCAATTACACCCACCAGAACATCCACTAGCTCATTTTAAATATTATCAAATTAGTCCAATTTGCAGATGACAGACATTTTAATTGATGGATAATGCAGAGGGAGTTATATCAAATTGTTTTGCTACATTTGTTTTCCTATCCAAATTAAGTACTTCCTTTACTGTGTAATATGTAATCAATGTGCACTGAGATACTACTATGAATAAGTTATCAGAAAATGGTTTAAAATTGCTATATTTAATATGAACTGTTATCATTTTTGAGCATTTACTATGTGGCAGCCACTAGGTAATTTATTTAAAATAAGGTCGATTATATAATCTGTTCAACTTGTAAAGTTATGTCATAGAGAGCTTCTTATCAGAACATTCAGTGCAGAAGGCATAGCATAACCTGAACTGAGAATATCAGCATTTGTTATAGTTCTTCCAGATTTCTGGTCATTAATAATAAGCAATGAGAAAAAGAGCATCTTCATCAATCATGCTGGAAATGATATTATTTTGAGTAGAAAGTAATTCATGCAAGTATGGGTTGGGTTGTGTCCCCCTAAAATTCGTATGTTGAAATCCTAACCCTCAGTACCTCAGAATGTGACTTTTTGGAAATATGGTTGTTGTAGATGTAATTACTTAAGATGAGGTCATTAGGGTGGGCCCAAATCCAATCTGACTGCTATCCTCATAAAAAGGATAAATTTGGACACAGAGAAACACACATAGGAAGAATAATATGTAAAGATAAGGGTGATACTTCTAAAAGCCAAGAAATGCCAAAAGTTTCCAGCAAACCACCAGAAGCTAAGGGAGAGGTATAGAACAGATTCTCTCTCATAGTCCTTGGAATGAACCAACCCTACCAACACCTTGATCTTAGACTTTTAGTCCCCAAAAATATGAGTCAATAGACTTCTGCTGTTTAAATCACCTGGTTTGTGGTACTCTGTTATAGCAGCCCTAGCAAACTAATACCATGCCTCATGATTGCAAGATATGCTATGACCAGTGATTCCACCAGGCAATTATCTTAACAGTCGGTGGTGGGAATTCCCTGGCAGTCCAGTGGTTAGGACTCCGTGCCTCCACTGCTGGAGGCACGGATTTGATCCCTGGTTGGGGAACTAAGATCCTGCACACCAAGCTGCACCACCAACGGTAAAGAGATTGGTACATTTTTTCTATAATTGGCAATCTAGCATAGACTGGGGAGTCAATAGCTGCTGACATTCTTAAAGAAGGAAAATTTTGTAGCTTCAGGGAGACTTGAAGCTTTTGCTTTGTATGTATGGTGGTGGTGGAGGCTATTAGGAGGGGGCAATAGGTTGGCGGGGGCAGCAGGATACAAAAACAAGACCTGTATATATGCTGTCTACAAGAGACCCACTTCAGACCTAGGGACACATACAGACTGAAAGTGAGGGGACAGAAAAAGATATTCCATGCAAATGGAAATCAAAACAAAGCTGGAGTAGCAATTCTCATATCAGACAAAATAGACTTTAAAACAAAGACTATTACAAGAGACAAAGAAGGACACTACATAATGATCAAGAGATCAATCCAAGAAGAAAACATAACAATTATAAATATTTCTGCACCCAGCATAGGAGCACCTCAATATATAAGGCAAATGCTAACAGCCATAAAAGGAGAAATCAACAGTAACACAATAAGAGTGGGAGACATTGGGCTTCCCTGGTGGCGCAGTGATTGAGAGTCCGCCTGCCGATGCAGGGGACATGGGTTCGTGCCCCGGTCCGGGAAGATCCCACATGCCGTGGAGCGGCTGGGCCCGTGAGCCACGGCCTCTGAGCCTGCGCGTCCGGAGCCTGTGCTCCGCAACGGGAGAGGCCACAACAGTGAGAGGCCCGTGTACCACAAAAAAAAAAAAAAAAAAAAAAAAAAGAGTGGGGGACATTAACACACCACTTCTACCAATAGACATATCATCCAGACAGAAAATAAATAAGGAAACACAAGCTTTAAATGACACAACAGACCAGATAGACATAATTGATATTTTTAGGACATTTCACCCAAAAGTGAAAGAACACACTTTCTTCTCAAGTGCCCATGGAACGTTCTCCAGAATAGATCATATTTTCGGCCACAAATCAAACCTTGGAAAATTTGAGAAAATTGAAATCATATCATCTTTTCTGACCACAGTGCTATGAGATTAAAAATCAATTACAAGAAAAAAATAGTAAAAAACACAAATACATGGAGGCTAAACAGACAAAAAGACAACCCTCAGAATGGGTGAAAATATTTGCAAATGAAGCAACTGACAAAGTATTAATCTGCAATATATACAAGGAGCTCATGCAGCTCAATATCAAAAAAACAAACAACCCAGTGCAAAAATGGGCAGAAGACCTAGATAGACATTTCTCCAATGAAGACATACAGATGGCCAACAAATGCATGAAAAGATGCTCAACACCACTAATCATTGGAGAAATGCAAATCAAAACCACCATAAGGTATCACCTCACACCGGTCAGAATGGGCATCATCAGAAAATCTACAAACAGTAAATGTTGGAGAGGGTGTAAAGGAAAGGGAACCCTCTTGCACTGTTGGTAGGAATGTAAATTGATACAGCCACTCTGAAGAACAGTATGGATATTCCTTGAAAACTAAAAATAGAACTACCATATGATTCAGCAATCCCACTACTGGGCATATACCCTGAGAAAAACCATAATTCAATAAGAAACATGTACCACAATGTTCACTGCTGCACTGTTACCATATCCAGGACATGGAAGCAACCTATATGTCCATCAACAGATGACTGGATAAAGAAGATGTGGCACATATATACAATGGAATATTACTCAGCCATAAAAAGGAACAAAATTGAGTTATTTGTAGTGAGGTGGATGGACCTAGAATCTGTCATACAGAGTGAAGTATGTCAGAAGGTGTAAAAGAAATACTGTATGCTAACCCATATGTATGTAATTTTAGAAAGTGGTACTGATGAAGCTAGTGGCACAGCAGGAATAAGGGTGCAGATGTAGAGAACAGACTTGAGGGACCCACAGAGGGGTGAGGGGAAGGGGAAGCTAGGATGAAGCAAGAGAGTAGCATTGATGTATATACACTACCAAATGTAAAATGGATAGCTAGTGGGAAGCTGTTGCATAGCACAGGGAGATCAGCTTGGTGCTTTGTGATGAGTTTGAGGAATGGGATAGGGAGGGTGGGAGAGAGGCTCAAGAGGGAGGGGATATGGGGATATATGTATACATATAGCTGATTCACTTTGTTGTACAGCAGAAACTAACACAACATTGTAAAGCATTTATACTCCAAAAAGGATGTGGAAAAAAAAAGAAATCGCAAATGACAACTGAAAAAAAAAAAGAATATACAGAAAAAGGAAAGTAGGGTACCTCAGATTTTGTTTAAGACCTGTTGAAATTTATATGCTTTTGTTGAATACTTATAACATTATGGCATCCCTGGCCTCTCAAGTTAATTTTCTTAAGATTTAGTTTTTGAAAGTAGACTAATAAAAACATATACAATTCTCTGTGACATCTGCTAGAGAATATAACCACAAATGTTCTATGTAAAGACATTTGCATTTCAGAAATTCAAAAATCTTTTAATTTTTATCTGCTTTAACTGATTCACACATCAGCAGTTGTATCTTAAAAACTGAGTGGTAGTTTAAATTATCTTTTTTGTTTTCTTTTACTTTTTATTTTGAAATAATGTCAGAATTATAGAAATACTATGAAAATCATAAATAATTTCTATATACTCTTCAACAGTTCTCCCAAATGTTAAAATTTTATCCTAGCACATTTGCTGTCTCTGTCTCTTTCTTTCTCTGTCTCTCCTCTCTCATGTATGTATATATGATTTTTTCAAAGCTATTTGAGAAAAGGTTGGAGATATAATTCCCTCTATCTCTAAATATCCAAAGATGTATTTCCTCAAAACATGTATTACATTACATAAGCACAGTAAACTCATCAAAATGGGGAACTTAAAAATGATAAAATAATATTATGTAATTTTCAGCCCTATTCAATTTCCTCATTTTTCATACTAATGTCCTTCATAGGTAAAGAAAAAGAAATATTTGGTCCAGGATCCTTTTATGGATTCACACATTGCATTTCAGTATCACATCATTTTAGTTTCCTTTAATCTGAGACTTTTCTAAAATCTTTTATTTTTCCTTGACAATTTTGGACAGTATAGGCCAGTTACTTTGTCATATATCCCTCAGTTTAGGTTTACCTTATGTTTCCTTTAGATTAGATTCAATTTACACATTTTGACTGGGCTATCACAGAATCAATTATGGTTCTTCCCATCACATATCATGAGGTCCATGATGGCAATTCATTCCATTACTGGTGATGTTAACTTTGATCACAGTGTTAAAGGGTTGTCTGCCAGGTTTTTCCACTCTGAAGTTACTAGTTTTCCCTTTGTAATTAATAAGTATCTGTTGGAGAGATATTTTGAGACTGATTAGATACCTTATTTCTCATCTTTCACTAGCTTTGCTGTCCACTGATGATCCTTGTCTAAAGCAATTATTGTTATGTTAGTTGCCAAATGATGATTTTCTAATTTTTTCATTCCTATTTCACTAGTTGGGATGCTATTGCAAGGATGAATTTTCTCTTCTCCCCTAATTATTTATTTTTATGTATGTACATATATAGTATTATGAATTTTTGATTTCTTACTTTATTTGGATTATCTGTTCCTGCATCATTTATTGCAATTCTTAAATTATTCCTGATTTGGCCACTGTTAGCCCCTTCAAACTGACTTCTGTGTCCTTTTAGCATGTCAATCATTATTTGAGCATTTGCTCATTTTCTGGCAGAAGTTCTTTCAGTCTTATATTGTACTTTCACTGCTCCAAACCTTCCCAAGGAATGTGGTTTCTATTAGTGGAAAATGGTATTTAGAAACAAAGATCTGGGTGCTAGATGTGCTGTTGATTGCTAATTGTGTATCATTGCTTGTAGGTCCCATATATACACTATTTTTTTAAATATATAAAAATAATATATTAAAATATAATAATATATTAAAATAGTTACATATAATTTAAATAATATACTATATTAAAAATATGCATTTATATGTATTATACATATATATGTATGTGTATTATACATATATGCATGCTTTTTAAGGTTATATATGTGTGTATATATATATTCAGGGTTAATTATATGTATTTATATTGACTAATATATATTAATACTGATACTTTAAAATCCAGTAAACAAAAGAGGGTTTATTCTTACTTTCCTTTTTCCATATTTTAAACTCTCTTCTCCAACAGTGAAAAACCTGGCTCTAATTGTCTACAATATATTTACTTATTTGATCAATTCTACAATACATATAGTTTTAAAATTGCTAACTCAATCCACTGGGAAAACAAATCAACCAACTAGAGTATGCACTATTTGTTTATAGTTCTAATTATCTTTATTCTCAGGGCATATGATCAAAATACTCTTTTCAAAAGTACCTTGAGTTAGTATCACTTCAGTGTGATGACATTATTTATTTGAAATACAGTTAGGTTAATTTATTTCCATTTGTATTTCATTTTGTGTCACTTTCCTATCCATTGTCCTTTTGTTATACTAAAATAACCAAATTATATTTAGAATTTTTAATCTTGTTCAAATTATTTCATTCACCACATCTGTTACAATTTTAATTATTTAGCTTTAGATTTCATACCCTAAAATCTTTAACAGTATGTTGTGCCATTGTATTTTGCATAAATGTTTAGCTATCAATGTTATCAAACGTTGTGTTTATTTCTGCCAGATGAATCAAGTTGCATTATCATCTTCATAAAGTTTCTTGGATAATCTTAGTCTCAGTGCTATGTATTGTTCTGCCAAATGTAGAAACCTACATATCATGCATTAAACAAGAGATGATAATATTTTTCTCATTTTCATACTTTTAATTTTCTATAACAGAACATTTATTTGTCTTTCAAATTGGATTTAAATTTTGAGTACCTAAGACTATTGTTAATATTCTTTTTACTTACTTCAGATTTAATAAGAATTTGACCCACACTGCCAAAATTTGTGCCCCGTTTTTCAGTTGATTTTTTCTATATTAAGAAATTGGAGCATTGAAAAAATTATGGAATTATTTCAAGTAGAATAAAGTAACCAGAATCAAGTGATTTTGTCATTAGAAAGAATGTGTGTAGAATAAGTTTCATAGAACTTTGAACAATGCTGTTTTTTAACAAGTGTCTTGTTTAATTGTTTAATATTCAAATGATATCCCTAGGTACCTAAATTGGCACATTTGTACATTTGGTTAGTAATTGTTCAGAGTTATTTTTATTTTATAGTTTAAAAATATTTTGTTATCATGGTAGTGGAGGATAAAATAAATCCATAATCTGCTATGATTTTATCTGTGCTACATTCAACTGAAGTTTCTGAAATTTTCAATTTTTTCTTTTTTTCTTTTCTTTTCTTTTATTTTTTATTAGTCATCAATTTTATATACATCAGTGTATACATGTCAATCCCAATTGCCCAATTCATCACACCACCACCACCCCACCACTTTCCCCCCTTGGTGTCCATATGTTTGTTCTCTATATCTGTGTCTCAGTTTCTGCCCTGCAAACCAGTTAATCTGCAATTTGTTTTTCAAAAATGGGTTTAATCATCCAAATAACTTTATTTAATTTTCCTATTTAATGACTTTATAGTCATTTTTCTTTTTTTTCCTTACAACTTTATTGGAGTATAATTGCTTTACAATGTTGTGTTACTCTCTGCTGTACAACAAAGTGAATCAGTTATATGTATACATATATCCCCATATCCCCTCCCTCTTGAGCCTCCCTCCCACCCTCCCTATTTTTTTTCTCTCTGATAAAGGAAGAGAAGGCCTGAGAAAAGCCTTTCCCCCACCCCATTCTTGCTGCTTGAAGTCATATATATTCAAATATGCATAAAAATTTTAAATTATTGACTACATGTTAATCTATAAAGTTAGTCTTCAATAAATTTCAAAGAATTTCTATTATATTATCTTTTCTGAACATGTTTTGATTAAAGTAGAAATCAATACCGAAAAGAAAACTTAACAGAGAAGGTATTCATATGACCTTTTGTGTGTGATATTAAGAGGAATGAGTAGTTCCTGATTTAATTTGTGCCTATTTTGGTTAGTGTTTGCATGGTATATATTTCTCCATCTTTTTTCCCCCAGGAAGTTTATTTTTTTAATTTTATTTAAAATGTTTTATATAATTTTTAATGTTTACTTTCCATTTACAAGTATTACAGAATATTGGCTATATTTCCCATGTTGTACAATACATCTGTGAGCCTACACCACTAGTAACCAGTAGTTTGTTCTTTATACCTGTGTCTGCTTCTTTTTATTATATTCACTAGTTTGTTGCATTTTTTGATTCCACATATAAGTGGTATCATACAGTACTTGTCTTTCTCTGTCTGACTGGTTTCACTTAGAATAATGTCCTCCAAGTCTATCCATGTTGCTGCAAATGGCAAAATTTTGTTCTTTTTATGGCTGAGTAGTATTCCATTACATATATATACAACTTCTTTTTTATCCATTCATCTGTTGATGGACACTTGGATGGGTTGTTTCCATATCTTGGCTATTGTAAATAATACTGTTCTGAACAATGGGGTGCATGTATCTTTTCAAATTAATGTTTTTATTATTTTCAGATATATACCCAGGAGTGGAATTGCTGGGTCATATGGTATTTCTATTTTTAGTTTTTTGAGAAACCACCATACTGTTTTCCAGAGTAGCCGCACCATCTTATATACCCATCAACAGTGTACAAGTGTTCCCTTTTCTCCACATCCTGGCCAACATTTGTTATTTGTGTTCTTTTTGAGGATAGCCATTCTGATAGGTGTGAGGTGATACCTCATTGTGGTTTTGATTTGCATTTCCTGATGATTAGTGATGTTGAGCATCTCTTCATGTGCCTGTTGACCATCTTCATTTTCTCTTTGGAAAAATGTCTGCCCAGGTCTTCTGCCCATTTTTTAATCTGGTTGTTTGTTTTTTTTGATGTTGAGTTGTATAAGCTTTTTATATATGCTGGATATTAACCCTTTATTGGTCATATCATTGGCAAATATTTTCTCCCATTCAGTAGGTTGTCTTTTTGTTTTATTGATGGTTTCCTTTGCTGTGCAAAAGCTTTTAAGTTTAATCAGGTCCCATTTGTTTAGTTTTGCTTTTATTTCATTTACTTTAGGAGATGGATCCAAAAAAATATTACTGCAATTTATGTCAAAGAGTGTTCTATGTTTTTCTGTAGGTGTTTTATAATGTCTGGTCTTACATTTAGGTTTTTAATCCATGTTGAGTTTATTTTTGTGTATGGTGTTAGAGAATGTTCTAATTTCATTCTTTTACATGTAGCTGTCCAGTTTTCCCAGCAGCACTTATTGAAGAGACTGTCTTTCTGCATTGTATATTCTTGCCCCCTTTGTCATAGATTTATTGTTATCCACAAATCAATGTGATATACCATATTAATAAATTGAAGAATAAAACCCATATGATCATCTCAGTAGATGCAGAAAAAGTTTTTGACAATATTCAACATCCATTTATGATAAAAACTCTCCAGAAAGTGGGCATAGAGGGAAGATACCTCAACATAATAAAGACCATATATGACAAACCCACAGCTAACCTTATACTCAACAGTGAAAATCTGAAAGCATTTCCTCTAAGATAAGGAATAAGACAAGGATGCCCATTCTTGCCACTTTTTAAAAACATAGTATTGGACATCTTAGCCACAGCAGTCAGAGAAGAAAAAGAAATAAAAGGAATAATAATTGGAAAGGAAGAAGTAAAACTGTCACTGTTTGCAGATGACATGATACTATACATAAAAAATCCTAAAGGTACCACCAGAAAACTACTAGAACTCATCAATGAATTTGGTAAAGTTGCAGGATACAAAATTAATATACAGAAATCTGTTGCATTTCTATACACTAACAACAAAGTATCAGAAAGAGAAATTAAGGAAACAATCCCATTTACCATCAAAAAGAATAAATAGCTAGGAATAAACCTACCTAAGTAGGCAAAGGACCTATACTCAGAAAACTATGACACTGATAAAAGAAATTGTAGATGACACAAACAGATGGAAAGATATACTGTACAATTGTTTTTTAAGCAGAAGAAAAGTTACAAACAAAAATACTTTTATACTTCATTTTTTATTTACTTATGTAATTACCTTTGCCAGTACTTGTTATTTCTTCATGTGGTTTCAAATGACTGTATAGTGTCTTTTCACCTCAGCCTGTAGAATTCCTTTTAGTATTTCTTCTAGGGAAGGTAAGCTAGTAATGCTTGGGTTTTGTTTATTGTGTATATTTTCATTTCTCCTTAGTTTTTGAAGAATATTTTTGCTGGATATAGGCTTTTTTTTGGACAGTCTTTCTTTCAGCACTTTGTGCCCTTCACTTCCTTCTGGTCCCATGAATTCTGATGAGAAGTCAGCTCTTTATCTTATTGAAGTGAAGATTCTTTGTACATGATAAGTGACTGTTCTCTTACTCTTTTCATAATTCTCTTCTTTATGTTTGGATTTCAACAGTCAGACTATGATGTGTGTACATGTGGAACTCAAAGAGTTCATCCTACTTTATTGAGTGGTTTGGATTTGTAGATTAATGTTTTCCATCAAATTTGTGAACATTTCAGCCGTGATTTCTTCAAATATTCTATCTGCCCCTTCTCTTCTTCTTATGAATGTGTACGTATGCTTGAAGATATCCCACATGTCCCTGAGGTTCTTTTCATTTTTCTTAGTCTTTTTTCTTTATGTTCCTTAGACTGGATAATCTCAATTGAACTATCTTCAAATGTACTGATTCTTTCTCCTGGCTGCTCACATCTGTTGTTGAGCTCCTCTGCTAGATATTTTTTTCATTTTAGTTACTGCAATATCAGTTCCAGAATTTCAATTTGATTCTTTTTTGTACTTTCTATATTTTAGTTGTTTTGGTGAGGCATTGTGGTCATACTTTCCTTAGTTTTTTTTTTTAACATGGTTTCTTTTAGCTCAGCATATTTATAATAGCTGATTTAAACTCTTTTTCTAGTAAGTCAAATATCTTGACTGCCTCAGGAACAGTTTCTACTGAGTTTTTTCTCACCTGTGTATGGACCATACTCTTGTTTTTTTCTATATCTTGCAATATTTTTTGTTGTTGAAAACTAGATATTTCAGGTAAAATTATGTGACTGCTCTAGAAATCAGACGTATTCCTCCCTAGAGTTTATTGTGGTTGATATTTGTTGTTGCTGTTGTTCCTGTTGCTGTTTGTTGTGACTTTTCTGGACAAATTTGGTAATGTCTGTATTCTATGTCTTTTCCAGCCACTGAATTATGCTTGGTTGGGTTAATGATCAGCTAATAATTGAACAGAAGTCCTTAAATGTCTTGAAACAATAATTATTTTGCCTTTTTCTGAGGGGCTCTGTGTTTGTGTATTGGGGCATGCTTTCAATATTTACACAGTTTTGGTTTAGCCTTTACTTCCTAATTGTGCAAGGTCTCAAGGTCAGCCCAAGATAAGAGAGTGAGGCATTTTTAATTCTTTCATGGGCATGCCCACAGCCCTGCACATGCACTTAGCCTTCTAAATCCCCAATAATGTGCCAGAGCTCGAAGCCTCCTATGGATATCTCATTCCCAGGTCTTCTTTTTAAGTTTTTGGTCAGCGTCTTGCTTGCCCCAACTTGTATTTGTACCTTAGGCAGCTGGAATGTTAAACAGTTGCCTAGGGATAAAATTTATCCTGTGGAGTGAGCTGAAGCTGGGAGGTCAAGTATAATAATAACACCCTGTGAATGGGGTTTTTCCAAAGAACTGCCAGTCAGGTCAAATAGTGAAAATGGTTTAGAGAAGAGACTTTGAGAAGCTCCAAATGCAGTCTACCTTCTCTGGTGGTTGCAAGCCTGTTGGTTCTCATAGCTAGCATATTTGCAATGTTACTAGTTTTCAAGGCTATTGTAGAACTAGAAAGAAGGAGGTGGATGTTAGTTAAGTTATAATAACACAAAGTCTGATGTTCTTACCAGGATTTAGCAACTTTTCTATCATAAATGCTCTTTGAATTGTTGCAAGCATTTGGTTAGTTTCCAGAGTTTATTTTGACCATTTCCAGTGTTTTTGTTACTTTTATGGAAGGATGTATTAACTACAGTCCTCTCTGCCTTTCCCCTAAGCATACACTTTTAACCACTGCCCTGTAGTTCTCTTTACTGAGCTAACTCAGAGTCATTCTTCAAGTTTTCTCTTAGAAATCGCTTCCTCCAGGATGCCTAGAAGAAACTTGGCTTACAGAAGAAACATCACATGGTCTCCTATGCACTAGAGTAACATCCTGTATCCTGTTGCTCTTTAACAACAAATAAACAGGCAGTTACAATATGACATAATGTCCCTCCATTGAGACTGTAACGTTCTTGAGAATAGGAACATTGTCTCTCTTAAAGTCAATAATATGTAGCATAGGGATAAGGTAAACTGAATGCAAAGGCAGAAGTGTTCTATTCTGAATTGTTTAAAGTCAACAGGTAAAAGAAACAAAGGATACCTGAAACTGGGAACAAATTGAACACACTTTCTAAAAAGAGTTCCCTCAAGAAAAACTCCCATTTCACTTATCCTTGTTACTAAATTAATTGCTTCTCTTAATCCTTTTCTAATCTACGCATAAGGTTCCCAACTGGCCCCAAGGCATTAGGTTTATTAGCATAGGAGTCATTATGAAGTATAATAAATATTCACGAAGTCCTTTCTCTCTCCTCTCCTGACAGTTATCACTACTATAAAGGAGTGGTTTTCCATAGACAAACACAACAAATTCATCTCTAATTTAATTTGTTGAAACAGGACTGCAGAAGCGGAAAAGGAGGAAACATTTTAAAGATGCAGCAGGACTGTTTCATTCCATAGGCTTCTCTTTAAAAAAAAGGATCAAAGAGAAATTCAGGTAAAACATTCCTACAAGAAGAGCAAATATTTCAGAACCTAGACTTCAGTATGACAACCAACCTCCAATCTCATCTCTGGACTGGTCAGCTAAGTGAAATGTAATAATTGCTCTGTCACACAGCAGCATAGAAAGCAACCTCCCAGTTTTGGGTTCTCTGCCTTAAGATGCTGGTGCTGTTGGCTGTTATTGAGAATGAGTTGAGAAATTTGGAAGAACTATTTGACAAAAGGAACTTGGGAACTATGAAGAGGAAAGGGGGAGAGATGACAGGGCTAGCGGGAGAGGATAGAAGATGATGGTTCAAGAGGGAAAGTTGGGAGTGATAATTGGTATATAAAGGTTATGATGGGTTGCAGAAACACCAGCTACATGTTGAAGAGAAGGAGAAATTTCTTGTCTGTGTTTTGGCAGAGCCTGCACGGTGCTTTTATGAATCAAAGTAAACTGAGCTACTTTGGATTGTTTAGATTGATGATGATCATGATGATGATGAAGGACATTGCTTCTCTATTTTTATTTTATTTTGATATAGTTTTGTAAAATACCAGTGATTGAGAAGATAGTTTTATATAGCATTTAGTTAAAACTGAGACCAATAGAGACACCAGCTAAATAGAATATAGTTTTGATAATTTAATATACTATAAACCACACAGCAGCTGAAAGCAGCATTTTCTTATTGTCAAGCCTAGGTTCCAAGTCAGGATGCTGTGTTAAATAGCTAGGTTATACTGACTTACTTGTAGAATATGTCTTGCCATGGCATGGCTCTGTGCTTATGCTTTTTTCTTTGTCTAGAATCCCTTTCTCCAACCTTGAATACATAACATTGCCAACACATTCTTCATTACCAAGCCCAACACCTCATGCTCTATTTTTTCCCTTTAAAGTGTGGTGAGTATTCTTAAAGCTTCTGGAACTAGTCTGCCTGCCGGCTCTGTTACTTCAAAGCTGTGAGATCCTGGGCAAGTCACTTAAGGTCTCTATGCCTCAGTCTCATGCTCTGTAAAAAGAGCATGATATTAGAATCTACCTCATAATATACCTGCACAGATTTTAAAATAATTATGCAAAAGCTTTAAACATTACTAAACATCTACTAAAGTGTTCTGTGAGTGTATGCTTTTCTTATCCTTTCCCCATAGTTCATTGATTCTTTCTAGGTGTCTACTCTGTCCTTTTCATAAATGTCTGTTATAATCTTTATTGCAAGTAGTTACCAGAATATCTGTTTCCTTAGACCATACTGTGAACTTGAGGGCAGAAACCATAATTTATTTATCATTGTGTCTCTAGCATTTAGCACAGTACCAGGCACAGAGAGTGTGTTCAAAATGTCTTTGATTACTCTTTCTCCCTCTTTAGTGGCTCCACTTTCTTCTCCAGGTCCATACTTACCAGAATTCCCCCAGGATATGTTTTTATCTACATGAATTCCCTGTGTTTTGACTGTCCAGTCTCTGCTGATGATCCTCCAATTTACTCACCAGTCACATATTCCCACCAGCACTCCAACTGCTAGCTTTCTACTATTGCCAGAATCTCTCTCTTTGGAAATTCTGCCACCACCTCAAATAACCTCTGTTCCCAAACTCAACATTTTATCTATCTATCTTTCCTCTCAAACTGCCTCTTTTCTTGCCAATATTATAATTGAATGACATAGGCAAAACTGCTTTCATCATGGTACATTATCTTGTGTTGGTTTTTATATTGTTGGAGTTCAAAATGCTAGAGATCAGATCTTTATATTTCTGAATATCAAATTTGAACACAAATATACACAGTAAATTATAGATGTTTATTCTACAGAATCCACGTGATAAAGAGAATAGTATTGCTTGAAAATATAATCACTCTCTATGTCTACCTCCTCTAATGTTCTACAGTCTATCTTCATTCCTCTTCTTTATTTTATTTCTTATACAAAGCTTGTTTTAAAAGGTTGTAATCCATATAGAATAACCCTCCTAGCCCTCTGACCCCCTACCTCACCCTCCAAAATAAAAAACAAACTTAAGCAATTTGAAGTCAATTTAACATGTCAGGGATGCTTCCTATGATTTGTGTCTGTAGATATAGGTAAGAAGGTATGTTTTGTTCAGCAAAGATAGTTGGGATAGGAGCACAGGAGTGGCAGTTTCAAAGATTACAGAGGAGGTAAAGGCCATTTCATAGTGGCTTAGTTAGGGTACACATTTTCTAGTTAGAGAAAATAGGAAAGCTGATGATGATCATGTATTGAAGATACTCTGATGCAGTTTCTCACAACTGCTTCCCTGAATATCATTTCTTAGGCTATTCAGAATGAGTAAAACTGATTTTCCAGATTCTGTTTCTACAACTGATAAACACAATTCAATACACTAAATAAAATAGGTCTACTTATTAGTAAGAATGATGTGGAGTATAGTTATTGCATCTAATTCTTAAAATCAGCAACAAAACAGCATTATTTGGAGTAGATAGAATCGCAGAAGGGCTTATGTGTTTCTTATATTTCCTGCATGTACAGTTCTCTGGGGGGCCACAAGGCATTCTAAGATTCTGATTTTAGCCATCAAAATTAGCATGAAAGATAGTAAGAAAACTTCTAGAGATGACATACAAGGTGGTGTTATTCAAATCAGCAGATAAGATTTATACCTCTTCTTAAAACTCCAGAATGAGAAGAGAGAGTATTAAGTGCATCAGCCTTTCAGGAGATAGATGAAGTCTGGGAGAAGAGTTCATGGAAAGTAGAATTAAGTATTGAAAATCAACCAAAGTGAAACTTGGATGAAAGAGAAACCTTTAATAAACCAATCAAGTAGAATAGAAAATATGTGGAAGTAGTTCATTTTTAAAGCCTTTAAGCATAAGAATCTAGTGGTGATGTAAAAGAATCTAGATACTTCGTGTGTCTAGAAATGCATGCTGAGTATGTTAATGAACCTTATTAAATATTCCCAGTTCCTCAGCATCAAGGAGGGTCTGGTATACCCAGACAAAGTATTGCTGATGCTGGTGTGACTAAGAGAGCAATGGGGTCCAATTGGTCCCAAATAGCAGTTCCCTCCCCACACTTCTCTTCATTCCTTTCTACTTTCCCAATTCTCCACATTAAACTAATCCTTTCTCTTTTCTCATTTGCATATTAAACTAATCCCAGTAAGTAACCTGTAGAGGGATTTGGAGAGACGTTTTCCTCTGGCCTGAATGGACCTACCACAGAACACAGGTTGTGGGTTCAAGAGAGGTCAGAAAACAATACCTGCTCATATGCTACAGCCATCACAATTTCACCAAGCCGTTTGTGTGTGTGTAACTGAACACATCTAGGGACCGAAATATTTGTGGTGCATGTGTCTCATTCTCTCATCATCTTACGTTTTCTATTTTAGAAGCAACAAGAAAACAAAATTCATAAGAGAAAATCTGTCTCTGTGAATAATATTCAGCTCATGCAGGCATAGCACTTTTTCATGTACTATTATGTGCTTTGTACCAATACAGTTTTCATATCTGTTGTGATGCCCTTGGGCATCCCAGGTGCTTTCTTCTCCTGTTTGTTGTTACGAGGGATAATTCAGAAACATGCTCAACTATGGAAATCTGTTTGGTGCACATATACACATATCCTGTGGTATGTATAGTATACACTTTACATATATACACCTAATATATTTAAATGTTGACTGGGAATTATTATGTTTTTTACAGTACAAAGTTATTTGACATGTATGCATTTTCCTCCAATTAAAAAAAATAATTGTTTCAGAGCATGTTCATTATTTGAGACTACCTTGGTGTTTCACAAATAATATTGAGACTTTAGGGTGTTTTTTCCCCAAAATATTATTAATTTGTTTAAGAATATGAGAAAAAAAAGCTGTATTGACTTTTAGCAAACATTTGCAATCAAAAGCACTTGTGCTCCCTTTCCAATCACTAGAGAGATTAAAATCATAACCATCTTATAGGACTGCATTTTTGACAGACTCTTTCATAAAAGAGATAGAACTGATAATGCAGGTGGTAAGAAATTATTCCCCTGAATGCTGGTAAGGTTATGAAGGCTACATTTTTCAAAGAGCTAGTTTTGGTGGATAGATTTCAGTTGTGCTTGCAATACAGAGTTCTCCCACACTGGAGATTAAAGACTCCTTTATCAGCAGTGACTTAGAGATCTGAAATGAAATATAGATCCAATTAATTTCATCTTCCTGTGTCAGTATTGCTCTTTTCTCCTTTCATAAGGAAACTGGACATTTGGATTCTATAGAGTTTTATGGAAAGCTTCCATGGTGATGCACTTATTTTGGTAAAACAAAGACCTTGACTGGATCTTTAGTTGGATCAGATGTGACTGAAGATTTGAGGATTTGAAGCATCTTCTGTCAGGCTGAAAATGACACTCTTTTCCACTTGTGAAGTGACGCCTGGACTAGCAGAATTTTTCAGTCATATCTAATTCTGTTGTCCAATACTGATTGTTTATTTCCACATACTGAGAGGAATCTATTAAGTGCTGGAAATTTTCAGAGAAAAATTTCTTTTGTTTTCCTTTCTTTCCCCTTAAGAGTACTTTAATAGTTTGCTGTTGCTATTGAAAATGATGATGATTATGATTCTTGTTTTTTTGTGATGGTGGAATATTAACAATAACTTTAAGAATGTCATTCCCCTCAGCATACAAGGAATAGCTCCTTCTATGAGAGTAAGGAGAAGTAGGAATAGTTTGTAATCTGAGCCAGAAAAGAATTGATCATTCCTTGAACTTGTGTTAATCATTTGTTCTTTGTAACTTTGCCAAGAATGAAGAAGAACGCTTTAGAAACCAAAATGCAATGGAAGGAATAATAAGTGCTACTTTGGGTAAGGATGAGTTATAGCTATGAAGCACTGGTGGTCTCTGGGGACTTAGGATCAGCTACTTGGGACCTAGAATATTGCATGATGTTGATAATCAGTTGTGTCCTTGTTCACATTTGTTACCACTTATGCTTAATCTAAACTTTCCAAAAGGCTTACATTTAGAGGTAAGGTAAAACATACAGAGGATTATCCCAATGGTAGTGTCACTCAAACTTGCAGTATGATGTGTTCTTGTAAATGTGAAAAAACAAAAGATGGAGTCAAAGGTAACTCACTGGAAAGTACATATATCTAAAGTAGTATTTTCATGTTATTACTCTCAGTCCCCTTACTCTCTGTTATTTTTCTAATATCATATTTACTTTCTATTTATTTGTATTCTGTCTCTCCAACCAAAAAAGTCACGTCCATGAACTCCAGTACCTGGAGCAACACCTGACATATAGTTGGCATTCAAAAACTATTTGTTGATTGTGAAAGGGATTAGAATGTGACACTCTAAAATATGTCACTTTGGCAAAAGGATTATTTTGAGCTGAAGGTAACTGAGAAGCAGCAGACACATGAAGAACACTCTGTACCCCCCCGTCTAACAAAAATAAGGGCATACGTTGCCTTTGAAAAAATGTCCCCCTCTCCCACACAAGGAGGAGGATAACAATTCTTAATACCATAGGTGGAGATGGCACTGGGATGAATCTGCATAAAGAAACCTTACTAAATAACACTTATCTACCATTACTCTCCACCATATATTTACCTTCCCACATTTTACCATCCCTAGAAGCCCAAACTCCCTTTTCTATATCTAGTCACCTCTCCACATTTATTGTCCTTTGTTAAAATGGTATATAAGCTCCAAAGTCCAATGGTTTCTATGGATTTTTTTCCCCTTTTTTTCTGGGAAGCCCCTTTGCGTATAAAATAAAATTTGTATGCTTTTTCTCCCTGTTACTCTATCTTTTTTTTTTTTTTTTTTTTTTTGCGGTATGCGGGCCTCTCACTGTTGTGGCCTCTCCCGTTGCGGAGCACAGGCTCCGGACGCACAGGCTCAGCGGCCGTGGCTCACGGGCCCAGCAGCTCCGCGGCTTGTGGGATCTTCCCAGACCGGGGCACGAACCCACGTCCCCTGCATCGGCAGGCGGATTCTCAACCACTGCACCACCAGGGAAGCCCTACTCTATCTTTTTTAATTAAACTTTTCAAGTCCCAGCTGTGAACCTAAGAGAGTAGAAAAAAAGATTTTCCTCCCCTAAAGTTCAATGAATAATTACGCAGATCCCCAAGGTTGTTTTTTTTCTATGCCACAGCCTGTATGAACTACCATTACCAATGTTAATCACTGGGGAATTACAAATGATAGGAGTGTTTTACTTCCTTATCATTTGGAAAGAAGAAGGTGTTATCAAAATCTGATTACCTGTTGGGGTGTATCTCACACATGGATGCTGTCTGTCTAATATGGGAAGAGTTGGCATAGAAGAATAGAAGTAGAAAAATATGGTATTAGCTATCATTTGAACACTTTATAAGTGCCAGATCCTTCAAGTACTTTTTGAGTTTTATCCTATTTCATCTTCTATGAGCTAGATAGTATTACTAGTACTGTTTTACCGGTGAGGAAACAGGCACAAAATGCTAAATAATTGCCCAAAATCCAAGGTTACAGTCTGAATTTGAAGCTAGAAAGCCTAATCACAATACATATATACTTGCCCACCACACTCTGCTACGTACTGTGTAGCAACACTTAGTTATAATAATGTGAATGGAGGCAAAAATTATGTTTAAAAAGGGAGTCAGGGAAGATGTCATTTTCTGAAATCATAAACAAGTTAGAGTCCATAAGGGCAAGAGGAAAGAGCAAACATTATCCCCATGCATTCAGTAAAGAGTGAGGCCAGGTGATAGCAAGTAGATAAAAAACAAACCTAGATAAGAATTGCTTTCTAAATCTTTTTAGTACATAGTAACAATTCTTTTATATCATATATATTTTCAGCAATGTTTGGATATAACAATGCATTATGTTTTATATGTAGCCTAGGGGAGAAAGAGCTAGATGACAAAATAAATCACAAACAAAATAGAGAAAGATGGATCAAACCCTATGAGTGAAGAAAAATAGGTGAACAGGTCCATGATGAATAACTGGCCTATAGAAGTTTCCATAGGAAACTGAATAGCAATGAAGAGGAAGGCCATAAAGCTGCCCAGAGAAGCAGTTACAGAGGACTTTTAGCCTTTGCTGACATGAAAATCAGAATTTTTAACAGAGCAAACACACATTAATTAAGCTCAACTTAATATTTTATAGCAATTTGACATTAAGAAAAAGAACTGCCAAGTGGGACAGGGCTCTGCTTCTCTCACCATTTCATTCTCTCCTCATAGGCATGCTATATGGAATACATAAAATCTTATCCAAATTTTAATTGTTGAATCTGAACTTAGGATAAGGAGAATTTATTAGACTTCTATTTAATTGCACTCCTGTAATATGGATGTATTTGCCACAGGGACAAAATATTTTTTCTTTGGTCTAGGGCACTCTGAATACTGCTTGTTTGGGATTATCTTTGCTTGTTTTAGTGATGTTTTTGTTTATATTTTACTGGTCAACTCTCCTAATTCTTTTTTTGTTGTTGTTCACTTAAAGTCAATTACATTTTAAAGAGATTTAAATAACAAGAAAGCAATCTTATCTATTTGCCCTATCTAGTTACCACTTCCAGTGCTCTTTGTTTTGTGCAGATGTATTTTCCATATGATATGTTTCCTTCTGCCCTAAGAACTTTCTTTAATATTTCTTGTATTACTTGTCTGGTGATGATGAACTATTTAATCATTTTGTTCCTCAAAAAGTCCTTATTTTACCTTTTCTATTAAAAGATATTTCCATTGAGCTATAGAAGTACAGGCTGATTGTTTTTTCTTTTAGTACTTGCTTGCATTGTTTCCAGTGAGAAATGGGCTGTAATCTTATTCTCTGCTGCTCTGTACAATTTCATTTTCTATGCCTTGGTGTTGCCTCCCCTGTTTCTTTTTATTAATTTATTTTTCTACTATGGTAAGAACACTTAACATACCCTCTTAACAAATTTTTAAGTGCACAATATGGTACTGTTAACTATTTTTTGGATGTGCTGCTAATTGCAGTCAAGTCCCTGTCAAGGCTTGCAAGTCTGGGAATTATTTTCTACTCTCATTGTTTGTACGTTTAAAACTTAAGTGTCAGAAGGCATTCATGTTTCCCTTGTTCCCACATTTCCCTTGGTTGAGAGATACCTCAGTATAACTCTAGCCATGTATGAAATTCTCATGTCACTTGTTCTCTAGTTCATTTAGCTCTAGCAATGGCCTTCTTTTACTTGAAGACATTGAGCTCTCTCCCATCTCAGCTTTCATACATGTTGTTGCCTTTTCCTGGAAAGCTCTTCTTCCTATTCATTAAGAAACTAATTCCTGCTCATTGCTAAGGATACATCTTAAAAATAACTTCTTTGAGGAGAAATTCCTAGACTAGATTAAGATCCTTCCTTTCATTTTTTTTCTCCTATAACATGCTGGTTGCATAGAATATCAATATGTATAATTATATATTTATACAAGTTTTATTATCTGTTTTCCCCACTTAATGGTGTAATATCAAATACAAATTAAGTGACTTAAATTCTCCCTATTGAAAATAAGGGAAGAGACTCCCTTATTCAAAATTCACTCCCTTATTCAAAACCTCTAAAAGGAAGAGACTCTCTTTTTCAAAATTTGTTTCCCTGTCTTTTTCAAATGTGTGTAAGTCTTTTTAATGACTATAAATAAGCCTCTTGTGAGTCTCACAACTCAGGAATATTTCCTCAAGGACCTGAGAGTCATCTCTTTGAAATGTAATCATCAAAGAATATAACGTCCTATCTCCCAGTTTCCTAGGAGGATATAGGCCTAAATTCAGCTGGCAAGTGACTCCAAAGGGCAAAACCTACCTTCAGTCATAAAGACAGCAGAAAATTAGCAATTTTATCTTGAGAACATGAACTTAATGTGGTGTATCCATTTAGCTATATAAACAAGTAATGTTTCTTTCTGTTGTTGCAATCTCTTTAGTGGATTGCCTGTGAGGTGCATTGCATTCTGATTTATTGCTTGTTCAATAATACAGTGTTTCTTTGTCTGCTACCTTTGTGAGGAGGTTTTCTGAGTTGGGAGGAGATTTTGTTTATAATTATATTTCCCCCAAAATGGTGAGCTCCATGAGAACAGGGGCCAGGTCTGTTTTGCTTATGACTATATTCTCAGTGCGTACACAGTGAGTGGTCCAGAATATAAGTCAAATAATTGTTCAATGAAAGAATGAATGAAGAATCTAGCAGGAGACTCCATTTCTCCATTAACTTTTCTTGCAGGGCCATTATGGGGACCAAATGCAGTCAGACCAACCTAGTTGGTAGCTTTAGTTCCATCAGTATTCTGTAGTGTGATCAAGGACATGTTGCTTAAACTCTCTGAGCTTGAATTTCCTTATCTATAGAACAGGGATAATAATAGCACCTATGTCTGAAAACCATTGTGGGCATAAATTGATAGAATGCATTTAAAATATGCAACATGGTGCCTTTACAAAGAAGCAATAAATTCAGCTGATAATAGTTCATTACAATCATTTACTCCAAACAAACATCTTCTTTGGGACCCAAAGATCACAACAATAAGGAAGCTGTAGATTGGAAATGGTATGAAAAATTGCCTGTGGCATCATATCAAAATTCTGTGATTCTACCACCTCTGTCCTCAGGCCTTATTTGAATTTTTTAATGAGGCTGAAATTATGGGACTGAAGCTCTTACCACAACCCTTCTCCCTACCTTTCCTCAGTGATCCATAACCCATACCTCATTCAGCCAGGAATTCAAAGTGTGAGATATGTCAGAGTGCCTGTTAACCACAGGAAAGCAAACTACAAACTTTCAGTTTTAAGAGTCTGGCCTTTTCCATTTTCTCTCATGATCAGTCAGTAGCTTCTCTCTGTGGATAACTCTCTACCTTCCTGTCCCAACCCAGTTATGTGAGACCTCTTCTCCTTATGCTTTCAAGTGGATGAACTCAATAGGATTATTTATGGATTTGCAGTCTTTTAAAACTTCCTTTAACAGACCTAGTATAAATCATGCTATGATGTCACCCTCCCTCCCCACATCTCACATCCCCATACCCCACTCTGAACATCCTTAAGTATATACATCGTCAGAAAAAACCATCAACAGCCATGGTTGTTATTCATGAAAGGTCACTGAGCCAAGATTAAGAAAGTGGCTTTCTCTGCTGGGATTACCAGTGTGTCATTATGTGAACTCAGGCTAATGATTTAATTTCTAAGTTCATCTATTTCTCATTGTTAAAATTGTAACTGACAGTGCCTTTCTGCAAACTAGTTGGCTGCACCTACCATAGCACTAGGCACAAATACATCACCCATTAATACCTGTAGATTAATGGACTGATCTATGAGGAAGTCATACATGGAAATGATGAGGGCATTTTAAATCCCTAGGATAAAAGCTTCCATTGCATTTAATGTGATAATGTGTACCATACATCATAGTACTGTCCTTAGAATTCAAGATTTTCAGCATTTTAGTAATGAAACCTCTAAGAATGGCAGTCATGTTCTTTTCAACATTTTAGTATGTCAGTTTAATATGGAAGCACTCTACTCAGAAGTCAGCTTAGGAAACCTGTGCAAAGAAAATGGGATGCTGAGATGCTTTTATGCTCAGCTGTAGGAACATATCTCACAGTGAGATAAAGTAATAACAGTGATTTCCTTGTGTGACTCATAAGCTGATACTGGTGACAGTTGCCAGAAAGAGTTCTACACATTGCTAGAATAACTACATAGCTTCTGTAACCATATTTACTGAATGCCAAATCACAATACATGATTTGACCAAGGACTTTTCCTGATTTATAAATATCTGTGAAAAGTCATGCAAAATTATTCAGATTAATATTGCATTCTATCATTCATGAATTACCTTTATTGAGAATAATAAAATTACAGGACATCTAGATTGTTTGCCGTGGACAATTTGGAACCAATTGTTATCATGTATGTGTACAGCCAAGATGATTACTTTGAAGAGGACAAAATTCACTGACATCTAACAATGCTTGTATGTTTATTTAAACAATAATCTTGCCATTTTATAGTCATGCCTTGTATTTGTGTAAGAAGCCCTAAAAGAAAAGTAAAACAAAATGACTGAATATGTTGTTTTTCTTTCCTAGAGTTAATTGATTGTCACAGCAGGTAATAATTCATTGTTCCTCTGTGTTAGGAAAAGGTAGTTATTAATAGACTACAGTATAGTTAGTTGTTATTCAACCACACCTCTATACATCAGACAAAATGGCTTGGTATACATCTATCATCTGGTATAATAGTGATCTTTGTCACTGAACTTTCACAAAGGATCAATTCAATTTTTTTTCAGGAAATATAGATATCCTGATTTCCCTTTGACATTTACATAGCTATAGAAGACCATTATCCCTGTGACAATAACTCTTTTTTAACTATCACTACCTTTAAAGAAAATAAAACATCCATAGCCCTTTTAACTTCCTTATTTAGAAGTCACAATTCAGCTTTTCTCTTTTTATTTTCAGCATATTAGATATTTTTTTTCCTCTAAAGTATTCTTTTCCATATGCCCTTGTGGTCCCCATGTGAAATACTAGATTTCTTATTTTCAACAAGTTGAAGTCACTGCTGCTGATCATGCTTGTTTCTTTCTTTGACTATTTACCAACCTTAAGCCTGAGGAAGGTAGAGCAGAGATGGCTGACAATTCACAGGCCAGAAGAAACCATCTGGGCCTGCTTCTACATCCTTATGCTTGCCAAATTCATAGGCCCCTAGGACTATCCAGCCATTGAAATAGCCAATGTTTGGGAGTTTCCCCAGATTCAACTTGAATAAGGGGCAACTCTTCACAAATAAATTCACAGCACCATGAGGCTGATGAAAGATGTTATCCTCTCCAGTCTTCTTAACATTAAAGAGATTTAGTTTATATCCAAGTGATGAATGTCTTAGAAAATAGATGGCTGTGGGTAGGGGAGTGAGCAAATCAAATCATTATTTGATTCTTTGTTATTACTTTCAGCCAAAATAGAATTGAGGGCCCTAGAAATATTATTAGAAGAATGAAATAGGAAACATATCTTATTAGCATACAAAATTAATTTTATTCTGATATCACAACATTAACAATCAAATTTAAACCCAGTTCTCACCTAGTGAGTAGAAATGAATGTCATTTTTTTCTTGAAAATCTCTCTTCTCTAACACTGGAAAAAATCCAAGAGGGACTCTTTTCAGTTCTTTTTGCTAAATCATTCTGTCCTATTCTAATGCTGCCCCTCAAAGAGAGGAGAGCAGAAGTGGGCACACTTGAGACTGTGTTGCCATGTTAGCTCAAAATCATTTGAAAATGAAAACTAAACAAAAAATCAAGATAGGATTAGTGTGTTAGTAGTCATTAGGAGGCTACAAATGCTCAGTTTCTACCTTCACAAAATCCACTACCTCCATCAGTTTTTTGTTCAAAATGTATTGTTCCAGCATAAAAATAATCCAATGTGAGTGATAGTTTGTTCCCACCTCCCTGGAGCCTAATTTCCTGTGGTTGCTTCCTTGTTTGCAAGAAACCAGGACTAATTGATAGGTGTAAGACTGAATAGAAAAAGACTATTTATAAGTATAATTGATTGCTATATAAATACCATTCTTCTACTAAATAATGTACTCAAATAGTACTAAGTATTTGATATAAAATATTCTCAGGTTACTTAATGTTTTTAATCCTGAGGCTGTGTACATGAGAATCCAAAAATGTTTTGCAAGGTCAACTAATTTTGTAGCCTTCTCTAGATACACCCAGAGTGTTCCAAGTTAACGGATGGATGACAATGTGGTGTCATCAAAAGAACATGGGCTTTTGACTCAGACAGATGGCCTTTGGCAAGCTATTTAACTTCTCTGAGTTTTAGTTTCTTTCAGTGAAAAATATATATCACTACTCTTTCAAAGAGTTGCAGAGATGATTAAAGTAGAAAATTTTTACAAAATATCGAGTACAATGCTTGGCATACACTAGGTGTTCAAGAAAAGGTATTCTTTTTTTTTTCCTTTTTTTTTTTTTTTTTTTTTTTTTTTGCGGGCCTCTCACTGTTGTGGCCCCTCCCGTTGCGGAGCACAGGCTCCGGACGCACAGGCTCAGCAGCCATGGCTCACGGGCCCAGCCGCTCCGCAGCATGTGGGATCTTCCCGGACCGGGGCACGAACCCGCGTCCCCTGCATCGGCAGGCGGACTCCCAACCACTGCGCCACCAGGGAAGCCCAAGAAAAGGTATTCTTGAACATTTAAAATCTAATTTCCAGAACATTTTAAAAGGCACTTTAAAAAATGACAATTCTTATTGTCTACATGTTTTCAGGTTTTAAACTGTGTTTGATAGTAATAATAACGCTGTTGGATAGGAAGTGTAATTATTGTATTCTCATTTTACAAATGAAAAATCTGAGAATGTAATATGTATGGAACTTACTCTAAGAAATTCAGTTAGCAAGTGGCAGAGTGAGAGCTAAAATGTAGTTCTTTTTTCCCAGTTTACTGCTGCCTCAATGGTGTAGAATAGCCATGAGTTTGGAGGAATTTAAATACAAATGTAAAAGGGAAAAAATGTTACTTGCTATAAATATTTTTTTATTTATGATCACCCTGCAACTTCTAAGGAGAGTTGATCCTAAGGTCAGCCCTTTGTTAACAGAGTTATGCTATAATTGTGAAGCTAAAAGAATAAGAAAGAGCTCAATTGCTCTGCCTAAGAAAAGGGAAATTTTGTTGGGAAAACTGGACAGCTACATGCAAAAGAATCAAACTAGACTTCTTTCTCACACTATATACAAAAATAAATTAAAAATGGATTAAAGACTTAAATGCAAGACCTAAAACCATAAAATGCCTAGAAGAAAATATAGAGGAAGAAACTCCTTGACATTGGTCTTGGCAATGATTTTATGGATATGACACCCAAAGCACAAGGGACAAAAGCAGAAATAAATAAGTAGGTCTACAACAAACTAAGTTTTTGCACCATGAAGGAAACTACCAACAAAATGAAAAGGCAGCCTACTGAATGGGAGAAAGTGTTTTCAAACAATAAATCTGATAAGGGGTTAATGTCCAAAATATGCAAAACTTCAGACAATTCAACATCAACAAAACAAACGACCAGATTAAAAAATGGGCATGGGACCTGAATAGACATTTTTCCAAAGAAGACATACAGATGGCCAACAGACACATGAAGAGATGGTCAAAATCTCTAATCATCAGGGAAATGCAAATTAAAACCACATTGAGATACCACCTCACAGCCATCAGAATGGCTGCTATCAAAAAAACAAGAAAAAACAAGTGTTGATGAGAATGTGGAGAAAATGGGACCCTCACACACTGTTAGTGGGATTGTAAATCAGTGCAGCCACAATGGAAAACAGTATGGAGGTTCCTCAAAAAATTAAAAATAGAACTACCATATGATCCAGCAGTTCTACTTCTGGGTATTTACCCAAAGAAAACAAAAACACTAATCTGAAAAGATATGCACACCAGTGTTCATTGCAGCATTATTTACAATTGGAAAGATATGGAAGTAACCTAAGTGTCCATTGATAAATGAATGGATGAAGAAGATGTGGCATGTATGTATATATGTAGAATATTACTTAACCATTAAAAAATGAAATCATGTCATTTGCAACAACATGGATGGATCTGGAGGATGTTATGCTAAGTGAAATAAGTCAGAGAAATACAAATACTGTATGATCTCACATATATGTGGAATCCAAAAAACAAAACAAAATGAAAACAAACTCATAGATAGAGAACAAATGAGTGGTTGCCAGAGGGAAGGGAACTGGGGTGGGGAAAAAGGTGAAGGGGATTAAGAGGTACAAATCTCTAGTTACAAAGTAAATAATCCATAGGGGTGTAATGTATAGCATAAGGCATATGGCAAGTAATATTGCAGCAACTTTGTATGGGGACAGATGGTTTCTAGACTTATCATGGTGATCATTTCATAATGTAGTCAAGTGTCAAATCACTATGTAGTATACCTGAAACTAATATATTATTTTAGGTCAACTATATTCCTTTTTTGTTTGTTTTTCTTTTTTCTTTTACTTTTTATACAATTTTTAAAGGTTACTTTTCATTTACAGTTATTATAAAATTTTGGCTATAGTCTCCATGTTGCACAATACATCCTTGAGCCTATCTTATACCCAATAGTTTGTATCTCCCACTTCACCCCTATAATGCCCCTATCCCACCTCCCCACTGGTAACCACTAGTTTGTTCTCTATATCTGTGAGTCTGCTTCATTTTTGTCATATTCACTTGTTTGTTGTATTTTAGATTGCACATATAAGTGATATCATACAGTATTTGTCTTTCTCTGTCTGACTTTGACAGAGAATAATGCTCTTTGCATAATGCCCTCCAAGTTCATCTGTGTTGCTGAAAATGGCAAAATTTTGTTCTTTCTTATGGCTGAGTAGTATTCCACTGTATATATATACCACATCTTCTGTGTCCATTCATCTGTTTTTGTACACTTAGGTTGCTTCCATATCTTGGCAATTCTAAATAATGCTACTATGAACACTGGGGTGCATGTATCTTTTCAAATTGTGTTTTGGGTTTTTTTTTTGATATATACCTAGGGTGGAATTGCTGGGCAACTATACACCAATAAAATGGATAAACTGGAAGAGTGGACAGATTCTTACAAAGGTACAATCTCCCAACACTGAACCAGGAAGAAATAGAAAATATGAAGAGACCAATTACCAGTAATAAAGTTGAATTGGTAATTAAACTCCCAACTAACAAACATCAAAGACCGTGTGGCTTCACAGGTGAATACTACCAAACATTTAGACAAGAGTTAACACCTATCCTTCTCAATCTATTCCAAAAAATTGCAGAGGAAGGGACACTTCTGAACTCATTCTATGAGCATCAGCATCACTCTGATACCAAAACCAGACAAAGATGTCACAAAGAAAATTATAGACCAATATCACTGATGAACTTGAATGCAAAAATCCTCAACAAAGTACTAGCAAACCGAATCCAACAATATATTAAAAGGATCATACACCATGATAAAATGAGATTTATCCAGGGATGCAAGAATTTTTCAATATCCACAAATCAATCAGTGTGATACACCACATTAATGAACTGAACAATAAAAACCATATGATCATCTCAATAGATGCAGAAAAAACTTTTGATAAAATTCCACATTCATGATAAAAACTCTCCAGAAAGTGAGCATAGAGGGAACACACCTCAACATAATAAAGGCCATGTACGTTAAACATATTTTAATTTTTTAAAAAAAAGAAGGAAAAGGGAGAACTGTTGGGAGTTAGTTGTGCTTGATTTGGGAGGCCAAAGCCAAGTGGGCAGACCAGCTGAACTACGGGTCTGAGGGATAAGGGTGCCGGTGTTGAAGGGGAATCTTGGAGGAACGACAGAGATACCTCCTTGATACTTTCTTATAATTTTGCTTTTGAGGTGTGCTGTAACTCTAACCTCTGCCCCCCTAACAAATTATCAGCAAAATAGCAATTTCTTAATACTGCTAATAGGAAGATTTTGTCAGTATATAGAAAATGAAAAGATATATTCTAGGGTTAGTTGGAATTTTTTCTATCCTCACCTGGCACTAGTAATATCTGGGTTACAAAAGAATAAATAGCCATCTTTTAACCTTTACAGACAATTAAGGGTGCTTTTTAAAGGTCTTTGTGTGTTCTATAACAGATGTCATCAATTCCAATATGGCCAAACCTGTGATATAAGGAGTGAGGCAGACTGAGTGGAGGGTGCATGCCTCTTCTAAAGAGGACTGCCTCAACTCAGACCTGACAGATGGCTATGGTGCAGTCAAGAATATTTCCAGATCTTCAGATTTTTTTTTCATAAAACAAAATAAAAATAACCGGTGATCTAAATATTATGTGTACTTTTGCAAATTTAAAATCTACTGAATTTAAATTTAAAATCTGTGAATTTTTAAAACAAAAGGAAATAAACTAGCAAACATAAAATACGGTGCTGGCCAAACAAAACAATCTGCAAGCTGTATCTGCCTCTGGACCACCTGTTTATGACTTCTGCCAATATTCCCATTATTTCACATGCTCCAAATTAAAATTGAGAAGCACTGGTATATATACAGCCTAAACACTTCAGACTAGTGTTTTATTAAGTAATTCTATGACCTTGGGTGAGTACCTCTCCTCTCTGCACTTTAATTTTCATGTGGAAAGCAGGAAAAAATCATTGTCCTTACTTCATAGGATTGTTTTAAGGATTAAATATATTAATGCATTGTTTTCTTCATTCACTTCCCATCCTTCTTCTAAAATCACTCAAAGTCTATATTTGCCTTTAGTTAGTCTCTAACCAGTAATGTCATTGCTCATCAACAGTGGTGTTTCTCAAGAAGGAAGTCTTCTCTTTATGCCCTTTTATTTTAATCCCTAGCCCTAGTCAATAACCAAGTCATGTTTTTGACCACTACCATGTTTCTCCAAATTCTGCCAAAGACACAGGTAAATTTCTAACTGAACTCCAGTAGGATGTTATTTGTCAGTGTTCTTGCTACATAATGCTGGGGAAGTGAGGTTTTTGCAGGCACCACTTTAGTCTCACTGCTTTTGTCCTGAAAACTTTATACTTGCTCTTCATCTACTACTTAAGATTATGACAATTTTCTTGTTTTCATTTTTTTTCAGTTAAAAAAATGCTTATAAAATTTCAAATAATACAAGAAATTAAACATTTTTTTAAACCAGTGAAATACTGCCAACCAGATATAACTACCACATTTTACATGCTGTTTCAAAATCTGCTTTATTCATGCATCATTGTGTTGTGGACATTTTTTCTAGTCAATGAATTTTACTCACAAATAAAACAGCATACTCAAGAATGAGTATTCATTTCAATATGCTCTCACCAATGCTGGATATTTCAATTTTTTGTTTTATTCTTTCATCATAAAGGACAAGGCTCATAAAGGACAAATGATATCTCCTTGCTGTTTTTTTGTTTGTTTTATTATATTTTTTGTTTTTATTTGTCTTCTGCATTTCCTTAATTGTTTGGTCAAAGATATTTTTATATATTTATTGACAAATTTTTGTTTTTGTTATGAATTGTCTGTTCCTGCTTTTTGCAAGTATTTCTATCAGAATATTAATTGCTCTGTATTTATAAGAACTTTTTATATAACCCACTGTTTTACATAAATCTTGCAAATATTTATCCAAATATTCTTCCTTTGTAAATTGCCTACCAGTTTCTATGAAACAAGTTGCTGAGGAACAGTGCGGTGATAAGTAAAACCATCATGTAACCTTCACTATGTGCCAGGAACTGTTTTAAGTTAATTACCTGGATTGTCTCATGTAATCCTGTCTATAAGCTTACTATTATTATTCCTATTTTCCCATGAGTAAAATGAAATACAAAGGAGGTATATGACTTGACCAAGTTTCTACAACCACTGGCTCTGTTCGTATTTGAGACAGAGTAGTCTGGCTACACTCCATGCTCTTAATCACTGTCAAAGATAAACAAAGCCAGACACTAGTTAAAGAGGTAAGGACAGGTTTTATTCAGTAACACTATTACAGTAGGGAAAAAACTTCAGCATGAATTGAATTCAACTTTGATTTATGCAAAAGTGACTGGGCATTTTAAAGGGATAATGAGGGAATGGGGAAGAAGTATAGTGGGAGCTTGATCAAGGAAGTGGAAATTTACAGAAAGTGGGAAAGTGGATTGGTTAATGTAATAATGTCATCTTGGTTTGTTAATTGGCACTTATCAAAGTTAGGCTCCTACACTCTCACAGAGATCAGGAGATAGGAGCCCTATCTTCAGGGGTTGGCTGGAACAAACAATAAATTCTTTTGGCAGCCTTGAGCTTTCCCAAGCAGGAACTTAAGGGGGCTGGAGTCATCATTCTAGAGATGCAGCCTTGAGCTGTTAGCAACTATGGTAGTGTTTTTCAAACTCTTTTAATGGGTGGAAGCTGTGAAAAACATAATTTGTGCAGTTTGTGTACACTAGGTTGAGGCCAAGTTAATAAGAAGGCTCAGAGGAGCCTGACTAGAGTTTAGCTAAGGAGAGAATCTTTCTCACTACTAATCATTGTGGCAAACCATACATAACTAAGTTTAAGTATATAGTTCAGTGCAGTAGGTACATCCACATTGTTGGCAACCCTCACCACTACCCATATCTAGAACATTTTCATCATCCGAAACTGAAACTCTGTACCTATAAAGCAATAATTCATCATTTCTTCCTCCTCTCAGTACCTGATACCCTCTATTCTATTTTCTTTCTCTATAAATTAGACTATTCTAGGTACCTTTATTACTAGAGTCATATTTGTCCTTTTGTGTCTGGCTTATTTTGCTTAGCATACTGTCTTCAAGGTTCAGTCATAGCGTAGCATGTGTCAGAATTTTGGTCCTTTTCAAAGCTAATATTATTCCATTTTATGTATATACCACCTTTTATTTATTCATTCATTCACCAATGGGCACTTGGGGGTGCTTCCACCTTTTGGCTGTTACAAATAATGCTGCTATAAACATGAGCGTACAATATGTTTGAGTGCCTGTTTTCAATTTGTTGGAGTGTATACCCAGAAGTGGAATTGCTGGATCATATAGTATTTCTTTTTTTTAAATTGAAGTATAATTGATTTACAGTGTTGTGTTAGTTTCAGGTGTACAACAGAGTGATTCAATTATATACATAGACATATGCATACATATATTCTTTTTCAGATTCTATTCCCTTATAGGTTATTATAAAATATTGGACATAGTTCCCTGTGCTATAAAGTATGTCCTTGTTGGTTATCTATTTTATATACAGTAGTGTGTTTATGTTGATCCCAAATTCCTAATTTATCCCTCCCCCCTTTCCCCTTTGGTAACCATAAGTTTGTTTTCTACGTCTGTGGGTCTATTTCTGTTTTGTAAATAAGTTCATTTGCATCTTTTTTATTTTTAGATTCCACATATAAGCAATATCATATGATATTTGTCTTTCTCTGTCTGGCTTACTTCACTTAGTATGATCATTTCTAGGCCATCCATGTTGCTGCAAATGGCATTATTTCATTAATTTTTTAATGGCTGAGTAATATTTCATTTTATACATATACCACATCTTCTTTATCCATTCATCAGTTGATGGACATTTTAGGTTACTTCCATGTCTTGGCTATTGTAAATAGTACCACAAAGCACATTGGAGTGTATGTATCTTTTCGAATTATAATTTTCTCCAGATATAGGCCTAGGAGTGGGATTGCAGGATCATATGGTAACTCCATTTTGAGTTTTCTAAGGAAGCTCCATACTGTTCTCCATAGTGGCTGTAACAATTTACATTCCCACCAACAGTGTAGGAGGGGTCCTTTTTCTCCATACCTTCTCCAGCATTTATTATTTTTAGACTTTTTTTTTAATGGATGACCACAAGAAAAGCAACAATGATTGCAATTACCAAACACGAAAAACACTCATACTATGTCGTAATATTGACATTCAGCCCAGTAATCCTCCACTGTAACAGCTCCTTTACTTTGCAGTGAAAATTGATTTGTATATTTTTTGCCTCTGAGTCCTTGTGGGATTTTTTTTATTGTTATTCAAACAGAAAGTCACAAAAATTATAATCATCCTCATCAGTTCACCCAGTCCCGTGTAATTAATTTTTTTATCTTGATCTTTTGTTAGCACTTTTATGAGTTCATCAGTTTTTCATTAGAGTTCTGAAAATGCTTTTTCATTCAGTTCAGCAGTATAGTCAGTTACCAGAAACCTGTACTTGTCAGAGTCTTTTCCATGAATTCCTTGAAGATGAAACCCTTTTATAGGAACACATTTGCAAAAGCATCAGAGAACACCCAGAACTGTCTGTAAATGACAAGACTTAAAAATGACCCCCGTTAAAGATTAATGAAAGTTCATAATAATGCAATTGGCAAGGAAATTTAGTTATTTCTGAGATATACATTTTAAACTAGTAACTAGAATTATGACTTATAACATTATACCAGACATATAAGATTTTTTTAAATTTCATGTAATATCTGAAACATTTATATTAACATATTTCCATACAAATAACCCAAAGAAAGTTTAGTTTTAGTTGTTTTGTTTGTTTTATACAGCAGGTTCTTATTAGTTATCAATTTTATACACATCAGTGTATATATGTCAATCCCAATTGCCCAATTCAGCACACCACCATCCCCACCCCACCATGGTTTTCCTCCCTTGGTGTCTACACGTCTGTTCTTTACATCTGCGTTTCAACTTCTGCCCTGCAAACTGGTTCATCTGTTCCATTTTTCTAGGTTCCACATATATGCGTTAATATACGATATTTGTTTTTCTCTTTCTGACTTACTTCACTCTGCATGACAGTCTCTAGATCCATCTATGTCTCAACAATGACTCAATTTCATTCATTTTTATACCTGAGTAACATTCCATTGTATATATGTACCACAACTTCTTTATCCATTTGTCTGTCGATGGGCATTTAGGTTGCTTCCATGACATGGCTATTGTAAGTAGTGTTACAATGAACATTGGGGTGCATATGTCTTTTTGGATTATGGTTTTCTCTGGGTATATGCCCAGTAGTGGGATTACTGGATCATATGGTAATTCTATTTTTAGGTTTTAAGGAACCTCCATACTGTTCTCCATAGTGACTGTATCAATTTACATTCCCACCAACAGTGCAAGAGGGTTCCCTTTTCTCCACACCCTCTCCAGCATTTGTTGTTTGTAGATTTTCTGATGATGTCCATTATAACTGATGTGAGGTGATACTTCACTGTAATTTTGATTTGCATTTCTCTAATAATTAGTGATATCGAGCAGCTTTTCATGTGCTTCTTGGTCATCTGTATGTCTTCTTTGGAGAAATGTCTATTGAGGTCTTCTGCCCATTTTTGGATTGGGTTGTTTGTTCCTTTAATATTGAGCTGCATGAGCTGTTTATATATTTTGGAGATTAATCCTTTCTCCATTGATTCATTTGCAAATATTTTCTCCCATTCTGAGGGTTGTCCTTTCATCTTGTTTATGGTTTCCTTTGCTATGCAAAAGCTTTTAAGTTTCATTAGGTCCCATTTCTTTATTTTTGTTTTTATTTCCATTACTCTAGGAGGTGTATCAAAAAAGATCTTGCTGTGATTTATGTTAAAGAGTGTTCTTCCTATGTTTTCCTCTAAGAGTTTTATAGTGTCTGGTCTTAAATTTAGGTCTTGAAAGCATTTTGAGTTTATTTTTGTGTATGGTGTTAGGGAGTGTTCTAATTTCATTCCTTTACATGTAGCTGTCCAGTTTTCCCAGCCCCACTTATTGAAGACACAGTCTTTTCTCCACTGTATATCTTTGCCTCCTTTGTCATAGATTAGTTGACCATAGGTGTGTGGGTTTACCTCTGGGCTTTCTATCTTGTTCCATTGATCTATCTTTCTGTTTTTGTGCCAGTACCATATTGTCTTGATTACTTTGGCTTTGTAGTATAGTCTGAAGTCAGGGAGTCTGATTCCTCCAGCTCTGATTTTTTCCTTCCAGACTGCTTTTGCTATATTTTGTCATATACTGCTTTGGGGTCTTTTGTGCCTCCATACACATTTTAACATGATATGTTCTAGTTCCATAAAAAATGTCATTGGTAATTTGATAGGAATTGCATTGAATCTGTAGATTGCTTTGGGTAGTATAGTCATTTTCACAATATTGATTCTTCCAATCCAAGATCATGGTATATCTCTCCATCTGTTGGTATCATCTTTAATTTCTTTCATCAATGCCTTATAGTTTTCTGCATACAGGTCTTTTGTCTCCCTAGGTAGGTCTTTTCCTAGGTATTTTATTCTTTTTGTGGCAATGGTAAATGGGAGTGTTTCCATAATTTCTCTTCCAGATTTTTCATCATTAGTGTATAGGAATGCAAGAGATTTCTGTGCATTAATTTTATATCCTGCAACTTTACCAAATTTATTGATTAGCTCTAGTAATTTTCTGGTGGCATTTTTAGGATTCTCTGTGTATAGTATCATGTCATCTGCAAACAGTGACAGTTTTATTTCTTATTTTCCAATTTGTATTCCTTTAATTTCTTTTTCTTTTCTGATTGCCATGGCTAGGAGTTCCAAAACTATATTGAGTAATAGTGGTGAGAGTGGACATCCTTGTCTCGTGCCTATCTTAGAGGTAATGCTTTCAATTTTTCACCATTGAGAATGATGTTTGCTGTGGGTTTGTCATATATGGCCTTTATTATGTTGAGGTAGGTTCCCTATGTGCCCACTTCCTGGAGAGTTTTTATCATAAATGGGTGTTGAATTTTGTCAAAAGCTTTTTCTGCATCTATTGAGATGATCATGTTGTTTTCTTCTTCAATTTGTTAATATGGTGTATCACATTGATTGATTTGTGTATATTGAAGAATCCTTGCATCCCTGGGATAAATCCCACTTGATTGTGGTGTATGATTCTTTCAATGTGTTGTTGGATTCTGTTTGCTTGTATTCTCTTTAGGATTTTTGCATTGTATTCATCGGTGATATTGGTCTGTAATTTTCTTTTGTGTAGTATCTTTGCCTGGTTTTGGTATCAGGGTGATGGTGGCTTCATAGAATGAGTTTGGGAGTGTTCCTTCCTCTGCAATTGTTTGGAAGAGTTTAAGAAGGATAGGTGTTAGCTCTTCTCTAAATGTTTGATAGAATTCACCTGTGAAGCCATCTGTTCCTGGACTTTTGTTTGTTGGAAGACTTTAAATCACAGTTTCAATTTCATTACTTGTGATTGGTCTGTTCATATTTTCTGTTTCTTCCTGGTTTAGTCTTTGAAGGTTATACCTTTCTAAAAATTTGTCCATTTCTTCTGGGTTGTCCATTTTATTGGCATAGAGTTGCTTGTAGTCTCTTTGGATGCTTTATATTTTTGTGGTGTCTGTTGTAACTTCTCCTTTTTCATTTCTAATTTTATTGATTTGAGTCCTCTCCCTCTTTTTCTTGATGAGTCTGGCTAATGTTTTATCAATTTTGTTTCTCTTCTCAAAGAACCAGCTTTTAGTTCTATTGATCTTTGCTATTGTTTTCTTTGTTTCTATTTCATTTATTTCTGCTCTGATCTTTATGATTTCTTTCCTTCTGGTAACCTTGGGTTTTGTTTGTTCTTCTTTCTCTAGTTCCTTTAGGTGTAAGGTTAGATAGTTTGCTTGAGATTTTTCTTGTTTCTTGAGGTAGGCTTGTATAGCTATAAACTTACTTCTTAGAACTTCTTTTGCAGCATCCCATAGGTTTAGGATCGTAGTGTTTTCATTGTCATTTGTCTCTAGGTAATTTTTTATTTCCTCTTTGATTTCTTCAGTGATCTCTTGGTTATTTAGTAAAGTATTTTTAGCCTCCATGTGTTTGTGTTTTTTACATTTTTTTCCCTGTAATTCATTTCTAATCTCATTGAGTTCTGGTCAGAGAAGATGCTTGATATGATTTCAGTTTTCTTAAATTTACTGAGGCTTGATTTGTGACCCAAGATATGATCTATCCTGGAGAATGTTCTGTGCGTACTTGAGAAGAAAGTGTAATCTGCTGTTTTTGGATGGAATGTCCTATAAATATCAATTATATTTGTCTGGTCTGTTGTGTCATTTAAAGCTTGTGTTTCCTTAGTAATTTTCTGTTTGGATTACCTGTCCTTTGGTGTAAATGAGGTGTTAAAGTCCAGCACTATTATTGTGTTACTGTTGATTTCCTCTTTTATAGCTGTTAGAGGTTGCCTTATGTATTGAGGTGGTCCTGTGTTCGGAGCATATATATTTATAATTGTTATATCTTCTTCTTGGATTGATCCCTTGATCATTATGTAGTGTCCTTCCTTGTCTCTTTTAACATTCTTTATTTTAATGTCTATTTTATCTTATATGAGTATAGCTACTCCAGCTTTCTTTTGATTTCCATTTGCATGGAATATCTTTTTCCATCCCCTCACTTTCAGTCTGTATGTGTCCCTAGGTCTGAAGTGGGTCTCTTGTAGATAGCATATATATGGGTCTTGTTTTTGTATCCATTCAGCAAGCTTGTGTCTCTTGGTTGGAGCATTTAATCCATTCACGTTTAAGGTAATTATTGATATGTATGTTCCTATGACCATTTTCTTAAGTGTTTTGGGTTTGTTTTAGTAGGTCCTTTTCTTCTCTTGTGTTTCCCACTTAGAGAAGTTCCTTCAGCATTTGTTGTAGAGCTGATTTGGTGGTGCTGAATTCTGTTAGCTTTTCCTTGTCTGCAAAGCTTTTGATTTCTCCATCGAATCTGAATGAGGTCCTTGCCGGATAGATTAATCTTGGTTGTGGGTTCTTCCCTTTCATCACTTTAAGTATATCATGCCACTTCCTTCTGGCTTGTAGAGTTTCTGCTGAGAAATCAGCTGTTAACCTGATGGGTGTTCCCTTCTATGTTATTTGTCATTTTTCCCTTGCTGCTTACAATAATCTTTCTTTGTCTTTAGTTTTTGCCAATTTGATTACTATGTGTCTCAGCGTGTTTCTCCTTGGGTTTATCCTGTATGGGACTCGCTGGGCTTCCTGGACTTGGGTGGCTATTTCCTTTCCCATGTTAGGGAAGTTTTCAACTATAATCTCTTCAAATATTTTCTCTGGTCCTTTCTCTCTCTCTTCTCCTTCTGGGACCCCTATAATGCGAATGTTGTTGCATTTAATGCTGTGCCAGAGGTTTCTTAGGCTGTCTTCATTTCTTTTCATTTTTTTTTTCTTTAGTCTCTTCCACAGCTGTGAATTTCACCATTCTGTCTTCCAGGTCACTTATCCATTCTTCTCCCTCAGTTATTCTGCTATTGATTCCTTCTAGTGTAGTTTTCATTTCAGTTATTGTATTGTTCATCTCTGTATCTTTGTTCTTTAACTCTTCTAGGTCTTTGTTAAACATTTCTTGCATTTTCTTGATCTTTCCTCCATTCTTTTTCCGAGATCTTGGATCATCTTCACTATCATTATTCTGAATTCTTTTTGTGGAAGGTTGCCTATTTCCACTTCATTTTGTTGTTTTTCTGGGGTTTTATCTTGTTCCTTCATCTTGTATATAGTCCTCTGCCTGTTCATCTTGTCTGTCTTTTTGTGAATGTGGTTTTTATTCCACAGGCTGCAGGATTGTAGTTCTTCTTGCTTCTGCTGTTTGCCCTCTGGTGAATGAGGCTGTCTAAGAGGCTTGATGGGAGGAACTGGTGGTGGGTAGAGCTGACTGTTGTTCTGGTGGGCAGAGATCAGTAAAACTTTAATCCACTTGACTATTGATGGGTGCGGCTGGGTTCTCTCCCTGTTGGTTGTTTGGCCTGAGGCAACCCAACACTGGAGCATACCTGGGCACTTTGGTGGGGCTAATGACAGACTCTGGGAGGGCTCACGCCAAGGATTACTTCCCAGAACTTCTACTGCCAGTGTCCTTGTCCCCACGGTGTGCCACCCCCCCCACCGCCTCTGCAGGAGATCCTCCAATACTAGCAGGTAGGTGTGTTTCAGTCTCCCCTGGGGTCACTGCTCCTTCCCCTGGGTCCCGATGTGTACAATACTTTGTGTGTGCCCTCCAAGAGTGGAGTCTCTTTTTCCCCCAGTCCTGTCAAAGTCCTGCAGTCAATTCCCACTAGGCTTCAAAGTTTGATTCTCTAGGAGTTCCTCCTCCCGTTGCCATACTCCCAGGTTGGGAAGCCTGACGTGGGGCTCAGAACCTTCACTCCAGTGGGTGAACTTCTGTGGTATAAGCGTTCACCAGTCTGTGAGTCACCTACCCACCAGTTATGGGATTTGATTTTACTGTGATTGCACCCCTCCTACCGTCTCATTGTGGTTTCTCCTTTGTCTTTGGATGTGGGGTATCTTTTTGGTGAGTTCCAGTGTCATCCTGTCGATGATTGTCCAGCAGCTATTTGTGATTCTGATGTTCTTGCAAGAGGGAGTGAGAGCACGTCCTTGTACTCCGCTATCTTGGTTCCTCCTTCTATTTTTATACTTTTTGGTTATGGCTATTCTTACTGGAGTGAGGTAATACTTCATTGTAGTTTTGATTTCCATTTCTCTAATAATTAGTAATGTTGAGCATTTTTTCATGTGCCTGTTGGTCATCTGTATGTCTTCTTTGGAGAAATGTCTATTTAGGTCTTCTGCCCATTTTTGATTGGATTGTTTGTTTTTTGATATTGAGCTGTATGAGTTGTTTGCATATTTTGGAAATTAATCCCTTGTCAGTTGCATCATTTGCAAATATTTTCTCCCATTCTCTAGGTTGTCTTTTTGTTTTGTTTATAATTTCTTTTGCTGTGCAAAAGCATATAAGTTTCATAAGGTCCCATTTGTTTATTATTTTAAATTTATTGAGTATAGTTGATTTACAATGTCGTGTTGATTTCTACTGTATAGCTAGGTGATTCAGATATATATATATATATTATTCTTTACCATTATGGTTTATTGCAGTGTTTATTTTGTTTTTAGTTCCATTACTCTAGGAGACAGATACAAAAAGATATTGTTTTGATTTATATCAAAGAGTGTTATGACTATGTTTTCCTCTGGGAGTTTTATAGTATCTGTTCTTACATTTAGGTCTTTAGTTCATTTTGAGTTTATTTTTGTATATGGTGTTAGAGAATGTTCTAATTTCCTTCTTTTACATGTAGTTGTCCAATTTTCCCAGCACCACTAATTGAGGAGACTGTCTTTTCTCCATTGTACATTTTTACCTCCTTTGTCATAGATTAATTGGCCATAGGTGTATGGGTTTATTTCTGGCCTTTCTATCCTGTTCCATTGTTCTATATTTCTGTTTTTGTGCCAGTACCATACAATTTTGATGACTGTAGCTTTGTAGTATAGTCTGAAGTCAGGGAGCCTGATTCCTCCAGCTCCATTTTTCTTTCTCAAGTATGTTTTGGCTATTTGGGGTCTTTGTGTTTTCATACAAATTAAAAATGTTTTGTTCTAGTTCTGTGAAAAATGTCATTGGCAATTTGATAGGGATTGCACTGAATCTGTAGATTGTCTTAGGTAGTATAGTCATTTTAACAATATTGAAAAAGAGGAAGTAAAACTGTGACTGTTTGCAAAGGGCATGAATCTGTACAGAAATCTGTTACATTGCTATACACTAACAATGAAAGATCAGAAAGAGAAATTAAGGACACAATACCATTTACCACCATATCAAAAAGGATAAAATACCTAGAAATAAACCTACCTAAGGAGGCAAAATGCCTGTATTCTGAAAACTATAAGATACTGATGAATGAAATTGAAGATCACACAAATAGATGGAAAGATATACCATGTTCTTGGATTGGAAGAATAAATGTTGATCATACAGTATTTCTAACAGACATATATAGAACATATCATACAAAAACACTACTATATCAATTTAAAAATCAGTTTATTTGAAATATGGTCTCAAATGAAATATTTAAGGGTTCTAAAAGAGAATTATTTATTTTAAAAAAGACTTAAGCTGTGAGCTGGTAGAGAACAGGAAGAAAAAAAAAATAAAGTATTACTAAAATGAAAGCTAGATAAAAAGTAGCAAACAATAACAGATATAGTTGAAAACACAATTAAGGACATGGAAACTGGTGTAAGGAAAATGATAAAAATCAAATAAAAAAGAATGAAAGATTTTAAAGTTTCTATAGGACATGATAGCTAATTTGGACAGTTGAGTTTGAACATATGCATAATTTGTATACATGAAGTAATAATATAAACAAACTTTCTTAAAATAGAGGAATTCCCAAATGGCTCATTCAATGCCAATTTCTATCATATAGTACTAGGTGATGTGTCTGTAATGAGTACAGAAAGGATGCATGTGTTGCATGTATGTGTGTACATCCATGGTGGTTACTTCTGCTTTTGGAATTTGGGAGTAGGAGGGAAAATCATTTTTATTGTTTGCCCCTTCAAACTGAAAACATAACCATTTTGTGTGTTGTTTTCATAATATTAATATTAAACAATTAAAAATGTTTACTGTACCCCTTTTCTCTTCTCCTAAGAATAGCTCAGTCACTTTTTTTCCCTTGGTAAATGACTATAGTAGACATTTTGAGTCACCTACCCATTAGGCAATCCCCTTTTACTGCTTACTTGCTATCAGAGTCCCATCTTTGATTATAGAGCATGGAAATGTAGAAAATCACTTCCCCAGTCTCCCTTATAGCTAGAGTGTAGTAATATGGCCTTGTTGAAGTGAAGAGATGTAAGGAGAATTTTGATGGAGTGTTCTAAGAAAGAGTTTCCTCACTAAAACAATAGATAATTGGGCTGCCTGGATGCAGAGCAGGAGGCTGAGAGAGAGATCCTATCCGCTTCCATCTGTTGCACAGGGCCCACTCTAGCTGCTGCACTATGCACGATCAGGAGAATCTGGTATACACCAGGAAGCTGGCCAAAGAGGCTGAATGATAGGATGGAATTAATGAAGAAAGTAGCAGGGATAGATGTGGAGCTGACAGTTAAAGAAAGAAATTTTCTATCTGTTATGTATAAAATTGTGATTGAAGCTAGAAGAGCCTCCTGGAGAATAATCAGCAGCATTAAACAGAAAGAAGAAACTAAGAAGGAGCAAACAAACTAAAAATGATCTAGTAGTATTGGCATATGGTCGAGATTGAGCTAAGGTTATTCTGTTGTTACAGTTTGGATATACCAGACAAACACCTCATTCCAGCAGCTAACACTGGCGAGTCCAAGGTTTTCTATTATAAAATGAAAATGGACTATCACAGGTATCTGGCTGAATTTGCCACAGGAAGGTGGCTGCAAAGAACAGCCTAGTAACTTTAAAGCTGCTAATGATATTGCAATGACAGAACTTCCAACGCATCCCATTTACTTATGTCTTGCTCTCAATTTTACTGTATTTTACTATGAAATTCTTTTATTTTTATACAAATTTTAAAGATTACTTTCCATTTACAGTCATTACAAAATGTTGGCTCTATTCACCGTGTTGTATAATACATCCTTTGCCTATCTTACACTCAGTAGTTTGTACCTCCCACTCCCCCACCCCCCCATTGGTAACCAATGGTTTGTTCTCTATATATGTGAATATGCTTCTTTTTTTCCTACTATGAAATTCTTAATTTCCCTGAGCATGCCTGCAGGTTGGCAAAATCAACTCTCAATGCAACTGCAGAACTGGATATGCTGAGTGAAGAAAGCTATAAAGACTCTACACATCATGCAGTTGTTATGTGATAATCTGACACTACTGAATTCAGACATGCAGGGTGATGGTGAAGAGCAGAAAAAAGAATTTTTGCAGGATGTGGAAGATGAAAATCAGTGAGACCTAAAAGCCAACAAGAAAAACCATCCTTAGCCACCCTATTCCTTCCCATCCCACTACGTAGGAAATTCCTCATGGTCAGTGAGAACCACCAAATCTGACTTCTACATTTGGTTTCAGAATTTAGGTTCTGCCCTGTTTTTTTTAAAAAAGCAGTTTTCAAATGTTCTTAAAGGCAAGAGTGAATTTCTGTGCATTTTACTGGTTCCAGTTTTTAGGTTCTTTAAGACACTAATAGGACTACATAGAGGCTTTTTCAGCACTACTTTATCATCTCCTGCCAGATGTGGCAAGATCACCATTAGAAATGGAAATTACATTCAAAAGCAATTAGACTTCTAGGTGATGCAAACATCTAAGAGAGAGGTTAATCACACTCTAGAGGCATAAGTGGTATCATTTTTCCTTTTTCTAGTTGTTTAAATTGAATTTTAAACCAATGTTTAAAATTAATTGGGTGTTAGCTTGAGGTGGTTAAAGGTCCTTTGGAGAGTTTGTTGTAATGGTCTTACTGTAAAAAAGTGCTTCAAACTCTGCTGAAATGTTGCTGAAAAGCATGATGCTGGTAACAGTCCAATGATCTATGGCTGCTCATTCTTGCCTGCTTTTATCTCCCTCTGAAGCAGGTTAGCATCGAAGGTGGTATGGAAAAGGCTGCTTGCCTGTTATATTCTTTGTTTCTTCCCCTTCCTTCTTCTTCTGGGGAAATGAGTTCTTCAGCCATTCAATCGCTTAACTTATTTTGTTCAGTTTGTGTGCCTTGAAGTTAATTTGTACTACTGGATGTCTGACTGGATCCACAGATACAGAAAATCTGTATTGTTCTTACTGAAACAAAGTATGGAATTAATATTAAACTTAAATGAAGCAAACCTTAATTTAAAATGTCAAATATTATTGTGACACCATCCTCTGTATTTCTAAAATAAAATCTCTAGTCAAATAAATAAATAAATAAGACAAATGAGGAGACAGTATCTACTCTCTATTCCTGCTTTTGGGTGTGGTTATGTGAGGATGCAATGAGGGATGATGCAATAGCTAAGTGACCATGAGAGAACAAAACTGAAGACAAAAGTCTTACTGCTGCGGATGGTCATGTGAAAGGATACAAAGGGCCCATATCCTTGTGGATATCATGAAGCCACTGTACCAACTGTGAAACAACCTCTTTCCGATTTCTTGTAATGTGAGGAAAACAAAAACAAATGAAAAACCAACAAGAATTGAAACACCTATTTTTAAACCACTTTAAACTATATATTCCTTTACTTGTAGCCAAAAATATCTTAATGCTACAGCAAGTAACCTTCTTACATCTGGGTAGGTATAATATTCTTTCTCCATCTTAAAAGTTATATAATGAGGAATATCTGGATTTTTTGCCATTATAAGTTTTTTTTGACAGTGAAGCCTTTTGCTTTGCAGACTCAGGACTTCTGTCATTTCTGGAAGATTTTCTTCTTTTAGACTTGTGAATATTTTTGTTGTTATTGCTATATATGTTTTCTTTCATCAGTCATATCAATTATCTAGAGTCTTGAATCCCCATTTTATGAATATCCCTTTTTTTTTCTTAATGGGTTTTCTTCTTTGTCCCTTAATGCATTATCTGTTGTGTACTTGCTCCTGTCTTCAATTCTAGTAGCTTAGTTTTTACTAGTAAAAAAAATAGGCAATTTTCTACCTTAATTGCATTTTAACATTACTATTATATTTCCTCAATTCATTTCCCTGGCCAACATAATACTCTCAGTTGTCCATTCAGTTTGAAAAATTGAGTTTTTTTCATACTTTCTTCTGCTTATATCCTAACAAGTTATATTGGCATCTCTGTAGTTGATTCTTAGTATATTCTTTTAATTTCATTCAAAATGTTTTATACCTGGATGATATTCCTCAGAGTTGTGTTATGCAACTGAGATATTGTCTTAATTTCAATGATACTTTAATCTTTCTTACCCTTTTTAAGCTCCCTTTGGAAAGGAGAGATATTATGAACCTGAACTTAAAGCCAGTTTCTTTCTTGAAATGTACCCTACTCTCTACTTTGGTTATTTTATGGTCATGATTAGTCTTTTGTCCATAAACAAAATGAAGTTTTCTTGGCTACCACCTTAGAATTTTTGAATCTTACTTTTACAAACCATCTTTACTTTAGCTTACACTAAGTAGTTCTAAGAAGGAAAACTAAAGGTGTAAAATAGAATATGAATTATTTAATCTGAATATATTTTTCTTGTGAAACTTTCCTAATTTTTACATGACTTTGAAATTGATATTTTTACAATTTCACATGAGAGTAGGAGTTTATATTCTTGTCCATGTATACTTTCTGTGTCTTTGTTTACACCATTTAATGGTTTATGGGGTGATGTTTAGTAAACCAATGTAATTGAAACATAACTAAAAAATATATTTCCACACAGTTACATTGTAAGACCATACACATACTCTAGCATTATTGACATTGCTGCAAATCTGGGTGGATTTTAATTTTGGGAGCTGCTGTCAAGAGCCAGTTGATGTATCACACAAGAAAATAACTTTCATTATCTTATAATTATACTTCAATTCAGATCTTAAAGAGTAATATGAGATTTGTTTTCTAACCTCTTTTTCTAGACTTGACTTTTGAATGCAATTTACACCTTTATGTTTTGTGTTCCTACTTTTGCGAGGATTTTCTCCTCTGCCATCTAGGGCAGTGTTTTTAAGATAAGTTCTTTAATCATAAGAACAAACAATGCCATGTACTATGCTATGGAAATTAATGTAAATCACAAATATAAATTTTTAATGTTAAACATTTTTATTTCTGCATTAATGGTGTCTTACACAGCATCATAAGTGTGCTCCTTGCACAGTTAGAGAGTAGTGTGCTTTTTAGTTCCAGCTGAAAAATACCAAAAAGGGTTTGCATCAAGGGAGAAATTTTCACATTAGTGTCACATATTGTAGGATTTTATGTTTTGTTTGAATTATACTTGGAAGTCCAAGCCAACAAGCCAAAATACTGAGTTTCTCACTGTGGTTAATTTCAACTTTTCTTCCTTCCTTTCTTCCTCCTTTCCTCCCTTCTTCTTCTCTATCTCTCCCTCCCTTCCCTCCCTTCCTATTTCCCTTCCTTCCTTTCTTGTTACTTTCTTTAATATATCAGTACATTCATTGTAGATATTTCTTAAAAATAACAGGTAGTTATAAATTAACCTTCTGTTTAGAAGATGTGAAGAAAAAAACTTATGTACACTTTTGGATTGCAAGAGTGATAGGGCATAGTAGAAAATTTGTGTACAAATTATGATTAAGAATAGGAAGATAACTATTAAGGTGACTGTGATAACCCAGTTAGGTTCGACTTCAAAGCTAGTGGTGGAAGCATAGGTAAACAAGTAAAATGGGGATGATTTGCTGACAAAACCATAAGACTAATTCCTGAGAGGGACAATCAATAGTTTAAATTAGAACATTCAATCAAATGTGGTTAAGCTGTGCTTGAACTTGGCTGTCAGTGGAGTCCTAGGAAATCAGATCTAGTGTGTAAGGTTACAGAAACAAGAGGCTTCAGAAAGTGGTGATTGACAATTTCAGATTTATTGTAGTAAGATATGTCTGTAGGTGGTATATTCAATTTTGAGCAAGAATCTTGAAGATGGAGGAAATAAAGAGAAAGGTAATTGGCAACATGTAGAAAGCTTTTCAAGGCCCCAAACATGCTCTAGTATCTAGTATTTAGGGTCCAAACAAGGTTTCAGTTCCAATGAACAAATGAATAATCAGAAACCAAGACTTGTTCAGTAGCACAAATTGGACACATATGGTTTAAAAGGAAAGTTTAGGGATATTAGATATTTGACTTACAGCAGCAGAACTAGTTCAAAGTCTCACTCAGTGATAGAAATATCTCTCCTTATGTACAGTTTGCCTTGGTCACGGTTGATTCCAGATCCTGCAGGATGAAGATATAAGTGCCTACAAATGAGCAATACTAAGAGACGATTATAAGATATGTGAGTTCCTGGAGATTAAGAACCCTCTGCCTTTTTACCCTGTATATCTTACAATTTTATCACAGACAATAGTAGGTGGCTATTGAATTGAAAAATATCTGGCTTCACACAGAGCATTACTTGATGAGTTTTAATTAATTAATATTTTCTACATAATACATTTTTACAAGGCTGACTAGAGGCCAAATTGTAGAGGAAGTAAAGTTTTTATTGAGAGCTTTTTCATCCTGAGATAGCATACCTATCTCTGGATGCCTGGGGACACTCAAGGAAGATCCCCTCTTTGAAATGGAGGCAAATTGAGTTTGGTTTTTTTTTTTCTTCTTTTTTTTTTAACATCTTTATTGGAGTATAATTGCTTTACAGTGGTATGTTACTTTCTGCTTTATAACAAAGTGAATCAGTTATACATATACATATGTTCCCATATCTCTTCCCTCTTGCATCTCCCTCCCTCCCACCTTCCCTATCCCACCCCTCTAGGTGGTCACAAACCACCGAGCTGATCTCCCTGTACTATGCGGCTGCTTCCCACTAGCTATCTATTTTACGTTTGGTAGTGTATTTATGTCCATGCCACTCTCTCACTTTGTCACAGCTTACCCTTCCCCCTCCCCATATCCTCAAGTCCATTCTCTAGTAGGTCTGTGTCTTTATTCCCGTCTTACCCCTAGGTTCTTCATGACCTTTTTTTCCTTACATTCCATATATATGTGTTTGCATACGGTATTTGTTTTTCTCTTTCTGACTTACTTCACTCTGTATGACAGACCCTAGGTCCATCCACCTCACTACAAATAACTCAATTTCGTTTCTTTTGGTAGCTGAGTAATATTCCATTGTATGTGTGTGCCACATCTTCTTTATCCATTCATCCAATGATGGACACTTGGGTTGCTTCCATGTCCTGGCTATTGTAAATAGAGCTGCAATGAACATTGTGGTCCATGACTCTTTTTGAATTATGGTTTTCTCAGGGTATATGCCCAGTAGTGGGATTGCTGGGTCATATGGTAGTTCTATTTGTAGTTTTTTAAGGAACCTCCATACTGTTCTCCATAGTGGCTGTATCAATTTAAATTCCCACCAACAGTGCAAGAGGGTTCCCTTTTCTCCACATCCTCTCCAGCATTTATTGTTTCTAGATTTTTTGATGATGGCCATTCTGACCGGTGTGAGATGATATCTCATTGTAGTTTTGATTTGCATTTCTCTAGTGATTAATGATGTTGAGCATTCTTTCGTGTGTTTGTTGGCAATCTGTATATCTTCTTTGGAGAAATGTCTATTTAGGTCTTCTGCCCATTTTTGGATTGGGTTGTTTGGTTTTTTTTGTTATTGAGCTGCATGAGCTCTTTGTAAATCTTGGAGATTAATCTTTTGTCAGCAAATTGAGTTTTTGAGTCAACTGATTACTGAATTCTGTTTTCAAAGTTTATTTCAAGAAAAATGGTCAAGTATGTCAAGTTGGTCCTCTGTTCACCCCATCTCTTCATCCCATCTGTTGGTATTCTCAAGCAGTCCTCTGCTGGCCCTTCTCTCTTCCTCTACTTCCCTTACATTTTACTAGACTAAGACATCACTTTAGAGCTCTCTCTGCAATTTTTTCACCCATTCCATTATTATCAATATCTCAGGACACTTGCTTCCTGGACAGTGACATCAAATTAACAATTAAATCCCTACAGTATGGTTATTAATATATTTCTCCTCCAGTGTAAGGGAATACTTAATACAGTCAAAATATTCTTAAGAACCTTCTGAGCTTTCAAAAGCATAGCTTATAGGCAGCTACCTATCCTACAAGATTGGTCCTTAGAGTGTACTCAAAGAGAACTAAAAAATATCAAGAAAATGTATCTGCTAGTGTTTTGAATATAAATATAAATAGTTGGAGATTTAAAAAAACTAGTGAATAGTTTATTGAAGGTCTATAAATAAAAGCATCAGCTTCTCAGTTGAAGAAAAAAGAATTTCTATCTTTTTGACATTTATGAAAAATGAATGACTTCTATATATGCAGATATATTTTTATAGTCTACCTTCTGCCAACCACTGTTGTCTAATTGGACTACTGTCACTAATGATATTTTTATTGGCTCTATTATCATTGACTCTTGTCTTATTACACTCTCTGATTAGGAATCAAACCAAAATAAAAAATACTAGTAATAATAGTAGCCTATTATTAGTACAGTGCTTTAAAAATTGTTGATACCTATCCTCATGTATAACTTCATTTTCTTTTCAAAACCTCCCTGCCAGTTAGGGGAAATGGGTATGATCCATACTTTATAGATGAGGGAACTGAAGCATGGAAGCTGTGACTTGTGTATAATCACACAGCTAATCAGTGGCAAAGCTGGGTTGAATGTTTTTTATATTTCTTTTGTACACCTTGCTGTTTCTACTATAAACAAGTGAAACTAGAAGGAAAATTGTGAAAGAATTATTAATTTTCATTTTTCTTTCCATTTAAAATACTAGCAGTCATCATAATAATACCAATAATTAGTATTTTGCGGCTATTATCATGTATACAAAACTAAGGATATATTAAACACCTACTTTTTATCCAACATGTTTTGTAGGTTCATGAAGGCTTATGTTCTGGTTAAATGGTGACCAGAAAGAGTTAATCAGTTCTTCCTAAACGCCTTGGTTACTTTCACAGTCATTAGGGATGTGAACAATAGATAATTATCCAATAATAGGGTAATTGGATATTTCTTTAAACTAGTTCTAATTGTTACAACAAAGGTTCTACCTATATTTTTATTATACTGAAAATAACAGCTAATATTATTGAGCTGTTATATTGTGGAGTATTTTACTTTAAAAATACTTCAATATACACAGTGTGATATAAATGTGTACAAATTATGACTTCATTGTAAGGGCAGTTAATTAGCACTTGAGGTACCTTAAGTTGGAATCAACAAAACAAAAATAGTTATTTAGCATTTCAATATTTTTATCAAAATCTACACCAGAGAGTTTGTAATTAGAATAAGAGATGTTAGAAATATGTTTCATTAGTGGTGTTCAAGAGAGAAGGCTGGTTGGAAAGATAATACAGGTCTCACTATCCTTATGAGAACCATGTAGAAAAATCTGGCAAGTGCAGCAACCTATAATCCTCTGTGTAGAGCTCGATACCTAGAACCCCACTGATCTCGTATCCCTCTACTTCACAGAGGACTCTACCACATTACAAGACTACCATGTTGGTTATTCCTGCTGTAGAAATATCATAGCATCTGCCCAGAGTAAATATTGCTGCAAAGTGTCAGTCTGTGTGTCTCAGTCAGAGTGGGAATTAACCTGAGCTACATGCAATTATGAATGTTTTGTGCTTATAAATATTTGTACACGTGACAGAATTTGGTCAAAAACCTGTCTTCAATGAAGCATACCATCTGGTAGTGAGGTTTTGGGGTAGGAAATGTACAGCTTCTGCCAACTTCTAACTACCAAGGGCTCCTTTTATTTATCAAAGGGACCTGACAATTGCCAAATGGTGAAATTGCCATAGGACTTTTGCAAAGGCTGCTTATGATGTACCAGGCACTCTGTGAAGTATATGAATTCCTTTCTCTTATTTATTCTTTATAGAAATTCTATGATTTTTATTTTGATTGTCCTCATTTTTCTGATAAGGAAACTGAGGCTTAGAGAGATTAGGTAACTTGGCCAAGATTTCACAGCTGGTAAGTGGTAGAGATGAGACTTTTATTCAGATCTGTCTACTTCAAAATGTAAATATAGTTTAGTGGTTGCCAAAATGAAAGACATGTGCCTTGGTGGTATACATGGATTATTTCAGATCATACACAGACCTAGGCTTTACAAATAATAACTCAGTGAGAAAGCTATCTTTTAAATTTTTTTCTGATTGTCCAATCAAAAATGATTCTCATCCCAGTCAATTTCATTTATATTATTCCATTTTATTTTCTTCAGTGAATTTGTTCTAGCTCAAATTAACTTGTATATTTATTTGCATTGATTGCTTTATTCCCCCATCTTCTCCCAGTAGGATCCCAATGAAACCGGTATCTTGAGTATCCAGGCATATAGGAGAAAGACAACAAATATAAATTATATGAATGAATGGATTATGTTAAGGAGCAAGTCTCAGTTTGGTGCTAATGAGTCTTTAATATCTTTCTAACATTTAATAATCTTTCTGTTTAATAAAAAGGAAGTAGGCTTAGGGTCAGAGGATTTGATAGAAGCTAGAAATCATAACTGTTTTTTGTGGCTATCAATCCTGACTTTCTATTTAAGCTGTTTCCTTTTTAATTATATAAGTGTATATATATATATATATATTTATTTAAAATGAGTGTGTTGAGAGAAAATATCAAGTAAATGAGTATACAGGTGTTGGAAAGTTATTGCAATGATTGTGACTGTTACATTATATCATAAATGAAAATAGGTAGAAGAATATTTTATAGTGGAGAAATAAATAAACTGTGTTTAAAAATGCAGTTGAAGAGCACGGCTCTAGGAGAGCTCCCAAAGAAGTCTATGTCATGATTTCTGCTCTCAATTCATATGGGAAGGCAACACATAATAATTGGTGTTTTTATATGATAAATGATCAAGATATAGATTATAATGCAAAAGGAAATTTCTAAAAAGGAAGGAATCAATTTGGGTTTGACTAGACAGGAAAAAACAGCTTCATAGAGGTGAATTCAGTTGTGTTCTAAAAATATGATTCCACTACACACCACCTACTGATTCAACCAACATCAACTGAAAGCCCAGAGTAAGGAAAATAATGTACCGAAAACTGGCAAAAACTCACCTAAGGGAGCTTCCTCCTGCTCTGAGAACAATTACAATCTAGTGAGGGATTGACTTATAGTACTTAACCTCTGTATAAGTTAATGTAAAGTGAAAGCTGATTCAGAGAAAAGACTAATTGTGTCTGAGGAGGGATGATCAAATCAAGAAAAACTTCCTACAGGTGATAGCTCTCGAGTTAACTCTTTAAGAATATTTGCTTAGTTGGGTACCCTGAGGATGGCTGATAACCTAACCTGAATAAAAGTAGAAGCAAGTATCAACATGGTATATTTGAGGGATGGTAAGGAACTTGGTTTATTTCATGCATGACAGTTGGCTCAACTAACGAGGAGGGTTCATACTGGGAAACAGTGGGTGATAATTTTAAGTGGGTAATGAGTGGTCAGATCAGGGGTACACCTAGGTTTGGTGGGCTCTAAAGCTCATATAATCAGGGGCTCTCTTTAAGAGAAATGCTATAAAATTTTGAATGCAATATTTGGTATAAACAAATATATTTAAAAGAAAAAAAACCTCGGGCTTCCCTGGTGGCGCAGTGGTTGAGAGTCTGCCTGCCGATGCAGGGGACGCGGGTTCGTGCCCCGGTCCGGGAAGATCCCACATGCCGCGGAGCGGCTGGGCCCGTGAGCCATGGCCACTGAGCCTGCACGCCTGGAGCCTGTGTTCCACAATGGGAGAGGCCACAACAGTGAGAAGCCCGTGTACCGTGTACCGCAAAAAAAAAAAAAAAAAAAAAAAAAGAGAGAGAGAAATACCATTTTTATTAAATCACGGCTTGAACACCTCTACACTACTTTTCTTCGTACAAGTTTTGCCTGATACTTGTTGATTGCCTCTTCATAAGAATGGTTTTATAATATAAACATCTGAGGAAAGAATAGAGAAATGATTGCTTTTTACCTGTGGTGTGATAGATATTTATTTTTATCATTGCTAGTTTAAAACAGGCTTTTTCAGCCTCACAACTTATTATAAATAATGTCATAATTTTTTTTAGGATTGTTGTCAAATTTGATAAAACTACTATTAAAATTCTTTTATATGTAAACTGAAAGATTTCTTGACACATGAAATTTTCTTGGGCAATGAATAATCTTACCACTCTGAATTGATGGCACTCATTAACACATTTGTCATTTATGTCCTCATTATAATGGCAAATTGTGAGTTTTATGTTATCTTTGTCAGTTTCAGATTGCTTGTCAACGTCCCTTAGTCAGATTGTAAAAACGTCTATGACTATGATCCCTCTAATGACATCTGACATGGAGCAAAATCAGAGTGGAATGCGACAGTGGTCTTAACTGAATATAGTTAAAGTATAATTTTTCAAACTTTTCAGAAATGTATGGCTATATGAATACATTGCTAAGGCCCTGCCAGGGCTGGAAAGGGACCCATGCAAATGAAAGACCCAGAGCTTACATTCTATATTAGCTTCACAGAAATTTCACCTGAGTGAGATTTTTGAGAACTTTGAATGCCAGAATGGGAGTAAACCTAAAAGAAATATTTGATGAAGAATAAGATACATTGGATAAATGATGTAAGCTAAGGGAATATAAAACACTAGTGTGGATTTTTAAAGTGTAAATTCAATTTCTGTAATAAGTGATATTCTAGTGGTCCAAAAACAACTGTTCTTCTAAGAATGAACTTTGTTTACCTCTAAGAATCTGCTCCTATGAGGAGCTGTGAATACAATGACTATTAGCTCATTTTGCAGCAAACTGCATGATTCAGATTAATAATATCATTCAGGACATTGTCAAGCCTTTACAAGCTAAAGAGCAATAGAGAATGGTTAAGGAAAATGTTTTAATGTGTTAAACAGTGAAAAGTAAAGATCATTTTAGAGTTTATCAGCTAATTTTGCCTTGAAGCTAAGATTTTTATGGAAAAATAAGCTCTGGATCATGCTGCAGAATAAAAGCTTGGAGCAAAGTTTCTCCAGAGGATAGTCCTGGAGGAAAGAAATAAACTGATTTTTTAAAAATCATTAGTACATTAACCATTTCAATGATGCATCCTGTATGACTCTAGAGAATGTCATTTACCTTTTGAAAAGTGGAGTAGAGCAGTAAAGCAACGATGATACACAGGATTGAGCTTAAGCAATGAAAATAAGATGGCTTTTAGTTGGTTTTTCTGTTCTTTTAAAGAGTAACTTATATTCACGTCCAGCAGGTACAGTCAACTCTTTTTTTAGTGTTTGTTACTGTTCACTGAATAGTGTGTAATGGTCACCGTATCTGCGCATCTATAATGAGCCATACTAACTTGCTTTCTGCCTTTCCAGCTCCAGGCAACATCTGTGAATTATGGTCACACATTTATCCACATTACAACTCAGATTCCCAAAGAAAAGGAAATGACTCTTTTAGAATAAAAGAGACTTAGGAGAAATAACAACTAAATGTAATGTATAGATGATGTTGGAATCCCAGTTGGAAAAAATAAACTGTAAAAACGTTTTGAGAAAATCAGATCAATTTAAATACAGACTGAGTATTAGATGATAGTGTGGAATTAACATTATTGGGGGACTGTGATAATGGTATGGTATTTATGTTTGTAAAATGTCTATATCATGCAGACTGAAGAATTTGTGGCTGAAATGACATGATGCCTATTTTTTTTTTTTTTTTTTTTTTTTTTTTTTTTTTTTTTTTTTGCGGTACACGGGCCTCTCACCACTGTGGCCTCTCCCGTTGCGGAGCACAGGCTCCCGACGCGCAGGCTCAGCGGCCATGGCTCACGGCCCCAGCGGCTCCGCGGCATGTGGGATCTTCCCGGACCGGGGCACGAACCCGCGTCCCCTGCATCGGCAGGCGGACTCTCAACCACTGCACCACCAGGGAAGCCCCATGATGCCTATTATTATCTTTAAAATATTCCAACACCCACACATACAGAGTTAGGACCTGATAGAGAAAACAGAATTGGAAAAATTTTGCTGAACTTTGAAACTGGGTCATGTGGACATTGGAGCTGATTACACAATTTTCTGTGTTTTTGTGAATGTTTGGAAAGATAGAGGCTTAGATTTCTTATCCCCAGTGTTTTCATTTTCTCTTTGTTGTGGTCCCGGCACTGTGCCCATTCTTCTCCTTCGGGAGTATATTTAGTGGTGGCCTTTGTCTCTATTGAACAGCAATCCAGAGGACACACTAATATAGGCTGAGAATAAATACTTTATGTGCAAGGGTCTACAGATACTACCATGGATATATCATAAATATGGTTAGGCAATATTACCTCTCAATTATAATTTAGAACTGATGAATGTATTAAAAGTTGAGTTCAGACTAATAAGGAACTTTGGTTGAATAAAATACCCCAACAATAAATAATATCATGTGTTAAGCATCTACTTCGAACTAGGCACTGCAGTAATTGTTTTACTTACATTATTCTCAGTCCTCCCATTAGTTTTGTGAGGATAATATTATTATCTGGATTTAACTTGTTCTGCATGATTCTATGGCATGATATTTTTTTGTTTTTGTTAGGGTCTTTCCAGGTCATTTCTGTAATTATTTTATTCAAATTTTAAAAAAAACAGAGAAACAGAGAAAAGGGAGTGAATATTTATTGCTTATGTCCATTGCTTAAAGCAGGAAATGTGAGAGATAGATAATTCACGGATGTTATCTCATTTTACAACAAGCTTGAAGTAATTTAGAATCATTGATATTGTTGTCAGTACTATAGGTGAGAAACTGAGTATCAGCTTTGTCAAGTAATTTCTGTAAGGTCACAATGCTGGTGAATTTGTATCTCTTTATCCAATATTTTCTTTCTCCAAAGCCTGTGTCCTCCAAAGAAATTATATAGCCATTGTCTTGGAGATAAGTAATAAATCTGTTCACTCTAGAACTATATATGGAACACTGACTATGTGACATATACTGTGTTTTGGTGCAGGGAAGAATACAAGAAAGGTTTGATGAAGTGATTCCTACACTTAGAAAAGTGTGTAATCTAGCTTAGAAGAGAGGAAGCATACACAATAACAATATGAGAATATATGCATCAGACAGATTTTAGTAGACTGAATTTTGGTCCTTAATAAAATGCAAAAAGCACTGAAAGAGATTTGCACTTAAACCCTAGTAGTATATACTAAGAAATATTTTATGGACAAGTACTCAAAAATCAATATTTCTCTGGATAGGAGTTTGACAAATTATGCATTTAAGATGTTTCCTATTTTTAGATTTAATTTTGTTATTCCTGGGAGTTCATGGTCAAAGTGCTTTGGAATAAAAATAAATTATACTATCAAGAAACCTTGAATCAATAGGTGAATAATGGCAAACACTTTAATACTAAATATCAAGGTTTGTTCAACTCATAATTCTTGAACAGGAAAATATAGTGGTCAGAGAAGACCATTAGGGAAAAGATGTGGTTCTCTTTGGTCTTGAAATATGCACTGTTTCATCTTCCAGAGAAAGACAACATATTCCATAAACAGAAGTTTGTATTACAGATCATGTTTGGGTAATCATCGCCCACATTGGGAGGGAAACTGGGAAACTGTCTGGTTATGTGGGGTTTCTTACCAGACTGGCAATCAGGAGCTACAGGATCCAATCCAGGTTCTACCACTATCAGAGTGATCTTGTACAGTCCCTCCCTAAGCCTCCATTTTTCCATCTGTAAGAAATGTGGTAACTGAAGTAGATGATCTCCAAGAGTCCATCCAGATTGGAAATCCCAGGTTTTTATAAGATAGATAATACTGTTAAGATGCTTCATTCTTCCCTTTTATATGTGCAGGTGGTATATTGGTACCTATACTTGTACAGCTTTCCTCATATGCATTATCAGAGCTTTCACATTTGTAGCCTAAAGAAGAGTGGAACTAGTCAGTGGATGAATAATGGTCTTGTTCAGAGATGGAGACAGTAGTATGATTTTGTGACTTTATGGGTATTAGTAAATCACTTGTCCAAGGACCACCAAATTAGAAAGATGCCACATTTATAGTTTCTTTTTTGCTTATTTCTTTCATCCCCTGTTAAAGGATAGATAGCTTTGAGAGAAGTAACGTTTTTGGCTTCATCAGACATCAGTATCTCATATACATTTATTTGACAGCATGAGGATAGTGAAAAATGGTAATGGAAAGAGTAACAAAAGGCACCACCTCTAGTCTCACTGCAAGAAAACTATTTCACAGTCGTAAGGAGTGATAAACGGATGTGTTTCTTCTTTCTTATGTAGGGGATGTATTTTTTTCCCTAAAAAAGATACTTTCTTGCAGCCAGGAAACTTTCAGGGGTTCTTTGAAAAGGAGTATAAAAGGCAATTCTGAGAGCATCTGATGTTATCTTGTTTGCTAATGTAAAAGAGAAATTCAACCTCACTGCTTATTGCTAATATCATAGGTATACAGAAAACTTCCATTATAAAGAACCCAGTATTCCATGCATCATTACCCTGTAGATCAAATGCAGTCCACAACTGCACATCTAGTTATCTAGTTGTGTTCTCTACCTCCCTCCCTCTTTCTCTCTCTCCCCCAGCCCATCTCTCTCCACCATATGGAATATCTTTACTGTAACTGCAATCCTTTTCTGCAGATGCAGGCATTTTAACAGGCTTGACTTCATATTTCATTTATTTAGCTGAGAGGTATTCTATCAGCTCATTTTGTATTTTTATTGTATGTTTGCAACATAACTAAGCTTCATTAAAACAATTCACTTAGAACAGACTATTTTTTCTAATATTTTGGAATGGATTTTAAACTCTATGGTCCCTCACCTGAAGTTAATGGGTATTACTGAGGTGGTTCAGTGTTAGTTAGGCATATCACCTTCAAAATGATTTCTTTTTTTCATCTCTAAAACAATGGCAGCAAGTCTAATGAAGCTTTCTGCTTGATAACTTCATCCTGCAAAAATGAAAATTATTCATCAGGGCCATTTATTCCCTTGTTATATGTACAAAACAAAATTCTGGCTCTCTTAAAACATGGGAGCTGTCATAGACAGGGTAAATTTATGAGAGTGTTCTGGTTAAAAAGTGACACTTGGAAGGCAAATACAACATTTTAATAAGCTTAGGAAAGATGCCAGGGATTTAGTCTGTTTTGAAAAACATTGCATATGCCAATTCCAAAGGATGCCAGGCATATTTTCTCTTCAACAACCCTGGAACAGCAATATAAGTACAGTACTTTGAAATGTGTTTGCAGGATTATGGAAAGCACAGATAGAATTCAATTGCTAAAACCTGTTTTTGTCCAGATTAATGAGTGGAGACAAACATCTGCCAGTAACCTCTGTTTGGCTATATTCCTTTATACTGCCTGAAAAAGATATAGATGCTTTTCTTTTTATTTCACTACACATTCATAAACTTTCTGATAAAAAAGACAAATTATTTCTAATTTTCTTCACAGTTATCTGTTTGGTTCTTTTAATCTAGAATATTCTTTTAGCCTAATATATTGCTTTGAAACACTCTTAACTCTCTCTATAGCATTGCTGCCATGGAAATTAGCCTGGCTCTAGTATTGGAACAACATTTTAAGAAAAATCAGCCTCCTGACTATCATCCTTAAAACTTATTATATGGCAAATATTTTGTTCATTATAATATTTCATGGAAGGAAAATATAGATCATTTTATATCTTAAGCTTTCCCAACTATAGAAATATAGGCTACCCTACTTATACCTACAGGCTATGATATACGTTTCTCCAATAGATATATAGTTTCTTACCATTTTCCTTGTTTTTATTAAAACTCTCTCCTTTTTCATGTCTTTTGATTTTTCAAACGTTACAAGTCTGAAAGCCTGTATTGACATTAACTAATGAACTTTTTAATAAGGAGGGTCTTCCCAGCCTACTGCAGAAGCAAGGCAAAGAAATAGAAGGCATAATTATCTATTGAGAGCATGAAGGGGATATCAGAACTGAGACGTCTAAAACTCACTCCTAAATTTGGAAAACAGGAGGGTTTTCTGTACCTACTGATAAGGTAGCCCAAAATACTCAGAATACTTTTTCTTTACTGGCAGAGAAACATAAATGCATGAAAAAGTGTTTTAGAAACTGTTCCTCATATGAGTGTCGGATGAATGAAACTCAATATCCAAGTGTTGATGAGTCTCTATTACTGTCAGCCAAATGTATTTATCACTGCCAAATGCTATACAGCTTCATGAGAATTCAATAGAATTCTCTCTCAGCCTCAGTTGATGTAGGGCTCATACCTAAAGTACAGAGGGCTGGTAATCTATCATTTTGACTTGAAATACATAGAAAAAAGAAAAGCCATATTTAACTGGTGCATACTTGGGGTTGTTGGATTCTAGTTATATGAATTTCAGAATAGCTGAAGATTAGCAGAGGGTGACATTTATTTATTTATTAAATAGACGATATTTTTAGAGGAGTTTTAGGTGCACAGCAAAATTAAGCAAAAGATATAGAGATTTCTCATGTAGAGACTGCTCCCCCACCCATTTTATTTTAATATTTGAGTAGCACAGTCTTGCCCTCTTCCCCAAGACCCAAGGACTGTGCCAAATTACCTGATTTTACAATTTAGGAAGGTATAAGGGCTATCATCTTGATTGAAGATCCATTCTCCTTATTCAGAACGTTGTATGTAGAGGCAGTAGATTTATGAAATTGGGGTGAATGTATGCTGACCTCAGATTGACTACCATGGATTAATTTTCTTTTTTTGCCTTTTAAAATTAAAACTCTGATCTGTTCTTTTCTGGTGAAGTGCTGATAAGACATTTGGTAACTTGATGATATTGGGTAGTTGAGTTATATTTAACATATGTATATTTTGATTTGTAAGTAAAGCTGGAACTTGGTCAGGGAACTTAGGACTTTGTCCCAGGTCATCAAGATTGAAGGGAGGCAAATGACAATAATAATGCTCATTTTAAAAGTGTAGCACCCAGTGTAAATAGGAATCCACCAGAAATTAGGCTGTTACTTCTGTGAGCTATATCATGAATTTTTAAAAATTCAATTAACTCAGTTTTATTGCATTGTCTTTAGTAAGGTTTACCTTCTGAACAAAATATCTGTCTCCCCCCAAAAAGTCCTATTTTGACATCAAATATATATCAACTCTTACTTGTCTAAAGACCAGTTTTTCTTTCAAAATCATCTTATTTAACATCAGTTCTATCTACTTGAGTTTGTTGTTGACATCGACCTTATCTCAGAGTCACCTAAGTTAATGGAGCTAATTGAATTGAGACAATAAGATTTTTGTCAGCAATAGTTTCTTAAAATTAGGACTGCATAGAATCATTATTTTAAAAATAAAAAACATAGTTTTTCAGTACTTTTTTGGTTCGTTTGACTTAGGTACACATCATAGATTGAGAAATAGTGCTTACTTGCTCTTCTGTACAGGGATTTTCAAGACTAATACTTATCACATCTTGGCATCAGGAAGTTCATAAGAGTAGCTCAGCAAAGACACAGAAGATACAGTGAATAGTAGATCTCCCTGTGGGATTTTTAAATATGGCAATAATCCAGTTGGGAAAGAAAGGCCTTCAACAACCATGCTCATTAGGTTAAAATACTCTTGCTAACAAACATAGAAAATGTTATCTAGTAATTCTCAGCTAAGGAATGGTGGTTATCAATGGGCAGCTTTTGGGGCCAGTATACCCAAATTCACCTTCTAGAATTCTGATGCCCTCCAAGCGGATAATGCCTCCCAACAAAGAAATCAAATGTGAACAAATGCAATAAATTTGAATGTGACTCCCCATGTACAATACTTAATTGTCTAGCAAGTACAGCTGACTTATTATAAGGAAGTTTGGGTGGGTAAATGGTGGCAGTTTTAGATGTATGGAAGAGACAACTATTTGCATGAATTTCCTCTGCAAAGAAGACATCTAATGAGAATATCTGAGAAGGAATATGATTTCTGTTGTTGGATGTAGAACATTTTGGAGAAGTGTGAACCTGAAGAAAGTCTTGTATATTCATGGATATAATAAAATTGAATGGTTAAATTAAAAAGCACATTTTTATATTTGGAAGGAAACTTGTAGTTATTTGTTATATTTTTCATGAGAGAGAAAGATTTGCTTCTGTGGCTATTTTTATTATGAGGTTCTTATCTCCAAACTTGAATGCTTCAAAAATCCTTTTCTGCAGAGATGTGCAGATGGCATCACTATAACCTTTGATGTTACAATCAGGTCATGATGAAGGAGGAAAAAGAGATAGAATTTCCAATTTAGGAATAGAGTGTTAGAGATGCAAAGCCTTATCTGATGTTATTACTAGATTTGGGGCCATAGAATTAAAGAAGAAAGAAACATTTTAAAAGCTTTGAACAGTCTGTAAAAAAGAGAAAAACATTATGGTAGGTCCCTTATTCACAAAGTTATAGTGTAAACCTAGTACCAGAAATAGATTAATGTTGCATGATTATCTATGTAGAAAACCCCAAAGAATCAATATATTTTTTAAACCTTCTAGAATTAACAAAGGAATTTAACATTATCACAGATACTTGATCATCACATAAAAATAAATCATGTTTTTAAATACTAGTAATGAACAAATCAAATTTTAGCAATGGAAATCAAAACTTAAAATAAAACACCATTTACAGTATCACCAAACTGAAATATTTAGGCATATGTTTATCAAATCATGTACACAATCTATATGCTGAAAACTACAAAATGATGAAGAAAGTAATAAAAGACTGAAATAAATGGAGAGGCATATTGTGTTCATGGATTAGAAAACTCAAAGTAGCAAAAATGTCAATTCTTCCCCAATTGATCTACAGGTTTAATGCAATCCTCATGTAAATACCAACATGAGTGTTTGTAGATATAAATAAGCTCAGTTTAAATTTTATATGGAAAACAGAGGATGTAGAATACATAAAACAATTTTGAAAAAGAAGAATAAGGTTGGAGGAATCACACCACCTGATTTTAAGACATCATATAGCCACAGTAATCAAGATTGTATGGTATTAGCAGACAGACACATAGACCAATGGAACACAATAGACTCCAGAATAGACCCACACTAATATGGCTAACTGATTTTTGATAAAGGTGAAAAAACAATTCAAAGAAGGAAGGATAGACAGTCATTTCAACAACTGGATATTCATAGGTTAAGAAGACAAAGAAAAAGAAAAACTCAACCTAAACTTCATACCTTATATAAAAATTAACTAAAGCCATCTGGTACTGGGCTTTTGTTTGTTGGAAGATTTTTAATCACAGTTTCAATTTCAGTGCTTGTGATTGGTCTGTTTATATTTTCTGTTTCTTCCTGGTTCAGTCTCAGAAGGTTGTGTTTTCTAAGAATTCGTCCATTTCTTCCAGGTTGTCCATTTTACTGGCACATAGTTGCTTGTAGTAATCCCTCATGATCCTTTGTATTTCTGCAGTGTCAATTGTTACTTCTCCTTTTTCATTTCTAATTCTGTCGATTTGAGTCTTCTCACTTTTTTTCTTGATGAATCTGGCTAATGGTTTATCAAATTTGTGTATCTTCTTAAAGAACCACCTTTTAGTTTTATTTATCTTTGTTATTGTTTCCTTCAGTTCTTTTTCATTTATTTCTGATCTGATATTTATGATTTCTTTCCTTCTGCTAACTTTGGGGTTTTTTTTTCTTCTTTCTCTAATTGCTTTAGGTGTAAGGTTAGGTTGTTTATTTGAGATGTTTCTTGTTTCTTGAGGTACGATTATATTGCTATAAACTTCCCTCTTAGAACTGCTTTTGATGAATCCCATAGGTTTTGGGTCGTTGTGTTTTCATTGTTATTTGTTTCTAGATATTTTTTTATTTCCTCTCATTTCTTCAGTGATCTCTTGGTTATTTAGTAGGGTATTGATTAGCCTCCACGTGTTTGTATGTTTTACATTATTTTTCCTGTAATTGATATCTAGTATCATAGCATTGTGTTCAGAAATGATACTTGATATGATTTCAATTTTCTTAAATTTACCAGGGCTTCATTTGTGACCCAAGTTTTGGTCTATCCTGGAGAATGTTCCATGTGCACTTGAGAACAAAATGTATTCTGTTGTTTTTGGTTGGAATGTCCTATAAATACCAGTTAAGTCCATCTTGTTTAATGTGTCATTTAAAGCTTGTGTTTCCTTATTTATTTTCATTTTGGATGATCTGTCCATTGGTGAAAGTGGGGTGTTAAAGTCCCCTACTATTATTGTATTACTGTCAATTTCCCCTTTGATGGCTGTTAACATTTGCCTTATGTATTGAGATGCTCCTATGTTGGGTTCATAAATATTTGCAATTGTTATATCTTCTTCTTGAATTTATCCCTTGATCATTATGTAGTGTTCTTCTTTGTCTCTTGTAGTAGTCTTTATTTTAAAGTCTATTTTGTCTGATATGAGAATTGCTACTCCAGCTTTTTTTGCATGGAATATCTTTTCCCATCCTCTCACTTTCAGTCTGTATGTGTCCCTAGGTCTGAAGTGCGTCTCCTGTAGACAGCATAAACTCAAAATGGTTTAAAGACCTAAAAGTAAGGCCAGACACTATCAAACTCTTAGAGGAAAACATAGGCAGAACACTCTATGACGTAAATAACAGCAAGATCCTTTGTGACACACCTAGAGAAATGGAAATTAAAAACAAAAATAAAGAAATGGGACCTAATTAAACTTAAAAGCTTTTGCACAGCAAAGGAAAGCATAAACAAGACGAAAAGACAACCCTCAGAATGGGAGAAAATATTTGCTAATGAAACAATGGACCACGGATTAATCTCCAAAATATACAAGCAGCTCATGCAGTTCAATATCAAAAAAACAAAACAACCCAATCCAAAAATGGACAGAAGACCTAGACTTTTCTCCAAAGAAGATATATAGATTGCCAACAAACACATGAAAGGATGCTCAACATCATTAATCATTAGAGAAATGCAAATCAAAACTATAATGAGGTATCACCTCACCCTGGTCAGAATGGCCATCAACAAAAAATCTACAAACAGTAAATTCTGGAGAGGGTGTAGAGAAAATGGAACCCTCTTGCACTGCTGGTGGGAATGTAAATTGATACAGCCACAATGGGAAACAGTATGGAGGTTCCTTAAAAACTAAAAATAGAACTACCATATGACCCAGCCATCCCACTACTGGGCATATACCCTGAGAAAACCATAATTCAAAAAATGTCATGTACCACAATGTTCATTGTAGCACTGTTTACAATAGCCAGGACATGGAAACAACCTAAGTGTCCATCAACAGATGAATGGATAAAGAAGATGTGGTGCATATATACAATGGAATATTACTTAGCCATAAAAAGATACGAAATTGAGTTATTAAAAAAACGAAATTGAGTTATTTGTTGTGAGGTGGATGGACCTAGAGACTGTCATACAGAGTGAAGTAAGTCCAAAAGAGAAAAACAAATACTGTATGCTAACACATATATATGGAATCTAAAAAAATAAAATTAAATTAAAAATGGTTCTAATGAACCTAGGGGCAGGACAGGAATAAAGATTCAGACATAGAGAATGGACTTGAGGACATGGGAAAGGGTAAGGGTAAGGTGGGACAAAATGAGAGAGAGTAGCATTGACATATATACACCACCAAATGTAAAATAGCTAGCTAGTGGGAAGCAGATGCATAGCACAGGGAAATCAGCTCAGTGCTTTATGACCACATAGAGTGGTGGGATAGGGAGGGTGGGAGGGAGATGCAAGATGGAGGTGATATGGGGATATATGTATACATATAGCTGATTCACTTTGTTATACAGCAGAAACTAACACAATATTATAAAGCAATTATATTCCAATAAAGATGTTATAAAAATTTAACTAAAAACTGATCATACTTCTAAACGTGAAGTGTAAAACTATAAAACTTAGAAAAAAAATAGGAGAAACCTTCATGACTTAGGATTAAGCAAAGAATCCTAGATTCAACACCAAAGCTGTGATCTATAAAAGGAAAAATTGGAAATTAGACTTCATTAAAATTTACAACTATTGCAATGTGAAAAATCCGCTAAGGGAATGCAAAGACAAGCCACAGACCGAGAGAAAAAATTTGCAAATCACCTATCCAACAAAGGACTTATATCCTGAAATTTTAAAAAGCTCTGTAGGGCTTCCCTGGTGGCGCAGTAGTTGAGAGTCCGCCTGCCAGTGCAGGTGACGCGGGTTCGTGCCCCGGTCCGGGAGGATCCCACGTGCCGTGGAGCAGCTGGGCCCATGAGCCGTGGCCGCTGAGCCTGCGTGTCTGGAGCCTGCACTCCGCAACAGGAGAGGCCACAGCAGTGAGAGGCCCGCATACCGCAAAAAATAAAATAAAAATAAAAGGCTCTGTAAAATCAACAGTAAAAAAAGCAAGAAATCCAATTTGAAAATGAGCCAAAGACAGGAACAGACATTTCACCAAAGAGCATATACAGATGACAAATAAGCACATGAAAGAATGTTCAACTTCATTAGCCATTAAGGAAATTCAAATCAAAGCCACAGTGAGATAGTACTACACACGTAAAAGAATGGCTAAAATAGAAAATAGTGACAACAGAAAATTTGGGCAAGGATATGTAAAGAGTGTATCATTCATACACTGGTAGTGGGAATGTAAAATGACACAGTCACTCTGGAAAATATGTTGGCAGTTTTTATAAGGTTAAACATACACCTACCATATGACCCAGCAATTAATTAAAATAAACAGGAGTCTGCAGCTATACTGAATGGTTGACTAATGACAACAAGTTAATAACGAAGGAAAAAAGAAATGAAAATTGAAAATATGTTTTATTTTATATTGTTTTCCATCATGTAGAAGATATTATTTTATATCAAAGCTTGATACCACTGGGAATCCAGAAGCATTGAAGATGTTAAATATTTTACAGATCATTTATAGGGTTGGCACAGGAAGACCACAGATGGGCTCAAAGATGAACAAAACATTACAGGACTTTGCAAGACATTCCCAGCAGCAGAATGATCTATGAGTCATTTGTTTATTTCAAGCTGAAATATCTAGAAAGCAGGAGTGGTTCCATCAGGACATGAGGAGAAAGAAAGGAGTATAGTGAAATTCTACCTGATGATTCAGTATCTGATTTTTATCTTCTGGTGCCATTCCTAACAAAGTGAATATCATACAAATAAAATTTTATTTTTTTATAAACCTTTTGTATAATGATCAAAATGTCATGTGATTAAGGAAATATTTGTTTAATGCTCAAGAATTCCTTTTAAGATAGCATACTGTATAAATGCTACAGTCAATATATCCTTCCCATTAGTGATGACACTGTTCTCTTGACCAACGGATTCATATTTGTCAGGAGGGTCGTTTTCTCCCAAAGTTTGTGTGAAATCAGAGAAGTGGGTACTGGTAATAAAGACAAATGAGTGGTGGCTGCCAGGGCCATGTGAGGGATGAAGGAATTACTAGTCTGCTTCAGATGGGGACCACAGGTTACAAAGTTCATAATATAATCTAAAAATATTTGATACTATTAATGATTATTCTTTCAAAATAAAGCCTTAATGACTGTTTTCCCTAGGAAAGTAGTATTCTCCTTTTATCAAAAGAGAGCATTGATATTTTTGATAAAAAGCAGTATTCATCAAACGTTTATTGAATGGCTACTATGTGTCAGTTACTGTGATAAGCATTGTGCACAGCTGGGTAAACAAAACACACAAGATCTCTGCATTCATGAAGCTTCTAGTACATTAGGGAAAATAAACATTTTTAAAAATGAATACTTTATTTTTTTAAATAAAGACTATAATGACTATGACATTAAAAAATGGGTGCTATGAGAGAAAGTGACATGATATACATACTATATACAAATGGCCTCTCTAAAGAAATAACATTTAATCTAAATTCCAAAATATGAGGAGCCATTACCACGTGAAGGCAGAGGAGTCATTTCAAAGAAAGGCACTAACATGTACAAAAGCTCTGAGATAGGAATGAGCTTGGAGAATTCAAGGAAGTAAAATAAATGTGTCTTCAGGGAGTGAATGACACAAACAGTAAATAAAGGTTGGCAATATAGACAGCAGCCAGATTAGACTTGGTCTTTTAGATCATGGAAAGGAGTGTGGATTTTATTTTTAGTGTAATGGGAAGCCATCAAACAGTTTTAGGCAGGGGAATGACATGATGAATATTTTCATGTTTTAAAAAGTTTTCTCAGGCTGCTGTAGTTCAAGCATGAAATCAAGAAAAACGTTTAGGAAGACATTTGAGAATCTATATTTGTGTTATTTTCCCACATCTTAATGTTGTGAAAAAGCACTAGGTTTATCCATGTGGAGTGGTTTCTCATGCTAACAGCATCCCTGGTGAAGTGCATAGCTGTGAACAAATCAATAAGAATACCTTGCATTTGCTTAGTGCTTATACTTTTGCAAAGTATTTTATCTGCATTTTATTTTACCTCACAACAGCCCCAATAGGTATATAGCACAGATTTTATCATAATTTCAAAAGAGGAATAAACAGGTAAATATCTTAAAATGTCATGCAACCAGTTAATGGCTGCTAAGGAACCAGGTCATGTGTTTTTTTTCCCTCATTCAATTCTTTTTCCCACTCCACCATGCTGACTTTTATCTTATCCTTCTATCTCAATTTCTCCATATATCTGATAAAAATAACCATCTCTCTCATCTAATAATCACAGGAATTTTGTAGTTCAAATGAGACACAAAACATGCCGACTCAAAAAAATATAAAGTACTATTGAAATATAGTATCTTATAATTCTAAACACCAGGACTGCTATACATGCTGGTCAGAATTAAGGGGGATATATATACTTTTATTCTTAAAGAAACAAGAATAACAAGTCAGACCCATTGAGATATTACTCCTAGGTATGCTTTCAGGTAAGAGAGCTATTCTAGGACTCTAGCCCCAAATAGATGATTTTTGCATAAGTAGGCACTACTTATGCCTGTGAGCAACTATAGAGAAGAGCCTCAGTCTTATCATGTTAATCTACCCTGTACCTAGTGTAGGGCCTGAAACACATTAGCCACACAGTAAATGACTGTTGAATAGAGGGAAACTCCACAGATTCTTCTCCAGTCCCTCTGGAGGGAAGCAGTGGGCTCAATTCATTTGGCCGCATGGTATCCCTTATATCCCTATGAACGTATTTCTCCAACTGGGTTCTAATAATCATTGATTCCAAAAAATGTTACTAGGTAGTCTGATAAAAAGTTTCATGTTCAAGAAACTTGGGAAATTGTAAAGTCTGCCTTGCTAATTTAGGACTTTACAGAATATTAAAAGCCCCAATAATTTTCATAGTAAAGAAACTTGCTTAATTTTTTAGGCCATTATTTTCCACAAATATAGATTGTGTCTTTTCTCATAATACTTACCAATATCTTATGCTTTTGGAACATGGCTGGAAAAATGCCTTATGCCTTTTACTATACATGCTTATATGACCCTTATGTAACCAGAAGAATTAAATCATCTCTTAGTATGATACCACACACCTCCCCCTCTCCTATTCAGAGACAAAGGACAGGCCCTTGTTAAGAATTACTGGCATCCTAAGTTTTCCTATCTGAATTTTCCTAGGTAGAAAAGTGTATATTAAGAGGCATTCATGGCCATATTATGGCCCTCTGTTATCCAAAAGCATGTCGGGAGGGGCAAAATTTGAGAGGCATAGTTGAGTGGTAAGTAATGAAAGAAAGGAACCAAGACTATCTTCATTATCATGTTAAATATGAACTATACTGAAAAACAACCTGTCTTACAAATTATGAGGCAGTCATGCCCAGTATAGGTCAGGGAAAACAGGAGGCACCTACTAAATGATTGTTGATTCTCTTACTCTTTGTGAGTTTAGAGTCATGTTTCCGAGAATATCTGTCCTTTGGGAGGTGTGTGTGTGTGTGTGTGTACATTTCTACTCCTCAGGAATTCCACTTTAAGGCGTACCCCAAAAGTGTGAGTGCATATAAAAAATTTTGTTATAATAGTCAAAACTGAAAGTAACACAAATGTCCAACAATACAATATTTAAATTAATTGTTGTAAATTTATGAGGGAACAGCAATGAAAAGAACAAAATACTGCTGCATGGAAAAATACGAATGTATCCTATTTACATTCATGTTGAAAGAAAGAGCACATACTATATTCTATTTATATGAAGTTTAAAAAGAGCCAATACTTATATATGATGGTAGAATTCAGAATAGTGGTTACCTCAGGGGGCTATTGACTGAGAATTAGTATGTGGAATTGGGTTATGTTTCTGTCTTTTTCTGGCTAGTTGTTATACCATTGTAGTCAGGAATTGCCACTGGCATGCACAGAAAGCGAATGGCAATTTATGAGGCAACTCTGTCCAGAATTTCTAAGGGGTGACAAGTGGTGAATAATGGCCTATAGTTGAAACAGGAAGCAAATGCCAAGGGAGGAACTCCAGACAGAGGAAATCGAGAATGGGGTAAAGACAGAGGAGGGACCAAGGCTCTGTTTACATGTAGCATGGTGACCTGGTTTCTTTTTCTATAGAGATATAAGTTGTATATTAGGTTGAATGAATTTTATACTATAATACATGCTGAGAAGGCTAACATGGAATATCTTCTATTTTGCTTCCCCATGTATTTCCTGATTTAGGAGTTGTTTTGATACTCTGTCTTCAAGCCCAGAATTCAAATAAAATTCAACACTTATTTACAATTGCTCAATCAGTACTGAAATTTCACATGAGTTAGCTAGAAAAAATGTTACAAGAATGATTCAGGAAGAAGGAACAGGATGTGAGACAGTGCAGAGGTTGAGAAAACATGATTCCTTTGAATAATTTTAAGTATTTTGTTATGTCTTGAATCAAAGAAGTATGTAAGAGATTGATGAGAGATTGCAAGAAAGTAGCAGGCACCAGATTATTGAAGGAAGCAAGTGCTCTTAGTAACCCACTCCTGTTTTGTTGGCATCTAAAACACTGTAGAAAGGCACTCATCAAGTCCATATACAGCTCCTTGGCTTTATAAAGTGAGGTAGCATATGGAAAATATATATTAGAATTCAACACATCTCAAGGGAAATATAGATCTAACATAACCTTTGCCAAAGAGGAAATTTCATCTAATTCTATTAATGGTGTTTGCATATGCCAAGCATTGTTCTAATTAATTTATAAATATTAGTACAGTTAATCCTCATAGTAATTCTATGAAATAGGTTCTAATATCATTATCCCTGTTTAACAGATCAGAAAGTTGAGGCCCAGGGAAGTTACCTGATTCACACAAGGTGGCAAAGTATTAGAAACAGGATCTAACTCAGGCAGTCTGGTTCCATAGCCCATGCTGTCAACCATTACACTATGCTGCATCTTTAACTGTTAGATTAACTCAGAAACTATTTTATGCATACATTAAAAAAGCATTCATGAATTTGGATTTCGCTAAGAGAGTAATGGGGCATTGGGGACCCACTAAACAGTGGCTCCTATAGAGTATATTTGTTGGAAAATGATGCATATAAGGATGATTGGATGTTCAAGAAATTAAGATTCCAGCATATTCAGATTTAAAATACAAGGACAGTAAAAGGTTGAAATTAGTTTTTAATTGATGTCAGGGCATTTCAAGTCAATTTGAAAGGATTAAGGGATAATATGGATTTGGCAAGTACTTTGAGATACCTAGGAACTATGAGGGCAGTTGTAGGATTACACAGGATATTTATCAGCTTTAAGTCTCTCTCTGAGTTTTTATTTCTTTGCCTTAACTTTTGAAACTAACTTTACTGAATGAAATGGTGGCAACACTAGTTACCAAAGTAGAAGTTACAAGTCTGAACAGTTACAAGCATGAAGTGGTGATATTTCAAGCTATTTAACACTGTGGACTGCTTTTAAGTGTTCCTTTAGGGTACCACAGGGAGAGGAACAGGGCTGGGAGCCTGGAAAATTGGCATTTCAAACAGAATGGCCATGTTGTTCTCTCTTTTATAGAGTAAGCTTTTACATAGTAGTCTGTTTGAAAAAGGGATTAAAGACTCTTAAACAACACTGAACATCATTTTATTAAGTTTTCACTCATTTCATTTAATCAGTAGTCACTAAGGTTATATATTCACACCTATTAGGGTGGCTATTATTTTTTAAAGTGTGAGTATATGGAGAAATTGGAAAACTTGTGTACTTCTGTTGGGAATGTAAAATGGTGCAGCCACTGTGGAAAATATGGTGGCAATTCCTAAAATAATTAAACATTGAATTACCGTATGATGGAGCAATTTCACTTCCAGGCATATACCCGAAAGAAGTGAAATCAGGGACTTGAACAAATACTCGTACACCCATGTTCATAGCACCATTATTCACAATAGCCAAAATGTAGAAGCTACCCAAATGCCCATCAATGGATGATGAATGGATAAAAATAAAGTGGTAAATACATACAATGGAATATTATTATCATTTTAAAAATAAAGGAGGGCTTCCCTAGTGGCGCAGCGGTTGAGAGTCCGCCTGCCGATGCAGGGGACGCGGGTTCGTGCCCCGGTCCGGGAAGATCCCACATGCCGCGGAGTGACTGGGCCCATGAGCCATGGCCGCTGAGCCTGTGCGTCCGGAGCCTGTGCTCCCCAATGGGAGAGGTCACAACAGTGAGAGGCCCACGTACCGCATAAAAAAAAAATAAAAAATAAAAATAAAAAAATAAAGGAAATTCTAACACATGCTGTAACATAGATGAACCTTGAAGATATTCTGCCTAGTGAGATAAGCCAGTCTCAAAAGCCCAAATATTGTGTGGTTCCACTTACATGACATACCTAGAGTAGTCAAATTCAGAGACAGAAAGTAGAATGGTGGTTGCCAGGGTGTGGAGGGGATGGGAATGGGGAGTTAGTGTTTAATGAGTACAGAGTTTCAGTTTTGTAAGATGAAAAAGTTCTGAAGGGGCATGGTGGTTATGACTGCACAACAATGTGAATGTATTTAATGCCACAAAACTGTACACTTAAAAATATTAAAATGATAAATGTTATGTATGTTTTACTTCAATAAAAATATGTTTTAAAAAACAGCTCATAGATACAGAGAACAGATACAGTGGTTGTCAGAGGCAGGAAGTTGGGGTGGGGGACAAAATGGGTGAAGCAATTCAAAAGGCAGAAACTTCCAATTATAAAATGAATAAGTCATGGGGATGTAATGTACAGCATGGCAACTATAGTTACTAATACTCTTGCATACTTGAAAGTTGCTGAGAGTAGATCCTAAAAGTTCTCATCAGAAGGAAAAAATGTGTAACTGTATGGTGATGAATATTGACTAGACTTATTATGATGATCATTTTACAATATATACAAACATTGAATCATGTTGTACACCCGAAACTAATATAATATTACATGTCAATTATATCTCAATTAAAAATAAGTTAAACATACCTACCTACTCTATGATTCAGCATTCCATTCCTAGGCAGTTACACAAGAGAAATGAGAGCTTTGCCCATATGAACACTTGTACATGATTGTTTACAGCAGCTTTACATGTAATAACCAAAAATCTAGAAGCCACCCAATATCTGCCCACAGGTGAATGAATAAACAAATTGTGACATATTCATACAATGGAATACTACTTGCAATGTAATATTCTAAAAAGGAATTAACTGCTGATAACCCAACAACACAGATGTATCTCAAATAGTTATGCTTAGTGAAAGAAGGCAGACAAAAAAGTACATACTTAGGATTCCATTTATATAAAGTTCTAGTAAATGCAAATTAATCTGTATTGACAACAAAACAAATCAATGGTTACTTGGGGAGGGGAGGGTGCAAGGAGAGGTAAAGGAGCACAAGGAAACTTGGGAGTTGTAGATGATAAGTTCATTATATTGATTGTGGTGATTGTTTCACAGGTATACAGATATGTCAAAATTTATCAAATTGTACACTTTAAATATGTACAGCTTACTACATATCAATTACACCTCATTAAAGCTGTTAAAACAAAAAACAAACCAAAACACAGCAGAGCAGGATTTAAAGATTAAATCCATGCAGATTAAAGATGAAAAATCTTCCCAGACTATCAGGTGAGATAGCTTCTAGTGTACATGAAAGACACTGAAGAGTACAAGGAGCTTTTTAGAAAGTGCTTGTCCTGGGTAAAAATTTTGGTTTCTGCTTCCTAAACAGAATAATTATTAAAGATAAAGGAAATGCAAAAGGAAAAAAAGATTCAAAGGCAATACATAGCAAACATTTTGACCAATCTAAAATAATTGGTCCTTAATCACTCATTAGGCAATTACCACTAAATTATTAATGGGTCATGTGATAGACATGACCATCATAACATACCAATCAATGTATACAATACAATTAAAGTAGCTACTGTGCTTGGATGTAACTCAAATGATTCCTGACAGGCTAGAATTGTTATTGCACTTTTACTTTCTCTTCAGCATGTTAAGTCACTTTAACTTGTATTTAACTTGTTGGAGCCTAAGGGACTGTTTCGCAATCTAAGACTATCCATTACTTAAACATTATTCTGTTAAGAACATTACAAAGAGATGGCTTTAAGCCATTGATTTTATCAACCCAATTTGGAAAGATTCAGACTTGGACATCAAAATATTATGAGTCACCCAATGTTACAGAGCTAGCTGTTTACAATCCTGGAAATTAAAAAAATATACAAAATCTCCCTCCAAAACCAGACCTTGTGAACATTAAAGAATTATCTTCTCAATGGTTCAATGAGACCCAAATTACATATCACCAAACAGAGCAACTTAGAGTACAAATTGCACTACCTTTCTGTGAAAAAAAATTAGATTCCAAGAACTGACTTTTCTCAATGATATGTTCATGAAATATCAAGGAAGGTTGGGATTTACCAAATCTTGTTCTACTTTGTACAAGTTTTCTACTGCTTCCTAAAAGCTGACTATAATTAACGTGGAAAAGGTCTGTTAGAATTCTTTCATTTCCGTAGCACACAGGAACTGTAGCTGAAAGTTTCCAAACTGGAAAGAGTTATTAAACCTGAATTAAGATTCAATTACTCCTTGGTATGTGCTTCAAATTGGTGTGTCCATAGCAAAACCTTTTTCTTTGTATCCAAAATCTATGTGTATTTTGTGAGTTAAATTTTGAAATTTGGTTTTATTCCTAATAACTTTCAATCATTTAAAAATGTTTAATTTGAAATTTAAAAATATATTCCTTTTTTTCTCCACCATATTAAACCTTCTCATTTCACTTGGAAACTGAATGACAAGGTGACTAAGTATAATAGAAAAATACCAGGATCTTCCAGTTTTGTTTTGGGTAGACTGCAGGAGGTAAAGACTAGGATTTAGAGCCTAAGTGCCTCAACCCTTAATTTTCAGCTTCTCTCTTGATAAAGAAGTTTTTTATTGCTGCTTTTCCTTTATTATCTTTAAAAAGTAAATTATACTTATTTTTATTTATTTATTTTTTAAAATTTTTTTTAAAAAATTATTTATTTATTTTTGGCTATGTTGAGTCTTCATTGCTATGCACGGTCTTCCTCTAGTTGCAGCGAACGGGGGCTACTCTTCATTGCAGTGCGCAGGCTTCTCATTGTGGTGGCTTCTCTTGTTGTGGAGCATGGGCTCTAGGCCCACGGGTTTCAGTAGTTGTGGTGCGTGGGCTCAGCAGTTGTGGCTTGCGGGCTCTAGAGCGCAGGCTCAGTAGTTGTGGCGCACGGGCTTAGTTGCTCCGCAGCATGCAGGATCTTCCCGGACTAGGGCTCGAATCTGTGTCCCTTGCATTGGCAGGCGGATTCTTAATCACTGCGCCACCAGGGAAGTCCTATACTTATTTTTAAATAGGTAACACTTTCTCATGCTTCAAAATTCAAAATGCACAAAAGGATGTAAAATGAAAACTCCTTTGCCCTAAGCACCTGGTTTTATTGCATAAAATCTATATTATTACTTATGCTTCTAGAAAACTGTTATGCATGTATATAAATGCATATACAAATACACACACACAAGCAAATACAATTATCTTTTTTTAGGCATTTATGCACCTAATTTTTTTCACTTTACAATGTGTCTTGGACATTGTTCCATTATAATACAAAAAGCTTTCCTTGTGTTTGCTATGGATTGTCTATTCTTTCAACTGCATAGTATTCCACTATATTGCTGTATCATAATTCATTTTAACCTGTTCTCTACAGATGGCATTTAGGTTGTTCAAATTGTTTGCTATTACAAACAATTCTTTAGTAAACAAACTTGTACATACATTATTTCTCCTATATGCAATTTTTTTCTGAAGATAAATTCCAAGAAGTAGGAATGTTGTGAAATTATTAAGTCCTAATTCTTGTTTTATGATAGATTTTTCTATGTCTTTTGAGTGAGTTTTGGTATATTTTTCTAAGTGTTATCCATTTCATTTTGGTCTTCGAATTTATTTGCACATTTGAACAGAGTTGTGACATTATTCTTCAAGCTGTCTCCATCTGAGCTTATTTCATCATACTTTATTTTTTAAAATCCCCCCAATGTTTTTTTATTTTGATCAGGTTAGATAACTGCTTCTCAGTTTTACTGTTGTTATTCAAAGAACCAACAAATTTTTAAGAATCTGTTAATTTTTAAAGTCTTTTAATTCTTTTAATCTCCTTTGATTTACCTTCTATTAGTCTTTTTTATTAACTTTTTTTTGGCTTGATGATTCATATATTTTTAATTTTAAAATTTTTGTTAAGTATTTAAGACTGTGGAATTTAATTTGGGCACTGCTCTAGAAGCATCACAAAAGTTCTGATATGTAGTATCAATATTTCTGTTATCATCATTTGTTCATATTCTAAAGTAAGGTTTCATTTTCTCTTTGAATTGTTTAAGAGAATGTGTCTAAAGCAGGATTTTTTGTTTCCTATTTTTGTTATTATCTTCTACTTTTATTGAATTGTGATTAATGAATATTCACATTGTTTTACTTTTCTTATACCTTGAAAAATGATGTATTTCTTTTAGCAAAATATATAGTCATTTTTTGGAGAATATTTCAGGGGTCCTTTAATACAAAATATATTCTGTATTTTATGGTATAGAATATGATACATACCAATAATTCCACCTTACTAGTTGTACTACTTAGGTCTTCTATATTTATTCTTTGTCCACTTGGCATTACATCAACTGAGTGAATAAATCTGCTGCCAATAATGCATTTCTTTTTACTTTTTCTTTGATATCCTACAGGTTTGAATAGATAAATGTTGCTGCCATGTTATTTGATGCATAGATATAATTGTTATAACTTCATTGTGATTATAACTTTTAGTATTATATAATGCTACATTTTTGTTTCATTTAAAACTCAGATTCAATATTGTCTCATATTAAGGTCTCATTATAGATTCTGCTATCCTTTTTCCACACCTTTTACACATTCTTTTTATTTTCAATCTTTCTAAATCACTGTGTTGTAGTTATCTATTTTTTACAGCACCATTTTCTGTGGTGCCTCCTGATAGTCCTTTTAATTAGTGAGTGTAGTTCATTTACTTTTATTGAAATTTTGTTACATTTCTATTTATATACTTTCTTGAAATCATTCATTACATGAATTATTTATGTTCTGTGTGTGTTTTCTCTGATATTTAGGAAGGTTTGCTTCCATATATTAATATGTAATAATATGTTATTTGTTTATAAAGTATATATAAAATACATTATTTCATTAATGTTTTATTTAATAACTATAATTCTCTATTTAAAAAAATTATTTCCATATCAGGCAGTGTTGGTCAGAAAAAAAAAAGCTAGTCTAGGAATTTTGTAGGAAATATTTTAATATAAAGACTTAGTGGTTCACAAAGCTTTTGTCAGAGCTAGGGATGTGAAGGTCAGGGAAGCTTCTGCTGGAGTTCATAAAATCAAGAAATGTCAGGATTGTAGGAAAGCCCATGTCTATCTCAGCTGCCTGCAACATTAAAGAAAGTGATTCATAGGAATTTATCCAGAAGCCAAAATAAATCTGAGTAATCTCAAGAAAGCCACCATCACCAATTTTAGCTGCTCATAGTTTCAGGAGATTACCTGAAGCCACTACAGGACTTCCATCTGTTATCTGTTCATAACTGCTCACAATTATACTTTCAATATGTGGATTCTAGCCTTATCTTCATTTCTTGATTTATAACTATAAAATATTTATTTTATTACTTATATTTTCTTATTCAGAGACGCCAATTGTGTATGTTAGATTTTTCTTTCTTCTGTGTCATTTTCTCTTTAATTATAATAGCACTTTCCAAATTCTGCCTTTTTTGCTACTATATTTGTAACTGATTGGGTTGATTGTAGTACCTATTTTTTATCTTGTGCTAGTTCTAATTTTGCCTTCATTTCTGTGGTGTGTTTTCTCTGACTTTTTCTGAAGTGTTACAGAAAAACATCATATCTCCTTCCATTATCTCTCTATATATTACAATAGCTCTTGCATCTCTTCTTTATGCTCTTCTAGAGAGGATATGGCTTTGATGATTTTTTAAATTTCATGGTGAAATATTTTGCCACAGTTTTCATCTGTTTTGCTATAGTATTTTTCTGGTAAGATTTTTTTCTTTTTTTTTTTATCTTGCCAAGCACCTTCCCTGTCCCTGTCTCTCATATTTCTTCTGCTTTTGTTGTGATTTTTTACTCTTTGAATGAGGTTTATTTTTTCTAGACAACCTATTTGCAGGAAGCTGTCGTCTTAAAGGGGATAGGACTCTATTCTAAGCTATGAATAGATCTATTTGTGCCTGAGGATTTTGTGTGAGTGTTCTGCTAACTTTTATTGTTTTTCCTAGCCAAAGGAAATAGACAGATGTAAGCAGTTCACAGTACGAATCACAATTCCACAAATACAAGTTGCTTCCTGGAAATATGAAGTGTCTGTGTGCTTCCTTGTTCCACTATTACCTCTTCCATTTTGTAGAAGCAAACCAGATCCAGAGAAACTCACACTACTGGTGTATGCATAATTTTCTTGCTGTTGAAATTGAGGAGTTCTCATTTCACACTCCAAAGTGCCTACCTTATATTAGGGAATAGAAAATTTCTGAATTTACAAGATTTGTGGTTTCCCCTTTCAGGTTCTTTCTACAGCCATGCTTCATTTCATTGCTTGGAACACATTTCAGTCTTTTTTTTTTTTTTTTTTTTTTTGCGGTATGCGGGCCTCTCACTGTTGTGGCCTCTCCCGTTGCGGAGCACAGGCTCCGGACGCACAGGCTCCGCGGCCATGGCTCACGGGCTTAGTTGCTCCGTGGCATGTGGGATCTTCCCGGACCAGGGCACGAACCCGTGTCTCCTGCATCCGCAGGCGGATTCTCAACCACTGCGCCACCAGGGAAGCCCCCACATTTCAGTCTTTATTTCAAGGTTTTCTCTGAATATAGTTCAAACAAATTCATAGTTGTATCTATCATTCTCATGTTTCTTGTTGTTTTAGGGTGACTTCCAAGAAGAGAATGGAGTATACTGACAAAACATTGTCATCTTCAAACCGAAAGTGTCATATTTTTAAAATTAATTAAATGAACAAATACTATAAACAATAGGTTTCTTAAAAATACAATATACTCATAAACCACAAAGATTGCTCTAGTTCAACTTTTCCCTTATCACTACTCTGTCTGAATGAGCATTTCTAAATTTTGCTGGAATATTTTAAAGTTTGGTCAATCAATCTCACCAAATTAAGAGTGCTACTTACGTTCCTATACCTACTTCACCCAAAATATAGAGCTCTTCCCCCTTTTAAAGTGATTCAAGCTTCAGAAAAAAAATATTCTAACCATTTTAAATCAAAGTGAGAGGATGCGTGTATAAGTGGGTTTGGCTAGAGATGATTATTTAGTATATTTGGCTACATTCAAAAAGGAAATCATGTAAACAATGAGGGGGGATTAAGTTTCAATAAACAGATATGTAATCACATGGAAAATGTGATGTTAAAGTCTTTGGATTTCTAGTTCAGGTAATAGGTAAATCTAAGATAGCTTTAAAATTCTCTCAAATCAAACAAAATTATTTCAGTCAGTGTTTTTCTTTAAGATTTTCTCTTTTATAATTTATTTTTCTTACAGTTTTATTGAGATATAATTGACATATAACACTGTATACATTTAAGGTTTACAGCATAATAATTTAACTTACATACATCATGAAATGACTACCACAATAAATTTAGTGAACATCCATCATTTCATATAGATACAAAATTAAGAAAATAGAAAAAGTATACTTTTTTCCTTGTGATGAGAACACTTAGGGTTTACTCTTAACTTCCACATATAACATATAGCAGAGTTAATTATATTTATCATGTCATACATTACATCCCTAGTATGAATTTATCTTATAACTGGAAGTTTGTACCATTTGATTGCCTTCATTAAATTCTCCCTATCCCTACCCCACCACCCACCCACCCTCACCTCTGATATCCACAAATCTGATCTCTTTTTCTATGAGATTTTTTTGTGTTTTGGTTTATTTGTTCTAAGTATAACTGACCTAAAGCACTTTTAGTTCCTGTCAGACAACATGGTGATTCAGTATTTCTGTACATTTCAAAATGATCACAACAAAGCTAGTTACCATCTGTCACCATACAAAGATATCACATAATTATTGACTATATTCCCCATACCTGTAACTCATTTATTTGCAGCTGGAAGATTTTAATTCTTAATCTCCCTCACCTATTTCTCTCCTACCTGCCACCCACCTCCTCTATGGAAACCACATTTGTTCTCTGTGTCTATGACTCTATTTCTATTTTCTTATGTATTTTTGTTTTGTTTTTTTAGATTCCACATATAAGTGAAATCATACAGCATTTGTCTTTCTCTAACTTTTCTCAGAATAATACTCTCTAGGTCCTTCCATGTTTTTGCAAATGGCAAGATTTCAATCTATTTTATAGCTGAGTAATATACCATTGCATCTATATACCACATGTTCTTTATTCACCTATTGACGGGTGCTTGGGTTGCTTCCATATATTGACTATTGTAAATGATGCTGCAATGAACATATTGAGTGCATATATTAATATCTTTTCTAATCAGTGTTTTTATTTTCTTCCAATAAATACCGAGGAGTGAAATTGCTGGATCCAATGGTAGTTCTGTTTTTAATTTTTTGAGGAATATCCATACTGTTTTCCATAATGGCTACACCAATTTACATTCCCAATAACAGTATACAAGGGGTCCCTTTTCTCCATGTCATCACCAACACCTGTTATTTCTTATCTTGCTGACAAGTGTGAGGTGATATCTCATTGTAGTTTTGATTTGCATTTCTCTAATAATTAGTGATGTTTAGCCTCCATGTGTTTGTATTTTTTACAGATCTTTTCCTGTAATTGATATCTAGTCTCATAGCATTGTGGTCAGAAAAGATACTTGATACGATTTCAATTTTCTTAAATTTGCCAAGGCTAGATTTGTGACCCAAGATATGATCTATCCTGGAGAATGTTCCATGGGCACTTGAGAAAAATGTGTATTCTGTTGTTTTTGGGTGGAATGTCCTATAAATATCAAGTAAATCCATCTTGTATAATGTATCATTTAAAGCTTGTGTTTCCTTATTTATTTTCATTTTGGATGATCTGTCCATTGGTGACAGTGGGGTGTTAAAGTCCCCTACTATGATTGTGTTACTGTCAATTTCCCCTTTTATGGCTGTTAGTATTTGCCTTATGTATTGAGGTGCTCCTATGTTGGGTGCATAAATATTTACAATTGTTATATCTTCTTCATGGATCAATCCCTTGATCATTAGGTAGTGTCCTTCTTTGTCTCTTGTAATAGTTTTTATTTTAAAGTCTATTTTGTCTGATATGAGAATTGCTACTCCAGCTTTCTTCTGATTTCTATTTGCATAGAATATCTTTTTCCATGCCCTCACTTTCAGCCTGTAAGTGTCCCTAGGTCTGAAGTGGGTCTCTTGTAGACAGCATATATATGGGTCCTGTTTTTGTATCCATTCAGCCAGTCTGTGTCTTTTGGTGGGAGCATTTAATCCATTTACATTTAAGGTAATTATTGATATGTGCGTTCCTATTACCATTTACTTAATTGTTTCGGGTTGTTCTTGTAGGTCTTTTCCTTCTCTTATGTTTCTTGCTTAGAGAAGTTCCTTTAGCATTTGCTGTAAAGCTGGTTTGGTGGTGCTGAACTCTCTCAGCTTTTGCTTGTCTGTAAAGGTTTTAATTTCTCCATCAAATCTGAATGAGATCCTTGCTGGGTAGAGTAATCTTGGTTGTAGGTTTTTTTTCTTCATCACTTTAAATATGTCCTGCCACTCCCTTCTGGCTTGTAGAGTTTCTGCTGAAAGATCAGATGTTAACCTTATGGGGATTCCCTTGTATGTTATTTGTTGTTTTTCCCTTGCTGCTTTTAATATGTTTTCTTTGTATTTAATTTTTGACAGTTTGATTATTATGTGTCTTGGCGTGTTTATCCTTGAGTTTATCCTGTATGGGACTCTCTGTGCTTCCTGGACTTAATTGACTATTTCCTTTCCTATATTAGGGAAGTTTTCAACTATAATCTCTTCAAATATTTTCTCAGTCCCTTTCTTTTTCTCTTCTCCTTCTGGGACCCCTATAATTCAGATGTTGGTGCGTTTAATATTGTCCCAGAGGTCTCTGAGACTGTCCTCAGTTCTTTTCATTCTTTTTTCTTTTTTCTGCTCTGCAGTAGTTATTTCCACTATTTTATCTTCCAGGTCACTTATCCGTTCTTCTGTCTCGTATTAAAAAGTACTGAATGAAAATTATAGAATTAAAAAATACAGTAACTAAAATTTTTAAAACTCAGTTCATGAGCTCAATAGTAGAGTGATGACAGAAGTTACAATCAATGAATTTGATGACAGAGTAATAGAGTTTACACAGTCTGAACATCAGAGAGAAAATAGTGTGGAAAACTAATAAATATAGCCTCAGGGACTTGTGGGGGCAATAGCCAAAAATCTAGGATTAGTCTCATTTGAGTCCCATAAAAACAAGAAATGAAATTGTGGCAGAAAAAAATGTATTTGAAGAAACAATAGCTGAAAACTTACCAAATTTAGTAAAAGATATGAACCTGCCGATTCAAAGAAGAAGACCAATACTCAGAAAGGATAGATCTAAAGAAGTCCTGACCATAACACTTCATAATTAAACTTCCAAAAACTAAAGACAAAAGAAAAAATCTTAATCAAAAAAAAAAAAAACAGAGAACTGACACATTACCTATATGAGAACACCCATTTAAAGATATTGGATTTATTACCTGAAATGATAGAGGCCAGAAGGAAGTGACACAACATTTTTCAAATACTTAGAGAAGAAATGTTACCCACAAATCCTATACCCAGTGAAATATCCTTTAGGAACAAAGAGGTTATCAAGACATTCTTGGACAAAGGAAAATTAAGAACTTATCATTAGCATACCTCTACTTTTAGAATGGCTAAAACAAACTCTCCAAACAAAAAGAAAATGATAACAGAAGACTGAGAGCCTGAGAAAGGAAAAAAAACAATAGAATCAGTAAACATAAGGGTAAATACAAGATCCTTAACCCCATACGTTTCTTAAATCATATTTAATGAATGAATCAAAAGTTATATCATCATCTAATATGGTGTTCAACATATCTAAAGGAAATACTTAAGACAATTAATTAATATTTTAAAAGTAGAGTGGTGATCATTTTGTAATGTATAGAAATATAGACTCACTATGTTGTGCACCAGGTACTAACATCGTGTTGTGGGTCAATTATACTTAAAACAAAAAAAACAAACAACAAACTCAAAGAAAAAGAGTTGAGATTTGTGGTTACCAGAGGGAGGGGGAATTAGACAAAGGTAGTCAAAAGTACAAACTTCCAGTTATAAGATAAATAAGTGCTAGAGATGGTAAATATAATTAACACTGTTGCATGTTATATATGAATGTTCTTAAGACAGTAAACCCTAAGAGTTCTCATCATAAGGAAAAAACTTTTTTTCTTTTATATTGTATCCATGTGAGATGATGGATGTTCACTAAACGTATTGTGGACCTCATGAAATGATGTATATACATCAAATCATTATGCTGTACACCTTAAACTTATACAGTGTGGTATGTCAACTATATCTCAATAAACCTGGAAAGAAAAAACTTTAATGAAAAAATAAAGTAAAATAGAGTAGATTCATTCAAAATCACTGAAGTTGGAGAATGGAGAAAGCAGAATTCACCAGAGACTTCCCACCTGCAGTGTCTCCTGCTCCAGGTTAAAATGAAGAAATAACACTTTGATACATATGCATCATGGTATATTGATCCTATTAATGTTATCTCTTAGGAAAAACTATTCTTCACTCTTGCAGGAGATGTGTAAAAAAAGAAAAAGTTGAGGTAGAGAGTAAAGATACATAAATGGTAAGGTTTCTATTCCTCATCCAAAGTGAAATATCAATACTGATAGAGTGTGATAAGTTACTTATGTATATTGCAATATCTATAGCAACAATTAAGAAAAGTATAATGTATACAACACTATATAAATGAAACAAGACAGAATTCTACAAGGTGTTCAAGTAACTCACAGGAAGCCAAGAAAGGAGAAACAGAGCACTGAGAAATAGAGTGAACAAACACAAATAATAAAATAGACTTAAATACTAATATCACAATAATTACTTCAAATATAGATGATATAAATTCCCCAATTATGGATAGTTGGTAGAGAGGATAAGAAAACATGACCCAACTGTATACTGTCTACAAGAAACTAATTTCTAATATAATGACATGGGCAGGTTGAAAATAAAAGCATGGAAAAAATATAGCATGCAAATATTAATAGTAGCTATATTAATATCAGATAGAATAGACCCTCATAGCAAAGAATATCACAGCGGACAAAGAAGGATATTACATAATGATAAAAGGATCAATCCACCAAAATACATAGTGATCCTAATGTGTACTCACCAAACACCAGAGTTTCAAAATACATAAAGCAAAAACTGACAGAACTAAAATGAGAAATAGTTAAATCCACAATTATAGTTGGATGCTTAAACACCCTTTCTCCATAATTGTTAGAAAGACTAGACAGAAAATCAACAAGGATATAGAACTGCCCAATATCATCAAGCACTAGACTCTGTCATATAAGGACACTCTACCCAATGATAGCAAAATGCACACTTTCTCAAGCATCCATGGAATATTCACCAAAATATATCATATCCTGGGCCATAAAACAAACTCAATAAAATTAAGAGAATTGAAATCAAACAGACTATATTGTATGACCAAAGTTAAATTAGACTAGAAATCAACAACAGAAAGACAATAATAAAATCTCCAAACTTATGGAAATTAAACATATCTGAAAATAATCCATGGGTCAAAAATAAAGTCTTAAAAATAATAATTTAAAAATACATAGAACTAAATGCAAATGAAAATCAACATGTATGAGTTGTAACTGAAACAATACCAAAAGGGAAATTTATACCATTAATACTTACATTAGAAAGGAAGAGAGTTTTCAAATAAAAAAATCCAAGTTCCAACGTCAAGAAACTAGAAAAGAAGAGAAAAATAAACCAAATATAAGTAGAAGGGAGGAAATAATAAAGATAGAAGCAGAAATAAATGATAGTGAAAATACGAAATACAGAAAATCAATAAAACTAAAAGCTGGTTCATAAAAATAATAACATTGATAACGTTTTAGCAAGTCAAAAATAAGAAGAGTGAAGACACAAATCACTAATGTCAAATGAAACATGGAATATCATTAGAGATATTGCAACAATTAAAAGGATAATAAAGTATCTTAATACATTTTGCCTACTATAAAAATGCCATAGACTAGGTAGATAATGAACAGAATTTTATTTTTCACAGTTCTGAAGTCTGGAAGTCCAAGAACAGGGTGCCATCATGGTTGGGTGAGGGAGTTTATCCAGGTTTCAGACTTCTCATTGTATTCTCAAACTGTGGAAGGGGCAAGAGATCTCTCTGGAATCTCTTTCATAACAGCACTAATGCTAGTAAATGAAGGCTTTGCCCTCATGACTTAATCACCTCCCAAATGCTCCACCTCCTCATATCATCACCTTGGATGTTTTGTTAGGATTCAACATATGAATCTTAGGAGGGCACATTCACCATAGCAAAAAAGAGCACTATACACAACTTTATGAGTATAAGAAATGGATTAATACATCAAAAACCATAAACTCAAATCACAAACAAGATCAAATTTACAAAGGTAGTTGTCCTATAAGCATTAAAAATTGAATATTTAGTTAAAAAGCTCCCCCCAAAAGAAATCTCCAGGCCCATGTGGGTTCACTGAAGAATCTATTAAAGATTTAGAAAAGAACTAACATCGATTTTACACAATCTCTCCTGGAAAATAGAAAAGGAAGAAACATTTACTGACTCTTTTTAAAGGCTTGAAATTTCAAAATACCTAAAACATACAAAAAAAATTTAAAAAGGAAAACTATAGACCAAATTATCTCATGAACTTAGATGCAGAAGTCCTCAATAAAACATCAGCAAATGAAATCCAGAAATGTATTAAAAGAATAATAAATGATTACCAAGTAGGATTTACTCCAGATATGCAAACCTGGATCAACATTCAAAATAAATTAGTGTAATGTATCATATCAACAGACTAAAGATGAAAAATTCATAAGATAATATAAATTGACAAAGAAAATAACAAAATCCAACATCCATTCTTAATAAAAACTCTCAGCAAATTAGGTATAGAGGGAAATTTCCTCAAATTACTTTTATTTATTTTTAAAATTAATTTTTATTGGAGTATAGTTAGTTTACAATGTTGTGTTAATTTCTACTGTACAGCAAAGTGAATCAGTTATACATATGCATATATCCACTCTTTTTTTTTTTTTTTTTTTTTTTTGCAGTACGTGGGCCTCTCACTGTTGTGGCCTCTCCTGTCGCAGAGCACAGGTTCTGGACGCACAGGCTCAGTGGCCACGGCATGTGGGATCTTCCCAGACTGGGGCACAAACCCGTGTCCCCTGCATTGGCAGGCGGTCTCTCAACCACTGCACCACTAGGGAAGCCCCATCCACTCTTTTAAAGATTCTTTTCCAATATAGGTCATTAGAGAGTATTGAGTAGAGTTCCCTGTGCTATATAGTAGGTCCTTATTAGTTATCTATTTTATATATAGTACTGTATATATGTCAATTGCAATCTCCCAATTTATCCCTCTCCCCCCATTCCCCCTTGGTAACCATAAGTTTGTTTTCTACATCTGTGACTCGATTTCTTTTTTGTAAATAAGTTCATTTGTGCCATTTTTTAGATGCCAAATATAAGTGATATCATATAATATTTGTCCTCTGACTTACTTCACTCAGTACGACAATCTCTAGGTCCATCCATGTTGCTGAAAATGGCATTATTTCATTCTTTTTTATAACTGAGTAATATTCCATTGTATATATATGTCACATCTTCTTTATCCATTCATCTGTTGATGGACATTTAAGTTGATTCCATGTTCTGGCTATTGTAAATAGGGCTACAATGATCACTGGGATGCATGTATCTTTTTGAATTATGGTTTTCTCCAGACACATGACCAGGAGTGGGATTTCTGGGCAATGGTAGCTCTATTTTCAGTTGTTTAAGGAACCTCCATACTGTTCTCCATACTGGCTGCACCAATTTACATTCCCACAAACAGTGTAGGAGGGTTCCTTTTTCTCCCCACCCTTTCCAGCATTTATTGCTTGTAGATTATTTTGATGATGGCCATTCTGACTGGTGTGATGTGATACTTCACTGTAATTTTGATTTGCATTCCTCAAATAACTAGTGAGGCTGAACATCTTTTCACGTGCTTTTTAGCCCAGCTGTATGTCTTCTTTGGAGAAATGTCTATTTAGATCTTCTGCCCATTTTTTGATTGCATTGTTTGTTTTATTGATATTGAGCTGCATGAGCAGTTTGTATATTTGGAGATTAATACTTTGTCAGATGCTTCATTTACAAATATTTTCTCTCATTCTGAGAGTTGTCTTTTTGTTTTGTTTATGGTTTCCTTTGCTGTGCAAAAGCTTTTAAGTTTCATTAAGTCTCATTTATTTTTGTTCTTATTTTCATTACTCTAGGAGGTGGATCAAAAAAGATCTTGCTGTGATTTATGTCATAGAGGGTTCTGCCTATGTTTTCCTCGAAGAGTTTCAAAGTATCTGGTCTTACATTTAGGTCTTTAATCCATTTTGAATTTATTTTTGTGTGTGGTGTTAGGGAGTGTTCTAATTTCATCTGTTTACATGTAGCTGTCCAGTTTTCTCAGCACCACTTACTGAAGAGACTGTCTTTTCTCCATTGTGTATTCTTGCCTCCTTTGTCATAGATTAGGTGACCATAGGTGCATGGGTTTATCTCTGGACTTTTGATCCTGTTCCATTGATCTATATTTCTGTTTTTGTGCCAGTCCCATACTATTTTGATAATTGTAGCTTTGTAGTATAGTTTGAAGTCAGGGAGCCTGATTCCTCCAGCTCCATTTTTCGTTCTCAAGATTGCTTTAGCTATTCATGGTCTTTTGTGTTTCCATACAAATTGTAAAATTTTTTGTTCTAATTCTGTGAAAAATGCCCTTGGTAATTTGATAGGGATTGCATTGAATCTGTAGATTGCTTTGGGTAGTGTAGTCATTTTCACAATATTGATTCTTCCCATCCAAGAACAGGGTATATCTCTCCATCTGTTTGTGTCATCTTTTACTTCTTTCATCAGTATCTTATAGTTTTCTGAGTAGAGGTGTTTTGCCTCCTTAGGTAGGTTTATTCCTAGGTATTTTATTTTATTGATGTGAGGGTAAACAGAACTGTTTCCTTGATTTCTATTTCTGATCTTTCATTGTTAGTGTATAGGAATACAAGAGATTTCTGTGTATTAATTTTGTACCTTGCAACTTTACCAAATTCATTGATGAGCTCTAGTAATTTTCTGGTAGCATCTTTAGGATTCTCTATATGTAGTATCATGTCATCAGCAAACAGTGACAGTTTTACTTCTTCTTTTCCAATTTGGATTCCTTTTATTTCTTTTTCTCCTCTGGTTACCATGGCTAGGACTTCCAAAACCATGTTGAATAATAGTTGAGAGAGTAGACATCCTTGTCTTGTTCCTGATCTTAGAGGAAATGCTTTCAGTTTTTCACCACTGAGAATGATGTTTGCTGTGGATTTGTCATATATGGCCTTTATTATGTTGAGGTAGGTTCCCCCCTATGCCCACTTTCTGGAGAGTTTTTATCATAAATGGGTGTTCAGTTTTGTTAAAAGATTTTTCTGCATAACTGTGATGATTATATTGTTTTTATTCTTCCATTTGTTTATGTGTTGTATCACACTGATTGATTGCAGATATTGAAGTAATCTTGCAGCCCTGAGATAAATCCCCCTTGATCATGGTGTATGATCCCTTTAATGTGTTGTTGGATTTGGTTTGCTAGTTATTTGTGAGGATTTTTGTGTCTATATTCATCAGGGATATTGGCCTGTAATTTTCTTTCTATTTAAAAAAAATCTAAAAAAACCCTACAGTCAGCATCATACTTAATAGTGAAAGACTCAATGCTTTCCTTCTAAGTTTGGGTACATAGAGAGGATGTCCACTTTCACTACTCTTATTCAACTTGATATTGGAAGTTCTAGCTGCTTCAATAAGGCAAGAAATAATAGCCATAAATGTTGGAATAGAAGAAATAATATCCCCTATTTGAAAATTACATGAGAGCCTACATATAAAATCCCAATAAATTTACAGAAATAAAGTAATAAAATAAACTGTTAGAACCAATAAATGAGTTCAGCAAGATTGAGGGTTACAAGATCAATGCAAAAATGTCAATCCTATTTCCATAGACTAACAATGAATAACTGGAAATAAACTAGAAAAAAAGCAACATCATTTATAACTGCTCCAAAAAATGAAATACCTAGTTATATATCTAAGAAAGCATGCACAGGATCTCTATGTTTAGAACTATAAAACATTGTTGTAATAAACCAAAAATCTTAATAATTGGAGAGACCATATTCATGCATTGGAATACTCATCTCGTAAAGATGTCAATTGTCTTCAAAGTATTCTATAGGTTTAAGGAAATTCTCATCAAAATCCTAGCAAAGCTTTTTGAAGACATAGACAAGAGAATTCTAAAATTTATATCGGAAGGGTAAAGACTTACAATAACCAAAGCAAATTTCAAAAAGAATAATAATGCAGAAGGAGTCACTTTTTCTATTGTCACAACTTACTACTATACAGCCATTAATCAAAACTGCATGGTACTGGAGGATAAATAGACACATAGATCAATTGAAGAGAATAGAAAGTCCAGAAACGGGCCCATAGATTTACACCCAGTTGATTTTTGACAAACGTGCCAAAGTAATTCTGTGGAAGACATATGGTACAGAGAAATTGGACTTTCCTACAAAAAAATTAACCTAATATCCTATATCATAATTAACTAAAATTTGTCACAGACTTAAATGCAAAATGTAAAACTATAAAATTTTAGGAAGATAGAGAAATTTTCAGAACCTAGAACTAAGTGAAAAGTTCCTTAATTTGCCACTAAAAGCATTATCCATAAGAGGAGAAAAAGATAAATTGGACCTCATCAAAATTAAAAATACATTATCTGTGAAAGATTTTGTTCAGATTATAAAAATTAAGTTACAGACTAAAAGAATATATACATAAACCACATATCTGATGAAGTATCTAGAATATATAAAGAACTCTCAAACTCAACAGTAATAAAAACAATTAGAATCTATCCAATTATAAATTTAGAAAAAAGACATGCACAGAAATTTTACTGAAGAGGATATACAGGTGACACATAAGCACCTGAAAAGATGTTCAACATCATTAGGCACTAGACTTACCACTACACACCTATCAAAACAACTAAAACAAAAAAGTGATAGCACCAAAGGCTGGTGAGGATGTGGAGAAACTGCTGATCACTCATACACTGCTGATGAGTACTCAAAATGCAACAGTCACTCTTGGAAACAGTTTGGCAGTTTATTTTAAAACTAAGATTGCTATTACTATATGATAGAGCAATTACACACTTGGGGTTTTATCCCAAAGGGATGGCAACTTATGTTCATACAAAAAACTTGTACATGAATATTTATAGCAGCTTTATTCATATTAGCCAAAAAATGGAAATGGCCCAGATGTTCAACTATGAATGTATAAATAAACTGTGATGTATCCATACCATGGAATGCTACTCAGAAATCAAAGGAATGAAATATTGATGCATGCATTAACTTGAATGAACTTCAAAGGTATTATGCTGAGTTAAAAAGCTGATCCCAAAATGTTATATACTATATACTTCTATCCATATCACATTCTTGAAATAACAAAATTATAGAGATGTAGGATAGATTAGTAGTTGCCATGGTTTCAGGATGGGGGTGGACTGTATGTGGCTTTAAAAATGTAACATCATGGAGACTTGTGGTAATTAGCCAAAACTACGCATGTGGAAAAGTTGTATAGAACTTAGAACTACACACATACACACACACACACGTGCACACACCCACACAGATGAGTGCATGTATACCTGGAGAAATATGAATAAACTCTATGGATTGTATCAAAGACAGTTTTCTGGTTTTGATATTTTACTATAGTTATGCAAGATGTGAACACTGGGGGAAGCTAGGCAAAGGGTATACATAATATCTTGTAAATTTCTTAGCAATTTCCTGTAAACCTATAATTATTTCAAAATAAAAAGTTTAAAATAAACATGGCATTTTCATAGATACATTGTTATTGATTTCTAATTTAATTTTACTGTGATCAGATAAATTGTTCTATAATATTTTGATCATTTTATATTTATTGAGACGTGTAATGACATTGCAAATGTACTATGTGAATATACCATGTTCATTTTAAGGAGAGTGTATTTTGCAGTTGTTAGTGTAGCATCCTAACAATATTATTTAGCTCAAGATAGTTAACAGAATTGTTCATACTTTGTCTTTACTGATCTTCTGTTTAAGGTCTGTTAATTGATGATAGAAGTATGTTTTTATATCTTACTTTGTGGAAATTTTGAATTCTCTCTTCAGTTCTGTCAATCATACATATATATGTTCACTGAAAAAACTGTTATTACCATATATACATTTATGTTTGTCATAAATTACTGGAAAATTGAATATCAGTTTGAAATGTCCCTCTAATGATATTCTTTGTGTTAAAGTTTGTTTTATTTTACATCATAGCTATTCCAGCCTTCTTCTGCTTCATGTTTGTATGGTGTATCTTTTTCTATCCAGTTACTCTCAATCTATTGATATTTGTCTTTATATTTTAAATGAGTTTCTATGGACAACATGTAAAGTATTTAAGCTATTAGCATATAGGATAACTATTTATATAGTTTGATTCAGGCCTAGTATTTTGTTATTTGTTTTAGGTCGGTTCCCTATCTTTTTTAAAAATATATTTCCCTTTTCCTGGCATTTGTTGGATTAGTTAATAATTTTTAGAATTCTATTTTTATTTGTCAATTGGCTTTTAAGCTACATCTCTTTGCATTAGATAATTTTTATTAATCTATATGAAAGTTCAGTGATTTTTTTTGTCCTACCCATTCTATTATTAAGCCCATCCAGAAAAATTTTAATTGCAGATATTGTATCCTTTTGAGCTTTAAAAGTTGCATTTGCTTCTTTTATATTGTTGGTATATCTCAACTGTGATTTCCCATCTTTTTATTATTTACAACATATTTTCTTTTAACATACTGAGCATAGTTATAAGGAATGCTTTAAAAAACCTAGCCTGATAATTCCAATAGCTAGGTAATCTCAGGATTGGCAACTGTTGGTTCCATTTTCCTTTGAGATGGGGTCATATTATTCTGGCTTTCATATGTCAGATAACTTTGGCTTATACCCTTGACATTTTGAACGTTATGTCATGGAGATTTTTTATTTTGTTACATTACCCCAAGAATATTGATGTTTTGGCTTTAGCAAAAATTTACTGGGTTAGACTCAGGCTGAAAATTGTTATATCAGCATTAGCCCAGAACTCATTTCAGTTTCTTAGGCCTGACTTGAAGCTGATTTCAGCTTTCCCCATGCATGCAGGAGTCAGATAACAACCAGTGACTTAGGCTGAATTTAAACACAGATTTTTTTCTGTTTCTCCCCTTTCCTAGGTTACTTATTCTCTTACAGTCCTTATTGTCTCATGTTCCTTTTCTGAATATTCTGGCCAAAAATAAAATGGTGTTTACCCTGTAGTAGCAACCATAATAATTCTGTTGTCCTCAGGGTAAAGCTATAAAAAACGATTGGGTTAATCATTTCATTTGGATCACTTACTACATGTTTCTACCCCCCAGAAAAATCTACCTACACTTTTTTAGTCTGAAAAACACTGAGGTGGTTATTTTTCATGTACTTTTAATAGAATGTATAGCTGTTGTGTTCAGGAGGATCAGCTAATTAAGCTCTTATTTCTTAACACCAGAAGCAGAACTCCTCTTAAAGCATAAGGAATCACAAAAGCCAAATGTAAAGAAATGAACATTTATAGCAGACAAAATGACCAACTAAAATAGTACAAAGTAATAGCAAACAAAATACATGTTAAATGAGTATTATTATGCATTAAGAAGCCCACTACAAAGGTATAAAAAGACTATTAAAATATTGATGTATTTATCAGAACTTAAAAATATATAACACAAAATATATAGAACTACAAAGAGAAATTGAGAAATCCACACTCATAATTTGATCTTTTAAAAAACCTGTTACTGCTTAAGGTGCACTACTATAAAAATATAGAAGTTTTGAATTATGCTATTAATCAGGTATATTTCATGAAATATACATATGGTCAACATTTATTCACTTTGTGGAAGTATGCTTGTGTATAATAAATGACCAATTGTTTTGTTCTTATTCCAACTTCCCCTCATCATGCATATGTGGCCCATACATTGTAGTTAGACTTTTAGAATCATTTGGATTCCTATGGAAGAAAGCCCAAAACATTGAAAGGATATTAAAGTTAAATATGTTCAAAGATTTTTTTATATTTAGAATTATGTGTGATGTGGATTTAAGGAGCAAACAAACAAAAAGCATACCTTTCTTTTTTTTTGATCAATAATATGAAACACTCAAGAATTAAGAGGACATTTGTAATTTAGAGAGCTGAGCTTCATGTGGACATTGATGAAAAGCGTGTTTGGCATTTAACTCCTGTAAATAAAGCTGCTGAATAGAACTACTTCAGTGATCAATATTGTCTAATTCAGAACTATAAGACTTTTTAGTTGTAAAGGACAAGGGAAAATCAATCAATCAAGAAAATGTTCTCACCTTGTTGTTAGATTTCTCAATCAAAAAAATATGCTATTTATCCTCTTATTCTCTACCAGTCCCTATAATGTAGTGAAATAAACACATTTTAAAAACAGCTGTATGCCTAGCCTTCAACAGAGGTATCTGAATTATTAGGGGTCTCTGTCAAGGCTGGATACATTTTTATGCAAATAATTTTCAAATGTGGAATCAAATCATATTGATGTGTAATTTGCTACTGTTTGTATAATGAGTACAGTAATGGTTTATTTCACTTTTATAGTTTAGAACAGGTTCAAGATTGTCTCTAGAATAATGACTTTCTCACTCATGAGCACTGTGATATGTTTTGAGTGGGAAGGAAATGAAAGTTCTACACAGTGGTTTGAGAATTCATTATAACAAGCTTTATTCTATACCTTAAAATGAAGTCACAGTAAATATATACAAAAGGACTGCTTGCTATTCTCATTTATCAAACCATCATGTAGAACAATAGCTTTCTCTCCTACTTAAAAAATCAGAACTTTGTAACTGATATACAATAGATAGTTGCTATTATGAATCATAGTAGTTCTTTTCCCCACAAAATTTTGGGAATATCATAGACATTTTGGAATACACATTTGAATGAATCTATTGTCAGGTCACTTTTCAGTCCTTTGTACGAAATTTGTCTTTCTTTTTCTTGTTGACTTTAGAGTCATTTGTTTTCCTTTGCTGTTCTACAATTCCACTGTGATGCATCTAAGTCTGTATTTTTTCTGGTGGTCTAGTTGTGCTTCTTGAATCTGAGGGTACATGTATTTCACCATTATGGAAAGTTTTCTGTCATCTCTTTGAATAATGCCTCTACCTCAATCACTCTGTTCTCTTCTTCAAGATCTCCTACAAGAGGTATATTAGACTTTTCCATTGTGTTTTGCTTAACTCTTAAACCATGCTCATAAAGTTTACATCTTTATTGTGCTATACTGCATTCTATATTCTTGATTCTCTATAGTTTGAAAATGATATGTCTAGGTAAAATTTTTGTTGTGTTTTGCATTTATCCTGCTTGATATTCTCTGAGCTTTCTGGATCTGTGGTTTGGAGTCTAACACTAATTTGGGGGGAATTCTTTCATTATTTAATATTTTTTCTGTTCCTTTTTCTCTTTCTTCTCCTAGAATTCCCATTATGCATATGTTACATAGTTGTCCCACAGTTCTTTGATATTCTGTTCTTGTTGGATTTTTTCAAGCTTTTTTTCTGCTTTTCAGTTTTACTGGTTTCTGCTTAGATATCCTCAAGCTCAGAAATTCTTTTCTCAGCTGTGTACAGTCTACTAATAAGCCCATGAAAAGCATTCTTTATTTCTGTTAGTGTTTTAGATCTCTAGCATTTCTTTTTGTTTCCCTCTTAGAATTACTATCTCTCTGCTTGCATTGCCCATCTGTTCTTGCATACTGTATAGTTTATTTTTAGAGCCTTAAGCATCTTAATCATGATTGTTTTAAATTCCCAGTCTGCTAATTCCAACTTCCCTGCTATATCTAAGTCTGGTTGTGATGTTTGTTCTCTCTTTATTTTTTTTATTTTATTTTTTTTCGGTATGCGGGCTTCTCACTGTTGTGGCCTTTCCCGTTGCGGAGCACAGGATCCGGACGCACAAGCTCAGTGACCATGGCTCACGGGCCCAGCCGCTCCGCGGCATGTGGGATCTTCCCGGACCGGGGCACTAACCTGTGTCCCCTGCTTCGGCAAGCGGATTCTCAACCACTGCGCCACCAGGGAAGCCCTGTTCTCTCTTTAAATTCTGGTATTTTTGCTTTTTAGTATGTCTTGTAATATTTTTCTTGATAGCCAGACATGATGTAGTGGGTAAAAGGAACTGCTATAAATAGGCCTTTAGTAATGTGGTGGTATGATGTTGGGAGAGGAGATGTATCCTATAATCCTACGAGTAGGTCTCACTCTTTTAGTGAGCCTGTACCTCTGGGCTGTGAACGTCACATGTATTTCTCAGCTCCAAACATCGCGCCTGCCCCCACTTCAGTGAGACAGGATGGCTAGAGTGGGCTGGAGTTTGGCATTTACCTCTCCCCTGCAATTGGGCTTCCCTGGTGGCGCAGTGGTTGAGAATCCACCTGCCAATGCATGGGACAAAGGTTCGTGCCCCGGTCCAGGAAGATCCCACATGCTGCGGAGCAGCTGGGCCCGTGAGCCATGGGCGCTGAGCCTGTGCGTCCAGAGCCTGTGCTCCACAATGGGAGAGGCCACAACAGTGAGAGGCCCGCATACCGCCAAAAAAAAAAAAAATTATCTGTAATTCTCAAGAAGATCTAGATTATATTCTACTTCATCACTCTCATAGAATGTTTGTACTGGAAAGACATTAAAATATGATCTGGTCCAGAAATCCAAAATTATAATATCTCTACGGGTCTGATAGGTAATATAAACAAATGAAATGGCTGGATATAAGACAGTAAGGAGTGCTGAGGCCTTGTTGTAGATCTGGAGACTGTATATTTTAAAATATCTAACACTATGCTAACCACACAAAACAGCGCCACAGAATACTGTTTTCAACCTCTTATTCTATACCAATTCCCTCATTCTATACATGATGAAATTGAGAACAGGATAGGTCTTACCCAACTAGCACAGCTGGTCATTTGAGTCCCATTTCTAACAATCATGACTACATTAAACTTATAAAACAACTAGAAAATCATACAAACTTTACAATAAAATGTTATATTTGATAGATACTATATGCTATAAGAATTTAGAATAGTGACACAAAATATTAAAGTTTTCAATATTATCATCCTGTTTTTAAATCTCAGGCACTAAAATCCTCTTTCAGTTGCAGAATAGTATTCTTTTTTCTTGTCAAAATATCACATTTAGCTTAGCTTGAATGTAAATCATGCTTAGAAAAATGTGGCTGTGAAGAAATGTTCCTCTCCCCCAAACAGGTAAGATCTAGAAGCCTAATTTCTTTTTTTTTTTTAACATCTTTATTGGGGTATAATTGCTTTACAATGGTGTGTTAGTTTCTGCTTTATAACAAAGTGAATCAGTTATACATATACATATGTTCCCATATCTCTTCCCTCTTGCAACTCCCTCCCTCCCACCCTCCCTATCCCACCCCTCTAGGTGGTCACAAAACATCTTGCTGATCTCCCTGTGCTATGCGGCTGCTTCCCACTAGCTATCTATTTTATGTTTGGTAGTGTATATATGTCCATGCCACTCTCTCACTTTGTCACAGCTTACCCTTCCCCCTCCCCAAGTCCATGTTCTAGTAGGTCTGTCTTTATTCCCGTCTTACCCCTAGGTTCTTCATGACCTTTTTTTTTCCTTAGATTCCATATATATGTGTTAGCATATGGTATTTGTTTTTCTCTTTCTGACTTACTTCACTTTGTATGACAGACTCTAGGTCCATCCACCTCACTACAAAAAACTCAATTTCATTTCTTTTCATGGCTGAGTAATATTCCATTGTATATATGTGCCACATCTTCTTTATCCATTCATCCAATGATGGACACTTAGGTTGCTTCCATGTCCTGGCTATTGTAAATAGAACTGCAATGAACATTTTGGTACATGACTCTTTTTGAATTATGGTTTTCTCAGGGTATATGCCCAGTGGTGGGATTGCTGGGTCATATGGTGGTTCTATGTGTAGTTTTTTAAGGAATCTCCATACTGTTCTCCATAGTGGCTGTATCAATTTATATTCCCACCAACAGTGCAAGAGTGTTCCCTTTTCTCCACACCCTCTCCAGCATTTGTTTCTAGATTTTTTGATGATGGCCATTCTGACTGCTGTGAGATGATAACTCACTGTAGTTTTGATTTGAATTTCTCTAATGATTAATAATGTTGAGCATTCTTTCATGTGTTTGTTGGCAATCTGTATATCTTCTTTGGAGAAATGTCTATTTAGGTCTTCTGCCCATTTTTGGATTGGGTTGTTTGTTTTTTTCTTATTGAGCTGCATGAGCTGCAGAAGCCTAATTTCTTTAGTCAACTAACCCAACTAAGAATCCCAGTATAAAGCAAAGCATCTATTCATCTATTCTGAGGCACAGGCTGTGAACTGCAGCCCACAGATGGAGGAAGATGTATCTAAAGGTGACAGAAGATTATTCAGATGTTATCAGCTGCCTTTTCTGCAGCATGATGCCACCTGTGATCAAATACCTCATTAGAAGAGCACCAAAGAGTACAGAAAAACTTTTGAAAGATATTTTTACTCCATGAATGCAAACATTGTACATGGCAATTTTCCAAGGAGAAAAAAATATTGCATTGCTTATGTTTGATTCTTCACAGCTACAAAAAATTTTCATTTATTGTTTCACTTTTTCCTCAGAAAAATTTTGTGAGCATAAAATAATTACAGTCTCATTTTTATGTGAAGACAATGAAGCCCAGATAGATAAAATATATAATTTCATCAATTCACATGACCAGAAAAGGCAGAACCAAGACTCTACATCAGGTGTTCTGGCTACAAATCAAGCTTTTTTATATTCCTATATGCTACCACTCCTCATATCAATTTACCTGGTAGACAAGATAAAATTTGAATTTACTGTGTTATTCTTGTTAAAATGAATGTTTCCTGAGGAAGTGTGCTGACTCCCTCTTGCGAGAGCACTGGAATCACAACTACCTGCTGAACAATCATCGACAGGAAGACACTGGAACTCACCAAAACACATACCCCACATCCAAAGACAAAGGAGAAGCCACAGTGAGATGGTAGGAGGGGCGCAATCACAATAAAATCAAATCCCATAACTGCTGGGTGGGTGACTCACAAACTAGAGAACAATTATACTACTGAAGTCCACCCACTGGAGTGAAGGTTCTGAACTCTAGGTCAGGCTTCCCAACCTGGGGATCTGGCAATGGGAGGAGGAATTCCCAGAGAATCAGACGTTGAAGGCTATTGTAATTTGATTGCAGGACTTTGACAGGACTGGGGGAAACAGAGACTCCACTCTTGGATGGCACACAAAAAGTAGTGTGTGCATCAGGACCGAGGTGGAAGGAGCAGTGACCCCATAGGAGAATGAACCAGACCAGACCTACCAGCTAGTGTTGGAGGGTCTCCTGCAGAGGCGGGGGGTGACTGTGGGTTACCGCAGGGACAAGGACACAGGTAGCAGGAATTATGGGAAGTGCTCCTTGGCATGAGCCCTCCCAGAGTCCACCATCAGCCACACCAAAGAGCAGGGTAGGTTCCAGTGCTGGGTCTCCTCAGGCCAAACAACCAACAGGGAGGGAACCCAGCCCCACCCATCAGCAGACAAGAGGATAAAAGTTTTGCTGAGCCCTGCTCACCAGAGCAACAGTCAGCTCTACCCACCACCAGTCCCTACCATCAGGAAGCTTGCACAAGCCTCTTAGACAGCCTCATCCACCAGAAGGCAGACAGCAGAAGCAAGAAGAACTATAGTTCTGCAGCCTGTGGAAGGAAAACCACATTCACAGAAAGAGAGATAAAATGAAAAGGCAGAGGACTTTGTACCAGATGAAGGAAGAAGATAAAACCCCAGTAAAACAACTAAATGAAGTTGAGATAGGCAATCTTCCATAAAAATAATTCAGAATAATGATAGTAAAGATGATCCAGGACCTCGGAAAAAGAATGGAGGCAAAGGTCGAGAATATGCAAGAAATGTTTAACAAACACCTAGAAGAATTAAAGAACAAACACCTAGAAGAATCAAAGAACAAACAAACAGAGATGAACAATACAATTACTGAAATGAAAAATACACTAGAAGGAATCAATAGCAGAATAACTGAGGCAGAAGAATGGATAAGTGACCTGGAAGACAGAATGGTGGAATTCACTGCCACAGAACAGAATAAAGAAAAAAGAATGAAAAGTAATGAAGACAGCCTAAGAGACCTCTGGGTCAACAATAAACACACCAACATTCACATTATAGGGGTCCCAGAAGGAGGAAAGAGAGAGAAAGGACCCGAGAAAATATTTGAAGAGATTATAGTCAAAAACTTTCCTAACATGGGAAAGAAAATAGCCACCTAAGTCCAGGAAGCTCAGAGAGTACCAGGGAGGATAAACCCAAGAGGAACATGCCGAGACATATAGTAATCAAATTGAAAAAATTAAAGACAAAGAAAAATTGTTTAAAGCAACAAGGGAAAAATGACAAATAACATATAACTGAATGCCCATAAAGTTAACAGCTGATTTCTCAGCAGAAACTCTACAAGCCAGAAGGGAGGCACACAAAATATTTAAAGTGATGAAAGGGAAGAACCTACAACCAAGATTACTCTACCCAGCAAGGATCTCGTTCAGATACGACAGAGAAATCAAAAGCTTTACAGACAAGCAAAAGTAAAGAGAATTCAGAACCACCAAACCAGCTCTCCAAACAAATGCTAAAGGATCTTCTCTAAGTGGAAAACACAAGAGAAGAAATGAACCTACCAAAAAAAATCCAAAACAATTAAGAAAATGGTAATAGGAACATACATATCGATAATTAACTTAAATGTGAATGAATTAAATGCTCCAACCAAAAGACACAGGCTCACTGAATGGATACAAAAATGAGACCCATATATATGCTGTCAGCAAGAGACCCACTTCAGAACTAGGGACAAATACAGAATGAAAGTGAGAGGATGGAAAAAGATATTCCATGAAAATGGAAATCAAAAGAAATCTGCGGTAGCAATACTCATATCAGATAAAATAGACTTTAAAATAAAGAATGTTGGGCTTCCCTGGTGGCGCAGTGGTTGAGAATCCACCTGCCGATGCAGGGGACACGGGTTCCTGCCCCGGTCCGGGAAGATCCCACATGCCGCGGAGCGGCTGGGCCCGTGAGCCATGGCCGCTGAGCCTGCGCGTCCGGAGCCTGTGCTCTGCAATGGGAGAAGCCACGACAGTGAGAGGCCCACGTACCACAAAAAATAAAAATAAAAAAATAAAATAAAATAAAATAAAGAATGTTACAAGAGACAAGGAAGGACACTAAATTATGATCAAGGGATCAATCCAAGAAGATATAACAATTATAAATATATATGTACCCAACATAGGAGCACCGCAATACATAAGGCAAATGCTAACAGCTATAAAAGAGGAAATCGACAGTAACACAATAATAGTGGGGGACATTAACACCTCACTTACACCAGTGGACAGATAATTCAGAGAGAAAATTAATAAGGAAACACGAGCTGTAAATAACACAATAGACCAGACAGATTACACTTTCTTCTAAAGTGCACATGGAACATTCTCCAGGATAGATTACATCTTGGGTCACAAGTCAAGCCTTGGTCAACTTAAGAAAATTGAAATCATATCAAGCATCTTTTCTGACAACAATGCTATGAGATTAGAAATAAATTACAGGGAAAAAAACATAAAAAACACAAACACATGGAGGCTAAACAATACGTTACTAAATAACCAAGAGATCACTGAAGAAATCAGAGGAAACCAAAAATTACCTAGAGACAAATGACAACGAAAACACGATGATCCAAAACCTATGGGATGCAGCAAAAGCAGTTCTAACAGTGAAGTTGACAGCAATACAGTCCTACCTCATGAAACAAGAAACATCTCAAATAAACAAATCTAACCTTACACCTAAATGAACTAGTGAAGGAAGAACAAACAAAAGCCAAAGTGAGTAGAAGGAAAGAAATTATAAAGATCAGAGCAGAAATAAATGAAATAGAAACAAAGGAAACAACAGTAAAGATCAATAAAACTAAGAGCTGGTTCTTTGAGGAGATAAACAAGATTGATAAACCTTTAGCCAGACGTATCAAGAAAAAGAGGGAGAGGACTCAAATCAATAAAATTAGAAATGAAGAAGGAGAAGTTACAAATGACACCACAGAAATACAAAGGATCATGAGAAATTACTACAAGCTGCTCTATGCCAATAAAATGGACAACCTAGAAGAAATGGACAAATTTTTAGAAAAGCAAAACCTTCCAAGACTGAACCAGGAAGAAATAGAAAATATAATCTGACCAATCACAAGCACTGAAATTGAAACTGTGATTAAAAATCTTCCAACAAACAAAAGTCCAGGACCAGATAGCGTCACAGGTGAATTCTATCAAAGATTCTTCTCTAAGGTGTTAGAGAAGAGCTAACACCCATTCTTCTCAAACTCTTCCAAAATATTGCAGAGGAAGGAACACTCCCAAACTCATTCTAAGAGGCCACCATCACCCTGATACCAAAACCAGACAGAGATACTACAAAAAAAGAAAATTATAGACCAGTATCACTGATGAATATAGATGCAAAATCCTCAAAAAATACTTGCAAACAAAATCCAACAACACATTCAAAGGATCATACAACATGATGAAGTTGGATTTATGCCAGGGATGCAAGGATTCTTTAATATATGCAAATCAATCATTGTGATACACCATATTAACAAATTGAAGAATAAAAACCATATAATCATCTCAACAGATGCAGAAAAAGCTTTTGACAAAATTCAACACAGATTTATGATAAAAACTCTCCAGAAAGTGGGCATAGAGGGAACCTGCCTCAACATCATAAAGGCCATATATGACAAACCCACAGCAAACATCATTCTCAATGGTGAAAAACTGAAAGCATTTCCACTAGGATCAGGAAAAGGACAAGGATGTCCACTGTTGCTACTATTATTCAGCATAGTTTTGGAAGTCCTAGCCATGGCAATTAGAGAAAAATGAGAAATAAAAGGAATACAGATTGGAAAAGAAGAAGTAAAACTGTCACTTTTTGCAGATGACATGATACTATACATAAATAATCCTAAAGGTGCCACCAGAAAACTACTAGAGCTAATCAATGAATTTGGTAAAGTTGCAGGATACAAAATTAATGCACAGAAATCTCTTGCATCCCTATACAGTAACAATGAAAAATCAGAAAGAGAAATTAAGGAAACAATCCCATTCACCATTGCAACAAAAAAAATAAAATACCTAGGAATAAACCTACCTAAGGAGGTAAAACACTTGTACTCAGAAAACTACAAGACACTGATGAAAGAAATCAAAGATGCACAAACAGATGGAGAGATATACCATGTTCTTGGATTGGAAGAATCAATATTGCAAAATGACTATACTACTCAGAGCAATCTACAGATTCAGTGCAATCTCTATCAATTTACCAATGGCATTTTTTACAGAACTAGAAAAAAAATCTTAAAATTTGTATGGAGACACAAAAGATCCCAAATAGCCAAAGCAATCTTGAGGGGGAAAAACCAGAGCAAGAGGAATCAGGCTCCCTGACTTCAGACTATACTACAAAGTTACAGTAATGAAGCCAATATGGTACTGGCACAAAAACAGAACTACAGATCAATGGAACAGAATAGAAAGCCCAGAGATAAACCCACACACATATGGTCAACTAGTCTATGACAAAGGAGGTAAGGATATAAAATGGAGAAAAGACAGTCTCTTCAATAAGTGGTGCTGGGAAAACTGAACAGCTACATGTAAAATAATGAAATTAGAACACTCCCTAACACCATACACAAAAATAAACTCAAGGGCTTCCCTGGTGGCGCAGTGGTTGAGAATCCGCCTGCCGATGCAGGGGACACGGGTTCGTGCCCCGGTCCGGGAAGATCCCACGTGCCGCAGAGCGGCTGGGCCCGTGAGCCATGGCCGCTGAGCCTGCGCGTCCGGAGCCTGCGCTCTGCAATGGGAGAGGCCACAACAGTGAGAGGCCCGCGTACCACAAAAAAAATAATAAATAAATAAATAAATAAATAAATAAATAAATAAATAAATAAACTCAAAATGGATTAAAGACCTAAACGTAAGACCAGACACTATAAAACTCTTGGAGGAAAACACAGGAAGAACACTCTTTGACATAAATCACAGCAAGATCTTTTTGACCCACATCCTAGAGAAATGGAAATAAAAACAAAAATAAACAAATGAGATCTAATGAAACTTAAAAGCTTTTGCACAGCAAAGGAAACGATCAACAAGACGAAAAGACAACCCTCAGAATGGGAGAAAATATTTGCAAATGAATCAATGGACAAAGGACTAATCTCCAAAATATATAAACAGCTAATGCAGCTCAATATTAAAAAAAACAAATAACCCAATCCAAAAATGAGCAGAACACCTAAATAGACATTTCTCCAAAGAAGACATACAGATGGCCAAGAGGCACATGAAAAGCTGCTCAACATCACTAATTATTAGAGAAATGAAAATCAAAACTGCAATGAGGTATCACTTCACACCGGTTAGAATGGGCATCATCAGAAAATCTACAAGCACCAAATACTGGAGAGGGTGTGGAGAAACGGGAACCCTCTTGCACTGTTGGTGGGAATGTAAATTGATACAGCCACTATAGAGAACAGTATGGAGTTTCCTTAAAAAAACTAAAAATAGAATTACCATATGACCCAGCAATCTCACTACTGGGCATATACCCAGAGAAAACCATAATTCAAAAAGACACATGCACCCCAATGTTCATTGCAGCACTATTTACAATAGCCAGGACATGGAAGCAACCTAAGTGTCCACTGACAGATGAATGGATAAAGAAGATGTGGTACATATATACAGTGGAGTATTACTCAGCCATAAAATGGAGCAAAATTGAGGCATTTGTATATACGTGGATGGACCTAGAGACTGTCATACAGAGTGAAGTTAAGTTAGAAAGAGAAAAATAAATATCGTATATTAACTCATATGTGCAATCTGGAAAAATGGTGCAGATGAACCAGTTCTCAAGGCAGAAATAGAGACACAGATGTAGAGAACAAACCTATGGACACCAAGGGGGGAAAGCAGGTGTGGGGTGATGGTGGTGGTGGTGGTGGTGTGATGAATTGGGTGATTGGGATTGACATATATATACACTAATATGTATAAAATAGATAACTAATAAGAACCTGCTGTATAGAAAAAATAAGATAAAATTTAAAAAATAAAATGAATATTTTCTATCTCATATGTACTAATATTAATTTGGCAAATGTGTTCACATGATTTACAAATAATTTTGACTTTATTATATGTACTATATTGTTCAACCATGATCCAGATGGCTTGTTTATTTTGTTTTATTCTATTTTTATTACATTTTTTGGAGAAGACAATCAGGAATTTCTGGTACTTCTTTCTATTAAAGAAAATGAAGCAAAACATAAAAGCTTTAAATGAAAAAAATGACAAGTGATATGGTCAATGGAAGATTAGTCCAGACTTGATATAAGAAAATAAGAAAAAAAAACTATGAAAATAAATTTTTCCTTGGTAAGTGTCAGCTTAAGAGACTGAAAGAGACTATATATCAGGAAGAAGTGAGAACTTAGAGTAAGAGCTTCACAAATTCAAAATATTAAAATTCAATCAGACTTACTTCTACCAAACAGCTTTCATAATTAATATGAATTAATGCTGATCACATCTTTATTTCTGATCCTTCTGCAAATAAGCTCTAATTATGGTCTATTAAGTGGCACTTGTTGATCTGTTTTAATTTTTTAATTAATTAATTTATTTATTTATTCATTTTTGGCTGTGTTGGGTCTCCATTGCTGCATGGGCTTTCTCTACTTGCAGTGAGTAGGGGCTACTCTTCATTGTGGTGCACAGGCTTCTCATTGTGATAGCTTGTCTTCATTGCAGAGCATGGGCTCTAGGTACATGGCTTCAGTAGTTGTGGTGCTCGGGCTTAGCTGCTCTGCGGCATGTGTGATCTTCCTGGACCAGGGCCTGAACCCGTGTCCCCTGCATTGGCAGGCAGATTCTTAACCACTGAACCACCAGGGAAGTCCCTGTTGATCTGTTTTAAATCAAATATTTACTGAGAAAGGCTCTGAATTTGAGGTTTCAGGGAGATATAAAGGGAAATCAGGAATTATCAGTTTTCAATGCTTATACTCTAATGAAGGGCAAACCAAATTCAAAAATTAATATATGATAGACTATTCTGCATATAAGACTGGCATTAAGAAAAAGTGTGAGAATAAGAGGAGGGAAGTACCATTTACAGTTGACATGAAGTCAGCTTATCATGAAAAATTAATATTTCTAGTATTATGTATTTCTAATATATAAATATATTTCAAATATTTCTGAAATATATATATATACAAATATATATATGTATATATACACAAACACACATATGGATCCCATTTACATTTCACTCTATTCCATTGGATTCATACATTTATATATATGTACATTTATATATATATACATATTTATATACATCTATATATCTATATCTAGATATACTTAGATTCAATTTTTATGAGCATATAAAGGAGTTTTAGACAACTGGTTTGCAAATGAGCCTTTAAGCATTGATGTATATATGTATATATATTTTCCCCTATAGATAATAATTTTCTAAGGGTTGAGGACTCCATTCTTTTCTATCTACACAAACACACACGTGTGCACATACATCATATCCTGCCCTGTATTATATTTTGCTTAAAGTGAGTGTAGAAAGTAGATACTTCAATAACCTACAGCATAAGAGAAAACCATCATAAAACCATGAAGAGAGGTATGATGAGGTTAAAAAACTGGTTTTAATGCTGGCCATTTCATTATGCTGTCATACAGGCACAAGAGCAAATAAAGTTAGAATGAAAGTTGTAACGAAGTAATTTGGTAACCAGAGCATGAACAGGGTCTGTAGATATAGTGACAGGGAAAAGGGCTTGGAAATTATAAAGCAATGGCAGTAGACTTTTATGGTTTGGATGTGTGGAAATGAGTGGGAAATGATCCTCACACTGCATCCTTGATTTCAGGAAAAAATGCCTATTCCCTTCCCAGAGATAAAGACTTACAGAAAAGATTTGTCCTATTTTCATCCCATTGGCCTTGAACAGAAGAATTGTAATAGAGAGGTTTGAAACTATCAGTTTTTTCTATAAAATCACACACACATTAATACGCACATGAAACTTGGAAGAAAATCAATGAAACCAGTTATGATACTGAATAGTCTTAGAGTGGAGTGTTTTACTTCATTTATATATTTATACATTTAGTTATTAAATATGAATTTCTCGAATACTCACTTATCAGGCACTGTTCTAAGCACTGAGATGCAAAGCTTAATAATATACATTCCCTGCCCTTAAAGGGTTCTAAAAGATTCTGACCAGGAAACAGCCAAATGCTTTGTTTTCTCTATTACTGATTTATGTATTTAGATATAATAGACATAATTAACTGCTTGTGTAGAGAGAGAATTAATGATAAGTACTTTAATAAGGCACAGAAAAATCCCACTTAATGGGAGAATTCACTAGTAATTGGGCTTGATATGTTAGGGTCAACACAATTTTATACAGGCAAAGTGGGATATAATAGCTTAGATGGCAGGAACTGGGCTGTTGATTTCTTGATATGGGCACAATAAAAGAATTCCCTGTAAAATCAAGGGTTTGCCTTATAACCCCTGATGCTAGGAACATGGGGGAAAAGTGAATACTAGGCCTTCAAGCCCAGAGAGAGACTGCATCATACATTTGCTTAAGCATAAGTTAAAGTGGTTGCTCCAGTTTCTTAGCCTTCGGAGAATCTCTATGTGTCTCTGCAGTAATAATCCATTTTTCACATTCTAAGAAGAAATATTTTGATTACCTGATTTGCATTGAAAAATAAAGGAAAGGCCTCTATCGATTTGTTCTTTATCTCTGTGATGTGTTTTAGTGAAAAGATTTCCAATATTTTGTCAAATGTATTACTCTATGCTATTGTAAGTTTTAATTTTTACACTTATATTAACATTGTGTGTAGTATATAGAAATGCAATTAGATTTTTTAATTTGAACTTGTATCCTAAGCATTTGTTAAGTTAACTAATACTAGGAATTTTTTTGGGCAGATTCCTTAGGATATTCTGCATAGGCAATCACACCATGAAAACAAACACACATTTGCTTCTTCCTTTCTAATTTATTTATGTGGCTGGATTTTTAGTACAGTGTTATTTAGAAGTGGTGAGGGTAAATATACTTGCATTGTTCCAAGTTTCAAGTGGAAAATATTAAATGTTTCAGCAATAGGTTTAGGGTTACTTTTAGGTTTACCAAAGATACACTTTATCACTTTAAAGCATTTTTTAAAAATTTATTTATTTTATTTACTTTATTTTTGGCTGTGTTGGGTCTGCATTGCTGTATGCAGGCTTTCTCTAGTTGCAGTGATCAGGGGCTGCTCTTCGTTGTGGTGCATGGGCTTTTCATTGCAGTGGCTTCTCTTGTTGCAAAGCATGGGCTCTAGAGCACAGGCTCAGTAGTTTTGGCGCACAGGCTTAGTTGCTCCACAGCATGTGGGATCTTCCCAGACCAGGGCTCAAACCAGTGTCCCCTGCATTGGTGGATTCTTACCCACTGTGCCAACAGGGAAGCCCCACTTTATCACTTTAAAGACGTTTGCTTCCATTTCTACTTTGCTGAAAGGTTCTTTGTTTAAATCATGAATGAGCATTAATATTTGTCTCATGTGTTTTCTATATTCATTGAGATGATTTTTTTTTCTTTTATTCTGTTAATGTAGTCAAATACATTAACTGGCTTTCAAATGTTGGGCCAAACTTGCATTCATGAGATAAAACCCACCTAGACATAATGAATTATCACTTTTATATATTGCTGAATTTGATTTGTTACTATGTTACATAAATTTTATATCTATATTCATTAGACATATTGGTCTATAATCTTCTTTCCTTGTAATATCTTAGACTTTGGTATCTGTATTATACTTGCATCATAAAAAAGGGTGTGGAGTGATCCTTCGGGGCCTGAAGTTTCCTTCATGAGACGATTTTAATTACAAATGTAGACTGTTAGGTCCTTTTGGGGCAATTTGGTAAATTGTGTCTATAAAGAAAATTGTCCATTTTGTCAATGTTCTCAAAGGATTAGCATAAAGTTATTCATTATAACCCATTATTATTTTTGAATGTCTCTAGGATCCATAATGGCGACTCCTCTTTCACTTCTAATATGACTAATTTTGCTTTCTCTCATTTCTTTTTTAACATCATTATTGGAGTATAATTGCTTTACAATGGTATGTTAGTTTTTGCTTTATAACAAAGTGAATCAGCTATACATATATCCCATATCTCCTCCCTCTTGAATGTCCCTCCCACCCTCCCTATCCCACCGCTCTAGGAGGTTACAAAGCATGAAGCTGATCTCCCTGTGCTATGTAGCTGCTTCCCACTAGCTATCTATTTTACATTTGGTACTGTATATATGTCCATGACACTCTCTCACTTCGTCCCAGCTTGAACTTCCCCCTCCCCATGCCCTCAAGCCCATTCTCTACATCTGCATATTTATTCCTGTCCTGCCCCTAGGTTCTTCAGAACCTTTTTTAAAAAAATTTTAGATTCCATATATATGTGTTACCATACAGTATTTGTTTTTCCCTTTCTGACATACTTCACTCTGTATGACAGTCTCTAGGTCCATCCACCTCACTACAAATAACTCACTTTCATTTCTTTTTATGGTTGAGTAATATTCCATTGTATATATGTGCCACATCTTCTTTATCAGTTCATCTATCGATGAACAATTAGATTGCTTCCATGTCCTGGCTATTGTAAATAGAGCTGCAATGAACATTGTGGTACATGAATTTTTGAATTATAGTTTTCTCAGGTTATATGCCCAGGAGTGGGATTGCTGCATTGTATAGTAGTTCTATTTTTAGTTTTTTGAAACCTCCATACTGTTCTCCATATTGGCTGTATCAATTTACATTCCCAACAGTGCAAGAGGGGTCCCTTATCTCCACACCCTCTTCAGCATTTACTGTTTGTAGATTTTTTGATGATGACCATTCTGACCAGTGTGAGGTGATACCTCATTGTAGTTTTGATTTGCATTTCTCTAATGATGTTGAGCATCCTTTCATGTGTTTGTGGCAATCTGTATGTCTTCTGTGGAGAAATGTCTATTTAGGTCTTCTTCCCGTTTTTGGATGGGGTTGTTTGTTTTTTTGATATTGAGCAGCATGAGCTGCTTGTATATTTTGGAGATAAATCCTTTGTCAGTTGCTTCATTTGCAAATATCTTCTCCCATTCTGAGGGTTGTCTTTTGGTCTTGTTTATGGTATCCTTTGCTGTGCAAAAGCTTTTAAGATTCATTATATTCCATTTGTTTATTTTTGTTTTTATTTCCATTTCTCTAAGAGATGGGTCAAAAAGGATCTTGCTGTGATTTATGTCATAGAGTGTTCTGCCTATGTTTTCCTCTAAGAGTTTGATAGTGTCTGGCCTTATATTTAGGTCTTTAATCCATTTTGAGTTTATTTTTGTGTATGGTGTTAGGGAGTCTTCTAATTTCATTCTTTTAAATATAGCTGTCAAGTCTTCCCAGCACCACTTATTGAAGACACTGTCTTTTCTCCACTGTATATTCTTGCCTCCTTTATCAAAGATAAGGTGACCATATGTGCGTGGGTTTATCTTTGGGCTTTCTATCCTGTTCCATTGATCTATATTTCCGTATTTGTGCCAGTATCATACTGTCTTGACTACTGTAGCTTTGTAGTATAGTCTGAAGTCAGGGAGCCTGATTCCTCCAGCTCCGTTTTTCTTTATCAAGATTGTTTTCGTTTTTCTGGCTCTTTTGTGTTTGCATACAAATTGTGAAATTTTTTGTTCTAGTTCTGTGAAAAATGCCATTTATAGTTTGATAGGGATTGCATTGGATCTGTAGATTGCTTTGGATAGTATAGTCATTTTCACAATGTTGATTCTTCCAATCCAAGAACATGGTATATCTCTCCATCTCTTTGTATCATCTTTAATTTCTTTCATCAGTGTGTTATAGTTTTCTACATACAGGTCTTGTCTCCTTAGGTAGGTTTATTCCTAGGTATATTATTCTGTTTGTTGCAGTGGTAAATGGGAGTGTTTCCTTAATTTCTCTTTCAGATTTTTCATCATTAGTGTATAGGATGCAAGGGATTTCTTTGCATTAATTTTGTATTCTGCTACTTTACCAAATTCATTGATTAGCTCTAGTAGTTTTCTGGTAACATCTTTACGATTCTCTATGTATAGTATCATGTCATCTGCAAACAGTGACAGTTTTAATTCTTCTTTTCTCATTTGGCTTCATTTTATTTGTTTTTCTTCTCTGACTGCTGTGGTTAAAAATTCCAAAACTATGTTAAATAATAGTAGTGAGAGTGGGGAACCTTGTCTTGTTCCTGATCTTAGTGGATATGGTGTCAGGTTTTCACCATTGAGAATGAGGTTTGCTTTGGGTTTGACATATGTGGCCTTAATTATGTTATGGTAAGTTCCCTCTATGCCTACTTTCTGGAGGGTTTTTATTATAAATGGGTGTTGACTTTTGTTGAAAGATTTTTCTGCATCTATTGATATGATCATATGGTTTTTCTCCTTCAGTTTATTAATATAGTTTATCACATTGATTTGCATATACTTAAGAATGCTTGCATTCCTGGGATAAATCCCACTTGATCATGGTGTATGATCCTTTCAGTGTGCTGTTGGATTCTGTTTGCTAGTATTTTTTTGAGGAATTTTGCATGTATTTTCATCAGTGATACTGGCCTGTACTTTTCATTTATGTGACATCTTTGTCTGGTTTTGGTATCAGGGTGATGGTGGCCTCATAGAATGAGTTTGGGAGTGTTCCTTTCTCTGCTGTATTTTGGAAGAGTTTGAGAAAGATAGGTGTTATCTCTTCTCTAAATGTTTGATTGAATTTGCATGTGAAGCCATCTGGTCCTGAGCTTTTGTTTGTTGGAAGAGTTTTAATCACAGTTTCAATTTCAGTGCTTGTGACTGGTTTGTTCATATTTTCTGTTTCTTCCTGGTTCAGTCTCAGGAGGTTGTGCTTTTCTAAGAATTTGTCCATTTCTTCCAGGTTGACCATTTCATTGGCATATTGTTGCTTGTAGTAACCTCTCATGATCCTTTGTATTTCTGCAGTGTAGTTACTGCTCGTTTTTCATTTATAATTTTATTGATTTGAGTCGTCTCCCAATTTTTCTTGATGTGTCTGGCTAGTGGTTCATCAATTCTATTTATCTTCTCAAACAACCATCTTTTAGTTTTATTGATCTATGCTATTGTTTTCTTCATTTCTTTTTTCATTTATTTTTGATTTGATTTTTATGATTTCTTTCCTTCTGCTAACTTTGGCTTTTTTTAGTTCTTCTTTCTCTAATTGCTTTAGGTGTAAGGTTAGGTTGTTTATTTGAGATGTTGCTTGTTTGTGAGGTAGGATTGTATTGCTATAAACTTCCCTTTTAGAACTGCTTTTGCTGCATCCCATAGGTTTAGCTTTGTCATGTCTTCATTGTCATTTGTTTCTGGGTATTTTTTGATTTCCTTTTTGATTTCTTCAGTGATCTCTTGGTTATTTAGTAGTGTATTGTTTAGCCTCCATGTGTTTGTATTTTTTTCCTGTAATTGATATCCAGTCTCATAGCATTGTGGTTGGAAAAGATGCTTGATAAGAATTCAGTTTTCTTAAATTTACCAAGGCTTGATTTGTAACCCAAGATATGAACTATCCTGCAGAATGTTCCATGAGCACTTGAGAAGAAAGTGTATTCTGTTGTTCTTGGATGGAATGTCCTATAAATAGCAATAAGTCCATCTTGTCTAATGTGTCATTTAAAGCTTGTGTTTCCTTATTTTCATTTCTGTCCATTGGTGAGAGTAGGGTGTTAAAGTCCCTTACAATTATTGTGTTACTATTTCCCCTTTTATGGCTGTTAGCATTTGCCTTATGTATTGAACTGCTCCTATTTTGGGTGCATAAATATTTACAATTGTTATATCTTCGTCATGGATCAATCCCTTGATCATTATGTAGTGTCCTTCTTTGTCTCTTGTAATAGTCTTTATTTTAAAGTCTATTTTGTCTGGTATGAGAATTGCTACTCCAACTTTCTTTTGATTTCCATTTGCATGGAATATATTTTTCCACCCCCTTACTTTCAGTCTGTATGTGTCCCTACATCTGAAGTAGGTCTCTTGTAGACAGCATATATATATGGGTTTTGTTTTTGTATCCATTCAGCCAGTCTATGTCTTTTGGTTGGAGCATTTAATCCATTTACATTTAAGGTAGTTATCGATATGTATGTTCCTTTTGCCATTTTCTTAATTTTTCTGGGTTGTTATTGTAGGTCTCTTCCTTCTCTTGTGCTTCCTGCCTAGAGAAGTTCCTTTAGCATTTGCTGTAAAGCTGGTTTGGTGGTGCTGAACTCTCTCAGCTTTTGATTGTCTGTAAAGGGTTTGATTTCTCTGTTGAATCTGAATGATATCCTTGTTGCATAGAGTAATCTTGGTTGTAGGTTTTTTCCCCCTTTCCTCACTTTAAATATGTCCTGCCACTCCCTTCTGGCTTACAGAGTTTCTGCTGAAAGATCAGCTGTTAACCTTATGGGGATTCCCTTTTATGTTATTTATTGCTATTCCCTTGCTGCTTTTAATATGTTTTCCTTGTATTTAACTTTTTTTTTTTCTTTTTTTTTTTTTTTGCGGTACGCGGGGCTCTCACTGCTGTGGCCTCTCCCTTTGCGGAGCACAGGCTCTGGACGCGTAGGCTCAGCGGCCATGGCTCACGGGCCCAGCCGCTCCGCGGCATGTGGGATCTTCCCGGACCGGGGCACGAACCCGCGTCCCCTGCATTGGCAGGCGGGCTCTCAACCACTGCGCCACCAGGGAAGCCCCCGTATTTAACTTTTGATAGTTTGATTAATATGTGTCTTGGTGTGTTTCTCCTTGGATTTATCCTGTATGGGACTCTCTGTGCTTCCTGGAGTTGATTGACTATTTCATTCCCATATTAGGGAAGTTTTCAACTATAATCTCTTCAAATATCTTATCAGTCCCTTTTTTTCTCTTCTTCTTCTGAGACCCCTATAATTCAAATGTTGGTGCATTAAATGTTGTCCCAGAGGTCTGAGACTGTCCTCAATTATTTTCATTCTTTTTTCTTTATTCTTCTCTGTGTTAGTTATTTTCAGTATTTATCTTCCAGGCCATTTATCCCTTTTTCTGTCTCAGTTATTGTGCTATTGATCCTTAGAGAAGTTTTAATTTCATTTATTGTCTTGTTCATCATTGTTGTTTGCTCTTTAGTTGTTTTAGGTCCTTGTTTAATATTTCTTGTATTTTCTCCATTCTATTTCCAAGATTTTGGATCATCTTTACTATCATTACTCTGAATTCTTTTTCACATAGGCTGCCTATATCCTCTTCATTTGTTTGGTCTGGTGGATTTTTACCTTGCTACTTCATCTGCTGTGTATTTCTCTGTCTTCTCGTTTTGCTTAACTTACTGTAGTTGGGGTCTCCTTTACGCAGACTGCAGGTTCGTAGTTCCCATTGTTTTTGGCATCTGCCCCCAGTGGGTAAGGTTGGTTCAGTGGTTTGGATAGGCTTCCTGGTGGAGGGGACTTGTGCCTGTGTTCTGGTGGGCAGGAGTGCATCTTGTGGTGTGTTTTGGGTGTCTGTGAACTTATTATGATTTTAGGCAACCTCTCTGCTAATGGGTGGGGTTGTGTTCTTGTCTTGCTAGTTGTTTAGCATGGGGTGTCCAGCACTGGAGCTTGGTGGTCATTGAGGGGATCTGGGTCTTAGAGATGAGATGGAGATCTCTGGGAGAGCTCTCCCTGATTGATATTACATGGGACTGGGAGGTCTCTTGTGGACCAATATCCAGAACCTGGCTCTCCACCTCAGCCCTGACACCCAGCTGGATCACCTAGACCCTGTCAGCCACATGGCTCAGAAGAAAAGGGACAAAAAGAAAAAGAAAGAAAGAAAGAAAGAAAGAAAATATATTTATTAAAATTAAAAATAAAGAAATATTATTAAAAATAAAAAAGTGATAAAAATACAGAGAAGCGAGCAACCAAACCAAAAAACAAATCTAGCCAATGATAACAAGTGCTAAAAACTATACTAAAACAAACAAACAAACAAACAAACAAAAACCGGACAGACAGAATGCTGGGACAAATGGTAAAAGCAAAGCTATACAGACAAAATCAACCAAAGAAGCATACACATACACACTCACAAAAAGAGAAAAAGAAAAGAAAAAATATATATATTTTTTTTAAAAAGGAAGAGAGCAACCAAATCAATAAAAAAATCTACCTTTGATAATAAGCTCTACATACTAAACTAAGATAAATGTAAAACCAGAAACCAATTAGATGCAGAAAGCAAACCCCCAGTCTACAGTTGCTCCCACCTCAATTTTGGGTTGATACGTTATCTATTCAGGTATTCCACAGATGCAGAGTACATCAAGTTGATTGTGGGGATTTAATCCACTGCTCCTGAGGCTGCTGGGAGAGATTTCCCTTTCTCTTCTTTGTTTGCACAGCTCCTGGGGTTCAGCTTTAGATTTGGCCTCGCCCCTGCATGTAGATTGCCTGAAGGTGTCTGTTTCCCACCCAGACAGGACTGTGTTAAATTGGCAGCTGAATAGGTGGCTGTGGCTCACTCAGGCTGGGGCCAGGGAAGGGTATGTAATGCGGGGTGAGCCTGCAGCAGCAGAGACCAGCGTGACATTGCAACAGCCTGAGGCATGCTGAGTGTTCTCCCAGGGAAGTTGTCTCTGGATCACAGGACCCTGGCAGTGGTGGGCTGAACAGGCTCCCAGGAGAGGAGGTGTAGATAGTGACCTGTGCTTGCACACAGGATTCTTGGTGGCTGCAGCAGCAGCACTAGTGTTTCATGCCCATCTCTGGTGTTCATGCTGATAGCCGCAGCTCACGCCCTTTTCTGAAGCTCGGTTAGGTGATGCTCTGAATCCCCTCTCCTCGCACACCCTGAAACAATGGTCTCTAGCCTCTTAGCCAGTTCCAGGCTTTTTCCAAGACTCCCTCCAGGCTAGCTGTGGCACACTAGCCCCGTTCAGGCTGTGTTCATGCAGCCAACCCCAGTCCTCTCCCTGGGATCTGACCTCTGGAGCCCCAGCCTCAGCTCCCATTCCCCACCCGCCCTGGTGGGTGAGCAGACAAGCCTCTCAGGCTGGTGAGTGCTTGTCAGCACCAATCCTCTGTGTGGGAATCTCTCCACTTTGCCCTCTGCACCCCTATTGCTGCACTCCCCTCCATGGCTCCAAAGCTTTCCCCCCACCCACCCCCGTCTCCACCATTGAAGGGGCTTCCTAGTGTGTGGAAACTTTTCCTCCTTCACAGCTCCCTCTGGAGGTGCAGATCCCATCCCTATTCTTTTGCCTCTATTTTTTCTTTTTTCTTTTGCCCTACCCAGTTTCGTGGGGATTTTTTTGCCTTTGGGGAAGTCTGAGGTCTTTTTCTAGCTTTCAGTAGGTGTTCTGTAGGAGTTGTTCCACATGTAGATGTATTTCTGATGTATCTGTGGGGAAGAAGGTCATCTCCACGTCTTACTCCTCCACCATCTTGAAGGTCCCCCTGCTCATTTATTTTCTTGATCATTCCTGCTAGCTGTTTACAAATCTTAACAGCCATTGTAAGGATCCAATGGTTTGCCTTGCTGGTTTTCTTATTTATTTAATTACTTGCTGATTTCTACTCTTATCATTAATATATCTTTCCTTTAACTCATTTTGGTTTTAAGTTAATAATATATTTTTAGCTTCAAAAGATGAAAATACTCTGTTATTTTAATCCTCTGATATTTACAGAAATCATTTGTATTATGACTCAGTATATGGTCTATGTTGATAATGATATAGTCATGCTAGCATTATAATGATTATTGTTTGTTTCCATTTTTTTCTTTCAACCTCTTTGTATCTTTATATGTAAAGTGAATCTCTTATAAATGGTGTTTAATCTTTTATATCTTTTATGACATCTCAGTTAATTCCAGAGTTTATTCATTTTTATTCATTATTGTAATTACTGATATATTTAGATCTAGTCTACCATCTTAGGATTTGTTTCTATTTCTCCCATCTGTTCTCGGTACCCTTTTCTATTTTCCTGCCTTCATTTGGATAGAGGATTTAGAACTCCATTTTTTTCTATTTATTGGTTATTTTCCTAGTGTCATAGCTTTTTATAGTGTATTTTAAAGTTAAAATATAATTTAAAAGCCATGAAATTAATCTTTTTAAAGTATACAACTCAGTGGTTTTAGTATATTTACAAAGTTGCATAAAAATTACCACTATCTACTTTCAGAACATTTTCATTATTCCCCCCCAAAAATCCCAAACACACTAACAATCACTCCCCATTTACCCAATGCCTTCAGCCCTAGGTACAACTTATTGTTTTATGTTTCTATAGATTTGCCTATTCTGGACATTTTCTAAAAATGGAATCATTTAATATGTGGTTTTATTTTAAGTAGATATTTTCTAGTATACCATTTTCATTCTCTTACCATTTCTTTAATATACTTTTGGGGGTCATTTTCTTAGTGCTGGTCCAGAGTATTAAAATTAATAATATAACAATTGATTTAAAATTAGTACCAAGTCAATGTCATTAATATAGAAAGCTTTGCTCCGCTACCTTGCTAAGATTGCTAACTGTAGCAAAGATTTGTAGCCAGGACTGTAATGATTGCTTAGGGTCTTGTCAGGCATTTCTTGAGCATGTGCCCTGCTCTGGGCATGCACAAAATCCAATGCATTCACATCATCTTCCAGATTCCCAGCAATATGTCAGAGCTTTCCAAAGACCCTATGGACATCTCATTTCCCAGGCTTTCGTTTTAAGGTTTTGTGCTACCCTCTTTTGCCCTAGTAGATATGCACCACCCTAGGAAGCTGTGATTTTAAACAACTTTCTCTAAATGTTTCTGACAAACACTCCAGGGAAAGACTTTTTTTACTTTCAATTCAGGCAAAATAAAGACAGGGTTGTAAGTAGGATCTTCCAGGGAACCACCAGACAAGCAAAATAATAATTATATGGAAATGAGGATTTAAAAGCTTCTGTTCTGTACCTTCCAGTGGCTGCCAGACTACTGCTTTTCACCGTGATTGTGGGTTGTTTGTTTTCAAATAATTTACTATGGACCTCAGTGAAGGTGGGGGAAGGGAATAGGAATTGAGCAAGTTAAAAAGCCACAGAACTCACTGGATTGCTGCAAGCTTCCAGTTAATTTTCAGCATCCTGAAAATTTTGATTCTGACCATTTTTGACAGTGTTATTGTTGATTTTCAGATGTCCTCATTCTGCCATTTTCATTGACACATTGTAGATTAGCATTTACTTTACTAATTACATTATATATCCTTTACTTACTCTCTTCTTTGAATTAATATTATACCACTTTCCATACAGTCTAGGTACCTTAGAGCAGTACATTTTTATTTAAGCCCTCTTGTCTTTTTTGTTATTGCTGTTATATATTTTTTTCTATGTCTAAGCCCAGAATACCTTATTATATTTGCTTTAAGTAGTCAATAGGGTTTTTATTTTACATAAATTAAGAAAAGCCAAAATAAGTCTCTTATATTTACCTGCATATTACTTTTTTGGTTCTCACTATTCCTGTCTTTAGATTTGATTTCCTATCAAGTATAATTTTGATTTAGCCTGATAAAATTATTTTAGTATTTCTTTTGGTATAGGTCTGCTGATGAAATATTCTCTCACTTTTCATTTATTTGAGTATTTCGATATTTGATACTTCTTTTTTTTTTTTTTTTTTTTTGCGGTACGCGGGCCTCACTGCTGTGGCCTCTCCCGTTGCGGAGCACAGGCTCCGGACGCGCAGGCTCAGCGGCCATGGCTCACGGGCCCAGCCACTCCGTGGCATGTAGGATCTTCCCGGACCGGGGCACGAACCCATGTCCCCTGCATCGGCAGGCGGACTCTCAACCACCGTGCCACCAGGGAAGCCCTGATACTTCATTTTTAAAGGCTATTTTCATCAAATAAAATTCTGAAGTTCTTTTGCTGGTTAACTGTCTTTTCTCAGAACTCTACCCTGTATGTTCTAGCACACTCAGCTTCCCTAATCTCTGTCTCTTCAATTCAGGGAATCCATTCTGCTAGGGATGTGGTCCCCCATCTGCTTTATGGTGTGGAATGTGTCTTCAGGCAGAAAGTCAGTGTGATCATAGGGCTAAACTCATTTATTTTCCCTGTGCTGCCTGTTGTCCAATGTGTGAAAATAGTTATTTGATATATTTGGTCCAGTTTTCTAGTAATTTTCAGTGGGAAGATAAATCCAATCTCTGTTATTTCATCATAGCTAGAAATAAGAAATTCCATCCACCTTTTCATTGCCTACAGCATGGGCACATTTCTAGCATTGTGGTAAGTGCTGAATAAATGTGCATAAATTCAGATGATTTAACATCCAGGATTTATGTTTTGAGTTCAATATAACTGACTCAGCCCTAAGCTCAGATGGCAACAGAGTTAATTTAGCAGGAATTTTTTTTAGACTTAATTTCCTGTTTTGGCATTAAAATTTATGTGTTGTGGAAATACAAGATATATTTGAATAATCAAGTGGTATCAAGAAGAGCCATTCTAACTCTGAGATTTTCTTTGGGGAGATGTGGGCGACTTAAACATGGGTTCCCACTCATTTGCTTATGTCTGGCAACTGTTCACTTCCAATCAATAAGAACAGCCTTTCCTACATTTTTAGTAAGAGAAAATATTAACTGAAATCTAACTAACTAGCCTGTAATTGACTTGTTCTCTTCTGATATTACACTTCTATTTTATTTGTTTGACCAAAAGTAATGGCAAGAAACAATCTGCTGTATTAATTCAAAAGTAATGAAGGAAATGTAGAATTAGGATAATTTCTCTAGAAAACTTATCTTAGTGCTTTCCAAAGTACTACAGATGATAGGCAAAAGAGAATGGTGAAGTATATGAATACTCAGCCCCCTACCAGACATCACCATGCAAACCCCAGCACTACTTATATTCCCTTTCACATACACTCATCTGGTTACCCTTGGATAACTTTGTTTTTTCTTCCATATTGTCCTCAAACCTCTTTTGAAGATATACTTCCTCTTAACATACTTTATGAGGGAAACTTTATGAGGTAAGAAAAGGACAGAAATCGTGACTTTATGGGTTCTCATTTCTCTTAAAGTCACGAAATCTTTGAGTTGGATAACTTTAGAAATAAACACTTTCTGCCACCCTTTTGACGTATTTCTTTATTCAACAAACTCCTATTGAACAGGTACCCTGTGTCCAGCATGTGCTAAGTTACCAGTCATTCAAAGATTAATTTCTTACTCTCTGAATAGCTGAATATCTCCAATGATGGGAACCTCAGTGACTCCTGAAATCACCCATTTCTTTTTAAGACTACCTAGTAATTATGCCCTTCTTTCTTATGTTAAGCCAAAAATTGTTTACCTGCCTTTTCCCCCAATGCCTCTAGCTTTGCTCCCTTGGCAATACATATTAAGTCTATTTTATATGATAAATTTCAAAAGGCCCAACATCACATCCAGCATATATCAGATACTCAAAAAATGATATGTTTAATGAGCAAATGAAACTGTTACTGGGCTTTTATCCTCATTCTCCAATTCTCTTTTCATAAGTTCATCCTTTATTTCTTGACTAAATGACCTCAGTTGGATCAAAAGTTATTAATGTGACATGTTTTTCAGTCCTCAACGACCATTCTAATTGCTTTCCTCTGGCATTCTTCAGCTTGTTATTGTAATCTTAAAGTATGAGGATGAAACCATACACTCCTAGAATGATTTGGGGGATGGCCCGGAGAATATATTCTGGTTTTCAGATACATTCATTCTAGTTGCCTCTATCTTCTATATTTCTTTATTTCTTCATTCCATATTTCAATTCATCAAATGTTAATGCTGAAACTAGGTTAAAGTTTGTTAATTCTAACTGCTTCCTTATGGTTGAGACAACTGAGATGATGAATTTTGTGCCCAAGTTCATACAATTACTAAAAAGTAGAATCCAGCAGTGTTTCTCAACTAGGGATGTCACTGATTCTCTAGAGACTATTTGGAACATTTTGTCAGGATGCTTACTGGCATTAAGTAGGTGAAAGCCAGCCATGCTAAAATCTGATAACATCCAGGAAATGTTGCACCATGTACAATGTCAACAGAACCTTCATTTAGAAACACTGCAAACTCAGGTGTCCTGATTCCTACATGCAGCATCATTCAAAATTATAATCTCAAGAACTCTGGTAGATTGAATCACTAGCCTCAGTGCTTCCTCACACCCTGTAGCCTTATACTCTTCCATGTAACTTTGCGGTTCCTCCACAAAAAGGTGCATATACTTCCCAGCCTGCTAACTTTGGATTTGGTCATATGACTTGTTTTGGCCAATGGGATGTGAGTAGATATAATACAAAACAGGTATTTGAATTGTGCTCACAAAATTGGTTGTGCCCTCTTTTGCATATGTCATTGCCATGGGAAAACCATGTTCCAATTAGGCCACTTTTTCCAGAGGAAGATGAGAAACACATGGATAATAATCTTCCTACCCTATTGTCACCATTGAGACAGCCTAGATCAGTTGATATGCAAATGTGAAAAAAAGTGTTTTTAAATTATATACCACTGATATTTTGTTATTTATAGCTGATTGATACAAAAACTGACAAACTAGTGATTAGAACACTGTTTTCCATGTATATTACATGATAGTAACCTCCTAAAATGATCACACCTTTGACAGAGTTAGGGAACTCCATGATCAAATAACTTCAGGAAAGACTGAGTAGTTTTTCATATAAAATATTAAAGTAAAAAGTTCTACTGAAAAAAGCCTTGTAAAATTTGTTTAACATATTTATATGAACACATATCTCATTTCCACATACCTATTATGATTCAGATATGTTGGAAACTTCTAACTAGAATACATTCACTAGGGCATGAAGGTGGATTTGGGAATTTAAAGAGAATTTTCAATCAAAAAAGATGAAACAAAAGAGTGTCTAACAGCCAATTGTTAGGCTACAACTCAAGCATCCTGGTTAGCTGAGAAAGGACTATATTATCATATCTCTTCTGTATCTTCAACATCTTTCTGTTAACAGTCCCTGCACCTTAATATGTAAACATGCTCAAGATTATCCCATTTTTACAAACAAATCAAAACACAGCAGGAAAAACATCTCTTGAAACTATTTTTTCTATTTAAACCTATTTTTTTCCTTTTTTAAAACTCATACTTCTAAAAGAGTAATCTCTAGTAGTTGTCCTTATTTTCCTGTATAACCTTTCACTCATTTAAAAATATATCATTTACATTCTTTAATAATACATATTGCTTTTGAAAATATATAATTTTAACACATACAAGTATATAAATTATAGAATGTACGTATGTATATATGTGTTTTTGTCTTGAAAGGTGGATTCTAAGAACATAGTGACTTGAGGTGTCCCAATTTATTTTCTGTAGTAACACAACAATCAGGGCAGACATGCCAACATAGCCTAGAAAATGCTTCTAAGGTTTTCAAGATCTCTTGGAGAAGAGAACTTCATTCTCCAAGAATGACACTTCATTTTCCTTCACATTGTGCAAGAGTCAAGGTACCAACAGCAGAATCAAAGGGTTACATCTTATTGAAAAAATGGAAGACTCAATTTCATAGTCATCTGAGGGAGCCCATCTGGTTATAAGCCCATGCTTATAGCCTTGGGGGCACTATAGGAAGAGGAGCAACTCACTGTAGATGGGAGTAAAAGGAGACATCAGTTAATCTTAAATGTTTATTGGCCAGCTTAATGTACCTTGTAGTGTGAGATAAGAATCCAGAGGAGATGCAGTCACAAAACAAGTTTCCATTTACCTGCCTAAGTTTTCCATGGGACCTTCTCTGAATGCATGGGTGCAGAGTGCTGAGACCTAGAGGCAAGGTAAAGGGACTGAGAGAGACCCCAATCAAGGCAACTGCAGGTTTCACTGAGTGCAGCAGTAGTGGCCTGCTGAAGGTTGCTGTCAGAGAAGCAGAATCAAAAGTTCTCCCAAGGCACAAAGAGCCAGGGTAGATATGAAGACTAAATACAACTCCTGATTGACATAAAAACTGAGAAATGAGCTTAAAAACATAGTAAATACAGTTGACCTTGAACAATGCAGTAGGGTTAGGGGCATGGACCCCTGCGCAGTCAAAAATCCGCATACTGGTATCTGCCTCAAAAACAAAGAAATTGATAAATGACTCACCCGAAGGCAGAAAGCTGAAACAGTTTGAATAGAATCAGAACTCAAACCCTAGTTCTTTTGATTCTACATATTGTGATCTCTAATAGAACACAAACTTCTCCCCACACTTAGTTAATTTAAAGATCTGTAAAATGAAAATACATGTACTATATTTATTGGAAAAATATGCATATAAGTGGACCCACACAGTTTGAACTCATGTTGTTCAAGGGTCAGCTGTATATACCTACATTTAAGAAAACAGGAAGGTGGGCTTAAAGCAAAAGAAAAAAAAATCCAAGAAATGCTGAAGATGAAGTCATAAAAGTCCTCAAAATATTTGAATTTTGTGGGGCAGTGAATTTAATTAAATGTGACACAAATCCCATACCCAGCTCGATCACAGCTTAGAGGGATTCAGACTACCACTTTATTTCCTCATACAGGAAGAACTGTGCCCTTTTCACAGGACTAATGTAATATAGTTCAGTCTCTACTGTTTTTTACCTACAATACTTGGCATACAATAAAAATAATATGAAAAATGTAAAGAAGGAGGAACACATGACCCATAATCAAGAGAAACATCAATCAGTAGTAAAGGACACACAGTCACTCAAACTGGAATTAGCAGAGAAAGATTTTATCTTTTTTTAATTGAAGTATAGTTGATTTACAATGTTGTGTTAATTACTGCTGTACAGCAAAGTGATTCAGTTATACATACATATATATACATTCTTTTTTAAAATATTCTTTTCTATTATGGTTTGCCATAGGATATTGAATATATATAGTTCCCTGGGCTATACAGTAGGACCTTGTTGTTTATCCATTCTATATATAAAAGCTTACATCTGCTAACCCCAACCTCACACTCCATCCCTCCCTCAATCTCCATCCCCTTGTCAACCACCAATCTGTTCTCTATGTCTGTGATTCTATTTCTGTTTCATAGATAGGTTCATTTGTGTCATATTTTATATTCCATGATATCATATGGTATTTGTCTTTCTCTTTCTGCCTTACTTCACTTAGTATGATAATTTCTAGGTCCATCCATGTTGCTGCAAATGGCATTATTTCATTCTTTTCTTTGGCTGAGTAGCATTCCATTGTATATATGTACCACATCTTCTTCATACATTCATCTGTTGATGGACATTTACATTGTTTCCATGTCTTGGCTATTGAGAATAGTGTTGCTATGAACACAGGGTGCATGTGTCTTTTTGAATTATAGTTTTGTATGGATATATGCCCAGGAGTGGGATTGCTGGATCATACAGTAATTCTATTTTTAGGTTTTAAGAAAACTCCATACTGTTTTCCATAGTGATTGCACAAATTTACATTCTCACCAACAGTGCAAGAGGGTTCCCTTTTCTCCACACCCTCTCCAGCATTTATGGTTTGTAGATTTTTTGATGATGGCCATTCTGACTGGTGTGAGGTGATACCTCATTGTAGTTTTGATCTGAATTTCTCTAATAATTAGTGATGTTGAGCATCTTTTCATGTGCCTGTTGACCATCTGTATGTCATCTTTGGAGACATGTCTATTTAGATCTTCTGTCCATTTTTTGATTGGGTTTTTTGTTTTATCACTTTTGAGCTGTATGAGCTGTTTGTATATTTTGGAAATTAAGCCCTTGTTGGTTGCATTGTTTGAAAATATTTTCTCCCATTCTGTAGGTTGTCTTTTCATTTTGTTTATGGTTTCCTTTGCTGTTCAAAAGCTTGTAAGTTTGATTAGGTCCTATTTGTTTATTTTTGTTTTTATTTCTATTGCCTTGGGAGACTGACCTAAGAAAACATTGGTATAATTTATGTCAGAGAATGTTTTGCCTATGATTTCTTCTAGGAGTTTTATGGTGTCATGTCTTATGTTTAAGTCTTTAAGCCATCTTGAGTTTATTTTTGTGTATGGTGAGAGGGTGTGTTCTAACTTCATTGGTTTACATGCAGCTGTTTAACTTTCCTAACACCACTTGCTGAAGAGACTGTCTTTTTCCCATTGTATATTCTTGACTCTTTTGTTGAAGTTTAATTGACCATAGGTGTGTGGGTTTATTTCTGGTCTCTCTATTCTGTTCCATTGATACATATGTCTGTTTTAGTGCCAATACCATGCTGTTTTGATTACTGTAGCTTTGTAGTATTGTCTGAAGTCTGGGAGAGTTATGCCTCCTTCATTTTTCTTAGCAGAGATAGATTTTAAAATAACTATGATATATATGTGAGAGAGTCTAGACGAAAAGGTGACCTACATGTTTGAAAAGATGTGGAGTGTAGGCAGAAAAATACAAACTATATAAAATAATTAAGTGGAAATTCTAAAAACAAAAAATACAAGAGAATTTAAAATTCATTTAGCAGGCTTAATAGCAGAACAAACATGGCAGAATAAAAGGTCAGTAAATTTGAAGAAAGTCAATAGAAATTTATCCAAATTGAAACACAAAGAGAAAAAAAACCTGGCAGAACAGCTGAGAGATGTGGGTAATACCAAATGGTCTAAAATATGTAATGGGAGTTAGAGAAAGAAAAGAGAATAAGAATGGAGCAGAAAAAATATTTGAAGAGATAATGACTAAGAATTTTAATGACTCATAAAAGACCCCCCTAAATCCAAGAATATCAGTGAATTCCAAGTAGGTTAAATTAAAAGAAATTCATACCTAGGTACATGATAGTCAAACTGCTCAAAACATGCACATATATAATTTATCTATCTATCTTCTGTCTGTATTTATCTATCTATACATCTATGTGATGTATAAGATCCTCTTCAGGTTTAAAGAACTTATTCCTCAAGTTACTAATAGTGCTCTTGACTGATAGCCTTCAGCTTTCAGCCCTCTTCAGAAACTGCCCTTATTGTAGATTGTGAACACTCTCAAGGGCACAGCTTCTTTCAGCTAGCCTGTATCCACTTATTGGTGTCAGTGTGGGAATATAAAATCTTGGTACCCTACCTGCATCACAGGACAAATTTGAAGGTTCATTCCAGCTTCACAGCTCCCCATGGGATAGGCTAAGGCTTTTGCTGAGACTGCTTTACATTTCAACTACTCTGCTAAATCCTGCTTCCTTCTCTTCTGCAGTTATTCCAGAGAATATACCCAATAAAATTCCTGTATGAGAACCTCCATCTAAGAGTCTGCTTCCTGAGAAACAAACTAGCATATGTAACTATATGTGTATATGCTTGTTAATTACTTACAGAAGTATTAACGTTGAAAAAATGAAAAATAATAACAATGCATTGTGGGGTACATAACATATATAGAATAAAATATATGAAAAAATAGCCTGAAGGAATGGGAATAGATAAATGCAATTATACAGTTTGAAAATTCTCACATTGTCTGTTTTGAAAAAAGATGAAGATAAAGATACATATTCTAATTCCTAGAGTAATGATGAAAAATATGTGAGAGCTGAAAAGTCAACAGGAGAAGTAAAATTAAATGCTACAGATATTTAATTAATCCAAAAGAAGGTGGTAAAGGAGGAACAGAAGAAAAATAACAGATGAGATATATACCGAGTGGTAGTTTTTAACCAAACATACCAATAAGTATAGTAAGTATAAGTGAATGAAACAATCTAGTTAGCAGGCAGTGTTTGTCATACTAGATCAAAAAGCAAGAACCAACTCTATGCTGTTTATAAAACCATACATGTTATATAGAAAGCTACAGAAAGACTGAAAGTAAAAAGGAAAGGTGATAAAGCCTGCAGACACTAAGCATAAGAAAACCTGTGTGACTATAATAATATTAAATAGTAGAGTTGAAGACAAGGAGTGTTACTAGTGATAAATGTTAAGCATCAAATAATCAGAGTTCATAACAAATATGAATATGTAGGCACCTAATAACAGAACTTCAGATGCAATAAAGAAAAATAGAAACAGTGTGCAGTAAAATAAACAGAAAAATCCACAATCATACTTGAAAAATTCCACAACCTGTCTCAGTAGTTGACAGAACATATAGCCAAATACATAGCCAAACACTCAGTAATTATATAGTTTATTTGAACAACACTATCAACAAACATGATGTAAATGACATTTATACAACACAACATATGCTCAGTAGCTGCAGAAACATATTCCTTGTTACTGCACATGGAATGTTCAGAAAATGATCTTTATCAGAGAGGATATATTATCTGGCCACAACGTAATTAAATTAGAAAAACATAAAAATAAGCTATCTAGGATATCACTAAATAGTTACAAATTAAGCAATATATTTCTAAATAGGTGAAGGGTCAAATATAAAATTCCAAAGGAACTTAGGAACTACCTAGAACTGAATAATAATGAAATAATAATGAAAACAGAACATATCAAAATTTGTGGGATGTGGCTAAAGTAGTAATAAGAGAATTTTATCTTTAAATGATTATATTAGAACATAAGGGTAGTTTAAAAGTAGTGGTATACGCTCCCATCTTAAAAATTCGAGGGGGAAAAAACAATACTCAAAGTTAGTAGAAGAATACAATGATAAAAATAAAAGGAATTATCAACAGAACAAAAAAATGAAAAATAGTGACTTGAAAAGATTTTTAAGACGTCAAAACTAGGCAAGAATGTAGAAGAAAAACAATGAGAGAAAACACAAATAATAATGATAATAAAGAAGGAGACATTTGGAAATAATTCTTCATGAATTGCTCATGTTTTTAGGATGTCTAGGTATACCGTGTCCACCTGGGCTGGGCTCGCTCCTCATCACCCCCATGGGGCTTGGGGGGCAAGGGCAACTGATGTGAACATGTAGTCCATACTGTCTGCTATGCCATGAGTAACATATTTTAAAAATCCATTTGTGCTTGTTGTTTCTTTATGGGCTGAATATATGGGAATGGGGCCAAGTACCATATGCCAATAACTCAACAAATTCCAAGAAATTTTCTTGAGGAGTAGAATTTGATAAAAGTGAAGAGAATTATTAAAAAGGACATTATAATAACCTTATATTCAATAAAGAAATTGAATTAAAATTACTTTTTAATTTCACAAAGAAAAACTTCAACTCAGAAGGCTTCACTCTTCCATCAAATCTTTAAGGAAAAATTGAAATCAGTTTTATGAAAAAACTCTCATAAAGTAGAAGAGAAGAGATACTGTAATTCATTTTATGAGACTAACATAATCTGAATTGTAAGGCCTTATGAGCCCATAACAAGTGAAGAAAATTACGGATCAATATCCCTTATGCCTAAAGATGTAAAATCAATAAAATATTGTCAAATCAAATATAGCAATATAGGGCCTCCCTGGTGACATAGTGGATAAGAATCTGCCTACCAATGCAGGGGACACGGGTTTGAGCCCTGGTCCGGGAAGATCCCACATGCCATGGAGCAACTAAACCTATGTGCCACAACTACTGAGCCTGCACTCTAGAGCCCACGAGCCACAACTACTGAGCCCATGTGCCACAACTACTGAAGCCTGCATGCCTAGAGCCCGTGCTCTGCAACAAGAGAAGCCACCACAATGAGAAGCCCGTGGACCGCAACAGAGTAGCCCCTGCTCACCACAACTAGAGAAAGCCTGTGTGCAGCAATGAAGACCCAACACAGCCAAAAATAAATAAATTAATTAAATAAATTTAAATATATATATATATAGCAAGGATAATGAATTATGAACAAGCTGCTTATCAAAGGAATGCACAATTATTTATGTACAAATCCTAAGGAATCAATAAGAACAATAATAGCAACACAATTAGAACTAGAACTAATACAAAATCAATTGTATATTTACATAATAGCCTCAAAAAACTAGAAAATAAGATGTAAAGCAGGGGTTCACAACCCCCCGGCCAAGGACCAGTACAGATTCATGGCCTGTAGGAACCAGGCCACACAGCAGGAGGTGAGCAGCAAATGAGCAAATCTTCATCTGCTGCTCCCCATCATTCTCATTACTGCCTGAACCATCACCCCCCTCCCCTGTCACTGGTCTGCAGAAAAATTGTCTTCCGTGAAAACGATCCCTGGTGCCAAAAAGGTTGGGGACTGCTGATGTAAAGCATATGTATAATAATAGCATTAAAAGTGCAAGTATCTAGGAATAAGACTAATAAAACTTGTGCAGTACCTCTACACTAAAAACTACAAAATATTGCCTGGGATATTAAAAAGAGGTAACAATATCCAAGTTCCACACATTGAGATTCTGAATTAATTGTTCTATAGTGGTTTTTTTTTTAAAGGCTACCCAGCTGATTATAATGTAAGTACAGCATCAAGAATAAATGGTCTAATATGGGTTTTAAATTTAACTATGAATGGTGACAGGAGCAATTTTGGAGGATATTCTAGAAAGCCTGTGATATTTAATCCCCTCGATTTCAACTATCATTCCCCTAGAGTAGATCTCTTGTCCACATCTTTGCTCTGAGTTCATTTCTGCAAGCCCAACTACTTACCATGCATTTCTAACTCTATATGACACTTGTACTTCAAACTCAGAAATCCAAAATGAAGTCCATCCCCACCCCAATTTCAACTCTGCTCACTTTTTGGGTTTTTGTTGTTGTTGTTGTTGATGTTGTTGTTTTAAACAATTAATGGAATTAGGGATGGATCTAAAACTACTAGATAGCTTCTTCAATTCATCTTTGCACTGACCCTATCCATCCATATCCAATCAGTCAAATACTCATACCTATTCTATTAGAAAATACTTATGAAATCTACCCCAAATTTTTTTTCTTAACATCTTTATTGGAGTATAATTGCTTTACAATGGTGTGTTAGTTTCTGCTTTATAACAAAGTAAATCAGTTATACATATACATATGTTTCCATATCTCTTCCCTCTTGCGTCTCCCTGCCTCCCACCCTCCCTAACCCACGCCTCTAGGTGGTCACAAACCTCCTAGCTGATCTCCCTGTGCTATGTGGCTGCTTCCCACTAGCTATCTTCTTTAGGTTTCATAGTTTATATATGTCCATGCCACTCTCACTTTGTCACAGCTTACCCTTCACCCTCCCCATATCCTCAAGTCCATGCTGTAGTAGGTCTGTGTCTTTATCCCCGTCTTACCCTAGGTTCTTCATGACCTTTCTTTTTGCCCTTAGATTCCATATATATGTGTTAGCATACGGCATTTGTTTTTCTCTTTCTGACTTACTTCACTCTGTATGACAGACTCTAGGTCCATCCACCTCACTACAAATAACTCAATTTTGTTTCTTTTTATGGCTGAGTAATATTCCATTGTATATATGTGTCACATCTTATTTATCCATTCATCTGTTGATGGACACGTAGGTTGCTTCCATGTCCTGGCTATTGTAAATAGAGCTGCAATGAACATTTTGGTACATGACTCTTTTTGAATTATGGTTTTCTCAGGGCATATGCTCAGTAGTGGGATTGCTGGGTCGTATGGTAATTCTATTTTTAGTTTTTAAAGGAACCTCCATACAGTTCTCCATAGTGGTTGTATCAATTTACATTCCCACCAACAGTGCAACAGTGTTCCCTTTCCTCCACAACCTCTCCAGCATTTATTGTTTCTAGATTTTTTGATAATGGCCATTCTGACTGGTGTGAGATGATATCTCATTGTAGTTTTGATTTGCATTTCTCTAATGATTAATGATGTTGAGCATTCTTTCATGTGTTTGTTGGCATCTGTATGTCTTCTTTGGAGAAATGTCTATTTAGGTCTTCTGCCCATTTTTGCATTGGGTTGTTTGTTTTTTTTTTGTTATTGAGCTGCATGAGCTGCTTGTAAATTTTGGAGATTAATCCTTTATCAGTTGCTTCATTTGCAAATATTTTCTCCCATTCTGAGGGTTGTCTTTTGGTCTTGTTTATGGTATCCTTTGCTGTGCAAAAGCTTTGAAGTTTCACTAGGTCCCATTTGTTTATTTTTGTTTTTATTTCCATTTCTCTAGGAGGTGGGTCAAAAAGGATTTTGCTGTGATTTATGTCATAGAGTGTTCTGCCTATGTTTTCCTCTAAGAGTTTGATAGTGTCTGGCCTTACATTTAGGTCTTTAATCCATTTTGAGTTTATTTTTGTGTATGGTGTTAGGGAGTGTTCTAATTTCATACTTTTACATGTACCTGTCCAGTTTTCCCAGCACCACTTATTGAAGAGTCTGTCTTTTCTCCACTGTATATTCTTGCCTCCTTTATCAAAGATAAGGAGACCATATGTGCATGGGTTTATCTCTGTGCTTTCTATCCTGTTCCATTGATCTATATTTCTGTTTTTGTGCCAGTACCATACTGTCTTGATTACTGTAGCTTTGTAGTATAGTCTGAAGTCAGGGAGCCTGATTCCTCCAGCTCCATTTTTCATTCTCAAGATTGCTTTGGCTATTCTTACCCCAAATGTTTTAGTTCCCTACAAATCATGTTATTCCAATCACTCATCATCGCAAGTACATTAGGCTCAAAATTGGTCCTCAAGTTCCTATATTAGTAGTTGCAATCTATTTTCCACACTGCCATCAGTAATCTTTAAAACAAAAATCTGATCATTTTTCTCTCCTTCTTAACATCCATTACCCAAAGTGGTGATCAAGATTATTTATGCTATTTTAGGGGAAATATTGTAATTTCTTTTTATATTAATTTTATCTCATCTTAAAAATCTTATTTTATATGCTTTATAATGTACATAACATATTCATTATCAATTTATAAATACATAAAAATGTACATTAATTGTATGTCCATGTTCAATTACTTTTTTAACTGATAGGGATACACAATCAAAACTTAGGAGGGCAATGACCTCTAAGAAAAATTCCAAATTACTTAGACTGATATCCAAGGCACCTCCATATCTTGCCTCAGCCTCTTTCTCTAGCTTCAGCTCCTACCACTTTGCTCTCCAACATCCCTCCAGAAAAAATGCAAGTGGAGCTTTTCGTTTCTACCATCACTGCTCTTGGTACATACTGCTATTGCATTTATTATACCCTATCGAACTTACTGCACTTACCATAAGATATTTAGGCATTTTCATTCATTACAAACTTCTCCATTAAATGAAGTTCTATGAGTTTAAGAGCTCTGACTTTCTTCTCTCATTATCCAAATTTTCTAACTTAACGCCTGACATATAGTAGGCATTTGATAGCATTGAGTTGGTTAGACAGACACCCTTTTCCTACCCACCCTGTTCTTTTGCTGAAGTTGTATAACTTCATTTAATGCTCTGTAGCATCATATGTTTAAAATAACATCCTAGGACTTCCCTGGTGGTTAAAAATTCACCTGCCAATGCAGGGGATACAGGTTCAAGCCCTAGTCCAGGAAGATCCCATATGTTATGGAGCAACTAAGCCCGTGTGCCACAACTACTGAAGCTGCGTGCCTAGAGCCCATGCTTCACAACAAGAGAAGCCACCGCAATGAGAAGCCCATGCACCACAACAAAGAGTAGCCCTCGCTCACCACAAATAGAGAAAGCCCACATGCAGCAATGAAGACAACACAGCCAAAAATAAATAAATAGAATAACATCCTTATGTTCACTTGATGACTTGCCTTTCTTAAAATCTATCATTAATTCTTTTGAGGAGCTATTCTCCAGTCATCATAGGACCAAATCATAGGACAAATGAGGGTTAGAGAAGTCTAGGCACTATTTTGTATCTTGTCACACAGTGACCCTGAAAGCATTTCTCTTCCTTCCCTCACATATTCTATTTCTTACCCTTTCTCACTTTATTTTTTTTAAGAAGATGTTGGGGGTAGGAGTTTATTAATTGTATTTATTATTTATTTTTGCTGTGTTGGGTCTTCATTTCTGTGTGAGGGCTTTCTCTAGTTCTGGCAAGCGGGGACCATTCTTCATCTTGGTGCGTGGGCCTCTCACTATCGCGGCCTCTCTTGTTGTGGAGCACAGGATCCAGACACGCAGGCTCAGTAGTTGTGGCTCATGGGCCTAGTTGCTCCGCGGCATGTGGGATCTTCCCAGACCAAGACTCGAACCCATGTCCCCTGCATTAGCAGGCAGATTCTCAACCACTGCACCACCAGGGAAGCCCCTTTTCACACTTTAGATTATGGATTTGTGAAGCAAGCATGCAGGTTATTTTATAGTAATTAAATAAAGGAATTTTGTGGATGTTTATAATTTTAAAATTCATTAAAACAAGATTATCAGAAAGTTGAATGAAAAAATGGATTATTTTGATTTATACTTGGAATTCAGTTTGAATTGTTTTGATATGAGTTATTAATATTTTATTTTATTTTAGCCTGTTTTAATTTCTTCAAAATTACAAATTAAGAAAAATGCACATTTGCTAAAAATTTAAGTATAGAGTAAAATTTGAAATTTCTCTTTTAATACTGTACCCTAATTTTACTCTCCTCACTATAGTGACAACTATTAAAACCTTAGTCTATGTCCTTTTCTTTTTTCACTCAGTAATTCATGAATAGATTGATTCAACAGTTATCTGTTGAATGCCTAATTAGTGCCACACACTATGCTGCTGACACAGGATAAATAAGAAAAATAAGGTCTTCATGGAGCTCACAGTGGAGTGGGGAGGACAACAATGAATGAAGCACAAGTAATAATTAAGGTCACATTAATGTTCTGAAGAAAATAAACAAGCGAAAGAGACACTTTAGATATGGTGTGTTAGGCTTGTTCCTCTGAGAAACAGACACCAAGACGAGCTGAGAAGTACAATAGGTTTATTGTGGGAAACACCTGTAAGAGAAAATGTAGAGTGAGCCAGAGGAGACTGAGAGACCCCTGATTGTGGTGATACTGCAGCTCTAACTTCTGTGAGGAAGAGAGGGAAGGAGAAAAAGTTGTAGAATGGAAGCTCTACTAAAGTTTTGACTGATGGGGGTCCTCAAGCCAAAGTCACCTGTCAGAGGAGCCCTGTATCTCCTAGGAAGGAGCCCAATTTAGCATACCTGTTATATCCAGGCATTGGCTGGGAGCAGCGTTTGTGAAGTGTGACCTTGGTGTCAATGTGGTGATGACTTCAGAGTGGGGGAATGTAGAGAGAAACTGATCAATTTTGCACCCTGCCATTGGAGATCTGAGTGGAACATATTCATCACTGCCTCATAAAGTATCCAAAACATCCTCTCTGAAGAGATGAAACTTGAGCTGAGACTTGAGCCAGTCATTTTAGACATTAGGGAAAGCATATTCTAGACAGAGGGACCAGCAAGTACAAAGGCCTAGAGTTAGGAAAGACATGCTCTGACCCATTAATAGAGGGGAGACCCTGGACTGAAGGAAAGTATGGTATGAATGGAGATTTCAGAGGGAGGCAAGAACCTGATATGGTCATGCAGAGAGTTCAGGGCCAAGGCAAAGAGGGTTTTTTTCTTTTTTTCACTTAGAGCAGAGGGAGTCCATGGAAAGGTTTTAAGTGGGAGTGACATGTAATTTTATATGTTGCAAACATTCTTTAATCTACTGTGTAGACCATGTATTGAAAGCGGGCAAGAGTGAAGTCAGGGAGAACCAGTTAGGAGACAATGCACTAATACAGGTGAGAGAAGATGGTAGATTGGACTAGACTGCGAGCAGTGGTATTGCAGATGGATTCAAGGTCTTTCATTTCATGAATATATTTATTAGACTATACATGTTATACTCTGATTTGTTTTAGATAAAAATATATTTTACAGATCATTTCATGTCAGTTGTATACATCTATTACTTTCTTTATAAACCAGCACATAGTATTCTAAACCATACTTATTTACCTATTTTCCTTTTACTGAACATTTAGGTAAACACTATTTTTCTCTTTATCAAATAATGTGACAATGAATATTCTTATATGTGCTTCATTGTGAAGAGTGTAAATATTGTTGAGAAAAGACTTAGAAGTGGAATTTCTGTGGATACTTTAAAATTGAATAGGCATTGACAATCATTCTCCTAAAAGACTGTACTAATTTGTACTCTGATGAGGAATGCATGAGATGGACTATTGCCTCACATTTTGCTAATAGTTGATATTATCAATATTTTTTTCAAAATGAGGGGGAAATCCTTTTAGATGGGTGATATTGAGGAAAAGAGAAATAAATTTTGTTGCATTTAAGGAACATTATAACACCTGTCCATTATTTCTATTGTCTTGGCCAGATTAGATAAACCAAATATTAGTGTATTAAGTTTCCTGGGATTATCATAACAAATTGCCACAAACTTGGTAGATTAAAGCAATAGAAATCAATTCTCTCACTATTCTGGAGACCAGAAATCTGAAATCATGGTGTTGGCAGGGCTCTGGGAAAGAAACTGTTCCATGTCTCCTGTCACATCTGGTGACTGTCAGCATTGCTTGCCATTTCTTGGTTTGTTGGTTACATTGCCCCAGTCTCTGGTTCCTGGTTAACAGTGCCTTTTCTTCTGTGTGTGTATATGTCAAAACTCACTCTACCTCTCTCTTACAAGAATACATGTGACTGAATTTAGGGGCAACCCCAATAATCTAGGATAAACTTCTCTTCCCAAAATCCTTAAATAAATCAGATCTTTCTCCATATAAGGCAATATTCAAAGGTTCTGGGGTTTAGGATATGGACAGATCTTTTGGAGGGCATACAATTCAGCCCACTACAATTAAAGAACTCACATTTCCTCCCATTGTCATCACTACATGAAAGACAATGGTAGAGGGAGTAGAATTCAGGATTCAACAGATTCCCGGATTACTAATAAAGTCGAAGCACTTTGTCATGTGTCAGTCATTTCTATTTTCTTTCGTATGAATTACCTGTTCATAGCCTCTGCTCCGTATTCTCCTGAGATGTTAGTCTGCTTTTTCTTTTATTTATTATTAGGTCATATAAATTATATTGTTTGAATTATTTTTTACATTGCTTTGAGGTTTTTCTTTTGAGTTGTTGAGTTCTTTATATATTTTGGATATTAACCCCTTATCAAATATATGATTTGCAAGAATTTTCTCCCATTCCAAGTTTGCCTTTTCATTTTGTTGATGGTTTTCTTTGTTATGCAGAAGCTTTTCAAGTTGATGTAGCCCTACTCTTTTTGTTTGCTTTTGTTGCCTTTCCTTTTAGTGTCAAATCCCAGAAATCATCACCAAGACCTATGTGAAGGTCTGTTATGTTTTTTCTAGGAATTTTATGGCTCAGGTCATATGTTTAAGTCTTTAATCAATTTTGAGTTGATTTTTGTGTATGGTGTAAGACAAGAATGCAGTTTCATTCTTTTGCATATGGCTGTCCAGCTTTCCCAGCATCAATTATTGGAGAGGCTATCCTTCCCTATTGTATATTTTTGGCTCCTTTGTCGTAAATTAATTGACCATATATTCCTGAATTTATTTATGGGCTCTCTAATCTATTACATTGATCTTTGTGTCTGTTTTTATGCCAGTAATATACTATTTTGATTACTATAGCTTTATAATATAGTTTGAAATCAGGAAGTGTGATGTCTCCAGCTTTGTTCTTCTTTCTCAAGATTGCTTTGGCTATTTAGGGTCTTTTGTGGGTCCATACAAAGTTTAGAATTGTTTGATCTATTTCTGTGAAAGTTGCCATTGGGATTTTAATAGGGATTTCATTGACTCTATAGACTGCTTTGGATAGTATGGACAGATTAATAATATTAATTCATCCAATCTATCTTTGAACATGGAATATCTTTCCGTTTGTTTGTGGCTCCTTCTATTTATTTCATCAATGTCTTATAGTTTTCAGCATACAGATATTTCACCTCCGTCATTCAATTGGTTCCTAGTTATTTTTTTCTTTTGGATGCAAATGTAAATTGGATTATTTTCTTAGTTTCTCTTTGTGATGATTTGTTATTAATGTATAAAATGAAACTGATTTTTTGTATATTGTATCCTGTAACGACTGAATTTGTTTATTATTTGAAAGGTATTTTGGTGGTGTCTTTAGGGTATTCTATATATAAAAACATGTTATCTGCAAATAGAGATAGTTTTACTACTTCCATTCTGATTTGGATACCTTCTATTCTTTTTTTCTTGTAAAACTGATCTGGCTAGGAATTCCAGTATTATGTTGCATAGGAGTGATGAAACTGATGATGAACAAGACTTGTTTTGTTCCTGATCTTAGAGGAAAAGCTTTCAGCTTTTCACTATTGTGTAGGACGTTAGCTGTGGGCTTGTCATATATGGTCTTTATTAAGTAGAGGTATATTCACTCTATACCCACTTTGTTGAGAGTTTTTCTCATAAATGGATGTTGAATTTTTTTAAAAGCTTTTTTGCTTCTATTGAGATGATCATGATTTTTATTTTTCAACTTGATAATATGGCATATCACATTGATTGATTTGCAGATATTGAACCCTCCTTTCATACCTGGGATAAATCCCACTTTATTATGTTATGTCCTACTTTTAATGTGTTGTTGAATTCAGTTTGCTGATATTTGGTTGAGGATGTTTTCATCTATGTTCTTCAGGGTTACTGGTCTGTAATTTTGTTTTCTTGTAGTGTCCTTGTCTGATTTTACTAGCAGGGTAATGCTGGCCTCATAAGATGAGTTTGGGAGTACTCCCTCATGTTTCATAAGTGTTCAGTCATTAAAACCTTTTAAAGAGGTATTATCATCTTCACTTTGCTGATGAGTAAATTGGAACTTAGGGCAATTTAATAGCTTACTTAATATCAAACCCAACCATAGGTCTGTTTATAGACTATTCTGTCCCATTGAATATTTTCATTTTAAACACTTCATCCCTTAAACTATTGGTTTCCAAATAATGAATTAAAAAAAGGAATTCTCTGAAATAGAAAAATAAAAAAGTCAAAGCATTTGATCCAATGGCAAAGGAAAACAGTAAGCTATATTTTGACATAAATATAATGTAGACAATAAATGTGAAGATGGAAGTAGTATTTGGGTGTAAGACTTGAGGGAGGCACTCTGGGGTATATTGTTAAGTACATAAGAAACTGAACATAAGACTCATAATACTGATCAAATCTTTCTGATTAGGCTCACTTATAACCCTGTAAATGTCCCATTAGACATGTTTTCATTTAGATGAAAGAATAAAAGAGCAAAAGTTACTTTCTACATAGAAAGTATAAAATAAAAAACACCCGCACAAACATTTAGACATAAACATCTAAGCCCACACATTTAAACAAATAAGATCAATTTCTTTCATATGGTGTGTTTGAATTAACTTCTCATTTCTGATCCCGTAAGCATATTGTGATAATTCAAACAATAATTAGGTAAACAAAAGTACCTAATTCATGATAAAAGATAATGTTCATTTAATAACTGATTTTAGCTAAGAGGGGGATTGCTTTCTTTTTGTTTGATTTCTGCTTTTTAATGGGGGAATTTATAATGAAAATGGATGTTTCAATAGATATTTGAATGTCAGGGTCCACAGCCATCCGGCACAATATAGGCAAAACAATATGCAGACCATCTGGGCTTATTGCCATTATCCTGCAAACTTGTTAGGCATGAGTGATCCTCTGAAGCCTAATTCCAGTGCACCCTGGTTTGCCCGTTTCAAAAGAGCTCCATTTGCCAATATTTTGGAGCAGGTGCAGAGCCATTCTGGAGGTTGCTGCTGAGGTTTATGCAAATGTCTGGCTTAACTGGACTGCTGGCTCCGATTTCCTGCTGCCAGAATACTGAGACTTGGACATGTTTTGGCTTATATTTCCCTCTTAACTTAATTCATTCTCCTTCTACAGTTTCTTTCAGTTCTTTTGCCCAAATCATACCCTGTTATTATCTAGTACAGTGTTTCTCAAATGAAAGAAATGTGAATATGATCACTGTTAACAGTGAATGATAAATTGAAAGAATTTATAGAGCAGTGCCTAAGGAGTCACAGTTCTGTGAACTAATTTTTGATCCAATAGTCATTTGGATTACTCTGGATACGTCACTTGACCTCTCTGGGATCCTCTGCCTAACTTATGGATCTTGCATAAAAACCAACTACAGTACTGTATGAGAAGGCATTGAAATTGCACAAAATAATCTATCAATATAAGATAGTAGGTGAGCATGAGAGAGATTGTGAGCAAGATTATTAGAGGAGCTTCAGGAAGGGCAAAATAAAGTGGGCCCCACACTGAGTTTTCCATTCCTAAATCAGTTAACTTGATTGGATGATAAAGGATATGAAATGGTTTTTGGCAGACAATGTTGGTTACTTATAACAATTTTCCTCCATATCCTAGGCAAAGGAAGCAGGAAGTCTAAAGTAGAACATGGTGAATACCAGTATAGATGGGCGAGGGGAGAAGATGAGGACGGAAGAATATCCATGGGTCAGACTACACATGGTCTTTTTAGCCATGGTACATTACAGCAGACACAATCCATTGCCTACTCCAAATCTACCCTCACTTCCTTTCTTTGTTGCTGATAGAATTCTGATTTTTGTGCTCAGATAAGATGGTCTTCCTCCCTCCTCAGCCCCAGAGATTGAAGTTTCATTCGTCTAAAATAATCATAGTCATTCCATGATTGGCCATTCTGTGAATAAGCATGTGATCCAACAGTAGCCAATGAGATATAAGGCACTGGCTCCAAGAGAGATTCTCAAATCATTTTCTTCCCTGATGTAAACCACACTCATTGCAGAGAAACTCTCTGACTTTGGACAATACTGTGTGAGCTTCACCCATCTTGTTAAATTTAGAAACAAGAAAATTGTGAGAAGCTAACATAGAACACTGAAGCTGATATGCTACAGAATTAACCAACCAAGGAAACACTCTGTATACATATGTCTTGTTGTATGCTATAATAACATTACTTTCTTGTTTCATCATTCTGTTGTATGGGCCTAGGCAAAACACCATAATTCTTAAATTCTTTTTTTTAAATTTTTTAAAATTTTATTTTATATTGGACTATAGTTGATTTACAATGTTGTGTTAGTTTCAGGTATACAGCAAAGTGACTATTATTCATATTACATATCTATTCTTTTTCAGGTTCTTTTTCCATTTAGGTTATTACAGAATATAGAGTTCCTGGTGCTATAAAGTAGGCACTTGTTGACTATTTTATATACAATAGTGTGTATAGTTTAACCCCAAACTCCTATTTTTTCCTCCTCACCTTTCCCCTGGTAAACATAGGTTTGTTTTTCTAAGTCTGTGAGTCAATTTTCTGTCTTGTAAATAAGTTCATTTGTATCATATTTTTAGATTCCACATATAGGTGATATCATATGATATTTGTCTTTCTCTAACTTACTTCACTTAGTATGATAATCTCTAGGTCAATCTATGTTGCTGAAAATGACATTATTTCATTCTTTTTTATGGCTAAGTAATATTCCATTGTATATATGCACCATATCTTCTGTATACATTCATCTGCAAATGGACAGTTAGGTTGTTTTCGTGTCTTGGCTATTGTAAGTAGTGCTGCAGTGAACATTGGGGTGCATGTATCTTTTCAAAGTATGGTTTTTCCCAGATACATGCCCAGGAGTGGTATTTCTAGATAATATGGTAGCTCTATTTTTAGTTTGAGAAACCTCCATACTATTCTCCATAGTGGCTGTACAAATTTACATTCCCACCAACAGTGTAGGAGGGTTCCCTTTTCTCCACACCCTCTCCAGCACTTATTGTCTGTAGACCTTTTGATGATAGCCATTCTGACAGGAGTGAGGTGATACCTCATTGTAGTTTTGATTTGCATTTCTCTAATAATTAGCGATGTTGAGCATCTTTTCATGTGCTTTTGACCATCTGTATGTCTTCTTTGGAGAAATGTCTATTTAGGTCTTCTGCCCATTTTTGGATCAGGTTGCTTGTTTTTTGTTATTGAGCTGCAAGACTTGTTTGTATATTTTGGAGATTAATCCCTTGTTGGTCACATTGTTTGCAAATATTTTCTCCCATTCTGTGGGTTATCCTTTCACTTTGTTTATGGTTTTCTTTGCGGTGCAAAAGCTTTTGAGCATAATTAGGTCCCATTTGTTTATTTTTATTTTTATTTCCATTACACTAAGAGATGGATTGAAAAAGATATTGCTGCAATTTATGTCAAAGAGTGTTCTGCCAATGTTTTCCTCTAGGAGTTTTGTAGTATCCAGTGTTACATTTAGGTCTTTAATCCATTTTGAGTTTATTTTTGTGTATGGTGTTAGAGAATGTTCAATTTCATTCTTTTACACGTAGCTGTCCAGGTTTGCCAGCACCACTTATTAAAGAGACTGTCTTTTCTCCATTTTATAGTCTTGCCTCCTTTGTTGTAGATTAATTGACCATAGATGCATGGGTTTACTTATGGGCTTTCTATCCTGTTCCATTGATCTATATTCCTGTTTTTGTACCAGTACAATACTCTTTTGATGACCATAGCTTTGCAGTATAGTCTGAAGTCAGGGAGCCTGATTCCTCCAGCTCTGTTTTGCTTCCTCAATATTGCTTTGGCTATTCAGTGTCTTTTTTGTCTCCATACAAATTTTAAAATTTTTCGTTCTAGTTCTATGAAAAATGCCACTGGAAATTTCATAGGGGTTGCATTGAATCTGTAGATGGCCTTGGGTAGTGCAGTCATTTTGAGAATATTGATCCTTCCAATCCAATAATATGATGTACCTTTCCATCTATTTGTGTGATATTCAATTTCTTTCATCAGCATCTTATAGTTTTTGAAGTACAGGTGTTTTGCCTCTCAGGTAGATTTATTCCTAAGTATTTTATTCTTTTTGATGCAGTGGTAAATGGGATCATTTATTCAATTTCTCTTTCTGGTCTTTCATTTTTAGTGTATAGAAATGCAACAGATTTCTGTGTATTAATTTTGTATCCTGCAACTTTACCAAATTCATTGATGATCTCTAGTAGTTTTCTGGTAGCATTTATAGGATTTTCTATGTAAAGTATCATGTCATCTGAGAACAGTGACAGTTTCACCTCTTCTTTTACAATTTGGATTCCTTTTATTTCTTTTTCTTCTCTGATTGCCACGGCAAGGACTTCCAAGACCATGTTGAATAAAAATGTTTAGAGTGGACATCTTTGTCTTGTTCCTGATCTTAAAGGAAATATTTTAAGCTTTCCATCATTAAGTATGATGTTGGCTGTAGGTTTGTCATATACAATGTTTATTATGTTGAGGTAAGTTGCCTCTATGCCCATTTTCTGGAGAGTTTTCCTCATAAATGAATGTTGAATATTCCAAAAGTTTTTTCTGCATCTATTGAGATAATTATATGGCTTTTATTCTTCAATTTGTTAATGCAGTCTATCAATCACACTGATTGATTTTCAGATATTGAAAAATCTTTGCATCCCTGGGATAAATCCCACTTGATCATGTTGTATGATCCTTTTAATGAATTGTTGGATTCGGCTTGCTAGTATTTTGTTGAGGATTTTTTGCGTCTATGTGATATTGGTCTGTAATTTTATTTTTCAGTGTTATCTTTGTCTGGTTTTGGTATAAGGGTGATGGTGGCTTCATATAATGCATTTGGGAGTGTTGCTTCCTCTGCAATTTTTTGGAAGAGTTTCAGAAGGATAGGTGTTAACTCTTCTCTAAATGTGTGATAGAATTTGCCTGTGAAGCCATCTCGTCCTGGGCTTTTGTTTGTTGGAAGATTTTTAATCACAGTTTCAATTTCAGTGCTTGTGATAGGTCTGTTGATATTTTCTATTTCTTCCTGGTTCAGTCTTGGGAGATTGTACTTTTCTAAGAATTTGTCCATTTCTTCCAGGTTGTCCAATTTATTGGCATACATTTGCTTGTAGTAGTCTCTTAAGATCCTTTGTATTTCTGTGGTGTCTGTTGTAACTTCTTGTACCTTTCTAATTTTATTGATTTGGGCCCTCTCCCTTTTATTCTTGATGATGCTGGCTAAAGGTTTATCAATTTTGTTTATTTTTTCAAAGAACCAGCTTTTAGTTTCATTGATCTTTTCTATTGTTTTATTTGTGTCTGATCTTTATTATTTTGTTCTACTAACTTTAGGTTTTGTTTGTTTTTCTTTCTCTAGTTACTTTAGGTGTAAGGTTAGGTTGTTTATTTGGGATTTTTCTTATTTCCTGAGGTAAGATTGTATGGCTGTACACTTCCCTCTTATAACTGCTTTTGCTGCATCCCAGAGGTTTTAGATTGTCATGCTTTCATTTTCATTTGTCTCTAGGCATTTTTTGTTTCCACTTTGATTTCTTCAGTGACCCATTGGTTGTTTAATAGAATATTGGTTAGCGTCCATGGGTTTGGGGTTTTTACAGTTTTTTTCCTGTAATTGATTTCCAATCTAATAATGTGTATTCTGCTCTTTTGGATGGAATGCTCTAGAAATATCAATTAAGTCCATCTGGTCTAATGTGTCATTTAAGGTCTGGGTTTCCTTATGGATTTTCTGTCTGGATGATTTCTCCATTGATGAAAGTGGGGTGTTAATATCCCCCACTATTATTGTGTTACTATCAATTTCTCCTTTTATGGCTGTTAGTATTTGCCTGATACATTGAGATGCTCCTATGTTGGTTGTATACATATTTACAATGTTTATATCTTCTTCTTGGATTGATCCCTTGAGCATTATGTAGTGTCCTTCTTTGCCTCTTATAACAGTCTTTATTTTAAAGTCTATTTTATCTGATATGAGTATTGCTACTCCAGCTTTCTTTTTATTTCCATTTGCATGAAATACTGTTTTTCCATCCCCTCACTTTCAGTCTGTATGTGTCCTTAGAGCTAAAGTGGTCTCTTGTAGATAGCATATATACAGGTCTTTCTGTATCTATTCAGCCTGTCTGTGTCTTTTGGCTGCAGCATTTAATCCATTTATGTTTAAGGTAGTTATAAATATGTGTGTTCTTATTGTCATTTTCTTAATTGTTTTGGATTTGTTTTTGTAAGTCTTTTTTCTTATCTTCCTCTTTTGTTCTCTTGTGATTTGATGACTAAGTTTGGTGTTGTATTTGGACTCCTTTTTCTTTTGGGGGTGTGTATCTATAGTAGATTTTCAGTTTGCAGTTACCATGAGGTTGTTATATAGCATTCTATATATAAGCAACATTGTTTTAAGTTACTGGTCTTTTTATTTCAATTGCATTTCCAATACCCAGCATTGGTGCTCTCCTTTTCTCAAAATTGCTGGTTTTGATATCATATTTGTGTGTGGATGATTTCCTACCTTTACTGTATGTTTGCCTTTACCAGTGAGCTTTTCCATTTGTAATTTTCTTGTTTCTAGTAATGCCCTTCTCTTTTCTGCTTAGAGAAGTTCCTTTAGCATTTGTTGCAAATCTGGTCTGGTGGTGGTGAATTCTCTTAGCTTTTGCTTGTTTTTAAAGCTTTTGATTTCTCCATTGAACGTTAATGAGAGTCTTGCTGGGTATAGTATTCTTGGTTGTAGGTTCTTCCCTTTCATCACTTTAAATATATCATACCACTCCCTTCTGGCCTGTAGAGTTTCTGCTGAAAAATCAGCAGATGACCTTATGGGAATTCCCTTGTATGTTATTTGTTGCTTTTAATATTTTCTCTTTGTCTTTAATTTTTGTCAATTTGATTACTAGGTGTTTTGGTGTGTTCATCCTTGGGTTTATCCTGCCTGGGACTCTCTGAGTTTCCTGGATTTGGGTGACTGTTTTCTTTCCCATGTTAGGGAATTTTTCAGCTACTATCACTTCAAATATTTTCTAAGGTCCTTTCTCTCTTCTCCTTCTGGGACCCCTATATTGCAAATGTTGGTATGTTTAATGTTGTCCCAGAGGTCTTAGACTGTCCTCATTCTTTTTTTAAAAATTCTGTTCCACAGCAGTGATTTCCACCATTCTGTCTTCCAGTTCACTTACCCATTCTTCTGCCTCAGTTATTCTGCTATTGATTCCTTCTAGTGTATTTTTTATCTCAGTTATTGTTCATCTCTGTGCTTTAGATCATCTAGCTTTTTGTTAAACATTTCTTGTCTCTTAATCTGTGACTCCATTCTTTTTCTGAGATCTTGTATCTTCTTTACTATCATTACTCTGAATTCATTTTGGGGTAAATTTTCTATCTCCACTTCACTTAGTTGTTCTTCTGGGGTTTTATCTTGTTCTTTCATCTGGGACACAGTCATCCACCATCTCATTTTGTCTAACTTACTTTGATTGTGGTTTCTGTTCTGCAGGCTGCAGGGTTGTAATTCCTTTTGCTTCTGCTATCTGCCCCCTGTTGGGTGAGGTTGGTCCAGGGGCTTGTGCAGGCTTCCTGGTGGGAGGGTCTGGTTCCTGCCCACTGGTGTGTGGAGCTGCGCCTTGTCTGTCTGGTGGGCTAGGCCGTGTCAAGGGGTGTGTGTATCAGGCAGCTGTGTGCTTAGGAAGACTTTAAGCAGCCTGACTGCTGATGGCTGAGGCTGTATTCCCACCCTGTTGGTTTTTTGGTCTGATGCATCCCAGTGCAGTAGCCTAAAGGTTGTTTGGTGGGGCCAGGCCTTGGTGAGAAAATGGTGGTCTCTATGAGAGCTCACACCATGACTACTCCCCAGAACTACCACCACCAGTGCCTTTGTCCCCACAGTAAGCCACAGCTGCCCTCTTCCTCTGCAGGAGACCCTCCAATACCAGCAGGTCAGTCTGGCCCAGGCTTTTATGAGGTCACTTTTTCCCCTGGATCCTGGTGCACATGAGAACTTGTGTGAGCCCTCCAAGAGGGGAGTTTCTGTTTTCTCCAGTCCTGTGGAATTCATGTGATCAAAGTCCACTGACTTTCAAAGCAAGATTCTCTGGGAGCTCCTCCTATTGGAAGACCCCCCAGGCTGGGGAGCCTGACATGGGGCTCATAACTTTCACTCCTGTGGGTAAACCTTTATATATTTTCCAGTTTGTGGTTCACCCACCTGGCAGGGGTGAGATATGATTTTATTGTGATTTCACCCCTCTTACCATCTTGTGGTTTCTTCTTTGTCTTTGTATATAGGATATCTTTTTTGGTAGGATGCAGTGTTTTTTTTTCAATGGTTGTTCAGCAGTTTGTTGTTATGTTGGTGTTTTAGTGAAGGGGGTAAGTTCACATCTTTCTATTCTGCCATCTTGTCCCCTTCCTGATCTTTAAATTCTTAATTGAGAAATTGTTGCAGAAAGGGGAGTTGAGAGACTTCTCTGGCAGTCCAGTGGTTAAGACTCCACACTTCCACTGCAGGGGGACATGGGTTTGATCTCTGGTTGGGGAACTAAGGTCCCACATGCTGCATGGTGTGACCAAAAAAAAAATTTTTTTTTAATTTAAAAAAGAATGAGGAGTTGATACTGGCCGACATTATGTGCTTTACCTATAAATCTGTAATTCTAATATTAAATTATGAATTTAATCATGTCAATTCTTTGTCAAAAGGATTTCAGTAGCTCTCCATTATCTTCAATGTAAAAATCCTTGGTAAACATTTTATGATCTGACCCCTTCCTAACATATCAGTTTCACCTTGTGCAAATATTTTCACAGCCTGCATTATTGCCATAATAAAATTTTTTCTGTTACTGATTCCCATGGAAATTATATTGTCCCAGGAAGTTTATACTCTTTCCATCCACCTGTGGTTGGATAATAATTATGTATCCTTCACATATTACTTGAAATACTTTGTTCCAGAATCCTTCCCGGTTTACTTAAACCAGGTTATTTGCCCTTTCAATATGCTCTCATAGCACCCTTACTTCCTTTATGACTGTAAAACCTACTTTAATGTAATTGCTTTCCTGATTCTCTAGCTTCCCAACTGAGCTGTATGCTCCACTAGGGCAGCAGCAATGTTGGTAATGCTCACCATGGTATATTCTTCACAGTGTCTAGAGTATAAAAAATACTCAGAAAATATATTTGAGGAAAAAATAAAATCTTAACAAACATAATGCTCTAGGAATGAGAAAGGTTGTTGAGTGATGAGCATATAACCTCCTTTGAGAAAAGCAGTGTTTGCACATTATGGAAGTAAATCTGGAAAGAACACAGAATTAATGAGGAATTGTTAGAATAAGAGAATGAAAAGAAAATGTTGCCAATTTTAAAAGTGAACTGCAAAATATATAGCATTTTTACACCAGAAATAAGAAAATAGATGGTATAATTTATAAAAGATATTATTTACAATACCAACAAAAACAGTAAAGTTTCAAGGAATTAAATAAGAATAAAAGACCTTTCTGATGACAATGTCAAAGTAATAGTAAAGGACATTGAAAATGACCTAAATTTTAAAAAGTAGTCTTGGATGGGATGGCCTGATACTGTAATGATCATAATATCTACAAATTGATCTATAAACTCACGGAAATATCCTTCTAAATTTGAGTTGTATATTTTTTGAGGAACAAGAAAAACTTAAGATAAAATTTATATGGAGGAATAAAGATTTTCATCTCAATCTTAAAAATTAAGACTAATGAAGGAAGACATGCCTTACCAATATCAATATATATTTTAAACCCTTAGGAATTAAAAAAAAAAAAAACAACCCCTGTGTGGTATTGACCAAAGATTACAAAAAGACCAGTGGAGAAGAATTAAGCACTCAGAGGCAGACTGATGTGATGTGTAAACTTAATGTAAGATAAAGGGAACACTATAAATAAATTGAGAAATTATAGATTTTTAAATGATTATTTTGGGGAATACTGTCCCACTAAACTGAAATAAAAATGCTAAATCTTTGCTGAACAACTAACATAAAGGTACATCTGTTAAAGATCTTAATATCAAAGTTAACTATGTATTTAATGGAAAAAATCTTAAAGAATACTTTTGTGACAGAAGCAGGTGAGGTCTTTATAAATAAAACATCAAAATTGCAAATTATAAGGCAACATATTTTAAAGTTGATTGAGTCAAAATTAATGATTTCTAGATACCATATACAAAATTAAAAGATACTTTAACTAGTGGTCCTTATGGATAACAGTAGAGATTATGAGTGCAGATAAACTAGAATCATAAGTAAGTGTACAAACAAATAAGATGAAAAAGGCTTTGCTTGGACCAACAATGAATATGTATCCTAAACTGACAAGCATAATTAATTCATTCTCTGTACTTTTTGTCAGGAGAAAGAGAGAGAGAGAAATAGAGAAATGTGCAGTAGCAGGATTTATCTCTAAAGTAACCTTCCACATCTTCTAGGAAAGTAAAGCTTGTGGCAAGAAAACAGCCTAAACAAACCATTCATATTATATTTTCAAAGGAAAATATTTTTCAACATCAAAATAATTTTTCACTGAAATTATAATCATAAGAATTAGGTTTCACAGTATCTAATTTTATAAATATCAATTTTTACTGAATGATAGTTTTATTTTCTAAAGTTTTTCTTAACTTTTATTGGAGTATAGTTGTTTTACAATGTTGTGTTAGTTTCTACTGTACAGCAAAGTGAATCAGCTATACATATATCCCCTCTTTTTTGGATTTCCTTCCCATTTAGGTCACCACAGAGCATTGAGTGGCATTCCCTGTGCTATACAGTAGGTTCTCATTAGTTATCTATTTTATACATAGTAGTGTATATATGTCAATCCCGATCTCCCAATTCATCCCACCACTGCTACCCACCATGATTTCCCACCTCGGTGTCCATACGTTTGTTCTCTACATCTGTGTCTCTATTTCTGTCTTGCAAACCAGTTCATCTGTACCATTTTTCTAGATTCCACATACATACGTTAGTATATGATAGTTGTTTTTCTCTTTCTGAATTACTTCACTCTGTAGGACAGACTCTAGGTCCAACCACATCTCTAAAAATGACCCAATTCCATTCCTTTTTATGGCTGAGTAATATTCCATTGTATATATGTACTGCATCTTCTTTATCAATTCCTCTGTTGGTGGACATTTAGGTTGCTTCCATGTCCTGGCTATTGTAAACAGTGCCTGCAATGAACATTGGGGTGCATGTGTCTTTTTGAATCATGGTTTTCTCTGGGTCTATGTTCAGTAGTGGGATTGCTGGGTCATATGGTAGTTCTTTTCTTTTAGTTTCCTATGGAACTTCCATACTGTTCTCCATAGTGTCTGTATCAATTTACATTCCTACCAACAGTGCATGAGGGTTCCCTTTTCTCCATAGCCTCTCCAGTGTTTATTGTTCATGGATTTTTTTAAACATATCATTTATTTATTTGGCTTCACCAGGTCTTTAGTTATGGCACATGGGATCTTCATTGCAGCATGTGGGCTCTTAGTTGCAGCAAGTGGGATCTAGTTCTCTGACCAGGGATCAAACCCAGACCCCTTGCATTGGGAGCACAGAGTTATTAACTGCTAGACCACCAGGGAAGTTCCTGTTTGTAAATATTTTGATGATGGCTATTCCAACTGGTGTGAGGTGATACCTCATTGTAGTTTTGATTTGCATTTCTCTAATAATTAGTGATGTTGAGCATCTTTCCATGTGTTTTTTGGCCATCTGTATCTCTTCTTTGGAGAAATGTCTATTTAGGTCTGCCCATTTTTTGATTGGGTTGTTTGGGTTTTTTTGATATTTTTTCAGAAAAGAACATGATATGGAAAATATTGGGAGACATAGGCCCAAGGATTGTAGTCAGGAGTGTTATCACTGCTACTCACTAGTTTGACCTTTGGTATATAACCTCCCCTCCCTTGGTCTGTTTCATCATATCTAAAACAGAGTTTGAGGAAAAGTACAAACACATGGACACTAAACAACACACTACTAAATAACCAATGCGTCAATGGAAGAATCAAAGAGAAAATCAGAAAATACCACAAGAAAAATGGAAATAGAAACACAACACAATCTAAGGGATACATCAAAATCAGTCCTAAGAAGGAAGTTTATAGCGATATAGGTGCTATAGCACCTATATAGCAATATATTTATCTAAAATAAACAACCTAACAGACCATCTAAAGGAATTAGAAAAAGAAGAACAAACAAATCCCAAAGACAGCAGAAGGAAGGAAATAATAAAGATCAGAGAGAAAATAAATAGAAGTCAAAAACAAACAATAGAAAAGATCAATGAAAACAAGAGCTAATTTTTTGAAAAGATAAACAAAATTTATAAACCTTTAGCCAGGCTCATCAAGAAAAAAAGAGAGAGGACCCAAATAAACAAAATAAGAACTAAAAGAGAAGTAACAACCAATATCACAGATACAAAACATCATAAGGGAATACTACAGACAGTTATACAAGTTGGACAACCTAGAAGACAAGGAAAAATTTCTAGAAATATACACCCTTCTAAGACTGAATCAGGAAGAAATAGACAATCTGAACAGACCAATCACTAGGAGTGAAATTGAATTTGCTAAGAAAATATTCCCAGCAAACAAAGGTCCAGGACTGGATGGCTTCACAGGGGAATTCTACCAAACATATAAAAAGAGCTAATAACCATCCTTCTCAAAATTCCAAAAAAGTGAAAAGAATGGAACACTCCCAAATTCATTCTATGAGGTCACCATTACCCTGATACAAAACTAAGCCAAGATACTACAAAAAAAGAAAATTACAGGCCAATATCTCTGGTGAATATAGATGCAGAAATCCTCACCAAATATTAGCAAACCACAAAGAACAATATACGAAAATGATCATATACCATGATCAATTGAGATTTATTCCAAGGAAGGAAGTATGGTTCAATATTCACAAATCAATCAATGTGATACACCATATCAACAAAAGGAAAGATAAAAATCACATGATCATCTCAATAGATGCAGAAGAAGCATTTGACAAAAATTCAACATCAATTCATGATAAAGCTCTCACCAAAGTGGGTATAGGAGGAATATATCTCAACACCATAAAGGCCATTTATGACAAACCCACAACTAACATCATACTCAATGGTCAAAAGCTGAAAACCTTTTCTCAAAATGCAGGAACAAAATGAGGATTCCTATTCTCACCACGTTTATTTAACATAGTATTGGAAGTCCTAGTCACACCAATCAGACAAGAAAAAGAAATAAAAGACATCCAAATTGGAAGGGAAGAAGTAAAACTGTCACTATTTGCAGATGACATAATACTATATATAGAAAACACTATGTCTCCACCAAAAAACTATTAATAAATGAATTGAGTAAGGTTGCAGGATACAAGACTGATATACAGAAATCTGTTGCTTTTCTATACACTAAAAAATGAGCTATTGGAAAGAGAAAACAAGAAACATCCCAATTAAAATCACACCAAAAACAATAAAATACCCAGGAATAAACTTAACCAAGGAAGTGAAAGACCTATACTCTGAAAACTATAAAACACTGATGAAGAAAATTAAAGATGATACAAAGCAATGGAAAGATGTCCCTTGTCCATGGATTGGAAGAATTAATATTGTTAAAATGCCCATACTATTCAAAGCAATCTACAAATTTAATGCAATCTTTATCAAACTACTCATGTAGTTTTTCACAGACCTAGAATGAATAACCTTAAAATTTACATGGAACCACAAAAAACCCTGAATTGCCAAAGCAATCTTGAGAAAAAAGAACAAAACTGGAGGTATCATGCTCCCTGACTTCAGATTATACTTCAATGCTACAGTAATCAAAACAGCATGATATTTATACAAAAACAAACATGTAGGTCAATGAAAAAGAATAGGGAGTCCAGAAGTAAGCCCCCACATGTATGGTCAATTAATCTATAACAAAGGAGGCAAGACTACAGAATTGAGAAAAGACAGTCTCTTCAATTAGTGGTGCTGGGTAAACTAGACAGCTACATATAAAAGAATGAAATTAGAACATTTTCTCAAACCATACACTAAAATAAACTCAAAATGGATTAAAGACCTAAATATGAGACCTGAAATCACAAAACTCCTAGAAGAGAACATATGCAGAACACTTTTTGACATAAATCATAACAATACTTTTTTAGTTTCTCTCCTAAGGCAAAAGAAACCATAGCAAAAATAAACAGATGGGACCTAATTAAACTTAAAAGCTCTTGCACAGCAAAGGAAACTATAAACACAATGAAAAGACAACCTACAGAATGGGAGAAAATATTTGCAAATGATATGACAAATAAGGACTTAATATCCAAAATAAGTAAATAGCTCATACAACTCAATATCAAAAAACAAACAAACAACCCAGTTGTAAAATGGGCAGAAGACCTGAATAGACATTTGCTCAAAGAAAACATAACAGATGGCCAACAGGCACATGAAAGATTGCTAACCATCAGAGAAATCACCTCACACCTGTCATAATGGCTATCATCAAAATGTCTACAAATAATAAATGTCAGCCAGAATATGCAGAAAAAGGAAGACTCCTACACAGTTGGTAGGAATGTAAATTAGTGAAGCCACTACTGAAAACAGTATGCAGGTTCCTAAAAATCTAAAAGTTGAACTACCATATGATCCAGCAATTCCACACCTGGGTATGTACCTGAAGAAAACTAAAATTCTAATTCAAAAAGATACATGAACCCCAATGTTCATTGCAGCATTATTTACTATAACCAAGATATAGGAGCAACCTAAGTGTCCACCAACAGGATAAAGAAGATGTGGTATATATCTGCAATGGAATACTATTCAGCCATAAAAAGAATGAAATTCTGCCATTTATAACAATGTGGTTGGACCTAGAGGGTGTTATGCTTAGTGAACTAAGTCAGAGAAAGAAAAATATTATGTTATCACTCATATGTGTAATCTAAAATATAAAATGAACAAATGTATATAACAAAGCAGAAACAGATTCACAGATATAGAGAAAAAACAAGTGGTTACAAATGGGGAGAGGGAAGGGGGGAGGGGCAATATAGGGGTAGGGGATTAAGAGGTACACACTACTATGTATAAAATAAATAAGCAATGAGGATAATTGTACAGCATAGGGATATATAGGCATTTTATAATAATTTTAAATGGAGTGTAATCTATAAAAATATTGAATCATGTTATACACTTGAAACTAATACAATATTGTAATACATCTATATTTCAATAAAATTAAAATAGTTTGTATTAAAGTAGTAATGTCCTCACCTAACCCACTCTCTCTGCCCTGGCCAAAATTAATCCTGTACTAAGGATGAGCATAAGATACTCAGATAATATAGATGTGCAGTGGCATATGGGAATCATTAGAAAAGATGATTTCAAACCCTCCAGATTAAACAATATCAATTCTCTACAATTCTCTGAAATGTCTTGTTCTGTCTTTCATGTTGTAGGTATGTTATATAGCGATTCACAGGTGGTAGAAGAAGTCTAGGAAAATCTTCAAATAAAACTAAACTTATTATACAGTCTAGTCATGCAGCTTAAAGATTTATTTGACTGACAGTATATTTAAAGATCAGCAAAATGCCTAAGGTCTCAATCACTTGAATCTGTGAAATTGCTGCTGCTTTTCCTCTCATTTACTTGGCCTGAGTGTTTGTGAGGTGAAAGGTTTACTATCACCCTCCATAAATTTTACCATTTTTATTAAATATGAGAATATATTGTATAGGATAGTCAATGTTATAGCTTTGTCTACTTATAATAGTGTACATAATTACACAATATTACATAAGTCATTTTGAAGAATTTACTTTTTTTTAACCAAATTAAGCAGTTTTTTCAGGAGGCACAACATATAGAAATCACATTTCAGAAGGGCAAAGTACCTCATAAGGTTGACTACGATAACTTGGTCCAAAAGAAATAAGTAACATTGAATTAAAGAAATCCTCTTCCTTTCTTTAGAGTTAGAAAATAGATTCTAAGAACTCACAGACAATGTTTGGTTCTTATTCAAACTTCACTGGTAACGTAATTTGGCTTGGATAATGGCAATTACTGGGAATAACAGAGCACTACATGTTGGCTCTGCTAGTGAATTTGTTGTGCAGCTTGAAGTAAATCACATTGTCAGTTCTTACCCTGATTCTTTCTCCAAAGTAAAAAGCAAACAACGTTTAGGGAGCTTTTAACGGTGATTTGGTATAAGATGATATTAGGACAGGAGAGATATACAGACTCTAGAATATTAAAAATATACTTCACTCCTGGAATGGCAACAGTTTGTGAAAAAGCCACAGTTATTTCATAGTACACATAGCAAATGCATCAATTATTTCTTATTTGTCAGATAAGTGAGTATTTGTAAAATAGAAACAGCAAATCACCAGAGAAAATGGGACATATTGTTTCTGAAGGAACAGCCCTCTAGTTATGTTTCTCCAAAAGCTATTATTTTCTAATAAAAAAAGCATGGAGAGAGAATTGTCAGAGTGAAAAAATATATATATAAGAGGGAGGGGTTCTGGAAGATGGTGGAAGAGTAAGATGCAAAGATCACCTTCCTCCCCACAGATACATCAGAAATACATCTACACGTGGAACAACTCCTACAGCACACCCACTGAACACTGGCAGAAGACCACAGAACTCCCCAAAGGCAAGAAACTCCCCATGTACCTGGGTAGGCCAAAAGAAAAAACAGACAAAAGAATAGGGACAGGACCTACACCAGTGGGAGACAGCTGTGAAGGAGGAAAGGTTCCCACACACTAGAAGCCCCTTCGCGGGTGGAGACTGTGGGTAGCAGAGGGGTGAAGCTTCAGAGCTGTGGAGGAGAGAACAGCAACAGCAGTGCAGAGGGCAAAATGGAGAGATTCCTACACAGAGGACCAGTGCTGACTGGCACTCACCAGCCCGAGAGGCTTGTCTGCTCACCCGCTGGGGCGGGCGGGGGCTGGGAGCTGAGGCTCGGGCTTTGATCGGGTCGCAGGGAGAGGACTGGAGTTGGTGGCATGAACACGGCCTGAAGGGGTTAGTGCACCATGGCTAGCCTGGAGGGAGTCTGGGGAAAAGTCTGGAGCTGCCAAAGAGACAAGAGACTTTTCCTTTCCTCTTTGTTTCCTGGTGCGCAAGGAGAGAGGATTAAGAGCACCGCTTAAAGGAGCTCCAGAGATGGGCGCAAGCCTCAGCTATCAGCACAGACCCCAAAGACAGGCATGAGACGCTAAGGTCACTGCTGCCACCACAAAGAAGCCTGTGTGTGAGCACAGGTCACTCCCCACATGTCTCCTCCCGGGAGCCTCTACAGCCCACCACTGCCAAGGTCCCATGATCCAGGGACAACTTCCCCGGGAAAACAAAAGGCATGCCTCAGGCTGGTGAAAACAAAAGGCATGCCTCAGGCTGGTGAAACATCCTGCTGGCCTCTGGCGCAGCAGGCTCGCACCACAGCCCATGCTCCTCCCTCCCCCATGGCCTGAGTGAGCGAGAGCTCGGGAATCAGCTGCTCCTTTAACCCCGTCCTGTCTGAGGGAAGAAGAGAAGCTCTCCAGTGACCTACATGCAGAGGCAGGTCCAAATCTAAAGCTAAACCACAGGAGCTGTGCGAACAAAGAAGAGAAAGAGAAACTTCTCCCAGCAGCCTCAGGAGCTATGGATTAAATCTCCACAATCAACTTGATGTACCCTGCATCTATGGAATACCTGAATAGACAATGAATCATCCCAAATTGAGGAGGTGGACATTGGAAGCAAGATATATTATTTTTTCCCCTCCTCCTCTTTTTCTGAGTATATGTGTATGCTTCTGTGTGAGATTTTGTCTGTATAGCTTTGCTTTTAACATTTGTCCTAGGGTTCTGTCCGTCCGTTTTCTTTATTTAAAAACAAAATTTTCTTAATAATTATTTTTTTTATTTTAATAACTATTTTATTTTATTTTATCCTCTTTCTAATTTTTCTCCCTTTTATTCTGAGCCGTGTGGATGAAATGCTCTTGGTGCTGCAGCCAGGAGTCAGTGATGTGCCTCTGATGTGGGAGAACCAACTTCAGGACACTGGTCCACAAGAGACCTCCCAGCTCCAGGTAATATAAAATGGCGGAAATCTCCAAGAGATCTCCATCTCAACACCAACACCCAGCTTCACTCAACGACCAGCAAGTTACAGTGCTGGACATCCTATGCCAAACAACTAGCAAGACAGGAACACAGACCCATCCATTATCAGAGAGGCTGCCTAAAATCATAATAAGGCCACAGACACCACAAAACACATCACCAGATGTGGACCTGACCACCAGAAAGACAAGATCCAGCCTCACCCACCAGAACACAGGCACTAGTCCCTGCCACCAGGAAGCCTACACAACCCACTGAACAAACGTTAGCCACTGGGGACAGACACCAAAAACAATGGGAACTACAAACCTGCAGCCTGCAAAAAGGAGACTCAAAACACAGTAAGATAAGCAAAATGAAAAGACAGAAAAACACACAGCAGATGAAGGAGCAAGGTAAAAGCCCACCAGACCTAACAAATGAAGAGGAAATAGGCAGACTACCTGAAAAAGAATTCAGAATAATGATAGTAAAGATGATCCAAACTCTTGGAAATAGAATAGAGAAAATGCAAGAAACATTTAACAAGGAACTAGAAGAACTAAAGAGGAAACAAGCAATGATGAACAACACAATAAATGAAATTAAAAATACTCTAGAAGGGATAAATAGCAGAATAACTGAGGCAAAAGAACGGATAAGTGACCTGGAAGATAAAATAGTGGGAATAACTACTGCAGAGCAGAATAAAGAAAAAAGAATGAAAAGAACTAAGGGTAGTCTCAGAGAACTCTGGGACAACATTAAATACCCCAACATTCGAATTATAGGGGTCCCAGAAGAAATAGAGAAAAAGTAAGGGACTGAGAAAATATTTGAAGAGATTGTAGTTGAAAACTTTCACAATATGAGAAAGGAAATAGTTAATCAAGTCCAGGAAGCACAGAGAGTCCCATACAGGATAAATCCAAGGAGAAACATGCCAAGACACATATTAATCAAACTATCTAAAATTAAATAAAAAGAAAACATAGTAAAAGCAGCAAGGGAGAAACAACAAATAACACAAAGGGAATCCCCACAGATTAACAGCTGACCTTTCAGCACAAACTTTGCAAGCCAGAAAGGAGTGGCAGGAAATATTTAAAGTGATGAAGGAGAAAAACCTACAACCAAGATTACCCAGCAAAGACCTCATTCAGATTTAATGGAGAAATTAAAAATTTATGGACAAGGAAAAGCAGAGAGAGCTCAGCACCACCAAACCAGCTTTACAACAAGTGCTAAAGGAACTTCTCTAGGCAAGAAACACAAGAGAAAGAAAAGACCTACAATAACAAACCCAAAAAAATTAAGAAAATGGGAACAGGAACATACATATCAAAAATTACCTTAAATGTAAAGAGATTAAATGCTCCCACGAAAGACACAGATTGGCTGAATGAATACAAAAACAAGACCAATATATATGCTGTCTACAAGAGACCCAGGGACACAAACAGACTGAAAGTGAGGGGATGGAAAAAGATATTCCATGCAAATGGAAATCAAAAGAAAGCTGCAGTAACAATTCTCATATCAGAGAAAACAGACTTCAAAATAAAGACTATTACAAGAGACAAAGAGGACACTACATAATGATCAAGGGATGGATCCAAGAAGAAGATATAACAATTGTAAATATTTATGCACCCAACATAGTAGCAACTCAATACATAAGGCAAATACTAACAGCCATAATAGGGGAAATTGACAGTAACACATTCATAATAGGGGAATTTAACACCCCACTTTCACCAATGGACAGACCATCCAAAATGAAAATAAATAAGGAAACACAAGCTTTAAATTATACATTAAACAAGATGGACTTAATTTTTATTTATAGGACATTCCATCCAAAAACAACAGAATACACATTTTTCTCAAGTGCTCATGGAACATTCTCCAGGATAGATCATATCTTGGGTCACAAATCAAGCCTTGGTAAATTTAAGAAAATTGAAATCATCAAGTATCTTTCCCGACCACAATGCTATGAGACTACATATCAATTACAGGAAAAGATTTGTAAAAAATACAAACACATGGAAGCTAAACAATACACTACTTAATAACGAAGTGATCACTGAAGAAATCAAAGAAGAAATTTAAAAATATCTAGAAACAAATGACAATGGAGACACAATGACCCAAAACCTATGGGATACAGCAAAAGCAGTTCTAAGAGGGAAGATTACAAGAATACAACCCTACCTTAAGAAACAGGAAACATCTCGAATAAATAACCTAACCTTGCACCTACAGCAATTAGAGAAAGAAGAACAAAAAAACCCCAAAGTTAGCAGAAGGAAAAAAATCATAAAGATCAGATCAGAAATAAATGAAAAAGAAATGAAGGAAAAGATAACAAATATCAATAAAACTAAAAGCTGTTTCTTTGAGAACAGAAACAAAATTGAAAAATGATTAGCCGACTCATCAAGAAAAAGAGAGAAGACTCAAATCAACAGAATTAGAAATGAAAAAGGAGAAGTAACAACTGACACTGCAGAAATACAAAGGATCATGAGACATTACTACAAGAAACTCTATGCCAATAAAATGGACAACCTGGAAGAAATGGACAAATTCTTAGAAATGAACAACCTGCCAACACTGAATCAGGAAGAAATAGAAAATATGAACAGACCAATCACAAGCACTGAAATAGAAACTGCGATTAAAAATCTTCCAACAAACTAAAGTCCAGGACCAGATGGCTTCACAGGCGAATTCTATCAAACATTTAGAGAAGAGATAACACCTATCCTTCTCAAACTCTTCCAAAAGATAGCAGAGGAAGGAACACTCCCAAACTCATTCTATGAGGCCACAATCACCCTGATACCAAAACAAGACAAAGATGTCACAAAGAAAGAAAACTACAGGTCAGTATCACTAATAAACATAGATGCAAAAATCCTCAACAAAATACTAGCAAACAGAATCCAACAGCACATTAAAAGCATCATACACCATGATCAAGTGGGCTTTATTCTAGGAATGCAAGGATTCTTTAATATACGCAAATCAATCAACGTGATACACCATGTCAACAAACTGAAGGAGAAAAACCATATGATCATCTCAATAGATGCAGAGAAAGCTTTTGACAAAATTCAACACCCATTTATGACAAAAACACTGCAGAAAGTAGGCATAGAGGGAACTTTCCTCAACATAATAAAGGCCATATATGACAAACCCACAGCCAACATCATCCTCAATGGTGAAAAACCGAAACCATTTCCACTAAGATCAGGAAAAACACAAGGTTGCCCACTCTCACCACCCTTATTCAACATTGTTTTGCAAGTTCTAGACACAGAAATCAAAGAAAAAGAAATAAAATGAATCCAAATCGGAAAAGAAGAAGTAAAGCTGTCACTGTTTGCAGATGACATGATACTATACATAGAGAATCCTAAAGATGCTACCAGAAAACTACTAGAGCTAATCAATGAGTTTGGTGATGTAGCAGGACACAAAATTAAAGCACAGAAATCTCTGGCATGCTAATACACTAATGATGAAAAATCTGAGAGTGAAAATAATAAAACACTCCCATTTACCATTGCAACAAAAAGAATAAAATATCTAGGAATAAACCTACCTAAGGAGACAAAAGACCTGTATTCAGAAAATTATAAGACACTGATGAAAGAAATTAAAGATGATACAAAGAGATGGAGAGATATACCATGTTCTTGGATGCGAAGAATCAACACTGTGAAAATGACTCTACTACCCAAAGCAACCTACAGATTCAATGCAATCCCTATCAAACTACCACTGGCATTTTTTTTTTACAGAACTAGAACAAAAAATTTCACAATTTGTATGGAAACACAAAAGACCCCGAATATCCAAAGCAATATTGAGAATGAAAAATGAAGCTGGATGAATCAGGCTCCCTGACTTCAGACTATACTACAAAACTACAGTAATCAAGACAGTATGGTACTGGCACAAAGACAGAAATATAGATCAATGGAACAGGATAGAAAGCCCAGAGATAAACCCACACACATATGGTCACCTTATCTTTGATAAAGGAGGGAAGAATATACAGTGGAGAAAAGACAGCCTCTTCAGTAAGTGGTGCTGGGAAAACTGGACAGGTACATGTAAATGCATGAAATTGGAACATTCCCTAACACCATACACAAAAATAAACTCAAAATGGGTTAAAGACCTAAATGTAAGGCCAGACACTATCACACTCTTAGAGGAAAACAGGCAGAACACTCTGACATAAATCACTGCAAGATCCTTTTTGACCTCCCTCCTAGAAGAATGGAAATAAAAACAAAAATAAACAAATGGGACCTAATGAAACTTAAAAGCTTTTGCACAGCAAAGGAAACCATAAATAAGACCAAAAGACAACTCTCAGAATGGGAGAAAATAGTTGCAAATGAAGCAACTGACAAAGGATTACTCTCCAAAATTTATAAGCAGCTCGTGCAGCTCAATAACAGAAAAGAAACAACGCAATCCAAAAATGGGCAGAAGACCTAAATAGTCATTCTCCAAAGAAGATATACAGATTGCCAACAAACATATGAAAGAATGCTCAACATCATTAATCATTAGAGAAATGCAAATCAAATATCCAATGAGATATCATCTCACACCGGTCTGAATGGCCATCATCAAAATATCTAGAAACAAATGCTGGAGAGGTTGTGGAGAAAAGGGAACACTCTTGCACTGTTGGTGGGAATGCATATTGATACAGCCACTATGGAGAAGAGTATGGAGGTTCCTTAAAAAACTACAAATAGAACCAGTACCATACGACTCAGCAATCCCACTACTGGGCATATATCCTGAGAAAATCATAATTCAAAAAGAGTCATGTACTAAAATGTTTATTGCAGCTCTATTTACAATAGCCAGGACATGCAAGCAACCTAAGTGTCCATCAACAGATTAATGGGTAAAGAATATGTGGCACATATATACAACGAAATATTACTCAGCCATAAAAAGAAATGAAACTGAGTTATTTGTAGTGAGGTGGATGGACCTGGAGTCTGTCATACAGAGTGAAGTACGTCAGAAGGAGAAAAACAAATACCGTATGCTAACACATATATTTGGAATCTAAGAAAAAAAAATGTCATGAAGAGCCTATAGGTAGGACAGGAATAAAACACAGACCTACTAGAGCTTGGACTTGAGGATATGGGGAGGGGGAAGGGTAAGCTGTGACGAAGTGAGAGAGTGGCATGGACATATATACAGTACCAAACGTAGGGTGGATAGCTAGTGGGAAGCAGCCACGTGGCACAGGGAGATCAACCAGGTGGTTTGTGACCACCTAGATGGGTGGGAGGGAGATGCAAGAGGGAAGAGATATGGGAACATATGTATATGTATAACTGATTCACTTTGTTGTAAAGTAGAAACTAACACACCATTGTAAAGCAATTATACTCCAATAAAGATGTTTAAAAAATAAAATAAAATAAAAATAAATTCAGAATCTAAAAAATATATATATATATATATATATATATTTGCCTGTACTTGATATACCTAGGAATAAACCTACCTAAGGAGGTAAAAGACCTGTACTCCAAAAACTATATGCAGCCTTTCTGTCTGTCTTCCTTCACTAAGCACTATGTTTTCATGGCTTAGCCATGTTGTAGCATGTATCAGAGTTTGATTCCTTTTTATGGCTACATGATATTGCATTGTATGAATATACCATATTATTTTATTTATCCGTAAGTTTTTGAACTGTTGGACTGTTTCCAACTTTTAGCTATTACATATATCTAAATAGAAGCTTCCTGCATACCTTGTCTCATGGTCCTTTCCTCCATCTTCAATGCCAGTATTGTAGCATCCTATAATCTCTGACTTTGTCCATCCTATCTCCCTCTTATAAAGTGCCTTTAAATTACATTTAGCCCACCTGGATAATCCAGGATAATCCCCCATTAAGATATTTAAATTAATCATATCCAAAAAGCCTCTTTTGCTATGTAAGGTAACATATTCACAAATTTTGAGGATTAGGATATGGATGTATTTGTGGGGACATTATTTTGCCTACCAGAACCTAAAAATCCAGTGAAAAATACTCTTCAAAAATAAAGAAACATAAAGACACTAACAGAAACAAAATCCAAGAGAATTCATCCAAGAATTCATCCATAGTAGCACAGCAGTACAAGAGTATAAAAGAAGCAACTAAAATTGAGAGGAAATGATATCAGATAAAAGCCTGGATCTTTAGGAAAGAATGAAGAGGACTAGAAAAAGGCAAGTATGTAGGAAAATACATAGTTTATTTTTCTTTAATATTTTTAAGAGATAATTTTAAAAGGAAACTTCTAATAAAGGCAGGATAAGCAGTCATGTGATTCCTCACATAGGTAATAGTTGTAACAACTGGACAAAAATTATTTTAAAAAATTATTTGAAAATACTGAAGAAAGGGCACACACAGGTAGAAACTTGCTTAGGGTTTACTCTTGAAAGACTGCTACTGCCTAAAGAACTGAGAGTTTTTACAATATATTCCTTTCCTGGAAGTGCTATCTGATTCTTGACCCCTGGCAGTGCAAAAACAGCCACTGGCAAAAAGTGGCAGATCACAGAACTCAGAGCAGCAAAGCAGCTAGTAAGTTAAGCTGGAAAGAGGGAGAGAGCTGTTAAAAGGCTGAGATCCAGAATGTGAGTATAATTTTGCCCAAATCACTGGGCTAATCTTTAAAGTGTATATACAGACTTGTGGGTAACCCCAAAGACCCTGCTGAAAAATCAGGCAAAATCTAGAGGTTGTGAACTCCTCTTGAAACACAGAACCCCTTCTGATCAGGTTTGGAAGTCTGTTGTGATTTTGACAGAGTACATACTCTAACACACACATACATACACATGTACACACAGATTGGGTGATATAAAGTGGAGGCTTTACTGGATTGAGGTGTCAGAAGGGAAAAATCAAGGCTGGAAGAACAACTGAAAATTTGCAGGGGCCAAAGTACTTTTGAGAAAGAAAAATGGAGCTGGAGGTATCAGGATCTCTGACTTCAGACTATACTACAAAGCTACAGTCAATAAAACAGTATGGTACTGACAGAAAAAAGTATATAGATCAATGGAACAGGATGGAAAGCTCACAAATAAACCCTATGGTCAATGCACCTATGGTCAATTAATCTACAATAAGTGAGGCAAGACTATACAATGGAGAAAAGACAGTCTTTTCAATAAGTGGTGCTGGGAAAACTGGACAGCTACATGTAAAAGAATGAAAATAGAACATTCTCTAACACCATACACAAAATAAACTCAAAATGGATTAAAGACCTAAATGTAACACCAGATACTATAAAACTCTTAGAGGAAAACATAGGCAGAACACTCTGACATAAATTGCAAAAATATCTTTTTGGATCCATCTCCTAGAGTAATGGAAATAAAAAGAAAAATTTAAAAATGGGACCTAATTAAACTTAAAAGCCTTTGCACAGCAAAGCAAACTATAAACAAAACAAAAAGACAACCTGTAGAATGGGAGAAAATATTTGCAAACAATGTAACCAACAAGAGATTAATCTCCAAAATATACAAACCTCTCATATAGCTGAATATCAAAACAACCCAATCAAAAAATGGGCAGATCTAAATAGACACTTCTCCAAAGAAGACATATATATGGCAGAAAACACATGAAAATATGCTCAACATTGCTATTTATTAGAGAAATGCAATTCAAAACTACACTGAGGTACCACTTCACACCAGTCAGAATGGCCATCATCAAAAACTCTACAAATATTAAATGCTGGAGAGGGTATGGAGAAAAAGGAACCTTCCTACACTGTTCATGGGACTGTACATTGGTGCAGCCACTATGGAGAACAGAATGGAGGTTCCTTTAAAAACTGAAAGTAGAGCTACAATATGATCCAGCAATCCCACTCCTGGGCATATATCCACAATACTTAAAAACTCTAATTTGAAAAGGTACATGCACTCCAATGTTCATAGCAGCACTATTTACAATAGCTGAGATATGGAAGCAACTTAAGTGTCCATTGACAGATGAATGGATAAGGAGATGTGGTATGTGTGTGTGTGTGTGTGTGTGTGTGTGTGTGTGTGTGTATGTATATTATACACACACACACACACACACACACACACACACACACAGTGGAATATTACTCAGCCATTAAAATGAATGAAGTAATGCCATTTGAAGCAACATTGGTAGACCTAGAAATTATCATACTAAGTGAAGTAAGCCAGACAGAGAAAGACAAATATCATATGACATTGCTTATGTGTGGTATCTAAAAAAATGATACAAATGAACTTATATGCAAAACAGAAATAGATCCACAGACATAGAAAACAAACTTATGATTACCATAGGGAAAAGTGGGGGAGGTTTAAATTAGGAGTTTGGGATTAACATATACACATTACTATACATATAATAACCAGTAAGAACCTACTGTATAGCACATGGAACTATAATCAATCTTTTATAATAACCTATAAAGGAAAAGTACCTGAAAAAAGTAGATATATATGTACATGTATATGTATATGTGTACATATAATTGAATCACTGTGCTCTACCTAGAACTAACACAATATTGTAAATCCACTGCACTTCAATTTTTAACAAATATTTATATTTCAGGAAAATAAATTTGATGAATTATCGATACAAAAATTATCCTCCAATATCAAGTCTTTTGGATGGATTTAAAGGCATGTCTCCAGAGCTCATTTTGATCTGTTTCTATTATTTGTTATTTCTGCTGATTTTCATTCAAGTAGCCTTTTCTTTTTTTGCATCCAATTATTTTTTATCTTTCATTAGCCATTGTTCTTGGACACTTGTTTAAAGAAACAATCTTCCACCAGGAAGGGTTTACATTTGCTTCTGCTGGATGCCTACTGGCACTAGCAATTTGAGATCACCTCAATCCAATTTTTAAAAAATAAGATGGTTTGCCTACCTGTCTGTGGGTGCTAGACTCAAAAGCTTATCTCTCTTACCCTGAAAGTAATTCAAAAGTGCTACTTAGAAAAAGTTAGGGGGAGACCTTAAAGATGGTGGAGGAGTAAGACATGGAGATCACTTTCCTCCCCACAAATAACTCAAAAATACATGTACATGTGGAACAACTACAGAACACCTACTGAATGCTGGCAGAAGACCACAGACTTCCAAAAAGGCAAGAAACTCCCCCATGTACCTGGGTAGGGCAAAAGAAAAAGAACAAACAGAGACAAAAGAATGGGAATGGGACCTGTGCATCTGAGAGGGAGCTGTGAAGGAGGAAAAGTATCCAAACACTAGGAAGCCCCCTCATTGGTGGGTACAGTGGGGAGAGCTTCAAGAGCCACAGAGGAGAGCGCAGCAACAGGGGTGCAGGGAGCAAAGTGGAGAGATTCCTGCACAGAGGATTGGTGCTGACCAGCACTCACCAGCCTGAGATAATTGCTCACCTGCCCGGGTGGGTGGGTGCTGGGAGCTGAGGCTCAGGCTTTGGAAGTCAGACCACAGGGAGGGGACTGGGGTTGGCTGTGTGAAGACAGCTTGAAGGGGGCTGGTGCACCACAGCTAGCCGGGATGGAATATGGGGAAATGTCTGGACCTTCCAGAAAAGCAAGAGACCATTGTCTCTGGGTGCACAAGGAGAGGGGCTTCCTGCTCTGTGTGCCCACAGATGACAGAGAACTGCGTAAGTGAGCTCCAGAGATGAGCATGAGCTACAGCTATCATCTCGGACCCCAGAGGCTGGCACAGACTGCTACTGCTGCTACTACCACCAAGGATCCTGTGTGCAAGTGCAGTTCACTACCCACACCCTCCTGGGAGCCTGTGCAGCATGCACTGCCAGGGTCCCATGATCCAGGGCCAACTTCCCTGGGAGAACACACGGCATGCCACAGGCTGTTGCAATGTCACGCTGGGCTCTGCCACTGCAGGTATTCCCTGCATTCCAACTCTGACTACCATACCCCTTCTTCTCCCTGGTCTGAGTGAGCAAGAGAGCCCTAATCAGCCACTGCTTTAACCCCCGCCTGTCTGGGTGGGGAACAGATGCCTGAGGGTGGCCTGTATGCAGAGGTGGGGCTAAAAACAAAAGTGAACCTCAGGAACCATGCAAACAAAGAAGAGAAAGGGAAATTTCTCCATGTAGTCTCAGAAGCAGCAGACTAAATCCCTGCAATCAGCTTGGTAAACTCAGAATTAGTGGAATACCAGAATAGACAATGAGTGTTCCCAAAATTGAGGCAGTGGACTTTGGGGGCAACTGTGGACTTGGGGTGTGCTTTCTGCATTTTATTTGTTTTTGGTTTTATGTTTATCTTAGTTTAGTTTTTAGTGATTGTTTTTATTTGTGGGTTTGTTTATTGGTTTGTTTGCTCCCTTCCTTTATTTTTTTTTCTCTTTTTGTGAGTATGTGTGTGTATGTTTCTTTGTGTGATTTTTTCTGCTTAGTTTTGCTTTTACCATTTGTCTTGGGGAACTTTCTGTTCTTTTTTTATTTCTTCTTTTTCGTGAATGTGTGTGTGTATGTTTCTTTGTGTGATGTTCTCTGTTTAGTTCGGTTTTTACCATTTGTTTCGGGGTTCTGTCAGTATATTTTTTATTTCTCCTTTTTCTTCTGAGGCATGCGGCTGGCAGGGCCTTGGGGCTCCAGCCTGGTGTTGGGCCTGAGCTTCCGAGGAGGGAGAGCCGAGTCCAGTACATTGGACCAACAGAGACCTCCCAGCCTCATGTAATATTAATTGGTGACAACTCTCCTAGAGATCTCTGTCTCAACACTAAGACCCAGCTCCACCCAATGGCCAGCAACCTCCATTGCTGGATGCCCCATGCCAAACAGCTAGCAAGACAGGAACACAAACCCACCCATTAGCAGAGAGGCTGCCTAAAGTTATACTAAGTTCACAGGGACCCCAAAACACACCACCGGATGCAGCTCTGCCCACCACAGGGACAAGATCCTGCCCCAACCACCAGAACACAGGCACCAGTCCCCCCCACCAGGAAGCCTACACAACCCACTGAACCAACCACACCCACTGGGGGCAAACACCAGAAATAAGAGGAATTACAAACCTGCAGTTGGCAAAAAGGAGACCCCAAACACAATAAGTTCAACAAAATGAGAAGACAGAGAAATATGCAGAAGATGAACAAACAAGGTAAAAAACCACAAGACCAAACAAGTTAATCGATAATTACCTTAACTGTAAGTGGAGTAATTGCTACAACCAAAAGACACAGACAGGCTAAATGGATACAAAACAAGACCCGTATATATGCTGTCCACAAGAGACCCACTTCAGTGATAGGGACACATACAGACTGATAGAGAGGGTATGGAAAAAGATATTCCATGCAAATGGAAACCAAAAGAAAGCTGGAGTAGCATTATTCATATCAGACAAAAAAGAATTTAAAATAAAGACTAATATAAGAGACAAAGAAGGACACTACAAAATGATCAAGGGATCAATCGAAGAAGATATAAAAATTGTAAATATTTATGCACCCAACATAGGAGCACCTCAATGTATAAGGCAAAAAGTAACAGCTATAAAAGGGGAAATTGGCAGTAACACAATAATAGTAGAGGGCTTTAACACCCTGCATTCACCAGTGGACAGATCATCCAAAATGAAAATACATAAGAAAACACAAGCTTTAAGTGACATATTACAAAAGATCAACTTAATTGATATTTATAGGACATTCCATCCAAAAACAATAGAATACACTTGCTTCTCAAGTGCACACTGAACATTCTCCAATAGATCATATCTTGATCCAACCCCCCTTGGTAAATTTAAGAAAACTGAAATAACATCAAGTACCTTTTCTGTCCACAACACTATGAGACCAGATACCAATTACAGGAAAAACAACTGCAAACAATACAAACACATGGAGGCTAAACAATATGCTACTAAATAACCAAGAGATCCCTTAAGATATCAAAGAGGAAATCATAAAATACCTAGAAACAAATGACAATGAAAACACAATGATGCAAAACCTATGGGATTCAGAAAAAGCAGTTCTAAGAGAGAAGTTTATAGCAATACAATCCTATCACAAGAAAAAAGAAAAATATCAAATAAACAACCTAAACTTACACCTAAAGCAATTAGAGAAAGATGAACAACAACAAAAAAAAAAACGCAAAGTTAGCAGAAAGAAAGAAATCATAAAGATCAGATCAGAAATAAATGAAAAAGAAATGAAGGAAATGATAGCAAAGATCAGTAAAACTAAAAAGCTGGTTCTTTGAGAAAATAAACAAAATTGATAACCATTAGCCAGGCTCATCAGGAAGAAAAGGGAGAAGACTTGTCAAGAGAATTAGAAATGAAAAAGGAGAAGTAACAACTGACACTGAAGAAATACAAAGGATCATGAGAGACTACTATAAGCAACTATATGCCAATATAATGGACAAACCTGGAAAAAATGGACAAATTCTTAGGGAAGTACAACCTTCCAAGATTGAACCAGGAAGAAATAGAAAATATGAACAGACCAATCACCAGCACTGAAATTGGAACTGTGATTAAAAATCTTCCAACAAACAAAAGCCCAAGACCAGATGGCTTCACAGGTGAATTCTATCAAACATTTAGAGAAGAGCTAACACTTATCTTCCTCAAACTCTTCCAAAATATAACAGAAGGAGGAACACTCACAAACTCAGTCTATGAGATAAACATCACCCTGATAACAAAACCAAAGAGGTCACAAAAAAACCCAGAAAATTACAGGGCAATATCACTGATGAACATAGATGCAAAAATCCTCAACAAAATACTAACAAACAAATCCAACAGTACAGTAAAAGGATCATACACCATGATCAAGTGGGGTTTATCCCAGGAATGCAAGGATTCTTCAATATATGCAAATAAATCAGCATGATAAACCAGATTAACAACTTGAAGAATTAAAAACCATATAATAATCCAATAGATGTAGAAAAAGCTTGTCACAAAATCCATACTGATTTATGATATGACTCCCCAGAAGGTGGTCATAGAGGAACCTACCTCAACATCATAAAAGCCATATATGACAAACCCACAACCAACATCATTCTCAGTGATGAAAAACTGAAAGCATTTCCTCTAAGATCAGGAACAAGACAAGGGTGTCCACTCTCACCACTATTATTCAACATAGTTTTGGAAGTTTTAGCCATGGCAATCAGAGAAGAAATGGAAATTAAAGGAATTCAAATTGGAAAAGAAGTAAAACAGTCACTGTTTGCAGATGACATGATACTATACACAAAAAATCCTAAAGATGCCACCAGAAAATTACTAATCAATGAATATGGCAAAGTAGCAGGATACAAAATTAAGGCACATAAATCTCTTGCATTCCTATACACTATCAATAAAAAATCTGAAACTGAAATTAAGGAAACACTACCATTTACCACAGCAACGAAAAGAAAAAAATACCTAGGAGTAAACCTACCTAAGGAGACAAAAGACGTGTATGCAGAAAACTGTAAGACATTGATGAATGAAATCAAAGATGATTCAGACAGATGGAGAGATATATCATGTCCTTGGACTGGAAGAATCAACACTGTGAAAATGACTCTACTACTGAAAGCAATCTACAGATTAAATGCAATCCCTACCAAATTACCAAGGGCACTTTTCACAGAACTACAACAAAAAATTTTAAAATTTGTATGGAAACACAAAAGACCCTAAAGAGCCAAAACAATCTTGAGAAACAAAAACGGAGCTGGAGGAATCAGGCTCCCTGTCTTCAGACTATACTACAAAGCTACAGTAATCTAGACAGTATGGTACTGGCATAAAAATAGAAATATAGATCAATGGAATAGGATAGAAAACAATAAACCCACACATGCACTGTCACCTTTTCTTTCACAAAGGAGGCAAGAATATACACTGGAAAAAAGAGAGCCTCTTAAATAAGTGGTGCTGGGAAAACTGGACAGCTACATGGAAAAAAATGAAATTAGAACACTTCTTAACACCATACACAAAAATAAACTCAAAATGGATTTAAGACCTAAATATAAGGCCAGCCAATATAAAACTCTTAGAGGAAAACATAGGCAGAACACCCTATGACATAAATCACAGCAAGATCCTTTGTGACCCACCTCCTAGAGAAATGAAAATAAAAACAAAAATAAAGAAATGGAACCTATTGAAACTTAAAAGCATTTACATAGCAAAGGAAACCATAAACAAGAAGAAAAGACATCCCTCAAAATGGAAGAAAATATTTACAAATGAAGCAACTGACAAAGGATTAATCTCCAAAATATACAAGCAGTTCATGTAGCTCAACATCAAAGAAGCAAACAACCCAATCCAAAAATGGGAGGATGACCTAAATAGACATTTCTCCAAAGAAGATATACAGATTGCCAACAAACACATGAAAGAATGCTCAACAATGCTAATCATTAGAGAAATGCAAATCAAAACTACAATGAAGTATCACCTCACACCAATCAGAATGGCCATCATCAAAAATTCTACAAACATGGAGAAAAGGGAACACTCTTGCACTGTTGGTGGGAATGTAAATTGATACAGCCACTATGTAGAACAGTATGGAGGTTCCTTTAAAAACTACAAATAGAACTACCATATGACCCAGCAATCCCACTACTGGGCATATGCCCTGAGAAAACCATAATTCAAAAAGAGTCATGTAGGGCTTCCCTGGTGGTGCAGTGGTTGAGAGTCCGCCTGCCGATGCAGGGGACGCGGGTTCGTGCCCTGTTCTGGGAAGATCCCACATGCCGCAGAGCGGCTGGGCCCATGAGCCATGGCCGCTGAGCCTGCACGTCTGGAGCCTGTGCTGCACAATGGGAGAGGCCACAACAGTGAGAGGCCCATGTACAGAAAACAAACAAACAAAAAATACAAAAAAAAAAAAAAGAGTCATGTACCACAATGTTCATTGCAGCTCTATTTACAATAGCCAGGACATGGAAGCAACCTAAGTGTCCATCAACAGATGAATGGATAAAGAAGATGTGGCACATATATACAATGGAATATTACTCAGCCATAAAAGGAAATGAAACTGAGTTATTTGTAGTGAGGTGGATGGACCTAGAGTCTGTCATACAGTGAAGTAAGTCAGAAAGAGAAAAAACAAATACCATATGCTAACACATATATATGGAATCTAAGGGGGAAAAAAAGGTCATGAAGTACCTAGAGGTAACAGGGGAATAAAGACACAGATCTACTTGAGAATGGACTTGAGGATATGGGGAGGGGGAAGGGTAAGCTGGGACAAAGTGAGAGAGTGGCATGGACATATACACACTACCAAATGTAAAATGGATAGCTAGTAAGAAGCAGCCACGTAGCACAGGGAGTTCAGCTGGTTGGTTTGTGACCACCTAGAGGGGTGGGATGGGGAGGGTGGGAGGAAGGGAGGGAGACACAAGAGGGAAGAGATATGGGAACATATGTGTATGTATAGCTGATTCACTTTGTTGTAGAGCGGAAGCTGGTACACCATTGTGGAGCAGTTATACTCCAATAAAGATTGTAAAAAAAAAAAAAGCACCATAAAAACAAAAAATATCTACAAACAATAAATGCTAGAGTGGGTGTGGAGAAAAGGGAACCCTCCTGCACTGTTGGTGGGAATGTAAATTGATACAGCCCCAATGGAGAACAATATGGAGATTCCTTAAAAAATTAAAAATAGAGCTACCATACGACCCAGCAATCCCACTACTGGGCATATGCCCTGAGAAAACCATAATTCAAAGAGAGTCATGTACCACAATGTTCATTGCAGCAATATTTACAATAGCCAGAACATGGAAGCAACCTAAGCGTCCTTTGACAGATGAATGGATAAAGATGTGGCACATACATACAATTGAATATTAGGCATAAAAAGGAACGAAACTGAGTTATTTGTAGTGAGGTGGATGAACCTAGAATCTGTCATACAGACTGAAGTAAGTCAGAAAGAGAAAAACAAATACTGTATGCTAACATATATATATGGAATCTAAAAAAAAAAAATGTTGCTGATGAACCTAGGGTCAGGACAGGAATAAAGACGCAGATGTAGAGAATGAATTTGCAGACACAGGGAGGGTGAAGGGGAAGCTGGGATGAAGTGAGAGAGTAGCACTGACATATATACACTACCAAATGTAAAACATACCTGATGGAAAGCAGCAGCATAGCACATGAAGATCATCTCAGTACTTTGTGACCACCTAGAGGGGTGGGATGGCGGGTGGGAGGGAGACTCAAGAGGAAGGGGATTTGGGGATATATGTATACATATAGCTGATTCACTTTGTTATACAGCAGAAACTAACACATCGCTGTAAACCAATTTTACTCCAATAAATATGTAAAAAAAAATAAGTTCTACTTAGCCTCTCAGGCTCTCAACTGATTCTTCTGGGATCACCCAGTACCCTAATGATCAATTAGTAATTATTTGAAGCTTTGCCGGGACAAGTTCTCTGTTGTACCTACTTTATTCTGCTGTTGTACATGAAAGTAACCATAGACAATACATAAATAAATGATTGTGTATAGGTTCCAATAAAGCCTTAAGTACACAACAGAAGTTGGGCTGGATATGGACTATAGGTCATAGTTTGCCAATTCTGCCATAAAAAAATGGCTCCATATGTTCATCCACCTCCAAAGCTTCCATGCTATTGTAAATTCTAGCACACTAATACTCTGCTATCTTGTTAACTAACAAGCACCTCCCAGCAAAGAATTTTTACAATTTAATTAGTTACCCTTGTCCTCAGTGGGAGAATTAGTCCAAAGTACCTCGCTGCATCTTTCTCTTAATATTGCTTGAAACTAAAATTGGTCTAAAAAGTAAGTCTTTTAGAAAATAAAAAAATAAATATAAATTAAATATTCTGGGAATAAAATAACCTCTTAGAGGTTATTTTACCCCTGGGTTACTTTTCAAAGGACTGGAAGGAGCTTTGAGAAAATGGCAGAAGAGTAAGACATGGAGATCACCTTCCTCCCCACAGATACATCAGAAATACATCTACACATGGAACTGTTCCATAGAACAGTTCCATAGAACTATGTTCCATAGAACACTGACTGAACGCTGGCAGAAGACCTCAGACCTCCCAAAAGGCAAAAGACTCCCCACATACCTGGGTAGGGCAAAAGAAAAAAAGAATAAACAGAGACAAAAGAATAGGGGCGGGACCTGCACCAGTGGGAGGGAGCTGTGAAGGAGGAAAGGAAGCCCCTTCACGGGCAGAGACTGCGGTTGGTGCTGGGGGAAGCTTCGGAGCAGCTTCGGAGCCTCGGAGGAGAGCACAGTAACAGGGTGCAGAGGGCAAAGTGGAGAGATTCCCGCACAGAGGATCGGTGCCGACCAGCACTCACCAGCCAGAGAGGCTTGTCTGCTCACCCACTGGGGCGAGCTGGGGCTGGGAGCTGAGGCTCAGGCTTCGGTCGGATCCCAGGGAGAGGACTGGTGGTGTAAACACAGCCTGAAGGGGCTAGTGCACCACAGCTAGCCAGGAGGGAGTCCGGGAAAAGTCTGCAACTGTCGAAGAGACAAGAGACTTTTTCTTCCCTCTTTGCTTCCTCGTGCGTGAGAAGAGGGGATTCAGAGTGCCGCTTATAGGAGCTCCAGAGATGGGCATGAGCAGCGGCTATCAGCGCAGACACCAGAGACGGGCATGAGATGCTAAGGCTGCTGCTGCTGCCACCAAGAAGCCTCTATGTGAGCCCAGGTCACTCTCCACACCTCCCTTCCCAGGAGCCTGAACAGCTCTCCACTGCCAGGGACCCGTGATCTAGGTACAACTTCCCCGGGAGGACGAACGGCATGCCTCTGGTTGGTGCAATGACACAATGGTCTCTACTGCCACAGGCTCGCCCTGTACCCTCCCCCGCTGTGGCCTGAGTGAGCCAGAGTCCATGAATCAGCTGCTCCTTTAAACCTGTCCTGTCTGAGCAAAGAACAGATGCCATCAGGCGACCTACATGCAGAGGCGGGGCCAAATCCAAAGCTGAACCCCAGGAGCTCTGCAAACAAAGAAGAGAAAGGGAAATCTCTCCCAGCAGCCTCAGGTGCAGTGGATTAAATCTCCACAATCAACTTGATATACCATGCATCTGTGGAATACCTGAATAGACAATGAATCATCCCAAATTGAGGAGGTGGACTTTGGGAGCAAGATACATTAGGTTTTCCCCTTTTCCACTTTTTGTCACTGTGTATGTGTATGCTTCTGTGTGAGATTTTCTCTGTATAGCTTTGCTTTCACCATTCATCCTAGGGTTCTGTCCATCTTTTTTTTTTTTTTTTTACTTAAAAAAATTTTTTTTCTTAATAATTATTTTTTATCTTTGATTTTAATAACTTTATTTTATCTTATTTTATTTTATCCTCTTTCTTCCTTCCTTCCTTCCTTTCTTTCTTCCTCTCTCTTTCTTTCTTTCTTTCTTTCTTTCTTTCTTCCTTTTTCTTTCTTTCTATTTTTTCTTCCTTTTATCCTGAGCCATGTGGAGGACACTCTCTTGGTGCTCCAGGCAGGCATCACAGCTGTGCCACTGAGGTGGGAGAGCCAAGTACAGGACACTGGTCCAAAAGAGACCTCCAAGCTCCACATAATATCAAACAGTGAAAATCTCTCAGAGATCTCCATCTCAACACCAACAGCCAGCTTCACTCAATGACCAGCAAGTTACAGTGCTGGACACCCTATGCCAAACAACTAGCAAGACAGGACCACAGCCCCATCCATTAACAGAGAGGTGGCCTAAATTCATAATAAGGCCACAGACACCCCAAAACACACCACCAGATGTGGACCTGCCCACAAGAAAGACAAGATCCAGCCTCATCCACCAGAACACTGGCAGTAGTCCCCTCTACCAGGAAAACTTCATAATCCACTGAAACAGCCTTAGCCAATGGGGACAGACACCAAAAACGAAGAGAATTATGAACCTGCAGCCTGCAAAAAGGAGACCCCAAACACAGTAAGATAAGCAAAATGAAAAGACAGAAAAACACACAGCAGATGAAGGAGCAAGGTAAAAACCCACCAGACCTAACAAATGAAGAGGAAATAGGAAGTCTACCTGAAAAAGAATTCAGAATAATGAGAGTAAAGATGATTCAAAATCTTGGAAATAGAATAGAGAAAATGCAGGAAACACTTAACAAGGACTTAGAAGAACTAAAGAGGAAACAAGCAATGATGAACACCACAATAAATGAAATTAAAAATACTCTAGAAGGGATCAATAGCACACTAACTGAGGCAGAATAATGGATAAGTGACCTGGAAGGTAAAATAGTGGAAATAACTACTGCAGAGCAGAATAAAGAAAAAAGAATGAAAAGAACTGAGGACAGTCTCAGAGACCTCTGGGACAACACTAAACATGTCAACATTCGAATTATAGGGGTACCAGAAGAAGAAGAGAAAAAGAAAGCAACTGAAAAAATATTTGAAGAGATTATAGTTGAAAACTTCCCTAATATAGGAAAGAAAATAGTTAATCAAGTCCAGGAAGCACAGAGAGTCCCATACAGGATAAATCCAAGGAGAAACACGCCAAGATACATATTAATCAAACTATCTAAAATTAAATAAAAAGAAAACATATTAAAATCAGCAAGGGAAAAACAATAAATAACCCAGAAGGGAATCCTCATAATGTTAACAGCTGATCTTTCAGCAGAAACTCTGTAAGCCAGAAGGGAGTGGCAGGACATATTTAAAGTGATGAAGGAGAAAAACCTACAACCAAGATTACTCTACTCAGTGAGGATCTCATTCAGATTTGATGGAGAAATTAAAAACTTTATGGACAAGCAAAACCTGACAGAGTTCAGCACCACCAAACCAGCTTTAAAACAAATGCTAAAGGAACTTCTCTAGACAAGAAACACAAGAGAAGGAAAAGACCTACAATAACAAACCCAAAACAATTAAGAAAATGGGAATGGGAACATACATATCAAAAATTACATTAAATGTAAATGGAATAAATGCTCCCACCAAAAGACACAGACTGGCTGAATGGATACAAAAACAAGACCCATATATATGCTGTCGACAAGAGACCCACTTCTGACCTAGGGACACAAACAGACTGAAAGTGACGGGAAGGAGAAAGATATTCCATGCAAATGGAAATCAGAAGCTGGAGTAGCAATTCTCATATCAGACAAAATAGACTTTAAAATAAAGACTATTACAAGAGACAAAGAAGAACACTACATAATGATCAAGGGATGGATCCAAGAAGAAGATATAACAATTGTAAATATTTATGAACCCAACATAGGAGCACCTCACTACATAAGGCAAATATTAACAGCCATAAAAGGGGAAATCGACAGTAACACAATCATAGTAGGATACTTGAATACCCCACTTTCACCAATGGACAGATCATCCAAAATGAAAATAAATAAGGAAACACAAGCTTTAAATGATACATTAAAGAAGATGGACTTAATTTTTATTTAAAGGACTTTCCATCCAAATACAACAGAATACACATTTTTCTCACGTGCTCATGGAACATTCACCAGGATAGATTATATCTTGGGTCACAAATCCAGCCTTGGTAGATTTAAGAAAATTGAAATTGTATCAAGTATCTTTTCCGACCACAATGCTATGAGACTAGATATCAATTACAGGAAAAGATCTGTAAAAAATACAAACACATGGAGGCTAAACAATACACTACTTACTAGCGAAGTGATCACTGAAGAAATCAAAGAAGAAATTTAAAAATACCTAGAAATGAATGACAATGGAGACACGATGACCCAAAACCTATGGGATGCAGCAAAAGCAGTTCTAAGAGGGAAGTTTATAACAATACAATCCTACCTTAAGAAACAGGAAACATCTCGAATAAACAACCTAAACTTCCACCTAAAGCAATTAGCGAAAGAAGAACAAAAACCCCCCAAAGTTACCAGAAGGACAAAAACATAAAATCAGATCAGAAATAAATGAAAAAGAAATGAAGGAAAAGATAACAAATATCAATTAAACTAAAATCTAGTTCTTTGAGAAGAGAAACAAAATTGAAAAACGATTAGCCAGACTCATCAAGAAAAAAAAAGAGAAGACTCAAATCAATAGAATTAGAAATGAAAAAGGAGAAGTAACAATTGACACTGCAGAAATACAAAGGATCATAAGAGGTTACTACAAGCAACTCTATACCAATAAAATGGACAACCTGGAAGAAATGGACAAATTCTGAGAAATGTACAACCTGCCAACACTGAATCAGGAAGAAATAGAAAATATGAACAGACCAATCACCAGCACTGAAATTGAAACTGTGATTTAAAATCTTCCAACAAACTAAAGCACAGGACAAGATGGCTTCACAGGTGACTTCTATGAAATATTTAGAGAAGAGCTAACACCTATCCTTCTCAAACTCTTCCAAAATATAGCAGAGGGAGAAACACTCCCAAACTCATTCTACGAGGCCGCCATCACCCTGATACCAAAAACAGACAAAGATGTCACAAAGAAAGAACACTACAGGCCAATATCACTGATGAACATAGATGCAAAAATCCTCAACAAAATACTAGCAAACAGAATCCACCAGCACATTAAAAGGATCATACACCATGATCAAGTGGGGTGTATCCCAGGAATGAATGGATTCTTCAATATATGCAAATCAATCAATGTGATACCCCATATTAACAAATTGAAGGAGAAAAACCATATGATCATCTCAATAGATGCAGAAAAAGCTTTTTACAAAATTCAAAACCCATTTATGATTAAAAAAAAAAACCTGCAGAAAGTAGGCATAGAGGGAACTTTCCTCAACATAATAAAGGCCATATACGACGAACCCACAACCAACATCGTCATTAACGGGAGAACCTGAAACCATTCCCACTAAGATCATGAACAAGACAAGGCTGCCCATTCCTACCACTCATATTCACCACAGTTTTGGAAGTTTTAGCCAGAGCAATAAGAGAAGAAAAAGAAATAAAAGGAATCCAAATTGGAAAAGAAGAAGTAAAGCTTCACTGTTTGCAGATGACATGATACTATACATAGAGAATCGTAAAGATGCTACCAGAAAACTACAAGAGCTAATCAATGAATTTGGTAACATAGCAGGATACAAAATTAATGCACAGAAATCTCTGGCATTCCTATACACTAATGATGAAAAATCTGAAAGGGAAATTATGAAAATACTCCCATTTACCATTGCAACAAAAAGAATAAAATATCTAGGAATAAACCTACCTAAGGAGACAAAAGACTTGTATGCAGAAAACTATAAGACACTGATGAAAGAAATTAAAGATGATACAAAGAGATGGAGAGATATACCATGTTCTTGGATGCGAAGGATCAACACTGTGAAAATGACTCTACTACCCAAAGCAATCTACAGATTCAATGCAATCCCTATCAAACTACCAATGGCATTTTTTTTTTTACAGAACTAGAACAAAAAATTTCACAATTTGTATGGAAATACAAAAGACCCAGAATAGCCAAAGCAATCTTGAGAACGAAAAATGAAGCTGGATGAATCAGGCTCCCTGATTTCAGAGTATACTACAAAGCTACAGTAATCAAGACAGTATGGTACCGGCACAAAAACAGAAATATAGATCAATGGAACAGGATAGAAAGCCCAGAGATAAACCCACGTACATATGGTCACCTTATCTTTGATAAAGGAGGCAAGAATATACAATGGAGAAAAGACAGCCTTTCAAGAAGTGGTGCTGGGAAAACTGGACAGGTACATGTAAAAGTATGAAATTAGAACACCCCCTAACACCATACACAAAATAAACTCAAAATGTGTTAAAGACCTAAATGTAAGGCCAGACACTATCAAACTGTTAGAGGAAAACATAGGCAGAACACTCTATGTATGACATAAATCACTGCAAGATCCTTTTTGACCCATCTCCTAGAGAAATGGAAATAAAAACAAAAATAAACAAGTGGAACCTAATGAAACTTAAAAGCTTTTGCACAGCAAAGGAAACCATAAACAAGGCCAAAAGACAACCCTCAGAATGGGAGAAAATATTTGCAAATGAAGCAACTGACAAAGGATTAATCTCCAAAATTTATAAGCAGCTCATGCAGCTCAATAACGAAAAACAAACAACCCAATGCAAAAATGGGCAGAAGACCTAAATAGACATTTCTCCAAAGAAGATATACAGATTGCCAACAAACACATGAAAGAATGCTCAACATCATTAATCATTAGAGAAATGCAAATCAAAACTACAATGATATATCATCTCACAGCGGTTAGAATGGCCATCATCAAAAAATCTAGAAACAATAAATGCTGGAGAGGGTGTGGAGAAAAGGGAACACTCTTGCACTGTTGGTGGGAAGGCAAATTGTTATACCCACTATGGAGAACATTATGGAGGTTCCTTAAAAAACTAAAAATAGAATTACAATATGACCCAGCTATCCCACTACTGGCATATACCCTGAGAAAACCATAATTCAAAAAGAGTCATGTACCAAAGTGTTCATTGCAGCTCTATTTACAATAGCCAGGACATGGAAGCAACCTAAGTGTCCATCAATATATAAATGGATAAAGAAGATGTGGCAAATATATACAATGGAATATTACTCAGCCATAAAAAGAAACGAAATTGAATTATTTGTAGGCAGGTGGATGGACCTAGAATCTGTCCTACAGAGTGAAGTAAATCAGAAAGAGAAAAACAAATACCATATGCTAACACATATATATGGAATCTAAGAGAAAAAAAAAGGTCATGAAGTACCTAGGGGAAAGGTGGGAATAAAGACACAGACCTACTAGAGCATGGACGTAAGGATATGGGGAGGGAGAAGGGTAAGCTGTGACAAAGTGAGAGAGTGGCATGGACATACATACACTACCAAACATAAAATAGCTAGTGGGAAGTAGCTGCATAGCACAGGGTGATTAGCTAGGTGGTTTGTGACCACCTAGAGGGGTGGGATAGGGAGGGTGGGAGGGAGGGAGATGCAAGAGGGAAGAGTTATGGGAACATATGTATATGTATAACTGATTCACTTTGTTATAAAGCAGAAACTGACACACCATTGTAAAGCAATTATACTCCAATAAAGGTGTTTAAAAATAAATTAAAAAATAAAATTAAAAAATAAAAAAGAGAAATCACCAGAAATGCATGGAAAACCGGATGCCCAAAGATGCACATGCAAATGCTGTAAAAAAAAAAAAAAAAAAAAAAAGGACTGGAAATCGTCTCCTATATCCATGCACATGAAACATTAAATATTTATTGAGAAATGTTATATATTTTCTATTTGATTACTCCCAATTGTACAAACTTGTACTATCCTCATTTCATTATCCAAAGCAAGACATAACAGTGATTGATGATCCTGCTCTCTAGGAAAGGCCTCCAACGCATTTTTCTTTACTGTCACTGGTTACACTCTACAGAATTTGCCACATATGAATTGAGTAGCATGATATACACACTGCTTCAGGACTGAGCAGATTTTCCAACCAACTTATTCTGTAAGCTGGGATTTCAAGGTTCCTTTTAAATCTTAATAGTCATAGCAGCATGCTTCAACTGGCAACACAACTGTCTCAAAAACTTAAGTCTCCTTATCTATTTCATTACAGTCGATTTCTTATGCCAAAATTCTTAACAACAATTCTCTCCAAGATGTAGTTTCCAGAAATATTTTATTTATTGGCTTTCAACACTTCCATTTTTATATCTCAAATTAATGGCCAGTTACCTGAGCCTATGCGGCTTTAGAATAAGAATCACTCTCTTAGTCTCTTTTCCCTGAGCCATTACTTCTAATGTAAAGGATTCACTGTGCGTAACACTCTTAATTTGACCTTTGTTTTGAACTATATTTATTTGGAGAGTTTAACAATAGGTGTGGAGGTTTATCATTAATTGGTCTCTACTTCAAAGATCAATTTTACTTGGACTTAAGTCTTTCAAAGTCTCTCTTAATTTTGTCTCTTATTATTTATCTTCGAAGAAGCAGTTACATTTCCAGACTTGTAATGTCCCCACCTCTAATTCTCTTCCTTTTCTTTTTTTTCTGAGCTCATTTTTTTCTGTCAAGCATTGCCAAAAGCAACTAGCTGCTGCTACCAACATTCTTCTTTCCAATCTCTTCTTTTCTGAAGACACAAGTTCATTAGGTACATGAACTACCTTCCAATATATAACAGAAGACCTGCTTGGCAAATGTTTTGTTAATACATCCACATCATTCTAGCCTCACTCAAGTAGTAGTTGTCTCTTCTAAGCATTACTGGGCTTTAAAGCTAATACTGTTTATCATAGGGGATTTTTATTGTTGTTAAGGCAGCACTCTACTTCTAGTACCATTTGTATCAGTCAGGAAAAGCTGAGTTATGGTATGAAGAGCAAATAGCCACCAACTCTCAGTGACTTAAAAAGAAAAAGTTTCATTTCTTGCTCCCACTACTTGTCCATTTTGTATTCACAACGGTCTTTTGTTCATGTCATTTCTACTCAAGGGTCCAGGGTGATGGAGACTCCACCATCTTTAATGTTACTGGTAGTCTCAAGGAGGGGGAGGGAAAACACAGAGAAGTGACCACAAGCTCAACCCTGAAGTGGTTTAAATGTTCCAACCCAGAAGTGACACATATCATTTCTATCCATATTTCATTGGCCAAGGCAAATGACTAACTTTAAGAAAGTAAGGAAGTGCTCTTGTGAACCCCGAAAGCAGGAGACTCAGACATATAGTGAGCATCACTAGTACCTGCCATAGGGGAAAGGTCCTTAGAGATCATCTAGTTGAATTTCATCATTTGACACTCAAAATAACTGAGACACATAAAAGAAGAAATGCCTTTTCATAGGCTATACTTGTTAGATCCTGCACTATAGACAACCTCCTGAATCCTATTCCCATGTTTCTACTATGTGTTTTTGGTTCATCTGGTTCTTACCAGTCTCTCATATGATGCTATAACTTAGGACCTTGATACTACAGTTTTCCTGTGCAATTATCATATGAAATGAGTTAAAACTAATGAATAGCACAGAAAGTTAACAAATTTATACATCACTGACAAAACTGAATTATATGACTCTATATTAATGACATTAAATTAGTCATACAACATATTAGTGGTTGAAAGTTCATTTTTTATCAATAGCCAATGATATACCCATAATAAAAATCTTTATAAGAGCAGCTTATTAAAGACTTTCTTATTTAGAAAAAATAATGTTGAACCAAATTAATGTTTCAAATTTATGAAGAGCTAAAATGTCTATATATAAGCTATATGCAAAACATCATAAACACATTTTTTATTTAAAGACTACTGTTCATATATCTCCAACTACTTTTTCTTTTTAATATATTTTTAACACCTTTATTGGAATATAATTTCTTTACAATGTTGTGTTAGTTTCTGCTGTATAACAAAGTGAATCAGCTATATGTACACATATATTCCCATATCCCCTCCCTCTTGAGTCTCCCTCCTACCCTCCCTATCCCACCCCTCTAGGTGGTCACAAAGTACTGAGCTGATCTCCCTGTGCTATGTGGCTGCTTCCCACTAGCTATCTATTTTATATTTGGTAGTGTATGTATGTCCATGCCACTTTCTCACTTTGTCCCAGCTTACCCTTTCCCCTCTCTGTGTCCTCAAGTCCATTCTCTATGTCTGCGTCTTTATTCCTGTCATGCCCCTAGGTTCTTCAGAACGATTTTTAATTTTTTTAGATTCTATATATATGTGTTAGCATATAGTATATGTTTTTTTCTTTCTGACTTACTTCACTCTGTATGACAGACTCTAGGTCCATTCACCTCACTAAAAATAACTCAATTTGGTTTCTTTTTATGGCCATTGTATATATGTGCCACATCTTCTTTATCCATTCATCTGTCAATGGACACTTAGGTTGCTTCTGTGTCCTGGCTATTGTAAATAGTACTGCAATGAACATTGTGGTACATGACTCTTTTTGAATTATGGCTTTCTCAGGGTATATGGCCAGTAGTGGGATTGCTGGGTCATATGGTAATTCTATTTTTAGTTTTTTAAGGAATCTCCATACTGTTCTCCATAGTGTTTGCATCAATTTACATTCTCATCTACAGTGCAAGAGGTCTCCAACTACTTTGAATGGTATATTTCTACAGCACAGTAGTACAGACCAATAGAGTATATTACATTAGAGGGAAAAGGAAAAAACACATAACCTTCACTTGATCTAAAATAAATTGACATATACTGGAAGTTGCAAGATGTCAGAGAATAAGGAGGTGAGCTACCTCTTCTTACATAAACACCAAACTCACAAATAACTGCTGAACAACCATTGACAAAAGAAATCTGGAACCTACCCCAAAATATATCCTATATTGAAAGAAAAGAAGAAGCCACAACAAGATGGTAGGAGGGGAGCAATCGTGATAAAACCAAATCCCATAGCCACAGAGTGGGCAACCCACAAAGTAAATTATACCAAAGCAGTTCTCCCACAGGAGTGAATATCTTGAGCACCATGACAGGCTTCCCATCCTGGGGTCTGCCAATGGGAGGAGGAGCTCCTAGAGAAACTGGCTTCGAAGGCAAGTGTGGTTTGATTGTGGAAATTCCACAGGACTGGGAGAAAGAGAAACTCCACTCTTGGAGGGCACACACAAAGTCTCATGCACACCAGGACTCTGGGAATAAAAGCAATGACCTCATAAGAGCCTGGGCTAGACCTACCTGCTGGTATTGGAGGGTCTCCTGTGGAGGCACAGGGCAGCTGTGGCTCACTGTGGGGAGAAACACACTGGCAGTGACAGTTTTGGTGAATACTCACTTGCATGAGACCTCCCAAAGGTCACCATTTCCCTGGCAAGACCTGGCCCCACCAAACAGCCTGTGGGCTCCAGTACTGATACACCTCATACACCTCGGGGCAAGCAATCAACAGAGCAGGAACACAGCCCCACCCATCAGCAGACAGGCTGCTTAAAGTTTTCCTGAGCAGGCCCCTGCCTACCAGAGGGACAAGAACAAGCTCCACCAACCAGGGGGCAGGAACCACTCACTCCCAACAGGAAGCCTGCACAAGCCTCTTAGACAGCCTCATCCACCAGAGGGCAGACAGAAGAAGCAAGAACAACTACAATCCTGCAGCCTGAAGAATGGAAACCACAGTCACACAAAGCTAGAAAACATGAGATGGCAGAGGACTATGTCCCTGAAGAAAGAACAAGATAAAACCCCAGAAGAACAACTAAGTGAAGTGAAGATAGGAAATCTACCCAAAAATGAATTCAGAGTAATGATAGTAAAGGTGATCCAAGATCTCAGAAAAAGAATGGAGGTACAGATTGAGAAGATACAAAAAACGTTCAACAAAAACCTAGAAGATCTAGAGCACAAACACACAGAGATGAGCAATACAATAACTGAAATGAGAAATACACTAGAAGGAATCAATAGCAGAATAACTGAGGCAGAAGAACAGATTAGTGACCTGGAAGATAGAATGGTGGAAATCACTGCTGTGGAACAGAACAAAGAAGAAAGAATGAAAAAGAATGAGGACAGTCTAAGAGACTTCTGGGACAACATTAAATGCACCAACATTCACAATATAGGGGTCCCAGAAGGAGAAGAGAGAAAGGACCTTAGAAAATATTTGAAGTGATAGTAGCTGAAAAATTCCCTAACACAGGAAAGAAAACAGTCACTCAAATCCAGGAAGTTCAGAGAGTCTCAGGCAGGATAAACCCAAGGAGGAACATGCCAAAACACATAGTAATCAAATTGACAAAAATTAAAGCCACAGAAAAAAATATTAAAAGCAACAAGGGAAAAGCAACAAATTACATACAAGGGAATTCCCATAAATTTATCACTTGATTTCTCAGCAGAAATTCTGCAGGCCAGAAGGATGTGGCATGACATGTTTAAAGTGATGAAAGGGAAGAACTTACAACCAAGAGTACTATATCCAGCAAGACTCTCATTAAGATTCAACAGAGAAATGAAAAGCTTTACAAACAGGCAAAAGGTAAGAGAATTCAGCACCACCAGACCAGATTTGAAACAAATGCTAAAGGAATTTCTCTAAGCAGAAAAGATAAAGGCAGTACTAGAAACAAGAAAATTACAAATGGAAAACCTCACTGGTAAAGGCAAACATACAGTAAAGGTAGGAAATCATCCACACACAAATATGATATCAAAACCAGTAATTCTGAGAAGAACAGAGTACAAATGCTGGATATTGGAAATGCATTTGAAATTAAAAGACCAGTAACTTAAAACAAACTTATTTATATATAGTGTAGTATATCAGAACCTCATGGTAACTACAAACCAAAAATCTACAATAGATACACACACAAAAAAGAAAAAGGAGTCCAAACACAACACTAAAGTTAGTCATCAAATCACAAGAAAACAAAAGAGGAAGGTAAGAAAAAAGACCTACAAAAACAAATCTAAAACAATTAAGAAAATGGCAATAGGAATATACAAATACATAATTACCTTACAATTAAATTGATTAAATGCACCAATCAAAAGACATAGACTGGCTGAATGGATACAAAAACAAGACCCTTATATATGTTGTCTACAAGAGACCCACTTCAGATCCAGGGACCCACAGAGACTGAAAGTGAGGGGATGGACATTGGTATTCCATGCAAATGGAAATCAAAATAAGACATTTGCATTCCATGCAAATGGAGTAGCAATACTCATATCAGAAAAAAAGACTTTAAAATAAAGACTGGTATAAGAGACAAAGAAGGACACTACATAATGATCAAGGGATCAATCCAAGAAGATATAACAATTATAAATATATATCCACCTAACACAGAAGCACCCCAATATATAAGGCAAATACTAACAGCCATAAAAGGAGAAACAGACAGTAACACAATAATAGTGGGGGATGTTAACACTCCACTTTCATCAATGGACAGATCATCCAGACAGGAGATCAATAAGGAAACACTGGCCTTAAATGTCACATTGGAGCAGATGGACTTAACTGACATATATAGAGCATTCCATCCAAAAGCAGCAGAATACACATTTTTCTCAAGTGCAAATGGAACATTCTCCAGGATTGATCACGTGCTGGGCCACATAGCGAGACTCAGTAAATTTAAGAACACTGAAATCATATCAAGCAACTTTTGTGATCACAATGCTAAGAGATTAGAATCAACTAAAAGCAAAAAAATGTAAAAAACACAAACAAGTGGAGTCTAAACAATATGCAACTAAACAACTGATGGATCACTGAAGAAATCAAAGGGGAAATCAAAAAATCCATAGAGACAAATGAAAACTAAAGCATGATGATCCAAAGCCTATGGGATGTGGCAAAAACAGTTCTAAGATGGAAGATTATAGCAATACAATCTTACCTCATGAAAAAAGAAAAGTCACAAATAAACAACCTAACCTTACACCTAAAGTGACTAGAGAAAGAACAAAACCCAAAGCAAGTAGAAGGGAAGAAGTCATAAATTTCAGAGCAGAAATAAATGAAATAGAAATGAAGAAAACAATAGAAATGATCGATGAATCTAAAAGCTGGTTCTTTGAAAAGATAAACAGAATTCATAATCCTTTAGCCAGACTCATCAAGAAAAAAAGGGAGAGGGCTCAAATCAATAAAATTAGAAATGTAAAATGATAAGGTACAATGGACACCACAGAAATACTAAGGATAATATGAGACTACTGCAAGCAACTATATGCCAATACAATGGACAACCTGGAAGAAATGGACAAATTCTTTGAAAGGTACAATCTCCCAAGACTGAACCAGGAAGAAATATAAAATATGAACATAACAATCACAAGTACTGAAATTGAAACTGTGATTTTACAACTCCCAACAACAACAAAAAGTCCAGGACCAGAAGACTTCACAGGTGAATTCTATCAAACATTTAGAGGAGACTTAACACCTATCCTTCTGAAACTGTTCAAAAAATTGCAGAGGAAGGAATACTCCTAAATTCATTCTATGAGGCTACCATCACCCCAATACCCAAACCAGAAAAAGATAACACAAAAAAAGAAAATTACAGGCCAATATCAATGATGAACATAGACACAAAAATCCTCAATAAAATACTAGCAAACTGAATCCAATAATACATTAAAAGGATCATTCATCATGATCAATTGGGATTTATCCCAGGAATGTAAGGATTCCTCAATACCCATGAATCAATCATGTGATACACCATATGAACAAATTGAATAAAAGCCATATGATTATCTCAATAGATGCAGAAAAGGCTTTTGACAAAATTCAACACTGCTTTATTATAAAAACCCTCCAAAAAGTTGGCATAGACGGAACCCACTTCAAAATAATAAAGGTCATATAGACAAACCTACAGCTAACATCACACTCAATGTTGGAAAGCTGAAAGGATTTCCTTTAAGATAAGGAACAAAACAAAGACGTCCACACTTGCCACTTGTATTCAACATAGTTTTGGAAGTCCTAGCTATGGCAATCAGAGAAGAAAAAGAAATGAAAGAAATCCAAAGTGGTAAAGAAGAAGTTAAACTCTCAATGTTTGCAGATAGCATGATACTATACATAAAAAATCCTAAAGATGCTACCAGAAAACTACTAGAGCTGATCAATGAATTTGGTAAAGTTATGGGTTACAAAATTAATACATAGAAATTTGTTGCATTTCTTTTTAAAAAAAATTTATTTGTTTTATTTATTTATTTTGGCTGCATTGGATCTTCATTGCTGCATGTGGGCTTTCTCTAGATGTGGTGAGCAGGGTTTACTCTTTGTTGTGGTGTGTGGGCTTTTCATTGTGGTGGTTTGTCTTGTTGCAGAGCATGGGCTCTAGGTGCATGGGCTTCAGTAGTTGTGGCACACAGGCTCAGTAGTTGTGGCTTGCAGGCTGTAGAGCACAGGCTCAGTAGTTGTGGTGCACAGGCTTAGTTTCTCTGTGGCATGTGGGATCTTCCCTGACCAGGGATAAAAGCCGTGTCCCCTGCATTGGCAGGCAGATTCTTAACCACAGTGCCAACAGGGAAGCCCAAATCTGTTGCATTTCTATACACTAACAATGAAAGATCAGAAAGAGAAAATCAAGAAACAATCCCATTTACCATTGCATCAAAAAGAATAAAATACCTAGGAATAAACCTACCTAAGGAGATTGAAAACCTTTACTCTGAAATCTATAAGATGCTGATGAAAGAAATCAAAGACGGACTTCCCTGGTGGCGCAGTTGTTGAGAATCCGCCTGCTGATGCAGGGAACACGGGTTCGTGCCCTAGTCCAGGAAGATCCCACATGCTGTGGAGCGGCTGGGCCCGTGAGCCATAGCCACTGAGCCTGAGCATCCGGAGCCTGTGCTCCACAACGGGAGAGGCCACAACAGTGAGAGGCCCGCGTACCACAAAAAAAAAAAAAAAAAAAAAAAAAAAAAAGAAAAAGAAATCAAAGACGACAGAAAGAGATGAAGAGATATACCATGTTCTTGGTTTGGAACAATCAATATTATCAAAATGACTACACTACCCAAGGCAATCTACAGATTCAGTGCACTCCCTGTCAAATTACCAATGGCATTTTTCATAGAACAGTAGAACAAAAAATCTTAAAATGTGTATGGAGACACAAAAGACCCCAAATAGCCAAAGCAATCTTGAGAAAGAAAAACAGAGCTGAAGGAATCAGGATCCCTGACTTCCGACTATACTACAAAGCTATAATCATCAAAACAGTATGGTACTGGCAAAAAAAAATAGAAATATAGATCACTGGAAGAGTATAGAAGGCCCAGAAATAAACCCATGTACCTATGGTCAATTAATCTACAACAAAGGAGGCAAGACTATACAATGGAGGAAAGATAGTCTCTTCAATAAATGGTGCTGGGAAAACTGGACAGCCACATGTAAAAAAATGAATTTAGGACAGTCTTTAACACCATACACAAAAATAAACTCAGAATGGATTAAAGACCTAAATGTGAGACCAGACACTCTAAAAATCTTCAAGGAAAACATAGGCAGAGCACTCTCTGATATAAATCACAGCAATATCTTTTTCAATCAGTCTCCCAGAATGGAAATAAAAATAAAAATAAACAAATGGGACCAAATTAAACTCAAACACTTCCACACAGCAAAGGAAACCATAAATGAAATGAAAAGACAACCCACAGAATGGGAGAAAATATTTGCAAATGATGTGACCAGCAAAGGATTAGTCTCAAAAATTTACAAACATCTATGAGGCTTAATATTATCAAAATAAACAACCCAAACAATAAATGGGCAGAAGACCTAAATAGACATTTCTCCAAAGAAGACATACAGACTCCCAAGAGGCACATGAAAAGATGTTCAACATCGCTAATCATTAGAGAAATGCAAATCAAAACTACAATGAGATATCCCTTCACACCAGTCAAAATATCCATCATCAAAAAATCCACAAACAATAAATGCTGGAGAAGGTATGGAGAGAAGGGAAACCTCCTACACTATTGGTGGGCATGTAAATTAGTACAACCACTATGGAAAACACTATGAAGTTTCCTTAAGAAACTATAAATAATGCTACCATATGATCCTGCAATCCCACTCCTGGGCATATACCCAGAGAAAAACATGGTCCAATGTTCATTGCAACACTGTTTACGATAGCCAAGACATGGAAACAAAATGTCCACTGACAGAAGAATTGATAAAGAAGATGTAGTACATATATACAATGGAATATTACTTGGCCATTAAAAAGAATGAAATAATGCCATTTGCACCAACATGAATGGACCTAGAGACTGTCATACTGAGTGAAGTCAGACAGACAGAGAAATATCATATGATATTGCTTATATGCAGAACCTAAAAGCAATGATACAAATGAACTTATTTACAGAATAGAAACAGACTCACAGACTTAGAGAATGAACCTATGGTTACCAGTGGCGAATAGTGGCAGGGGGAGGGATAGTTAGGGAGTTTGGGATTGACATGTACACTGCTATATATCAATATAAAATGGATAACCAACAAGGATCTACTGTATAGCACAGGGAACTCTGCTCAATATTATGTAACAACCTAATCAGGAAAAGAATTTGAAAAAGAATAGACACATGTATATGTATAACTGAATCACTTTGTTGTACACCTGTAACTAACACAACATTGTTAGTCAGCTATACTCCAATATAAAATAAAATGCTTAAAAAAAGAAAATAAATATTAAGCATTTTATATATGTGTAATTCATGATCACTTAATTATTAACTGTTATTTTTGACATAATAGTTTTTGGCACAGAGAAGAGGTTAAATATATGGATTATCTAATAAAACTTGTATTTGTATTTTTATACATACAGGTATATTATATATGATATTATATATTTTATTATAAACAATGCTGTGCCAGTTTTGTCTTTAGCTTGGAGATGAGGAACATTTTAAAAGAAGATTTTTCAAAGAGACAGAAGAAACAGCTCCCACACTGGCCAAAATAGGGGATGGTGTCCAGGTATGAATGCTCTAAGATTTCTTAATAAGTATAATTTTTACAGTTATTAAGAAGTCACAATTGTTGAGAATTAAGTAACCCCTTTAATTCATACAAATATGTACACATGACATTTTACTCCAAGAAGATAATCTTAGAAGGTATGAGACATGTTACAGCTAATTTAATCATCTATATTAAAGAGCTGGTTTAGGGTAGGGGGTAGAAAAATAGATTAAATCAAGTAACTAGTGCATGCCAAGTTACTAACCATTTTTTCTTCAATAATGAGTAGCTTGACTGAATTCTATGGCTATATTCTGTTTTCAAACTGACTTGGATATACATAAGTTTATGTATACATGGTTTAATTCAGCCCAGTATTCCATATGAAAAGCTCAAAACAATTTGATACATTAATTTATCAATGTAGAGAATAACCAAACTAACTCCTTAGAAGAAGATAAGAAATGAAGACATTTCTCTCTCAGCATAGAGAGAGAATATTACTCAGCCATAAAAAAGAATGAAATAATGCCATTTGCAGCAACATGGATGGACCTAGAGATTATCATACTAAGTGAAGTAAGTCAGAGAAAGACAACTATCATAAGATATCGCTTATATGTGGAATATAAAAAAATGATACAAATGAACTTATTTACAAAACAGAAACAGACTCACAGACTTAGAAAACAAATTTATGTTACCAAAGGGGAAAGGTGGTGGGGTGAGGGATAAATTAGGGTTTGGGGATTAACATATGCACACTACTATATATAAAATAACCAACAAGGATCTACTGTATAGCACAGGGAACTCTACTCAATACTCTGTAATAAACTATATGGGAAAAGAATCTGAAAAAGAATGGACACCTGGGTTTAACTTCCTATTCTCTGTACTATCTTCTGATTGCTGAACATGAGATTAAACTCACACTACCATACCAACTGCTTCCAATAAAAATTTAAAGTCTCCAACTTAAACCCTGCCATAAATGATACCAAACACTTCTCTTTACCTCATTCTCTGTCTCCCATTCTCCACAGAGGCTATAGTCTATTCTCCTCGAATGTCTGCTTTACCACCTATTACCCTCCCTTTGAACAGATAAGTATGAATTCTTCCTAATTGAGAAAATATAAGAAAGATATTCCTTACCATGAATTCTAAAATATTATCAGTATATTTTCCTCCCCCTCACTTTTTAGAATCAAAGCAGTATCCTGCATCTTTTGTAACAATAATCTTTTCACCTATAATCTGCCTCCAATTCACTCCCTCATTCTCAGCAACCAATCTCAATAAATTTATTATTCTCTCTTCTTGACCTTCACTGTCTTCTATAGTGGCTCCATCTCATTATCATTTATATATACTGAAGGATCTTTCCATGTTAAAGAAAAATGGAAGGAAGGGAGGGAGGGAGGGAAGGAGGAAGGAAGGAAGGAAGGAAAGAGAGGGAGGGAGGGAGGGAAGGAGGGAGGAGGGAAGGAGGGAGGGAGGGAAGGAGGAAGGAGGAAAGGAATGATGAAGGCAAGAAAAGGGAAGAAAGAGAAAGAAAGAAGGAAAGAGAAAGGCAAGGGAAGGAAGGAAGGGAGAAAAATTCCACTCTGTATGTTTCATAATTTTTACAACCAAACGTTAAGAATGGGTTATCTATTCTCACTGTCTTAACTATCTTATTTCCTACTTATTCCTAATCCCACTACCTCCAGCGTCAGCTACTTCTATGAAATTGCTTACACAAAGGTCACCTAGAAATTCTCTTTCGTGTACCTAATGGATAATTCTCTGTATTTACCTTATTTGACTTCTCTGTTGTATCTGTCAATGTTGATCATTCCTTCCTTCTTACAATGCCTTTTTTAGATTATATGACATGACATTCTCCTAGTTTTTCTCTTCTAGTTGCTTAATCACTTTTGTCAGGGCCTCCTCATTTCCTTCCCACCCCTTAAATGTTATTGTTTTCAAACGTTTATTCTAAACACTCCTTTTCCTGCATACTCTCCTTTACACACCTTCAATATACTGATGATGCCCTAACCTTTAACTCCAGCCTTCATATCTATTTTCAGTAGTAGAGGTAGATATGCATTACTCAATCAGATGTGTTCATGAATGTTCCATAGGTGTATAACATTTAACATACCCCAAGTTAAATTCCTTCAACTCTTACTTCCTATTTTGTTCTGCATTCATTGTAACACTGTGAATGGCATTTTAAGGCACCCAGTAACCCCAGTTAGAAATCTGGCTTTTTTGTCTTCACATCCTTCCTCCACAATAATTCACCAAGCAGTCATTTTCCATTTATTATCTAAATAATTTCTCCCTTCTTTTCTTCCCCTGCTGTGCCACTGCCTTTGTTCATCTTGTTTCAGCCAGAATGACCCCCGTAGCCTTTTTCCTACATTCACTGCTATCCCAACCATCTTCCCCCACTGTCAGCCAAAGTCAGCATTCATTATAAAAAAGCCACTCTCAGTTTCTTAGGCTCATCATGCCGTCTCCTATATCCAGACCTTTGTTGTTCCTCTGGCCTGAAACACTATTAACCACCACCTCCACTTCTTCTCATTTTAGCTAATGTCTAGTCATCCTTCATAGCTCCCATTTCTAGGAAGTCTTTCCTGAATCTCAAAGCACGTTTTAGAGTTTTCCCTTACATACTGCAGTAGTATTTATCTCATTTATGACATTTACAAGGATTTTAAATTATCTGTTTAATTGCTTGATTTTCTGTTTATTTCTCCCAGGTTGCAAAAGGTTTTTAATCTCTGTCTACTTTTCCAGTCTCTTCACTCACCATTCTCGGTGTAGTGCTCTACTTGCTAACCACTCAGGTCTTCTTTCTTTTTGGATCACTGGGCTCCCAACCACTCCCAAACCTTTGCCCTTGCTGTTCTCAGGAGGGGAATGTCCCCACCCCCAACTTGCTTAGTTAACTCCTACTTGTCATTCATATATTGAGATAAACTTCACTTCTCCAGGAAAGCCCTATCTAACCTGCCAGACTGGCACTGATTGACCCGTTTTATTTTCATAGCATTTATCAGTTTAAAGTTATATGCTTTTGTGAATTATTTGATTAATGTCTATAGGCTCCACAAAATTGTGCTCCAAGAGAATAGAGATCTCTAGTGCCTAGCATGTAAATTGATCAATTAATGTGTGACTGAATATATGATGTGTCTGCAAAACCTTCTGTTAAATAAGTAAATATTCTCAAAGAACGATGACATGTTAGCCTCCAATCAAGCATAAATAATTTCATACAGATTAATTTAATCACCTTTGAAAAATCTACATACTCCTGAAAGGATAATGCATAGGACAGAGATATTTTAATAAAAGAAGGAAGAGATAAGTTAAGTCCAGGTCATGGTTATAATGCTTGGAGAAGTCACCACTAGGTAGGGCATCAAAATGTGTTTTCTCATTTGTAAAGTGAGAATCCCACTAGTAACTATCTCATAGGATAGTTGTGAAGATTAAGTACTTAGCATAGTGCATGTAACTAAATCAGCAATCAGTAAGTGTTATGCAGTTGATTTCCTTCAATGAATATTAATTGTAGTGAGCATACACAGGTGTAGAAAACAAACATGGTTACCAGGGGGAAAGCAGGGTAGGGATAAATTGGGAGATTGGGATTGACATATACACACTACATTATATAAAATAGATAATAAGGACCTACTGTATAGTACAGGGAACTCTACTCAATACTCTGTAATGACCTACATGGGAAAAGAATCTAAAAAAGAGTGGATATATGTATATGTATAACTGATTCACTTTGCTGCACAGCAGAAACTAACACAACACTGTAAATCAAATATAATCCAAAAAAACTTAAAAAAAAAATAAATGTGAGCTCAGCCACTTACTATTTTAAAAAATTGTAGTAAGCATAAGCAATGTAATGGAATCAGGCACTCAAGAAAAGAAGTTCAAGAGTATGATAAGAAGATGCTGGCTACAAACTCCAGCACCTAAATTTGGGCTCCAATTTAAGTGCTAAAGACAGATCCTGGGGCCCTAGTTCATCTCGTCAAAATGCTTCCAGACATGATCAACTTAAAATATAGTTCATTCAAAAAATAATAATTAATACTTGATATTTCTCTTTATTGCTCTATTTTCAAAGATGGTACAGATGGAGTAAACACACCACAGATCATGCTTTTGTAAACTAGGTTTTAACAGACTCGAAGAATTTTATAATCTTACTTAATAGGGCTTTGTTTTGGTTTTACTTCTTGGACTTTTAAGTAACCTCCAGCAGTAGGAAATTATCATAATGAATGTCTGAAACCATATGGTTATATATTTCTGTATGTATATGTATTAAATATTATTGTATTAATTGCCTTGCTTTTATTTTTACAATTTAAAGAGCTTTCTATGCAAGCATATAGAACCCTGCTTTGCTCTTTTTAATGGTGGCATACTATTCTATTGTACTGATGAATTTTATTTTACCTTTAATTAGTTTAACAAAACCATCATTGATGAATCATTTACAGTCTTTTGCTATTTCAAACAATGTCCAGTGAAAATACTGACAACCATATCTTGTCATACTTTTGTGAGTATAATCAAGGAGCAAATTCTAAGCAATAGTTTGGTGAATCAAAAGGTATATGTTTTTTGTTTTCATTTTGAAGTGTACTTAGTAGTTCCTTGTCGAATGAATAAACGTATGGATGAATGATTTTGAAATACATATAACAAAAGATTTTGTGGTGAGGATGTGAGGACTTCTGCATTTGCCCACTTTAGGTATGTGTGTTTTTCATAGTTTGTAACTTTATGTAAATGGCATGTGTAACTGGCTACACCCAGAAATGGTTCAAGCTCAGTATCGCTTGATAAATCTGCTGTTATTGAAATATTTCACTACCTCTAACTTAACCCACATTTTAACACATTACTGACTGGGTGATTTTTGCAGAAACTAATGCCTGTGGCAGTAATACATCTCCAGTCAAAAATGTGTTAATATTTTCTTCATCCTTCCTGAGTCTTGCATGTCTGAAGGCAAAAGAAAATTCCAGACAAATTTGAATATCAGTTCAGCTCTTAGCATTTTTCACAATTTATCTTTGAAAGAATGCCCCTCTACCCACCCTCTCCAACCCTTTATTTTACTTCACCTACCTCCTTACCTTTATTTATCATCCCAAATCTAAGCATTTCACTGTATTGAATATACATTTAGAGAGATTCTCATATAATTTGCATGGCCCACGTTCTCAGAATTATGTCATTCTACTAGGTTGGGATAATTTGAAAAAAGTTAAAGAGCAGAGAGAAAGTTACCAGATACATCTAATTATAAGGAACAGTAAGTCCAGATAAACATTCTCCTTTTAGCCACATGTTTTATTTGACTAGAAATTAACTCAGGCTACAAAGAGGGAGAAAGGAAGAAACTTTTTAAGAGGGTAAATAAAAGATCTGGGCTCATCTTAAAACAATCAGCTAGTAAATCAGCTAATAGCCAAAGCAAAGTGAGGTACCCTTCCTTCCACCCATACATAACACCATAATGCCCTTGATGATTTGTTTTACACTTCAAAGCCACCTTTAATAACCCTTTGAACCCGATTTCACTGAAAAGAGTATGAGCTTGGGGATAGGGATAATGAGACAGCATTTGCTGGGGAAAAGTTCTATATGATATTATCTGAACCTTACTTCCTTTTAGGGTAGGCTCTTCTCCTAACTGAATATAGGTATACCCTATAGAGCAATCATACCCATCCCTATTGAGTATTATTGATTGACAGCTTGTGCTTTTTACCACTATGGATTTCTTGTGGAAAAACAGGCTCAAATTATCTTCTTCCCCCAACTGAAGAGGGTGTAAGTCTGCAATTTCCCACTTTAGCCACCAGATGGCAAATGTGTAACAGTAAGCCAAAATGCCACTGTTTTCAGAACCCCCCAGGGGGAATTCAAATAGATTGAAAATTCATACTAGTCTCTTATGATCCTTTGTATTTCAAAAGTGAAATACAGCTGTTTTAAGACATAATGTAATAACTATCAGTGAAATAAGCAGTAAACTGAAACTACTAAATGCAAACTTGATAAAGACATCTCTCTGGCAATTTGCTAGCACATTCTTAAAGACAAGCGTTCAGATTCTTCCATTGCTTAACAAAAACTACCACAATTTCAAAGTCAAAGGGTATAATTAGTAGTTCAGAAGAATGCCATATATTGTAAGTGAGTAATGGAGTTCCTCTTGGATATGTTTCCAGGTTCATGTTATGAAATACTTGCTGGGATTTAAAATGACCTCATAGGGCTAAATATCTATCAGATTCCCTAGCTTTATGGAAAGATTTATCTTCATTCCATTTGACCCAGTAATTTCACACCTGGGAGACTAAGCAAACAATGCCAAGAATAGAAAAATTATTTACAAAATGTTCTTTAAAGCATTATAATATATGAATAGAAACAACTAAAATGCCTGATAATAGGGGGAAATTAAGACATTTTTGATATTTCCATGTGATGATATATTGTTTTTGTTTAAAATTATGTTTATTAAAATTTTGTAATAATACACAACATATTTATAGTGTAGGGGTTAGAAGACAAGATTTTAAATGTCTATATGGTATATTTAAAAATACTATGCTTAGAAGAATGACTAGAGGAAAATATACCAAAATATTATGAATTGTTGAGGAGTGAAACTGGATTATTTTTCCTTCTTCCTATTTTTCCTTATTTTCCAAATGGTCTATAATTTTTCTGAATAATCTGTCCTGAACACATATTGTTTTATAATCTGAAAAATAAAGCAAATATTTTAAAAGGGAAAAAGTATATTAGTAGACTAAGGCAGTTCTACAAATTGAGGACAGAACCAAAATATGACAGAAGTTGATGTTTTAGTTTTTCTCTAATGATCTACTTTTAGGAGTGATGAGTGGGGAAAAAAGGACATAAGATAAGGGCATCTTGAGATAAATAACTTCCACCTGTTCAAGCAAAGCTAACTTCTTTCTCTTTGCAAGGGAAGTATGTAGACATCCTCTCTAGATACATGAGTATATTTTTAGGAAAATCTGAATTGGGATAGAGTGAGAAGTAAATTGACACGACCCTTTGTATTACCATTTTCAACCTGTACTTTTATTGCAGATAAAGATGAACAATTAATATTTCTTTCCCTGCATTGTCTTCTCCTTATGATATCTTTTCATTCATGAATTCATTCAAAAATAATTGTCAAGCACTTACAGCCTGTCAGACATTGTTCTAGGTACTGGAGATAGAGTCATGAATTAAATAACTAAGGGACAACAATAATAAACATATAACCAAATAAATATATAATTTGGGATGAAAGGAAAGAAAGTTATTATGTATCTTTACAAAACTCACGTTAAATGTTTCCCAAATAAGAAAAAAATATTTTATGCAATTTCAGACTTCTAAGCAAACACTGAACATAATTCCATATTCATATTGATTAGGTATGGTTGTGAAGTTTAAGGAAGTTATTTAAAATTGTCAGCCGGGTATAAATAATTTGCCTTTATAATTTTTTTTAACATCTTTATTGGAGTATAATTGCTTTACAGTGGTGTGTTAACTTCTTCTTTATAACAAAGTGACTCAGTTATACATATACATATAACCCATATTTTTTCCCTCTTGCGTCTCCCTCCCTCTTACCCTCCCTTTCCCACCCCTCTAGGTGGTCACAAAGCACAGAGCTGATCTCCCTGTGCTATGCAGCTGCTTCCCACGAGCTATCGGTTTTACATTTGGTACTGTATATTTGTCCATGCCACTCTCTCAATTTGTCCCAGCTTACCCTTCCCCCTCCATGTATCCTCAAGTCCATTCTCTAGTAGGTCTGCATCTTTTTTTCCATCTTGCCCCTAGGTTCCTCATGACCATTTTTTTGTTTTGTTTTTTAGATTCCATATATATGTGTTAGCATATGGTATTTGTTTTCCTCTTACTGACTTACTTCACTCTGTATGACAGACTCTAGGTCCATCCACGTCTCTACAAATGACTTAATTTCGTTTCTTTTTATGGCTGAGTAATATTCCATTGTATAGATGTGCCACATCTTCTTTATCTATTAATCTGTCAATGGACACTTAGGTTGCATCCATGTCCTGGCTATTGTAAATAGAGCTGTAATGAATATTGGGGTGCATGTGTCTTTTTGAATTATGGTTTTCTCAGGGTATATGTCCAGTAGTGGGATTGCTGGGTCATATGGAAGTTCTATTTCTACTTTTTTAAGGAACCACCAAACTGCTCTCTGTAGTGCTGTATCAATTTACATTCCCACCAACAGTGCAAAAGGGTTCCCTTTTTTCTACACCCTCTCCAGCATTTATTGTTTGTAGATTTTTTGATGGTAGCCATTCTGCCTGGTGGGAGGTGATACCTCATTGTAGTTTTGATTTGCATTTCTCTAATGATTAGTGATGTTGAGCATCCTTTCATGTGTTTGTTGGCAATCTGTATATCTTCTTTGGAGAAATGTCTATTTAGGTCTTCTGCCCATTTTTGGATTGGGTTGTTTGTTTTCTTGATACTGAGCTGCATGTGCTGCTTGTAAATTTTGGAGATTAATCCTTTGTCAGTTGCTTCATTTGCAAATATTTTCTCCCATTCTGAGGGTTGTCTTTTCATCTTGTTTATGGTTTCCTTAATGTGCAAAAGCTTTTAAGTTTCATTAGGTCCCATTTGTTTATTTTTATTTCTATTTCTCTAGGAGGTGGGTCAAAAAGGATCTTGCTGTGATTTATGTCATAGAGTGTTCTGCCTATGTTTTCCTCTAAGAGTTTGATAGTATCTGGCCTTACATTTAGGTCTTTAATCCATTTTGAGTTTATTTTTGTGTATGGTGTTAGTGAGTGTTCTAATTTCATTCTTTTACATGTAGCTGTCCAGTTTTCCCAACACCACTTATTGAAGAGGTTATCTTTTCTCCACTGTATATTCTTGCCTCCTTTATCAAAGATAAGGTGACCATATATGCGTGGGTTTATCTCTGTGCTTTCTATCCTGTTCCATTGATCTATATTTCTGTTTTTGTGCCAGTACCATACTGTCTTGATTACTGTAGCTGTATAGTATAGTCTGAAGTCAGGGAGCCCGATTCCTCCAGCTCCATTTTTCTTTCTCAAGATTGCTTTGCTACTCGGGGTCTTTTGTGTTTCCATACAAATTGTGAAATTTTTTGTTCTAGTTCTGTGGAAAATGCCAGTGGTAGTTTGATAGGGATTGCATTGAATCTGTAGATTGCTTTCGGTAGTAGAGTCATTTTCATAATGTTGATTCTTCCAATCCAAGAACATGGTATAGCTCTCCATCTACTGGTATCATCTTTAATTTCTTTCATCAGTGTCTTATAATTTTCTGCATACAGGTCTTTTGTCTCCTTAGGTAGGTTTATTCCTAAATATTTTATTATTTTTGTTGCAATAGTAAATGGGAGTATTTTCTGAATTTCCCTTTCAGATTTTTCATCATTAGTGTATAAGAATGCAAGAGATTTTTGTGCATTCATTTTGTATCCTGCTACTTTACCAAATTCATTGATTAGTTCTTGCAGTTTTCTGGTAGCATCTTTAGGATTCTCTATGTACAGTATCATGTCACCTGCAAACAGTGACAGTTTTACTACTTCCTTTCCAATTTGGATTCCTTTAATTTCTTTTCTTCTCTGATTGCTGTGGCTAAAACTTCCAAAACTATGTTGAATAATAGTGGTGAGAGTGGGTAACCTTGTCTTGTTCCTGATTTTAGTGGGAATGGTTTCAGTTTTTCACCACTGAGAATGATGTTGGTTGTGTGTTTGTCATATATGGCCTTAATTATGTTGAGGTGAGTTCCCTCTGTACCTACTTTCTGGAGGAATTTTATCATAAATGGATGTTGAATTTTGTCAAAGGTTTCTCTGCATCTACTGAGATGATCATATGGTTTTTCTCCTTCAATTTGTTAATATGGGGTATTACATTGATTGATTTGCGTATACTGAAGAATCCATTCATTCCTGGGATAAACCCCACTTGATCATGGTGTATGATCCTTTTAATGTTCTGTTGGATTCTGTTTGTTAGTATTTTGTTGAGGACTTTTGCATCTATGTTCATCAGTGATACTGGCCTGTAGTTTTCTTTCTTTGTGACATCTTTGTCTGGTTTTGGTATCAGGGTGATGGTGGCCTGTAGAATGAGTTTGGGAGTGTTCCTGCCTCTGCTATATTTTGGAAGAGTTTGAGAAGTATAGGTGTTAGCTTTTCTCTAAATATTTCATAGAATTCGCCCGTGAAGCTATCTGGTCCTATGCTTTTGTTTGTTGGGAGTTTTTTGATTACTGATTCAATTTCATTACTAGTAATTTGTCTGATCAGATATTCTATTTTTTCCTGATTCAGTGTTGAGAGATTGTATATTTCTAGGAATTATAAATAATTTGCCTTTATAATTTTTTAAAAAGACATTTTACCTGAATTTTTAATGGTTATCTTAAAGGTTTATTTAGTAATACACAACTTTCTCAAACAATACACAGAAATGACTGTTTCAATGAATTGCAGGTGTTCAATCTGCTATCCACAATTCCAAAATTTCAAAAAGCTCTGAAAACTGAAAATTTTAATCATAAATCGTTTGGTGGCAAAACCTGATATTACATAAACTCATCTGACCACAAAACCTGACCTCAGCTGATGTGAGTGTGTCTAACTGCTTTTTATGTATACCATCTAGTATAAATATTCATAAGTTTTGTTTCATAAATATTTATGTATTTGATTATGTGGTGCTGTCTCATAGCCAATGGGTGATGCTATATAAGATACATTATATGCACCTATTACCTTCCTAAAATTCACAAAATTCTAAACTATGAGAAGCATTTGTCCCCAAGAGAGATAAGCAACTGAGGACTTAAATTAAGGTTATCTTAATAAGTCCACTTGAACTTTCTACCTCTTATTTGAGTTAGAAGACACAAGTCACAGTGTGCTAGGATCTGAAAATTAACTCACTGTGTGTCGGTCTAATTAAATTAGGCAATTCATAATACTTTTGATATTTTATTGCATTGGACAATAAAGGGAAGGTGAGATGTGAGATAAAGGGCCAGTCTCACAACATAAAATTGAGGAAACCACCAAAAACTCAATTAAAACACGTAACGTAGAGCATGGACTTGAGGATATGGGAAGGAGGAAGGGTAAGTGGTGACGATGTAAGAGAGTGGCAGGGACATCTACACACTACCAAATGTAAATTAGATAGCTAGTGGGAAGCTGCCGCATAGCACAGGGAGTTCACCTCTGTGCTTTGTGACCACCTAGAGGGGTGGGATAGGGAGGGTGGGAGGGAGGGTGATGCAAGAGGGAAGAGATATGGGAACATATGTATCTGTATAACTGATTCACTTTGTTGTAAAGGAGAAACTAACACACTATTGTAAAACAGTTATACTCAAATAAAGATGTTTTAAAAAAAATAAAAAAACACGTAATGGACAAAGGGTATGAACAGTTCATTAAAAAGATGTACCAATTAACCTTAAACATACGAAAACATGATAAATTCCACTCATAGTAAGAGAAGTGCAAATCAAAGCTCTAGTGAATAACGATTCTCACTTCTTAGTTTGGCAAAATTTCAAAACGTTGACAGGGTTATAGGGAAATATTCACTCTCATATATTGCCACGGGGAATGCAAAATTGTATTAAGCCTATGGTGGAAAATTCAGCAATATTTAACAAAACTGAATACGTATTTGCCCTTTGAATCAACAATCCTACTCCGAGGCATTTCTCCACTGATTAGGGGGAAAAGACATATGCACAAGTTTATTCACTGTGGCATTATTTATTATCACAACATATTGGAAACAACTTAAATGTCCACATTTGGGAGATTATTTGAATAAAATCTGGTACATCTAAGCTATAAAATAAAGAAACTATCAATTAACTAATACTGAGTACTTTCCAGAATATTGTTAAGTGAATAAAACAAGTTGCAAAAGACCATATAGTGTGTATTACATTTTGTGTAAGAAAGAAGGGTTAATATGAAGTGTGTGTCTGCCTGTCATTATTTTTATAAAAAGAGACACAGGAAAGATAAAACAGAAACTAATTAAATTGGCACCTACAGCCTGTGGGTAGTGGTAATGGAAGAGCAATAGAGAAGAGAATGAGACTTCTTCAAGTATCCTATTAATATGTAGTATTGGTTTCTAATCTATGTGAATATTTTACATATTCAAAAAATAAAATTTAATTAGCAAGAGTAGAAAAAAGTTAAAATTGAATACTAAGATAAATACATGGATGTAATTATTAATCAAATTAATTACAAAACCACACATAGAATTAAAACCAAGTAACATTTGAATATATTACTCTGACTATATATCTTCATTGGGATATATTCTAAAGACACAAAGAACTGAAAAGACATCACGAACTTTACTTAGTAGGTTTTTTGTTGGCAGCTTTATGCAGTAATAATTATAAAACTATTTTGTGCAAACTATAGAATTGAGCAAATGAGTGAATATATTGATATTTAGGTGGAAACAGTGTTCTAAAGGTGGTAACGAAAAATGCAAATATGGAATACGTTATGAAGAAGAAAGATCCTCTGGTATGGGATTGGAATTAGAGTATGAACTCATCAATTAAAAGCCTTGCCCAATGAAAAGTCCTAGAAGCAATGATATGCCAGGAACAATAAGAACACCTATTGCCCAGATCTTGGTTTCTAAATGTTATTGTCCACTAAAAAGAACCATGACTCCTTAGAGAAATAGCTGATTTAAGGTCTGGGAGGGAAAGTATGAGGTGAGGTAGTAGTATATTTTTAAGCTACCAAAGGAGAGATATCAAAAGGATATGAGGACAAATTTGAAGAGGAATCCATCAGATCATTTTTGAAACAATTTGTCCATTAAAAATAATAATAGCAATGGATTGAAACACATTGAATGAAAACAACTCATGAATATATAGTGACATTAAAAAGGATGAGTTGGGAGAAAATTTCTTCTTTATAGAAAATTCTAATATGAAAAGATAGAATTCGAAAACCAATATTTTAAAAACACCATAGTAATAATTACTTCAGTCAAGAATATCACATCATCAATGGACAAATGCTTGAGGAACAAGACATTCACATAGTCTAAAAGTATTGCCTGAGAGATCACTTAATAATTACAAAGGAAAAATCTACCTCTACAAGAGAAATCTGTTGGACATCCTGTTAACCAAGTGATCAAACTTGACATTTCCAATAATGGGACAAAATTACTTCCTGATGTGATGTAATAAGGAGGATGAAACATCGTTTATGTGGTATTTCTGTCGAAAATGTTCATACTAAATCCAATCATGAAGAAACAATCAGACTAGTCCAAATTGATAGACAATATGCAAAACAACTTGCCTGGACTCCTCAAAAATGTCAGTCTCATGAAAAACAAATAATAAAAGAAAATGGCTAGGTTTAACTATTCTAGATTGAAGAAGCTAAAGAGGCATGTCAAAACTTCTTTGATTAGATTCTGAATCCAGAAATAAACATCTATAAAGGACAACTGAGGAGACATAGGTATGGATTGTATATTAGACAATAGTATTATATTAAAGTTTTTGAGCATTATTATTATACTCTCTTTATGTATGTCCTTGTTTTTAAAAGATACATGGTGAAGAATTTAGGAGTGAATTGTTATGAAACAGACACCATATTCTCAAAGTAAGCACCAAATACATATGGGTTTGGGGAGACACACACATATAAAGAAAGAGGGAAAAAGAGAGAAATTGCACACATGTGAAATCATTTTATGTTAATAACTGGTAAATCTAGGTGAGGGGTATGCAGTAGTTCATTACATTATTCTTGCAATTTTTGTGTAGGTTCAATAGTTTTCAAGATAAAAAGTTGTGGGGAAAATGTAGGTAGGAGTTATATGTATTCTGCTGATGATCTCACTATCAAGTGGTATATTACAATGAAAGCAAGTATCAGCCTGAATTCTGCCACACATTAATAATCAGACAAAAAAGAGTCATACAATCTGTTCTTCTATGCTCTTTGAAGTCCTCATCGTTTATCTCCTTACAAACTTAGAGAATAATTTGCACGAAAGATGTAAGTCTTACTTTAGAAATGGATGCACCAATGTTCTGATGGCAGGATCAGCAAGTCTTCTAATTGCATCAGACAAAAGATCCCCATATTAAGTATGGAAGCTGGAGGCAGAGGATTGGTGTCGGTTCAGTGTCTTGGATCTAGTGAGTTTCATTGAAGTTGTTAGCTGGTTGAGCTGGTCAGATCCTTGTTCACAAGGGTTGGAGCTTCCTGTACAACTTTCTAGCCAACTAAAATTTTGAACTATTCTAATATCATCAATAAAAGATTATTTCTTGTGCTAATTAAAAAAACCCTATGTTGTACATTTAGATAGAAATACTTGTAAAACTTGGAGCATATCCTTCGAATGATAACTGCCTACTACAGGAATGTGGATCCCTGAAAAAGAGTACTCCAAATGTTAACTAACTCCATCTGGGTTATACATTAATGTTGACTCATACCCATATTTTTTATTACATAATTTATATCAAAGTGTTTTAAATTATGGTCAAAATAATGTAAGCCCAATGCTTTACTTTGGGCAAATAATTATATTCTCTTTTTTAAGTATGATACTTGTTATCCTTAGTTATTCATTTATTCATGAATTGATTTGTTGATTTATTTATGAACTTATGAATTCATGAATTCAATATTTAACACACAAAATTGATTTTTTGTATTTGGTTTTTATGTATTAGATATTGGTTTTTATGCATTAGATATTGTGCTATGTGTTAAAGACACAAATAGAGATCAGACATAGTACTTGTCATCAAGCTGATGGTAGAAACAGAGATGTATAATGAGCTAAGTTCTATAAAGAAAGAGGGAATGTTTCACAGAGAAGTTGACCTTTGTTCTGGTTTTTCAAGGACAGGAAGACAAGCAACAGGTGGATAAGGTGAGGGAAAGCATTGGGAATAGGAAATTGGATATGCAAAGGTATATCAACCAAAAACTGTTGTGGAAAATTCACAGAATTGTGAATAGTAGGATGTGATTGGAACAAATGCTGCATAAAAGAAAGTAGGTTAGAAAAATAAATCGAGGTCAAATTGTGATGTCCCATTTTCTGTCATTTTAAATCATTTAGATTTGATTTCTAACTCAACCAGTATTTTGCAAACTTGCTTGTTTGTAAAAATCACCTGGCACTTGCAAACAACACAGATTCATATGCCCTGACCATGGAAATTATGCCTGAGTAAGACTGGAGTGAGTCTTTGATAAGTGTTACTTTTAACAGGCTCCCCACACACGGGGAGATTCATAATATGGCAAGTTTGGTAAATAATATGTTGAACCAATTTTATCCCATTTTTTTCTATTTGATATATTGAGCTTCCACAAGATATCTCACTTGATAAACAAACAGGAGTCTGCTGATTTATATTTTATTTCTGAAAATCACTGCTTTAGGCAGCAGAAGGGGAATATGATACTTGAATTCATGTTTTAGAAATATAATTGGCAATGGTGTGAAGGATATTATGAATCTGGAAGGACTGAGGCAGAAAGCCAACTTAAGAGCCCTCTACAATAGATCAGGTAGAACGTAATGAGGGCTTCAGTCAGATCTCAGCAGTGGGGATGAATATGACGGAATATATTTAGGCTGTACTTAGAAGGTACAATGCACAGAGCTAGTTTTGATTGTAAGTGAGGTGTGAGCAAGGAGATTCTGAGAAGACTCCTAGGTTTTAGTTTTGGTGACTAAGTGGATGGTGAATACATTAACGGAGAAAAGAAAAACGGGGTAAAGTGGCAAGTTTGGTATGACAGTTCAATTTGAGGTGACACTAGTATACATAAACAGAATAGGCAGAGTTTTCCCATAGATAATTGAAAATAAAAGTCTGGGGCTCAAGAGAGAGGGGCTGAAAATACGAATTTACTCATCATTCATTTCTAGGGCAAGGGTTTTTAATCCAGGCTTTAGCATTACATGAAACCTCTGAAATTGTATGTAAATAATATATATATACATATCTATATACGTTTTTCTGGGGAGATGGACCTAGGTTTCATCTGACTTTTAAAAAGGTCCCTGATCCCCAAACAGATAAAAACTGATCTAGGTAGTAGTTCAAAGTAAGTTTGCATAAAGTCAGTGTCTTTGAGCATTGTTTGCATTTGGGTTATTCTGTCTTCATTTAGGGGGTGTGAGAGCTCCCTTGAATTTTCTCCAAGAATGTAGTTCCTATTTATAATACACAAATGAGAAATTTAGGTTTTGAATAATGATCTTGTGTATAAAACACATTATTAGTATTACAGCTACCAGTAGAATTTCACTAAGGATTTCTCCGTATGTGCTTTGAATGTCTGAGCTTACTTGGGAGAAGATTTAATGATAAGCCTTATTTGACCCATTCCTCAAGTCACAACAAACTCACTGTTCTAACATAGTAATTACTCTGAATTTCTAAGAAGAGGTCTGTTGTGGGTAGGCTAACTCATAACTTCAAAGAGAGAATAGAAGAACTTATTTCATTCTATATTTTAACATATGAATAAAAATTTGTCCCTGAAAATAACTTTTCAATCCTCCTTTATGGAAATGTTTTTCTTTTTGGGAGATTTTTATTTTTTTAATCAGCTTTTTTAGAAATCAAGGATGCTATTTATACCATCATCGTATTATAAGTTCATCACAATTTTTTATATGATAGGCTTGAATGAACTTAAAGAATATTTATATCCAATAATAGAAATGGGAATATAATATGATTTCCAGTGTTTCAATAAATAATGGAGTGTCAGTTCCTGTTAAGATGGAGTAAACACACTCCACTTGGGCTCCTCCTACTGAAAGCAACTAAAATCCCTGTACAGATTGAATGGAGCAGCTAGCTATCTGGGGCATCTGAAAAGTAAATGTTAGCAAGAAGGAGCTGGGGGAAAAAATCAGAACTAGAAGAATGAAAAATCTGGCTCAGAGTTGCCAATTTTCTTTTCACTTCTGTAGGTCCTGACTTAGACTCAAATATGGCCTTTTCCTGGAATTGCAACAAGTACAGGTAGAAGTTAAGAGAAGTCTTCTCTTTCTGGTCTGAGTCAGGGGAAGGAGGATGCCTAATGGACAGAAAGAGGGGCAAATAGCCTCTGTATTTTTCCCCTCTGGACTGTCCTGGCATGGCCTGCAAAAAAGCCCCATTCCTAGTGGTACAACCTTGTGATCGTGGTGCAGCAATAGGCAAATAGGCACCTAAAACTCTGAGGACATAAAATCTTTTTCTATTATTGGAAGAACTGTGGCCCAAAGATTTTGCGGGGAAAGTCTGTTGCTTATTCTCTCTCTCTCTCTCTCTCTCTCTCTCTCTCTCTCCCCTCCTGCCACTTGACCCTAGAAACACAGCCAGATACAGAAGTTTGTGACTAAGCAGAAAGGAAAAATACCCTGGCTTTCTAGTGAGATAACCAAGAGACAGGACCTTTGTGAGATGGACAATGTGAGGGAGATCAGGGAGAAGAAAGAACTTGAAAATGGGATTCCATAAAGTTGCCAATGAATTCTGGACTCATATCCAAATTTTTTATGCATCAAATATGACCCTATAGAGCATACCAAAGGTCTCAGACTAGCTCCTGGGTGGTGCACACAGTGGACAGATCCAAATAATACTGCTAAAGCTTTGGAAACTTAACTTACATAGAACCACAGCCAAATGAAGGCAAGTTGAAACATGTGGCCTAAATCTAATTGGCTCAATTGACTATTAAAAAAAAAGTCAATAGGATTTTTTAAAGACCCAGAATCTTATAATATTAAAAATGTCCAAAAGACAATTAAAATATGTTCAATATACAAAGACCAGGAAATTCTGACAAATTCTCAAGGGCAAACACAATCATCAGACATTAACCCTGAGATGACCCAAATGTTGTAATTATCCAAGGGGAAAAAAACACCTTATAGTAGCTATTATAACCCTGCCTTGTGAAGTAAGGGGAAGTAGTATTGAAAGGGATAGAAAGATAGAAAGTCTTAGAAGAGAAATATAAGAAAAATATTTACAAATCAAATGTGACTTAGAACTGAAAATTATAAGAGAAATTAAAATTTCACCAAACAGAATCATCAAAAATGACTACCCATGGCCCCCCAGAATGGAGAAATAGAGACTTCTGAGAAACTGCTCCGCCATAAAAGCAATGAAGATACTGGCAAAAATTGTCAAAAATCAACATTTTCAGAACCCTGAAAACTAAAGTTTTCCATCAATCCAAGGTGTGTTTATACATGAAAAATGGCTGGATCTTGACTAAAAACAGTGAATTTTGTGGTATTTTAAAATGCCCTTTTTCAACCTTCCCTGTTCTGTGGTAGCTTTGAAAACCAAAAGCTTGAAATCATGGTATTTGTGAAAATTAGCAACCTAGAAGTCACCAGAGGGAGAATATCAGGTTTGGAGATCCCCAATAGGCCCCGTTCCTAGAGAACTGTCACTATTTGACCTGTGTGTCCGCTTGCTGAGACTCCCATTCACAGGAGTCATATTTATCTTACCTGACTCAAAGATTTCTCAGTGCAAACAGCCCTTTCCCTGAGCACGCGTGTTAAAAAATATCAAAGACAATTGTTTAACATCACAGCTGCCTGAAATGGTGACAAAATTACGTCAAGTAAGAGCAGGTGAAAAAGAATTAAAAGAAAACATGGGGGAGTGAGATGACCATTGGGGGCTTTGAAAAAGTCCAAAATATTCTTGGGACTCTAGAAGGCCATACACATATGCGGGGCTGTGCACATGCCCAAGGAAAACCTCAAAAGGCCCTAATCTCACAACTCTGGCTATGTTGAAGTTCTTCACAAGCAGTTAAGTGATGGCTAAAAGAGAGGAGTAAAATGCATGTCTGGGAATTGAAAACATGCCCCAACACATGCACACAGAGAGACACATAGCAAATAGTGAGATAGTTGTTGTTTCAAACCTTTCAAGGACATGTCTGTCTAATTAATAGATAACCATGAAGCTAAGCAGAGATTTCAGTAGCCACACATGACAAAAATACTAATTTACAGAATTAGTCTAGGAAAGTCACCCAAACTATAAATAAGTAAACAAACACAAACTGCAACAACACTGTATAAGTTTAAGGTATATAATGTGTTGATGTGATACATTTATATATCATATATATGATTACCACTGTAGCATAAGCTAACACTTCCATCACATCATATAATTATCATTTCTTATTTTGTGGTGGGAAAAATTAAGATCTAACCTCTTAGAAACTTTGAAGTTTAGAATTCAGTATTGTTGACTCTAAGCACTATGCTGTGCATTGGCTTTCCAGAAATTTGTCTTCTAGTTCCAAGTTTATTCCCTTAAACAACGTATTCCCAATTTCTCTACCACACCACACCCCAGCCTCTGGTAACCACCATTCTACTCTGTTTTCAGGAGTTCAGCTTATTTAGATACCACACATGGGTAAGATCATACAGTATTTGTCTTTCTCTGTCTGACTTTTCTCACTTAGCTAATGTCCTCAAGGTCCATTCATGTTGTCACAGATGATACAACTTCCTTCCTACTTGTGACTGAATAATATTCCATTGTATATATGTCACAACTTCTTTATTCATTCATCCGTTGGGAGACGCAGGCTGTTTTCATAGCTTGGCTATTGTGAATAATGTTGCAATAAACATGGGGATGCATATATCTCTTTAATATCCTGTCTTCACTTATTTTGGATATACACCCAGATTAGAATTACTGGATCATATGATAGCTCTATTTTTAGTTTCTTAAGGAACCTCCATACTGTTCTCCTCCTGTCTTTTTCTATAATAGCCATTTCTAGCAGGTATGAAATGATGCCACACTGTAGTTTAGATTTGCATGTCCCTGCTGATTAGTGATGTTGAGCACCTTTTCATGTACATGATCACCATTTGAATACATACTTTGGAAAAATGTCTATTCAGTTATTCTGCCAATTTTTAAATCAGTTTGGTTTTTTTGTTGTTGTTATTGAGTTGTATGAGTTTTTTATATTTCGGATATCAATCCCTTCTCTGACACATGGTTTGCAGATATGTTCTCCTATTCCATAGGTTGACTTTCATTTTGTTGTTTGTTCTTTTGCTGTACATAAATCTTTAGTGTGATGTAGTCCCACTTGTTGATTTTTGCTTCTGTACTTTTGGTATCAAGTCTAAAAGATTATTGTTCAATCCCATGTCAAGGAGTTTACTCCCTATATTTACTTCAAGCAGTTTGCCAATATTAGGTCTTACATTTATGTCTTTAATCCATTTTGAGTTAATTTTTGTGAGTAGTGTAAGATAGGGGTCCCGTTTCATTTCTCTGCATGTAGTTATCCCATATTCCCAACATTTGTTGAAGAGACTATCCTTTCTCCATTGGCTGTTCTTGGTTCCCTCATCAAATGGCAGCTGGGTTTATTTCTGGGCTCTATTCTGTTCCCTTCTTCTGTGTGTCTATTTTTATGCCAGTACAGTGTTGTTTGAATTGCTATTGCTTTGCAGTATACTTTAAAATCAGGAAGCGTGATGCCTCCAGCTTTCTTCTTCTTTCTTATGATTCTTTGGCTATTTAGAGCCTTTGAAGATCCATACAAATATTAGGGTTGTTTTTTTTTTTCTGTGGGGGAAAATGCTTTTAAAATTTTGAAAGGGATTGCATTCATTGGATCTATAGATGGCTTTAGGTAGTATGAGCATCTTAACAATATTAATATGTCCAATCCATAAATCCTGGATATCTTTCCATTTGTTGTGTCTTCTTCAGTTTCTTTCATCAAGGACTTTTAGATTTCTTTTTTTCTTTTCTTTTTATAATTGAAGTATAGTTGATTTACAATACTGTGTTAGTTTCAGGTGTACATCAAAGTGATTCAGTTATTTGTCTTCAGATTATATTCTATTATAGGTTATTACAAGATAATGAATATAACTCCCTGTGCTGTACAGTTATACTGAATATAACTCCCTGTGCTGTTCTGATTATATTCTATTATAGGTTATTACAAGATATTGAATATAACTCCCTGTGCTGTACAGTAAATCCTTGTTGCTTATCTATTTTATATACAGTAGTTTGTGTCTGTTAATCTGATACTCCTAATTTGTCCCTCCTTCCCTCTCTCTCCCCTTTGGTAACCATAGGTTTTTCCTCTATATCTGTGAGTCTGTTTCTTTTTTGTTACATTCACTAGTTCATTGTAGTTTTTAGATTCCACATATAGTGATATCATACAGTATTTGTCTTTCTCTGTCTGACTTATTTCAATTAGCATAATACCTTCCAAGTCCATTTACGTTGTTGAAAATGACAAAATTTCATTCATTTTTATGGATGAGTAGTATTCCATTGTGTGTGTGTGTGTGTGTGTGTGTGTGTGTGTGTGTGTGTGTGTATTACATATACCTTTTACATTCCCAACAACAGTGCATTAGGGTTCCCTTTTTTCCACACCCTTTCTAGCATTTACTGTTTATAGACTTTCTGATGATAGCCATTCTGATCAGTGTGAGGTGATACCTCCTTGTGGTTATGATTTGCATTCCTCTAACAATTAGCAATGTTGAACATCTTTTCATGTGTCTCTTAGCCATATGTATGTCTTCTTTGGGAAATAAATGTGTATTTAGGTCTTCTGCCCATTTTTTGATTTTTTTTTTTTTTTTTTTTTTTTTGCGGTACGCAGGCCTCTCACTGTTGTGGCCTCTCCCTTTGCAGAGCACAGGCTCCAGAAACGCAAGCTCAGTGGCCATGGTTCATGGGCCTAGCCACTCTGCAGCATGTGGGATCTTCCCAGACCGGGGCATGAACCTGTGTTCCCTGCGTCGGCAGGCGGACTCTCAACCACTGTGACACTAGGGAAGCCCATGATTGGGTTTTTCTTTTTATATTGAGTTGTATGAGCTGTTTGTATATTTTGGATATTAACCCCTTGTTGGTTGCATCAATGGCAGATATTTTCTCCCATTACATAAGTTGTCTTTTCATTTTGTTGATGGTTTCCTTTGCTGTGCAAAAGCTTTTAATTTTGATTAGGTCCCATTTTTTCATGTTTGCTTTTATTTCTTTCACCTTGGGAGAATGATTTAAGAAAATATTGCCATGATTTATGTCAGAGAATGTTTTGTCTATGTTCTCTTCTAGGGTTTTATAGTGTCATGTTTATATTTAGGCCTCTAATTCATTTTGAGTTTATTTTTGTATATGGTATGAGGGAGTGTTCTAATTTCATTGATTTACATGTAGCTGTCCAGATTTCCCAAGACAACTTGTTGAAGAGACTGTCTTTTTCTCCACTGTATATACTTGTCTCCTCTGTCAGAGATTGACTGTAGATGTGTGGGTTTATTTTGGGGTTCTCTATTCTGTTCCATTGATCTCTATGTCTGTTTTTGTCTCAGTACCACACTGTTTTGATTACTGTACCTTTGTAGTATAGTCTGAAGTCTGGAAGGGTCATGCTTCCAGCTTTGCTCTTTTTCCTCAGGTGCTTTGCCAATTCTGGGCCTTTTGTGGTTCCATGTAAATTTTAGGTTTATTCTAGTTCTGTGAAAAATGTCATGGCTATTTTGATAGGGATTGCATTAAATTTGCAGATTGCTTTGGGTAGTATGGCCATTTTAAAAATATTAATTCTTCTAATCCAAGAGCATGGGATATCTCTCCATTTCTGTGAATCATCTTCAATTTCCTTTATCAATGTTTTATAGTTTTCAGTGACTAGGTCTTTCACCTCCTTGGTTAATTTTATTCCCAGTTATTTTTTGATGTGATTTTTTTTTACTTTATCTTTCTGATATTTCATTAACAGTGCAAAGAAATGCAACAGATTTCTGTATATTAATCTTGTATCCTGCTACCATCATTTATTATTTCTAATAGTTTTTGTGTGGAGATTTTAGGGTTCTCTATGTAGAGTATCATGTTATCTGCAAATAGTTTTACCTCTTCCCTTCCAACTTGGATACATTTTATTTCTTTTCCTTGTCTGATTGCTGTGGCTAGGACTTCCAAGGACTTGTATATTTCATTGTACAGATTTTCCACTTCCTTGGTTAAATTTATTTCTAAGTATTTTATTGTTTTTGATTCTGTTGTTTATGGCATAGTTTTCTTTCTGTTTTAGATGTTTTGTTGTTGTAGTATAGAAACAACTGATTCTTGTATGTCAGTTTTATATTCTGCAACTTTACTGAATTTGTTGATTTTTTTCCAACAGTTTTTTGGCTGAGTCTAGGATTTTCTATATGTAAGACTGCATCATTGGGAAATAATGACAATTTTACTTTTTCTTTTCTGATTTCAATGTTTTTTATTTCTTTATCTTGCCTAATTGCTCTAGCTGGAACTTCCAGTATTATGTTGAATAGGAGTGTTGAGAGTGAACACCATTGTTGTGTACCTAATCTTGGTGGAAAAGCTTTCAATTTTTCTCCACTCAGTATAATGTTAGCTGTAGGTTTGTCTTATATTGCCTTTATTATATGTTGAGGTGTGTTCCTTCTATATCCATTTTGTTGATGGTTTTTTTTTAAGAAGATGTTGGGGGTAGGAGGTTTATTAATTAATTAATTTATTTTTGCTGTGTGAGGGCTTTCTTTAGTTGTGGCAAAGGGGGCCACTCTTCATCACAGTGCACGGGCCTCTCACTATCATGGCCTCTCTTGTTGCAGAGCACAGGCTCCAGATGCGCAGGCTCAGTAATTGTGGCTCACGGGCCTAGTTGCTCTGCGGCATGTGGGATCCTCCCAGACCAGGGCTTGAACCCATGTCCCCTGCATTAGCAGGCAGATTCTCAAACCACTGCACCACCAGGGAAGCCCTGTTGATGGTTTTAATCATGAAAGGATGTTGTATCAAATGATTTTCTGCTTCTATTGAGATGATCATGTGATTTTTATCTTTCAATCTATTAATATGATGTTTCACATTTATTGATTTGTGTGAACATAAACAAATCTTAAACCCTAGGGATAAATCTCATTTAGACATGATGTATAATCCTTTTAACATGTTGAATTTAGTTTTCTAGTATTTTGTTGAGGATTTTTGCATTGATATTTATCAGGGATATTCTTCTGTAGTTTTCTTTTCTTGCAGTATCCTTATCTGGCTTTGGTATCAGGGTAATGCTGGCCCTCAAAAAATAGGTTTGAAAGTGTTCCCTCCTTTCAATTTTTTGGAAGGGTTTGAGAAGGATTGACATTAATTGTTCTTTGAATGTTTGGTATAATTCACCAGTGAAACCATCTGGTCCTGGACTTTTCTGCATTGGGAAGTTTCTGATTACTGATTTGACTTCCTTACTCATTATTGGTCTTTCAGATTTTCTATTTCTTCATGATTCAGTCTTGGCAGGTTGCATGTTTCTAGGAATTTATTCATTTCTTCCAGGTTATCCAATTTGTTGGCATATAATTATTTATGGTAGTCTCTTATGATCCTATGTATTTCTGTAGTATCAGTTGTAATGTCTCCTTCATTTCTGATTTTATTTGAGTCTTCTCTCTTTTTCTTAGTCTAGCTTAAAGTTTGCCAATTTTATTTGTATCTTGGAAAAACCAGATCTTTGAAAAACGAATTTCATTGATTTGTTCAATTGTTTATCTGGTCTCTATTTCATTTACTCTGAGCTTTGTTATTTCCTTCCTTCTAACTTTGGCCTTAGTTCTTCTTTTTCTAGTTCCTTGAGTATAAAGTTTGGTTGTTTATTTGAAATCTTTTTTTAATATATGCATTAATATCCTCTAACTAGGCTATTTCAAAATTCCTATCCTCTAACTCACTTATTCTATCTTCCGTTTGTTCTACTCTACTGCAGATGTTTTCTATTGCATATTTTATTTTATTCATTGACATGTTCAGCTCCAGAATTTCTGTTTGGTTATTTTTTATGATTTCTATTTCTTTGTTAAAATCTCATTTTGATCATTTTTTTGAGATTTCATTGAATTATTTTTTTTTAGTTTCCTTGTAGGTCATTGAGTGTCTTCAAAACAGCTATTTTTAATTCTTTATCAGCTGAATCACAAAATTCCATGCCTTTAAATTAAATTATTGGAGAATAATTATTTCTTCTTGTAATGGTATGTTCCCTTGATTTGTTCATGTCCCTTTTAGATTTGCCTTACTGCCTTCACATTTGAAGTAGCAGACACCTCCTTAAGTCTTTCCTATTGCCTTCAGATGAGGTATTCTGTTCAACGGTGTTGTTACTATCCGGGGTTTTCTCCAAATTTGTATGGATACACGAGCTCCACTTTTCTTGCTCTCTTTTGTGGCAGAATTCTTAAGCTTTTATGTCCTCTCTGATTCTTACAATTCACCAGGCTGGCTACTGAAAACTTCTCTTTTTCCAGAAGGTTGCCCAGTAGCTAAAGTCTGTGGTTTCTCCCTTGCCCACAGACCATGCCTGATTGAAGAGTATGCTACCTGTTCTGGAGCTGGAGTTCTCTTTCACCATGGCACACAGAGTATGTACAAGGAGCCATCCACAAAGTTGGGGGAGGTGTGAGTTTAGCACTCAGAGCTTCAGAGGAGCCCTAGTAGGGAAATCCCTGGATGTGGTACTCCCAGAGGCTCCTGGGTGGACATCCTGCTGAATGAAATCCCTTTAATGCCCTTTGAAATTCTTATCTGTTTTTCTCTCAACTCCTCTCTCTCTCCAGTCATGGAGGTCCCACCTCAGTACTCTGGGTACTGTTGGAGAGAAAGGGTTTCTCCAGCCATGACCTATACAACTGGAGTAGCCAGGCACTTACTCACTGTTATCATTTTCCCTGTGGGAGAGGTCACTGCTTCTGGATAGATTGGCCCCATGCAGTTTCCTTGGAGACAGATGCTGGGAGACTTTCTGTTATTGTTGTCTCCACTGTGACCATATTCATATATATATTTGTTCCAGTCACGTGCTGAAACCTCTCGTTGGGAAGGCAGGACTTCTGCAACTTATTTCTCCTGTGTATTATCTGCTCCATGATCTGGAGCACTCTCCAGATTTTTTCCCATCCAAGATAAGAGGTGTCTGGGTAGATTCATTAGCTCTGCTACCTATACTGAGGTTTGCCTATTCCTGAATGCACAGATGAGCAAGACTCCTCCAGGGTCCCTTGGCATATTGTGCTAGATCCTAAAACACCCACAAAGGTGCTTTTCTTCATGGATGGTTGTCTATTTAGTTGTTTAGAAAGGGGGATTAAAAAAGGAACATCTTATGTCACAATGATGCTGACATCACCTCATTCACTTTTTAATATGAATGTGAATGTTTCTTAAACTAATTTAGCAACCTTCAAATAATATACTGCAAGAGAATCAAGGTGATGAGGGGTGTGTGTGGTGACCATAAAATACAATCCCAGGCCCTATCCCCATAGATTCTGATTTTGCAGTTCTGAGATGGGGCCCAAGATGAGGATCTAGGAAACTAGTTGTCTAAAAAAGAATCCTCATTGATTCTAATGCAAATGGTCAGCAAATCACACTTTAATAGATACATATGTAGAGTGTGGTTGCTCATTTTATAAGATAATTGTTATTTACAGTATTTTATGAGATTTATTTAAAGAACAAACCTTCTTCTAAAATTTCAAAATAAACTGTATTTATTGCCCCTACATATAAATGCTTGTCCTCCTCAATAAAAGATCAATTTCAGTACAATTCTTCAAGGTATATGAGTATTGTTTTGTGTCCGTTGAAGTTCTTAACAAGATATAAACTTCTCTACCTCATTATAATTTTTTTTTGTTATAATTATCCCTCGTGGTCATTTTATGTTGTGTTGTAGCATTCTTCCCTCCATGTCAATTCTGTCATTGTTTTCTAATTATAAATATTTTCTTATTATAATAAACCAATTTGATTAGTAATGTTGTTTGATAAAAACAATAAATTGAGAGTCAGCACACAAGTTTGATCTTGACACTTGTCCAGCTGTGTGACATCAGGTAAGTCACATATAACTTCTGGTTCTGCTTCCATATGTTTAAGAATTGGGATAGATAATTTCTGAAATCTTTTCCATGTCTAAAATGCTGATTCTTTGATTTGTTTTGGAAAAAGTTAAATTGTCCCTTAAAACCTTTTATAGTATTGCTGAAAAACTCTTTTTAAAGTATATTATTTAGGAAACTATTATTTTGGAATTCTCTGAAATGATAATCTACATTCTGAAATAGCAAAAGTAAAATGAGGATTCAAATCTTATAATATCTTATAAATTTTTATATACAAATTTATATAAAATTTCCATTTCCCTCATCTTGTAAAACTGACTTCTTGCCCTTAATAAATATTTTTAAGAACTGACCAAGTGAGAAATAATACTGTATTGCTATAAGTCTGCCCCAAGGCTGAACCATTTATTAATTATCATTAAAATAAGTAACAAAAAATCCTTCTGTTGTCAGCAAAACTCTTATTCAAGCACAGGATTTGAGATGTGGGTTTAGAGCTATCAATTATGTCTCCAGGAAATTATTATGATCTTGATGTTCTGATATATTGTTCCCTGAAGATATTACTCCAAAGTGTTGATATGGTTACCGAGACAAAAAAGTATTTCATATTATCAGGAAATTCTATAGAAACTAAACATATTTTTCCTTTGAGTATATCAACTCATCAAGGATATTGTTTAAAATTCTGCTCATCACACCTAACAATCTCAGCTAGGGAAGAGCCAGAGAAGAACCTCTAAAATGATAGAGGGTACGGAGAGACATCCATTATAGATAGACTAAAACAAATATGACTCTTCCAAGATGATAACAGAGCAGAAGAAAAAATCGAAATGGATAAAATGATGACTTATCTTAGAGGTGGGGAATAAATCTTGAAGCATGAAAGAAGTAAACATTGTAGCTAACATTTATTGAGTAAATTCTGTGTGCTTGGCACTTTCTATCAACTTTATATGTATTTTCTCATTGAGTCTTCATGAAAATCTTAGGGGATAGATCCTATTATTATAACTACTTTAAAGATTAGTGACCTAATACACAGAGAAATTTAAGTAATTTTTTGAGGCCAAATAAGTAGCAAAGCCAGAGTTTAATTGACAGAATATTTCCAGAGCCCATGTCTTTAACTGCTATATTATATATTATTAATAGATATAAATAGATACTGTTATTCATTATTTATATATTCAATCAAGAAGAATTTTTGAGCTGACACTCTATACTAGGAACTGTGCTTGGCACTGGGGATAGAGAGGTGAACAATTTACATCTAGAGGAGGAAACAAATAAATGGAAATTTTCATAATGACTTGATACATGCTATGGAGGAAAGAAATAGTATAACTTATTCCTAAAACTAAAAATTGTTAGTTCTGTAAAACTGGAACAAAATGTGCCAATGGGGAGAAAGGAGGAATGGTAAAATAAATGGAAAGATAAAGATTAATCCTATCATGAAGATGATATGTAGTTATGAGAATTTAGTAAATGTGGACTTTTATCTTGATGCTTATAGGGGACCAGTGAAGTGGATTTTAAGCAGGGAAGATACATGATCATATTTGTACTTTATAAGGATTACTATTGCTGTTGCTTGGAGAAAATTTTGGAGAGGGACCAAAAAGAACTAGGGAAATCAGTGAAACAACAAGTGAGAAGTGGATATGAAAAGATAGAATTGAAGGACTTGGTGATTAAGTCATTGTGTTTGATATAATGCTGTGGTGGTTGGTTGGCATTAGACTTCAAAAGAAGGAGCACAGATCAAGGGGGAAGGAGTGTGTATTTCTGTGTGTTCATGTGTGTGTGTGTGTGTGTGTGTGTGTGTGTGTGTGTGTGTGTTGTGAGTCAGGTGGAGAGATAAAGAGATCCCTTTGTGACACTGTGTCTCAGTTATATGAGATAACTAGGGGTAAATATAGGTCTGGCTCTCAGAAGAGATTTTTGTTATAGATACAGCTTTTGGAGCCATTAGCATGCAAATGGGTGTTCACAACCTTTACTGAGTCTCAGAATCACCCTAGGAAATGGAAAATTCATATTCCCAGGCCCACTCCTAGAGATTCTGACTTAGCCCACCTGAGACAGAACGCAGAAGTCTTCATTTTAACTGTTACCTTATGTGATTCTAACGCAAGTGAATCACAAAACAATTTGAGAAACACTAAATAAAAGGCTAAACTTGTCAAAGAAATAAGGAATTATTAGGAACAATGAGTGAGAAATACTTTGCTTATTTATATTCATATTGCTCTATGTCCATTCTTTGGAAAAACAATGGAAATGCTATTATTAATGACTTCCATTTAGTATTCTAGCTAACCCTTAAAAAGAAAAGATAATTGATATTGATGTTGCAGACTTAATTCCTATGATCATTCTTTGATACAAGGTAATTACGTTCAGAAGTAATCTCTGTCATGAAAAATAAGCTGTAGATGAGTCTGTTTGAATTTAAATTACTTTTTTTATACTGCAAATGTTAACAACAGCAACAAAACAATCTTCCGCTCTACTGATAAAAATGCCATATAAATCTGCTTCTAGGTAGCTCTGAATTTTTTCAAACTAAAGTCAAATTTAAACAAGGCCACCTTACAAGAATGTTTTTCAACTTTGATGCACATTGCCATTAACCAAACAAACATTATGTTACTGCTATTTTATTAACAAAATCAACTACAATATAAGAAGGTATCAAAAATATTACTGATTCAATTTAGTTTACTATCTCTTGAAAGTCTTGGAAAACATGAGAAACAAGGAACATTAATTGTTATCTACACAGTAATTTATTATTGATGTACTTAAAGCTCTAAATGCTTACCATAGAAAAATAGCAAGAACAAAAAAAAGTCCTAAAATTTATTTTAAGTCAAAATAATTACCTGATTGGATTATGGTATTATAGCATACATTGAAGGTAGAATTAAAAGCTCATGAAATAGAGCTGCAATGAACATTTTGGTACATGACTCTTTCTGAATTATGGTTTTCTTAGGGTATATGCCCAGTAGTGGGATTGCTGGGTTGTATGGTAGTTCTATTTGTAGTTTTTTAAGGAACCTCCATATTGTTCTCCATAGTGGCTGTATCAATTTACATTCCCACCAGCAGTGCAAGAGTGTTCCTTTTCTCCACACCCTCTCCAGCATTTATTGTTTCTAGATTTTTTGATGATGGCCATTTTGACGATGGCCATTCTGATTTTTTGATGATGGCCATTTTTTGATGATGGCCATTCTGACCAGTGTCAGATGATATCTCATTGTAGTTTTGATTTGCATTTCTCTAATGATTATATGGAATTTAAGGGAAAAAAAATGGTCATGAAGAACCTAGGGGTAAGACGGGAATGGAGATGCAAACCTACTAGAGAATGGACTTGAGGATGTGGGGAGGGGGAAGGGTAGACTGTGACACAAGGAGAGAGTGGCATGGACATATATACACTACTAAACGTAGAATAGATAGCTAGTGGGAAGCAGCTGCATAGAACAGGGAGATCAGCTTGGTGCTTTGTGACCACCTAGAGGGGTGGGATAGGGAGGGTGGGAGGGAGGGAGACACAAGAGGGAAGAGATATGGGAACATGTGTATATGTATAACTGATTCACTTTGTTATAAAGCAGAAACTAACACACCATTGTAAAGCAATTATACTCCAATAAAGATGTTTAAAAATAAAAGCTCATGAAAGATATATTTTTAATGCATTTTTCCGTTTTTTCCTTTATGAAGTTTTTTTTCTTTTGCTTTACAAATGTGAAATTGATCTAAATTAACACTTTTGGGTTTACTTCTAAATTATATTTTGTGACTAATAATTTATAATTGGAACTCTTAAAAAGAACAGAAAGCACTAATCTGAATTAAGAATATGCATAGATATTTATAGATATCACATTGAAACTTCTTCTTTTTGAATGATTTGCCACACTAATAATCATTTACTGTGCTAGGTGAGGTACATGAAACATCATTAAAGTGGATATTTGGGAAAAGCATCTAGGGTAAGAAACAGCAACACGTGTGTTGCAATATGCTACAAGTCATGATGCTTAGGCATTTTCCTTATAAAATTAAACAAATTATAAGCAAACTTACTTAAGAACACTTAAGAAATTCACTGAGCAAACTAAAATGTAGATAATCATGGTGCTTGAACAGGACTTAGAAAGCTAACTGAATAGTTTAATTACTTTATCTCAATTAACTTATTACAAAAGAATAAATGAGCTAACGACTGGGGATCTGACTGACAGATCAGAGTGAGACAGAGTTGAAAAGGAATTAAGTCAATGGTAAATGACAGTCTTATGTTCCGACAGAAAACCATTGTGTTCAATACAGTAGCCTCTATTGGTTTTTAGATTATCTTATTTTCTAAGACTAAGAAAAAGAAGTACAAACAGCCATTCAACAAGATAAACAGAGACATGTGACTTAGGAAACCCTAAAGTTTCAGTGGGGCTAGGAATCAGATGGACAGCAACGTTGATAGGCTGGAGGAGGAGAGAACATTTATGTTCTAAGACAAAAAATACTGTATACATAGTATGCACAAAGATAGGCATAGACAGACAAAAATGCATACAAATTCCTAAGACCACTTATACAACAACATCTAAATGAGTTAAGTACTTTAACAGAGCACTTCTTTAGAGGTAAAGAAGCGAAGACAAGTAGGGTTAGCAATGGCAATATATTCCAGCTTTCCTCTTGTCTTTTACAAATCAACCTCATCCAGCAAATATCCTGATTATGCATTTCCATAAAATATAAATGCAATCATATTTGCATATCTGTTGTTCCACAGTATGTTTTTAATTCAAGGTTATCCCTTTCAATTCTTTAAAATGTATGACTAATTTAAAAGACAAGAAAAAAACTCTTTAAGCCTCCTTAGAAAATAATAGCATGAATGGAAAAGTATTAAGAAGCTGGATTTACTATGATTAATTACATTAGCATATCACAGAAGAAAAACCATATGATGATATTGAATGATACTAAAAACCTATCTGATAAATTCCAAATGCATTCCTAGTTGAAAAAAATTAAATTTTTGACAAATTAGGAATGGAAGGAATAATTCTTGACATTACAAAAATATAAATTCTAAACATAAAATGAACAATATCTTGTTTATAAAATACTACAGTCACTCCCGTTAAGTCAAAGAAAAAAAGATAATGGGATATAATAGCACCTTAACTATTATATGAAAATATATGTTGGAGATTTTTATCAATGAAGTAAAGTTAAATACATAAATACATAAATAAAAGGTATAACTATCAGTTAACATTAATTGCAGACAATATGACTGCCTTAAAGGAAAACACAAAAAATTCAAACAAAAACTTTTAAAATTAATTCAAGTACTTTATATGAATAAAATGTGAAAAATCAAAAACTTTTTACATCAGAAATAATTATAAAATAAAACAATAAAACAAACTAAAAATGAGATGAAAAGACAACCCTCAGAATGAGAGAAAATACTTGCAAACGAATCAACGGAGAAAGGATTAATCTCCAAAATATATAAACGGCTCATGCAGCTCAATATTAAAGAAACAAACAACCCAATCCAAAAATGGGCAGAAGACCTAAATAGACATTTCTCCAAAGAAGACATACAGATGGCCAAGAAGCACATGAAAAGCTGCTCAACATCACTAATTATTAGAGAAACGCAAATCAAAACTACAATGAGATATCACCTCACACCAATTAGAATGGGCATCATCAGAAAATCTACAAACAACAAATGCTGGAGAGGGTGTGGAGAAAAGGGAACACTCTTGCACTGTTGGTGGGAATGTAAATTGATACTGTCACTATGGAGAACAGTATGGAGGTTCCTTAAAAAGCTAAAAATAGAATTACCATATGATCCAGCAATCCCACTCCTGGGCATATACCCAGAGAAAACCATAATTCAAAAAGACACATGCACCCCAATGTTCATTGCAGCACTATTTACAATAGCCAGGTCATGGAAGCAACCTAAACGCCCATTGACAGATGAATGTATAAAGAAGATGTGGTACATATATACAATGGAATATTACTCAGCCATAAAAAGGAACGAAACTCAGTCATTTGTTAAGACGTGGATGGACCTAGAGACTGTCATACAGAGTGAAGTAAGTCAGAAAGAGAAAAACAAATATCATATATTAACGCATGTATGTGGAACCTAGAAAAATGGTACAGATGAACCAGTTTGCAGGGCACAACTTGAGACACAGATGTAGAGAACAAACATATGGACACCAAGGGGGGAAAACCACGGTGGGGTGGGGATGGTGATGTGCTGAATTGGGCAATTGGGATTGACATGTATACACTGATGTGTATAAAATTGATGACTAATAAGAAGCTGCTGTATAAACAAACAAACAAAACAACTAATAGTAAACTTTCTTTGGGTTATTTGTATGGAAATATGTTAATATAAATGTTTCAGATATTACATGAAATTTCTAAAAATCTTATATGCTCTGGTATAATGTTATAAGTCACAATACTAGTTATTACTTTAAAATGTATATCTCAGAAATAACTAAATTTCTTTGTCAATTGCATTATAATGAACTTTCATCAAATCTTTAACCGTGGTCATTTTTAAGTCTTTTGTCATTTACAGACAATTCTGGGTGTACTCTGATGCTTTTGTAAAAATGTTCCTATAAAAGGGTTTCATCTTCAAGGAATTCATGGAAAAGACTCTGACAAGTACAGGTTTCTGGTAACTGACTATACTGCTGAACTGAATGAATAAGCATTTTCAGAACTCTAATGGAAAACTGATGAATTCATAAAAGTGCTAACAAAAGATCAAGATAAACAAAAAATTAATTACATGGGACTGAGTGAACTGATGAGGATGATTATATTTTTTGTGACTTTCTGTTTGAATAAAAAAAATCCCACAAGGACTCAGAGGCAAAAAATATACAAATCAATTATCACTGCAAATAAAGGAGCTGTAACAGTGGAGGATTACTGGACTGAATGTCAATATTATGATGTAGTATGAGTATGTTTTGTGTTTGGTAATTGCAATCATTGCTGCTTTTGTTGTGGTCATCCATTTATAATGCTTGGTGTCAGTTTATTTATCTCTTGTAAAAATAAGATACAGTGTATGTGTGTGAAAAAAAAAAGAAAAAGACATCTCCTTCACATTAAACATACACAAACAAAGGAAAGTACTTAGATATAAAACTAAATAAACAATGTACAAGACTCATGATAAAGATCTAACAATTTTACTAAAGGTCATAAATATTTTAAATGATTGTTTATTTGAAATGAAAAGTGTGTGGAAATATTTTTAAGAATAACAAAAATTAGTGACAGACTTCCAAAACATATTATAAAAGAAAAAAAAAAAACTTAAAACAAAATCTCATTGCTGCAAGAACAAAATTCTAGAATAGCATAGAAAGGCCAGGAACAGATGCAATTACATGCAAGTTTTTAGTATATGCTAAAGGTAGCTTAAAATCAGTGGGGAAAACATGAATCATTTAGTAGGTGTAAAAACTAGTTAATAATTTGATGACAAAAACTTAAATCCCTTTTTCATATAGTGTCTACAAATAAATTCCAGATATAATAAATAGATGAAGGTCTAAAATGAAAAAATTTAAAGAACCAGAAAATATTGGTGAATATTTAAATATAAAGAAGAGGACAATTGCCATTCTAAGTATGGCATTAAAGGCAGATACCATTAAGAAAAAGACTGATAGTCAGATTCACCACATTAACAAAGAATAAATATCTTATGATCATCTCAATACAGAAAAAGCTTTTACAAAAATTCAACATTTTTTATGATAAAAACTCTCAACAAAATGGATATAGAGGGAACATACCTCAGTATAATAAAGGCCATAAAAAACAGCCCACAGCTAACATCATACTCAATAGTGAAAAGCTGAAAGTATTTCCTCTAAGATCAGGATTAAGACAAGGATGCCCATTCTCACCACTTTTATTCAACATAGTATTGAAATTCCTAGCCACAGCAATCAGACAAGAAAAAGAAATAGAAGGAATCCAAATAGGAAAGGAAAAAGTAAAACTGCCACTGTTTGCAGATGATACGATATTATATATAGAAAATCCTAAACATACCACCAAAAACCCATAGAACTAATAAATGAATTCAGAAAAGTTGCAGGATACAAAAGTAATATACAGAAGTCTATTGCATTTCTATACTCTAACAACAAGCTATAAAAAAAGAAATTAAGGAAACAATTCCAATTACAATTACATCACAAAGAATAAAATACCTATGAATAGATATAACTAAGGAAGTAAAAGAAGACCCTGATGAAATAATTTGAAGATAACACAGACAAATGGAAAGATATACCCTGTTTATGGATTTGGATGAATTAATATTGTTAAAATGACCATACTAACCAAGGAAATCTGCAAATTCAATGCAATTCCTATCAAAAAAACAATAGCATTTTTCACAGAACTAGAACAAATGATTCTAAAACGTGTGAAAACACAAAAGATCCCAAATAGCGAAAACAATCTTAAGAAAGTACAACAAATCTGGAGGTATTATGCTCCCTGATTTCTACTATACTACAAAGCTACAGTAATCAAAACAGTATAGTACTGGCACAAAAACAGACATGTAGATATCAATGGAACAGAATAACAAGCCCAGGAAAAAAAAAAAAAAAAAAACACATTTATATGGTCAACTAATCTACAACAAAGGAGGTAAGAATATACAATGGGGAAAAGACAGCCTCTTCAATAAATGATGGTGAGAAAACTGGATAGCTACAGGCAAAAGAATCAAACTGGATCACTTTCTTATACCATATACAACAACAAAGTGAAAATGGATTATAGACTTAAATGTAATACCTGAAATCATAAAATTCCTAGAAGAAAACATAGGTAGTACCCTCCTTGGCATTGATCTTAACAATATATATATTTTTAATCTATCTCTTCAGGCAAGGGCAGCAAAAGCAAAAATAAACAAATGGCACTATATCAAACTAAAAGGATTTTGCACAGAAAAGGAAACTATCAACAAAACAAAAAGGCCACCTGCTGAATGGGAGAAGATATTTGCAAACAATATATTGGATAAAGGTTAATATCCAACATATACAAATAAGTCCTAGAACACAATATCAAAAAAAAGTCTGACTAAAAATAAGCAGAGGACCTGAATAGACATTTTTCCAAAGAAGACTAACAAATGACCAACAGACACATGAAAACATGCTCAACATCACTAATTATCGGAAAATGCAAATCAAAACCACAGTGAGCTACGACTTCATACTTGTCAGAATGGCTATTACCAAAAAGACAACCAATAACAAGTGTTGGTAAGGATGTGGAGAAAAGGGAACACTTGTGCAGTGTTGGTGAGAATGTAAATTGGTGCAGCCACTATGAAAAACAGTATGGAGATTCCTCAAAAAATTAAAAATAGAACTATCATACTACCCAGCAATTCTATTCCTGGGTATTTATTTGAAGAAAACAAAAACACTAATTCGAAGATATACACACGCCAATGTTCACTGCAGCATTATTCACAATTGCCAAGATATGGAAGCAATCTAAGTGCCCATCAATAGATGAATGGATAAAGAAGATGTGGTATATACATACAATGGAATACTACTCAGCTATAAAAAAGAACAAAATTTTGCCATTTGCAGCAACATGAATGAACTTCTAGGGAATTATGATAAGTGAAATAAGTCAGAGAAAGAAAAATAATGTATGATTTCACTTATATGTGGAATCTTTAAAACAAGTGAACAAACATAACAAAACGGAAACAGAGTCCTAGATACGGAGGAACAAACAGGTGGTTGCCAAAGGAGTGTGGGGAGTGGAGATGAGTGAAATAGGTGAGGGAGATTAAGAGGTCCAAACTTTCAGCTACAAAATAAATGAGTCACAGGGATGAAATTTACAGAATGGGGAATATAGTCAATAATAATGTAGTAACTTTGCATGGTGACAGATGGTAACTAGACTTATCATGGTGATAAGTTTGTAATGTATAGAAATGTCAAATTTCTAGGTTGTACCCCAGGAACTAACATACTGTTGTAGGTCAATTATACTTCAAAAACAAACAGACTCATAGAGAAAGTGATCAGATTTGTTGTTACCAGAGGTAGGGGGTGGGAAATGGGGAATTGGATGAAGGTGGTCAAAAGTTACAAACTTTCAGTTATAAGATAAATAAGTACTAGGGGTGTAATGTACAACACGATTAGTATAATTAACACTGCTGTATATTTTATATGAAGGCTGTCAAGAGAGTAAATCCTAAGAATTATCATCACAAGGGAAAAACATTTTCTTTTACTTTGTATCTATATAATATGATGGATATTCACTAAACTTGTGGTAAATCACTAAACTTGTGGTAAACTGTTCATTATGTAAATAAGTAAAATAATTATGCTGTACAATTTAAACTTATACAGTCCTCTATGTCAATTATATCTCAATAAAACTGGAAGAAAAAAGGGAAAAAAAAAGACTGCATGAAATGAACATAAGCAGCTATATGCTGTGTGCCCAAAGATGAAAATAAGCAGAATTTAAATACAAATTACTACCTGGAAAATATTTGCATATGACAAGACTATTCCATATTATATATGCAAAAATCTGCTACAATATTATAAATCCAAGAGAGAAAAATACTTAGTAGGAAAATGTACAAAGGGCATGTACAGACAATTTTTTAAAAATAATAATAATAAAAAGGAAAAAAATATAAAAAATATTTTAACATGTTTATTGGAGTATAATTGCTTTACAATGGTGTGTTAGTTTCTGCTGTATAACAAAGTGAATCAGCTATACATATACATGTATCCCCATATCTCTTCCCTCTGGCGTCTCCCTCCCTCCCACCCTCCGTATCCCACCCCTCTAGATGGTCACAAAGCACCGAGCTGATTTCCCTGTGCTATGCAGCTGCTTCCCACTAGCTATCTATTAAAAAGCTATAAGCTTATTTGATTTCATTACTAATCAATATGGATTAATCAAGAATGTGATCATATTTCACCCAGTATATTGGTAAAAGGATGAGGAAGTAGACAATGTCATTTGGTATTGATTAGAGTATAAATTGATTTGATGTTGCTGTAAAATATTTTGGCAATATGTATAAAAATTATATAGATTCATTGGCTGAGCAACTCTACTAGTAATTTACCATAAATAGATAATTCCATAGAAAGGACCATTTCAAAAGTATGCAAGGAAGCATGTATAAGGATATTCAAATACAGTATGGCTTATAATACAAAAACATGTAATCACTCTAAGAAATCATCTATGTAGTTCCAATAAGTAAAGCATATACAGTACAAACCCTATGTTGCTAAACATCATTTATACACATACACACACACACACGGAGATAACGTGTTTCTTTTTCGGTGAGGTGGGAAGATTCATATACATTTATTATTGCTGAGTTTGCAAAATTAAATAAATGAGTCTTTTTGGTTTTTTCTTCCAGTTTTATTGAGATATAATTGATATATAACAGTGTGTAAGTTTAAGGTATACAATGTAATGATTTGATAAATGTATTTCAACATGATTAATATAATAAGGCTAGTTAATACATTCATCATCTCACATAGTTACAAATTTTTTGGGGTGGTGAGAACTTTTAAAATTTACTCTCTTAGCATTATGTTTTTTTATTGATAATTAGTAAGAGGCTTTTATATATTTACTAGGACTTTATCACATATATAATAAAATTATTTTACAATAGAAACCCTAGAGTTTTAAGTACAAAAACTGTAATAAAATATAATTTACTAGAGGGGCTCAACTTCAGATTTGAGATGGCAGAATAAATAAGCAGTCAACTTGAATATAGGTTAATAAAGATTATCTAGCCTGTGGAACAGAAAAAGAAATGTTGAAAAATAAACAGAGCCTCAGAAAACTGTGGCAAATCATCAAGCCACCAACATACATATAGTTAGATTCCCAGAAGAAGAAAGAAAGAGGCAAAAAGAGTATTTGAAGAAATGACCAAAAACTCCCTGTTTTGGTGAATAACATTTATACATACATCCAAGAAGCTCAACAAACTCTAAATAAGATAAACTCAAAGTGACCCACAAATAGACACATCATAATCAAACTGTTGAAAGACAAAGAGAGAATCTTGAAAGCAGCGAGAGCAAAATGACTTATCACAAGGCACTTCAATAAAATTAACAACCAATTATCCATCTGAAATTCAAAACCTTTTCATGATCAAAAAAAAAAAAAAGTACTCAAAAACTATGAGTAGAAGGGAACTTTCTAAACCTGATAAAGGCATCTACAGAAAGTCTATAGCTAGCATCATACTAATTATGAAAGACTGAAAATTTGCCATAATATCAGGAATAAAACAGGGATGTCTATTCTTCCCACTTCTGTTCAACAATGGATTGAAGTTCTAGCCAAAGCTAAAAACAATTTCAACAAGGTTGAAGGATACCTAACCAATATACAAAATTAGTTGTATTTCTATGTACTAGCCATAAAATATCATAACTTAAATTAAAAAAATAATTCATTCAAAAAGCATCAAAAATAAAAATAGGAATAAGTTTAACAAAGGAAATACAAGACTTATACACTGAAAACTATTTAAAAATGTTGAAAGTAGTTTAGGAAAATCTAAATAAATAGAAAGACATCATGTGTTCTTAGATTACAAGAATTAATTTTGTTAAGATGGCAATACTCCCCAAATTGATCTACAGATTCAATGAGATACCTGTCAGAATCCCAGTTGGCTTCTCTGTAGAAATTGATAAGATGATCCTAAAACTGATAGGGAAACTCAAAGGACCCAAAATAGCCAAAACATTCTTGAAAAAGAATACAGTTGGAAGTTTTATGATCTCTGATTTCAAAACCTCCTACAAAGCTACAGTGATCAAGTCAGTTTAGCACTGCCATAGAAATAGACAAGAAGATGAAAGGAGCATAATGGAGAGCCCAGAAGTAAACCCTTATATTCTGGTCAATGAATATTTGACAAGGGTGCCGAGAAAATTCAATGGCAAAAATAGACTGAAAAACGGTGCTGGGACAATTGTACATCCACATGCAAAAAGATGAATTTAGATGACTACCTCATACCATATATAAATATTAACTCAAAATACATCATAGTCCTAACTGTATTAGGTGAAAGTATAAAACTCTGTGGAAAAAAAGGAATAAATTTTCATGACTTTGGACTAGGCAGTAGATTTTTAGCCCAAAGAAATGAAAGCTTATGTTCACACAAAATCCTATACATGAATGTCCACTGCAGCTTTATTTGTTATAGCTCCAAACTGTAAATAGTCTGGATGTCTTCCAATGGGAGAATGGGTAAACTGTGGTTCATTTTTACTAAGGAATATATTACTCATAACTCAAAGGAATGAACTATTGATACACACAACTTGAATGAACTTGAAAGATATTATGCTGAGTGAAAAAAAACCATCTCAAAAGATTACATACTACATGATTCAACTTATATAACATTCTTGAAATACCAAAATTATAGAGATGGAAAACAGATCAGTGGTTGTCAGGGATTAGGGATGGGTGGCCATAGGGAAGTTGGCATGTTATAAAAGGACAACACAGGGGTCCTTGTGATAACAGAACTGTACTGTATCTTGATTGTGGTGGTGAATACACAAACGTACACATGTGATAAAATCATATAGAGCTAAACACCCATGTGCACAATACAGACGAGTACAAGTAAAACAGGAGTTATATGAATAAGAAAAATAACATACTTAAAGGGACATAGGCTACTTCCTCACAGGTCTATTTAACAATTTTAACTGTAGGAGATGGAATGTTCTAGGGTGTCATTGATTTTACTTAAATATGGAATTGGGCTTCTGACTTAAATATCTATATAGAAAATTCTGAGGTAGATTTATGATCTTCAAGATCTAAAGGAAATCATACAATACCTCCTGATTGATGTAAAGAATGTTGAATTAAATAAAACTGTATGTAATTGGATGATTCTAAAATCTGAGATTTTTTATAACAATGTTATATTGTTATAAAATATTGTGAAATTGATAAACCAATTTAGTTAAATTTTTATCACAAACCTGTAGTGAATAGAATATGAATCAATAGATTAATATAAAGGAAAAATTTGCTTGATATTTCCCTTTTCAGGATATTTTGAAAAAGATGCCCAGGTAACAATTACATACATATAAGACCAGAGATTCTATGTTTTATTTTAACGTTTGTTTTATGCTAATGTCCATTTTTAAAAGTAATTGAATAGATTACCTTTACTTTCACATTTTAAAAATTACGATAAATAGTACTTGAAAGTTTATGTTAAGTAGGAAAAAAACCCAAAAGATACTTAATAGTTTCTCAAAACCAAAGACAAAAATCACTTAAAACTTTCCATAGATCATATCCAGAATGCTTATAGAACTTCTACTAATCAGTAAGAAAAGGAAAGACAATACTCATAAAAGAGAATATCCAAATGTCCAATAAATACATATTATAAGTATATATAAATATATAAAGATGTTTAATCTAATTAGTCCTTAAGCAAATGCAAGTTAAAATTACAATAAGATAATGGTACATAGCATCCACGATGGCTGCAATTTTCAATACTGATATTACCAAGTGTTATAATAAAGAGAGCAATAAGAATCCTATATATCGTTGGAGAGTAAGGAAATTGGTACAGCTACTCCTGGCAGTACCAACTAAAGCTGAACATATATCCTGTGACTAGCAAATTGATTCCTAGGTATATACCCAATGGAAACACTTATACATGTGCATCAAAAGAAATGGAATATTCATAGCCATATTCTTGGTAATAGAGTAAAACTTGAAATAATCATAATATCTCAATAATAGTAAAATAAATTTTGGATATTCATATCTGTAACACTATATCACAGTGGAAAATAATGAATTTGAAACAATGTGGATAAATTTAACAATCACTATGTGAATTAAGGAAGTAATACATGTGATAAAGTTGCATAGAACTAAACACAAATATATACACACAAATGAGTGCAAGTAAAACTAAGGAAAGATGAATAAGATAGGTGGATTACATGAATGTCAATGTCTTGGTTGTGATATTATACTATAGTTTTCTGACATGTTATGATTGGAAAAACTGGATAAAGGTACATGGATTCTATATTATTTTTTATAATTTCATACAAATCCACAATGAAGTCAAAATAAAAGGTTAATTTTAAAAACAGGTCATACAATATGAAGCCATTGCCTTTAAAGGTAATTATGAGTCTAGAGATATATTCAGTGGAGTCACTATTATGTATTTGGCTTCACTGTCCACAATTGGTAGTATAACTGGTAGATTCCCTGTCTTTGGTAAGACATTACTAGGCTACTTTAGAAATCAACAGGAATGACTGAGAATTTCTATTCTTGATCTAACTAGCATTCATTATGTTTTTGGATTGCATGCTATTCTCAAAATGAATATTGATTTGAGGTCATTTAATTGGTTCCTAGTTCAGCCACTTCTGAATATAGGCTACTAATAGTTTCGTTCCCAAAACAGAATTACTGTGGGGTCACAGTGCATACATAAGAAGTCTATATTTTTCTTCAAGAGTTCTTTAAATGTGAAGTCATCTACAGTAAGAGAGATTATGAGGGAATTGTCTGAGATTAAATACGGCAAAACATTATCTTTCCTCTAAAACATGTGTATTCATTGCTAAAAGACAGCCTGAACTCATTTAAGCACTTTGTTTAGAAAACCCACAATATTTATTTTTGAGTCCTTGAATACTGTTTCTAACATGTCAGAAAAAACAAACAAGAATTATATATTTTAAAATCTTAGACTTTATTTATCTGGCTATCTCATTCATAACCACATACAAAGTAGGTGGTTTTCAGTTATTGAATGAGTGAATAATTGAATGAATTTGGATTGGCTATACAAGAATAGTCACTAGACTCATCAAGAATAAAAGGAAAAAGACTCAAATCAATAGAATTAGAAATGAAAAAGGAGAAGTAACAACAGACACTGCAGAAATATAAAAGATTATGAGATTACTACAAGCAACTGTATGCCAATAAAATGGACAACCTGGAAGAAATGGACAAATTCTTAGAAATGCCAACCTGCCAAGACTGAACCAGGAAGAAATAGAAACTATGAACAGACCAATCACAAGCACTGAAATTGAAACTGTGATTTTAAATCTTCCAACGCACAAAAGCCCAGGACCAGATGGCTTCACAGGTGAATTCTATCAAACATTTAGAGAAGAGCTAACACCTATCCTTCTCAAACTCTTCCAAAAAATTGCAGAGGGAGGCACACTCCCAAACTCATTCTACGAGGCCACCATCACCCTGATAGCAAAACCAGAAAAAGACGTCACAAAGAAAGAAAACTACAGGCCAATATCACTGATGAACATAGATGCAAAAATCCTCAACAAAATACTAAGAAACAGAATCCAACAGCACATTAAAAGCATCATACACCATGATCAAGTGGGGTTTATTCCAGGAATGCAAGGATTCTTCAATATACGCAAATCAATCAACGTGATACACCATACCAAAAAACTGAAGGAGAAAAACCATATGGTCATCTCAATAAATGCAGAGAAAGCTTCTCACAAATTTCAACACCAATTTATGATAAAAACCCTAGAGAAAGTAGGCATAGAGGGAACTTTCCTCAACATAATAAAGGCCATATATGACAAACCCACAGCCAACATCGTCCTCAATGGTGAAAAACTGAAACCATTTCCACTAAGATCAGGAACAAGACAAGGTTTCCCACTCTCAACACTCTCATTCAACATAGTTTTGCAAGTTCTAGCCACAGCAATCATAGAAGTAAAAGAAATAAAAGGAATCCAAATTGGAAAAGAAGAAGTAAAGCTGTCACTGTTTGCAGATGACATGATACTGTACATAGAGAATCCTAAAGATGCTACCAGAAAACTACTAGAGCTAATCAATGAAATTGGTAAAGTAGCAGGATACAAAATTAATGCACAGAAATCTCTGGCATTCTTATACACTAATGATGAAAAATCTGAGAGGGAAATTAAGAAAACACTCCCATTTAACATTACAACAAAAAGGATAAAATATCTAGGAATAAACCTACCTAAGGAGACAAAAGACCTGTATGCAGAAAATTATAAGACACCGATGAAAGAAATTAAAGATGATACAAAGAGATGGAGAGATATACCATGTTCTTGGATTGGAAGAGTCAACATTGTGAAAATGACTCTACTACCCAAAGCAATCTACAGATTCAATGCAATCCCTATCAAACAACCACTGGCAATTTTTACAGAACTAGAACAAAAAATTTCACAATTTGTATGGAAAGACTCCGAATAGCCAAAGCAATCTTGAGAACAAAAAACCGAGCTGGAGGAATCAGGCTCCCTGACTTCAGACTATACTACAAAGCTACAGTAATGAAGAAAGTATGGTGCTGGCAGAAAAACAGAAATATAGATCAATGGAACAGGATAGAAAGCCCAGAGATAAACCCACGCACATATGGTCACCTTACTTTTGATATAGGAGGGAAGAATATACAGTGGAGAAAAGAGAGCCTCTTCAATAAGTGGTGCTGGGAAAACTGGACAAGTACGTGTAAAGGTATGAAATTAGAATACTCCCTAACACCATACACAAAAATAAACTCAAATTGGGTTAAATACCTAAATGTAAGGCCAGACACTATCAAATTCTTAGAGGAAAACATAGGCAGAACACTATGACATAAATCACAGCAAGATCCTTTTGGACCTACCTCCTAGAGGAATGGAAATAAAAACAAAAATAAACAAATGGGACCTAATGAAACTTAAAAGCTTTTGCACAGCAAAGGATACCATAACAAGACGAAAAGACAACTCTCAGAATGGGAGAAAATAGTTGCAAATGAAGCAGCTGAGAAAGGATTAATCTCCAAAATTTATAAGCAACTCATGCAGCTCAATAACAAAGGAACAAACAACCCAATCCAAAAATGGGCAGAAGACCTAAATAGACATTTCTCCAAAGAAGATATACAGATTGCAAACAAACACATGAAAGAATGTTCAACATCATTAATCATTAGAGAAATGCAAATCAAAACTACAATGAGATATCATCTCACAACAGTCATAATGGCCATCATCAAAAAATCTAGAAATAATAAATGCTGGAGAGGGTGTGGAGAAAAGAGAACACTCTTGCACTGTTGGTGGGAATGTAAATTGATACAGCCACTATGGAGAACAATATGGAGGTTCCTTAAATAACTACAAATAGAACTACCATACGACCCAGCAATCCCACTACTGAGCATATACCCTGAGAAAACCATCATTCAAAAAGAGCCATGTACCAAAATGTTCATTGCAGCTGTATTTACCATAGCCAGGACATGGAAGCAACCTAAGTGTCCATCAACAGATGAATGGATAAAGAAGATGTGGCACATATATACAATGGAATATTACTCAGCCATAAAAGGAAATGAAGCTGAGTTATTTGTAGTGAGGTGGATGGACCTGGAGTCTGTCATACAGAGTGAATTAAGTCAGAAGGAGAAAAACAAATGCCGTATGCTAACACATATATGGAATCTAAGAAAAAAAATGTCATGAAGAGACTAGGCATAGGACAGGAATAAAACACTGAGCTACTAGAGCATGGACTTGAGGATATGGGGAGGGGGAAGTGTAAACTGTGACAAATTGAGAGAGTGGCATGGACATATATACACTACCAAATGTAGCGTTGATAGCTAGTGGGAAGCAGCCGCATGGCACAGAGAGATCAACTAGGTGGTTTGCGACCACCTACAGGGGTGGGATAGGGAGGGTGGGAGGGAGGGAGACGCAAGAGGGAAGAGATATGGGAACATATGTATATGTAAAACTGATTCACTTTGTTGTAAAGCAGAAACTAACACACCATTGTAAAGCAATTATACTCCAATAAAGATGTTAAAAAAAAAAGACTAGCCAATATTATAAGCAAAAGGAAAATATTCTAGGCATATGATAAATTTTATATATATACATATTTTTAAATTTCAGGGGTCAATAGGAGCTTGGTTTAATTGAAGAAGATGTTTCATGTACAGGAAAAGTGGAAGGTAAGGCTAAAGAAGTAGGGGTCCCTGATTGTGTGTGGGCATTGAACATCATGTTGAAAAGTTTCAACTTTATCTGATAGGCACTGGAGAGGTCCTATTAGTTAAGTAAGAGTGAAATAATTTCCCACTAGGTAAAATAAACTCCTCAGATATGAATCCAATAGGCATATGGATGAATCAGTTAATTTTCACACATACTGCTTCTCCATTTGTACCATTCACTTTCAATAACATTTTATAAATATGGGACACATTCAGGGAGAATTTTAGTTCCTGAAAATAGTGACAGTTTGGCAGAGAGGCTTCCATCTGTCTTATACTATATATAGCTCAACCTCATCAAAAGCCAGTGATAGATATTTACTGTAGTGATCAAAAATTCTGATCTTTGGAGAAGTTATACTCAAATTTTAAAACAATAGTGATTTTTCAAGTGATCTAATGCATTTCTCAGAATTCATACCCATCTGTATACATACATACATGTATGTAAGCTTTTGGAAAATCAAGGAGCATAAAATAACCACATATTACCAGGATACATGATACTGAGAGCCAGATTTTTTGCTAATTGAAATATAGTTAACATAAAATATTATGTTAGTTTCAGGTATACACAACATAGTGACTCTACATATAAATACATAACAAAATGATCATTATGATAATACATTATGAAATGATCACCATGTGTCCCCATAGAAAGTTATTACAGTACTATTGACCATGTTCCTTATGCTGTACATTACATCCCTTTGACTATTTATTTTATAACTGTAAGTTCATACCTCTTAATTCCCTTCACCTATTTTACCCATCCCCCCCATCAACAAAACAAAAAGAGAGACAGATTTTGAATGAGCAGAAGATCAAAGGAGAAACTAAAGCAAACTCTTGTACTGTAAACAGTACAAAAAGTATAATTCTATTATTATTTCACATAATATTGTTTTACAAAAGGATGCTGAGAAATCAAGTGACAGACCAGAGTTCTGCTATATATTAACTGGTAATCACTACTAATATGTGATTCTATAGAGAGACCCAGGAGTGTAGAGAACACATGACATCTCCACATGCATATGGTGACCTTTCGCATTCAACTTCTAGAATCAATTTGGAAAGGATCATGTTTTCCTCTACCCCACCTATTGATCACTGACTTTTGCTATGGAAATTACATGGTAAATTTGGTGAGCTTTTTGCCACAAAATATAAAATTCTATTTGACATTGGTAGTAGTCAAAAGGATAGTTGATAGATAAATCCATGATGCATACTAGTTGCCAAGGATTCAATGTGAAACTTAACAATCAGGATGAGGCAGTTGATGTTCTTCAGGTGTTAAGCCTTACGATCCTTATGATTCAAGATTATTGATGACATTGGAGGTGAGGAATTGTTCTTGTTTCTTTTTTATATTTAATATTCTTGGTGTAAAAAATGAAATTTTGATAAATTAAATATGCCACATTAGGTTTCATACAGCAGAAATTGGGGAAAATAAATTAGTAAAAAAAAAAAAAAAAAGCCTACTTCACAGTTTCCACATAAACAATGCCTAACTGAGTTCACTTATAACTGCAAGCAAACCAAGGATATCCTGATGATCTGCAAGATGACCATGCATCAAATATGTTACTTTGCACTCTCTCCTCCTTCCCCATAACTAGTACATTACCAAAACGCATTCATTTTACCTACACATTGAAAAAATATTTTTAAAATATATTTTTAATCCATTTATCTTTTCTTACTCTACCAGGAGCCAAGGCACTGTCATTTCTCACTTACACTATTGTAATAGCCTCCTAATATTTTCCCTACTTCCCCTTTTGCTCACTTTCAAGCAGTTCTTCCCAATTCAACCAGAATTATTTTTAAAACCTGTAAATCTCAACATATAAGCCTCCTGTTTAAAACCCTCCTATTGCTTCCTATCATACTTACTGAGAGATAAAGAACTCTGGTCCTAGGACCAGACCAATTGAGTTTGAATCCTGTCTGTACTACTTACTAGTGACTGTGGGCAAGTCACTTAACCTCTGTGTTCCTCACTTTTGTTATCTTTAAAATGGGAGTATTGATAGTACCTACCTAAGAGAGTCTTCATGAGGATTCAAAGTGATGATACAAGTAAAATACCTACAACAATTTCTGATACTCTTATGATCTTATTACTCTAGGCAGTAAAACACTTACCATGATATATACGATCTTATATGACTTGATGGTTGTCCATCTCTTACACCTCAGGTTGTGTCACTTTTCCCCCTCACTATACTGCAGTCACACTGGCTTTTCTATTGTTTCTGTCCAAATTCATGTAGCATATTCCCACTTCAGGAAGTTTGCACATGCTACTCCATCTACCTATTTTTCCCCTTATATTTCACTTGGTTGGTGCCTTATTCATATTTCTGGGGCTTTTCCTGATCATCTAACCTAAAGCACGTCACAAAATTGCTCTCCCATATTACACCTAGCTTTTTTTTTCCTCCCTAGAATATGTTTACATTTTTATTTTCATGTTTTTCATGTCTCTCTCCCTCACTAGACTCTAATTTCTATTATGGCAAAAAATACTTTCTTTTCAATATATCTCCAGAAGTTTCAAAATTACCTTGTACAAAGTAGGTTCTCAATAAATGTTTACTGAAGTGGAAAAAAAATACTTAAATGAATATGTAAACCATAAGGAAATAAGACAGATTAGCATGGAAGGCGGGAATCCTACAGGGAAAGCATCTTACAGTGAGAACAAAATATAAACAAGAGCATAGATAGGAAAATAGGACATATTCTAAAATATACAGGTTTTGACCAGTATGGCTGGAACGAGGGGAATAGTAAGAACAGATATAGTAATGTTTAAGAATGGAGAGTCAGCTTGAGGTCAAATTAAGTCTTTGTTCCTATATGTATCATACACATATGTATCATATGAAATATGTATAATCTTCAGACAAACATAATAGGATATATTGATACTACATATCATGCTGATGTAGAATAACTGTTAACCCTTTAGACATAAACTGTTCAATCACAAATTTTATTATCATTACATCTAATGTTTATTCCACTTTCCCATTTACCTATTTATAAGCTTTTATTTTTAAGTTTTTAAATACTTGTAGTGATTTATCCACTTTTGAAAATTTTACAGTGTAATGTTTTCATCATCAAAAGCTATGTAAGAGAGAAAACATGACAATTTAATGCTTTGTAAATTCCCTTGGTTAAAATGAATGGTGAGTTTTTTTCACAGCAGATTTACATGAAATTATTTTTTGGCTCCTATTGATTTCTAGGGTTGATTTTTGAAGATGATGGGAGTCTGAATGATCCTTTGGAGAGTTCTATTTTGAAAGCAAGCATGAGCAGTCTTAGCAGTTGTACATGAAGGAATGTTATCTTTCACTAAAATAATATAGAAAAATATTGAAAGTGCTTTTTGCTGACATTTCCAGGTGCACGTTTATTCTGTATCCCAGGAGCAAAATAGAGTCCTGCTGTTAAAAAGGAACCGGGGAGTTCAAATAGTCTAGCCACCAGTTAGACTTTTTATCCTTTGTTTTGTTAATGTGATTTATCACATTGATTTGCAAATATGGAAACATCCTTACATCCCTGGAATAAATCCTACATGATCATGGTATATGATCCTTTTAATATTGTTGAATTCAGTTTGCCAATATTTCATTGAGGATTTTTTCATCTATGTTCATCAGGGATATTGGCCTGTAATTTTCTTTTTTTTTGTAGTGTCTTTGGTTTTGTAATCAGGTAACATGACCCTTGTAGAATGAGTTTGAAAGTGCTCCTTCCTCTTCAATTGTTTGAAATAGTTTGAGAAGGATAGGTATTAAGCCTTCTTTAAATGTTTGGTAGAATTTACCCATGAAGCCATCTGGTCCTGGACTTTTGTTGGGAATTTTTTGATTACTGATTCAATTTCATTACTAGTAATTAGTCTGATCAGATTTTCTATTTTTTCCTGATTCAGTCTTGAAAGACTGTATATTTCTAGGAATTTATCCATTTTGTTTAAGCTGTCCAATTTGATGGTGTATAATTTTTTGTAATAATCTCTTATGATGACTTTCTTTAGTATCATGTTTATACTCCTGTCACTTTATGTTATGTGTATCTATTATTGGTTTTTGTTTTGTAGTTACCATGAGGTTCTTATATAACAACATGTGTATATAGCAGTCTATTTTAGGTTGATGCTTAAATGGTTATGTTTGAGTGCATTCTAAAAGCGCTACATTTTTACTCCCAACACAACATTTTATGCTTTTGATGTCATTTTTTATAACTTTTTATTTTGTGTATCCCTTAATTAGTATAGATGTATACATTTACTAATTTTGCCCATTAATGTTCATACTAGCGCTATAGTTGGTTGATCCACTACCTATATTTTTGCTTTTACTGGTGAGATTTTTTTTCATAATTTTTAATATTTCTACTTACAGTCTTTTCTTCTTGAAGATGTCCTTTTAACATTTCTTGTGAGGGCAGTTTAATAGTGACAAGCTCCTTTAGCTTTTGCTTATCTGGGAAACTTTTTTTAAAATTAATTTATTTATTTATTTATTTTATTATTTATTTTTGGCTGCATTGGGTCTTCATTGCTGTGTGCAGACTTCCTCTAGTTGCGGCAAGCAGGGGCTGCTTCCTGTTGCGGTGCATGGGCTTCTCATTGCGGTGGCTTCTCTAGTTGTGGAGCATGGGCTCTAGGCACGCAGGCTATAGCAGTTGTGGCACACCGGCTTAGTTGCTCCATGACATATGGGATCTTCCCGGATGAGAGCTCGAACCTGTGTCCCCTGCATGGGCAGGTGGACACTTAACCACTGAGCCACCAGGGAAGTCCCTGGGAAACTCTTTATTTCTCCTTCGATTATGAAGGATAACCTTGCCAGATAAAATATTCTTGGTTGTTAAGTTTTTGGGTTTTTTTTTTCCTTTCAGTACTTTGAATATGCCATGCCACTCCCATCTGGCCTGTAAAGCCTGTGCTGAAAAGCCAGCTGATGGTCTTATATTGGCTCCTCTATATGTAACTAGTTCCTTTTTCTCTTACTACTTTTAAGATTCTCCTCTCTTTATCTTTAATTTTTGACATGTTAATTATAATGTGTCTACATGTTGGTCTCTTTAGGTTCATCTTGTTTGGGACTTTGTGCTTTCTGGACATAGATGTATGTTTCCTTCACCAGGTTAGGAAAGTTTTCAGGCATTATTTCCTCAAATAGGTTTTCTGTCCCTTTCTCTCTTCTCTTTCTGGGACTGCTGTAATATGAATATTGATATTGTCCAAGAGGTCCCTTAAACTAGCCTCATTTTTTTACTTCTTGCTGTTCCAATGCATGATTTCACTAGTCTGTCTTCCTACTGCTGATCCTTTCACCTGCATCATCTAATCTGCTGTTGGTTCCCTCTAGCATATTTTTTCACTTCTGTTATTGTATTCTTCAGCTCTGATAGGTTAGTTTTATATTTTTTATCTTTTTGTTGAAATTTTCTTTCTCCACTCTTTTCCTGAGTTTGGTGAGTATCTTTATGACCTTTACTTTCAATACCTTATCTAGAAGGTTGGTCTTCTCCATTTTATTTAGTTCTTTTTCTGAGGATTTATCTTGTTCATTCATTTGGAATATATTCCCTTGTCTTCTTATTTTGCCTAACTCTGTTTGTTCCTACATATTAGTAGATCAGCTATGTCTCCCACTCTTGAAATAGTTGTTTGTGTAGCAGTTGTCATGTGGGGCCCAGTAGCACGGTCTCATCTAGTCATGAGAGCCAGGTGCTCCAGGATTTCCCCTATGTGGGCTGCATGTGTCCTCCTATTGTGGCTGAGCTGCCTTGTTGCTGGTGCACTAGCATGCAGGTCTGGCCCTCACTCTGGGTCTGGTCACAACTATCTCTGATGCTCTTGTGTACAGGGTCAGCTCCCAGGTTGGGAGCCACTTTGTGGGGATGCTGGTGGGGCCAAGGGTGTATACCAGGTCTAGCAGGGTGAGTGGCTGTTTTAGAAGGGCTCCACTGCTAGCAAAGGGTGACCACTGTGACTGGTGGGGCACAGGGATGCTTTGGGGGGTGTCCACTGCTGGCCGAATATGGCTACTCAGTCTGGCAGGGTAAGTAGGCCGCTTTGGAGGAGTGTTAGCTGTGTCAGATCTGCAGTTGAGTCCGGGGCAGGTCAAGCAGTGCTATAGGTTAGATGGTGAGAGTCAGCAATGATGCCTGCCAGTACTGGGCCAGCCAGGTAGAGGGTGAGCCACAAACAAACAACAAAAAACCCCTGCTGCCCCCAACTTCTTTACCCATAGAAAGTTCCAACAGATCCTTGCCCCTCATGCACACACTCTAAAATTAGTCAATGAATCACCACATATGATCCAGATGCTTTACAAACAGCTTCTTCTATGTTGGGACTTGGAGAAAATGAGTTTTTGCATGCACTCATTAAGAGTGGAGTCTCAGCTTCCCACAGCTCTCCCAGACATAAGCCCCACTGGTTTTCAAAGCCAAATGTTATGGGGGCTCATCTTCCCAGTGCATGTTCCCTGGGCTGGGGAGCCCAGTGTGAGGTTGGAGCCCTAGGCTTTCATGGGGAACCACCAAGGCTATGATATATCTTCCACCTATGGGTCACAGTGGTGGGTGATGGTGTAGGTCCTGGCCAGACCACATTTCATGGCTTTTCCTTTTTATCTTTAGTTGTGGAAAATCTTTTCTTCTAGTCTTCAGGTCATTTTCAGAGTTAGTTTCTCTGTATGTAGTTGTAATTTTGGCATGTCCATGGGAGGAGACAAGCCCAGGATCTTTCTACTCAGCCATTTTGTCCCTTAGTTCAGATATTATTAACCATAATTCATGATGAGATCAAATCACCACCCCTATTATGGGCTCTATGACTTCCACCCCCAAAATTATATATATCATTGTGCTTATATATGAGTTATTTATTTTTCTAAAGAGAGGAGCCATAGCCCTTCAAATGCCTGAATCAAAAATGTTAAATCTGTTCTAATAGTTTTTTTTTTTTTCAAGAACACATAGAGAGTTGCTGGAAGAGCCTACACTAGAACCCAAGAAACCAGTCATTCCAGTATTCTTTCATTAATACCTGCTGCCTCTAATTAATGTGCTTTGTATGTTGTTACTCTATTTTAAATCCATGGCTATAATTTTACTTTCAATATAAAGGTGACACTTTCATGCACTACTGGTGGGAGTATAAATTGTTACAAACATTGGAAAACAAAGAATGCTCTACAACTACACAAAGAAACATAGATGTATCTTACAAACCTAATGTTAAGGCAATAAAAAGTCAAACAGAGAAGAGTATGTACTGATTTATAAAAAATAACCCTGAGGATTAATGACTAGAAAGGGGCATGGAGATGTCTTCTGGGGTTCCATTTATTAACCTAGGTACTGATTACCCAGGTTTGTTCACCTTGTTAAAATTCAGTAAGCTCTACACTTACGATTTATGCTCTATAATTATATTAAATCATAATAATACATAAAATATTTTTAGCAAATGAGATGATACTATCATAAACTATCATTTTTGTAGAGAATGTTATCAAGTAAATGAAGATAAACTAACATTTACTGAATCCTAATGTGCTTTGTATAGTTAGCACTTCTTCACTTGTGACATCTCAAATAATACTGATAAATAACCTTGTGAGAGAGGTATTCTGATTCTCAAAGAGAATATGTTCCCAAGGCTACACAGTTAATAACTCCATTTATAAAAGACCCTAGTGATAAGAATACATTGTCCTTAAGAAAAAATAATGTAAGTCCTTTGAAAAGTTCAATAGACAGAGCAACATGAGCCTTGAGTTCTAACCCTAGCCGTATCATTTATTCATCCATTCATTTATCTGACAATATTTAAGTAGCCACTATGAGCCTATGTGCTGAAGAGATATGTTATCTCTCGTGAGACTTTGTCTCCTTCTCTGTAAAATATATGCATTGTTCTAAAAGATTTCAGAGGTCTCTTTCAACTATAGTATCAAGTCTATCATTTCCTTACAACAGCTTTTCCCAAACTAGCTTATGTGCAACTCTAGTTTGCAGCATTTCTCAAATTTACTTAATTATGTAACCCTCGACATTTTTTGGAATATACTTCCTAAGGAAAAGTTCTTAGGAAAAGGAACTAAATGCAAATTTAATTCATAGGTAACTTACCTGGAAGTTAAGATATTTCACAGTAATCATTTTTTGTAAGATGACCACAAATGTATGCTATTATCCTCTTTTACAAATCAGTTTAATTATAGCTCTCTGCACATTCATAGAACTGATATATATAATATATATCAGTTATATATCAGTTTTATAAAATATATATCGGTTGTATATATATAAAATACTATTACATTCTGTTCTTCTGACTACCCATGAAATATTTTGAGTTTTTTTACTTCTTCACTATTTCAGAAGCTACTATTAGGACCACCACCCTATAAATCCTAAGAGAAATCTAAAAAAATATCAAAGCGAGGCAACTCCCTTCATTTATTTATCTAGAAGATATTATTAATAATTTTAGGGATATAAGTTAATAATTTATATTTTAAGGCAGTTCATAATAATTAAAATACAGTTTTAAATTTATAATTGGTTAATAGTTGAGTGGGAGAGGTAGTACAGTGTTTTTCATCAGGAAATCATGAGTAATAGGGAAGATGTATAGATTTCAATTAAAATATTCATGTTATGACATTTTAGTTTTTGAATGAAATATTAAAACATACTTTAAAGGCTGAAGCTCTTTATACTAAAATAATTGAATTAGCATTCATTTATCTTTTAATAGTTTGTACTCAGATAAAGATTATTAATAAGAATAAATTTTATTTCAGATAGTAGAAGAAAATAAGGATCATATTATCAAGATTAAAACAAGTAAGAGCTACTACACCTCTTGATCATCATGTAAATTCCCCTGGTCAAAGTGACCAGAGATAATTACAGTAGGCTTTGTGATTATAAAATTAAAGCCCAAATGTAGATTTCAATGGACTGAAAGTTGTGTCTCCCCAAAATTCATATGTGGGAACGTTAATCTCAAAGTGATAGTATTTGGAGCTTCAGGGAGTAATTAACTCATGAGAGTGGAGCCCTGATGATTGGGATTAGTGCCCTTGTAAGAAGATACCAGAGATCCAGTCAGCTCTATTTTCACCATGTGAGGATACAAGAAGTCAGTCTGCAACCCAGAAGAGTGTTCTCACCAGAACCCAACCAAGCTGGCCTCCTGATCCCAGTCTCCAGAACTGTGAGAAATACATTTCTGTTGTTTATAAGCCACCTATTCTGTTGTACTTTATTATAGCATCCTGAACGACTAAGCCATGGACTGTGACTCACCATATTAGAAGGCCAAGTTACACCATCTTCAAACTGTTAAATCATTTCTTCCTTCTCATTGTCCACTCCAAGGAAGAGTTTGCTTAGTGTATCAACCTGAATTTGCAGAGAGCTTTCCCTTACAGTTATGTACCAATTCAATTATTCAGAGGTCAGATTATTAACATAAAATTTTTTGTTTACTGTGAATTTTTCCTAATTTAATTTGGTATGCCATCTTTTAGAGAAACTTTATTATCATATTACTGATTACTATGCAAAGATTTAGTCCAAATATTTCTAATTTTTATTTATCTTTTTATCTCCAAGGCTTTTGCACAGCTAGAAAAAAAGGCTTACGTAATCCTGCAGAGTTATGTATTAGCTTATCATGTGGTACTTACTAAATCCTTTTTTCTAGAAATTATTAAAAATCCATTTTATTCCTCACTTCCAATTTCATCACTAACTTTACAACATTTAATTATCTCATCCAAATATTCCCTGGTTGGAAGTACAATTGAAATTCTCTCTTCTGGTGATGAAGATAATAAGTGTTGTTTAGATGCCTTGAAGTTTCATAGATAGTCTAATCTGATTATAAAATGCAGAGTGCTTTTATTTCCTTTATGATCATAATGGAATCATTTTGAAAATTGGAAAAGATATAATTAAAATTTATCACTTAAGATATAATTGGATTCAAAGAACACTAGGAAAGCCCACTTATTGTTAATATAACATCAAGAAATTCCCCCAACTGCTAAGGAAACATTTTGTATCCTTGGAGCTAAAGTGATTTGCTGCATAATTGGAAAGCAGTACTTTGTTTTGTTTTTGTTTCAACTAATATTCTTTTACCCAAATCCACATTCATCCTATTAGATGAGTCATATAACAATTTACTTACATCAACCAGAAGAACATAGAATTAATACCCTATCTGAAGGTCACTGACTTAAGAGAATATATATCCCTTGCTTTGGGGGACCTGGAGCAATAATCTCAACAATTAATTAAAAAGATCTCCCTATAGAAATGAAGAATTTTTTTAGAAGCCAAGAAAATGAAATCTGAAATTACTATGGGTTTCAAAAAATTTAATTTTAATCAATTGCTTAGGAATGCTTTTAGGTTTATTCTTCATTTCTTTCTTTCTCCTATGTCTAAGGTAGTTAGATAACTGCCTATGAGACTGCACTGAGACAATATAAGTTGAGGATGGACATAGTTGGAGATAACTTGAAAACTCTAGAAGGTATTTAAATCAGCAGGTCCTAATGATCAGTGACAAAGAATTCTAAAGGCAATGGTGCATGTATTGCAAAGCTCTTTGCTGCTATTTTGAGGAAGTTGTTCAGAAGTGCCTGAAGACTGAAATAGAGTTCAATGTCCAATTTTACTAAAAGGATGATCTTGGAAAATTGTAGACCTGTTAGCTTAAATTCAGTACCTGGGATGATAGTGGGAAAAATCATTACGCTATCAGTTTGAAAATGCCTGCAGGGGCACAAAATGCTGAATAATGAGCAACATGAGTTCACAAAAAACAAATAACATCAGGCACATTTTATTTCCCTCTATACCAAATTGATATTATTTATAGAAAGGGAAAAAAGGATCATTATATGGCTGCAAACACCATTTTAATGTTTCCATATTACTGAGTCTTAATCCTTCCCATATTTTTATCTCTGGCTAGTCATTAGAGCAGGTAGTTATGGTATTATTTCAGAGATTCTGGGAAGATTTTGCTGCCCTCCAAAACAAGCTACCAATATTTAGTACTTTATTTCTTTGGCTTAAGTCTCTTTGACACTATTAAAAATCTGTGTGACTTTGAGAAAGTTAATAAACTTTCTGAGTTGTTTCCCTATCTGTAAAAGTTGAAACTCTCTTCCAGCCCTCTGGATCTATTACTGAAATGAGGTACAGATTCGAGATAACATTTCAAACTGATTCATTAAACACAAGAAATTTCTTAAAGTGTAAAGTCATACAAACACTGTGACACAAACACAAATAAATGGAAGTAAAAATTACATTAGAAAATGGCTTGAGAGGAAGATGATGATGAGATGAATAATAATGGCTAACATGATACAGTAGTCACTAGACATTAATTAGAATTAAAAAGAGATAAAAGCTATTAAAAAGAAAATGACTCAAGAATATGGAATGTAGGGGGAGATCAGCCAAGATGGTGGAGTAGAAAGACCATAAGCTTGCCCCCTCTCACAAACAAACCAAAATAACAACTATCTGCAAAACAACCATCCATGGGAAAGACAAGAATCTACCAGAAAAGATCTTCTACAACTAAAGACATAAAGAAGGAACCAAAGTGAGATGAGTAGGGAGGGCAGACTTGCAATATAGTCAAGTCCTATATCCCCAGGTGGGCAACTAACAAACTGGAGAATAATTACATTGCAGAGGTTCTCCCATAGGAGGAACATAGGAGTGAGAGATCTGAGCCCCACATCAGGCTCCCCAGCACAGGGGTCCTGTATCAGGAAGACAAGCCCCCAGAACATTTGGATTTGAAGGCCAGCAAGGCTTACTTTTGAGGGTCCCAGGGGGCTGGGGGAAATAGAGATTTCACTCTTAAAGGGCACACTCAATATCTCACATACTCTGGGACCCAGGGCAGAAGCAGTAATTTGATAGGAACCTGGGTCAAACTTACCTGTTAATCTTGGAGAGTTGCCCAGACAGGCAGGAGGCAACTGCAACTCACCGTGGGGACACAGATACAGGTGACAGCCATTCTTGGAATCTCCTTCTACCACATGAACACTGGCACTGGCAAGTACTATTGTGGAATCCTCCCTCTAGCTTATTAGCCTGAGGACGCAGCCCTGCCCTGGCCAAAAAATCTGTAGGTACCAGTGCTGGGATGGCTCAGGCCAAGCAACTAGCTAAGCAGGGACACAGCACCACCCATCAGCAGACAGACTGCCTTAAGACCCTCTGAGCTCCCAGATGCCACCTCTGGACATGGCCTTGCCCACCAGAGGGCCCAGGATCCAGCTCCACCCACCAGCCGCATACACCAGCTCCAGAATTACCTGGGCCCTGGCCCTGCCCTCCAGGAAGCCTTCTGTAGCCTCTGGAGCAGCTCCAACCACCAGGGGGCAGATACAAGATGCAAGAAAGCCATAATCTCACAGCCTGTGGACCCAGCCTACCCACCAGTAGGCCAGACCCTTCTCGGGGAACAACTGGGACCTGGATCTGCCTACTAGCAGGTCAACACAAGCTTTAGGACACCCTAGGCCCAGGCCCAAATGTGTTAGAAACCACGCTCCCACCAGCAATCTGACACCAGCTCTGGGAAGTCTGAATGCTGAAACCAGACTCTGGAACACAGCTCTGTCTGCCAGTAGCTTGGCACTAACATAGGACCTGCCAGTAGCTTGGCACTAACATAGGACCTGGCATCACCCACCAGTGGGTGGGCAACAGCCCCAGAGACTTCTGGACCCTGATTCCACCCACCAGTGAGCCAGCACTAGCCCTGAGGCCCCCTGGGATCCTGTATTCAGTTGCCTTGTGACCTGACCACACCACTCAGCAGCTGGCAGCCTCCACACAAAGCAGGGCTGGGAAACCAACCAGACTGGGGGCCAACCAAGTCTACCAGAATGCCCACATGGTCAGACCACAATAACAGAAGGACCCATGTAGTCCTTATGGGGGAAACCCTAGAGCACATAGATTAAGTAATGAAAGGGGAGTGCATTGCTGGGATATATAGGATATCTCCACTTTTCCAAGGCTGGGAAGTGTAACTAACACACCAGATACATAAAAACAGAGACGTAGGCAAAATGAGATAACAGAGGAACATGTTCCGGATGAAGGAACAAGATAAAACCTGAAGAGATAGGCAGTCTACCTGAGAAAGGGTTCAGGGTAGTGATCATAAAGATGATCAAAGAAATCAGGAAAAGAATGGATGTACAGAGCAAGAAGTTAGAAGTTTTTAACAGAGATAGATAATATAAACAACACCCAAACAGAGATGAATACAGTAAATGAAATGAAAAATACACTAGAAGGAATCAACAGTACATGAAATGATACAGAAAAATGAATGAACAGGCTGGAAGAGTAGTGGAAATCACTGATGCTGAACAGAAAAAAGAAAAAAAGAATGAAAAGAAATGAAGACAGTTTAAGAGACCACTGGGACAATATCAAGAACAATAATATTCACATTATAACACTCCCAGAAGGAGAAGAGAGGGAAAGTGGCAGAGAACATACTAAAAAGACATAATACCTGTAAACTTCCCTAACTTGGGAAAGGAACCAGATATCCAAGTCCAGGAAGCACAGAGAGTCCCATAAAGGATTAACTTAAAGAGGAAAATGCCAAGAAACACTGTAACTAAAATGGCAAAAATTAAAGATAAAGAGAGAACATTAAAAGCAGAAAGGGAAAAGCAACAAATAACATACAAGGAAACTCCCATAAGGCTATCAGCTGACTTTTCAACAAAAACTGAGCAGGCCAGAAGGGAGTGGCACAATATATTTAAAATGATGAAAGGAAAAAACCTATAACCAAGAATACTGTACCCAGAATGGCTCTCATTCAGATTTGATGGAGAGATCAAAAGCTTCACAGACAAGCAAAAGCTAAAAGAATGCAGCACCAGCAAACCAGCTTTACAAGAAAGGTTAAAGGAACTTCTCTAAGTGAAAAAGAAAAGGCCTAAGCTAGAAACATAAATTATGAAAGGAAAAAGCGCATTGGTAAAGGCAAACATACTGTAAAGGTAGGAAATCATCTCACACACAAGCTAGAAGGAGGGTTAAAAGACAAAAGTAGTAAAATCATCTATATTCACAATAAGCAGTTAAGGGATATACAAAACAATTAGATGTAAAATTTGATATGAAAAACAGTAGTTGTGAGGGGAGGAGAGTACAAATACAGGGTTGTTAAAATACATTTGACTTATATGTGGAATCTAAAAAATGTTATAAATGAACTTATTTACAAAACAGAAATAGAGTCAGATGTAGAAAACAAACATATGGTTACTGGGGGGAAGGGGGGAGGGATAAATTGGGACATTGGGATTGACGTATATACACTATTATATATAAGGTAGATAACTAATAAGGAAGGACCTCATGTATAGCACAGGAACTCTACTCAATACTCTGTAATGACCTATATGGAAAAAGAATCTAAAAAACAGTGGATATATGTATATGTATAACTGATTCATTTTTCTGTACACCTGAAACTAACACAGCATTTTTTTCTTTGTTTTTTTAACAACTTTATTGGAGTATAATTGCTTTACAAAGCTGTGTTAGTTTCTACTGTATAACAAAGTGAATCAGCTATATGTATACATATATCCCCATATCCCGTCCCTCTTGCGTCTCCCCCCCACCCTCTCTATCCCACACTTCTAGGTGGTCACAAAGCACCAAGCTGATCTCCTTGTGCTATGTAGCTGCTTCCCACTAGCTATCTGTTTTACATTTGGTAGTATATATATGTCAATGCTACTCTCTCACTTCGTCCCAGCTTACCCTTCCCCATCCCCATGTCCTCAAGTCTATTCTCTACATCTGCATCTTTATATCTGTCCTGCCCCTAGTTTCGTCAGAACCATTTTTTAAAATTCCATATATATGTAACACAACATTTTAAATCAACTACACTCCAATAAAATTTTTTTAAAATGGATTTGAAATTGAGAGATCAGCAACTTAAAACAATTTTACATATATATATGTATGTATGTGTATATATATATACACATACATACATATATATATGTAAACCTCATGGTAACAACAAAGCAAACACCTATACTAGATACACACACACACACACACACACACACACACACACACACACACACAAAAGGAATCCAAACATAACACTAAAGAAAATCACCAAATCACAAGAAAAGAGAACAGAGGAAGAAAAAAGGAACAAAAAACATCTACATAAACAACCGCCAAACAATTAACAAAAGTGGCAAAAAGAACATATACATCAATAATTACGTTAAATGTAAATGGATTAAATGCTCCAATCAAAAGACACTGAGAGGCTAAATGGATACAAAAACAAGACCTGTATATATGTTGCAAACAAGAGACTTAAACATCAGATTTAAAGACACACACAGACTGAAAGTTAGAGGATGTAAAAAGGTATTCCATGCAAATGGAAATCAAAAGAAAGCCAGGGTAGCCATACTTATATTAGAAAAAAAGAGACTTTAAAATAAAGACTGTTACAAGAGACAAATAAAGACACTACATAATGATCAAAGGATCAATCCAAGAAGAAGGTATAACAATTGTAAATGTATATGCACACAGCATAGGAGGACCTAAAGACATAAAGCACATATTAATGAACATAAAGCGAGAAATAGACAGTAACACAATAATAGTAGGGGATTTTAACACCCCACTTACACTAATGGGAAGATATCCAGACAGAAATTCAACAAGGAGACACTGGCCTTAAAGGACACATTAGATGAAATTAATAGATATCTATATATCTATATCGATAGCTATATGTGTGTGTGTGTATGTGTGTGTGTATACACTACATTCCAGCCCAAGGCAAAATATACATTCTCTTCAACTGCACATGGAACATCCTCTACTATAGGTCACATGCTAGGCCACAAAACAAGTCTCAGTAAATTTAAGAAAATTGAAATCATATCACGCATCTTTACCAACCACAATGCTATGAGACTAGAAATCAACTACAAGAAAAAAATGCAAAAAGCACAAACACATGAAGGCTAAACAATATGCTACTAAACAACCAATGGGTCACTGAAGAAATTAAAAGGAAATCAAAAAATACTTGGAGACAAATGAAAACAGAAACAAAATGATGCAAAACTATGTGACACAGCAAAAGCAGTTCTAGGAGTTAAGTTTACAGTGATAAAAGTTTACCTCAGGAAACAAGAAAAATCTCCAAAAAAATGACCTAACTTTACACCTAAAGGAACTAGAAAAAGAAGAAGAAAACAAAACCCAACATTAGAAGAAGGAAAGAAATCATAAATATCAGAGGAGAAATAAATGAAATAGAGCCTAATAAAAAACAATAGGAAACATTAATGAAAATAAAAGCTGGTTCTTTTTAAAGGTAAACCTTTAGCAAGATTATTCAAAAAAAAAAAAAAAGAGAGAGGTCTCAAATCAATGAAATCAGAAATGAAAAAGGAGAAGTTACAACCAACACCACAGAAATACAAAGGACCATAAGAGACTACTATGAGCAACTGTACACCAATAAAATGGACAACCTAGAAGAAATGGAAAAATTCCTAGAAACGTACAAACTCCCAAAGCTGAACCAGGAATGAATAGAAAATAAGAACAGACCAGTTATCATCAATATAATTTAACCAGTTTAAAAAAACAAAACGTCTGAACAAACAAAAGTCCTGGACCATATGGCTTTACAGGTGAATTCTACCAAGCATTTAGAGAAGAGTTAATACCTACCTCCTCAAACTATTCCAAAATACTGCAGAAGAAGGAATGCTTCCAATCTCATTCTACAAGGCCAGGATCTCCCAGATGCCCAAACCAGACAAAGATATCACAAAAAGTGAAAAATTACAGGCCAATATCACTGGTGAACATACATGTAAAAATCCTCAACAAAATACTAGCAAACCAAATCCAACAACATATTAAAAGGATCATACACTATGATCAAGTGAGATTTACCCATGGATGCAACAATTTTTCACTATGTGCAATCAATATGATACACCACATTAACAAAGAATAAAAATCATATGATCATCTCAATAGATGTAGAAAAAGCTTTTGACAAAATTCATCATCGATTTATGATGAAAACTCTCAGCAAAGTGGGCACAGAGGGAACATACCTCAACATAATAGAGGCCACGTATGACAAACCCACAGCTAACATCATACTCAATGATGTTATTTCATTTCCTCTAATGTCAGGAACAACACAAGGATGTCCACTCTTGCCACTTTTATTCAACTTAGTTTTGGAAGTCCTAGCCATAGTAACAAGGCAGGAAAAAGAAATAAAAGGAATCCAAATTGGAAAGGAAGTAAAACTGTTACTGTTTGCAGATGATATGATACTATAAGTAGAAAATCCTAAAGACACCACCAGAAAACTACTAGATCTCATCAATGAATTCAGTAAATTTGTATAATACAAAATTATTATACAGAAATCTGTTGCATTTCTGTACACTAATGAGGAACTATCAGAAAGAGAAATCAAGGAAACAATCCCATTTACCCCTGCATCAAAAAGAATAAAATACTTGGGAGTAAACTTACCTAAGGAGGCAAAGACCTATACTTGGAAAGACACTGATGAAAGAAATTGAAGATGACACAAATAGATAACAAGATAGACTGTGTTCATGGACTGGAATAATTAATACTGTTAAAATGACCATACTACCCAAGGCAATCTATGGATTCAATGTAATCCTTATCAAAATACCCATGGCATTTTTCACAGAACTATAACAAAAATTTTTTAAATTTGTATGGAAACACAAAAGACCCCAAATAACCAAAACATCCTTGAGAAAGAAATACAGAGTTGGAGAAATCATGCTCCCTGACTTCAGACTGTACTACAAAGCTACAGTAATCAAAACAGTATGGTACTGGCAAAAAAAAAAATAGACATGTAGATCAATGGAACAGAATAGAAAGCCCAGAAATAAATCCACAAACTTATGGCCAATTAATACAGGACAAAGTAGGCAAGAATATACAATGGAGAAAAGACAGTCTCTTCAATAAGTGGTGCTGGGAAAACTGAACAGCTGCCTGTAAAAGAATGCCATCAGAACATTCTCTAACACCATATACAAAAGTAAACTCAAAATGGATTGAGGACCTAAATGTAAGACCAGAAACAATAAAACTCCTAGAGGAAAACATAGGCAGAACACTCTGACATAAATCGTAATAATACTTTTTTGGATCTGTCTCCAAAGCAAAGAAAATAAAAGGTAAGGGGCTTCCCTGATGGCACAGTGGTTGAGAATCCGCCTGCCGATGCAGGAGACACAGGTTCGTGCCCTGGTCCAGGAAGATCCCACATGCCGTGGAGCAACTAAGCCCGTGAGCCATGGCCGCTGGGCCTGCGCATCCGGAGCCTGTGCTCCGCAACGGGAGAGGCCACAACAGTGAGAGGCCCACATACAGGAAAAAAAAAAGAAAATAAAAGGTAAAATAAACAAATGGGACCTAATTAAACAAATGCTTTCACAAAGTAAAGGAAACTACTGACAAATCAAAAAAACAACCTACTGAATGTGAAAAAATATTTGCAAATAATATGACTGATAAGGGGTTAATATCCAAAATATATAAACAGCTCATACAACTCAACATCAAAAAAACAAAAAACCCAATTAAAAAATGGGCATAAGACCTGAGTAGAAATTTTTCCAAAGAGGACATTCAAATGGCCAACGGGCACATGAAAAGATGCTCAACATCATTAATCATCAGAGAAATGCAAATTAAAACCACATGAGATATCACCTCACACCTGTCAAAATGACTATCATCAAAAAAGAACACAAATAACAAGTGTTGGTGAGAATGTGGAGAAAAGGGAACCCTCATACACTGTTGGTGGGAATGTAAATTGATGCAGCCACTGTGGAAAAGAGTATGGAGGTTTCTCTAAAAACTAAAAATAGAACTACCATATGACCCAGCAATTTCACTTCTGGGTATATACCTGAAAAAAATAAAAACACTAATTCAAAAAGATACATGCACCCCAATGTTCACAGCAGCCTTATTTACACTTAGCAAACTAAGTGTCCATCAACAAATTAATGGATAAAGAAGACGTGGTGTACACACACACACACACACACACACACACACATACTCAGGAATAGTACTCACTCATGAAGAAGAATGAAATTTTGCCATTTGCAACCACACAGATGGACTTGGAGGATATTATGTTAAGTGAAATAAGTCAGACAAAGACAAATACTGTATGATAGCACTTATACACTATCATATAAAAAATAAAACTAGTGAATATAAAAGACAGATACAGAGAACTAGTGGTTACAAGTGGGGGAGAGAAAGGGGTAGGGACAAGATAGAGGTATGGGATTAAGAGATATAAACCACCTTGTATAAAATAAATAAGCTACAAGGATATATTGTATAATATAGGGAATATAGCCAATTTTATAATAACTATAAATGGAGTATAAGCTTTTAAAATTGTGAATTGTTATGTTGTACACCTATAACTTATGTAATATTGTACATCAACTATACTTCAATAAATTCCCCCAAAAAGAGTACGGAATGTACAACTTACAGAATTTAAGAATATAAAAATGGTAAATAATGATAGAAACAAGCAATATGTAAAACCCAGTAAGTAATATTCTGTTTGTACTTGGCATTGATTAAAACCTTACTATGGAACATGGAACAATATCTAGTTTAGAATTCTGTATTTGGAAAAGAATGTAGGTGTTATACAGTTGTTTTAGAAGAGTGCAAATAAAAAAGCTTAAAGAAATATAAAAGACTGAAAAGTTTAAAGCACCTTTTTTCTTTGGTGTGTGTAAGTCAGTAAGAGAGAAGGAGAGAAAGGGAGGAGAGAGGAGGAGAGAGAGAGGGAGCGAGCAAGGGGGAGGGAGAGGGGAATTGTGTACTTGCTTTAGAAAATAACCTATGGTTGACTAAAGAGGGAGAATATTGACCAACTAATTCAGTAAATTAATGGAGTAATTTTTTTTTTCTATCCAATGTTGCTTGCTATCATAATCGGGAAAACTGCAGGACATTATCTCTGATTACAAGATGTTTATACTTTCACTAGAAAGACAAAATTAATATAGTCATCCTAAACAAAATAAGGCTATATAAAATAAATTATGATTCAATCCCAAAATGAGTAGCTCAGACAATAAACAAGATCAGTATCTAGAGAAGAGAGAGATGAAGATGGGCCAGCTTACACATATTTTTCTCAGAGCTTGGATTTCCCTTACTTTCCCTGCTCTCTTCACCTGGCTTATGTCAGGTCTCTGCATTATTGGAATCTCTGTAAAGCTGCTTCTGAACTATTCCTCTCCAGCCTCTACAACAATGCACTTATACAACTGAGTTCTGTACCCATTCTGTGCTTCCTCAGCTCCTGGCACTTGCCTGTGCCTCAGTTCTTCTCACTCTTTATTATAATTGCCTGTTTGCTTGTCTGTGCACCCCAGTAAAATGTGAGTTCCTTGAAAGCAGGGACCAGGCCTTATTTATTGCTGTATCTCTTACATACTATGTGGCTTAGCATATACTAGGAATTTTATTATTATTTGAGGAAAAGAGAAAAAGATGAATACTGTGTCCGTGCAAAGGGCATATCTTCCATCTCAACAACTTGATAGCAATAAGTTGCTTATAGTTTTCTCTCAAAATGCTCCAACTGACAAGTAAGACTAATGAGTTAAGGATCCTGTCATGACAAGTTTATGAGATCATTTATGATGATCTCATAAACTTGTACAGAGGTACAGAGATTGGATGTACCTTCCAATCTCTTCAAATTTATCTCTTACCTCTCTTTTCTTCCCACTATGTGCCACAGTCACAAAGAACTACTTGTAGTTTTTTCTTTAGCAATTCTTTTTAACAAATTTTTTTCTTAACAATTCACTTTCTGACTATTCCTCTGAGTTGACTTTGGTGCCCGTACTCCATGGTCCAGAGGATCCTGTGCTTATCTCTTAATCAATTCTTTTAAAAAAAGCAAAAACAAAGAACAAAACACACATATAAAATAAGGGGAATATGTCAAAGTGACGCAGAGCCTACTGAAACAAATTGGGTAAAGCTAGAACAATTTGAGAAACAAAACAAATGATGTTAGTGTATTATAACTCAATGTATAAAATAAATACCCATGAGTCCACAGTAATATACATAAATTTTTGAATACATATATAGTGGGAAGGAGACAAATTTCCCATGTAGAAGAAAACCAAATGATTTATGTAGTAGATATTCTGCCCTCAAGATGGTGAAGCATATTGTACCAGTCCTTAAATGTGGTGTAAGCATAGTGACTTCTTTCCAAATAGTCCCATATGAACAGGATGAAGAAAGAGTGGATTTACAGTGGAGAGACCTGAAAAACACAGCCTTGGCCAGACGATCAAGGTTTATATCAACAGTGATAAATCATGCTGATAACCCTTGATATGATGTACAGTTGTCCCTTGGTATCCACAAGGAATTGGTTCCAGGAACGCCCAAGGATACCACAATCTGAGGATGCTCAAGTTCCTTAATAAAATAGTGTAGTATTTACATATAACCTATGCACATGCTCCAGTATACTTTAAATCATCTCTAGATTACTTATAATACCTAAAGCAATGTAAATGCTATGTAAGTAGTTGTAAATACAATGTAAATGTAACTAGTTGCTATTTTGTGTCAATTCAAGCTTTTTGGAATTTTCTGGAATTTTTTTTCCAAATATTTTCAATCCGTGGTTGATTGAATCCACATATGCAGAACCTGTGGATACAGAAGGCCAATTATAATGAAAACGGCCCTTTATGTCTTTGGTTGTCTTTCTAAAAACACATAACCTCTTTTTAATCATTAGAAAAACCTTAAATAAATCTCAATTGAGGGACACTTTAAAGAATACCCTTTGGTTGTAATGTACTATTTTTATACTGGGATACTGTTGGTGTGGTGGTGAAATGTGAGAGAGGGGAAGCATTCTATACAATTATGATTAAATCTCAGTCTTTTGATGGGTCTGTTTCTTGACTGTGACCTTCACAGGTGATTCTTCAGTGGTACAGCTTTTTAAAATTTTATCCTTTAGGTGAAACAGTAAGGTTAAAAAGGCTAGGGTAACTGGAATTTTCTTCCCCCTCCATGTGGAAAAGGCTTTGTTAAAATCTTTTCCCTTGGACTGTAGGACATTTTATGGAGAGTGCTCTGGGAATATTTCACAATGATTAATACTTACCTCCCCTGACATAGCCATGAGGAGTTCTTTCTCAGATTTTCACTGTGATAGCCTGGTGGGGTATTTGGAGGTAAAACCAATGAAAGCTGAGAAATTCCATAGACTGAGGTTCCCAGGATTTTCTTACTCTCATACTCTTCCATACTTAACTCCCAGTAATTCATCAAAATTGCCATTTACTGTTCCTATCAGTTATGGCTCTAGAGACTTCTGCTTCAGGTAAACTGATCTCAGTTGTGATTCTTTGTATTTACCTGTCTCTTCATATTTCAGAGTGATTTGCTATTGCAAGCCCAGTTCTTTGATGAATACAAGTAATGTTGATGTTCAGTTTCCTCATCTTTTTCTTCTTGAAGGATGGGTATGACAACTTCCAAGTTGTTTACATATCAGTAACCAAACTGGTAAAACCAAAGTTCTATCATTTTCTTATAATCTGAAAAACTTCCTTTAAAGTATTGTAATTGAACATCTACCTTTGATGAATTCTCTAAACATTTGTTTTTATTTTTTTTTTTCTGAAACTATCTTTATTTCACTTCAATTCTGAAAGGTATTTTTGCAGGATATAGCATTTTAGTTTTACCTTAATATTTGTTCTTTTGTACTTTAATGGTGTTCCACTTTCATGTCTCTTTAATTTCTGTACTTTTTTCTATTTATGCCTCTTTATGCTGGCTTCCTTTCAGAATTTTCTTTCTCACTGGTGCTCAGCAATTGGATTTCGATATGCAGTTTTCTGTTTTTGTTGTCCTGCTTGGGTTTGGGGGGATTTGCTGATGTTCTTGGATGTGTAGGTCTACAATTTTCCTCAAACATGGAAAATTTGTGAGAATTTTTCAAAAATTGTTTTCTGTCCACATTTCTCTCCTTTTCTTACTCCAATTACATGTATGTTAAGTGGCTTAATATTGTCCCACAGGCCATTAAGATTTCTGTTCTTTTTTTCTCAGTATTTTTCTCTGTGTGCTTCCACATATTAATAGTTTCTATTGCTATATCTTCATGGTTACTGACCTTTTATTCTGTAATATGTAACCTACTCTTAAGTCACCTGGTAATTTTTTATTTTATTTGAGATGTTATATTTTTTCAGTCTAAAACTTCCAAAACTTCCTTTTATATCTTTTCTAAGTTATTTTTCCTTTAAAATTTTGAGTTATAATAGCTGCTTTAAAGTCCTTGCCTACTAATTCTATCATCTCTGACATTGTTCAGTTAGTTTCTAATGGTTGATTTTCTCCTGGTTTTCGTTAATGAAGTCTTCTATGAGTTCCTTGAGGTAAGAGACAGTGCCTTATTCACTGCCTTACAGGTAATGTTTAGTGAAGGATTTGGTACAAAATAAGCTCACACAAATATTGAGAGATGGAATAAATGAATGGGCTTGGAAGGTTTCATAAAGGAGTTAAATGTAGCTTAAAAATATTGATGTCTTACTATATACCAGACCCTCTCCTATGAACTTATATACTAACTCAAGAGATCATCTCAAATACATTATATGTTACTATTATTATCTCAATTTTGAAAATAAAAAAATGGAGGCACAGAAATCTAAGTAATTTGTCCAAGGTTATACATGTCTGTCAAGTTACAGAAAATTGTTATTAAGTACTACACCATATTATTTCTGTACTTAGGATCTACGCTGGTTCTGTGAAAAAGAATCAAGGCAGAAAAGCATTCTCACATAGTCCTTACTATGAGGCATGACATGAGCTGAAGAACATAACATAATGTACAAAAACAAGACAATTAAGAGAATGATGTATTTGATACTGTTTTGAAAGTTTTGATTGGGAAGTAGTGGCAGACAGACTTGCCTAGGTAAATTATAAGATTATAGATAGAACTGAATGCCAAAGTGTAGAGTTTAGACTAAACAAGAAGGATATGAACACAGTCGATTTTTGAGTGAGTAACATGATAAAGTAACTTTGGGGAAGAATGATGTAAGGGAAAGTGCACAATCAACAAGAGTGCAGAGAACTGCCAATGTGCTGGGGTTTTTAGGCCAATATTACTTTGGTAATTTCACTAACGTCCAAGATTTACCACTTGTACCTAAACGTTTAGAAAATCTATGGGCCCCAAAGTTTATAAGATTCTTGTGTGACTGATTCAAACAAAATAATCAGCAAATATTTTTTAGCACCTCTTCTCTATCAGGCATTGTATTAGACATTGGAGAATGGTGGTGAAGTAAAGACAGGGTTGTTATCTCCATGGAGTACAGTAGGTTAGACATAAGCTGAATAAAATGCTGTGTCATACAAAAGTGAAAGAAGTGGTGGAGAAAATAATAGAAGTTGGGGTCCCTTACTGGTCTAAAAGGCCAAGGAAAAATTCCTAGATAAGGTTACAAATAAGCAGAGAACTAAAAAATGACTAGAATGAAGGGTGAAAAGAGAAGGGCTCCAAGTAGAAAAAAGTAACATGTCAAAAGGACTTGAGATGGGAGAGCTAACCATGGTCAAAGAACAGAAAGATCTTTATTACTGGAACAGAGAGGGAAAATGACACGAGCTGATATCAGAGAGAAAAGCTAAAGCTATATCTCACAAGAACCTAAAACACATTAAAATATTTTTATTCTAAATGTTATCAGAAATTATTGGAGGATTTTAATAGTTCAGTGATCATTCATGTGATTTGATTTACTATTTTTAAAAACTCTTCTCAGACATACTCTTCCAATAGACTAGTGGACTGTATAAGTTTACTTGCTCATCATACCAATTAAAAATGCTGAATTAATTTTTTCCACATGTACTGGTGAGGAATTAAGGAATACACAGTAAAAAAAGTAAGTCAAAAAATTAAGGGGAATTCCCTGGAGGTCCAGAGGTTAGGGCTCCATGCATGCCATTTACAGCAAAATGGATGGACCTAGAGATTGTGATACTGAGTGAAGTAAGTCAGACAGAGAAAGACAAACATCATATGATATTGCTTATATGTGGAAAGTAAAAAAAAAAAAAAATGTTACAAATGAACTTATTTTCAAAACACAAATAGACTCACAGACTTAGGAAACAAACCTATGGTTACCAAGAGTGAAAGGTGGGGGAGGGATAAACTGGGAGATTGTGACTGACTTATACACACCACTACATATAAAATAGATAACCAACAATGGCTTACTGTATAGCACAGGGAACTCTACTCAATACTCTGTAATGGCCTATATGGGAAAAGAATCTAAAAAATGAGTGGATATATGTATATATAAAACTGATTCACTTTGCTATACACCTAAAACTAACACCACACTGTAAACCAACTATATTCCAATAATTTTTTTTTAATTAAGGAAAGTAGGAAACTGAAACAGATGAGCAAAGCATGGAAATGAACTTATACATGAGGAGGATCTTTCAAATATGATGAACTTGAACTTCAGTTTTCATGGCCTCGTGGGAGTTAAGAGACATGTCACAAATCTCAGGGCCCACTCAAATTATAAATACTGCTATAAGACCCCCACATAAAGCATTAATACCAAAGGAATAAAGCCATTCTCAGAGGCTTAGAAATAAACTAGCCAAGAATATTAAAATTTAACCCCTAGGTTGTACTTCTGGGAATGGCTGAATAGAATATATTAATCATCCTGAAAGTTAAAAAAAACAACTATAAAATTCAGAAAAAATATTTTTAAAAAATACGACTTGAAGACACTGGCAAGTGAGCAAAGAAGAAAGATAATAGAGGGAGTTGACAGCTGGATGGAGGGAATAGCAATGAGTATAACATTTCATATGGTTTTTAGCCTGAAGAGAAGTCCCTAGTACTGGAAGACCAAAATGCAGATAGAAACCTGACAGTTTTACTGGCCTAACCAGAAAACAAAATCTGGGACAATCACAGCAGCTGAAAAGTGAGGGAGGAAATTCCATAAGTACAAAACCATAGATAGGGAGCTCTAATTCTGTGTACAAGGTCAACCTAAATCTCTGGCTGACTTTTGAACAATGTATACACAGGACCGAGTTCAAGTAGCCAAGCTAAAGCTAGGAGAATTGAAATAATGTTTCTGAATTTAGGTTTTGAGTTCAGACAAATAAACTATTTAACACCCCCCCCCATAAAAAACTAAAACAAAAATTAGTACCCTTCAGTGGAAAGAAAATAAAATCAAGAATCTCTAAAATATTTCAACCATAGAGTACAGGATATAACAAAAAATTACTAGACATAGGAAAATAAGACCTTCATTCAAAAGAAAAGGTAATCAAAGAATACTAACACCAAGACAACCAGAAATTTTAATTATCAGAGAAAGATTTTAAAACAGCTATTAAAACTATATTCAAGTACATAAATAAAAATATGCTATTAATGTATAAAATACAAGCAATCTTAACCAAGAATAGAAACTGTTAAAAAGAATCAAATGGAAAATATGAAACCTGAAAATCCAATACCTGAAATAAAATTTCATTACAAGGGCTTAACAACAGGTCTAAGATAATTGAGGAGTCTGTAAATTTGATAGATCACTAAAAATAATCTAGTCTAGAGGAGAGAGAGAGAGAAGATTGAGAAAATAAACTTGTTTACTCAGTGATCTTCAAGGAGAAGTATACTGCAGAAGGAGGAAATTACTTCTCTTAGAATTTATAACCATGAGCTGGCCGTGTGTAGATTTTTATCCAGAATTTGCATTACTTGGCTGGTCCAAAAACAATTCATTCCTAGAATTAAAGTTCTCTACAATTGGTGGTGCTCACCAAAGCATGACCCCATCAGAAGCATCCATAAAAATGAACTGGTGGAATCCATGTTCATTCATGCCCCAAGAGATGACAATGGATACATTTCTAAGGAAAAATCACTAATACCACAAAACATGCAAAATAAAGCAACACAAAAATCTAAAAGTGAAAACAAGACTATGACTGGGGGGACATTCAAGATGGCAGAAGAATAAGATGTAGAGATCACCTTCCTCCCCACCAATACATCAAAAATATATGTACATGCAGAACAACTCTTACAGAACACCTACTGAACGCTGGCAGAAGAACTCAGACCTCCCAAAATGCAAGAAACTCCCACGTACCTGGGTAGAGCAAAAGAAAAAAGAATAAACAGAGACAAAAGAATAGGGATGGGACCTGCACCTCTGGGAGGGAGCTGTGAAGGAGGAAAAGTTTCCACACACTAGGAAGCCCCTTCACTGGCAGAGACAGTGGGTGGCAGGGGGAAGCTTCGGAGACACAGAGGAGAGCGCAGCAACAGGGGTGCAGAGGGCAAAGCAGAGAGATTCCCTCACAGAGGATCCATGCCGACCAGCACTTAGCAGCCTGAGAGGCGTGTCTGCTCACCCGCTGGGGCAGGTGGGGGCTGGGAGTGAAGGCTCGGGCTTCAGAGGTCAGATCCCAGATACAGGACTGGGGTTGGTTGTGTGAACACAGCCTGAATGGGGCTAGGGTGCCACAGCTAGCCGGGAGTCTGGGAAAAAGTCTGGACCTGCCTAAGAGGCAAGAGATCATTGTTTCAGGGTGTACAAGGAGAGTGTATTCTTTCCCCGTCTGCCCACAGAAGGCATAGAACTGCCTAAATGAACTCCAGAGATGGGCAGGAAACACTAATGCTGCTGCTGCAACCACCAAGAATCCTGTGTGCAACCACAGGTCACTATCCACACACCCCACAGGAGTCTGTGCAACATGCCACTGCCAAGGCCCTGTGATCCAGGGACAAGTTCCTGGGAGAACACATGGTGTACCTCAGGCTGTTGCAATGTCATGCTGGCCTCTGCTGCCACAGTCAATGCCCTCATTCCAACTATAACTACCTTACCCTGCCCTCTCCCCAGCATGAGTGAACCAGAGCCCCTTAATCAGCCACTCCTTTAACCTGGTCCTGCCAGGGTGGGAACAAATGCCTGAAAGAGACCTACATGCAGAGGTGGGGCCAAAACCAAAGCTGAACCCCAGGAGATGTGAGAAAAAAGAAGAGAAAGGAAATTACTCCCAGCAGCCCCAGGAGCAGCAGATTAAATCCCCACAATCAACTTCATGTACCCTGCATCTGTGGAATACCTGAACAATCAATCATTCCAAAATTGAGGTGGTCGATTTTGGGAGCAACTGTAGACTTTTAGGGGTTGCTGTCTATGACTGATTTGCTTTTGATTTTTATGTTTACATAGTATAGTTTTAGGGCTTGTTATCATTGGTGGATTTGGTTATTGGTTTGGTTGCTCTCTTCTTTTTCTATTACTACTTCTTTTTATTTTAATGATATATTTTTTCTTTCTTTTTTTCTCCCTTTTCTTCTGAGCCATGTGGCTGACAGTGTCTTGGTGCTCCGGCCTGGTGTCAGGCCTGAGCCTCTGAGGTGGAAGAGCCGAGTTCAGGACATTGGACTACCAGAGAACTCCCAGCCCCATGTAATATCAATCGGTGAGAGCTCTCCCAGTGATCTCTGTCTCAACGTTAAGATCCAGCCCTACCCAACGGCCAGCAAGCTCCAGTGCTGGATGCCCCATGCCAATCAACTAGCAAGATAGGAACACAACCCCACCATTAGCAGAGAGGATACCTAAAATTATACTGAGTTCACAGACACCCCAAAACATACCAGCAGACGTGGCCCTGACCACCAGAAAGACAACATCCAACCCGAACCACCAGAACACAAGCACCAGTCCCCTCCACCAGGAAGCCTACACAAGCCACTGAAAGAAACTCACCCACTGGGGGCAGAGACCAAAAATAATGGGAAATACGAACCTGCAGCAGAGTAAAGGAGACCCAAACACAGTAAGTTAAACAAAATGAGAAGACAGAGAACTATGCAGCAGATGAAGGAGCAAGGTAAAAGCAACAAGACCAAACAACTGAAGAGGAAATAAGCAACCTACCTGAAAAAGAATTCAGAGTAATGATAGTAATGATGATCCAAAATCTTGGAAATAGAATGGAGAAAATAAAAGAAACGTTTAACAAGGACCTAGAAGAACTAAAGAGCAAACAAACAATGATGAACAACACAATAAATGAAACTAAAAATTTTCTAGAAGGAATCAATGGCAAAATAACTGAGGCAGAAGCATGGATAAGTGACCTGGAAGATAAAATAGTGGAAATAACTACTGCAGAGCAGAAGAAAGAAAAAAGAATGGAAAGAATTGAGGACAGTCTCAGAGACCTCTGGGACATTATTAAATGCACCAACATTTGAATTATAGGCATCCCAGAAGAAGAAGAGAAAAAGAAAGGGTCTGACAAAATATTTGAAGAGATTATAGTTGAAAACTTCCTTAATGTGGGAAAGGAAATACTCAATCAAGTCCAGGAAGTGCAGAGAGTCCCATGCGGCATAAATCCAAGGAGAAACATGCCAAGACATAATAATCAAAATATCAAAAATTAAATACAAAGAAAAAAATATTAAAAGCAGCAAAGAAAAAGCAACAAATAACACACAAGGGAATTCCCATAAGGTTAACAGCTGATCATTCAGCAGAAACTCTGCAAGGCAGAAGGGAGTGGCAGGACATATTTAAAGTGATGAAAAGGAAAACCTACAACCAAGATTACTCCCAGCAAAGGATCTCATTCAGATTTGACAGAGAATTTAAAACCTTTACAGACAAACAAAAGGTAAGAGAATTCAGTACCACCAAACCAGCTTTACAACAAATGCTAAAGGAACTTCTCTAGGCAGGAACACAAGAGAAGGAAAAGACCTACAAGAACAAACCCAAAACAATTAAGAAAATGGTAATAGGAACATACATATCAAAACTACCTTAAATGTAAATGGATTAAATGCTCCAATCAAAACATAGACTGGTGAATGGATACAAAACAAGACCCATATATATGCTGTCTACAAGAGACCCACTCCACACCTAGGGACACATACAGGCTGAAAGTGAGGGGACTGAAAAAGATATTCCATGCAAATGGAAATCAAAGGAAAGTTGGAATAGCAATTCTCATATCAGACAAAATAGATTTTAAAATAAAGACTATTACAAGAGACAAAGAAGGACACTACATAATTATCAAGGGATCAATCCAAGAAGAAGATATAACAATGGTAAATATCTATGCACCCAAAACAGGAGCACCACAATACATAAGGCAAATACTAACAGCATAAAAGGAGAAATCGACAGTGACACAATAATAGCAGGGGACATTAACACTCCACTTTCACCAATGGACAGATCATCTAAAATGAAAATAAATGAGGAAACACAAGCTTTAAATGACACATTAAACAAAATGGACTTCATTGATATTTATAGGACAGTCCATCCAAAAACAACAAAATATACATTTTTCTCAAGTGCTCATGGAACATTCTCCAGGATACATCATATCTTGGGTTACAAATCAAGCCTTGGTAAATTTAGGAAATTGAAATCACATTGAGTATCTTTTCTGACTACAACGCTATGAGACTAGATATCAATTATAGGAAAAAGTCTGTAAAAAAAATACAAACATGGAGGCTAAACAATACACTACTAAATAACCAAGAGATTACTGAAGAAATCAAAGAGGAAATAAAAAAAATACCCATAAACAAATAACAAAGAAGATACGATAACCAAAAACCTATGGATGCAGCAAAAGCAGTTCTAAGAGGGAAATTTATAGCAATATAATCCTACCTCAAGAAACAATAAAAACTCCAACAACCTTACCTTACACCAAAGCAATAAGAGAAAGAAGAACAAGAAAACCCAAAGTTAGCAGAAGGAAAGAAATCATAAAGATCAGATCAGATATAAATGAAACAGAAACAAAGAAAACAATAGCAAATATCAATAAAACTAAAAGCTGGTTCCTTGAGAAAATAAACAAAATTGATAAACCATTAGCCAGGCTCATCAGTAAAAAAAAGGCAAAAGACTCAAATCAACTGAATTAGAAATGAAAAAGGATAAGTGACAACTGACACTTCAGAAATACAAAGGATCAAGAGATAATACTACAAGCAGCTATATGCCAAAAAAATGGACAACCTGGAAGAAATGGACAAATTCGTATAAAAGCACAACCTTCCGAGACTGAACCAGGAAGAAATAGAAAATATAAACAGACCAAACAGCAGCACTGAAATTGTAACTGTGATTAAAATTCTTCCAACAAATAAAAGCCCAGGAACAGATGGCTTCACAGGTGAATTCTATCAAACATTCAGAGAAGAACAAACACTTATCTTTCTCAAACTCTTCCAAAATATAACAGAGGGAGAAACACTCCCATTCTATAAGGCCACCATCCCCCTGATACCAAAACCAGACAAAGGTGTCACAAAAAAAGAAAATTATAGGCCAATATAACTGATGAACATACATGCAAAAATCCTTAGCAAGGGCTTCCCTGGTGGCACAGTGGTTGAGAGTCTGACTGCCGATGCAGGGGATACAGGTTCGTGTCCCGTTTTGGGAAGATCCCACATGCCACGAAGCGGCTGAGCCTGTGAGCCTGCGTGTCTAGAGCCTGTGCTCCACAAAGGGAGAGGCCACAACAGTGAGAGGACCACGTACCAAAAAAAAAAAAAAAAAAAAAAAAAAAATCCTCAGCAAAATACTAGCAAACAGAATCCAACAGCACATTAAAAGGATCATACACCATGATCAAGAAGGGTTTATACCAGGAATGCAAGGATTCTTCACTATACACATATCGATGTAGTACACCATATTAACAAATTGAAGGATAAAAGCCATACGATAATCTCAATAGATGCAGCAAAATCTTTCAACACTCATTTATGATAAAAACTCTCCAGAAAATAGGCATAGAGGGAATTTACCTCAACAAAATAAAGGCCATATCTGACAAACACACAGCCAACATCGTTCCCAATGGTGAAAAACTGCAACCATTTCCTCTAAGTTCAGGAACTACACAAGGGTTCCCACTGTCTCTGCTATTATTCAACATAGCTTTGGAATTTTTAGCCACAGCAATCAGAGAAGAAAAAGAAATAAAGGGAATACAAATTGGAAAAGAAGTAAAATTGTCACGGTTTGCTGATGACATGATACTACACATAGAGAAACCTAAAGATGCTACCAGAAAACTACCAATATCATTGATTAGCTCTAGTAAAGTAGCAGGATACAAAATTAATACACAGAAATCTCTTTCATTCCTATACACTAATGATGAAAAAGCTGAAACAGAAATTAAGGAAACACTCCCATTTACCAATGCAACAAAAAGAATAAAATACCTAGGAGCAAACCTACCTAAGGAGACAAAATGCCTGTATGCAGAAAACTATAAGACACTGATGAAAGAAATTAAATACAAATAGATGGAGCGATAAACCATGTTCTTGGATTGGAAGAATCAACGTTGTGAAAATGAGTATACTACCCAAAGCAATCTACAGATTCAACACAATCTCTATCAAACTACCAATGGCAATTTTCACAGAAGTAGAACAATAAATTTCACAATTTGTGTGGAAACACAAAAGAGCCCGAACAGCCAAAGCAATGCTGAGAAGGAAAAATGGAGCTGGAGGAATCAGGGTCCCTGACTTCAAACTATACTACAAAGCTACAGTCATCAAGAAAGTATGGTACTGGCACAAAAATAGAAATGTAGATCAATGGAACAGGGTAGAAAACCCAGAGATAAACCCACACACTTATGGTCATGTTATCTTTGATAAAGGAGGCAAGAATATACAATGATGAAAAAACAGTTTCTTCAATAAGTGGTGCTGGAAAATTGGACAGCTACATGTAAAACAATGAAATTAGAACAGTCCCTAACACCATACATAAAAATTAACTCAAAATGGATTTAATATCTAAATGTAAGGTCAGATACTATAAAACTCTTAGAGGAAAAGATAGGCAGAACACTCAATGACATATATCACAGCAAGATCCTTTTTGACCCACCTCCTAGAGAAATGGAAATAAAAACAAAAATAAACAAATGGGACCTTTTGAAACTTAAAAGCTTTTGCACAGCAAAAGAAACCATAAACTAGACAAAAAGACAACCCTCAGAATAGGAGAAAATATTTGTAAACAAAGCAACTGACAAAGGATTCATCTCCAAATTATACAAGCAGCTCACGCAGCTCAATATCAAAAAAACAAGCAACCCATTCCAAAAATGGGCAGAAGACCTGAATAGATATTTCTCCAAAGAAGATATACAGATTGCCAACAAACACATGAAAGGATGCTCAACATCACTAATCAGTAGAGAGATGCAAATCAAAACTACAATGAGGTATCACCTCACACCAGTCAGAATGGCCCTCATCAAAAAATCTACAAACAATAATTGCTGGAGAGGGTGTGTAGAAAAGGGAACCCTCTTGCACTGTTGGAGGGAATGTAAATTGATACAGCCACTATGGAGAATGGTATGGAGTTTCCTTAAAAAAATAACAATAGAAGTACCATATGACCCAGCAATCCCACTACTGGGCATATACCCTTAGAAAACCATAATTCCAAAAGGGACATGTACCACAATATTCATTGCAGCACTATTTACAATAGCCAGGACTTGGAAACAATCAAAGTGTCCAATGACAGATGAATGGATAAAGAAGTTGTGGCACATATATACAATGGAATATTACTCAGCCATAAAAAGAAATGAAATTGAACTATTTGTAGTGAGGTGGAGAGACCTAGAGTCTGTCATACAGAGTGAAGTAAGTCAGAAAGAGATAATGAAATACCTTATGCTAACACATATATATGGAATCTGAAAAAAAAAATGGTTCTGTTGAGCCTAGGGTCAGGACAGGAATAAAGACACAGACATAGAGAACGGACTTTAGGACATGGGGGGCGGGAAGGGTAAGCTGCGACAAAGTGAGAGAGTAGCATTGACATATATACACTACCAAATTTAAAATAGATAGCTAGTGGAAAGCAGCTCCATAGCACAGGGAGATCAGCTCGGTGCTTTGCGACCACCTAGAGGGTTGGGATAGGGAGGGATGGAGGGAGATGCAAGAGGGAGGTGTTATGGGGATATATGTTTACATATAGCTGATTCACTTTGTTATACAGCAGAAACTAACTCAACATTGTGAAGCAATTATATTCCAATATAGATGTTAAGAAAAAAACAACAAAAAAAGACACTATGACCAAGAGTCAGCAGAAACAACAGACAGCAAATCAAACCTGCAATGTCTTCCAATATTAGAATTCTCAGGTTCAAAACATGTTTTGTATATTTGATATTTTAAAGAATTTTTTAAAGTTTTGAAAATGTGGTTATTGAGTAAAAACTATAAAAATTAATCAAGCAGGTTAGAAAATATAATCTGTATAGTTAACTATAATAATACAAAATAATAACTCATGGACAGGATATCAGATTTGACTCAGCTGAGGAGAGAATCCATAAAGTAGAAGACACATCCCAAGAGAATTTCCAGATTTGGAGCACCAAATGACAATGGGGAATAAGAGATAGGTCAGAAGCTATAATTTTTACTTCTCAAGAGTGGAAAGGAAGATAGATTACAGTGGAGTAGTAAATCCAATCTGCTAAAAGAAAACACATGGTAACTTAGGATTCTATAAGTGGTAAAGATATATTTTGATAAAGAAAAGTGAAATAATGATATTTTCAAAAAATCAAAACTGAGAAATCTGCTACTGAGTAAACCTAACTAAAGAAAATTCTGTCAAATATACTTCAGGAAAAGGATGACAGATGAGAAAAGTAAAGTGGTAGAATACCAGAGAAATTATTGAATAAAAAGATGTTCATGTTATAAATTGTACATAAAAATCACCCCCAACATGGAGAAAGTATCACTACCACTTTATTATACTCTTGGATTCTTTGGGACAAGAATTCAGACAAGGCACAGTAGTGGTGGCTTTGCTTTCCTCTAAGATAGCTGGAGCCTCAACTGGAAAGACTTGAATGGCTAGGATAACTTGAACAATTGGGGACTGAAATCATCTGGAGTCTTTTCCATTCATGTATCTATTGTCAGAACTGGTTCAACTCAAAGGCTTCTTTCAATGAGAATGCATATAACTTCTTCACGTGTCATGAACTTTTCATAGCACAGCAATTAGATGCTGAGAGGAAGTGTCCCAAGAGGGAAAGCAAGAAAAGGAATATGTTAAGAGGCCAAAAAAAAAAAAAAAAAAAAAAGCTCAAGACGTTTTCAAAGCTAAGCTGATCTGTCACAGAATGTTACTGCTACCACATGATGGTTAAGCAAGTCACTAACACTAGCCCATAATCTAAGGGAGGGTAAATAAACTCCATTTCTTGATGGTAGACTAGCAAGATCACAATCTTTAATAAACAATAAAATTATGTCTTATGAGGTTAAAAAATAAGATAGAGCTATAACAAAATCATATATGTCAGGTAAAAGTATAACTGGCAGGAAAATATTCTAAAATTTCTTTTTTCAGAAGAGGACTAAATACATCAGTTAAACCTAGAGCTTGATATGTTATGTATATATGTTAAAATTTGTAGTGTGACCACTAAAGGAAAAGAAACAGAGTGATGGTCTCAGCTGGGACTATTTGTCTCTGTTCCATGAGGTCTTTCATTCTTCACCAGACTAGCTTGCACTTGTTCTCATGGCAGAGGCTGAGAAAAGTCAATTTCTTCTTTTATATCACATTACAATTATTGTAGATCACTGGGTAAAAAGAGAAATATCTTTTGTACTCATCATTACTTCAAAATCAGGGAGGTAATTGGACCTACCCCTAGATCTTGTTATTTAATGCATTGATAAAGATATCCAACACCACAGCTGACCCTTGAACAATGCAGGGGTGGGGGTGTTAATCATTTAACTTATAGCTGGCCCTCGATATCTGCAGTTCCTCACCATCTGCAAATTCAACCAATCACAGACCATGTAGTATTGTAGTATTTACTATTGAAAAATATCCTCGTATAAGTGCACCACTGCAGTTCAACTTCTATATTACAAATGTATTAGCATTTTTATAACTGCGTTTCAATTGGTTTCTTTTGTAGTCCTATAATTTTGTGCGCTTAAAAATTTATTCTGAGAAAGAGTCCAGTAGGCTTAACCAGACTTCCAAAAAGATTCATGGCACAGTTTAAAAACTCTGCTCTTAAAAAAACAAAATCTTATACATACATGGAAGAATGCACAAAGCAGAGCTATTTAAGATAGAAAAAAAAATGTTAAGAAACGAAATATTCATCAACGTTAAGATGAATAAATATATTATGGTATATTCATAACATGAATTAATATTTTGCTGCAGTGAAATGAATGATTTATACACAAAATATGGGTAAATCTTAGGTGAGTAAAAAATGGAAGTTGTAGAAGAATGTATAATGTATGATTATTTGTGTAGACAGTGGAAAAACATGTAACCTAAACAATGTATTGTTTAAGGATACAAACATGTAGTGAAGCTATAAATAAATGAGAGGAAATGACAAACTCAAAAATCAAAGTAGTAAGTTACCTCAGAGTTAGGAGGAAAAGATATGAAATCAGAAAAGAAACTAGAGAGACACTGTTTTCTTTTTTCTTAACTTAGGTAGTAGTTACATAGGTGATAATCATGCATGATTCTTTATAACTTACACATATTTCTTATTCTTTTGTCTGCTCAGTATTTACAAAAAGCAATTTTAAAATGTATATAATTCTGCCAGCTTTGTGAAGAACAGAACAAATGAGATCCATAGTAGAAATAGGCAGGCTTCTAAAGGAAGATGTTACAATACTCAAGGTGAAAGATGTTGTGGCTTGGGCTAGAGTTTTGATAATGTGTAGGTGTAAAGAGAAGTGGTAATATTCGGGATTCCTTTTAGAAGTAGAAACAAGAGATTCAGTTGAAGGAAAGAAGAAAAGGAAGAAGTCCTAAGACTTTGCCTGAACAACTAGATGAAGGTAGAGCGATTTAAGGGATGGGGATACAGTGAAAGGAGTGTGTTTAAAAGGGAAATGAAAGCTTTCAAAAATAAGCTATAAAGAGAGGTATCATATACTGGCAGTGGGGGCTAGGGTTGAAGTGGGATAAGTCATACATCAGTAAATCTCCACTTTCAGAATCGAACCTTATGGTCTACAACACTCTTTAAGCCCTCTGTGCAGCAATCCTGCATCTTACTAATCCATATTCAGGCAGTGATTTTGGATGTTATGTAGCTTGAAAACTTGAACTGAATTTTCTGGGTTGTCTATAAGCTATCCGTATGGGTATTAATGAACAGTGAACTTGCACTGAAGAAAAAAAAAAGGAAATGAAGAATTCTGTTTCAGACCTTACATTCTGAGGCATCTATGAGACAGCCAGTAGAAATGTCACTAGGCAGTTGCTATTTATGTATCTGCTACATAAAAAGAAATATAGGAACCATAACATCATTGATCCAGAAAAGAATTCTTAATCCACTCCTCACTTTAAACCTGGAAAAAAAATCAGATGGTTTCTTAGTGCCCATGCCTCTCCAATAACTATTGGTGGGTTTGGGAGTTGTCAGCAGTAATCTGTTCTTTCAGGCAAGTCTCTGCTTTTTCCACTAAACTGCCAAAGCAAGGGTTTCTTCCACTGAGATTTTCTCACCTGAGTGAATTTATTTCCTGCCTTTATTCAGAATGCCTCTTCTCTCCTTCTCTGACTTCAGTACTGCTTCACATTCTAGTCAGGTGCAGTGATTATAATACCTTATATTAGGAGTGCACTTTAGAGATCACAATGTGCTTTCACATACATTATTTCATTTACACCTTCTGAGACTTCTTTGAGGTAGTTTGGAAGGGGGCAATTATCCCCAATTTTTGAGATGAGGCAATCAAGATCCCTATTGGTAATGTGAATTGCCCATGGTCATAATAATTATTAAGTGATAGAGCATAATCTCAACTCAAAGTCTGCTGGTCCTTGAGACCTTGTGTTTATTCTATATGTTATAGCAGTTTGCATGTTGTGGAAAAGTACTAGTTCTTGTCTACTGGGTAACTGTACTCTAAGGACATTTGCTGTAACTTTTTAGATTTGCATAACGAGGTTAGCAATTAGAATGTTTGCTCCAGGTAACTAACATCACCCATATTGAAATTAAAACAAAAAGGACTTATGGCTGTTCGGTTTTTTCCTTAACATCATTTCAAAATATTTTATCTTTAACTCATTTGCTACTTCTAGCACTCTTATAAATTGGCCATGGCAGATAATTTTATCATTTAGAAAATGAAGAAATGGAGCCAGAGAAAGGTGAAGGTAGTTGCAAAACAACTACAAATAGATCCCCATGATTCTCAAGATGACATTTTGCTAATTCTTCCTTCATTATAATTGAAATTTCCCTTAGAAAATCAATACATTATGTTAAAAATCATACTACAATGAAAATGTATTCTAGGCATTGTCTTATGCAAAATTTTAATGCTTAGAGAGAATGCTATGGTAAACAATTTCTCAATATTGATATACTCAGAACACAAGGATCATTTCCAAAGGTAGAAATTCCTCAAATAACAAAATGTATTTTAATGTGCTAGCTAAATAACACATTTTGATTTTGATTTCTTCAAGAAGCTTTTGTTTCTCCATGCTACAGCTGTTTCAAAGATAGTCTCACCAAGAAAGTTATAATTTTAAAAAATTCCCTGCCTAAGCTCTGTCTTCTTACCTCTCTTGTCCAAAGTTTGAAATAGTATTTTAAGAGGTTATTTGGGGTGAAAATTACAGATCACTTTCATTTTCTGCCTTATATATTACTCCACTGTTTTAAGTTAAATTTTCATAATCAGCATATATCTCTTTTGTAATCAGAAAAATTAGACAGAAAAGATCATTTAAAATGTTTTAAACTGCGATGTCTTCTCTAGAATTTTTTAGAAAATATTTCATTTTGGTATAATAGCTGAATGTAAGATAATGCACTGGAAGTTACTAGATCTCCAGCAACATTTCTATAACTCTATATAAGTATTATGATTCATTGAATGTTTGCTGTGTTTTTATGCTAATCTAATCAGATTGTCTTAGAAAAATTCAGGACAAGGAATCCTAATGATGCATTTTGAAACAAATGTAGTTTTTGAAATACACAAAAATAGATGTCATAAAGATCTTATGGGAAACATTTCTGCCAGCAATTTGTTATGACCTAGTTTATTCTTAAAGTTAATAATCCTGAGAATATCCATGCTTACAATATGCCCTGGCACATATATGCTAGAAAATGCAATTAAACATATTCCTAGTTCTATGAAGTTGAATTGAGATTTCAATTCTGAAACTCTGATTCAACCTCTTTGCATTAAATCCCCTGAATCAGTGTTTGATTCAAGCTATTTCAAACCTGGCAGAAATTTAGAGGCTAAAGGCTAGTCTTCAATTCCATTAAAGAGAACAGTGATTTGGGGAATCCTTTCAGTGTGTGTAGAAAAGTCTGGAACAGAGAATGAACAATTTATTATAGAAACAAAATGCCTTAGATAGGTAGTATTTTCTTTGGTTGGGAAAAAAATTTTAGATCCCTTGTTACACATGTGTTCTTTTTTTTTCCTTTTTTATTCCAAATGTCCACAAAATCTCATTGCTTTTCTATTCTTGTATTAGGGACAAAATTATTCATTATACTTGCTAAAGACAGTAAAGAAAACTTTATTCAAAGGGGGACTATCGTGAGGTGTAGGGATCTTACAGTGGGGGAGAGAAATTGGTTTCAACCCCGAATACAAGGAAAAATGGGAAATTATAGTCCAGGAACAACGTGTGGTCAGTGGATGAAAAATTACTGAGAGAAAACATCATGGGTAAGGGCAGAGTGTGTCTAAACCGACTTAATAGGATTCTTGCTGAAGGCAGGCCAGGGTGATTAGACATCACTTAAGAGAGGGTAGAAGATAACAGACCCAACTAGATATCAAGAGTGATCAAATATGGAGGAAGAGGATTCTGATTAAACTGACTTAGGATTCTTGCTAAAATTTGACAATGAACACAGAACTCCAAAAGTTGAGGTTTAGTTGAATAAGTACTCAGAGGAGCCTGTGTAGAGTTTGTCATTGCACTTAGTTTTAAATTTGATTGGGAGCTATGGTACTTCTATGGGGAAAATAAGAAGACACCTTTATACTTTATGGTCAATAAATATCATTGTTGCCACTCTCTCTTAGATACCATTGGTAATCAATTATAAAGCAAAATAAAACTTTAAATTATAAGTTTTTTTAAGCCCTATGACATCTAAGTTATCCAATCATACAATTGTCCAAAGCTCATATCTTCTCACTATTGATGGTATTTTGCTTCCCTTTACCTAGAAAAGGCTGCTCTCAGAGGCCCCATCTAATTGGGCAGTTAAAAGTTAATTTTTGTACAAAGTGAAGTACCACAGCTTCATATATAGTAAGAAATGTAAAATTTGAGCAGCAACACCCAGGTAAAGCCTAAGTAGGGAATATTATTCTAGTAATCACCCATTAGTATTGAAAATGTAAGATGGAGATGAGCAGAAGAGCATTAAATGGAAACCAGTCTCTGACAAATCTTCCATCCAACCAAAAAAATCCAAACACGGGGCAGTGGCCTATAAAAAATTATATCTTTGTCAAAGAAAACTTAACTTAGAATCAAGAGAAGGTGTTGGGAACAATTCGCTTTTAAAAATCAAAGTTAGTAAATGAAAGCATCAAAAAGATGATACTTTAACCCAAATTGGGGTTTTATTGAATTTTTGAATTTTATTTTATTTGTTTTTTTATACAGCAGGTTCTTATTAGTTATCCATTTTATACACATTAGTGTATATATGTCAATCCCAATCTCCCAATTCATCCCACCACCCCCACCCCCCACCGCTTTCCCCCCTTGGTGTCCATATGTTTGTTCTCTACATCCGTGTCTCAATTTCTGTCCTGCAAACCGGTTCATCTGTACCATTTTTCTAGGTTCCACATATATTGTTTTAAGACCACTGTTACTTTGAATTTCTGTTTGATAGAGTTAATTCATATATCAGAACCCACAAAATGGAGGCTGGCCCAGTGGTCGCAAACCTAAACCTAAGTCAGCCTGCATTTATGGGAAGGCCTTGTCTAGAAAATTTAATGTATTCCAATCACAATCCTCCAACTCAGCTTTAGCTAGCTCACCTTACCCTATAAAACAGGACTCACTATGCTTACCAGGAAATCCCTGACCTCCTAGCCAATCATGCCCTGTTCCCACGTTGCTGCTTCTAATGCTCTGTAAAACTCGCTTTTGCCCAAAATCCCTCAAGAAGGGTGCTCTACTGCTTGTGAGACACTGTACTCTCCCAATCCATGGATTGTTTTCCTTAAATAAAGGGTATCAGACTTGTTACTAAATTGTATTATTTTTATCATTTGACATTATTGTCATTTTCCCTCATATTGGAATGGCTCCGGATAATTTTAGGATCCAGCTCAGGAGAGGTAACACATAAAGTGACACATTTACTTTGGTTTTAGTGGGATATGTTTGTGTTTGCCAATCACTGTGATGGATAGTTAAGTTATCACTAGCTGTCCCAGTGTAGGAAGGCTTTGATGAATTCTCCTCTCATCCTGCCACCCAGCCATCATGACACAAGAGTGTAGGGACAGAGATTATTTCACCCAGCCGCTTAAGTATATAGATGATGGAGGCACAACAAAAGCAGTATGCAGAAAATTAACCTTTATCTCAAAACTCATATAGGAAAGAAGCTATACAGGTTTTCCAAATTTGACAAGAATTTAAAATATAATACAAAACATTAAATAACTTTTGAAGCTTAAAGAAAATTTTCTAATTATCAAAAACAAATTTTGAATAACTGTCCTAAAGAAAAGCCAAAAGGATGAACAGAAAATATAAATAAATCTATTGGACAACACTAAAGAAAAGTTTTTCTTCATTTTATTTTTTACATTATATGAGACTATGAAAAGTTGCATATGTGATTGTAGGCTCTACAAAAACATTTTTATTGTCTTAAATAATTCCCTTAATGAGCTGAAATAAAAACAAAGTGTTAATAGTGAGTTTTCAAATACATACCCCAAAGAAAAAGCAAGAAAATACTCTAACAATAATATTATCCCTAAAGACAATTATCATTTTATCTTTTTTACATCTAATATGTTTCTGGTGGGGAGGGGTTACAAAGAGTTATAGATAGACTTATTTAGAGTTAGGGTCTGGAATTCCAGGTAAAAAAGATATGTTAATATGTAATGTATTTATGTATTAAGAAATATCAGCTGTACTCTGATGCTCTGATATTACATTAGAACAATTTTGTTATTCTGAACTGGTAAATTCAAGAGAGAGAATATACTTGGAAATCTTGGAATTTCCAAGTGTATCTTGGAAATCTTCTAAAGATTACTTTTAGAGAGTTAAAGTTTATAGTGAATGATATTTTTCCCTAGGGCCAGGCCAGTTTTCACTTCCTAGGTTTTGTGACAATTGTATACCTTAGAACTAACTGGTACTTTTAATAATGGAACTGAAAAAAGATTTTTTTCAATGTGGTACTTTTTGTTGCTTCACATTTTTGATGGGATGTAAACTGCAAGCTATTTAACATAGTCAAAGTGCTGTTAGAAAAAGCTATCATTAGCATTTTGAATGTCTTTAAAAATCCTATCAGTATGATGGCATATGTATGGGATGATAATGAAGTAAAAGGAATGATTTAATGAATGAATAGTTTTTCTATTCATAGGTACCATATCTACAATGACAACTAGAGCTGGGTAAATGGTCATGGAATAGTTTTATTCAAGCAGGCAGAAAATTTTGGTGTGGGGTTTGAGGAACAAATTATAACTTGAATTCCTCCAATGTTGTGCCAGTTATGAAAAGTGACACTGTAGAGTAAGACAGCCTTGCTGGGAAATTCCAATTTTTATTGGAGTGTGCAAAATTAATTTTCCTTATTGGTTATAAAAGCAATTTGAGATATCAAACTGTTTAAAAACAGAGAATTGGGAAAGAGTGAAAACTTTAAAGGTAAATTCAAAGTGTCATACTGAAGAAGTTGAGACAAGATGGTAGAGTATGAAGATCCTGGGCTTGCCTCCTCCTATGAACACACCAAAATTACAACTACATATAGAGAGACTATTTCTGAGAATGACCTGAAGACTAGCAGAAAAGATTTTGCACAACTGAAAGATAAAATGTAAAAGCCACATTGAGATAGGTAGGAGGGACAGAGATGCAGTCTGGCCAGGCCCCACATTCCTGGTACTGAAACCCATAAGGCAGAAGGGATGCCACAGCTTCAGAGGTTCCCCTGAACTGAGGGCTCCGAGCCTCACATTGGGGTCCCCAGCCCAGGTGAACTGCACCAGGGAGACAAGCCTCCATAATATCTGGCCTTGTAAACCCACAGGGCTTACATCCAAGAGAGCTGAAGGGCTGCCGGAAACCAAGTCTCTGCTCTTAAAGAGCAGATACAAAACTTCAGTCAACCATGTCCTAGTTCAGAGGCAGCAGTCTGAAAAGCATCTGAGTCATATGTGGAGATTCATTGACTAATTTTAGAATGTGTGCCAGAGGGGCAGGGATCTGTTGGAACTTTCTCTGGGTACAAAAGAGCTAATGGGTGCCATTTTGTTTGTTTATTTATAGCTCACCTTCTACCTAGCTGGCCCAGCACTGTCAGGCATTACTTCTGACTCTCCCCATCTAACCAATTAGTACCACTCAACCTGATCTGGATTCACCTGTGGACCTGACAGCAGGGGCTCCTCCAAAGTGGCACCACCTACTCCACCAGGACCAGTGGCTGCTCTTGACCAAAAGCAGAGCCCCTCTAAAGCAATCCCCCATCCCTCCAGTCCTAGCTGGCACCCTAAGCCAGCAATGGAAACCCTTCAATGTAGCTCCATGCTGCAACAATCCTGGCAAGCACCCTTAAAAGGGCCCCCTGCCCTATCAGAACCAACAAATGCCTTAGGCAGCAACAGTGTCCCCCGAAAAGCCAGCCTTACACACCAGAGAACCGGCAAGAGTTGCAAACAGTCCTTATAGCCAGCTGCTCCAGGGACAGCCCCACATAATAAAGGCCCTGCAACAAGTGTAGACCAGCCACAGCAAGAGCACAAACACAGTCCACACAGGGGACACTTCTGGAGCACCTGGCTCTGGTGACTGGGGGGAACAAATTACTGGATTCTCCCATGACATATTCTATACAAAATCACTCTTTCAAGACTAGGAGATGTAGCTGATGTACATAATACATAGCGTTGGGCAAAATGAGGAGACAAAGGAATATGTTCCAAGTGAAAGAACAACCAAAAAAAACCTCAGGAAAAGAACTACATGAAACAGAGGTAAACAACTTTACAGGTAAGAAGTTCAAAATAATGGTCATAAATATATTCACTGAACTCAAGAGAAGAATGGAGAAACACATTTAGAACTTCAACAAAGAGAAAATATAAAAATGAACCAATCAGAGCTGAAGAACACAGTAACAGAAAAGAAAACTATACTAGAGAGAATAAATAGATTAGATGATGCAGAAGAAAGAATCAGCAATCTGTAAGACAGGCTAGTGGATTCCCCCAATTTGAACAGTGAGAAGAAAAAAGAAGCCAAAAAAATGAGGATAGTTTAAAGGGACCTCTTGGATAACATCAAGTGTACTAACATTCACATTATAGGGGTCCTAGAAGGAAAAGAGAGAAAGAGAGGGACAGAAAACCTATTTGAAGACATAATGGTTGAAAACTTTCCTAAGCTAGTGAAAGAAAGAAACAGACATCTAAGTCAAGGAAGCATAGAGCATGCCAAATGAGATGAACCCAAAGAGAAACACACTAAGATAAAATATAATTAAAATGTCAAAAGTTAAAGAGAGAGTCTTAAAAGGAGCAAGACAAAAACTACTACTTATATATAGGGGAGCCCCAATAACACTATCAGCTGACTTTTCAGCAGAAACTTTACAGGTCAGAAGGGATTAGCACAACATGTTCAAAGTACTGAAAAGAAAAAAACTTACAACCAAGTATTCTATCTGGCAAAGTTATCATTCAGAATTGAAGGAGAGATAAAGAGTTTCTGAGACAAGCAAAAGCTAAAGGAGTTCATCACTGCTAAACTGACCTCACAGGAAACATTAAAGAGATTTCTCTAAACAGGAGAAGACATCTTTAAACATAACTAGAAATATAAAAATTATGAAAGAAAGAAAATCTCACTGGTAAAGGCAAAAATATACTAAAAAATAGTAGATCAACTATATAACTAGTATGAAGGTTAAAAGACAAAAATACTAAAGTTATATATATCCACAATAATTAGTAATATATACACAAAATAAAAGATTATGTCAAAAACATAAAACATGGGGGATGGGGCCAGCAAATACATAGTAGTGCTTTTAAAACACACTCTACAAGCCTAGCCTCCATGTGAGTACAAAACCCAAGACACTACACACACAAAATTACAGGCTAATATCCCTGGTGAACATAGATGCAAAAATCCTCAACAAGATACTAGCAAATGGAATCCAACAATACATGAAAAGGATCATACACCATGATCAAGTGGGATTTATCCCAGGGATGCAAGGATTTTTCAATATCTGCAAATCAATCAACATGATACACCACGTTAACAAAATGAAGGATAAAAATCATATGATCATCTCAATAGATACAGGAAAAGCTTTTGACAAAATTCAACATCCATTTATGATAAAAACTCTCAACTAAGCAGGCACAGAGAGAATATACCTCAACATAATAAAGGCCATACATGACAAAACCACAGCTAACATCATACTCAATGGTGAAAAGCTGAAAGCCTTTCCTCTAAGATCAGGAAACAAGATAAGGATGCCCATCCTTGCCACATTTTTTCAACATAGTATTGGAAGTCCTAGCCACAGCAATTAGACAAGAAAAAGAAAAGGCATTGAAATTGGAAAGGAAGAAGTAAAAACGTCACTGTTTGCAGATGACTTGATACTATACATAGAAAACACTATAGACTCTACCAAAAAAAACCTATTAGAATAAATGAATTCAGAAAATCTGCAGGATACAAAATTAATATATAGAAATCTGTAAAATTTCTATACAAAAATAATGATCTATCAGAAAGAGAAATAAAGAAAACAATTGTATTTACAATGGCATCAAAAAGAATAAAATACTTAAGAATAAATTTAACCAAGAAGGTGAAAGACCTGTACTTTAAGAACTGTAATTAATGAAAGAAATTGAAGATGACAAAGATCAATGGAAAGATGTACTATGCTCATGGACTGGAAGAATTAATGTTGTTAAAATGACCATACTAGCCAAAGTAATATACAGATTCAATGCAATCCTTAACAAAGTATCAATAGCATTTTTCAGAGAACTGGAAAAAAATAATCATAAAATTTGTATGGAAACACAAAAGACCCAGAATATCCAAGGCAATCTTGAGAAAGAACAAATTTGGATGTATCACAATCCTTGATTTTAAACTATAATACAAAGCTATACTAATCAAAGCAGTATAGTACTAGCATTAAAAACAGACACATACATCAATGGAACAGAATAGAAAGCCCAGAAATAAAAGTACACTTGTATGGTCAATTAGTTTTTGACAAAGGAGGCAAGAATACAAAATGGGGAAAAAACAGCTTCTTTAATAAATGGCAGTGGGAAAACTGGACAGCTACATGTAGAAGAATGAAACTGGACCACTTCCTTACACCATATACAAAAATAAATGCAATCAAATAAAGACTTAAATGTAAGACATGAAACCATAACACTCCTAGAAAAAAAATAGGCAGTACACTCTTTGACATTAGTCTTAGCAACACTTTTGGATCTGTCTCCTCAGGCAAGGGCAACAATAAACAAAAAGAACTACATCAAACAAAAAAGCTTTTGAACAGCAAAGGAAACCATCAACACAATGAGAAGGCAACCTATTGAATGGGAGAAAATATTTGTAAATGATATATCCGATAGGGGGTTAGTATCCAAATTACATAAAAAAATCACAAAATTAATATTTTTAAAAATCCATTTAAATAATTGTCAGAGGACCTCAATATACATTTCTACATAGAAGACATACAGACGGCCACTAGACACATGAAAATATGCTCAATACCACAAGTTATGTTAAAAAAACCTAATGTAAATGTAAATAAAAGCCACAATGAAATATCACCTCACACCTGTCAGAATGGCTACCATCAAAAACACAATAAATAACACATGTTGGTAAGGATGTGGAGAAAAATGCAACCCTCATGCACTGTTGGTGGGAATGTAAATTGTTTCCCCCAGTATGCAAAACAGTATGGAGATTCCTCAAAAAAAAAATTGAAAATAGAACTACAGCACCATCCAGCAATTCAACTTCTGGGTATTTACCTGAAGAAATCAAAAACACTAATTTGAAAAGACATATGCACTTCTATGTTCACTGCAGCATTATTTAAGAAAGCCAAGATATGGAAGCAAGCTAAACCACTGATAGATGAATGCATAAAGAACATTATACACACACACATACACACAAAAACATTCAAAAAAGAATATTACTCAGTCATAAAAAAAACAATGAAATCTTGTCATTTGAGACAACATGGATGGACCTATAGAGTATTTCGTTAAGGAAATAAGTCAGAGAAAGACAAATACCATATGATCTCAGTTACATGTGGAATCTAAAAAACAAAACAATACAGAAACAGACATAGATACAGAGAGCAAATTGGTGGTTGCCAGAGGGGAAAAGGGGTGAGGGGTTGGGTATAATAGGTGAAGAGGATTAAGAGATACAAACTTCTAGTTACAAAATAAATGTCATGGGGATATAATATACAACGTAAAGAATATAGTCAATAACACTCATAATTTTCTATGGTGACAGACGGTTATTGAACTAGTAGTGGTGATCATTTCATAATGTATTTGATTGTTCGATCACTATGTTGTGCACCTGAAACTAACATAACATTTTATGTCAACTATACTTCAATTTTTTTAAAAGAAGGACTGATTTAAAACCACATCTTGCAACCTTAAAGGAAAAAAACCACAGAAAAACAGACTGGATTTGTGGTTACTAGAGGCAGGGGGTGGGAGTGGCACAGGGGAGTGAATGGTTGAGAGGTACAAATTTCTAGTTCTAAAATAGATAAGTACTGGGAGTATAAACTTATTGCAGCAATCATTTCACAATATATGTATGTCAAGTCATCATGTGGTACATCTTAAACTTATACAGAGCTGTATGTCAATTATAATTCAATAAAATTGAAAAAAAGTAAAAATTAAAAGGCAAAAGAAAGTGTCAAACTAAAACAAATAAGTGTAAATAGGAGGGAAAAGATTTCAGTATTATCTCGCTACTCAATTAGTGTAGGTTTCTTACCAGTCTAAAAAACAATAAATTCAAAATGAAGTGGTAGAATTTAACCTATTAGGAAACACAGGAAAATTCCTTGAGGGGAGCAGATTTTACCATCTCAAAATGTGCCTCTATGGTATATCGATTATTTTAAGCTGGTTATTAAAAGAAAAACAGCAGACATTAGAGAATCTGTGAAAACTGAGCACAAGTTACCTTTTATAAGAAACATTTACATTTATAAGGGAAATCTCCATTTGTCAGTGTCTCCCTCTGTGTACTAGGAAGAGAAGGAAGACTCTGAATCTCTAGAAACTCTTATCAATGGAGAAGGTACAACTTAAATCTGCATAACAACCTTACCCTTGTTTACTGTGATTTACATGGTCACCTCCCATATCTGACTTCCCACCCCCAACATCTTTTGTCTTTAGCTGAGGATGGCACTTAAGGTGATGGGTTCAGCTATTTCAGGTAGTTACTCAGCTTTCCTGGGTCTCTCCCATGTATACAAAAAGTATAAATCTTATTAAACTCCTGTTTGATTCTTCTTATGTTAACCTGACAAATCAGTTTAATTATTAGACCAGCCAAAACAACCCAGAAAGGAGAAGGGAAATTTTTCCACTTCTACATTCCCTTACTGTGAGCATGGAGTATATGGGTACCAATGTACACTGTTGGCAAAATCTAAAGAGCTCGAGGCAAAATCTAAATATTTTGATGCAAGGAAGTATTATCTAGGGGTATTTACCTTAAGGAGTCATATGAGTAATGTCATTTTTTTAAACAAAGGGTCTATTTCCTAAGCTACCATGGATTATTTTTAAATGAGAGAATGAAATTTTTAAAATGAATGCAACCATTTGAGTTATATGGGAAATGCTGCTTTTTTCCTGTCTCCTACATTTTACTGGTAGTTTTAATTAAAGGCTACAATCTATTATCAAGACCCATTCTACTGACAGACACTGTAGGGTATATAAGTGGATATCATGATCAATTACTTATAGGATTTCTTGCTTTGATGGCATACTTAGTTTTGATTATACAAATTGGAAAGGCTACACGTTTGCATAATATAGTTGGAAAAGACATGGTCTCATATTTGTATGTTGTGATACCATTTTTCCCCTCAATTTCACAAATACTGAGTAAATGGCAGTGATTTTCCTTTTCAGTTTGGATTTCTTTCCTGTTTTATAACTAGAAGTGCCTTCTCTTGCCAGATTGGTAAAATTTAACAATAAGGAATTATTTGTATTGCTGTCAAGCTTTTTTCCCTCAGTCAGGCACATAACTTTTTTAATTATAAAAGTAATCTAACTCAAAAAATGGTACCTCAAGATGCATATTAAATATCAACTTGCCAACTTCTGGTATAAAGGATATCACCCTATTATTTTGAACAAAAAAAAAGGCAGTTACAACATTTGATAGTTAACCTGTATTTTCTAAGACTATTTTACTATATCTTATTTTAACATCTTTATTGGACTATAATTGCTTTACAATGGTGTGTTAGCTTCTGCTTTATAACAAAGTGAATCAGTTATACATATACATATGTTCCAATATCTCTTCCGTCTTGCATCTCCCTCCCTCCCTATCCCACCCCTCTAGGTGGTCACAAACCACCAAGCTGATCTCCCTGTGCTATGCGGCTGCTTCCCACTACCTATCTATTTTAAGTTTGGTAGTGTGTATATGTCCATGCCACTATCACACTTTGTCCCAGCTTACCCTTCCCCCTCCCCATATCCTCAAGTCCATTCTCTAGTAGGTCTGTGTCTTTATTCCCGTCTTGCCCCTAGGTTCTTCTGATCATTTTTTTTCTTTTTTTTTTTTTTTGATTCCATATATATGTGTTAGCATATGGTATTTGTTTTTCTCTTTCTGACTTACTTCACTCTGTATAACAGACTCTTGGTCCATCCACCTCACTACAAATAACTCAGTTTCATTCCTTTTTATGGCTGAGTAATACTCTATTGTATATATATGTGCCACATCTTCTTTATCCATTCATGTGTCGATGGAAACTTAGGTTGCTTCCATGTCCTGGCTATTATAAATAGAGCTGCAATGAACATTTTGGTACATGACTCTTTTTGAATTATGGTTTTCTCAGGGTATATGCCCAGTAGTGGGAGTGTGGGGTCGTATGGTAGTTCTATTTGTACTGTTTTAAGGAACCTGCATACTGTTCTCCATAGTGGCTGTATCAATTTACATTCCTACCAGCAGTGCAAGAGTGTTCCCTTTTCTCCACACCCTCTCCAGCATTTATTGTTTCTAGATTTTTTGGATGATGGCCATTCTGACCAGTGTAAGATGATATCTCATTGTAGTTTTCATTTGCATTTCTCTAATGATTAATGATGTTGAGCATTTTTTCATGTGTTTGGTGGCAATCAGTATATCTTCTTTGGAGAAATGTCTATTTAGGTCTTCTGCCCATTTTTGGATTGGGTTGTTTGTTTTTTTGATGTTGACCTGCATGAGTTGCTTGTATGTTTTGGAGAGTAATCCTCTGTCAGTTGCTTCATTTGCAATTATTTTCTCCCATTATGAAGGTTGTCTTTTGGTCTTGTTTATGGTTTCCTTTGCTGTGCAAAAGCTTTTAAGCTTCATTAGGTCCCATTTGTTTATTTTTGTTTTTATTTCCATTTCTCTAGGAGGTAAGTCAAAAAGGATCTTGCTGTGATTTATGTCATACAGTGTTCTGCCTTTGTTTTCCTCTAAGAGTTGGATGGTGTCTGGCCTTACATTTAGGTCTTTAATCCATTTTGAGTTTATTTTTGTGTACAGTGTTAGGGAGTGTTCTAATTTCATTCTTTTACATGTAGCTGTCCAGTTTACCTAGCACCACTTATTGAAGATACTGTCTTTTCTCCACTGTATATTCTTGCCTCCTTTATCAAAGATAAGGTGACCATATGTGCGTGGGTTTATCTCTGGGCTTTCTATCCTGTTCCATTGCTCTATATTTCTGTTTCTGTGCCAGTACCATACTCTCTTGATTACTGTAGGTTTGTAGTATAGTCTGAAGTCAGGGAGCCTGATTCAGCCAGCTCCATTTTTCGTTCTCAAGATTGCTTTGGCTATTCAGGGTCTTTTGTGTTTCCATACAAATTGTGAAATTTTTTGTTCTAGTGCTGTAAAAAATGCCAGTGGTAGTTTGATAGGGATTGCATTGAATCTGTAGATTGCCTTGGGTAGTAGAGTCATTTTCACAATGTTGATTCTTCCAATCCAAGAACATGGTATATCTCTCCATCTATTGGTATCATCTTTAATTTGTTTCATCAGTGTCTTATTATTTTCTGCATAAAGGTCTTTTGTCTCCTCAGGTAGGTTTATTCTTAGGTATTTTATTCTTTTTGTTGCAATGGTAAATGGGAGTGTTTTCTTAATTTTACTTTCAAATTTTTCATCATTAGTTTATAGGAATGCAAGAGATTTCTGTGCATTAATTTTTTATCCTGCTACTTTACCAAATTCATTGATTAGCTCTAGTAGTTTCCTAGTAGCATATTTAGGATTCTCTTTTTATATGTTTTTAAGGCAATAGCATTTTTTTCTTTTCTTTTTCATCAATATAAACAAAGATGGTGTCCCACTAATGCTGGCATGAAAAAAATCTGAGAACATTTATAAAATATCATTTTCAGATACCTCTTATGTTTTTCTTATCATTGTTTCATTTTATGATTATATAAAATATATTTACCTTTTCATTTGATTGCTTATGTTTTCATTAAAATAGAGGCATTCAACTCCTATAGAATCTGTTTTGTAATATCACTCATGGGAACTTAGATTTGATTATTCTACTCTCTCTAAACATAACACCTATAAAATAGAAAATTTGGTATTATATCATTCACCTCTGAGGAAAACGTGATTCACTTTTCTTGACATCAGCATGGCAAAGAACAATTTTTCTCTGATGTGTTTCTGTGCAATACATCTATTTACTTGCAGCTCATACAGCGCAGGAAAGAAATTAAATTTCATTCCTTCTTCAGATATGAATATACAAATTTGTCAGCAGCCACATTCTAGAGCAAGTAAAGCTCTTTCACAAAATAATTTTACATGGTAGCTCTTTGAAACAATGTAGTTTTTTTCTCCCTTATTTTTTTAACAAAGTAGAACTTTCTAAAAGTTAAAAACATAATTCATACAAATATAAAATTAACACATCAAATATTTATTCAAATTAGTCATTGATGTGGGAACCAGTAAGTTAGCAAACTGGTCCCAAAAGAATCTGGAGAGCTAGATATCTAAAAGCAAGTGGATGGGGTTCAGAACCCACACCTCCCAAAATATGGCCTCTTGATATATTGACTATTTTAAGCTGAAAGAGTTTGAGAAAACAGCAGAAGCAGGAAGTCCACTCTGATCTTCCCCTGACCCCACCTCTACCCTGCCCATCTCCTCAGAAACAAGTCCTTAAGTTCTCATGTGAGAGGAGCTCTCCCTCTACCTGGGGGAAAAGAGCATCCTTACCTCCAAAGACAAAGGGACACTAAGAAGAATTCTAACAAAAAGACCTTGCTAAGTTTCCGCCAGTTTATTACACTCACCCCATACTCCTATCATATTCCTCCACAACTGTCCAATCTTCATCAAGCTTAGTATGAAAATACTCAAATCTGTTTCTTTGGGTCATCATTTCCTTAGGAATGTTCCCATGTCATATAAAACTTATATTAAATAACTTTGTATGCTTTTCTCCTATTAATTAGTCTTCATCAGTTTAATTTTCAGACCCAGCCAATGACCCTAGGAAGGACCATGGAAAACTTTTTCCTCCCCTATAATGTTCATAAAAGAAGCCTAGGATACAACTGTTAAGTTAAAACCAAAAGTTGTCCATGTCCTTCAAAATTAATAAACTCTGGGGGTTTATTTTTGATTGAAGGTAAATTATCTAAATCTCCATCAGAAAAAAATTTGCACATTAACATGTAATTTCACTAACTCTGGGTCCTTGAACCAATAGTAAGAAGTGAGTCAAAGTATATTAACCTAAATAATTCTTGGGTAAGACTGAAAAATATTGCCTCCATGATACTGAAAGAACATTCTTCTTTCCTTTTGCCTTATTTCTAAGTATTGGATAAAGTTTCTTAACAATTCTCTTCATATGCAAAGGTTGAAAAAAGATATCAGAAGACAAAGTCATCACACTTAAAATACAGATTTTTTTCTAAATGTTTGAAAGTCTGTCATTCTAACCATGGCTTTCTAAATAATCCATTTGATCCAATAAGTGAAGTAGATACAGCCTCCTTGAAAGAAACATAAATGAAAAGGTCAACTGAATATGGTACCTAATAATCTGAGCAAAATGATCAAGTTAATAAAATTGTGCCCCCCCCCCTTAAATTTCAGTATAATCTGTGGTTTTTATTGTTGTATGACACTTGGGGTTGACCACAGAAAAGTAAACCTATGAAGTCAGAGTTCAGGCATTCTTTCAACATAAAATAAACTTTGGTAAGGTTTATTTAAAATTGAGTAGTATGAATTTTCACTAGAAAGTCACTAGAAAAGTTTAATCTGTCCTTACAGATTTCAGGAAAGCATGCCCGTAGCCTTAAATTCTTCACATGCTTCTTCAGTCCCTTACATTCCTCTCCTATTATTCATATATTCTATTTTTTTTAAAGCATAGGAATTCATGTAGGCAATAATTGTATCTTCATTTATGTGTTCCAAGGACCTATTGCAATGTTTTATCCATAATAGGTACCGAGAAAATTTATATGAATAGATGGTGTATGAATGAATAAATATGAGTCACAGTCATTGGTGTCTCGGTCCCATGCTGAAGGCAGGCTTCCCTTCTCAGATTTTATAGCAGTGACAGCCCTGTCCCCTTTCTTACCATATATAATGATATTAAATATAAGGAGACAGGAGAAGATGGCAGAATAGTGGGATACGGGGATCACCTTCCTCCTCACAGATACATCAGAAATACATCTACATGTGGAACTGCTCCTATAGAATACACACTGAATGATGGATGAAGACCTCAGACCACCCAAAAGGCAAGAAACTCCCCACGTTACTGGGTAGGGCAAAAGACAAAAGAAAAAACATAGACAAAAGAATAGGGACGTAACTGGGTAGGGAAAAACAAACATGAAAAATCAGAGACAAAAGAATTGGGACAGGACCAGAACCAGTGAGAAGGAGCTGTGAAGGAAGAAAGGTTTCCACACACTAGAAGCCCCTTCGTTGGTGGAGACTGCGGGTGGCAGAGGGGGAAAGCTTTGGAGCCGCGGAGGAGAGCACAGCAACAGGGGTGCGGAGGGCAAAGCAGAGATTCCCGCATGGAGGATCCATGCCGACCGGCAATCACCAGCCCGAAAGTCTTGTCTGCTCACCTGCCGGGATGGGTGGGGGCTGGGAGCTGAGGCTCGGGCTTCGGTCGGATCCCAAGGAGAGGACTGGCAGCGTGAACACAGCCTGAAGGGGTTAGTGCACCATGGCTAGCCAGGAGGGAGTCCAGGAGAAGTCTGGAGCTGCCAAAGAGGCAAGAGACATTTTCTTCCCTCTGTTCCCTGGTGCGCGAGGAGAGGGGATTAAGAACGGTGCTTAAAGGAGCTCCAGAGAAGGGCGCAAGCCACGGCTATCAGCACAGACCTCAGAGACGGGCATGAGATGCTAAGGCTGTTGTTGCAGCTACCAAGAAGGCTGTGTGTGAGCACAGGTCACTCTCCCCACTTCCCTTCCCGGGAGCCTGTGCAGCCTGCCACTGCCAGGGTCCCGTGATCCAGGGACAACTTTCCCGGGAGAACGCACGGCACACCTCAGGCTGGTGCAATGTCACACCTGCCTCTGCCACCGCAGGCTCACCCCGCACTCCGTACCCCTCCCTCCCCCCAGCCTGAGTGAGCCAGATCCTCCGAATCAGCTGCACCTTTAACCCCGTCCTGTCTGAGCGAAGAACAGATGCCCTCAGGCGACCTACATGCAGAGGTGGGGCCAAATCTAAAGCTGAACACCAGGAGCTCTGAAAACAAAGAAGAGAAAGGGAAATCTCTCCCAGCAGCCTCAGGAACAGCTGATTAAATCTCCACAATCAACTTGATGTACCATGCATCTGTGGAATACATGAAGAGACAACGAATCATCCCAAATTGAGGAGGTGGACTTTGGGAGCAAGATAGATTAGGTTTCCCCTTTTCCTCTTTTTGTGAGTGTGTATGTGTATGATTCTGTGTGAGATTTTCTCTGTATAGCTTTGCTTTCACCATTTGTCCTAGGGTTCTGTACGTCTTTTTTTTTTTAATTTAAAATTTTTTTCTTAATAATTATTTTTTATCTTTTATTTTAATAACTTTATTTTATCTTACTTTATTTTATTTTATCCTCCATCTTTTTTTCTTTCTATTTTTTCTCATTTTTATTCTGAGCCATTTGGAGGACAGCCTCTTAGTGCTCCAGCCAGGCATCAGGGCTGTGTCACTGAGGTAGGTGAGCCAAGTTCAAAAAACTGGCCCACAAGAAACCTCCCAGCTCCACATAATATCAAACAGCGAAAATCTCCAAGAGATCTCTGTCTCAACACCAACACCCAGCTTCACTCAATGACCAGCAAGCTACAGTGCTGGACACCTTATGCCAAACGACTAGCAACACAGGACCACAGCCACATCCATTAGCAGAGAGGCTGCCTAAAATCATAATAAGACAACAGACACCACAAAACACACCACCAGACGTGGACCTGCCCACAAGAAAGACAAGATCCAGCCTCATCCACCAGAACACAGGCACTAGTCCCCTCTACCAGGAAACCTACACAACCCACTGAAGCAAACTTAGCCACTGGGGACAGACACCAAAAACAATGGGAACTATGAACCTGCAGCCTTCAAAAAGGAGACCCCAAACACAGTAAGATAAGCAAAATGAAAAGACAGAAAAACACACAGCAGATGAAGGAGCAAGGTAAAAACCCACCAGACCTAACAAATGAAGAGGAAATAGGAAGTCTACCTGAAAAAGAATTCAGAATAATGAGCATAAAGATGATCCAAAATCTTGCAAATAGAATAGAGAAATTGCAAGAAACATTTAACAAGGACTTAGAAGAACTAAAGAGAAAACAAGCAATGATGAACAACACAATAAGTGAAATTAAAAATACTCTAGATGGGATCAATAGCACAATAACTGAGGCAGAAGAACGGATAAGTGACCTGGAAGATAAAATAGTGGAAATAACTACTGCAGAGCAGAATAAAGAAAAAAGAATGAAAAGAACTGAGGACAGTCTCAGAGACCTCTGGGACAACACTAAACATGCCAACATTCGAATTATACGGGTCCCAGAAGAAGGAGAGAACAAGAAAGGGACTAAGAAAATATTTGAAGAGATTATTGATGAAAACTTCCCTAATATAGGAAAGGAAATAGTTAATCAAGTCCAGGAAGCACAGAGAGTCCCATACAAGATAAATCCAAGGATAAACACACCAAGACACATATTAATCAAACTATCTAAAATTAAATACAAAGAAAAAATATAAAAAGCAGCAAGGGAAAAACAACAAATAACACACAAGGGAATCCTCATAATGTTAACAGCTGATCTTTCAGCAGAAACTCTGCAAGCCAGAAGGGAGTGGCAGGACATATTCAAAGTGATGAAGTAGAAAAACCTACAACCAAGATTACTCTACCCAGCGAGGATCTCATTCAGATTTGATGAAGAAATTAAAACCTTTATGGACAAGAAAAGCTGAGACAGTTCAGCACCACCAAACCAGCATTACAACAAATGCTAAAGGAAATTCTCTAGGCAAGAAACACAAGAGAAGGAAAAGACGTACAATATCAAACCCAAAACAATTAAGAAATTGGGAATAGGAACATACATATTGATAATTACCTTAAATGTAAATGGATTAAATGCTCCCACCAAAAGACACAGACTGGCTGAATGGATACAAAAACAAGACCCATATATATGCTGTCTACAAGAGACCCACTTCTGACCTAGGGACACATACAGACTGAAAGTTAGGGGATGGAAAAAGATATTCCATGCATATGTAAATCAGAAGAAAGCTGGAGTAGCAATTCTCATATCAGAGAAAATAGACTTTAAAATAAAGACTATTACAAGAGACAAAAGACACTACATAATGATCAATGGATCGATCCAAGAAGAAGATATAATTGTAAATATTTATGAACCCAACATAGGAGCACCTCAATACATAAGGCAAATAATAACAGCCATGAAAGGGGAAATCGACAGTAACACAATCATAGTAGGGGACTTTTAACGCCCCATTTTTACGAATGGACAGATCATCCAAAATGCAAATAAATAAGGAAACACAACCTTTAAATGATACATTAAACAAGATGGACTTAATTGATACTTATAGGACATTCCGACCAAAAATAACAAAATATACATTTTTATCAAGTACTCATGGAACATTCTCCAGGATACATCATATCTTGGGTCACAAATATAGCCTTGATAAATTTAAGAAAATTGAAATCATATCAAGTATCCTTCCCGACCACAACGCTATGAGACTACATATCAATTACAGGAAAAGATTTGTAAAAAATACAAACACATGGAAGCTAAACAATACACTACTTAACAACGAAGTGATCAGTGAAAAATCAAAGAGGAAATCAAAAAATACCTAGAAACAAATGACAACGGAGACACAACTACCCAAACCTATGGGATGCAGCAAAAGCAGTTCTAAAAGGGAAGTTTATATCAATACAATCCTACCTTAAGAAACAGGAAACATCTCAAATAAACAACCTAACCTTGCACCTAAAGAAATTAGAGAAAGAAAAATCAAAAAACCCCAAAGTTAGCAGAAGGAAAGAAATCATAAAGATCAGATCAGTAATAAATGAAAAAGAAATGAAAGAAATGAGAGCAAAGATCAATAAAACTAAAAGCTGGTTGTTTGAGAAGATAAACAAAATTGATAAACCATTAGCCAGACTCATCAAGAAAAAAAGGGAGAAGACTCAAATCAATAGAATTAGGAATGAAAAAGGAGAAGTAACAACTGACACTGCAGAAATACAAAGAACCATGAGAGATTACTACAAGCAACTCTAGGCCAATAAAATGGACAACCTGGCAGAAATGGACAAACTCTTAAAAATGCACAACCTGCCAAGACTGAAGCAGGAAGAAATAGAAACTATAAACAGACCAATCACAAGGACTGAAATTGAAACTGTGATTAAAAATCTTCCAACAAACAAAAGCCCAGGACCAGATGGCTTCACAGGCAAATTCTGTCAAACACTGAGACAAAAGCTAACACCTATCCTTCTCAAACTCTTCCAAAATATAGCAGAGGGAGGAACACTCCCAAACTCATTCTATGAGGCCACCATCAACCTGATACCAAAACCAGAAAAAGACGTCGCAAAGAAAGAAAACTACAGGCCAATATCACTGATGAACATAGATGCAAAAATCCTCAACAAAATACTAGCAAAGAGAATCCAACAGCACATTAAAAGGATCATACACCATTATCAAGTGGGATTTATTCGAGGAATACAAGGATTCTCCAATATACGCAAATCAATCAACGTAATACACCATATTAACAAATTGAAGGAGAAAAACCATATGATCATCTCAACAGATGCAGAGAAAGCTTTCGACAAAATACAACATCCATTTATAATAAAAACCCTGCAGAAAGTAGGCATAGAGGGAACTTTCCTCAACATAATAAAGGCCAAATATCACAAACCCACAGTCAACATCATCCTCAATGGTGAAAAACTGAAATCATTTCCACTAAGATCAGGAACAAGACAAGGTTGCTCACTCTCACCACTCTTATTCAACATAGTTTTAGAAGTTCTAGCCACAGCAATCAGAGAAGAAAAAGAAATAAAAGGAATCCAAATCGGAAAAGAAGTAGTAAAGCTGTCACTGTTTGCAGATGACATGATACTATACATAGAGAATCCTAAAGATGCTACCAGAAAACTGCAAGAACTAATCAATGAATTTGGTAAAGTAGCAGGATACAAAATTAATGCACAGAAATCTCTGGCATTCTTATACACTAGTGATGAAAAATTAGAAAGTGAAATTAAGAAGACACTCCCATTTACCATTGCAACAAAAAGAATAAAATATCTAGGAATAAACCTACCCAAGGAGACAAAAGACCTGTAGGAAGAAAATTATAAGACACTGATGAAAGAAATTAAAGATGATACAAAGAGATGGAGAGATATACCATGTTCTTGGATTGGAAGAATCAACATTGTGAAAATGACTCTACTACCCAAAGCAATCTACAGATTCAATGCAATCCCTATCAAACTACCACTGGCATTTTTCACAGAACTAGAACAAAGAATTTCACAATTTGTATGGAAACACAAAAGACCCCGAATAGCCAAGCAATCCTGAGAACGAAAAATGGAGCTGGAGGAATTCAGGCTCCCTGGCTTCAGACTATACAACAAATCTACAGTAATCAAGACAGTATGGTACTGGCACTAAAATGGAAATATAGATCAATGGAACACAATAGAAAGCCCAGAGATAAACCCACACACATATGGTCACCTTATCTTCGATAAAAGAGGGAAGAATATACAGTGGAGAAAAGACAGTGTCTTCAATAAGTGGTGCTCGGAAAAATGGAAGGTACATGTAAAAGAGTGAAATTAGAACACTCCCTAACACTGTACATAAAAATAAACTCAAAATGGATTAAAGACCTAAATGTAAGGCCAGACACCATCAAACTCTTAGAGGAAAACATAGGCAGAACACTCTATGATATAAGTAACAGCAAGATCCTTTTTGACCCACCTCCTAGAGAAATGGAAATGAAAACAAAGATGAACAAATGGGACCTAATGAAGTTTAAAAGCTTTTGCACAGCAAAGGAAACAATAAACAAGAATAAAAGAAAACCTTCATAATGGGAGAAAATAATTGCAAATGAAGCAACTGACAGAGGATTACTCTCCAAAATTTACAAGCAGCTCATGCAGCTCAATAACAAAAAAACAAACAACCCAGTCCAAAAATGGGCAGAAGACCTAAATAGACATTTCTCCAAAGAAGATATACAGATTGTCAACAAACACATGAAAGAATGCTCAACATCATTAATCATTAGAGAAATGCAAATCAAAACTACAATGAGATATCATCTCACACCGGTCAGAATGGCCATCATCAAAAAATCTAGAAACAATAAATGCTGGAGAGGGTGTAGAGAAAAGGGAACACTCTTGCACTGCTGGTAGGAATGTAAATTGATATAGCCACTATGGAGAACAGTATGGAGGTTCCTTAATAAACTAAAAATAGAACTATCATACAACCCAGCAATCCCACTACTGGGCATATACCCTGAGAAAACCATAATTCAAAAAGAGTCATAGGGCTTCCCTGGTGGTGCAGTGGTTGAGAATCCGCCTGCCGATGCAGGAGACACGGGTTCGTGCCCTGGTCCGGGAAGATCCCACGTGCCGCGGAGCAACTAAGCCCGTGAGCTATGGCCGCTGAGCCTGTGCGTCCGGAGCCTGTGCTCCGCAACGGGAGAGGCCACAACAGTGAGAGGCCCGCATACCGCAAAAAAAAAAAAAAAAAAAAAAAAAAAAAAAAAAAAAAAAAAAGAGTCATGTACCAAAATGTTCATTGCAGCTGTATTTACCATAGCCAGGACATGGAAGCAACCTAAGTGTCCATCAGGATAAAGAAGATATGGCACATATTTACAATGGAATATTACTCAACCATAAAGAGAAACAAAATTGAGTTATTTGTAGTGAGGTGGATGGACCTAGAGTGTGTCATACAGAGTGAAGTAAGTCAGAAGGACAAAAACAAATACCATATGCTAACATATACATATGGAAGTTAAGAAAAAAACAAAAAGGTCATGAAGAACCTAGGGGTAAGACGGGAATAGAGACACAGACCTACTAGAGAATGGACTTCAGGATATGGGGAGGGGGAATGGTACTCTCTGACAAAGTGAGAGCGTGACATGGACTTATATACACTACCAAACGTAAAATAGATAGCTAGTGGAAAGTAGCCGCATAGCACAGGGAGATCAGCTAGGTGGTTTGTGACCACCTAGAGGGGTGGGATAGGGAGGGTGGGAGGGAGGGAGATGCAAGAGAGAAGAGATATGGGAACATATGTATATGTATAACTGATTTACTTTGTTGTAAAGGAGAAACTAACACACCATTTTAAAGCAATTATATTCCAATAAAGATATTTTAATAAATAAATAAATAAAGCATGTTGTCTAATCCCCACACATTCATGATTATTCTCCTCACCTTCCCTTTTTTCCTTTCTTCCCTCCTCCCTACTTCCCTTGCTCCCTCCTCCCCTCCTTCCCTCCCTCCCTCCCTTTCTATCATTAGTTCTTTATTTGCAATGGTAGGTCTTCATTTCTAAGAAATAATCAACCTGACCCAAAATAATATTTCTCATAATACCAGGATATCTCAAGTTTTAATTTAACAGTTTCGTAGGATTTAATGGGGAAGCAAAAGAGGATGAAACAAAGAATGAGGATACCAGAAGTCTAAAACTCAAGAAGAATCATTCCTCTAGTTTTGCTGAGGACTGTACAGAAAATATAGGTAGAGAGCTCTGATAAGCCACCTGTACATAATTTAACAAAGCTTGACTTTGTCTACATCAAACTGATTTTTACAAGAAAAATCATTTCAAGTTGTTATTGGTAGTGCATGGATTCAGAATATGTAGCCAAATAATTTGAGAAATTTCAAACTTTCTGAATTTGTAATCCTTTCTTAAGAATTCTGATGGCTGCGACTTCAAATACAGGAAATAAATAAAAGAAAAATATTCTTACCAAGTTTAGGCTTTTTCCTTGATTGAGCTTTCACTTGGTTGCCATAGCTCTTTGATTGCTAGAGCTACTATAAAGTTATTTGAGTCCATTTCTTTCTGCTTAGTTAGTGTTTCTGTGGTGAAGCAAGGGCCTAGAGCCTCCTCATCTTTCATCCTGCTGACATCTCAATCTATTTATAGTGCCTTTCGTAATTACATAATTTCCCTTAACAGTTTTCTTTTTTTCATGTGAATTTGAATTAGTGCCTGGGAATACTTGCTTTGAGCCTGAAGAACTTCCTTCAGTATTTTTTATAAAGCAGGTCAGCTAGCAATGAATTCTCTCAGTTTTTGTTTATCTGAGAATGCCTTTATTTCATCTTCAGGTTTGAAGTATAGCTTTGCTTGATACAGGATTCTTGGTTGACAGTTTTTTACTTTGACTACATTGAATATGTTGTCCCACTGCCTTCTGGATTCCACTGTTTCTAATGAGAATTCAACTGTTAATGATGTCCTCTTGTTTGTGATGAGTCTTTTGCTAAAATTTTTCAAATGTCCATTTTATTCTGATTTATAAGCATTCATTGTCAGCTATATATTGGAAGTGCTTTTTTTTTTTTTTTTTGCGTTACACGGTCCTCTCACTGTTGTGGCCTCTCCCATTGCAGAGCACAGGCTCAGCAGTCACGGCTCACGGGCCCAGCCACTCTGCAGCATGTGGGATCTTCACAGACCGGGGCACGAACCTGTGTCCCCTGCATCTGCAGGCAGACTCTCAACCACTGCGCCACCAGGGAAGCCCCTAAAGTGCCTTTTTTTTTTTTTTTAAAGGACTTGACATTTTAATGAAATCTAAGTAAATTCTCTTGCTGCATTCAAGATTTTAATTACCTTTTGTATTCATCATTTTTATTATGAGGCATCTGTTTTTTAATCTCTTTGTATTTATTCTACATGAAGTTCACTGGGCTTTTTGCATGTGTGGATTAAAGTTTTACTTTCAATTTGGAAACATTTAGCCATTAACTTGAATATTTTTCTTTCTCTTTTTCCTCTTCTGACACACCCATCACACATATCTTGCTACACTTATGGTTCCACATTTCTCTAGAATTTTGTTCATTTTTGTTTTTCATTTTTCTCTTTTTCAGAATGAATAATCTAAATTAATCTATAATTACCTTGATTCAAATGTACTGTTGAGCCCGTCTAGTGAATTTTCATTTTGGTTACTGTACCTTTAAGCTCCAGAATTTTTATTTGGTTCTTTTTTATAATTTCTCTCATGATGGTATTCCCTGTTTGATGATACTTTAATACCTTCTTTTACTCTTTTAAATATGGTTTCCTTTCATTCTTTGATAGTTATACTGGTTACTTTAATGAGTTTTTTTGTTAAATCCAAATCTGTTCACTTTCAGACAGTTTATGTCGTCTTCTTTTTTTCCCCTGGGTATAGGCCAGACCTTGTTTTTTTGCATGTCTCATGTTTTGGGGGGGTTTGGTGAGGGACGGGAAACTTCATAGCAACTCTGAGAACTGGTCTTCTCACTTCTAGGACTTCTTGTTGTCATTTGCTTATTTATCTATGTATTGTCTGGCAGGATTATTTTAGGAAAGCCTATCTGCACCCGCTCCCACCCTGTGTGAAGCCTTTGATTTTGTTCACTGGAGGGTACAGCCTTGGCATGTGCACAGTCATTATGAAATGACAGGGTTTTTACTGGAGTCTTTCACTATTTCTTTTATCACACCCAGCTCTTAAGCTCCAGTAATTGCTAGCTGATTGCCTTATTGTTTTGAACAATATCTAGTGCATAAATTGCTCCTGAGATGGACCCAATTAAATTCAGTCTCCTTTAAAAGTATAGTTTTTGAAGTCTCTGTTTGAGATTTGTCCTGAACCTAGGAAGGCTCTTCTTAGCTGTGCCATTTCCTGGTTCTCTCTGGGAAACTAGTTCACTTATGGTTGAGTTTATATCTCTAATGGATCTACCTATCTCCTCTTTAATTGTTTTTCAGCGAATCCTTAAGCTATGAGCTTCCCTACACTCTGTAGCATATGAAATAAGTTCCTTTTAAGAAATCTTCAGCCTGCCTCCATCCACAGGCAAAATCTCAGAGATATGGCCCTGAAGCTAAGGGTGGGGATGGTGGCAGACTTCTGAGTGAAACTCCTGCTTTAGTTGATGAGAACTCAACTAGGGGTGTAGGACAGCTGTAGTCGCTGATATCTTCAATGGCCCCTCCCACTGGGGAACTTTGTTGTCTTTATGATGGAGCCAGGGTGAGAGTGATCAATCACAGACCCAATATTTTCATGGCACTGCACCCAAGGAGAGCCTAGGCCCTATGATTAGGAGCTGGATATAAAAAAGGGAGTCCCTACTTCTTGGCAACACTTAGCCTCTGCAAATTGCAGTTGGGACAGAATGAGAAAGTCTGAAGTCCTGCCCCTTCTAGGGAGATGCTACAGTTCTCCAACTTTCAGCTGGGGGAGATGGAGAAAATCCTGTGTCCTTGGGTGCAACCATCTGTCTGGCTAGTATATTTAGATGTGGGATTTGGTTGTTATTTACCTTTTGTGGGGTTTTCTGAGCTTCATGGATCTGTGGCTTGATTTCATTCATTATTTGGAGGCAATTATTCAACATTATCTCTTTAAATATTTTTCTGCAATGTTCCTTCTCTCTTCCTTCTATGTTAAAACATTTGTGATATTGTCCCATGGCTCGTAGATGCTCTGTTCTATTTTTGTTCATTCCTTTTCTTCTTTTTCTTTCAGTTTGGGTAATTTCCATTGAATTATCTTCAAGGTTAAAGATTCTTTCCTTGGCTGTGTTCAGCCTACTGATGAGCCCATTGAAGACATTCATCTCTGATGTGTTTTCTATTTCTAAAATTTCCATTTGACATTTTTCTTATAGTTTTATCTCTCTGCTAAAATTCCTCATCTGTTCATGCAACTGTTCACCTTTTCCTCTAAATCCTTTAATATGTTAATCATAGTTAATTTAATTGTTCCTGTTTCAAAGTTCCTATGTTTTCTCTGTATCTGCTGATATAGACTAACTTGTCTTTTATAAATAGAATTATTTTTCTTGCCTTTTTGTGTTTCAGTTTTTTAAAATTTAATGCCTGACCGCATGTGTAGAACATTAGGGACTAAGGCAAATGTCATTTTGGCCTGGAAGTGGGCATGTCTCTTTGTTTAGGATGTAAGTATAGGAGATTAAAAGAATCTAGTCAGAAATTTATCTGTGTTTGGGCTTTGCTGCTGCTATTGTTTTCTGCAATACACACAGGTTGCCACTGATTTGTGCTTAGGCTGGAGGCAGATTTGACAGTTGGTGTTTTTCTCTGTTAATTCTCAACCCTAAAGTCGCAACCATGTCTGTACACCTGGTGCAGAGTAGTTCACCCTTCTCTTTCCCCTCCCTACCAACAGACCTCTGTAGCTTGTTGTTAGGTGCTAAATTCATGGCAGAGGCCACAGAGGATGCCATCTAATGGTATTGATACAGGATCCTGAGCTTAGAATTGTTTCATGCTCTAGGAAGACAATTTTATTTCTCCTACACTTCCCCTAGCCACAGTAGAGAAGTTTGCTTCCCTCTTACCTAGTAGCTTAAAGCTCTTAAATTAAGAAGTTAGGAGTGACATCAGTGAAAATGGCAGCATATGGACCACTGAAAATTTCTTCACAAACAAAACAAAACAGTAAAAACAACCTTTTCAGATCTCTGGAAATTAATCAAAACCCTGAAGCAATCCAGGGAGCATTTACTTAAGAAAAACACCTTAATCTCAGTAAGAAGAGTGAACTAGGCAAAACTATAATTTACATTTTTTATTGAGGACACAAAATTCTCATTGCCAGGGCCCCATTTTCCAACTCCAAAAAATAAAGTTTTTTCACTGGACCATACAGTCTCTAACAGAGACATTCTATAAACAATGATTCTATTTCTAATAGAAAGTATTACAGTACTTATGGCCTTCCAGAAAGGTAATTGGTGTCTATATGTACCATAATGTCACAATATAGGCAGCCACCTTGCTTATCCATTTTAAGCTAATTTTCTAATTCACAAGAAGAAATAGTCACAGCTAAAAATATTGAATTATTAAACTAGTTTCCATAAATTAAAATTCTTAACTATTTTACTTAACTCTCTATATACATTTTCATCTCAAAAGGAAGGAATTCAATCAAAACTTTGTTACATACAACAAACAAACTCATAGGTATTTAATGTTTTCTTCCTAAACTAATATTGAGACATTAGTAAGGCTGTACAGACAAAAAGTTTGCAAATATACTAAATTTCTGTGGTGTAATAAATATCTTTTTCATTGCCAAAACAGAAATTCACTCAGGCAATTTTGACAATGCAAAACATAGGTACCACCAAAACTAATCTCTCCTTATTGTTATTTCCTCCTTTCCTCTCCTACCTTTTATCATTTCAGGATGGAATCCAAGTCACAACTGGATAGTCAAACAGAGAAAATGAGGCTGCTATTTTTCCCAAATATTTCAGCTGACTCATATTTAAGAATCAGTGTACAAACATATTTGGTGTCTAACTTTAAAACTATTTTAGCAATCCCTGTAATATTAATGTGAAAATTTTTAAGTTCATTGCATAATAATCAGAAAGAAAATTAATCCAGAGTAAAGAAATGAAAACATCTAATCTCATAAAATAAGAAAATAAAATAATCACTTTGGATCATCTTAGTTCCTAAGCAAAGACTGTAGTAGAAACCACTACCCAATATATATATGAACTATATAGTAAACTATACACACATGGAAAATTGAATAAAATTTGCATCCAAATAAAAATCATAAATATTTTGATCCTTTTTCTCAGTTAATGAATGCTTTGAAATTTTTATATATATATATGGAAGGTAACCCCAAACCATGCATATTCTAGCATAGACCTAATTTCTATCATTGGGCCCAGAGAATTCCGATTTTAGGTAAAGAAATCTCAGCCCATCCAGCAGGAAGAAAATCACATGCAGAGGAATAAAAAGCAAAGGAGCTCATGAATAAAACAGCTAGAATTATTTGAAGAAATGCACATGTAGGTAATAAATATTTTAGCCTTTGGAGAAACCTATGTAGGATTGCCAGATAAAATACAGGATGCCCAGTAATTTGGATTTCAGATAAAAAATGGGGAAAAAAATCAGTATAAGTATATCCCATGCAGTGTTTGGGATATACACTAAAAATTGTTTGTTGCTTATTCTGAAATTGAAATTTAACTGGTCCTCCTATATTTCTATTTGACAAGTCCAACAACCTTAAACCTACCCCAAGTACATAAATAGTTGAATCACTGTACTCTCATTTGTACTGCTAAACTACTTACATGTAATAAAAAGTAAACACACTATTGTAAAACAGTTATACTCAAATAAAGATGTTAAAAAAAAAAGTAGTACTTATCTCCTTCCCAAATACAACAGATTTTATCCACTATCAGTGAGAACTAATTTATGGGAGAAGTATGGGAGAGATATTTACTCAGCACAAGATTTCCCCAAAGGTTGTTAGTTTCTTTTTTCCATCCCTCTTTTAAGAAAATGGATTATCTATGCAACAAAACCTGGCCACATTGCCTTGTTGAATTCATAGTAAATTTAGAGGAAATATTCTAGTTTCTTAGAGAGCGGAGGTATTACACAAATGGTGTCCTTGTTTGACCATGTAAATTAAGGACTTTGATACATAAATTGTGATTTTTTTTGCTTCTTTCCTATGGCAATTAAGCTGATTTGCAAAACCAAAAAATCCTAACTAAAGAGTTTAATATGAGTATATTAGTCCCTGCTAAGCTGCTTCAAATCCTGTCACATATTTCTATAGATCTACACTGTAGGAGACTTATTTTAATACTTCTTTAAAATATTGCCAAACTTTCTCAATATTAATTTTTAGATACTTGTAGTTATTTCATTCTTTTTCAGCATTAGCTCAGGAGCAGATATTTCCAAAAACCTTCAAAGTTAATTTTAATTTTTTTCTTTTAAAACGTTGAAAGCTTGGCAAGTGTGTAAAGTAATGAGAACAAATTTTAGTTTTTATGCTGCTCACCCTAAAAGATGTAGGGTCTTGTCAAATTTTTAAAAATCTTTGCCCTATGAAAGACCAAAATGCTGAGTCCCTTCTTCAAATAACATACTGGACCTTTCAAAGTAGCAGGAACAGAGGACATTATGGGTCTGGAAGGGCAGGTGCAAAGCTGCACAGTAAGGTTACCATAAAGTGAATGTGGGAACTGGGACTACCAGATGTCTAGGTGGGTAGGCTTCAGAAAAAATGTAGAGGTAAAGAAGCTGTTTGGCTCAGTAGGAGAAAGGGCAGAGTCCCCAGCACATGTAGGTTCTGAAGTTCTGGGAAGTCTGCTTGATGATGACAGGGAATATCTTGATTGGTAGATAGATCAATAGATAGGTAGATCATCTCCCTCCAAGTCTCTCATTCCTCTTCTCTGTTTCTCTTGCTACCCTCATCTTGCTTTCTATTTGATACCCTCACTTATCTTTTTCTATAGCTTGGCCATAGCTTTAAGTTAAAATAACACTAGCAGCACCAATTTTGCTTCACTCCCCCAGGGACCTTTTTTCTATCAGACCTTATGGAGAAGTAGAAAAGACAGAACTACATCACATTTGACACACAATGCCTCATTGCATTTAGACCAGATCTACAATGCAAGTTTGCCAAGTTATCTTGAGGTTCACCTACCAGATTATTAACACTTAAGAAAAACCTTAATTTTGAACTCTTTATTTGGGAATTAACTTGAGGAAGATGGAAGTTATAAATGAGAATTCCTTGAATTGATTTCTTGTATGCATTTTCATACATTTTGCTTAATATAACTTTTGAGTTCAAAATAGTATGTTCCCCTATTTATAAAGTCAAACTTCCAAACCATACTCTGAGAACTAGTTCTTTTGTGATGTTCATCTACTTTTCGTTTCATTTTCTAGAGCTTTAATACATTTCCCAGATAAAATGAAATTAAAATATGTGTTAACTATGTACTTTAAAAATATGCATTTAATGTAAACATTGGGAAGATTTAAATTTAAACATACACAGGAAAATTATCATTGTGTGGATTAGTTTTTCACTGAAAAGAATCGATGGCTTTCCACTGTAAATTTTAATGTTCTGCCTCTTGACTAAACACTAGAAGCTAACTACTGCTAGCTGAAGATTTACCTATTTCCTATTTACTATCTATTCTTTTCTACCTCTTATTTTGAAAGCTTTTTATGTTCTACCTTCCTTAAAGATGATTTTCATCTTTACCATCCTATTTGACTTATGCAAATAAGTCCAACTTTTTCTTTTCCTTTTTCCTATGGACAAAGAATACATGAAATCCAGCCTGCTACTCATGCATGTCATGATACATGCTAGAAATTGTAAGGCACCCAAAAGGCTGTTTTGACCATAAATACTTTTGCCACTAACCTACATTTTTCCCTTTATTCATCCCTTGTAAGGTAACACATTGAAGAAATTGCTCAAAATGGACATGTTATCAGGGAGTTGTTCAATCTATTACACATTATCTGGCATTACTACATCAGTTCCAAGAGTATCCTATTTTAGTAACCCAGTAGAGATTTAAGGGAATAAGATAAAGGGAAAGAGAATGAGGCTCATTGAAGGGAAAGGCTCCAGAAGGATAGTGCTAAAAGGGGATTTATGAAAATTCCTTTCTCTGCCAATCCAATCCTATTACTTCAGAATTAAGGTGGGTACTCTTCCTGACATTACAACCTTTAAAACATTGCATTGAATATACTACTGTCAATGGATATCTCCTTCCTCCTGCATGTGTATTGATACCAACCTCTTTTCCTACTTTTATTCCTCATCAAGCTACCACATACCTTCATTTACTATACACTAACAAAACTATATAAAGAAAGCAGCAAATTAAATGTGAGCAAATCAAAACTATCTAAAAACTGATATTAAAAATGAAGATAATACATGATAAGAAAATGTTACCAGAGGAAAATATAGCAAGTGCAGTATGTATATCTGTAAGTCTCCTGTTGACTCAACTTTAAGCATTGGATAAAAGCTTTTACTCTCAGCAAAGAATGGATGAAAAATTTTGAGTTGATCCTAGTGGGGAGGATTCCTGCCATTGGAAGGGCAGAGGAGACGGCTTTAGAGTGGTACAGAGGAAGGATGTAGCTTGATCAACACAGAGAAGAATCACACAAAACAAGTGATCACTTGTATTCTTCACGGCTTCGAGAAGGAAAAAGAACTAGAAGGATAGGATAGAGGCAGAAGCTCTAGAACTCACTATATAACTTATTTTTGCTGGAATAGAAAGAGATATACATAAAATGGTCGATTTAGTTTAAAAAGCAATAGATGGAAAGGAACTTGGCAGCATTAAAGAAAATTGTATATGAAGGTGTTCATTTCTTAATTCTCATTTAATTCTGCATGAGGGTGCTTTTCCTAAAAAGCCTTTTGCACCTTGGGTACATTCTTTAACACCCTGGTACATGGTGAGGAAAGGAATGAAGAGGTCAATATGTTTTTATAGCTAAGAAAATTACTGTTTATCGGTAACCATAGGATGTAATAACTACTGATGCTTATCAAAAGTAAGTTATGTCAGGTAGGTTTCAGAATCAAGTGTGCAAAGGAACACTACAGGACATAGGAGAAAATGTCCATTTTGTGGTTGACAGAGATAATACTGATAACAGTGAAAAACATGGTTCCACAAAAAGGCTTAACATATTTGAAAGTAAAAACATTCTGATAGAAGAGGAGAGAGAGGACGTGAAATTTACATCATGCCATGCCCCACCTAAAACCCTTCAGTGGCTCCCCATACAGGACTGTGCATGATTTGGCCATTGCTTACCTCTCTATATTTCCTGTCTTGCTCGTCTTCCTCCTCCCTCTCAATGCTCTAGCCATGGTGAACAACAGTACCTTTGCACAAGTTGCTGTCTCCTTTTGCCTCTCTCCCTCCTCCAACTCAAATGCTGAACACTTATTCTTCAGATCTCAGTTAACCACAGGCTGGATTTGATTTGCTTCCCATTATACCATCAGGATAGGTAGATAACATACATATTAAATAATATTAATTACATATTATACATAGATATATTAATCAGATATCAGGGATAAATTAACAAATACCCCATTTTCTCAAATAGAAAACTTGTTTTTGAAGAAACAACACCTTAATCTATCTAATAGAATGATACCACAGTATAGTTAGGAAGAAAATATACTTAAAATAACTATCATTCTGCTCTTCTTGGAATTTTCATCAAATGTTCTGGTCATTCCATAAAAAAAAATACTGCAGCGATTGAGAGGTTGGTGGTTGGGGGTTAGTAGGTATAGCTCCATATTCAAGCTCCTCTACAAAGTACATGGTAATGACGTGACTGATTCAAATGCTTTGGGGGTTGCCACCTTGGAATAAGCAGTAGCAGAATATATGCAGTGCAACTTTTTTCACTTTTATGTGCTGAAAATAAATGATTCAGAGTTCCCCACCACTGATTGGGGCATGCTTTATTGTTATGTACTTAATGCGAACAGACCATTTCAACCTCTTTACACAGAACTGGCCCTGGAGATCTGAAAAACTTTTAATTCATAGCAGATAGCTTAATATAAAACCATTTCTTGAACAAAACAAGTGCCAAACATTGTACTAAAAACTTTTCGAGGAAGGTATGAGATAGATTAGATAGATATATGATAGGTAGATATTTATATATCTCTATATCTATATATGCTTTGTCCATTTTATCCACCTTTTCTCTGCAGTGTATGTCATAGGGTGGTTCTCAGTATTTGTTAAATGAATGAATGAAAAGTGATTTTCATTTCATAAAAGTCAGGTACCTATGGATTTAAAACTTGCCAAAGATCCCTCAGCTAGTAACTGGTGAACTAGATTCATATTTAACACTCAAAATGTTCTGGATTTTTTCAAGAACACTTCACTATACATTGCCTCCCTATTATGTAGTCATTAGGTAACAAATAATAACTTGTTTATAGCCTTATTCAATATATAAAATCCATTTCATTTAAAGTATTTTATATATCTTAAAATTATCAGATTTGTTTTGCATATCATTACTACTTCATTATAATTATTCCTTAGACATTTTAACCAGATAGCATATATTATAATTTACTGCTCAGGAGACAAGTCAAATGAGTTAATTATAAGCTTTTATTTGTCTCTAAAAACACTTTTATTGACATCAAAATAAGTATATGAATATATGATTGGAGTCAGTGCCCAGTACAAACAGAAAGATGGCTACTTTGACTCCTCACACCCTCTGCACAAGGGAATATAATCAAATGCACAATTAATCCACATATATCATTCACTAAATCATATCTTTGTTTCACTTAAAGTACTTGTTAATATTATGTAAGTAAAGGTTAAACAGCTACACTGACTACCATTGTTGAATCTGATTCTGTTGCTCAAAACAAACAACTAATGAGCAATTTTTATATATGTGCCCAGGCACTGACTCTACTTGGCACTTTGCATCCCTCAGCATTTTAATTTTCATAGCAAAATCTAAAGAAGTAGTTATTATTATTATCTCTAATTTTACAGATAAGGAGATTTAGACTCAGAGAGGTTAAGTGATTTGCTCAAGGTTAAACAACTAAATTGTTGAATCAAACTAGAATTTAGTAAAATCCTTTGTGGACACATGAAAATATATGTATATTTTAAAATAGCCATACTCACATCAGAAACTGAGTTCAGTTTCAGAGGCCAGATGAAGAACAAAATTATAAAGCTGGCTTCAATACCTTAATATTATTTGCTCATTTTTGGACTCAGTTATTTTTACTATTTAAATTTTGCTCTAATTAAGGGCTTTAGTTAATTACCCTTTAATTTATTTGTTCTTGATAATTGCAGCAGTGTTTTTGTTTATTTGTTTTGTTTCATAAGGCCAGGGTGACCAGACTATCTGGGAGATAACTGACTTTTTTTATACTTACCTGGAAAAATACAAGTATACAAGTTCTGGATATACAGATAGCATCATTACCATACATTTTTAAAGTATAACAGAGAAAATATACTGAACTATATTAATTGAAACTGACCTATCATTTTACAGTAGAAGTCAAGATCAGATTTTGGCACAGATTCATCAAAAGCTTTTCTATTGATGACAGGATTCTGGACTCAGTGAAAATCTATTCAATTTTCACTTATGCCTGAGATTCATCCTGGAAGGTAGGAAAAGTTTTAATTGGTTTTGTCTTAATAGGATTTTTTTCCCTATCAAGATGTTTACAAACACTTAAAAGATACTTTTAAAAATTATACTGGAGGCCCCTCCCCAGCGGCCCTGGCCCTCCCGGCGGCCCCTCTCTCGGCAGTGGCGGCGCTGCAAGCGGAGTGGATGCTGGCTGCCAGATGTCTGAGGAGGGGGAACCCTCACAGGTCACCTTCTGAGATCATCGTGACCCCACCACCCACCGACACAGCCTCTTGGTGAACGGGCACTGCCCATGGGCTGCTCCCTTCCATAGATGGCACGATGTTTGCTCGAGGGCTGAAGAGGAAGTGCGCGGAGGACAAGGAGGCCACGCCCTCCTACAGCCTGCAGTGCCAGTTGCTCCTGGACATGTCGCTGGTCAAGCTCCAGCTGTGCCACATGCTGGTGGAGCCCAACCTGTGCCGTTCAGTTCTCATCACCAACACGGACCTGCAGATTCAAGAGGAGATGACCCAGGATGGGAGACGGTGCGTGCCGGTGCCCCAGACCGCGGGGCAGGGGTCGTGCGACCTCCTAGTATCCATGGAGATCCTGTGCTGCTGTGCGTGGGAGGGGCTGCACCCGGCCCCTGACCCTGGAGACCTGGCCTCTAAGTTCCAAGTGGTCCCAGCAGTACAGGCTCCCGGAGGCTCTCCGGGTGGTGTTTGGGGCAGGGACGGTTCTCGAGAAAACAGAAGACGCTTTCGTAAGTCGCTCGATCAGATATTTGAAACACTGGAGTGGAGAGTCAAAGCCCCGGTGCAGTAGAGGAACTGTTTTCCGACGTGGACGGCTCCTACTACGACCTGGACGGCTCCTACTACGACCTGGACGCTTTGCTGAACGGCATGCTGGGTGGTGCCAAGTTGAGCCAGGACGGGCTAGACCATGTGGTTGGATATCCTGGTGGAGACCTGAGCCGCGCGACTGGGGCACGTAGCAGATGTGTTTGTGAGGCCGACGAAGACAGCTGGCGCACTGGGGGTATGGGTGCCCACTACCCTGCAGCCGGGGCTGGCCTCTGGTTTGTCTGCGATTAGGAGAACGACCCAGGACAGCATCTGGCCCGCTCCCCTCTCTCTTCCTCCCTCCCGGCTGGGAGGCTTTTCCGCAGGCCTGCCCTGGGCCCTTGTCTGTGTCCTGCTACAGCCCTTCCAGAGGATGCCAGCCCCCTTCCTCATCCAGCCTCATCCAACTTTAGATAGGTGAATTTTCTAAAATTAAGTTTTATATGTTTGGGGCAATATTTTGTCTTAAAATTATAAAATTTAAAATATATATCTTATCACTCTAGATTTTTTTAGCTATTTTCTTAAAAATATATTTTGTCTATAAATATCCTCTGCTGCTACATTAGAAATTTTTATAACCTAAACAGTTGCAGTTGGTGTATTTCATTTTTTTTAAAGTTTAACAAACACTGTTCTTTTTCCAACAGGCGTCACTGCCCTGAGTTTGCAGTGTCCACACATGGTGATTTCCACTTTAGACTTGGGTTTGAGCCTTGCCCATATGCACTGCTGCGGTCAGAGCGAGGTCAGAGTTGAAGGCCTTGCACGGTGGTGCCTTTACCAGATCTGCTGTGTGAGCCACGTCTCCGTTAGACTTCAGTGTAGATTTTGGAGGGTTTTATTTATGCCCATTTATGTATGTGTCTTCAGAGCCGAAGGTCAGGTACGGTCTACCTGGAGATAATGCACGCCCTGAGGTGTCTTGGGAAGTGCCTCCAGAGGGTCTGAGACTCGGCCCCTCCTGCACAGGATCCCCAGCACAGCTGACCTTCCTCCCAAAGATGCCGCCCTCTGCGTGCCCCTGCCTGGCTGGGCTGCTGGACCCGGGTCAGCTGGGCCCATGTGCCAGCGTGTTTGGGGAAGGTGTGTGTCAGTGCACCACTGGATTGGAGAATGTTGGCATAAATTTAAGACTAGGATTAAAGAAATCTGTACACGTCATTTATGGGCCCTCAATCTTGAGGCTCGTTGACAGTGGGGTTGGCTGGGTGGTGTGTGTGCTTTGTGATCCTGCTGCAGACACTGAGTCCGCCCACAACTTTTAGATCTTTTTCACTTGTTTACAACTAAGACTGTACTCTCTCCCACCCCCACCCCACGTTTCCCATTTCTCATGCTTTTTCTTCCTTCTCTAGCCCTTAGCCATAAAGGTTGTTTTCTTTTGTGCATATGCTATTCTTAATATCAGTGGTGTGCACCTCATTTTATTAAAAAATTATCCAACCAAAAAAACGTATACTGGAAGGAAATAAAGTGATTAACATTGAATTGAGAAATATTATATTACCTGATTTTTCAGATACTTATAGTGTGTCCAGTCATTTGGACTTTAAGAAATCTGGAGGTGGATTTTGCTCTGATACTTAATATATCTACAACCTTGGCCAAGTTCTACTTGATAAGCCTCAGTTTCCTCATGTGAAAAAAATAGATAATTTTTAAAATCAGTATTACAAGGCAGTTTTGAGAGTTAGTGATTATGTATGGAGCTTAGCATAGTGCTTCACCCACAATAGTAAGCAATCTAAATTTTAATTACTCTCATTAGTGTAGACACAAGATATCTGTAAATCCATTTAGTTCCACTGTGTGTGGGTGTATGGGTATGTACATGTATGTCTCAGTTTTGTCAAACTCCTTACACAGGAGTTTCTTCTCCTTTAGATGACCATTTAATAATATAATTGTTACCAAACTGAACTCAGGTCCACTCACCTAACATGAAGCAAAGCCTGTCTACTGACACTGGGTTGTGGTGAAGGAAAGTACAGCAGTTATTGCAGGGCACCAAGCAAGGTGAATGGGCAGCAAATACTCTAAAAACCCAAACTCCTTGATGGCTTCCAAGGAAGGGTTTTTAAAGGCAACATTAGGGATGAGGGTTGCAGTGTACATGATCAGCTTGTGGACCTTCTTCTGATTGGTTGGAGGTCAAAGTGATGTTTCAAGAATCTTAATCCAGGGACTTTCAAGATGGCAGAGGAGTAAGATGTATAGATCACCTTCCTCCCCACCAATACATCACAAATACATCTACATGTGGAATAACTCCTATATAACACCTACTGAATGCTGGCAGAAGACCTTAGACTTCCCAAAAGGCAAGAAAATCCCCATGAACCTGGGTAGGGCAAAAGAAAAAAGAAAAAACAGAGACAAAAGAATAGGGATGGGACCTGCACCAGTGGGAGGGAGATGTGAAGGAGGAAAAGTTTCCACACACCAGGAAGCCCCTTCACTGGTGGAGATGGGGGTTAGGCAGGGGATGGTGGGGGGAAGCTTCAGAGCCACAGAGGAGAGCCCAGCAACAGGGGTGCAGAGGGCAAAGTGGAAAGATTCCTGCACAGAGGATCAGTGCCAACCAGCACTCACCAGCCCGAGAAGCTTGTCTGTTCACCTGTTGGGACAGGTGGGGCCTGGGAGCTGAGGCTCAGGCTTCACAGGTCAGATCCCAGGGAGAGGACTGGGGTTAGCTGTGTGAAGACAGCCTGAGGGGGCTAGTGCACCACAGCTAGCCAGGAGGGAGTCCGGGAAAAAGTATGGAACTGCTGAAAAGGAAACACACCACTGTTTCGGGGTGTGTGATGAGAAGGGATTCCTTCTCTATGTGCCCAAAGAAGGCAGAGCACCACCTAAGCAAGCTCTAGAGACAGGCATGAGCCACGGCTATCAGCTCAGAACCCAGAGACAGACATGAAATGGTAATTCTGATGCTGCTGCCACCAAGAATGAAGTATACAACCACAGGTCATTATCCACAGCCCTCCTCCTGCCCCAGAAGCCTGTGCAGCTGCCACTGCCAGGGTCCCGTGATCCAGTGACAAGTTCCCCAGGAAAACACATGGCACGCCTCAGGCTGTTGCAACGTCACACTGGCCTCTGCCACTGCTCGCCCCGCACTGCAGTTATTACTACTGTACCTCTCCCTCTCCATGGCCTCAGAGAGCAAGAGCACCCTAATCAGCCACTGCTTTAAACCCTTCCTGTCTGGGCATGGAACAGACACCTGAGGACAACCTACATGCAGAGGTGGGTCCAAAACCAAAGCTGAACCTCAGGAGCTGTGCAAACAAAGAAGAGAAAGGGAAATCTCTCCCAGCAGCCTCAGGAGCAGCAGATTAAATCTCCACAATCAACTTGATGTACCCTGATCTGTGGAATACCTGAATAAACAACGAATCATCCCAAATTGAGGAGGTGGACTTTGGGAGCAAGGAGCAGCAGATTAAATCTCCACAATCAACTTGATGTACCCTGATCTGTGGAATACCTGAATAGACAATGAAACGTCACAAAATTGAGGCAGTGGACTTTGAGAGCAACTGTAGACTGAGGGTTTGCTGTCTGTGACTGATTTGTTTCTGATTTTTATGTTTATATTAGTTTTTAGCACTTGTTATCACCAGTGGATTTATTTACTGGTTTGGTTGCTTTCTTCATTTTTAATTATTTTTTCAAATTTTAATAATTTTTATTTATTTATTTATTTATTTATTTATCTTTCTCTTCGTCTCCCTTTGTTTTGGAGCCATGTGGCTGACAGGGTCTTGGTGCTCTGGCCTGGTATCAGGCCTGACCCTCCGAGGTGGGAGAGCCGAGTTCAGGACATTGGACGACCAGAGACCTCCCAGCCCCAAGTAATATCAGTCGGTAAGAGCTCTCCCAGTGATATTCGTCACAGCTCTAAGATGCAGCTCCACCCAATGGCCAACAAGTTCCAGTGCTGGACACCACATGCTAAACAGCTAGCAAGACAGGAACACAACCCCACACATTAGCAGAGAGGATGCCTAAAATCATACTAAGTATACAGGCACCCCAAAACACACCACCAGATGCGGCCCTGCCCACCAGAAAGAGAAGAGCCAGGCCCACCACCAGAACACAGGCACCAGTTCCCTCCACCAGGAAACCTACACAAGCCACTGAACCAACCTCACCCACTGGGAGCAGACACCAAAAACAAAGGGAGCTACAAACCTTCAGTCTGCAAAAAGGAGAAACCTAGCACAGTAGATAACAACATGAAAAGACAGAGAACTATGCAGTAGATGAAGGAGCAAAGTAAAAACCCACTGGACCAAATAAATGAAGAGGAAATAGGCAGCCTACCTGAAAAGGAATTCAGAGTAATGATGGTAAAGATGATCCAAAAGTAGGGAAATAGAATGGAGAAAATACAAGACATGTTTAACAAGGACCTAGAAGAACTAAAGAGCAAGCAAACAATGATGAACAACACAGTACATGAAATTAAAAATTCTCTAGAAGGAATCAGTAACAGAATAACTGAGGCAGAAGAACGGATAAGTGACCTGGAAGATAAAATAGTGGAAATGTCTACTGCAGAGCAGAAAAAAAGAAAAAAGAATGAAAAGAATTTAGGAAAATTTCAGAGACTTCTGGGACAATATTAAATGCACCAAGAGTCGAATTATAGGGGCCCCAGAAGAAGAAGAGAAAAAGAAAGGGTCTGAGAAAATATTTGAAGGATTATAGTTGAAAACTTCCCTAAAATGGGAAAGGAAATACTCAATCAAATCCAGAAAGCGCAGAGTCCCATACAGTACAAATCCAACGAGAAATATGCAAAGACACAAATTAATCAAACGATCAAAAATTAAAAACATCATTAGTGTATAAGAATGCCAGAGATTTCTGTGCATTAATTTTGTATCCTGCTACTTTACCAAATTCATTGATTAGCTCTAGTAGTTTTCTGGTAGCATCCTTAGGATTCTCTATGTATAGTATCATGTCATCTGCAAACAGTGACAGCTTTACTTCTTTTCCTATTTGGATTCCTTTTATTTCTTTTTCTTGTCTGATTGCTGTGGCTAGAACTTCCAAAACTATGTTGAATAACAGTGATGAAAGTGGGCAACCTTGTCTTGTTCCTGATCTTAGTGAAAATGGTTTCAGTTTTTCACCATTGACAACAATGCTGGCTGTGGGTTTGTCATATATGGCCTTTATTATGTTGAGGAAAGTTCCCTCTATGCCTACTTTCTGCAGGGTGTTTTTTTATCATAAATGGGTGTTGTATTTTGTCAAAAGCTTTCTTTGCATCTATTGAGATGATCATATGATTTTTCTCCTTCAGTTTGTTGATGTGGTGTATCACGTTGTTTGATTTGCGTATATTGAAGAATCCTTGCATTCCTGGAATAAATCCCACTTGATCATGGTGTATGATCTTTTTAATGTGCTGTTGGATTCCGTTTGCTAGTATTTTGTTGAGGATTTTTGCATCTATGTTCATCAGTGATATTGGCCTGTAGTTTTCTTTCGTTGTGACGTCTTTGTCTGGTTTTGGTATCAGGGTGATGGTGGCCTCATAGAATGAGTTTGGGAGTGTTCCTCCCTCTGCTATATTTTGGAAGAGTTTGAGAAAAATCTGAGAGTGAAATTAAGAAAACACTCTCATTTACCACTGCAACAAAAAGAATAAAATATCTAGGAATAAACCTACCTAAGGAGACAAAATACCTGTATGCAGAAAACTATAAGACACTGATGAAAGAAATTAAATATGATACAAATAGGTGGAGAAATATACCATGTTCTTGGATTGGAAGAATCAACATTGTGAAAATGACTCTACTACCCAAAGCAATCGACAGATTCAATGCAATCCCTATCAAATTACCACTGGCATTTTTTACAGAACTAGAACAAAAAATTTCACAATTTGTATGGAAACACAAAAGACCCCGAATAGCCAAAGCAATCTTGAGAACAAAAAATGGAGCTGGAGGAACCAGGCTCCCTGACTTCAGACTATACTACAAGGCTACAGTAATCAAGACAGGATGGTACTGGCACAAAAACAGAAGTATAGATCAATGGAACAGGATAGAAAGCCCAGAGATAAACCCACACACATATGGTCACCTTATCTTTGATAAAGGAGGGAAGGATATACAGTGGAGAAAAGACAGCCTCTTCAATACGTGGTGCTGGGAAGACTGGACAGCTACCTGTAAAAGTATGAAATTAGAACACTCCCTAACACCACACAAAAAAATAAACTCAAAATGGGTTAAAGACCTAAATGTAAGGCCAGACACCATCAAACTCTTAGAGGAAAACATCAGCAGAACACGCTGACATAAATGACAGCAAGATCCTTTTTGATCCACCTCCTAGAGAAATGGAAATAAAAACAAAAATAAACAAATGGGACCTAGTGAAACTTCAAAGCTTTTGCACAGCAAAGGATACCATAAACAAGACCAAAAGACAACCCTCAGAATGAGAGAAAATATTTGCAAATGAAGCAACTGACAAAGGATTAATATCCAAAATTTATAAGCAATTCATGCAGCTCAATAACAAAAAAACAAACAACCCAGTCCAAAAATGGGTAGAAGAACTAAATAGACATTTCTCCAAAGAAGATATACAGATTGCCAACAAACACATGAAAGAACGCTCAACATCATTCATCATTAGAGAAATGCAAATCAAAACTACAATGAGATATCATCTCACACCGGTCAGATTGGCCATCATCAAAAAATCTAGAAACAATAAATGCTGGAGAGGGTGTGGAGAAAAGGGAACACTCTTGAACTGTTGGTGGGAATGTGAAATGATACAGCCACTATGGAGAACAGTATGGAGGTTCCTTAAAAAACTACAAATAGAACTACCATATGACACAGCAATCCCACTACTGGGCATATACCCTGAGAAAACCATAATTCAAAAAGAGTCATGTACCAAAATGTTCATTGAAGCTCTATTTACGATAGCCAGGACATGGAAGCAACCTAAGTGTCCATCAACAGATGAATGGATAAGGAAGATGTGGCATATATATACAATGGAATATTACTCAGCCATAGAAAGAAATGAAACTGAGTTATTTGTAATGAGGTGGATAGACCTGGAGTCTGTAATACAGAGTGAAGTAAGTCAGAAGGAGAAAAACAGATACCATATGCTAACACATATATTTGGAATCTAAGAAAAAAAATGTCATGAAGAGATTAGTGGTAGGATGGGAATAAAACACAGACCTACTAGAGCATGGACTTGAGGATATGGGGAGGGGGAAGGGTAAGCTGTGACAAAGTGAGAGAGTGGTAGGGACATATACACACCACCAAATGTAAATTAGATAGCTAGTGGGAAGCTGCTGCATAGCACAGGGAGATCGCCTCTGTGCTTTGTGACCACCTACAGGGGTGGGATAGGGAGGGTGGGAGGGAGGGTGATGCAAGAGGGAAGAGATATGGGAACATATGTATATTTATAACTGATTCACTTTGTTGTAAAGGAGAAACTAACACACTATTGTAAAACAGTTATACTCCAATAAAGATGTTAAAAAAAAGATGATCTACAAACAACCTAAAAAAATTAAAAACAAAAAAAATATTAAAAGCAGTAAGGGAAAAGCAACAAATAACATACAAGGGAATCCCCATAAGATTAACAGCTGATCTTTCAGCAGAAACTCTGCAAGCCAGAAGGGAGTGGCAGGACATATTTAAAGTGATGAAAGGGAAAAACCTACAACAAAGATTATTCTACCCAGCAAAGATCTCATTAGATTTGATGGAGAAACTAAAACCTTTACAAATAAGCAAAATTTAAGGGAATTCAGCACCATCAAACCAGCTTTACAACAAATGCTAAAGGAAAATACCTAGGCAGGAAACATGGAAAAGGCCTACAAAAACAAACCCAAAACAGTTAATAAAATTGTAATAGGAATATACATATTGATAATTTATTTAAATGTAAATGGATCAAATGCTGCAACCAAAAGACATAGACTGGCTGAAAGGATACAAGAACAAGACCCATATATATGCTGTCTACAAGAGACACACTTCAGACCTAGGGAAACATACAGACTGAAAGTGAAGGGATGGAAACAGATAATCCATGCAAATGGAAATCAAAAGAAAACTGGAGTAGCAATTCTCATATCAGACAAAATAGACTTTAAAATAAAGACTATTACAAGAGACAATAAAGGACACTACATAATGATCAAGGGATATTTCCAAGAAGAAATAACAATTGTAAATATTTATGCACCCAACATAGAAGCACCTCAATACATAAGGCAAATGATCACAGCCATAAAAAGGGAAATCGACAGTAACACAATCATAGTAGGGGACTTTAACACCTCACTTTCACCAATGGACAGATCATCCAAAATGAAAATAAATAAGGAAACAGAAGCTTTAAATGAAATATTACACAAGATGGACTTAATTGATATTTACAGGACATTCTATCCAAAAACAACAGAATACACTTTCTTCTCAAGTGCTCATGGAACATTCTCCAGGATAGATCATACCTTGGGCAACAAATCAAGCCTTAGTAAATTTAAGAAAATTGAAATCATACCAAGTATGTTTTCTGACCACAACACTATGAGAGTAGATATCAATTACAGGAAAAGATCTGTAAAAAATACAAACACGTGGAGGCTAAATAATACACAACTAGATAACCAAGAGATCACTGAAGAAATCAAAGAGGAAATCAAAAAATACCTAGAAACAAGTGACAATGAAAACACAACGACCCAAAACCTATGGGATGCAGCAAAAGCAGTTCTAAGAGGGAAGTTTATAGCAATACAATCCTACCTCAAGAAACAAGAAACATCTCAAAGAAACAACCTAACCTTACATCTAAAGCAATTAGAAAAAGAAGAACAAAAAATCCCCAAAGTTAGCAGAAGGAAAGAAATCATAAAGATCAGATCAGAAATAAATGAAAAAGAAATGAAGAAAACAATAGGAAAGATCAATAAAACTGAAAGGTGGTTCTTTAAGAAGATACACAAAATTGATTAACCATTAGCCAGACTCATCAAAAAAAAAAGTGAGAAGACTCAAGTCAACTGAATTAGAAATGAAAAAGGAGAAGTAACAACTGACACTGTGGAAACACAAAGGATCATGAGAGATTACTGCAAGAAACTATATGCCAATAAAATTGCCAACCTGGAAGAAATGGGCCAATTCATAGAAAAGCAAAACCTTTCAAGACTGACCAGGAAGAAATAGAAAAAATAAACAGACCAATCACAAGCACTGAAATTGAAACTGTAATTAAAAATCTTCCAGCAAACAAAAAGCCAGGATGAGATGGCTTCACAGGTGAATTCTATCAAATGTTTAGAGAAGAGCTAACACCTATCCTGCTCAAAATCTTCCAAAATATAGTAGAGGGAGAGGAACTCATTCTACGAGGCCACCATCACCCTGGTACCAAAACCAGACAAAGATGTCACAAAAAAGAAAACTACAGGACAATGTCACTGATGAACATAGATGCAAAAATCCTCAACAAAATACTAGCAAACAGAATCCAACAGCACATTAAATGGATCATACTCCATGATCAAGTGGGGTTTATCCCAGTAATGCAAGGATTCTTTAATATACACAAAACAATCAAAGTGATACACCATATTAACAAACTGAAGGATAAAAACCATACGAGAATCTCAATAGATGCAGAAAAAGCTTTTGACAAAATTCAAGAACAACTTTTGATAAGAACTTTCCAGAAAGTAGACATAGAGGGAATTTACCTCACATAATAAAGGCCATATATGACAAACCAACAGCCAACAATGTTCACAATGGTGAAAAACTGAAATCATTGCCTCTAAGATCAGAAACAAAACAAGGTTGCCCACTCTGACCCCTATTATTCAACATAGTTTTGGAGGTTTTAGTCACGGCACTCAGAGAAGAAAAAGAAATAAAAGGAATCTAAATCGGAAAAGAAGAAGTAAAACTGTCACTGTTTTCAGATAACATGATACTACACATTGAGAACCCTAAGATTCTACCAGAAAACTACTAGAGCTAATCAATGAATTTGGTAAAGTAGCAGGATGCAAAATTAATGCACAGAAATCCCTTGCATTTCTAAACACTAACGAGGAAAAATCTGAAAGAGAAATTAAGGAAGCGCTCCAATTTACTTGCAACAAAAAGAATAAAACACCTAGGAATAAACCTACCCAAGGAGACAAAAGACCTGTATGCAGAAAGCTATAAGATACTGATGAAAGAAATTAATGATGTTACAAACAGATGGAGAGATATACCATGTTCTTAGACTGGAAGAATCAACATTGTGAAAATGACTCTACTACCCAAAGGATTCTACAGATTCAATGCAATCCCTATCAAGATACCAATGGGGGGCTTCCCTGGTGGTGCAGTGGTTGAGAGTCTGCCTGCCGATGCAGGGGACACGGGTTTGTGGCCCGGTCTGGTCTGGGAGGATCATACATGCCGCAGAGCGGCTGGGCCTGTGAGCCATGGCCACTGAACCTGTGCATCCGGAGCCTGTGCTCTGCAATGGGAGAAGCCACAACAGTAAGCGGCCCACGTACCACAAAAAAAAAGATACCAGTGGCATTTTTCACAAAACTAGAACAATAAATTCTACAATTTGTATAGAAACAGAAAAGACCCCGAATAGCCAAAACAATCTTGAGAATGAAAAATGGAGCTGGAGGAATCAGGCTCCCTGATTTCAGACAATCCTACAAAGCTACAGTAATCAAGACAGTATGGTACTGGCACAAAAACAGAAATATACATCAATGGAACAGGATAGAAAGCCCAGAGATAAACCCACGCACACATGGTCACCTTATCTTTGATAAAGGAGGCAAGAATATAGAGTGGAGAAAAGACAGCCTCTTCAATAAGTGGTGCTGGGAACACTGGAAAGCTACATGTAAAAGAATGAAATTAGAACACTCCCTAACACCATACACAAAAATAAACTCAAAATGAATTAAAGACCTCAATGTAAGGCCAGACACCATCAAACTCTTAAAGGAAAACATAGGCAGAACACCTATGACACAAATCACAGCAAGATCCTTTTTGACCCCCTCCTAGAATAAGGAGAATTAAAACAGAAATAAATGGGATTGAATTAAACTTAAAAGCTTTTTCACAGCACAGCAAACAATAAACGAGCCTAAAAGACAACCCTCAGAACGGGTGAAAGTATTCGCAAATGAAGCAACTGACGAAGAATTAATCTCCAAAATATACAAAGAGCTCATGCAGCTCAATATCAAAAAATCAACCCAGTCCAAAATTGGGCAGAAGACCTAATAGACATTTCTCCAAAGAAGATATACAGATTGCCAACAAACACATGAAAGGATGCTCAACTTCACTAATCATTAGAGAGATGCAAATCAAAAGTACAGTGAGGTATCACCTCACACCATTCAGAATGGCCACTCTCAAAAAATCTACAAGCAGTAAATGCTGGAGAGGGTGTGGAGAAAAGGTGTTGATGGGAATGTAAATTGATACAGCCACTATGGAGAACACTATGGAGGTTCTTTAGAAAACTAAAAATAGAAGTAACATAATACCCAGCAATCCCACTACTGGGCATATACCCTGAGAAAACCATAATTCAAAAAGAGACATGTACCACAGTGTTCATTGCAGCACTATTTACAATAGCCAGGACATGGAAGCAATCTAAGTGTCCAATGACAGATGAATGGATAAAGAAGTTGTGGCACATATATACAATGGAATATTACTCAGCCGTAAAAAGAAATGAAATTGAGCTATTTGTAGTGAGGTGGATGGACCTAGAGTCTGTCATACATAGTGAAGTCAGTCAGAAAGATGAAAATGAATACCATATGCTAACACATATATACAGAATCTTAAAAAAAAATGTTTCTGATGAACCTAGGGGAAGGACAGGAATAAATACACAGACATAGAGAATGGGCTTGAGGACACAGGTAGGGGGAATGGTAGGCTGGGATGAAACTAGAGAGTGGCATGGACTTATACATACTACCAAATGTAAATTAGATAGCTAGTGGGAAGCAGTCGCATAGCACAGGGAGATCAGCTCGGTGCTTTGTGACCACCTAGAGCTGTGGGATTGGAAGGGTGGGAGGTAGACGCAAGAGGGAGGGAATGTGGGGATATATGTATACATATAGCTGATTCACTTTGTTATACAGTAGAAACTAACACAACATTGTAAAGCAATTATATTCCAATAAAGAGGTTAAAAAAAAAGAACTTTTCATCAACTTTTTGGTTCCAGTCAGTCTGGGATCTACATGCTTGTGATCATCATATAGTCACCATGCTCCACCTAGGTGGGGGTCTTATTTCCTTCAGAACAACTCAAATATATGTATTAGATTGTTGTGTATATCCTTTCAGTAGGAACTAGGGGTCCTGTAATTCTCTTTTGTTACTGAACTATTATTTAAACTACCATTACTTTTCTTGCTTGACTGCTTTTCCTTTGTTTCTGCATTACTCACTTCTCTAATTAGTAACACTTGAGTGTGCTCTTTGGAACTTGAGAAAGGCCTAGAAGACTAATGCCTTTTTTTAAAGCAAGAAATGGGGAACACAGAAGGGCTTTTGTACCCAGGAAGGCGCTACAGATTCCTGCTCAGTTTCAATCCCCCCTTTTGATATTCCCCAGTTCTGAGGGGAATAGGGGTGAGACAAGAAAAGGAATAAAGTTTTGGATAGAGAGGTAAATCATAAACTCTTCAGGGAAACTCAGTATTAGAAGGACTTGGTTTCATAATCACTAAATCAGTTAGCTTTTACTGTCTAGCAAGCAACCTAAAGATCCCATTTGCAAACAACAAGTACTTATTGTTGGTGTACCTGAGATTGCGCTAGTCCATTCTGCTTATCTTGTCTGGGTTTGTTCACATGTCTGTGGGTTAGCTGGCTGGTCTGCTGTCTCAGCTTGGGTAGATAGGGTGACTCAGCTCTGCTCCACATGTCCATTTTCCTCTAATTTATGGGTTGGTGGGCTAAATTCAGCCTACCACCTGTTTTTGTAACTAAAGTTTTATTGCATCACAGACCTGCCCATTTGTTTACATACTGTGTATGGCTGCTTTTGCACAACAAAAGCAGTGTGAAGTAGTTGCAACAGAACTATATGGCCTGCAAAACCTAAAATATTTATTATCTGTTACTTTACAGAAAAAGTTTGCCATTTGCCTACTCTTGTTCTAAAGGCCAGCCCTGGCAGTTCTCCTGGTGATGACAATGATAGAAAAGCATGGGCACCAACTCATGTGCCTATTTTGAGCCTCTGTGTCACATGTGCTAATATTCAATTAGCCAAAGCAAGTCACATGCTTGAGTCCAGGGGCAAGGGGCAAAGAGTAAAGAATGGTAAAGAGTGTGGAAACAGGAAGGATAAAATGACTGAGGCCAATAATGCAATCTACAATTCATTTTTATAATCTTTCTTCTTGAAAAATAGTCACATGTGTGTACTTGTTTATAACTTGCTCCTTTCTCTTCCAGCAACTCTTTTAATACATAAAGAACCAATGATCTACCCCAGGGGTCAGCAAACTTTTTCCATAAGGGGCTAGATATTAAATATTTGGGGCTTTGTTGGACACAATCTCCTTCACAACTACTCCAATCTGTTGTCACATAAAGTGGCCATAGACAATATGTAAACAAATGAATTTGGCTGTGTTCCAATAAAACTTTATTCACAAAACAGGCCATAGTTTGCCTGTTCCTAATCTACCACATATAGAAAATAAGAAAACTGAGACACAACGTATTTAGATGACTTTTTCAGGATCACACAACTAAGTGATGATTAAACAAGACGAGAGCTATAGTCATACAGTGGCCAACCCAGAAGATATGTTTTGTTTGGTTCCACATAAAGTTACAAGATTTGACTTGTCTGTCAACATGTAAAAATTGGGAGAATTTATATAAAAATCTGAGTGTCCGGGTTTTCTTAAAAATTGGATCCTGTGGAAATACTGGACTCAAATTCCCACAATGCAACAATTGGTAGGAGTCAAGCAACTGCCAACTCATTAGATATACTGTTAGTTCCACCATTTTTTGAGACACTGCATTTGGTCCAGCTCACTCATTTACATTATTTTACTGACCCCTGTGGGCATATAAGTTTACTGCCATGGACTTAGAACACAGTCCTTTTAATTTCCCAGTCCTGGGTTTTTTCCACTTGACTACTTCATCTGGTCAAGTCACTCTGATATGGTTAAGTGTTAGGTTTTAAGATTTGTAAGAACTGCTTTCTCTTTGAAGAAGTGTTTCCCTCCTCTATGGATTTCTGGAGATGATGAGACTTTCCAACATAATTAGTTTAGAATCCATAAAAATGTGTTTCAGAGAAGTAATTTATGATCAAATCTCTTCTTTATTACAATTGAAGGTATAATTTGCAATGCCTACTGAGGTGATTTTAAACTTTGGACTGTCATTAATAAATATTTCTTAGCACCTGAGCTAGAAATATTGGAAAAGAAAGTGAACAAGAAAAGTGATTTAAGGGAAAAAGCTCCTTGAACACACTCCTTATTAAAATTTTATGGTCATTAAATGAATTGAGAATTATTTGGTGCCACAAAAGTTGATAGATTCACATTCAGAGATTCTTCGTCTTCATTTGAAAATAGGTGAAAGTAATGACATTCTTAGAAAATTCCACCTCATGTATTGAAGTTTGTATATGACACATCTTTTTGGTAATTAGCTTCCTTTGCTCAAGGGTTCAAATCAACCACCTGATTATGATTAAAGATACTTCATCTTACAAATTTACATCATATAACAAATATCACCAACTAACACCCCCAAACACTTGTAGCTAATCACATATCATAGATTAAACTTCATGCCTGTGGAAAAGAGGAAGAGAAAAAAAACTAACAACTTTTACTACAATGCCATTCAATGTGCTAGGTGCTTTATAGACATTTATCCTCAATTAATCTACAAAGCAATCCAGTGGAACGGGTGCTTTTATTATTCCCAGTTTATAGTAGGGGAAACTGAGGCTCAGAGTACATAAGTAACCTGCCTAAAATCATCTAGTTAAGTGACAAAAGCTGGATTTTTTTAGACAGGTCTGTCAGACTCCTGTGTAGTAAGCTATATGGGGGTAGCTTGGAAGATAAGAGTACTGGATCTATCTAGGAGGTAGAAAAACTGGACAGTGTAGTAATAGCTTTCTATTTCGTGAGCTTGCTTGACTAGATCAGAGCAAGGCCCAATCAAGGCTAAATGCAAGGATCATAGATAAAATAAGCAAAGCTACTATAAGGCTTACAGATTATCAGAAGGCATCTCTTCATGACTATACACAGAATGAGGGTAATGCTGTTGTGCTTATTCTGGAAGTCAAATGAAAAATTACTACTTTGGAAGGTTTGTTCACAGGAGTGTTCCAAATTGGCAGAATTATAATAAAAGGCTTTCAAACATTTCATCAATCCATTCTGAGCTATTGTGGCATTCTTTTTGTCAAGGATTTTGAGTGAGTTTATTTGCCTGTGATTATTAAGGCTCTCGTAGAAGGATAAAAAGTAAGCTCTCTTGAAAAAGAATTTAACTCATTAAGTTCTGTTCTGCCTAACCTGCACATTTGCATTGTTTGGTCCTCCCCTCAGAGAAAATTGATGCATACTCCCCTTGTCCTGCAAAACTACTGACAATTTTGCCAAGAGAAAATTTCTAAGAATGCCTCTTGGCATGGAAGAAAGTGAAGCGTTACATGAAAATAAGTAGAAATAGTCTTCAAAAGAGCTATTTAAGCAGTTGAGTGCAATTTGCAACAGGATTTTGTACACACTGTTGCGAGACTAACTGAGCATGAAGTTGCATGTGCAAAGCATCAGATGTTCAAAAAAGATTTTGTGTCCAGACTGACATTCTGATCACCACCCCTTTTATCTTTGACGTAAATGAACCAAACAGTAGACTAATAGCTTTAAGTACACTTCCTGTTGTGGCAAACTCTTCAACATTTATAGGAATTGCTTTGTGAAAAAACTGGAAGGTCACATGATAGGGTAGCCATAACCAAATGATCATGGTCAAATTCTTTATTTTTGTCTTCCTGTTTCTATCTCCATTAGATAGCAGTTATTTTTAATATATTTGTAACTTTTTTCTATTTTTATCCTGGTCCTCTCCTGGATGCTTTTATTACATTAGCAATATTAGAATAGTCAAGATTATGCAAGGCAATAAAAGCTTAAGTAAAATAAAGATTTTTACATATGAGTTCTCACACTGCCTAGTTGAGACCATTCTAGATAACTGATACAATAGTTTTTGGAAAACTGGTTCATGCAACTTGAAATAGGAAGAAAACTCAATTCTTAGTATACCAAAATTAGGATGCTTGGACATTTTTACCTATAGGACATAGTTAATAATGTAGAACTTCAGAAATGAAGTTATAAGAAGTATCCATCTAGAAAACAAACCACTCTAGCTATTTTGAACAGAAAGATTTTTATTACAGGGAATTTTGTGCTTATGAAATCGTTAGAAGGTATAAGTGAGCAAGATTTAGACTGGGAACCAAGAACAACTCCCAGAACAACACAGAATTGTCCCTCCGCAGGAGCTGATATCTACACCACAATCAGCAATCAAGAAAATTAAGACACCATTGTAAAAAGTGCTGTGAAAAAGTACCATATCACCTGAGTTATGACCTGGAAGTCAGAGAGCTACTAACAGAACTGCTGGATGCAGAACCACACAGGGCTCCCCAGATCTATACCAGCAAAATAGATGTTTTATATACGTGTCTCTCCTAACATTTAATGCAGTTATGAATGCAAGTGTTGGGTAAATGCCTCTGGTGGAAACCTGAAACCTTAGCTACAAAGGGATTTTGGAAATGTAACTTTTAGCTTGCTAGCGTCTGCCATCCAGAAGGATAGCCTAAGAGTTGAAACAGATATTGAATAAATCAATGTACCACATCTTCCGTTACCAAAGGGCCTGGAGGAAACCTTATCACAAGTACTAGTTTTAAAAAATAGATTATTTTTAAGAAGGGAGTCAATACCTATAAATCATTTTAGTATAAAAATGATATAATTAAAGTGTATTTCTGGTATATTTATACCCACCCTAGATTGATATATTTAAGAACTCGATATTTCAAATAATATTTATTGAGCGCCTGTAACATTTAAGAAGTTGGGCAAGGGGAGTCAGACATGGTCCCTGTCCTTGAGAAACCCACATTCTAACTTGGAATAGAAGAGCTGGGGACAATTGACAATACAAAAATAACATGTGTTAAATACTGATAAAGTGCTGACTGTACTAGAGAGGACTCAGGAAAGGTTTTAGGAAGGATGTGGCAGTTAAACTTGGCCTTACAGAATGAGTGAGGGCAAGCAAAAGCAAATACTTGTAATTTTACAGCCATTTTCAGTTTAAAAAATATGTTGACATATATTTTTTCATTTTACTTTCCCAGAAATTTATAACTAGAGAAATGTTTTCCATATTCCACAGGGTTTTTTTTAAATTGAGGTTGAGACCACATAGCTAGGAAGCAGCAGAGATAGAAAATGAACTCATGTATGTTTCACTCCAATCCTGCTGATCAACCATATCACATGGGCACTCTCAGAGGGATTTAGACAGATAGGAATTCCTATATAGAGAAAGCAGAATGAGCAAAATAACACTGGAATAAAAGCTGTTATACCTTAGAAACTGCAAGCAATTGCATTTGGCTGGATTGCAAAGAATATAAAGGAAGTAGAGAGACTAGAGAGCAAAGATGGATTAGGACCAGACAGTAGGTAAGTTTGAATATCAGACTAAAGCAATAGACATCTAATTAAATTTTTAGAAAGAAATGATTACTGCAGTGATTTATAAAAAAAAATCATGCACTAATTTGTACGGTTGAAATGCAGTGTGAAAAAGACTGGAGACTGAAATGGGGGAAATAGGATCTCATAATTGCCTAGGTGAGAGTGATGAGGGTATAAATTAGTTTGGTAGGACTATGAATCAAGACTTCTATCTCCAGCAATATGATTAACTACATATTTTGACATACAGCCCCAACAATCTCAAAAATGCAGAAATTATGGATCAAACCTAATAAATATCTTTCCAAATCAATACATAGTTGAGCTCATAGGAAAGCAAGGGAAATTCCCATGGATTAAAACTGAAGACAGCTGTAAAACAAAATGGTACACTAAAGCTAAGCCTACTAGAGCCCTAGAAATATTTGTCAATCTCCTTAAATAAGAGGTTTGTATTTCAATAATCTGCCACGTAGGCACAGGTGACATAGCCTTGGGCCAATACAAGGTAGAGAGTTGCAAAAGAACTTTCTCACCCTCGAAAAACCTGATATAACTAAATACTCAGTGAATGGGTAGAAAACAACTAGGAAAATACATATGGCTCTGAGTAGATAAAAGTTTCCTGAGAGTAGTATCCTATCAATAGGCCTGACTATGTCTATATCTAGTCTTCTGGTATAATAGCTATGTGATCCAAGAAAATATAAACTGAGAAATTAACTTAATCCTTGGTTGGTAGTCAACTAAGGCATCTTTCAGAACCTAGTACACATTAAAGGAGAAATGGACCCCCAAACCAGGCTTTCCAGGATTTTCATAGGTAAAGTTACATTAAGCATAAATTCACAATCCAAAATCATATATATTATGACCAGGCAGGACATTTCATAGATAGTAGTAGCAGTAGAGGCAGTAGTGGCATTATGATTTTTCACTGCCTAAACTGAGGAATGAGCTTCAGACTATCAAGGAAATACTGAAGTGTTTGTGAGCATTAAATATATTTAACTACATCACTAAGAATAAATGATGGGAATAAGGATGAATGAATATATGTAAATGATATGGGTTCTAATGATGATATATTGCAACTATCAAAAATCATGGTGAGAAGAAGGAAAAATCAATGGTAAGTAGAATAAGCTGGTTGATTGGCTTATATATATTTTTATTGGGAATATAGGGATATAGCTTTAATTTAAATGATTGGGGAAAGGAAAATGAAAAAAAAAGATTTGTAGCTATTTTCAGTAATGCTTATAGTAACAAACTAACAGAAAGTACCTTAAAAAAAAGATTAAGGATAGTAAGAATATAATGGCAATTATCAGAACAAAAAATAAAATCTTCCTAAAGAGCAACATTAATATGAGAAAGATCTCACAGAAAAAACTGTAGCTACAGAGTTTGATAGAGAACAGAACTGACACTAAATATATTACACATAATATAGTCATGACTCACAGATTAAAAGAAAAATATTTTAGATTAACTGAAGAAGCAGAATACAAACCTATACTTTATACAAAGACACATCTAACATACAAAGATTTAAAAGGTTAAAAATAAAAGGATACTTATTTTCATACCAAACAAGCAAATAAAAAGAGAGCAAGAGTCAAGCTCTTAATATCTAACAAGGTAGAATTCAGATTAAAAAGCATTAACACATGGGGAGGGGGAAGGGTAAGCTGTGACGATGTGAGAGAGTGGCAGGGACATATACACACTACCAAATGTAAATTAGATAGCTAGTGGGAAGCTGCAGCATAGCACAGGGAGTTCACCTCTGTTCTTAGTGACCACCTAGAGGGGTGGGATAGGGAGGGTGACAAAAGAGGGAAGAGTTATGGGAACATATGTATATGTATAACTGATTCACTTTGTTGTAAAAGAGAAACTAACACACTATTGTAAAACAGTTATACTGAAATAAAGATGTTAAAAAATAAATAAATAAAAATAATAATAATAATAATAAATAAATAAATACCAGGTCCAAAAAAAAAAAAAAAAAAAAAGCATTAACACAAAGAAAGGTTTTATAATGCTCAGTCTATAATTCATAATGATGTAATCAATATTGTACAGGTAAATATTATCTCTGGTACCCTGGATTATAAAGAATATATCTTTTTTTAAGTATATATTAAAAATTTATGAAAACTGAATATTTGGTTGTTTTGAAAAATCTTAATTCCAAAAAAAGGAACTATGACAGACATAATTCTCTAACTCCAGTGTGATAAAATTAGAAATTAAACACATTTTTTTACAAGACATTTCCACCTGAAAATTTTTTAAAAAGCAGGCTAGTGAGCAACCCTTAGGTCAAAGTAGAAATATAAAACAAAAATTGGAGAACTTCTTATACATAACAATGGAATACAGCAAAAGCAGTTGTCAGAGGAAAATTATGCAATTAAATACCTCCATCAACAAAATTGAAAAATCAAAATAAATGAACCACTCAGTTAAAAGAAATCCATAATTAAAAATAAAGGAAAACAATTAAGGAAATAATGAAATCAGACATTAATGAGCTAGAAAATAGAAAACTATAGCAATCATAAATAAACAATGAAGCTGGTTCATTGCAAAAAACATTTTTAATACTGCATTATTAAATAACCTAATGGAAAGGGGAAAGGTACCACAAATGCACATAATCAGAAACGAAAAGTGGAAAATAACCATCAAATAATTCCCTAGGAATTATAATTTATAAAATTTGACTGCATTCAAACTAAAAATACTAAAGAGACTATTTCCCATAGAAAAAAATAGAGACAGTCATAAAGTATTCACTTGCAAAAAAAGCACTAGACCTATATAGCTTCCCAAGGGAATTCTACAAAACCTTTAAAGATCTGTTAACTCCAGTGTTTCTAAAACAATTACAAACCATATAAAAGAAAATCTCCATATTATTTTTGTATGGCAAGTATATATTATTTTTGTATGGCAAGTATAACATTGACATCCAAATGAAATCTACAGTCTGGTATCACTTATAAATATTTAATGCAAAAAGTGTACATAAAACATTAGCAAACAGAATCCAGCAGCACATTAAGAATAACATATTATTTGGGATTATATAACTAATTGGGTTTTATTTGAGAATGCAACGGTGATTCAACAGAAAGAACAAATGAATACAATTATCATATTAATAAAACTAAAAAGAAAAAAATCATCTTTATTAGATGCCTAAAAGGCATTCCATGAAATTCAGCAACCATTAATTTTTTAAAAAAACTTTAAATCAGGGCTTCCCTGGTGGCACAGTGGTTGAGAGTCCGCCTGCAGATGCAGGGGATACGGGTTCGTGTCCCGGTCCGGGAAGATCCCACATGCCACGGAGCGGCTAGGCCCGTGAGCTGTGGCCACTGAGCCTGCGCATCTGGAGCCTGTGCTCCACAACGGGAGAGGCCACAACAGTGAAAGGCCCGCATACCACAAAAAAAAAAAAAAAAACATTAAATCAAATAGGAATCTATGGATATTTTCATACAATCATCAGCCCTGAAACCAGCATATTTCTCAATTAGTAAATTTCACAGATTTCCCTACTAAAGTATGCTCACTGTCTCTACTACTACTTACATTGCATTATATGTATTAGCACACTTGGATAAGAGAAAGAAATTGAAAATATAAATCTAGAAGAGATAAAACAATGTGTTTGCAGGTATGATTATATAACTGAAAAACCAAAAGAATCAATGGAAAATTATAAATAATAAAAGAATTTAGTAAAGTAGCAGTAGCAATATATAAAATTAAGATATAGAACACAATAAACTTCACATATAAACCGAGAGTAAAAGATCTATTTACTACAAACTATAAGACATTGATGAAAGAAGTTGATAAAGACACAAATAAATAGAAAGACATCCTGTATTCATAGATCAGAAGAGTTAATGGTTAAATGTCCATACTACCCAAAGCCATCTATAGATTAAATGCAATCCTTATCAACATTCCAATAGCCTTTTCCATAGATAGAAAAAAAAACTTGAAATTTATACTGAACTAAAGAAGACTCCAAAAAACCATAGCAATCTTGAGAAAGAACAAAGCTGGAGGACTCCCACTTCTGGATTTCAAGCTATAGTACAAATCTACAGTAATTAAAACAGTATGTACTGGCATAAAAATAGACACAAGGACCATTAGAACAGAATTGAGGGCCCAGAAATAAACCCTCACACACATGGTCAATTAATATTTGACATGAGCCAAGAATACTTAATGGTGAAAGATAGCCTCTTCAATAAATGGTGTTGGGAAAATTGGATATTAACATGCAAAAGAATGAAACTAGACCTTTATCTTACACCACTCACAAAAATTAACTCAAAATGGATTAGGGACATACACTTAAGACCTGAAACCATGAAACTCCTAGAAGAAAACAAGGATAAAGCTCCTTGACATCAGTCTTGGCAATGATATTTTTTTTATATGACACCAAAAGTATAAGCAACAAGATCAAAAAAAAATCAGTAAGTGAAAGCTTCTGCACAGCAAAAGAAACAAACAAAATGAAAAGGTGGAAAATATTGCAAACCATATACCTGATAAAGGATTCATATCCAAAATTTATAAGGAACACATAACTCAATAGCCAAAAATAAGTAATTCCATTAAAAAACTTAATTGGTAGCAAATTTGAATAGACATTTCTCCAAAGAAGACAAATAAATGGCCAACAAGTACATGAAAAGGTGCTTAACATCACTAATCAGGGAAGTGTAAATCAAAACCATGATGAACTATCACTTCACACCTGTTAGAATGACTGCTATGAAAAAGGCAACAAATAACAAGTGTTAGCAAGGATGTGGAGAAAAGGGAACCTTTGTGCACTGTCAGTGAGAATGTAAACTGGTACAACCACTATGATATACAGTATGGAGTTTCCCCAAAAAATTAAAAATCGAGCTACCATATGATCTAGTGTTGGGCTGTACCTCGCAGGCCTGCAAACCTTGTAATTACCCAGCCTCAAGATTAAAGAAAGAGCCTGGAGCAGGGCGTCTACTTTTAAACGGGAAAGAGACTCTGAGGTTTATAGGATTATCATCAATATAATGGAAGGGAAAGACATCTCTCATGGTAGTCAGCTGCCACAGGGCCCCACATGCTAGTGGATGGCCACCTCAGGATTACCCCAGTAACTTTTCATTTCTCGTCCTTATTTCCCAACATCTCGGTGCTCATAGGAGTTTCCTTGGCCTCTTGGCCGACTCACCAATTGTTGGGCTGCACCCTGCAGGCCTGCAAGCCTTGTAATTGCCCAGACTCAAGACCGAAGAAATAGCCCAGAGGCAGTGACAGAGACATCAACAGGTTATTGAACAGGGGATCTTACATGTTTGAAGCAAAAGGTCCTGGAGCAACACCCCATGATGTAAGGCAGACGGCAGACGGCAGACGGCAGACGGCAGACGGCAGACGGCAGACGGCAGGCAGGCCACAGCAGCCATCTTTGCTACTAGGGAGCGGGCAGAAGGAGGCTACAATTTATAGGGGGAATTTACGTCAGATTGGCTCATCAGTTACCAGGGAAACCAGCAGCTGGGACCCATCCCTCACAGCCTCTCAGGTTAACAACTATCAGGAGGGCAGGTATTTTCCTTTAATAAACTAGCAGGTGGAGTCATTCTGGCCTAAGGATTAGAATAATCACTAGTTGGGGCAGGGGGCAAGCACATTCATGTGAGTAGGGTGTGGGTGAAGCAGGCACTGGTTGAGCAGAGGATGAACGGCCATTTTGAGTGGGCTGACCGTACATCCAGCAATCCCACTTCTGGGTATATATCTGAAGGAAAAGAAATCTCTATCTCAAAGAGCTATCAGAACCCTCACGTTCATAGCAGCACTATTTACAATAGCCAAGACATGGAAACAACCTAAATGTCCATGGACAGATTAATGGATAAAGAAGTTGTGGGGTGTGTGTGTGTGTGTGTGTGTGTGTGTGTGTGTGTGTGTGTGTTATTCAGCCATAAAAAAGAAGGAAATCCTGCCATTCAGGACAGCATGGATGGACTTTGAAGGCATTATGTTAAGTGAAATAAGTTGGACAGAGAAAGACAAATATTGTATGATTTCACTTATATATGGAATCATTTAAAAAAACTTGTAGAAAGAGATCAGATTTGTGGTTAACAGAGGGAGGGGGTGGGTGTTTGGGAATTGGATGAAGGTGGTCAAAAGGTACAAACTTCAGGTATAAGATAAATAAGTCCTGGGAAAGTAATGTACAACATGATGACTATACTTAACACGACTATATGGTATATTTGAAAGTTGCTAAGAGAGTATATCCTAAAAGTTATTGTCACAAGGAAAACAATTGTAACTATATGAAGTGATGGATATTAACTAAACTTACTGTGGTAATCATTACACAATATATGTACATCAAGCCATTATGCTGTATACCTTTTTTTTTTTCGTATTGGGATTTTCTTTTTTTTTAAACTTTTTATTTTATTTTAGAGTATAGTTGATTAACAATGTGTTAGTTTCAGGTGTACAGCAAAGTGATTCAGTTATACATATACATGTATCGGTTCCTTTTCAAATTCTTTTCCCATTTAGGTTGTTACATAATATTGAGCAGAGTTCCCTGTGCTATACAGTAGGTCTTTGTTGGTTATACAGTAGTTCTTTGTTGGTTATCCATTTAAAATATAGCAGTGTAGGGCTTCCCTGGTGGCGCAGTGGTTGAGAATCCGCCTGCCGATGCAGGAGACACGGGTTCGTGCCCTGGTCCGGGAAGATCCCACATGCCGCGGAGCAACTAAGCCCGTGAGCCATGGCCGCTAGGCCTGCGTGTCCGGAGCCTGTGCTCCGCAACGGGAGAGGCCACAACAGTGAGAGGCCCGCATACCGCAAAAAAAAAAAAAATAAATAAATAAATAAAATAAAATAAAATATAGCAGTGTACATCTTATATTTATACAGTGCTCTATCTCAATTATATCTCAATAAAACTGGGAGAAAAAAAACTAAAGAAACCTAAATGTCCTTCAATAGGAGAAGAGATAAATTGTGACTGTATTCATGCAATGGAATACTATGCGCAATATAAATGAATATTACTCAACTAAAGTCATCAATACAGATGAATATCAAATAAAAAGTAAATTGCATAATGATGTATATAATATAATTCCATTTAAATAAAATTTTAAAACATTTAGGTCAATATTATAATATTATTTTGAAGTACATATATATGGTAAAAATATAAAAATGAATATTAAAGATAAATACAAAATTCAGGATAAGTGGTTTCCTGGAAGAAGGAGGAACAGTAACTTGGGGGAAAAGGAAATGTGACCAGAGAACATGAGTTTTGTAATGTGTTAGGTATTAAAGCACTTAGTTGGAACTCAGACACTCACTACATTATTCTTTGTATCTTTTTGTATGTAGGAAATATTACAGAATATACTGGTTTAAGGAAGTGTAAATTGTGAGAATTGGGAGACATAACAAAAAGGGATAGGATTAAGGGTAAGCTGTTGAATTTAGCCAGGTCATTGGTGATCTTTCAGGGTGAAATTTCCACAAAACGATAGGGCCAGGTGCCAGATTGTGAAGAGTGAAGGAATGACTTTAAAGGTAAGAAAGTAAAGGCATTGAATACATTTTAGTTTTTCTAGAAGTTTTCTCTAGAGTTAGCAAAAGCAAGGCAGGGATTTTTAAAGCAGGATTGTATGTCTTAGGCTGAGGAGAAAAAAATTTTAACTTTTGCATATAAAAGTTCAAATCCTGGGCTTCCCTGGTGGCGCAGTGGTTGAGAATCCGCCTGCAGATGCAGGGGACGCAGGTTCGTGCCCCGATCCGGGAAGATCCCACATGCCGCGGAGCGGCTGGGCCCGTGAGCCATGGCCGCTGAGCCTGCACGTCCAGAGCCTGTGCTCTGCAACGGGAGAGGCCACAACAGTGAGAGGCCCGCGTACCGCAAAAAAAAAAAAAAAAGTTCAAATCCTAGCAGTGATATTTGCTGAGACCAGATGGTGAATCAATTCCATATGGAGGCAGATTTGCCTTGCCAAGGAGCAGAGATTCTTCTCTGAAACTCTACTAATAGTAAAGAGGAGGGAAGGTAAATATCCAGAGATTGTGGTTGTCAAACATTTCATATAAAAAATCTCTGGGGAATGAAGGGATCAATCTTCCAAGCAGTAGATTAATAACATTGATCATACCATTGAAAATATGACTATTGTATACATACAAATATATACAAACAGATTATATCATGGGTTTACTCATTTTTCTAAATGATAAAGATACTCATGCAACACAAACAACCTGTAACGGGAATGTAAATCTTTTCCCTCTAACACAGCACAAAAAATATTTCTTTGTTAGATGATTTGGACAAAAAATATACATTAGTGTTTAAGTAAATCGTGATACTTTTTATCACTGTGCAACATCGTTGACTTAGCTACCTGCATTCTATTAAGTTTAGGGTGTCTGGAAGCCTCTGTAGTCTTTTTGAGATTCTTGCCACTAGATGGTGATTCTGAGAAGCAAGGATTTTAATAAGATCTCTGATAACCACTTTGCATCAATGGATTTTTCATGAGATTGTAGATTGTTTATCTGTATTACAATAATATTACTATGACTTAATAACTAATTATTAAGTGACAAAGTCTAGGACATGACTGAAAATAAAAATAACAAAAGGAGCAAAGAGTTAAAAAGAATAATCTGTTCAGTATTGATGTACTTTCTACCTCACTAAACATGCTTTCAGAGTTACTCTTTCTGAAAAAGTTGTGTCTACTTGAAACTTAAAATGATGACTCATTTTGAAGTCACACTGAAACTTTAATGGCTCTCAATCTGAGCAAGTCCTCAAGTGTTGCAGCCTCTATCTACTGGCTGCCAGGCAATGTTAAGCCACGCAAGTTGGGTAGGGAATATGAGCTTATCAGGAACGTATCTAAACATTTCTTTCCTGAAGTTGGCTTCCTTTTTGATGTGTTTGGTCTCATTTAGTAAATAGTTGAAACTCTACTTCTAAAATTAACCTTACATTAACTTTCAGGAAAACATTATTATTTTTTGATTTTCTGAGAAAAATCTATGTTTCATTGGCTGCTAGGAAATTGTTTCAACTGTTATAGATGTGGAGCAAGACTCTTTTACCCTGTCTTATTGCTTCACTTTCTTACCAGAAAGGGCATCGTCAGACAATATTTGACTGGGGACACTATTCCCTCAGCCACTAAGTCACTGGTTGATAGGCACTTCTGCATATAACTCATTTACAGAATACTAGCCAACATATTTTAAACAAATAGATACTAATACCCTTCCGTTTATCATCAAGAAGGTGTTTCTGTCTTCTGAAAAGTAAAAAAATATGAAATAATTACTGGTTATGCAAATCTCCCAAAGCAAAAGAGAAAATAATTCTTCTGGCTTTTCCCTATTACCCTGTCAAACTGTGTCCTTTCTCACTCAGCTAAACTTGACAGATAATGAGAAGAGTTAAAAGTAACTGAAATATCAAGACGTGACTAAAAAGATGGTGGGACCAATTATCTGAAATAGTGCAACAGGTTTAGAAGAGAATTTGATGTAATGTTGATGGCAGGCAGATCCTGGAAAAGGTTGTTGAAAGAGGATAAAGAATTCTCCGTAGGAAAATATTGTCCCATAGAATAAGTTCTCATACAAGGTATTCAATATTAACAGAAAATACTGAATATCCAATACTCATATGAATATTCAATAGTCACAGAGGACATATAAAAATTAAGTGACCATTCTATTACTTTTTCATTATCACAATTAATGCTTCTTACAGAGCTTTCTGCTCCCAAACCCCAGAGTAGGCAAGTAGTCCATTAAAAGTACCATTGAAATGCTTTCAAAATTTTATGACTTTTGGTGGGGAAATGTTGAGCTTTTGAATTAAATCAAATTGTGACTGCATATAAAGTAAGTTACTTTACTTTTAAAAAATCTTGCCATTTATTTTCATTCTCCATAACAATATAGTTCATTCATTTTTATTTCCTAGGATAACTAAGGATGGTATTATCTTTATACAATTTACATATACACTCAGTGAGTGTTTTACACTTACTAAATGCAACACATAGAGTTTGGAGTATTTATTAAAATAATGTCACAAAGTTCCAGACTACTGTTCCCCAAAATAAAAAGTTAACTTCTATGATTTAAAATTTCTTTCTATGGAGTTATTCCTCTTGAAGCTTTATCAGAATACTGACTGTGAAAGAGAAAGCTGTACTGATGTTGATTTCTATAATTAAGAATATAATTTCTATCTTTTAAAAGAAATGTAAATTTTCTCAAAAAAGTGCAAGTAGAGTGAGTTTTGCCCTGACTTAATTGGATTGAATTTTAAATGTAAGCCCAGTATAGATTACTAATTTTCCCAGAGTCACTATGTATAACTGTGGTAGCTGACACCAGATGATACATGGCACCAATATTACATTTACACTCTACTGAGTATAACTCCAAGAGGTGAGACAAAGTCTGTGTGTCCATATGCTTTCTATTACAAATTTAGTGATGATGGCATTGTGTATAATAATGATGGTAAAAATAACTCATTCATTAAGTACATTGTTAATGTACCAGGCACTGTGCAAAGTGCTTTACATCTGGTATCTCATGTATTTGGCTGCTGTGTCTCACATCACAAAAGTAGCTCTGCCAGACTTTTGTCTAAATTTGTCAGAATTTTTGGTAGGACATATAATGTATTTTGCTTTCCCACATTATTCACTTCAGCACTATTAATATAAGGTGGGTCTGTCTTATAGTCTATGTAAGTAGGCTTTTTCATAAAAAGAATTAACCACAAACCAGCCTTTTCACATCATCCAGAATTTATCCTTTTTTAAAAAGCTTTATAATTTAATTTACATACCATAAAATCCATGCATTTAAAATGTACAATTCAATGTTTTTTAGTTTATTTAGTGTTATGCAACCATTACTACAACCTAACTTTAGAACATTTGCTGCACCCCAAAAAGAAACTCTATCTGTACTCATTAGCAGTCACACCACATCTCCCTCAACAAGCCCTCAGCTCTAGGTAACCACTAACCTACTTTCTCTATATATAGATTTGCCTCTTCTGGACAGTTCATATAATAATATGTTATATTCTGTGATTGATTTCTTTCGCTTAGCATGGTGTTTTCAAGGTCCATACATGTTGGAGCATGTACCAGTACCTCATTATTTTTCATTGCCAAATAATATTCCATTGTATAGATTATATCACATTTTTGTTTGATATAAGTCAACACTGTTCTTTTGTGTTTGGTTTTCCAAATTAGTCTGTGTGACTTTTTGAGCTTCAAATGAAAGGGAAATAATCTTTCAAAACACTTAAATAGAAAAATGCAGGTCAAATTCAGGAGAGGTGATATTAATATTTATGGTTCTTTTCAAAGTGTGACAAAAATACAATTGGAATATTATGTTAGATTAGAAATTTAAAACATTTAGTTAACATACCCATCTTCTAATTTCCTTTTCTTTTTTATATGGCATGGGATATGTAAAAATATATATGATATGTATGATTTACATATATATGATATATATATGATTTTAAAAGAGAAAACTATAATCACACTATATAAATATATGACTCCATCAGAACGTTTCACATGAACATGACTCTTATTTTGATATTTGGAAATTAAGTTTTGATTTTTAAATGCTATTAAACTTGGTCTTAAGGAAAGGTTTTCCTAGGTGATGGTATCACATGAGGCATCTTCTAATCTTTACTGAGTGAATAACATTTTAATTTCAAATGAAATTATATATAAATGATGTAAATATATAACAGGTGCAAAACTTGCAGCATAAATTGAAACATAAGTGCTGTTATTTTCTGCTTAGACTGTAAGGTCCAAAAAGATATAATGAGAACATGCAGAGGTAAGTTTAAAAGAAAAATATCTTGTGTTTTTTAGTTGTTGTTGTAGTAGTCAACAACTGTGTTCTTTATAACAAACTGTACATCTGACTGGAAATGGTATATTAAAAAAGTAAATAAGACTTTAAAATAATAATAATAAAGAAAAATGTCAAATAGAATTATTTGAAATTATGTCAATTTTAAGCCTAATGTTACACACAAAGAAATATATGGTCGATTCATTATGAAAAAAAAGAATAAATCAACACTATAGTAGTGCTTAGGGAAAACACAACACATGAATGATCTGTTTTTCCTATGATGTTTATTTTCTTTTATTGTATGTTTAAAAAAAGGTTGTTGTACTCAATTTAAGAACTTCTATTAGGTTCTTAGGAAACTGATTCTTCCTATGAAAGAGGTGCAGTTTCCCCATTTGTATTAAATAGCTTATATCATTCATATCCTTTTGGCTATATATTGTTTTTTTAAGGACTGGATGCCTAACACTTCTTAGAAAATAACATTAGATCTTACTCACATAACGAGTTTGGTTTTTACCTTGTTTTATATCTCAATATAGCACCAAAATACATGTCTCAATTATTTTTCTTTGTACCAATCCCCAAAATTATGACCTAGTTATTTCCAATATATTTTTTATACTCTTAAAATTCTGCAAACTACTTATCCTGATGGCTATACAGTTTTAAGTTAAACAGATATAATATTCTAAGACAGTGTTTCTCAAACTTGGCTGCACATTGTCAACATCTGGAAAGCTTTCAAAATTCAGGTGCCTCATCCACACTCTCATAGCTTTGTATAATCTATGTAGTGTGTGGTTTGGCATCCATATCTTTCATAGCACCTCAGGGAATTCTAATGTACAACCAAGGCTCAAAACCACTGCTCTAAGAATTTACATAAAACAGAGGCAATTATCTGCACCAACTTTCATGATGAACAAGATATGATATAACGATATTGTCCTACTAGCTCTTATATTTGGGGTATCCACTGAAAACAGGAATTATAGTTGGGAGGGTGAATCAGTTGCTTTGCTAGAATACCCAGAATTTCATCAAATAATACAGTAGAAGTGAAGGTTTTTGTTGTTACTGTTGTTGTTTAATTAGCTAAAGTTAAAATACTTCCTAAAAGTCAGAAAATTCTGCCTCATCATTCAGCAGTATGAAGCTTTTTACAAGCACTTTCTTGGTTTGGATTTATAGGGCAAAATTTTAAAGGCTTATTACTTCCTATGTGCCACCTGGAGATGTGCCACCAGATGGCATGTGGGTGGCAGTGATCATATGGCTTAAATAGAAAATTTCATATAAATTTTAGGAACTAAATCAAAGAGATTATATCATGTTTTCCCAGAGACTCATATTTTCTCTATTGAACTAGAGCTATACTAAGTCAAGACTAAAAATAAATTAAACCCTAATAACTATATGTTAGAGAGTAGCATACAGTTTTAAGATTTACTTATTTATTTATTTTTAAAATGTTTTCTCAAAGTATTTGTTTCCTCACATATAAAAGGCTTATAATAAAAAACAACAGTTCCTTACTCCCTAGAAGGAACCATTTTAATCATTCTTCTGTTGGTTACTTATGTTTCTTAATTTGTCCAAATGATGAAGATTTAGAGTATTTTTTTTAAAAAGCAAACATATATGTCAAAGTTAGTAACTTTAATGGCTGGCAACTGCTGCTTAAATGTAACACTGGCTCTATTTATAAACAAGAGAAGAAATCACCCTGATTTTATATTGACTTTTCCAGGAATAACTCTATTCCTGGACAACTGATTGCATCTCACTGAGGTCTTGAAAGCCTTACAACATTTCTTCTGTTATTGACACAAGTCTTTTGATTACCATAGGCTTTCTTTTTCTGCTAACTGGTGCTTGACTCTTACCTTATAAATTAGGTAACTATCTTCTGTTTATTTGGCTAATGTAGAAATTGACTTTTTGCTCCATATAACTTACCAAAATGCAGCAATGAGAGAGGTGTGGGCTCGCTGTGCATATGATGACCATTTTCTTCCCAATTAGGAAAAATTTTACCCACCAAAGGGATTGCGTTTATTCTTTTCCAACAAGATATCGCTACTAGATGTTAACTAATTATTATTTAACCCACATAGAAAAAGCAGTTTATCCACCAACATATTTAGCAAGATTTAAATTTAAACTCATTTCCAAATTTCTCTTTAGCATATTTTCTAAAAAAGTTTTCAAATTATTACTCTTGTGGCATTATTTTTTGTTGTATCATGGCCAGAGTAGAACCTCCTCTCTCATTCTCTCTCTCTCTCTCTCCCTATATATATATATATATATATATATATATATATATATATATATATGTATACACACATATATATGTATATATACACATGCATAATACAGTAAAAATCAAAATATTTTGAAATTCATTATACTAGAACATAGAGTATTTAAAAGCAGATTTAAATGAGGAATCATAGTTTTTCTATTGAATTATAAAATAGTTTTTTACAATAGTCAATCAAGGAAAAAAATCTGCATGAGAAGAAGAAAAAACATAATCTAGTACAGCAATTTCCCAAGCAGAGTTAGAAGCACTAAACTTTAGTCCCTGGTAAAGTATGGAAGATAGTGATGGTACCAGAGCAAGTAGGATAGGAAAACTTTAACCCATGAATACCATCCACCATAAAACTAGGTTTAAAACTATTCAACAAAAACCCAAAAACGAGTGGTTAAGGACAGAATACCTATAGATACAAGACCTACATAGTATCAGTACAGTAAAAAAGTGGAGATAAGCAATAGAGCATATGACAGACACAAGAAGAGGAGAACTCCCAATCATTAACAGGTTCTCATCATCACTGGAAAGAGTGATGGGCAAATTTGTGAACAGGCATTGAAACTGGGAAGGATTTCTGTACACTGCAATTCCTATATAAAGCAAAGGGTTCTTGGTGAGATCTGAAGTTGCTGTAATAGTCTAGACCTTATGAACTCTAGAAAACAACCAGCTAAAGCTACCCTCAAAGACAAAACTTAACATTGAGAATAATTTGCTGAGCGTAGAATCCAAAGTGACAAGGACAGAGACAATAAAGATAAGGAAAAAAAGCTTCAGAGAAAGTAAGTGGAGATGGCCTTTCCATCTGAAATTATTCTATGATTGAAAAACTTTAAAAAAGACCTAAAGATGATTATTGCTAGAAAACAAGGAAACTTAGCCAAGTGAAACAAAGACTTGAACTATTTGAAGGATTCTGAGCAGTCAACCCAAAACATTTGTGTTAGAGCATGGATTTATTTTTGGCTTGATCTCTCCTAGTTGATATCACTAGATAATTACTCCTCTGTGTCATAGGATAATGGACTCATTGGATATAGAATAAAGGCTAAGATAATCCAGCATCTATATAACAGTTTTTCTTTTAAAAAAAACTAAAATAATGGGACATCACAGATACTATAAATTATAATTCAACAAAACATTCCTTTAAAAGTAGACAGTTGGGGGGCTTCCCTGGTGGCGCAGTGGTTGAGAGTCCGCCTGCCAATGCAGGGGACACGGGTTCGTGCCCTGGTCTGGGAAGATCCCACATGCCGTGGAGCGGCTGGGCCCGTGAGCCATGGCCGCTGAGCCTGCGCATCCGGAGCCTGTACCCCACAACGGGAAAGGCCACAACAGTGAGAGGCCCGCGAACTGCAAAAAAAAAAATAGACAGTTGGAACTATGTTTTGAGAGGGAGCACCATGAGGCAATTGGAACCTGGGGCTGAAGACACTGGCAGCAGCCATTTGAAGGAGCTCATTCTACCACGATGGCACCAGCACTTGCAAGTGCCATTTTGAAATCCTCCCTCTAACCTATTAGTTCTGAGAAGCTGCCACACCCACCAATGGGTCAGCAGCAGCCCTGTGCCCAAAGCTGCACAGAGATCCAAGCAGGGATCCTGACTCACTCACCAGTGGGCCTGTAGCCACTGCACAAAGCATGGCCTCACAGCCAACAGCGTCAAGGGACAGCCTTACCTACCAACATACCCAAAGTAGTCAGCCCTGCCACAACAGGAAGCTGTATGCAGCCCATGTATATATCTCTAGGGGGCATCCCTAGAGATATAGCTCTGGTGACCAGAGGGGAGTGTGCTGCTGGGCCCCACAGAACATCTCCTACATAAGGTCACTTCTCCAAGATCAAGAAATATAAAACATCTACATAATACATAGAAATAAAAACAGAGACTTAGGCAAAATGAGGTGGCAGAGGATTACAGTATGCCCCCTACAAACAAATGAGTTCCATCCCGAGAGAGCATGTTCATAAGTCCAATTTGTTCATAAGTCCAACAAAGTTAGCCTAGGTACCCAACTAACACAATCGGCTATGTAATACTGTACTGTAGTAGGTTTATAATACTTTTCACACAAATAATATATAAAAAGCAAACAAACAAAAAATTTTTAAAAACACTTTTAATCTTACAGTACAGTACCTTGAAAAGTATAGTAGTTCAGTACAACAGCTGGCATACAGGGGCTGGCATCAAGGGAATAGGCAAGAAGAGCTACTGACCGGAGGAGGGAGAGGATGTGAGAGACTGTAGAGCTGAAGGATCATCAGCAATGGGAGATGAAGTGCAAGCTGCAATTTCACTCATGCCTGATGCTGATGGAATGCACATTTGCATCTTTGAACGTCTGCAACTTCAAGGTTCATATGTAGGGGACTTACTGTATTTTCCAAATGAAGGAACAACATAAAAACACAGAAAAAAATTGAAGTAGAGATAAACAATCTACTTGATAAGTGTTCAAGATAATGATCATAAAGATGCTCACCAAACTTAGAAGAAAAATGGATGAGCACAGGGAGAATTTCAACAAAAACAAAATATAAAGAACCAAACAGAAGTGAAGAATACAATAACTGAAGCAAAAATAAACTAGAAGCAATCAATAGTAGATTAGATAATACAGAGAAACATATCAGTGATCTGAAAGACAGAGAAATGGAAATCACTCAAGCTGAATAGAAAAAATAACTTTAAAAAAATGAGGATACTTTAAGAAAATTCTGGGACAACATTGAGTGTACTACCATTGCATCATATGGGGCCCAGAAAGAGAAGAGACAGAGAAAGGGGCAGATAACTTATCTGAAGAAATAATAGCAGAAAACTTTCCTAACCTGGAAAAAGAAACAGACAACCAGGTTAAGGAAGCACAGAGAGTCCCAAACAAGATGAACCCAAAGAGGTCCACACCAAGACACATTATAATTAAAATGGCAAAAACTAAAGATAAAGAGAGAATCTTAAAAACAGTAAGAGAAAAGCAACTAGTTACATGCAAAAAAACTCCCATGACATTATAAGCTGACTTTTCAGCAGACACTTTGCAGGCCAGAAGGGAGTGGCACAACATATTCAAAGTCATGAAAGGAAAAAACCTACAACAAAGAGTATGCTACCTGGCAAGGTTATTGTTCAGATTTGAAGGAGAAATAAATAATTTTACAGACAAGCAATAGCTAAATGAGTTCTTCACCACTAAATTGGCTTTACAAGAACTGTTAAAGAGACTTCTCTAAGTAAAAAAGAATATGACTAGGAATATGAATATTACAAAAGAAAAAATCACATTGGTAAAGGAAAACATTCAGTAAATGTAGTAGATTGACCACTTATGAAGCTAGTAGAAAGGTAAAAGGTAAAAGTAGTAAAGTTTTATATATATATATATATATATATATATATATATATATATATATATATACACAGAGAGAGAGAGAGAGAGAGAGAGAGAGATCCACAATAAGTAGTTACGGGATACACAAAGAGATGTAAACTATGAAGTAAAAAATATTAAACATGAGGAGGGTAATAAAAATGCAAGCCTGTTAGAATGTGTTTGAAATAAGAGATAATCAATTTTAAATAATCACATATATGTTTATATATACAGTTATATATTTATAGTCATAGATAGAGTTTTATATACATACACCAAAAAGCTAAAACCAAAATCCAAAAACCTATAGCAGATACACAAATAAGAAAAAAGAATCCAAATATAACACTAAAGATAGCCATCAAATCACAAGAAAGAAAGTAAAGGATCAAAAAAGAACTATAAAACCAAACAGAAAACAATTAACAAAATTGCAATAAGTACATACCAATCAATAATTACTTTAGAAGTAAATAGACTAAATACCCCAATCAAATGACAAAGTGGCTGAATGGATACAAAAACAAGACCCATCTATATGCTGCCTATAAGAGACTTACTTCAAATCTAAAGATACACACAGACTGAAAGTGAGGGGATGGAAAAAGGTATTCCATGAAAATGGAAAACAAAAGAAAGCTGTAAGAAAGCCATATTTAGAGAAAATGTACTTTAAAACAAAGTCTGTAACAAGAGACAAAGAAGGACATTACACAATGATAAAGGGGTCAATCCAGAAAAATATATAACAGTTATAAATATATATACAACCAATGTAGGAGCACCTAAACACATAAAGCATATATTAAAAGAAATAAAGGGATAAATTGACAGTAACAAATTAATAGCAGGCACTTTAACACCCCTCATACATCAATGGATAGATTATCAAGACAGAAAATCAATAAAAAATATACTGGTCATAAGTAACACATTAAACCATATGAATTAAAGAGCTATATAGAGAACATTCCATTCAAAAGCAGCATAGGGTTTCCCTGGTGGCACAGTGGTTGCAAGTCCGCCTGCCAATGCAGGGGACACGGGTTCATGTCCCGGTCTGGGAGGATCCCACATGCCACGGAGTGGCTAGACCCATGAGCCATGGCCACTGAGCCTGTGCTCTGCAACAGGAGAGGCCACAACAGTGAGAGGGCCGCATACCAAAAAAAAAAAAAAAAGCAACAAAATACACATTCTTTGCAAGTGCACATGGAACATTCTCTGGGACAGATCACACGCTAGGCCACAAAACAAGCCTCAGTTAATTTGAGAAGACTGAAATCATATTAAGCATCTTTTCCAACCACAATGTTACGAGACTAGAAATCAACTACAAGAAAAAAAACTGCAAAAAAACACAAACATGTGGAGCTTAAACAGTATGCTACAAAACAACTAATGTATCATTGAGGAAATCAAAGGAGAAATCAAAAAATAGAAGGAGACAAATGAAAATGAAACACAATAATCCAAAGTCTATGGGGACACAGCAAAAGCAGTTTGAAGAGTGAAACTGATAGCAATACAAGCTTATGTCAGGAAACAAGGAAACAAAAAAACAACCTAAAAGAACTAGAAAAAGAATAAACAAAACCCAAAGTTAGAAGAAGGAAGAAAATAATAAAGATCAGCACAGAAATAAATGAAATGGAGACAAACAATAGAAAAGATCAATGAGGGTACATTCAAGATGGCAGAGGAGTAAGACATGGAGACCACCTTCCTCCCCACAAATACATCAAAAATACATCTACATGTGGAACAACTACTACAGAACACCTAATGAATACTGGCAGAAGACATGAGACTTCCCAAAAGGCAAAAAAATCCCCATGTACCTGGGTAGGGCAAAAGAAAAAAGAAAAAACAGAGACAAAAGAATACAGATGGGACCTGCACCTCGGGGAGGGAGCTGTGAAGGAGGAAAAGTTTCCACACACTAGGAAGCCCCTTCACTGGTGGAGATGGCGGGTGGCAGGGGGAGAGCTTTGGAGCCATGGAGGAGAATGCAGCAGCAGGGGTGCAGGGGGAAAAACGGAGAGATTCCCACAAACAGGATTGGTGCAAACCAGCACTCACCAGCCTGAGACGCTTGTCTGCTCACCTGCCAGGGAGGGTGGGGGCTGGGAGCTGAGGCTCGGGCTTCGTGGTCAGATGCCAGGGAGAGGACAGGTGTTGGCTACGTGAACACAGCCTGAGGGGGCTAGTGCATCACAGCTAGCTGGGAAAGAATCTGGGGAAAAGTCTGGAACTGCCAGGAGGCAAGAGATCATTGTTCTGTGGTGTGCGAGGAGAGGGGATTCAGAGCACTGCCTAAACGAGCTCCAGACACGGGCACAAGCTGCAGCTTTCAGAGCAAACTCCAGAGATGGGCATGAAACGCTAAGGCCAATGCTGCAGCAACCAAGAAGCCTGTTTGCAAGCACAGGTCACTATCCACAATTCCCCTCCCAGGATCCTGTGCAGCCCACCATTGCCAGGATCAGGTGATCCAGGGACAACTTCCCCAGAAGGACACACGATGCACCTCAGGCTGTTGCAACATCATGCTGGCCTCTGTCACCAAAGGGTCACCCTGCATTCTATACCCCACCCTCCCCCTGGCCTGAGAGAGACAGAGCTGCCTAATCAGCTGCTACTTTAACCCCGTCCTGTCTGGGCCGGGAACAGATGCCCTCAGGCAACCTACACACAGAGGCGAGGTCAAAACAAAAGCTGAACCCCAGGAGCTGTGCGAACAAAGAAGAGAAAGGGAAATCTCTCCCATCAGCCTCAGGGTCAGTGGATTAAATCGCCACAGTCAAGTTGATGTACCCTGCATCTGTGGACTACCTGAATAGACAAGGAATGATCCCAAAATTGAGATGGTGGACTTTAGAAGCAACAGTAAACTTGGGGTTAGTTTTCTGCATCTAATTTGTTTCTGCTTTTATGTTTATCTTAGTTTAGTATTTAGAGTTTATTGTCATTGGTAAATTTGTTTATTAACTTGGTTGCTCTCTTCATTTATATATATATATATATATATATATATATACCTTTTTTTTTCCTTGTACTCTTTTTGTGTGTATGTGTATTCTTTATGTGATTTTGTCTGTATAACTTTGCTTTTACCATTTGTCCTAGGGTTCTGTCTGTTTTTTGTTTTGTTTTTTACATAGTTTTTAGTGCTTGTTATCATTGTTGGATTTGTCTTTTGGCTTGCTTACTCGCTTCTTTCTTCTTTATTTTTTTAATTATTTTTAACTTTTTATTTTCAATAATATTTTTATTTTTTTATTTTAATAACCTTTCTTTCTTTCTTTCTTTCTTTCTTTTTCTCCATTTTCTTCTGAGCCATGTGGCTGACAGGGTCTTGGTTCTCCTGCCAGGTGCCAGGCCTGAGCCTCTGAGGTGGGAAAGCCAAGTTCAGGATATTGGTCGACCAGAGACCTCCCAGTCCCACATAATCTCAAAAGGCAAAAGCTCCACAAGAGATCTCCATCTCAATGCTAAGACCCAGCTCCACTCAACAACCAGCAAGCTACAATGCTGGACACCCTATGGCAAACAACTAGCAAGACAGGAACACAATCCCAATCATTAGCAGAGAGGCTGCTTAAAATCACACTAAGTTCACAAACACTCCAAAATACACCACCGGATGTGGTCGTACCAACCAGAAAGACAAGATCCAGGCTCATCCACCAGAACACAGGTGCCAGTGCCCTCAACCAGGAAGACTACACAAGCCACTGTACCAACCATACCCACTGCGGGCAGACACCAAATACAATGGGAACTACGAACTTGCAGCCTGTGAAAAGGAGACCCCAAACAGACTATGTTATGCAAAATGAGAAGGCAGAGAAATACACAGCAGAAGAAGGATCAAGGTAAAAATCACCAGACCGAACAAATGAAGAGGAAATAGGCAGTCTACTGGAAAAAGAATTCAGAGTAATGATAGGAAAGATGATCCATAATTTTGGAAATAGAATGGAGAAAATATAACAACGTTTTACAAGGACCTAGAAGAACTAAAGAGCAAACAAACAATGATGAACAGCACAATAAATGAAATTAAAAATTCTCTAGAAGGATTCAATAGCAGAATAACTGAGGCAGAAGAATGGATAAGTGACCTGGATGATAAAATAGTGGAAATACCCATTACAGAGTAGAATAAAGAAAACAGAATGAAAAGAATTGAGGACAGTCTCAGAGACCTAGGGACAACAATAAACACACCAACTTTCGAATTATACGGGTCCCAGAAGAAGAACAGGGGAAAAAAAGGGACTGAGAAAATATTTGAAGAGATTATAGTTGAAAACTTCCCTAAATGGGAAAGCAAATAGTCAATCAAGCCCAGGAAGCACAGAGTCCCATACAGGATAAATCCAAGGAGAAACATGCCATATACACATATGAATCAAATGATCAAAAATTAAATACAAAGAACAAATATTAAAAGCAGCAAGGGAAAAGCAACAAATAACATACAAAGGAATCCCCATAAACTTAACAGTTGATCTTTCAGCAGAAAATCTGCAAGCCAGAAGGGAGTAGCAGGACATATTTAAAGTGATGAAAGGGTAAAAACTATAACCAAGATGACTCTACCCAGCAAGGATCTCATTCAGATTCAATGGAGAAATTAAAACCTTTACAGACAATCAAAGCTAAGAGAATTCAGCACCACCAAACCACCTTTACAACAAATGCTAAAGGAACTTATCTAGGCAGGAAACACAAGAGAAGGAAAACACCTACAATAACGAACCCAAAACAATTAAGAAAACAGTAATAGGAACAAACATATTGAAAACTACCATAAATGTAAATAGATTAAATGCTTCAACCAAAAGACATAGACTGGCTGAATGGATCCAAAAACAAGATGCATACATATGCTGTCTACAAGAGACCCACTTCAGATCAAGAGACACATACAGACTGAAAGTGAAGGGATGGAAAGAGATATTCCATGCAAATGGAAATCAAAAGAAAGCTGGAGTAGCAATTCTCATATCAAGCAAAATAGACTTTAAAATAAAGACTATTACAAGAGACAAAAAAGGACATAACACAATGATCAAGGGATCAAACCAAGAGGAAGATATAATAATTGTAAATATTTATGCACTCAACATAGGAGCACCTCAGTACAAAATGCAAATGCTAAGAGTCATAAATGGGGAAATAAACAGTAACACAAAAATAGTAGGGAACTTTAACGCCCCACTTTCACCAATGTACAGATCATCCGAAATGAAAATAAATAAGAAAACACAAGCTGTAAATGATACATTAAACAAGATGGATGTAATTGATATTTATATGACATTCCATCCAAAAACAACAGAATACACTTTTCTCTCAAGTACTCATGGAACATTCTCCGGGATAGATCAAATCTTGGGTGAAAAATCAAGCCTTGGTAAATCTAAGAAAATTGAAATCATAACAAGTATCTTTTCTAACCAAAAAGCTATGAGACTACATAAGAATAGGAAAAAGGCTGTAAAAATGCAAACACACAGGGTTTAAACAATACACCACTAAATAACCAAGAGATCACAGAAGAAATCAAAGAGGAAATCAAAAAATACCTAGAAACAAATCCTAATGAAAACATGACAACCCAAAACATAAGGGATGCAACAAAAGCAGTTCTAAGAAGGAATTTTATAGCAATACAATCCTACCTCAAGAAACAAGACATCTCAAGTAAACAACCTAACATTACACCTACAGCAATTAGTGAAAGGAGAACAACAACAACAAAAAAAAGTTAGGAGAAGGAAAGAAATCATACAGATCAGATCAGAAATAAATGAAAAAGTAAGGAAGGAAACAATAGCAAAGGTCAATAAAACTAAAAGCTGGTTCTTTGAGAAGAAAAACAAAATTGATAAACCATTAGCCAGATTCATCAATAAAAAAAGGGAGAAGACTCAAATCAATAGAATTAGAAATGAAAAAAGAGAAGTAACAACTGACACTGCAGAAATACAAAGGATCAAGAGAGATTACTACAAGCAACTCTATGCCAATAAAATGGACAACCTGGAAGAAATGGACAAATTCTTAGAAATGCACAACCTGCCGAGACTGAACCAGGAAGAAATAGAAACTATGAACAGACCAATCACAAGCACTGAAATTGAAACTGTGATTTAAAATCTTGCAACAAACAAAAGCCCAGGACCAGATGGCTTCACAGGCGAATTCTATCAAACATTTAGAAGAGTTAACACCTATCCTTCTCAAAGTCTTCCAAAAAATTGCAGAGGGAGGAACACTCCCAAACTCATTCTACGAGGCCACCATCACCCTGATACCAAAACCAGACAAAGATGTCACAAAGAAAGAAAACTACAGGCCAATATCACTGATGAATGTAGATGCAAAAATCCTCAACAAAATACTAGCAAACAGAATCCAACAGCACATTAAAAGGATCATACACCATGATCAAGTGGGGTTTATTCCAGGAATGCAAATTTTCTTCACTATATGCAAATCAATCAATGTAATACAACATATTAACAAATTGAAGGAGAAAAACCATATGATCATCTCAGTAGATGCAGAGAAAGTTTTCAACAAAATTCAACATCCATTTATGATAAAAACCTACCAGAAAGTAGGCATAGAGGGAACTTCCCTCAACATAATAAAGGCCATATATGACAAACCCACAGCCAACATCTTCCTCAATGGTGAAAAACTAAAACAATTCCCACTAAGATCAGGAAAAAGACAAGGTTTCCCACTCTCAGCACTCTTTTATATTTTTTTATTTTTTGGTGGTATGTGGACCTCTCACTGTTGTGGTCTCTCCCGTTGCAGAGCACAGGCTCTGAACACACAGACTCAGTGGCCATGGCTCACGGGCCCAGCTGCTCCACAGCATGTGGGATCTTCCCGGACCAGGGCATGAACCTGTGTCCCCTGCATGGGCAGGCAGATTCTCAACCACTGTGCCACCAGGGAAGCCCTCACCACTCTTATGCAACATAGTTTTGGAAGTTTTAGCCACAGCAATCAGGGAAGAAAAAGAAATAAAAGGAATCCAAATTGGAAAAGAAGAAGCAAATCTGTCACTGTTTGCAGATGACATGATACTATACATAGAGAATCCTAAAGATGCTACCAGAAAACTACTAGAGCTAGTCAATGAATTTGGTAAAGTAGCAGGATACAAAATTAATGCACAGAAATCTCTGGTATTCCTACACATTAATGATGAAAAATCTGAAAGTGAAATTAAGAAAACACTCCCATTTACCAATGCAACAAAAAGAATAATATATCTAGGAATAAACCTACCTAAGGAGACAAAAGACCTGTAGGCAGAAAATTATAAGACACTGATGAAAGAAATTAAAGATGATACAAAGAGATGGAGAGATATACCATGTTCTGGATTGGAAGAATCAACATAGTGAAAATGACTCTACTACCCAAAGCAATCTACAGATTCAATGCAATCCCTATCAAACTACCAATGGCATTTTTCACAGCCCTAGAACAAAAAATTTCACAATTTGTATGGAAACACAAAAGCCCCGAATAGCCAAAGCAATCTTTAGAATGAAAAATGAAGCTAGAGGAATCAGGCTCCCTGACTTCAGACTATACTACAAAGCTACAGTAATCAAGAGAGTATGGTACTGGCACAAAAACAGAAATATAGAGCCATGGAACAGGATAGAAAGCCCAGAGATAACCCCACGCACATATGGTCACCTTACCTTTCATAAAGGAGGCAAGAATATATAGTGGAGAAAAGACAGCCTCTTCAATAAGTGGTGCTGAGAAAACTGGAAAAGTACCTGTAAAAGTATAAGATTAGAACACTCCCTAACACCATACACAAAAATAAGCTCAAAATGGATTAAAGACCTAAATATAAGGCCAGAAACTATCAAACTCTTAAAGGAAGACATAGGCAGAACACTCTATGATGTAAATCACAGCAAGATCCTTTTGGACCCTCCTCCTAGAGAAATGGAAATAAAAACAAAAATAAACAAATGGAACCTAATGAAACTTCAAACCTTTTGTACAGCAAAGGAAACCATAAACAAGATGAAAAGACAACCCTCAGAATGGGAGAAAATATTTGCAAATGAATCAATGGACAAAGGATTCATCTCCAAAATATATAAACAGCTCATGCAGATCAATATTAAAAAAACATAAAACCCAATCCAAAAATGGGCAGAAGACCTAAACAGACATTTCTCCAAAGAAGACATACAGATGGCCAAAAGGCACATGAAAAGCTGCTTAACATCACTAATTATTAGAGAAATGCAAATCAAAACTACAATGAGGTATCACCTCACACCAGTTAGAATGGGCATCATCAGAAAATCTACAAACAACAAATGCTGCAGAGTGTGTGGAGAAAAGGGAACCCTTTTGCACTGTTGATGGGAATGTAAATTGATACAGCCACTATGGAGAATAGTATGGAGGTTCTTTAAAAAACTACAAATAGAACTACCATATGACCCAGCAATCCCACTACTGGGCATATACCCATGGAAAACCATAATTCAAAAAGAGTCATGTACCAAAATGTTTATTGCAGCTCTATTTACGATAGCCAGGACATGGAAGCAACCTAAGTGTCCATCAACAGATGAATGGATAAGGAAGATGTGGCACATATATACAATGGAATATTACTTAGTCATAAAAAGAAATGAAACTGAGTTATTTGTAATGAGGTGGACAGACCTGGAATCTGTCATACAGAGTGAAGTAAGTCAGAAGGATAAAAACAAATACCGTATGCTAACACATATATATGGAATCTAAAAAAAAAAAAATGTCATGAAGAGATTAGAGGTAGGATGCGAATAAAACACAGACCTACTAGAGCATGGACTTGAGGATATGGGGAGGGGGAAGGGTAAGCTGTGACGATGTGAGAGAGTGTCAGGGACATATACACACTACCAAATGTAAATTAGATAGCTAGTGGGAAGCTGCAGCATAGCACAGGGAGTTCACCTCTGTGCTTTGTGACCACCTAGAGGGGTGGGATAGGGAGGGTGGGAGGGAGGGTGACACAAGAGGGAAGAGATATGGGAACATATGTATATGTATAACTGATTCACTTTGTTGTAAAGGAGAAACTAACACACTATTGTAAAACAGTTATACTCAAATAAAGATGTTAAAAAAAAAAAAAGACACATGCACCCCAATGTTCATTGCAGCACTGTTTACAATAGCTAGGTCATGGAAGCAACCTAAATGCCCATCAACAGACGAATGGATAAAGAAGTTGTGGTACATTTATACAATGGAATATTACTCAGCCATAAAAAGGAACGAAATTTGGTCATTTGTTGAGAGGTGGATGGATCTAGAGACTGTCATACAGAGTGAAGTAAGTCAGAAACAGAAAAACAAATATCATATATTAACGCATATATGTGGAACCTAGAAAAACAGTACAGATGAACCAGTCTGCAGGGCAGAAATTGAGACACAGATGCAGAGGACAAACGTATGGACACAAAGGGGGGAAGGTGGCAGGTGGGTGGGGGTGGTGTTGTAATGAATTGGGTGATTGGGAATGACATGCATACACTGATGTGTATAAAACTGATGACTAATATGAACCTGCTGTAGAAAAGTATAAATAAAATATAATTCAAGAAATAAAAAACAAAAATAAACAAACAAAAGTGCTAAAAGGGAAAAACCTACAACCAAGATTATTCTACCCAGCAAGGATTTCATTCAGATCTGACAGAGAAATTAAAAACTTTACAGAAAAGCAAAAGGTAAGAGAATTCAGCACCACCAAACCAGCTTTACAACAAATGCTAAAGAAACTTCTCTAGGCAGGAAACACAAGACAAGGAAAAGATCTACAAATAGAAACTCAAAACAATTAAGAAAATGGTAATAGGAACATACATATCGATAATTAACTTAAATGTAAATGGGTTAAATGCTCCAACCAAAAGAAATAGACTGGCTGAATGAATACAAATCAAGACCCATATATTTGCTCTTTATAAAAGACCCACTTCAGACTTAGGGACACACACAGACTGAAAGTGAGGGGATGGAAAAAGATATTCCATGCAAATGGACATCAAAAGAAAGCTCGCATAGCAATTCTCATATGAGACAAAATAGACTTTAAAATAAAGACTATTACAAGAAACAAAGAAGGACACTACATAATCATCAAGGGATCAATCCCAGAAGAAGATGTAACAATTGAAAATATTTATGCACCCAACACAGGAGCACCTCAATACATAAGGCAAATGCTAACAGCCATAAAAGGGGAAATCAACAGTAACACAATAATAGCAAGGGACTTTAACACCCCACTTTCACCAATGGACAGATCATCCAAAATGAAAATAAATAAGGAAACAAAAGCTGTAAATGATACATTAAACAAAATGGACTTTATTGATATTTATAGGACATTCTATCCAAAAACCACAGAATACACTTTCTTCTCAAGTGCTCATGGAACATTATCCGGGATAGATCATATCTTGGGTGACAAATCAAGCCTTGGTAAATTTGCGAAAATTGAAATCATATCAAGTGTCTTTTCTGACTACAATGCTATGAGACTAGATATCAATTACAGGAAAAAATACAAACACATGGAGGCTAAACAATACAATGCTAAATAACCAAGAGATCACTGAAGAAATCAAAGAGGAAATCAAAAAATATCTAGAAACAAATGACAATGGAAACGCAACAATCCAAAGCCTATGGGATGCAGCAAAAGCAGTTCTAAGAGGGAAGTTTATAGCAACACAATCCTACCTCAAGAAACAAGAAACATCTCAAATTAACAACCTAACCTTCTACACAAAGAAAGAAGAAAAAAAACCCCAAAGTTAGCAGAAGGAAAGAAATCATAAAGATTAGATCAAAAATATATAAAAAAGAAATGAAGGAAACAATAACAAAGAGCAATAAAACTAAAAGCTGGTACTTTGAGAAGATAAACAAAACTGATAAACCATTAGCCACACTCATCAAGAAAAAAAGGGAGAAAACTCACTTCAACAGAATTAGAAATGAAAAAAGAGAAGTTACAACTGACATTGCAGAAATACAAAGGATCATGAGAGATTACTAAAAGCAACTGTATGCCAATAAAATGGACAACCTGGAAGAAATGGACAAATTTTTAGAAAAGCACAACCTTCGAAGACTGAACCAGGAAGAAATAGAAAATATGAACAGACCAATCACAAGCACTGAAATTGAAACTGTGATTTAAAATCTTCCAACAAACAAAAGCCCAGGACCAGATGGCTTCACAGGTGAATTCTTGCAAACACTGAGAGAAGAGCTAACGCCTATCCTTCCCAAACTCTTTCAAAATATAGCAGAGGGAAGAGCACTCCCAAACTCATTCTATGAGGCCACCATCACCCTGATACCAAAAACTGAAAAAGATGTCACTAAAAAAGAAAATTACAGGCCTATATCACTGATTACCATAGATGCAAAATCCTCAACAAAACACTAGCAAACAGAATCCAACAGCACATTAAAAGGATCATGCACCATGATCAAATGGGGTTTATCCCAGCCCAGGAATGTAAGGATTCTTAAATATATGCAAATCAATCAATGTCATAAACCATATAAACAAATTGAACAAGAAAAACCTTATGATCATCTCAATAGATGCAGAAAAAGCTATCAACAAATTTCAGCACCCATTAATAATAAAAACTCTCCAGAAAGTGGGCATAGAGGCCACCCACCTCAACATAATAAAGGTCATATATGACAAACCCACAGCCAACATTGTTCTCAATGGTGAAACACTGAAACAATTGCCTCTAAGATCAGGAACAAAATAAGGTTGCCCACTGTAACCACTATTATTCAACATAGTTTGGGAGGTTTTATTCACGGCACTCGGAGAAGAAAAAGAAATAAAAGGAATCTAAATCGGAAAAGAGAAAGTAAAACTGTCACTGTTTGCAGATGGCATGATATTATACATAGAGAATTGTAAAGACACTAGCAGAAAACTATTACAGCTAATCAATGAACTTGGTAAAGTATCAGGATACAAAATTAATGGACAGAAATCTCTTGCATTCCTAAACACTAAGGACGAAAAATCTGAAAGAGAAATTAAGGAAACACTCCCATTTACCATTGCAACAAAAAGAATAAAATACCTGGGAATAAACCAACCCAAGGAGACAAAAGACCTATATGCAGAAAGCTATACGACACTAATGAAAGAAATTAAACATGATACAAAGAGATGGAGAGATATATACCATGTTGTTAGACTGGAATAATCAACACTGTGAAAATGACTATACTACACAAAGGATTCTACGGATTCAATGCAATCCCTATCAGACTGCCAATGGCATTTTTCACAGAACTAGAACAATATATTCTACAATTTGTATGGAAACACAAAACACCCTGAATATCCAAAGCAATCATGAGATAGAAAAATGGAGCTGGGGGAATCAGGCTCCCTGACTTCAGACTATACTACAAAGCTACAGTCATCAAGACAGTATGGTACTGGCACAAAAACAGAAATATAGATCAATGGAACAGGAGAGAAAGACCAGAGATGAACCCACACACATGTTGTCACCTTATCTTTGATAAAGGAGGCAAGAATATACAATGGAGAAAAGACAGCCTCTTCAATAAGTGGTGCTAGGAAAACTGGACAGCTACATGTAAAAGAATGAAATTAGAACACTCCCTAACACCATACACAAAAATAATCTCAAAATGGATTAAAGACCTAAATATAAGGCCAGACACTGTAAAACTCTTACAGGGAAACATAGGCACAACACTCTTTGACATAAATCACAGCAAGATCCTTTTTGACCCACCGCCTAGAGAAATAGAAATAAAATAAAAAATAAACAAATCGGACTTAATTAAACTTAAAATTTTTTCACAGCAAAGGAAACCATAAACAAGATGAAAAGACAACCCTCAGAATGGGAGAAAATATTTGCAAATGAAGCAACTGACAAAGGATTAACCTCCAAAATATACAAGAAGCTCATGCAGCTCAATATCAAAAAAACAAACAACCCAATCCAAAAATAGGCAGAAGAGCTAAATAGACATTTCTCCGAAGAAGATATACAGATTGCCAACAAACACATGAAATGATGCTCATCCTTACTAATCATTAGAGAAATGCAAATCAAATCTCCAATGAGGTATCACCTCACACTGGTCAAAATAGCCACCATCAAATCTCTACAAACAATAAATGCTGGAGATTATGTGGAGAAAAGGGAACCCTCTTGCACTGTTGGTGGGAATGTAAATTGATACAGCCACTATGGAGAACATTACAGAGGTTCCTTAAATATCTAAAAAAGGAACTACCTTATGACCCAGCAATCCCACTACTGGGCATATACCCTGAAAATCCACAGTTCAAAAAGAGCCATGTATCACAATGTTCATTGCAGCACTATTTACAATAGCCAGGACATGGAAGCAACCTACATGTTCATTGACAGATGAATGGATAAAGAAGATGTGGCACATATATAATGGAATATTACTCAGCCATAAATGGAAACAAAATTGAGTTATTTGTAGTGAGGTGGATGGACCTAGAGTCTGTCATAGAGAGTGAAGTAAGTCAGAAAGAGAAAAACAAATACTGCATGCTAACACATATATGGAACCTAGGGAAAAAAAGGCTCTGAAGAACCTAGGGGCAGGACAGGAATAAAGACGCAGATGTAGAGAATGGACTTGAGAACATGGAGAGGGGGAAGAGTAAGCTGGGATGGAGTGAGAGAGTAGCATGGACATATATACACTACCAAATGTAAAATAGATAGCTATTGGGAAGCAGCCGCATAGCATAGGGAGATCAGCTCGGTGATTTGTGACCACCTAGAGGGGTGGAATAGGGAGGGTGGGAGGGAGGTGCAAGAGGGAGGCGATATAGGGATATATGTTTACATATAGCTGATTCACTTTGTTATACATCAGAAACTAACACAACATTGTAAAGCAATTATACTCCAATAAAAATGTTAATAATAATAATAATAATGAGAAATAAACAGAAAGAACACAACAGCTTGAAAACAGTCTCCATGTTGCTAGGGCCATGGAAGGACCTAGACCCAAGACATTCTGAATCACCCAGATCATATTCTCCTCAGACTCTGGAGAAATATGCCTGCCTATCACACTGAGAGCCAATTTCACCTGAATCGTATTTCAAATCCTATAGAGAGAAACGCAGAATTTTATTTTAATCAAATATGTGTATTTGGATAGGAACATTTATCAATATTTGATCCATTCTTTATTGTCATATTTTAGATAATAAGAATTTTAATATGGATATTAAAGAATAAGACAGCATGGTCTCTGCATTCAGGGTTAGTGATTCCTCCAAAATGACTGGAGATTTTGAAGATGTTGAGTCACTCTAGTCATATTTCCATAGAGAATTTAATTTCTAGCAATTCTCTTCATTGTGCAACAATGATGAATGAAGTTCTCCACATATTTTACATTCTGAAAAACACTAACCTTTTTTAGGAAGGGGTGCCAAGGGAAATAAAAATCTTGGAAACAGATTCTATTAAGTAAGAAAATCCCAAAAAAGGGTAAGCAAAGAATATAAGGGGTAAAGGGCCTCAATATTTCCCCCCAAAATGGACCTAGCAATAGTCAGTCATCTCTACTATGGTAAAGAAATCCATGTTATTGATGAAACCTGGTGAGTGCTAGCTAAAAAAGACACTGCTAATTACAAAAATTAGCTGATTCCTTATAGGAAAGACAAAGAAGAGACACTGAGTTTGTGAAAAGTAATCACAAAAGATCAGCAAAGATGATAAGGAGTAAAGTACATGTACCTCTTTCTCCCAAGGGATTATGTAGAGTTATGCACATGTCACACTGTGAGGACCCTCAAGAAGTGAGTTTTGATAACTCAGTTAATTAACCATGTCTCTAATTATTTATATTCTTTTAATGCACTTTGCCATCTCTATTTGATGCACTCCTACCATCCCCCAACTGTGTAATGTGTTGTAAAAGATTTATCAAATTTTAAAAATAAAGGTTGGAAAAACTATTTAGCAACAATTTATATTGGTTCCAGTCTGAGTAGATACATATTCATTCAATGGGTTCTCGGCACCTGGGCACATTAGGCTATTCTGCAGTGAATTTATATATCTTTGAGCCCTTGTATCCCACACCAACCCACTTCCTACAGTCAAAATCACATAATTAGATTAAAACTCCTCCTCTATATAGGGCAACAAATTGTCTGACGTTTGATTCATTCCATGCAACATTATCAAAGCAGAAAAATTTCCAATCTGTATATCTGTTTATTGTACTTCAGAGCCTAAGTCATCCCTTCTTACCTCCAGTGTGAAATAGTTAAAAAAATAATAGCTCTTGTGGCTTTTAGACTTCTTTCAAATCACCTACATAAACATGACAAACGTTAATCCATGGATTAAGGTGCAAATCTCTTTTCAGCACATTATCAAAAACATTATTTGTTTTTGATTAATTTCTCCAGTAATAGACATTCCAGTGTGCAACTTTTAGTAACAGCGAATGTTAATACTATAAATTTTTCTGAGTTTTTTCTTGCATCAACTGTGACTTTGTCAAAAAACTGAATAAAAAGGAATAATATAAGCAAAATGTGAATTAATTAAAGGATAGTTTTGTGTGGAAGAAAAGGAACAAATCCTGAGAGGGGCAGTGCCAGCTGACGTTAGGGCACCCAGCATCAGTGTCAGCATCTCAGCATTCTATGCGTGGATATTTACTAGTTTTTTTTTTAACATCTTTATTTGAGTATAACTGTTTTACAATAGTGTGTTACTTTCTCCTTTACAACAAAGTGAATCAGCTATATACATACATACGTTCCCATATCTCTTCCCTCTTGCGTCACCCTCCCTCCCACCCTCCCCATCCCACTCCTCTAGGTGGTCACAAAGCACAGAGGTGATCTCCCTGTGCTATGCAGCAGCTTCCCACCAGCTATCCAATCTACACTTGGTAGTGTGTACATGTCCCTGCCACCAGTGACATCTCCTTTCAGGATCTGAGGTTCTGCATTTGGAAAATAATAGAGCTGAATCTCCAAACTCTAAAATTCTCTAAGTTTGGAAATATTATATGTTGACAGTATCTGATCTGGTAATTCTAAGATAGAAAATATGCCATTTTTTAAAAGCCACAAGGCACTATCACTTGTATCATCCATGTGCTTGAATACTTTCACCTGAAAATAGTTATTAAAAATCTACTGTTTGCTTGTCTATGTGATAGATATTATAGAGAAAATAAAAAGATGCATGAGACAGAGACCCTTCCTTTAGGGAAGCTTACTTGGTAGAATATAATAGAGGAATATATTTATATTTATTATATATTTATATTATATATTTATCATACCTTTCTAATAACAGAATAAAAGAGGATAAGCATCATGAGACAATTAGAAATAAAATGCTATGGAAATAGATAAAATGTAGAAGTTCCTTTCACCTAATAAGGTCATTAAGGGCTTTATGAAAAAGGTGGTATTTGAGCTGGGTCCTGAAAGATTGTATATATGGAAAAAAATGGAGAAGAAAGAGGGAACTGGGTAAACAGTTAAGAGGGTTAAAAAACTGAGGATTTCATGGGATGCTGTGAAGATTTTAGTTTAGTGTGTTGAAATTGTTATAACAGTGAGGAATTGGAGGCAGGGAGAGTAGGTATTTTTTTATTGGAAGCCACAGTTTTTGCTTTGTGGATTCTGACTCAGAGATTCCCTACAGAGCATACTCAATTATTCTGAGCACTCCTATGTTAATCTTTTCTTTATTTGTATATATTTCACTATGCTGTTTAAAACAAACTCTACTTGACATTCATAAATCCATTATTATAAAAACAAATATGAATTTTTGAATAGACAAACATTTTTTCATTTAGTCCCTCAACAACAAGTGTATGGATAAAATAAGTATGTGAAGGCAATTTGAATACGAGAAATGCTTTATATAGAAAAAGTATAATGATCTATTTTCCATGACAAAAGTTGTCTCTCTATGTTGTCATGTGGGGAGTTATTTAGTGAAGTATATGGTTAAAAATATAATTTGCTGTGTTTTCTATTTTAAAATTTGTTAGTCCTCTTAGGTTAATTGGTACATAGTGGCATAGATTTTCTGAAGCAGTTTGCAACCTAGGAGACCTAGTCATTCTGTCTCCTGGTACACAAAAATGTTTTATTCACTTAAGTGAAGCAGGCCACCTCAAATATTAGAGAAAAGCAATCATCTAACTGAAGTTTAAACAACATCCTACACATGATTAATTATGTTTTGTCTTGGTTTCCATTGGGCCTAGAATCCAGGAAGATGTCACTTCCCATTATCCCTATTCTCCAGAGTCCTTTTGGAGAACTGTCATTCTACAAATATATTAACTAGGAATGAGCCTATTCTAAAGCACATACACTTTTGTCCCACTCTCTTTAAAAGTGAATTAATATTGCTTACTTTATTCTGGTTGCTAGGTCAAAGAATTTTGTGGAAGAATATGATAAATGCCATTTTCTCTGTGTGTGTGTGGGGGGGGTAAAGTACATGGCCCTCTTTGATCACCTCCTTCCTTTCATTTAACTCCAGAACCTTAAGTCTGGTTTTCAAACAGTACAACTTCAAAATTCTGAACAGGTTTATTTGGATGAAACAGTGGAACATTCAGCACAAAAAGGAACAAGAGGGGCTAAAGGGCGCTGGTATCTATACAGAACAGATATTACTTTTGTGTAATATGAGCTCTAAATCATTTGATGCTATAAATCATTTGAGGCTATAAACAACAGAGATTTGGAGAGCAGAGCCTTCCAGAAGAAACTGCCTTATAGTGGCTTTCATTTTTTTTTTTCTTTTTTTTTCTTTTTTTGGCGGTATGCGGGCCCCTCACTGCTGTGGCCTCTCCCGTTGCGGAGCACAGGCTCGGGACACGCAGGCTCAGCAGCCATGGCTCACGGGCCTAGCCACTCGGCAGCATGTGGGATCTTCCCGGACCGGGGCACGAACCCGTGTCCCCTGCATCGGCAGGTGGACTCTCAACCACTGCGCCACCAGGGAAGCCCAGTGGCTTTCATTTTTGACTTGTATGAAAATCCAGGCTTTCAAGAATGAGTGATCTAAACTTAAATGTCTCTAAGCATTTGATAGCCCACATGCTGTAGCCAGAATGGTTTGAATTTAGGTCAGGGCCTCTTTTTGAGCAAGGATACATTTGCTGTGTCTCCTTCATACAGTTTTGCCAGAACTAAAAACTGTTAAAATGCTTAGAATTTAATGTGGCAGATGTTACAGAAGCAGCTTCTGAGGAGCTCGTGTATCTTCTTTAAAATCACTGTCTCTTCTAACTTAGATTGTATTCATTGTTGTATTGAGATGAATGCTTACTGCTCTACGGATTTATTGGAAGAGTTCAGAGTGCTACATTAGTGACAACTTAGAAATTATTGAATTCCAATTCAGTGTACTTCTCAGGTCCCTATGGCAGTTTTTAAAGGTTTAGCCACAGAAACAGGTACCTACTGAATGTCAGCTAAAGTGAACAGCATTGATCTGAACACTGAGGTAGAGTGGTACAAGATGAACTTGAGATGTGCTATGCTCTTACATTCTGAATAAGATAATAAGGCAAGCATATCTGAAAGGATATCTATAATTTTGGGTAATACATGCTAAGTATCCAGATAAGTACTGACCATAAGTTCTGTTGGAGCTCTGAGGGGGCAAAAAATAATATTCGATAAAGCTGGGCAAGGCTTCAAAGAGAAAGAGAAGTCTAAGATGAGCCTTGAAGCATTTGTCAAGGCCATATAAAAGGATGAGTGATCCTTGGTGGTAGGGGAATTGTGATAGGCAGTCTCTACAGTGGCACCTAATGATCCTCTTCTTCTGGTTTTCACACCGTTATGTAATACTTTCCCCTTGAGTGTGTGCTGGACTTATTGACTCATTTATAATTAATATAATATGGCAGATGTGATGGCAAGTCACTTCCAAGATTAGGTTACAATAAGATTATGTCTTTCATCTTTGACACCCACACTTGCTCTGTGGAAAGTTACCTTTCTTGTTGTGAGAAGACCTGCATCTACAAGGCAAGAACAAATATCTCCAGCCAACAGTTAGTGAGTAACTAAGACCTGCCAACAGCCACATAAGTGAACTTGGGAGTATATCCTCCCCCAGTTGAGCCTTAAAATATTGCCTGGCCAACATCTTGACTACAGCCTCATGAGAGACCTTGAGCCAGAGGCACTCAGCTAAGCCACACCCAGATTCTTGACACAAAGAAACTTAGATAATTAACATTTGTTGTTTTAAGCTCCAAATTTTGGAATAATTTGTTACACAGGAGTAGATAACTAATATAGGACTGGGTTTGCAATGGCTTAAACTAAGGTTCAGAGGTTTAAAACAAAGAAGAGAAAAATAATTTCCATGACTAGGCTTGGCACTTTGAGTATACCAGTATTTTGTTTGTTTGTTTTTACTTGTTTGCTGTTTTGGCTGGGTCAGTCCAGGTAAGAGAAAAACATAAAGTAGTACTAAATCTCTTTGTCCTGAGGATAATTTAAGAAAATGGATTGCCAATTCAAGCCATTCAAAAGTAATGAACTTAAAAAGGTAGTTTCCAATTTTGTAAGCACTTAGATAAGTAAAAATATCAAGTTTGCAAATACTGAGGCCCAAAGTAAAGGATGATTACAAGGCATAGAAAAGCTTTACTATTTTTGAGCAGCTTGTTTTTGAGCAGTTTATTTTTGTTCATTAAGGAAAAACTGGATTTTCTTACCTTTATCTGAAAAAATATTGATAAACCACATTTTGTTTCATATTGATGATTAGTTTTTGCTAGCACCCACAAATGAACAGGTAAATGAAATGCTTCACATATTCTTCAGTGCTGTCCCTTAAAGGAATTAAACAACTAGCCCCAGGATAAGAGTAAAATTTTAAAGAAGGCTCTTTGACTAAGTTGAGTTAACTTTTTGAATGAAATCTCTTAGGCAGTCAAGAATTCAGTTCTCTCACCAGCTTGAGATAATCCTCTAGTACATGGCCAGCACCATAGCCCAAGTTCAGATTCTATCTGCTTGGCAAAATGTGACTTCATCAAAGGTGATCCCATTAAAACTTCTAGTATACCTGGCAAACTTTCAGCCCAGTCATTTTGGGGAGAAGTCTGGGATAGACAGGTATTTACTGAATTCTATTTTTGTCTTACTACCTGTTGATGGTGTCATGTTTTCCTGACCCAAGTAAGGACATATTTTTATGTTTTGAACTAGCTAATCCTCACAGACAGAACAGCATGACAAGAATTCAATTATGCAGGCTTCCCTGGTGGCGCAGTGGTTGAGAGTCCGCCTGATGATGCAGGGGACACGGGCTCGTGTCCCGGTCCAGGAAGATCCCACATGCTGCGGAGCGTCTGGGCCCATGAGCCATGGCCACTGAGCCTAGGCGTCCAGAGCCTGTGCTCCGCAATGGTAGAGGCCACAACAGTGAGAGGCCCGTGTACCGAAAAAAAAAAAAAATTCAATGATGTTTCAAATTGATGACATACTTTTGGAGAAAGTCATGGAGACATGCCTTATTTGTCTCAGAAGCAACATGTTACTGGGAATGTAGAAGTGTCAAGAAAGGGCCCTCCTTGCTGAAAGAACGTGTCCCACTCAGTTTAAAGACACTTTTATTTATTTAAATTTCAGACTTGAACAAGATTTTTTTAGTGTATCTAGTGCTGCTGTTGTAATTCTTTAAAAGAAGAAAAAGTTTAGCTCACTTATCTCCAAATACATGCTTCACTAAAAGGTCAGCTATTGCTAAAACTTAAAAGTAACATAACTTTAGCTCTTTCTTTCAGTCCCCAGGTACAGGAAAAAGCCCAAAGATAAAGGAAAGATTGTTAAAATACAATGTTCATTTTTGCTTCACTTTTTTTTTCCTTTAGAACTAATTGATAAATCCTTAACTGCAGACACTGTATTTTTTCTGAAAGCTAGAACACACTGTGGATATGAAGAGTGGTTATTGTGTTAAAATTGCATGTATACAATGTCTGATGTATATACATAGGTTTGCATTATATCACTACTCTTCTCATCCCTGAGAATGAACAAGAAGAGAGAAAAAGTCCTTATCCTTGTATTTATATACCTGCCATCACCATGGCATCTAACTCATGGTAACTTATGATGAAACATAGTATCATAGAAAGTTAGTTTTGAGAGCTTGCTGTCAAATAATTTCCTTTTAAAAAGGCCAAGTGATCTTCCTAAGGGTTACAGAGAGAAAAACTGAGTTTTTTTGGCCCCCAGTCTACAACACATTTAATTACATTATTTTGCATTACAAAATATTTAGCAGTTAACTAATTTAAAATTCACGATATTTTCAGGAAACATATTCCATTAACAACTTTCAGCCTGACTTCCCTCAGGCTACTTATTAAATGGAAGTACTTGCCAGTTTTCTCATTTAAGCATGCATTATGCCACAAATATTTATTAAACTACAATCTATGAGATAGACAATGCTTCTGATACAGGAATGAGCAAGGCATACTCCCCTGTCCTACGTATCTTTGATAGTAAATGAAATGGTTGTTTCATTCAATTTTCCCACCATATTTTAAATGTATGTATGTATGTATGTATGTATGTATTTATTTATTTATTTTTGGCTGTGTTGGGTCTTTGTTTCTGTGTGAGGGCTTTCTCTAGTTGCAGCGAGCGGGGACCACTCTTCATCGCGGTGCGTGGGCCTCTCACTGTCGTGGCCTCTCTTGTTGCAGAGCACAAGCTCCAGATGCGCAGTCTCAGTAGTGGTGGCTCACGGGCTTAGTTGCTCTGCGGCATGTGGGATCTTCCCAGACCAGGGCCCGAACCTGTGTCCCTGCATTGGCAGGCAGATTCTCAACCACTGTGCCACCAGGGAAGCCCCCCACCATATTTTAAAGTGGATTGAAAAAAATTAACGTTCTAGGAGCTTATAAAATCCTAGTTGATGTGCTTGCCTTTCTTCTATGTTAGAGTAGCTAGTATCTTTCTTGCCAAGAAACACTGTGAAGGTAGAATAGAAATATAATTGGCTATTTGAAGGTGTCAGAGAAAATAAAATTAGAACTTGAGGGGTCACATCCCAGAGAGAAGTAAAACACATTAAGGTGATCCCTGAATGCTCAATATATTTTTTCCTCAAATTATTTTCCACTTAAGTGTGTGGTAGATAGAGGCCAAAGAAAAAGTCCTAGATTATATAGCAATCTTACTGATATTTGAGATTATGTCATCAGTGTCATATAAGATAACATAAAGGATAGAGACTGAACAAATTGTCAAGAAATTATTATTGTCAAAAAATAATAACATAAAACTTCTCAAATTCAACAAAAGACATACACCTACAGATTCCAGATGCTGAGCAAATTTCAAACAGGAAAAATCCAAAGAAAGACACACCAAAACACATCATAGTAAATTTACTAAAAAATAAAGACAAATAAACACTTTAAAAAGCAATAAGGGAGAAACAACCCCTTACTATAGGGGAAATAAAACAATCTGAGAGACAGTGGATTTCTCATTGAAAACAATGGAGACCAGAGGAAATGGCACAACAGCTTTTAAATGCTGGAAGAAAGGAACTGTCAATCCAGAGTCCTATATCAAGTGAAAATATCCTTCATGAATGATGGAAAATCAAGATATTCTCAGATGAAGGAGAACCTAGGGGAATTTGTCACCAGCAGGCCTATATTAAAAGAATGTCTAAAGGAAACTCTAAAAAGAAAAGAAACTAAAAAAGGCAAAAACTTGGAAGTTAAAACAAAGATTAAAAAAACATGGTAAGCAAAATATGTGTTAAAAAGAATAAAATTTCCTTCTCCCACTTGAGTTTTCTAAGGTATGTTTCAGGTTTGAAGCAAAAATTATAGCACTATCTGATGTTATTCTAAATTTAGATACAGGAAATATTTAAGACAAATATAAACAGGGAAGGGTGAATTTGTCAAATGACACCAGTAGACTATGATAAGTTGTGTATATAAAGTGAATAACTACAGCAACTACTAAAACAAGCTATAAAAATATATAAACTTAAAACACTACAGATAAATCAAAATGACATTCTAAAAATTGTTCAAATAACTAAAAGAAAGGCAGGAACAACAACAACAAAAAGGAAAAAAACAAAATGGAAACCTCAATTCCTAACTTATCAATAAATGTGTTAAAAATAAATGGTCAAAATATACCAATAAAAAGACAGCAATTAAATGGGTATGGTAAAAGATGACCCAAGTTTATGCTGTCTACATTAAACTCACTTCAGATATAACCACAGTGGAAGAATGAAAGTAAATGGATTAAAAAACATATATCATGAAAATATTAATCAAAAGAAAGCAAAGGGAAAGACTTCTGTAATGGTTATCATAAAGAGCATCATGGGCCTTCTCATCAGTGTAAAAACCATAACTCATGAAAATTTTTTTTAAAAAATCTGAAAATTATCCTAAAGGCATATAGCAAATGAATAAATAAACAATTGTTCAGTGGTGACATCAGCAAGATGGCAGAATAGGAGATTTCAGTCACCATACCCCCATAGAAATGTTGGTTTTAACAACCATCCGTGGACAAGAACATCTCTGTGGGAACCCAGGAGTCCAGTAGAAAGATTCCAGCATCCTGTTTGAGCAAAAACTCTGAGAATACATATAAGACTTCAAGGAACGTGAAAAAAGGAAGAACAGACTCACTTTACCCATGTCACCTCTCCCCCAAGGCATCGTAGCTCAGTGCCAAGAGAGATGAATTTGGTCTGCAATTTCTTGTACAGGAAAAGTGAGACCAGCATAAACACGGGGCTTCACCAGCTTCAAGGAACATTGCCTAAGAAGTCACTTTTGCCTTGCCCCACCCAGATCGCTGTGGGGATTGGCAAGGCTGAATAGCCTGAAAAGAGCTAGGAGCAAGTAGCAGGGACAGGGTCTCACAGCAACCACAACATGGATCTGAAAAAACAAACCACACATCCTACTAACTGGTTCACAGATTACACAAAGAAGAGGCCCTCCCATGAACCTCATGGGACACCTCACCTGCAGCTCTCCATAATTGGCTGACATGTGCCCCCAGCACTCTGTGTGTGCCCTGAAACAGCACAAGCAAGCCTCCGCATTCATTGTACACAAGCCCCCACAGATGGTGAGTACCAGCTCTGCAGAGGGCGAGCACAAACCCACACAGAAAGCACACTGATATCAACAGTCAGTTCAATGCTGCAAGATTGGAAGAAGGCACACAACCGTGAACACTTCAGGGCACTACCTTGGAAAAAAAAGAAATGGGAAGCTCTCGGCAACTAGCCTGATTTTGTGGGATTGAGAGAAGGGACACAATCTCCCCACAAGAGAGAACAAGAAAACTGGGACAGACGCATCCATAGAAAATGTGACAAAAAGGAATCACTTTCCTAAGCATAAACATTTAAAAGAAATTCACCTGAGCCACTCTGAATTTATGCCTTCAAGATTTTAGCAGATAATCTGCAAAAGCATCTTGTTATTGCAACATGCAAAAGAGGATTATTACTTTCCAAGAGATGCTTAAAATATTTTTGGATACACTAAGTGGAATTTATATTTGGAATCTCCATCACTCTTAATTGAAAACTCCAGTTTATTAGAATGGTTTTAAAACGCTAAACCCCAAACATGGTTAGCCCTGGTAAATTCATTTCCTGAGAATATAAGATTAAAGAATGTTCTCCCTCTTGTCTACTCAAATCTCAATTCTTTTGATTTTGGCTATAATGGTTTGAAATAATAGGCATTTCATTGACCAGGTTGTTCATTTAGTCCAATCTCTAATACCCTTAGCTCTTGACAATATATCATATTGTCCTGCCCAGTTGAAAATGATTATCTGGAAATGCTCTAAACATCTAAGCAAGATGAACCTGCATCAAAGTGGTAAATAAGAAATTGGAGTTGAATTCTGATTGAGGTAATTACTTTGGGTCCATTGGGCATAATTCATCTTTGGATGATTCTCAAAATTTTTGGATTTACAAGCCTTCTGCAGCTCATGAATTTCCTACTCCTGAACAAATTATAACAGTAACTCATATGAATCTATTACAACTTGATGTGCCATCCACTCAAGAATTATTCCAATCAGGTTCCAATGAGGCAAGTTAAAATACAAGAAGAGATTAGGCAAAAGCAAGAGAACAAACAAGGTCAGATCACAAGGCAGTACCACACCCAATTGATGGCGGTAGTAACAGGTGGTAGTGTTTGGCTTTCTTCATTTATATTTCTATATATGACATGATATGATATGATATGATATGATATGATATGATATGATATAACATAAGATAGTATAGTGGTTCCCATAGAGAAACCTGAAATCATAGACATTTTGAAATGGTAGTCTATGATGTAACCGTTTGTGTATCCTTGGTGAATTCTTTTTTAAAGTAAACATATAAAATTTGTTAATGATCACCCTCTGAGTTAAACAATTGGGTAAACCATAGCTCACTGACATCAATTTACATGTCAAAATCATGTGGCTGATGAGTTAGGCCTTCTAATTCCCAGTTTCCTATTTTTTTCTGTTATTCTACCTACAAATATTTTGGTTTTGCATTGCTGTAAGAGACTTTCAAATATGACCTATTCATTTGAGCACTTGCTGTTAATGATAGCTGTATAATGCCTGGCAATGAAAGAATAATAGAAAACTATTTTCCAGGAGTATAATTACTTCTTTCAAAAAGATGCATAGGGCTTCCCTGGTGGCACAGTGGTTAAGAATACGCCTGCCAATGCAAGGGACACGGGTTCGAACCCTGGTCCGGGAAGATCCCACATGACATGGAGCAAATAAGCCCATGCACCACAACTACTGAGCCCGTGCTCCAAACCCCGCAAGCCACAACTCCTGAAGCCCGGGCACCTAGAGCCCATGCTCTGCAACAAGAGAAGCCACTGCAATGAGAAGCCTGCGCACTGCAACAAAGCGTAGCCCCCGCTCACCACAATTAGAGAAAGCCCGCGCACAGCAACAGACCCAATGCAGCCAAAAATAAATAAATAAAATAAATTTTTAAAAAAAGATGTATATATCATTCAATACAAAAATTAAAGGCATATACATCGAATTGGATAAACTTGAATTATGACTAATTAGAAAGCATTAAAAAGTAATCCACAGAAATTAGTGGTGGAGAGTTTGTGCAAATCCATTGAACCCCATTTTGTCTCTGCCTTGAATGTTTTTGGAAACTGAATTATGAGTTTTGTGTTGATTCATCGGCAGACCACAAATGCTTCCCTGGGAAAGCCTGTGTACCACTCATGCTGAGTTTTGAAATGTTAACAAGTCTGTCCATTTCATTTTGAGTAAACAGAAAGCTAAGAAAGTCAACTAAAATTATCACCCACAGAAACTGCAGTCAGCAACGCTGATGAACTGTAAGAGGGCCAAAACTATTAAAATGGAATGTATTTAACAGGATTGGCTAAGGAAGAAAAAGGTAATGCCAATTACAAAAAATAAGTATACGAATTGGCAGAGAGTACTACCATGTAGCATTAGGCAAATGGTATAGAGAATTCAACATTTCCCATGGTGTTCTCAATTGCAGCCTTTTAAATTTGGACATTATTTTGCTTGGACTGATAGTTACAAGCTATCACTAGTAGTGAACATTGAAGTAGCTTTCTCCTGTACCTCCTTACTGGGGGCATATGTTCCCATAGTCACCAGTGTTGTGCATACTGTTGATAATAATCTCATTAACAGAACACTCTAACTGGGCAAGGAGAAAAGCCTAACCGATATGTAGGCGGGATTGCCATATAGACCAGTAGTTCTCAGAAGATTCTTACTTAGTGTAATTGATTAGATGCAACGTTACAATTGGACATATCAGTTGGATAATGAGGAACTGTTCATTTGTTCCAAGTAAACTACAATTTAATATCAAAGAGAGCTTTCCTGTAAAATAGTGCTTTGAAATCAGATTGTTGATTTTAGGAAATTATTAGTAAGGCATTTATCTAATTCTTCCACTTAATAAGCTAAATAAAATAGCCCTCAACATGTAGTAGATCACATGATTAGATTGATTTTTACGTAACTCTGTCCAAGATTGTGTGGTGGAAAAACAAATTCTGTCTCTATTCATCCCTAGCCTGGCACACAAAATGGAAACATGCTACAAGGAAAATTAATTTAAAGAAGAAAAAAATGTGTATATGTTGTGTGGTCTAAAGTATACTTTGTAGAATAAGGAATCTGAGTTACCCAGGACATCATTTTGGAATATGCAACAGAAAGGTATGGATACTGCCAGAGTCATCATTTATTATTTTTAAACAATTACTTGCATCAAATGTATAATTTCTTAAGATTTTTTAAAATTGCAAAGCCTTACACCTCGTTGTTTCCAGTTTATAGGAGGTTACTAACAGAGTGGTTATCGTACATACAAAAAGCCAGAAAGAAAAACCAAAGGTCTGGTGACAAGAGGTCTCAAGACCTGAACAGATTTTATTTTTCTTTGTTTCATATATGTGGAAAAGTTGGCTACATAAAATAGCCAGAGTTCACAAATGTGCTGTTAAAGAAAAGAATGGCACCAGTCTCGGTGTCTATTTTCTCTATCTCTATCTGTCTTTCTCTCTCTCACACCCCTCACCCCAACACGTGCACACAAACACACACACATTCATCACCATGATCATACTCATAGACTAATAATTTATAAGAACAGTGTTGTATGAAAGGAGAGAAGGGTAGCATTCCCCTTGACAAGGATGGAAGAGGCCTTCGGGCCTAACAACACGCATACGGTTAAGGCATTGCCAATTACTTCGTGGCATCTAACCACTGTTTTTAAAATCTTCAAACAAACAAAAGCCCAGGACCAGATGTCGTCACAGGCGAATTCTATAAAACATTTAGAGAAGAGCTAACACCTATCCTTCTCAAACTCTTCCAACAGATAGCAGAGGGAGGAACACTCCCAAACTCATTCTATGAGGCCACCATCAACCTGATACCAAAACCAGAAAAAGACGTCACAAAGAAAGAAAACTACAGGCTAATATCACTGATGAACATAGATGCAAAAATCCTCAACAAAATACTAGCAAATAGAATCCAACAGCACATTAAAAGGATCATACACCATGATCATGTGGGGTTTATTCCAGGAATGCAAGGATTCTTCAATATACGCAAATCAATCAACGTGATACACCATATCAACAAACTGAAGGAGAAAAACCATATGATCATCTCAATAGATGCAAAGAAAGCTTTTGACAAAATTCAACACCCATTTATGATAAAAACCCTGCAGAAAGTAGGCATAGAGGGAACTTTCCTCAACATAATAAAGGCCATATATGACAAACCCACAGCCAGCATTGTTCTCAATGGTGAAAAACTGAAACCATTTCCACTAAGATCAGGAACAAGACAAGGTTGCCCACTCTCACCACTCTTAATCAACCTAGTTTTGGAAGTTCTAGCCACAGAATTCAGAGAAAAAAAAGAAATAAAAGGAATCCAAATAGGAAAAGAAGAAGTAAAGCTGTCACTGTTTGCAGATGACATGATACTATACATAGAGAATACTAAGGATGTTACCAGAAAATTACTAGAACTAAACAATAAATTTGGTAAAGTAGCAGGATACAAAATTAATGCACAGAAATCTCTGGCATTCTTATACACTAATGATGAAAAATCTGAGAATGAAATTAAGAAAACACTCGCATTTACCATTGCAACAAAAAGAATAAATTATCTAGGAATAAACCTACCTAAGGAGACAAAGACTTATATGCAGAAAACTATAAGACACTGATGAAAGAAATTAAAGATGATACAAATAGGTGGAGAAATATACCATGTTCTTGGATTGGAAGAATCAACATTGTGAAAATGACTCTATTACCCAAAGCAATCTACAGATTCAATGCAATCCCTGTGAAATTACCACTGGCATTTTTTTTTTTTTTTTTTTTTTTTTTTTTTTTTTTTTTTTTTTTTGGTGCTAGGCGGGCCTCTCACTGTTGTGGCCTCTCCCATTGCGGAGCACAGGCTCCGGACGCGCAGGCTCAGCGGCCATGGCTCACGGGCCCAGCCGCTCCACGGCATGTGGGATCTTCCCAGACCGGGGCACGAACCCGTGTCCCCTGCATCGGCAGGCGGATTCTCAACCACTGCGCCACCAGGGAAGCCCAACCACTGGCATTTTTTACAGAACTAGAACAAAGAATTTCACAATTTGTATGGAAACACAAAAGACCACGAATAGCCAAAGCAAACTTGATAACGAAAAAACGGAGCTGGAGGAATCAGGCTCCCTGACTTCAGACTATACTACAAGGCCACAGTCAACAAGACAGTATGGTACTGGCACAAAAACAGAAATATAGATCAATGGAACAGGATAGAAAGCCCAGAGATAAACCCACACACATATGGCCACCTTATCTTTGATAAAGGAGGGAAGGATACACAGTGGAGAAAAGACAGCCTCTTCAATAAGTGGTGCTGGGAAAACTGGACAGCTACCTGTAGAAGTATGAAATTAGAACACTCCCTAACACGATACAGAAAAATAAACTCAAAATGGGTTAAAGACCTAAATGTAAGGCCAGACACTATCAAACTCTTAGAGGAAAACATAGGCAGAACACTCTATGACATAAATCACAGCAAGATCCTTTTTGACCCATCTCCTAGAGAAATGGAAATAAAAACAAAAATAAACAAACGGGATCTAATGAAACTTAAAAGCTTTTGCACAGCAAAGGATACCATAAACAAGACCAAAAGACAACCCTCAGAATGGGAGAAAATATTTGCAAATGAAGCAACTGACAAAGGATTAATATCCAAAATTTATAAGCAACTCATGCAGCTCAATAACAAAAAAACAAACAAACAAATCCAAAAATGGGCAGAAGACCTAAATAGACATTTCTCCAAAGAAGATATCCAGATAGCCAACAAACACATGAAAGAATGCTCAACATCATTAATCATTAGAGAAATGCAAATCAAAACTACAATGAGATATCATCTCACACCAGCCAGATTGGCCATCATCAAAAACTCTAGAAACAATAAATGCTGGAGAGGGTGTGGAGAAAAGGGAACACTCTTGCACTGTTTGTGGGAATGTAAAATGATACAGCCACTATGGAGAACAGTATGGAGGTTCCTTAAAAAACTACAAATAGAACTACCATATAACCCAGCAATCCCACTACTGGGCATATACCCTGAGAAAACCATAATTCAAAAAGAGTCATGGGGCTTCCCTGGTGGCGCAGTGGTTGAGAGTCCGCCTGCCGATGCAGGGGACACGGGTTCGTGCCCCGGCCCGGGAAGATCCCACATGCCGCGGAGCTGCTGGGCCCGTGAGCCATGGCCGCTAAGCCTGCGCGTCCGGAGCCTGTGCTTCACAATGGGAGAGGCCACAACAGTGAGAGGCCCGCATATCACAAAAAAAAAAAAAAGAGTCATGTACCAAAATGTTTATTGCAGCTCTATTTACGATAGCCAGGACATGGAAGCAACCTAAGTGTCCATCAACAGATGAATGGATAAGGAAGATGTGGCACATATATACAATGGAATATTACTCAGCCATAAAAAGAAATGAAACTGAGTTATTTGTAATGAGGTGGATAGACCTGGAATCTGTCATACAGAGTGAAGTAAGTCAGAAGGACAAAAACAAATACCGTATGCTAACACATATATATGGAATCTAAAAAAAAAAAAAATGTCATGAAGAGATTAGTGGTAGGATGGGAATAAAACACAGACCTACTAGAGCATGGACTTGAGGATATGGGGAGGGGGAAGGGTAAGCTGTGACGATGTGAGAGAGTGGCAGGGACATATACACACTACCAAATGTAAATTAGATAGCTAGTGGGAAGCTGCAGCATAGCACAGGGAGTTCACCTCTGTGCTTTGTGACCACCTAGAGGGGTGGGATAGGGAGGGTGGGAGGGAGGGTGACACAAGAGGGAAGAGTTATGGGAACATATGTATATGTATAACTGATTCACTTTGTTGTAAAAGAGAAACTAACACACTATTGTAAAACAGTTATACTCAAATAAAGGTGTTAAAAAATAATTTATAAGAACAAATTTTACAATTCTGATATTTATGGGAGATTAATATGGCATTGTGCTATTTTCTTTGGTACTGCAAAACTAAGCCAGAATTGTTGGTTTTTAAAAATCAGTTTAGAAAATTAGTTCACATTACATAGTAGATACTGTTATATCAATATCAGTATACTAAAATAGGAAAATTAATCTTGATTTATCTTTATCACCAAGATAAATCTCATTCTATAAGGACTTTGGTATCCTACTGTCACACTTTCAAAATATACTGTCCAAATATCTTGGGATTTCTATGGGATTGCTTACTTTTGGTGGCTCAGATAACTGACTGTCTGAATGAATGAATGAATGAATGAATGAATACTTATAGTAGGTCACAGTTTTCCCTCGAATAACTCAGAATAACTATATGCTCCTAAATCTATTACCTAGTGCTTTACTTTATCTAGATGTAGTACATAATCTGATTCTGCTCCCACTGCTAAGAAAACCCAAATTAATCTGTTTCTAAATTGTGTCATAGTTATTTTATATGGTGCCCTATCTAAAATTTTAAAATTATCAGTACTACATGATGGCAAAGAAATATTTAAGGGAGATATTAACAATTTTAAACAGATTCTGATAATAAAAACTAAAATGTGGAATTTGTTTCACAACACTTATGTGATATTAAGAGGAATGGCTCAAAAATTTTAATCAATATGGTTGTTAGTAAGCAAAGTAATGTACACATTCTGAAATATTTTGGTTTTACTCCAGGTAAAGAAACAATAATGAGAGAGAAAATTAGATTAGTCAGATAAAGCAATTTTGTTAGAATATGCTGACTTCCTGTCAAAAAGCTAAATCATATAAACTCAGATCCCAGTACTTAATCTATAGATTCTCTTGTTGCAAATATTACCAGTTGGACTTGGAAGATCTTGATTTTTAAAATCCTATTTGCAATTATTAAACTAGAGGCTTATTCAGGTGAAAGATATGTTTTGAGGAGAGTAAATCTCCTGGGGTTTTTTTTTTCTCTCTGAACTTGTGATTAATTTTTTGAAATGCCTAGCTTGGTTCAGACAGATAAATACTGGATATGTGGGAAAAGGCCAAATGATCACCACAAGAAGATGTCATAGGGACTCAAGCCAGAGCTATAGGCAGTGGGGAGGAATGCAAAACAGAAATAAAACATCAGATTTTCCTGTTTGGCTATCTTATGAATAATTAATATAGACAGCCACAAAATCAATATGGATCTAAGAATTCCTGATGATCTTAAAAATTAGCTAATAGAGGTTCAGTATTTTGATACATTAAAAACAAAAACTTCTAATTTTCTAACCAGAGATTCCATTTTTCCCAAGCATTATTTCCATCTGTTTATTTATTTATTTATTTTTCCCCAGGAGAATCAGAGTATATTTATTCTTAGTATATATACAAGGCTACAAACTTGATTACTTTCTTCCAAGGCCATTGTGGAAAAGTAAACAACCATAAAGAGCAAAAGGTATACTATAAGTAAACACAACAATGTATTAAGAAGTAATAGCTGAATGCTCTAGGGGAAACACATGAAACTATAAAAATCAGATAAAAATCTTGACAGTTTTAACTATCTGGGACCATTTAAATCTAGTATCGATAGTCTTTTACTCTGTGGATTGTGAAGGCTTTAATAAGAGCACTCACAGATTTTATCAAAAACATATTTCGCACTTTTTATAAGCCAAAAGACAACCTTGTTTGTTTTTTAAAAAATCTTTATTGGAGTATAACTGCTTTACACTGGTGTGTTAGTTTCTGCTATATACAAAGTGAACCAGCTATACATATACATATATCCCATATCTCCCCCCCACCTCTTGCGTCTCCCGCCCACCCTCTCTATCCCACCCCTCTAGATGGTCACAAAGCACCAAGCTGATCTCCCTGTGCTATGCAGCTGTTTCCCACTAGCTACCTATTTAATATTTGGTAGTGTATCTATGTCCATGCCACTCTCTCACTTCATCCCACCTTACCCTTTCCCCTCCCCATGTCCTCATGTCCATTCTCTACGTCTGCTTCTTTATTCCTGTCCTGTTCCTAGGTTCTTCAGAACCATTTTTTTTAAGACTCCATATATATGTGTTAGCATACGGTATTTGTTTTTCTCCTTCTGACTTACTTCACTCTGTATGACAGACTCTAGGTCCATCCACTTCACTACAAGTAACTCAATTTCATTTCTTTTTATGGCTGAGTAATATTCCACTGTATATATGTGCCACATCTTCTTTATCCATTAATCTGTCGATGAACACATAGGTTGCTTCCATGTTCTGGCTATTGTAAATAGAGCTGCAATGAACATTGTGGTACATGACACTTTTTTTTTTTTTTTTTTGTGGTACGCGGGCCTCTCACTGTTGTGGCCTCTCCCGTTGCGGGGCACAGGCTCCTGATGCGCAGGCTCAGAGGCCATGGCTCATGGGCCCAGCCGCTCCATGGCATGTGGGATCTTCCCAGACCCGGGCACGAACCCGTGTCTCCTGCATCGGCAGGCGGATTCTCAACCACTGTGCCACCAGGGAAGCCATACATGACACTTTTTGAATTATGGTTTTCTCAGGGTATATGCCCAGTAGTGGGATTGCTGAGTCATATGGTAGTTCTATTTTTAGTTTTTTAGGAACCTCCATTCTTTTCTCCATAGTGGCTGTATCAATTTACATTCCCACCAACAGTGCAAGAGGGTTCCCTTTTTTCTACACCCTCTCCAGCATTTATTGTTTGTAGATTTTTTTGATGGTAGCCATTCTGCCTGTTGGGAGGTGATACCTCATTGTAGTTTTGATTTGCATTTCTCTAATGATTAGTGATGTTGAGCATCCTTTCATGTGTTTGTTGGCAATCTGTATATCTTCTTTGGAGAAATGTCTATTTAGGTCTTCTGCCCATTTTTGGATTGGGTTGTTTGTTTCTTTGATATTGAGCTCCATGAGCTGTTTGTATATTTTGGAGATTAATCCATTGTCAGTTGCTTTGCTTGCAAATATTTTCTCCCATTCTGAGGGTTGTCTTTTCGTCTTATGGTTGCCTTTGCTGTGCAAAGGCTTTTAAGTTTCATTGGGTCCCATTTGTTTACTTTTGTTTTTATTACAATTTCTCAAGTAGGTGGGTCAGAAAGGATCTTGCTGTCATTTATGTCATAGAGTGTTCTGCCTAGGTTTTCCTCTAAGTGTTTGATAGTATCTGGCCTTACATTTTGGGCTTTAATCCATTTTGAGTTTATTTTTGTGTATGGTGTTAGGGAGTGTTCTGTTTTCATTCTTTTACAGGTAGCTCACCAGTTTTCCCAGCACCACTAATTGAAGAGGCTGTCTTTTCTCCATTGTATATTCTTGCCTCCTTTATCAAAGATAAGGTGACCATATGTGCGTGGGTTTATCTATGGGGTTTCCATCCTGTTCCATTGATCTATATTTCTGTTTCTGTGCAAGTACCATACTGTCTTGATTACTATAGCTTTGTAGTATAGTCTGAAGTCAGGGAGCCTGATTCCTCCAACTCCGTTTTTCTGTCTCCAAATTGCCTTGGCTGTTTGGGGTGTCTGGTGTTACCACAAAGTTGAAAACTTTTTTGTTCTAGTTCTGTGAAAATTGCCATTGGTAGTTTGATAAGGATTGCATTGAATCTGTAGATTGCTTTGGGTAGTATAGTCATTTTCACAATGTTGATTATTCCAATCAAATAATATGGTATATCTCTCCATCTGTTTGTATTATCTTTGATTTCTTTTATCAGTGTCTTTAGTTTTCTGCATACAGGTCTTTTGTCCCCTTAGGTAGGTTTATTCTTAGGTATTTTATTCTTTTTGTTGCAGTGGTAAATGGGAGTGTTCCCTTAAATTCTCTTTCAGATATTTCATCATTAATGTATAGGAATGCAAGAGATTTCTGTGCACTAATTTTGTATCCTGCTACTTTACCAAATTCATTGATTATCTCTAGTAGTTTTCTGGTAGCATCTTAGGGTTCTCAATGTATAGTATCATGCTATCTGCAAACAGTGACAGCTTTACTTATTCTTTTCTGATTTGGATTCCTTTTATTTCTTTTTTTCTCTGATTGCTTTGTCTAAAATGTCCAAAATTATGTTGAATAATAGTGGTTAGAGTGGACAACCTTGTCTTGCTCCTGATCTCAATGGAAATGGTTTCAGTTTTTCACCATTGAGAACGTTGTTGTCTCTGGGTTTTTCATATATGGCCTTAATTATGTTGAGGTAAGTTCCTTCTATGCCCACTTTCTGGAGGGTTTTTTTCATAAATCGGTGTTGAGTTCTGTCGAAAGCTTTTTCTGCATCTTTTAAGATAATCATATGGATTTTCTCCTTCAATTTGTTAACATGGTTTATCACATTGATTGATTTGCATATATTTAAGAATCCTTGCATTCCTGGGATAAACCTTATTTGATCATGGAGTATGATCCATTTAATGTGCTGTTGGATTCTGTTTGCTAGTATTCTGTTGATGAGTTTTACATCTATGTTCATCAGTGTTATTGGCCTGTAGTTTTCTTTCTTTGTGACATCTTTGTTTTTCGTATCAGGGTGATGGTGGCCTTGTAGAATGAGTTTGGGAGTGTTCCTCCCTCTGCTATATTTTGGAAGATTTTGAAAAGGACAGGTGTTAGCTCTTCTCTAAATGTTTGATAGAATTCGCCTGTGAAGCCATCTGGTCTTGGGCTTTTGTTTGTTGGAAGATTTTTAATCACAGTCTCAAATTCAGTGCTTGTGAGTGGTCTGTTTATATTTTCTATTTCTCCCTGGTCCAGTCTCAGAAGGTTGTGCTTTTCTAAAAATTTGTCCATTTCTTCCAGGTTTTCCATTTTATTGGCATAGAGTTGCTTGTAGTAATCTCTCATGATCCTTTGTGTTTCTGCAGTGTCAGTTGTTACTTCTCCTTTTTCATTTCTAATTCTATTGATTTGAGTATTCTCCCTTTTTTTCTTGATGAGTCTGGGTAATGGTTTATCAATTTTTTTGGCCTTCTCCAAGAACCAGCTTTTAATTTTATTGTTCTTTGCTCTTATTTCCTTCATTTCTTTTTCATTTATTTCTGATCTGATCTTTATGATTTCTTTCCTTCTGCTAACTTTGGGTTTTTTTTGTTCTTCTTTCTCTAATTGCTTTGGGTATAAAGTTAGGTTGTTTATTTGAGATGTTTCTTGTTCCTTGAGGTAGGATTTTATTGCTATAAACTTCCCTCTTAGAACTGCTTTTGCTGCATCCCATAGGTTTTGGGTTGTCGTGTTTTCATTGTCACTTGTTTCTAGGTATTTTTTTTATTTCCTCTTTGATTTCATCAGTGATCTCTTGGTTATTTAGTAGTGCATTGTTTAGCCTCCATGTGTTTGTATTTTTTACAGATTTTTTTCCTGTAATTGATATCTAGTCTCATAGCATTGTGGTCAGAAAAGACACTTGATATGATTTCAATTTTTGCAAATTTACCAAGGCTTGATTTGTCACCCAAGATATGATCTATCCCAGATAATGTTCCATGAGCACTTGAGAAGAAAGTGTATTCTGTGGTTTTTGGATAGAATGTCCTATAAATATCAATAAAGTCCATCTTGTTTAATGTATCATTTACAGCTTTTGTTTCCTTATTTATTTTCATTTTGGATGATCTGTCCATTGGTGAAAGTGGGGTGTTAAAGTCCCCTGCTATTTTTGTATTACTGTTGATTTCCCTTTTTATGGCTGTTAGCATTTGCCTTATGTATTGAAGTGCTCTGATGTTGGGTGCACAATTAGTTACAATTGTTACATCTGCTTCTTGGATTCATCCCTTGATCATTATGTAGCGTCCTTCTTTGTCTTTTGTAATAGTCTTTATTTTAAAGTCTATTTTGTCTGATATGAGAATTGCTGCTCTAGCTTTCTTTTGATTTCCATTTGCATGGAATATCTTTTTCCACCACCTTACTTTCAATCTGTATGTGTCCCTAGGTCTGAAGTGGGTCTCTTGTAGACAGCATATGTTATGGGCTCATTTTTGTATCCATTCAGCCAGTCTATGTCTTTTGGTTGGAGCATTTAATCCATTTACATTTAAGGTAGTTATCAATATGTATGTTCCCATTATCATTTTCTTAATTGTTTTGGGTTTATTATTGTAGGTCTTTTCCTCCTCTTGTGTCTCCTGACTAGAGAAGTTCCTTTAGCATTTGTTGTAAAGCTGGTTTGGTGGTGCTGAATTCTCTTAGCTTTTTCTTGTCTGTAAAGGTTTTAATTTCTCCGTTGAATCTGAATGAGATCCTTGCTGGGTAAAGCAACCTTGGTTGTAGGTTTTTCCCTTTCATCACTTTAAATATGTCCTGCCACTCCCTTCTGCCTTGCAGAGTTTCTGCTGAAAGATCAGCTGCTAACCTTATGGGGATTCCCTTGTATGTTATTTGTTGTTTTTCCCTTGCTGCTTTTGTTTTTTCTTTGTATTTAATTTTTCATAGTTTGAGTAATATGTGTCTTGGCGTGTTTCTCCTTGGATTTATCCGTTATGGGGCTCTCTGCCCTTCCTGGACTTGAGTATTTCCTGTCCCTTATTATGGAACTTTTCAACTATAATCTCTTCAAAATTTTCTCAGTCCCTTTACTTTTCTCTTCTTCTTCTGAGACCCCTATAATTCGAATGTTGGTGCATTTAATGCTTTCCCAGATGTCTCCAAAATGTTCCTCAGTTCTTTTCATTCTTTTTTCTTTATCCTGCTCTGCAGTAGTTTTTTCCACTCTTTTACCTTCTGGGTAATTTAACCGTTCTTCTGCCTCAGTTATTCTGCTATTTGATTCCTTCTAGAGAATTTTTAATTGCATTTATTGTGCTGTTCATCAGTGTTTGTTTGCTCTTTAGTTCTTCTAGGTCCTTGTAAAACGTTTCTTGTATTTTCTCCATTCTATTTCCAAGAATTTGGATCATCTTTACTTCATTACTCTGAATTCTTTTTCGGGTAGACTGCCTATTTCCTCTTCATGTGTTTAGTCTGGTGGGTTTTTACCTTGCTCCTTCATCTGCCGTGTGTTTCTCTGTCTTCTCATTTTGCTTAACTTACTGTGTTTGGAGTCTCCTTTTCACAGGCTGCAGGTCTGTAGTTCCCATTGTTTTTGGTGTCTACCCCAGTGGCTAAGGTTGGTTCAGTGTGTTGCGTAGGCTTCCTGGTGGAGGGTACTGGTGGCAGTGTTCTAGTGGATAAGGCTGGATCTTGTCTTTCTGGTTGGCAGGATCATGTCTGGTGGTGTGTTTTTGGGTGTATAGGGCATTATTATTATTTTAGGCAGCCTCTCTGCTAATGGGTGGGGTTGTGTTCCTGTTCTGCTAGTTGATTGGCATAGGGTGCCTATGTCCAGCACTGTAGCTTGCTGGTCTTTGAGTGGAGCTGGGTCTTAGTGTTGAGATGGAGATCTCTGGGAGAGCTTTCGCCATTTGATATTGCATGGAGCCAGGTGGTCTCTGGTGGACCAGTGTCCTGAACTCAGCTTTCCCACCTCAGAAGCACAGGCCTGACACCCGGTCAGAGCACCAAGACCCTGTCAGCCACACAGCTCAGGAGAAAAGGGAGAAAAAAGACAGAAATAAATAAATAAAATAAAATAATTAAAATAAAAAAGTTTTTAAATTATTAAAAATAAAAAAAATTAAAAGTAATTATAAAAAACAAAAGAAAAGAAAGAAGGAAAGAAGGGAGCAACCACACCATAAAACAAATCCACCAATGATAACAAATGCTAAAACTATACTAAAAAATTCAAACCACAAAACAGACAGACAGAACCCTAGGACAAATAGTAAAAGCAAATCTATACAGACAAAATCACACAAAGTAGCATTCACATACACACTCACAAAAAGAGAAAAGGGAAAAAAATACATATATAAAATAAAGGAGAAAAAGGAAAAAATATATATATATTTTAAAAAGGAAGAGAGCAACCAAATCAATAAACAAATCTACCAATGATAATACACTCTAAATACTAAACTAATATAAACATAAGCCCAGACACAAATTAGATAAAGAAAGTAAACTTCAAGTCTACAGTTGCTCCCAAAGTCCACCGCTTCAATTTTGGGATGATTCATTGTCTATTCAGGTATTCCAGAGATGCAGGATACATCAAGTTGATTGTGGAGATTTAATCCGCTGTTCCTGAGGCTGCTGGGACATAGTTCCCTTTCTCTTCTTTGTTCGCACAGTTCCCGGGGTTCAGCTTTGGATTTGGCCCCGCCTCTGCGTGTAGGTCGCCTGAGGGCATCTCTTCTTCACTCAGACAGGACTGGGTTAAAGTGGGATCTTATTAGGGGGCTCTGGCTCACTCAAGCCATGGGGAAGGAGGGGTACAGAATGCATGGTGAGCCTGCAGTGGCAGAGGCCAGTGTAACATTGCAACAGCTTGAGGTGCCCCGTGTGTTCTCCTGGGAAGTTGTCCCTTGATCACAGGACTCTGGCAGTGGCAGGCTGCACAGGCTCCTGGGAGGGGAGGTTTGGATAGTGACCTGTGCTTGCACACAGGATTCTTGGTGGCTGCAGCAGCAGCCTTAGCGTTTCATGCCCATCTCTGTTGTCCATGCTGATAGCCATGGCTTGCACATTTCTGGAGCTCGTTTAGGTGGTGCTCTGAATCCCCTCTCCTCGCGCACCCCGAAACAATGGTCTCTTGCTTCTTAGGCAGGTCCAGAAATTTTTCCCAGACTCCCTCCCGGCTAGCTGTGGTGCACTAGCCCCCTTCAGGCTGTGTTCACGCCACCAGTCCTCTCCCTGCCATCCTACCAAAGCCCGAGCTTCAGCTCCCAGCCCCACCCCATCCCAGCAGGTGAGCAGACAAGCCTCTCGGGCTGGTGAGTGCCGGTCGGCATCGATCCTCTGTGCGGGAATCTCTCTGCTTTGCCCTCCGCACCCCTGTTGCTGCACTCTCCTCCGTGGCTCTGAAGCTTCCCCCCACCACCACCACACACAGTCTCTGCCCACAAAGGGTCTTCCTAGTGTGTGGAAACCTTTCCTCCTTCACAGCTTTCTCCCAGAGGTGCAGGTCCTGTCCCTATTCTGTTGTCTCTGTTTTTTCTTTATTGTTTTGCCCTACCCAGGTACGTGGGAGTTTCTTGCCTTTTGGGAAGTCTGAGGTCTTCTTCCAGTGCTTAGTAGGTGTTCTGTAGGAGTTGCTCCACATGTAGATGTATTTCTGATGTATTTGTGGGGAGGAAAGTGATCTCCACGTGTTATTCCTCCACCATCTTGAAGGTCTCTCTTCCACCTGTTTAAAACAGTTTCTGGACTAGTAAGGATAATATAGTTGACACTGTTTCTGATGAGATGTCTTGTCTGTGGTCTATTTGTGTGTATGTGTGTGTGTGTTTTGTTTTGTCTCCATAATCACTCCGTATGAGTTGGCAGCCACAATGAAATGCTGCCAACCAAACTGTTTCCAGTCAGTCTTAATTTATGTTCTAGCTTACCAAAACCTTCAAAACCTTTACATAGTTTTCAAAATCATTGATCTGCAATTACTTCATGCTATTCATTAATACAAAAATTCAAAAGAAGTTCAATACGTTTTAAAATTACCAGAATTCCTTTGTATGTGATAAGAATACAGGGAGTACCTCTCAGTGTTTCCTAATGTATGTTTACAAGCTGATAGTGTCTACTTGTGACTCACAACAGGAAGAAGTCAAATACCAGGCTCGGTGCTGGTGCCAACTTCAGTGTGTGGGGGGGCGTTAACATTTATGAAAGGAGTTTCATTTGTACTTCTCAACAGTTTAGGAGGAAATAGGCTTTAACAAAGGCTTTTAAAAAGGCCATATATCTTGGTTTATGATTGATGGTTTGAAATGTGATGTTAACCCCTTTGAGGTCCTTGATCAGATATCACCCTTTTAGTTAATAGGACTGTATTGGTTGCTAAAAACAAGCATGTCAATTTCCTCCTAACATTTTGAATTTAGCAAATGATGACAGGGATGAATTTAGGAAGATTCAAGATGTGTCAAGTGGTAAAGAATAATTTGAGAATCTGCATATATAAAATGACCTTTGAATAATGGTGAATAAACAATTTCTCCTTTAGATAAAAGGTATTTATGGAATGAATTTTGTTTTGTTAGAGAAAAATATGAAAATTGAATACCTATTAGAAAATAATTTGAATCTTCATTTCTCACTTAAAGGAAAAATCACAAGTTCTTAACTAGACAGACTCCATTTTTCTACGCATAACGCAAACCACATAAGTGAGTGAAGAGTAGTTGATTCAGGTTTGTCTTTAGATATTCCGGTCAAAAATAGTCAATTTATTTGCTTATGTTTTTCCTTTGTGCAATAATACACTTTTATTTTCCTTGCACCTTTGTAGTCATCTTTCAATAATTGTTGTGTAAACAATAGAATGGAATGAAATTACATTAAATTGTATGCAAATGGCTCCAGAACACCTTAACAATTGTCTAAAATTCTACCATTATTATCAGTTCAGTATTGTGGAAGTGAGGCTTCAGAAAAATTGGCTTAGGTTCCTGTTTACAACTTGTGAATTACATGCAAGCTATTTAATCACTCTAAAGATGAAATTGCCTTATCTGCTATGAGAATCAAGGGAGGATATTATATGTAATCATTTTTTGCAAAGTGTAAAATGCAACAAAAATGTATGGCTATGTTACCGTTATTCTTTTGGGTTAAGATATTTCAATTCCCAGAGTTTTAAATCCTGGCAAAAGGGTCACATTTTACTATTACTGGTCATTAATAATTACTACCATTATTAACTTATTCATCTTGATACCAGGCTCAATACATACATTATTACATTTAATCTATGTAATCATCACCACAAGTGCATGAAGTTATAGTATTATTATTGCCATTTAAACATAAGGAAATCAAGGCTTTGAAACATCTGGCCAGATAGAGACCTGCATTTGAATTTCAGCTTCATTATAGTTGTCTGATGCTAACAGTCATTTAAGCTTTCCTCAACTTTAAAATATATTTAGCAACACCAGCATTGCAGGGTTTCTGGAAGAATTGGAAATAAAGACATCCAGTGGTTTTTAAGAACTGAGAGACAATAAAAGTAGTGGTAGCAGTAGCAGTAGTCAATTGCATAAGGGCTAGCCTTTTTGGTCCCTTCTCTCTTCCCTGCCAAATATAGAAGCAGCACTGTCCAATAGAACTTTCTGCAATGATTGAAATGTTCTATATCTGTACAGTCCAATACAGCAACCATTAGCCACATGTGGCTATTAAACACTTGAAATGTAGCCAGTGCCACTAAGTAATTTACAAATTTTAGTAATTTCTATTTGAATTTTAATAGCCACATGTAGGTAGTAGCAACTATATAGGACAACACAGCTCTAAAGTACATGAGATTCATTATTTCAGAAACAAATGAATAAAGGAACTCAGTTTTCTAATAAAATATTTGAAAGAGTTTGTATATATTGCAGACACAATAACTGATATATTATACATTTTTTCTTTTATTTCATCCAGATAAATAAGGCACCATCATATAATGAAAAGGGCAGTGGACCAGAAGGAAAATTCCTGGGTCCTACTCCCAGATCTGGCACAAAGTAGCTGTGTGACCTTGAGCAAATATCTCACTTTTCTAGGCTTTAGTTTTCCCTTTTTACTTTTCTAACTAAATGAAGATCCTACCAGGACCAAATTTTATAGTTTTTTGGACTAATTACATATGGATTGGTTTTCTTTTACAAAATACTAACACACATTTCCTTTTTCTCTTTTAACCAAGCAAAAAGCACCACTAGTGAATACTCAAAAAATAAATGTCTCAGTTTTGTTTCTATTGACATCTGGAGTAAGAAGTTTAATATTCCAAGCTCCTAGTGGGCTTATCAGAGAGGCTTATCATTTTTACTGAGCATTGACTCTATTAACACAAATATTACTCAACTAGAGCTTATTCTTTTTTATCTCTACAAATAGTTTCTTTCTAACACTCATTTATAAAACAAAAGCAGTAGGTCTCTGTCAGATTCCTCTCTGGACATTGCTTACATTATTATTTCAAGGATATTAAAAAGTGCCCTTCTTCCCTGGTGGCGCAGTGGTTGAGAGTCCGCCTGCCGATGCAGGAGACACGGGTTCGTGCCCCGGTCCGGGAAGATCCCACATGCCGCGGAGCGGCTGGGCCTGTGAGCCATGGCCGCTGAGCCTGCGCGTCTGGAGCCTGTGCTCTGCAACAGGAGAGGCCACAACAGTGAGAGGCCCGCGTACAGGAAAAAAAAAAAAAAAATGCCCTTAAAAATGTGGCCAAGGAACAGAGGTGAATCCCATATAAAACGCTTCTTGACATCCACAGCTCATCTAATAGGTAACTTGTGTCCTGTCTGCATATTACCTCAATCAGGCTATCTTATTTTATCTAACACACAATACTGTTTAGTCTTCATTTTTGATGTGTCCTTGTCTAAACAGCAAGTACAGTATAGACATATCAGTATCATAAGGACATTACCTCAATACATATTGTCTTAGAATATTTAGAATAATGACAATATGAAGGGAGGGTGGGAGGGAGGGTGACACAAGAGGGAAGAGATATGGGGAACATATGTATATGTATAACTGATTCACTTTGTTGTAAAGGAGAAACTAACACTATTGAAAAACAGTTATACTCAAATAAAGATGTTAAAAAAATAAAATAAAATAAAATTCTTAGGAGAAAACATAGGTGTAAGTCATCATGACCTTGGATTATGCAACAGTTTCTTCAATATGATATCAAAGGACAAGCAACAGAAAAAAAAAATAGATAAGCTGAACATTATCCAAAATAAAAACATTTGTGCCTCAAAGGACACCATCAAGATAAAGAAAATCCAACCCACCAAATGTAACAAGAAATGCAAATCATATATCTGATGAGTGTCTAGTATCCAGAATATATAAAGAACTATTTCAATCCCAAAATAAAAACACAAGTAACCAAGTTAAAAATGGATAAATGACTTGAATAGACACTTATCCAAAGAAGATAGAGAAAAAGCCAATAAGCACACAAAAAGATGCTCAACATCATTAGTCACCAGGTTATGCAAATCAAAACCACAATAAAATACCACTTCACAGATATGAGGATGCCTAAAAAAATTTTTTTTTTTTTTGTGCTACGCGGGCCTCTCACCACCGTGGCCTCTCCCGTTGCAGAGCGCAGGTTCCGGACGCGCAGGCTCAGCGGCCATGGCTCACAGGCCCAGCCGCTCCACGGCATGTGCGATCCACCCGGACCGGGGCACGAACCCGCGTCCCCTGCATCGGCAGGCGGACTCTCAACCACTGTGCCACCAGGGAAGCCTCTAAAATTTTTTTTAAATGGAAAATTACAAGTACTGAAGTGAATATGGAAAAAGTTAGAACCCTAATACACTGCTGGGAAATAAAATGAGGCAGCCACATTGGGAAACAATCTGGCCATTCTTCAAAAGATTAAACAGAGTTATCATATGATCCATCAATTCCACTCCTAGGTACACACCTGAGAAATGAAAGCATATTTCCACTCATAAACTTGTACACAAAAGTTCATAGCAAAATTATTTTTAATAGCCAAAAAGTGAAAAGCTAAATGTCCATCAAATGATCAATATTATATCCATACAGTCAAATATTATTCAGACATAAAAAGGAATGGAGTTCTGATATGTGCTACAAAATACATGAATCTTGAAAACTGTGCAAAATAAAAGAAGCCAGTCACACACAAAAAAACTAATATATTGTATGATTCCATTTATAGGAAATGTCTAAAAGCGGCAAATGTAGATTGACATTACATTAGCTGTTGCCTTGATATGGGAATGGCTTATACATGGGGTGATGGCTAAAGGGTACAGCGTTTCTCTTTGGAGTGATGAAAAGATTCTAAAATTGATTGTAGTGGTGGTGGCATGACTGTGAATATACTAAAAAAAAACATTGACTTATACTGTTTAAATGGGTGGAATACATTTTGTATGGATTATATCTCAGCAAAGCTGTTTTTAAGGGGAAAAATAAAAACACTATCCAAGGAATGAAAGAGATTAATGAATAGAAGAAAGAAATGCTGAGTAGCATGTAGGATGCCTTAAAAATCATTCAAATCTTTCTGAGCTCTGATTTACAAACAACTACAGAACTTAAATATATTTGCATGCCCTAAAAATTTAGACATAATTTCTAAGATATATACTTACATGATTGACAATGCACTTCTTCTCTGGTATCTGTAAAATATGTTGTTTACTTATCCATATTTTTGCTTAGATCTTTGAATTTTCCCTCATCACTTCACCACCACTGCCTTTATACTTCCATAGTTGGTACATGGCAAATTAGCAAAGACAGCTATTATAATATTTAAAAATATTAAATTTAGAAATCATTTTACATTTAGGATTTGAGAAGTACTAGAGCTGAGTTACTTATAAAACAATTACATCCTCATTAGTGTTAACAAGGACATCCCAGGCAAAAATTGTAGCTAATGTTTAAAACGAGAGTCTCAGCACACAGTATTAATGTCAGGTCACAAAATATTTGCTGCTGCTGCTCCTAGCAATTTATGATTATTTACTAAGTTCAATAAAATTTTTTAAGCTATTTAACTCCTCACTCCTTTTATCTGAGACAATAATGGAGCACTTCAAATATATTTAACTAGTATTTAATGACAAGTTTTAATTCTGAGTACTCGATAACCGTATGCTACTTCAACTCATTCCCAAATGACCGCTACTGTTCCACTCATATATCCTATTTTAATTTGGCTAAAAATTCATATTCCTATTCTTCTATGCGCATGGGAAAAATAGCAGGTGCACATTTTATAGGCACTTGTAAAAGTCATTTTAGTTGGCTTGTGTATCTAGTGAGTTGATGGTGCATAGTTTTTTGTTTTTAATCAGTGCCTTTTTGACACAGACAAACACTTACTGAACTATAACAACACAAAATGCAAACCCATTCACTTATTAGGAGTAACTATGCCATGTTTGGTGTCACACTAACAATTAATTTGGCTGGCAAGAAATCACTTCAGAATCTTAAGTTATTTTCATTTTACTACCATAACATTTTGTCTAAATTCACTGTGTTCCAGAGGCATGTTTCTTTGTCAGAGACATCAAATCCTGAGGAAAAAATAATCTAGCAGTCAGTTAGGGCATGAAAAGTTTTTAAATTCCCAAAAAAGCAGTCACAAGGTGTCCGTAAAAATCAAAGATGTGTCTGAGAATTTTTGACAGAGAGAGGGACAGGAAGGGACTGAGGTAAATTTGAAGATGTGGGGAAAAGTAGCCAATTTAAGTTCTAAGCCAGAAAGTGGAGAAAGGAGTAGGACAGCTAGGGAGAATTGGATTAGCCTTAGAGTACATAGGGATCTAGGCCCTTTATGGAAGAACCTGTGATAAGGGACTCCGGTTCTGCCTCTCCAGGAAACTCTTAGATCGAGGCATCTTGTTCTCCCCAGAGAATATGGATTAAAATGCCTAAAATGCTTAGAAAACTTTGAAGCAGAAAATGGCAAACTATATAATGAAGCAGCCCAACAGCATTTAAAGTGTCAAGCAATTGCAAGAAAATGAAGAAAAATAGTGACAGCAAATCATGACGCTTCGTGTCAAACTCATCAAAGAAACTGTATCAAGCACCAGAAGCATAAAAATCAATGAGGGGAAAAAAGATGGAGGGAAGTGATCACACATTTTAAAAGATTAAAATGAACAATAAATGGTATAGCACAATTTATTTTTAAAGTTTACAAATTTGATAAAGAGAAGTTGTATATTCTATGATGTCACCTAATAATAATTTCTTTCTCATACCTAAGATAAAAAGAAAATACTAGCAACCCATTCTTATTAGGGCAAGTCCTTTGACCTATTTTCCAGCAGCAGAAAATTATTTGTATTTATCTCACCAAAATATTTTGCTCAATTGCCCTAGTACCTCCTTTTAAGGGAGTTGGTCAGAGTTTCATTTCAACCTGGAGTCTAGGGTTACTATAGATCTTACATTTATACCACTTGATTGGCAATTTTTATACTGCTAATGATTGTTATAATTTTAGACATATTTTATCTACCTAACTATGTTGCTGAAGGACAGAGACAATGTATTTTATCTAGTATCTTTGAGACCTGGATATAAAGCCTTAATCAACATTTGGTAATGGTGATGAGGAAGGATGAAAGAGAAATGTAGAAATTAAAACCATGATGATATTTCATTAGTCCTATGATCTAAATAGTGAATTGAACAGGCACAGATAAACTTATGACTGGTCATATGAAAATCCAACCCACTATCTCAGGAAATTCAGGCTCTCTGGGCCAACAATATGGTTTTTAAAAATCTGCATACCCTGCTTTCCCTTAAAGCATATTTTATGATATGGAATCATCATTATATTTCTCATTGCATCCTATGCATTAAAAAAGTTCATCCTAGGCATGTGTGATAAAGATGAAGCATTATGGCCAAAAAAGTAAGCCTCATAAAAATATTAGTATTAAATCTGAGATAACTTTTAGGGCAGTGACTTGAATCTCAGTCTGCTCAATAATATCTTTCAAATGAGTATCTGATTCTGAGTATCTGATTCAGAGTTACATGTTCTAATTTGATGACTCAAAAGGAAACAAATTTTCCCCAGAACACCTTTACTTTAACCTATAAATAGAAGGAGTTATTTACCAATTAATGCAATAGATGTCAGTGGGTAATATCAGCTAAGGAAATGTGCTTTTGTGCCAGTCAATCTATGAATAATAAGAGCAGTGCAAATCATCCACCAACCAACCTGACAGAGGGGCCAAGAAAGTTGAATTGTCTTGAAACTGTGCATCCCTTGCAGCTAAGTAGCAAATGTAGATTATGTCATTATTTTTCTGTCCTTCTGCCTAAATAAAATTCTGCATTTAGAAAAAGATATGAATCATAAATATGGGTGATCACCCTTAGATCATGATTTTCTCCTTTATAATTCCCCTGGAAACTGGATGTCATTTACCCAGTCGACTGCTTCATCAGTACCTTGAAACTGACTTTACACATATTCTCTCCATAGGCCATTCAGCTGAAATGTATCTATTGATGTAGTTGAACACCATTCATATTTCCCCACTCATTAAATAATATCCAGTAGTCATGCTAATATATTTAGAAGGGATCCTTCTACTAAGCTCTAGCTGTATATTGCTTGGGCAAAGTTCATGTGACTGAATCAATTTGCTTTCAGATATGATGTTAAGCAAAGGAAGTATAATGAGTGAGTTTTGACATAGTTGAAGAAAGCTGTCACCATAATGAAGTCTATGGTACACTCTATAGACAGCTTAAGTTTTTATTTTTGACTAAATTCTGATGTTCAAAGCTTTCTACTTTCTATTTGCATTCTATTGCAAAAAAAATTTTAAACTTAAGTTATTTATTTTCACATAAACTCTGGTGGTTCACAAAAGTAAGAAGTGATGATTAAGATATCAGAAATCAAAGGCTGAGGTAGTGAAAGAGTTCATTTATTCTATATCACATCCTCAATTTCTACCCCTAGATAATGGAAACACAAGTAAAAATACTTCTCACTCTAATTTTGCTGGAACATAGAAACTTCATTGTCTGTTAAACTACAGTAACAAACTTCTCATATGACCAATACAATTTCTGAATATTCACATATTAGATATTTTGACTCAGATTTTGGAATAAAACTTAGCCTTTCAACTCCATGGCATTGTCTGTAGCTTGGAAAAAAATGTTCTCAAATGCCTTCTGCACATATTTTCTCCTTCATATAGAGAATCTTAGTTTAATAAGAAAAGCTTCTATTATTACTTTTTCATGCTTCCCTACTTTGGTGGATGAAATCAAGAAAGAGTGACCATCTCCTTTCCAGATTATTCTAGATATATCTACATAACAAACATTGGTTGAAAGAAATATCACACTAAGGCAACAGTTTGTTGTCTCCTTTCTCTTTTTACTCATCTATGAATTATTACAAAGCTCTTTGTCATTGACACAATTAAATTTAACAAATATTTATTGAGTACTTACTGGGTATAAGGTTCAACAAATGATGTAAAGAAGAAAAAGATATAGTTCCTGTCCATGTGATACTTCCAATCCTATAAAGTAATAAGACAAGTAGGCTATGGACTACAACAAAATGTTAGGTAAATATGAATAGAAAGGTAGGGGCAAATTTCCAAGGGGAATCAAAGAGGCAAGTGTGATGCTTGGGGTTAGTCTCAAAAGGTAGAGAAATTTTGTTAAGAGACAATCCCTATCAAATTACCAATGGCATTCTTCACAGAATTAGAACAAAACATTTTACAATTTGTACGGAAACACAAAAGACCCAGAATAGCCAAAACAATCTTGAGAGAGAAAAGTGGAGCTGGAGGAATCAGGCTCCCTGACTTCAAACTATACTACAACACTACAGTAATCAAGACAGTATGGTACTAGCACAAAAAGGGAAAGATAGATCAATGGTACAGGATAGAAAGCCCAGAGATAAACCCTGCACATATGGTCACCTAATTTATGACAAAGGAGACAAGAACATACAGTGGAGAAAAGACAGCCTCTTCAATAAGTGGTGCTGGGAAAACAACTGAACAGCTACATGTAAAAGAATGAAATTACAACATTACCTAACACCATACAAAAAATAAACTCAATATGGATTAAAGATCTAAATGTAAGACTGGACACTATAAAACTCTTAGAGAAAAACATAGGAAAAACACTTTGACATAAATCACAGCAAGCTCTTTTTTGACCCACCCCCCCTAGAGTAATGAAAATAAAAACAAAAATAAACAAATGGGACCTAATAAAACTTAAAAGCTTTTGCACAGCAAAGGAAACCATAAAGATGAAAAGACAATACTCAGAATGGGAAAAAAATATTTGCTAATGAAGCAACAGACAAAGGACTAAACTCCAAAATATATAAACAGCTCATGGAGCTCAATATCAAAAAAAAACCAAACAACCCAATCGAAAAATGGGCAGAAGACCTAAATAGACATTTCTCCAAGGAGGACATACAGATGCCCCAGGGGCACAGGAAAGGATGCTCAACATCACTAATTATTAGAGAAATGCAAATCAAAACTACAATGAAATATTACCTCACACTGGTCAGAATGGCCATCATGAAAAAAATCAATAAACAATAAATGCTGGAGAGGGTGTGGAGAAAAGGGAACCCTCTTGCACTGTTGGTGGGAATGTAAATTGATACAGCTACTGTGGAGAACAGAATGGAGGTCCGTTAAAAAACTAAAAGTAGAACTACCGTATGACCCAGCAATCCCACTACTGGGCATAGACCCTGAGAAAACCATAACTCAAAAATACACATGCACCCCATAGTTCATTGCAGCACTATTTACAATAGCCAGGACATGGAAACAACCTAAATGGCCATTCACAGATGAATGGATAAAGAAGATGTGCTACATATATACAATGGAATATTACTCAGCCATAAAAAGGGATGAAATTGGGTCATTTGTAGAGACATGGATGGACCTAGAGTGTGTCATACAGAGTGAAGTAAGCCAGAAAAAAAAACAAATATTGTATATTAACGCATATATGTGGAATCTAGAAAAATGGTACAGATGAACCTATTTGCAGGGCAGGAAGAGAGACGTAGATGTAGAGAACAGACATGTGGACACAGTGGGGGAAGGGGAGTGTGGGATGAACTGGGAGATTGGGAATGACATATATACACTACCATGCATAAAATAGATAGCTAGTGGGAACATGCTATAAAGCAGAGGGAGCTCAGCTCTGTGCTCTGTGACGACCTAGATGTGTGGGATGGAGGTTGGTGGGAGGAGGTCCAAGAGGGAGGGGATATATGTACACATATAGTTGATTCACTTCATTGTATGGCAGAAACTAACACAACATTGTAAAGCAATTATACTCCAATATAAAAAAAAGAAATAAAGATAGTGAAGGCAGATGGAACTGCATGAGTCAAAACATAAAGATAGGAAATTGGAAAGTGGGTATGAAAACTAGAAGTGGAGACTAGCGATAGAGATTTGGGAATAAGATTCTGAGTGATAAAGTACAAGGAGGGAATCCTGGGAATGTCAGCCCATTGACACAGATGTTTTCACCATAAATTCATGCCTCATTCAGAAGCAGATCATCATGGTGACTAGGGTATGCAGTAAGCTCATGGACAGCGATGCTGGCAGAAGTATAGCAAGCACTGAAGGAAAATCCATATTCAAAAAATCTTTCAGTGAAGACAACTCTGTCCACAAACCCTCCCCACCATGATGGAGGGTAGCTGACAGATCCTCCAAGGTACAGAGCAGGCTAAGGATTGATCACTGCTATAGATTGACTGTGGACACACAGTGATGATAGAAATATCTTGGGGAGAGAAAGTCTATATAACTGAGCACATGCATAATCTCCATCCCTGCCACCAAGACCATTTTTTCATGAGTTATTTTGAATAACCTCTGGAGTTACTGGGGATAGAAGTTGACTGACATCTACTATGGGTTATTTTGTCTGCTCGATTACTGAAAATCAGTTCTGCAATAAGTGACTTTTAGGGAAAACTCATACAAGACACAAATATCAATATCCACACATTTGAGATCATTTTGAGAGTCCCATCCAAATTCCTCTCTCCCAAACCTCTCGTTATCAATCCTTTAATCTTGTTCCTGTTAAGCCCCTGACCATCTGGTCATTCTAATAGCTATTGTTCATGAATTGTGTGGATCCATACTTTAGGTAAAGTATTTTACTTTAGGTAAAATACTTTAGGGCATTTTACCTGCCCTTCAGGTAAAATGGACCTCCAGATAAAGACTGGAGCTTGGAGCTCTGACCATGTGGAGGATTGTCCTTTCCCATTACCCTTTAAGGGATACTCCCTGAGTGGGGCTGTAACATGACAATATCCACTTTTGTCTGTGATAGCATACTGTCTGACAGCAGAAGCTTCTATAAATCAAACATGAGGGTTTTTTTCTCCTAGGTCAAATTATCATGGTAATTTCCTCAAGAGGCCATAGAAATGGATTGAGGGAGAAGTGGCAATCAGGAAGAGTAAGTGCTATTGGAATGTAAGTAGCATGCTTGTGCAATTATTTGTGACTTCAGGACCAACTTGAGAGTAACTACATATTTTACTTCCATTTCATATTGGAAGACTGGTGTGCATACCCAACTTCATGGTTTGATTGGTCAACTATTAGCATTTTTAATAATGGGAAGCTACTTGTGCATACTTAAATAATTACTTAGTTATGTCCTATAGTCAGGCATTCCACCTCTACCAAATCTTGGATGTTGTAATGGAAGTCCTGGGAGTGCCTTTAAATAAGTTCCTTTTAAGTGTTTAGCTAACTAGTAAAATATAATACAGCATTGCTAAAGCCCTTCCATTATTTGAATACCTTTTCCTCTAAAATTTTTATAATTTAAAATTGGAAATAGACTATTTCCTTATGTTAACAACAAATAACCACCACAAAATCCCTATATCCACAAGAACACAGTGGGTTTTACTTAATGCACTAGCCTACATAATTGCTTTCATAGATAAAGCAAAGTGATGATGAAGATTACTTTCATGGAATCTTCATGGAATCATGAAATGGAAACACCAACAATGTCTCAGCCTCTCAAGGAGTATCCTGTTCTGAGTAGCAGTCTCCTGGAATAAATTTAATTCACCACAGTGGACGTCACTAGTTAATACTCAAAACTTGACAAGTAATATATGTATTCTTCTGGATGGATGTGTGAGTTTTCTAAGACTTTTGATTGACATTTATCCATCATGAAATGTTGAAGAAGGCTCCCTCATGTAATAAGAGAGTAAGAAGCATATAGGACAAAACATTACATGAAAACAGCTGGAGTCCTAAGGATGATGTAATTCAGGAAGTACTATTGGTTTTTCTTATTTACAGCCATTTTCATATTTTACCTTCATATGTAGCTCTATTTTCTAAATGAAAGATTCTGGTTTTGAAAGCCAATCTTCATCCTAGTATTTCCCAAATCTTGTTTTAATGAGTGGAAGCAGAAGAGGAGTAAGCAAAAATTTAGATTTGTGACACCACCCTAAAAAACTGGTCTCACCCAAGTTTCTCAAGAAGTTCTTCTCTCTCATTTTGCCTTTATGTGTGAAATGATTTATTGATGTGTGAAAGTAGAAAAATCAGCAGCAGCAGTCATTCTGATATCCAGACTGGAAGACATGGCTATTTGGGCAGCCCCTACATTTTTTCATAATTTTTACCAAATTCCTTGCAAAGCATGCCACACTGTAAAAACCCAGTGGGTGTAAATCTCTTGTAAGAGCTGGAAAACTCCCACTGGCTTAGTGGATGTTTGTTTGCAGATAGAAAATTGGCTGAGGAAAAATATCTCCTCTACTAAGTGACTTTGCATCAAGGATACTAGGTGATGCAGAACAAAAAACTTGTATATTCATTGGCTGTGTTGGTACAAATGAAAGAGTCAGACTTATCTTTTGGCAATGTAAATTTACTCCACAGGCAAATAAACTGCAATAATATCAACAGGCCTCACGTAAACTGGAGAAAATTGCCTTCCTAGAGTCATATATGCTAACTCTGATTCAGAACATGGCACATTGCATTGGAATTGTTTTTGTCTATGAGTTTCCTTTACTCATAAAGGTTAGATGCAGGTACACTTACAGCTACTCCTCAGTAAGTGTGCAGGGACACTAAATGATGAAACAGGGAGCATGATTTATGGATCAAGTCAAATAACTTAATTTTACTGGAATGCTAAGAAAACAGTGTGCTCTGAATTAATTTCTGATTAATAGACAATTGAATAAAACCTGTTTTATGTGGACCTTATAGCTATAAAGCTTTCTGAAATATGCTGGTTCACATTCCCACCTAGCAGATACATGGTTGAGGGTCTGCAAAAGACTTCCTGATTTCTGTCCGTGATTCAATAATTTTGTCAATCACCCTTTTTATACTAATATTTCCTTCTAGGAACGTTCCATATATTAATTCACTTCATCTTTACAAGGACTTTATAAGGTAGGCCTTTCAATAAACTACATTCTACAGTTGAGGATACTGACAACAGGGAGAGGTTGAACTTGGCGCTTTGAATGTAGAGCCCACATTCTTAACCACCATATATCATGCTGCCTCAAAGTCTAGCATTCAATCACTTGGATGTAGAATATTACATATTTTTGTTTCTTTCTCCCTTGGTTTCCAAAACCAGTTTTCAAGTCATAATCAATCCCGTACCATCCTTTAAATTGCCATTGCTTCTTACCACCCAATTCCTGGACACTGTCATATGTTCACAGAACAAATACAGAGTATTCTAACTGACTGTTCCATCTGTCTTCATTCTTTGCCTCTAGTGCATCACATACAATGCTACAAAATTAATCTTTCTGGAGCACAACCTGAATTTTGTGCCTATACACCTATTTCTTGCTCTAATACAAAAATCCTTCATTCTAGTCAAACCAATATCCTCATTCTACCCTTGCATCTTTGACAGTCAACCCATTTGTATCACTACACTCAATTGTAATGCCTTCCTCTTCCCTTTCTACCTATAGGAAACCAATACTCATATTTCAGGTCACATTTTAAGGCTTCTCTGAGCTCCATAACGAGTCTCAGCCTACAGTTACTATCTCATTACACATCCCAAACATTTGGCAGCCATTCAGCATAAGATCACTCACTGCTTTCACTTTGTAGGTAAAAGCTCATTTTACAATCGATGGTAGAGTTCTGGCATTGTAAAAGGTTTAGGTAATGTTGAACTGAATATTAATTGACCCCAAAATACTCAGCAAAATTTTTCCCATTACCCAAATTTCTTCTTCTGAAAGAGAACAGAAAATTCAGGTTAATTTACATTTATGTTATTTTGAGTCTTGTTAAGTAGAAGGATTACTGGTTTACCCATCCAGAGCTCATTTCTCTATTGCATAAAAATTATTTAGTGCTAGGAATTATTTGTGTTTAACAGTCTCCTTTAAAAGTTTAACCAGACATTTAAATATTTTAAAATTACCAGCAGTAAATTCACTCTGTGCTATGAAAAATACTCATTCCTAGAGAGAGTAGAATCTAGAAGTGTGCAAAATTTCAGATTTGAGAATGACCATAATCATGGATATTTCAATGTGTGTGTTTGAGGGAGGGATTGGGAATTGAGAGAAGTGATGAAAAATGGACTGACTAAAAATCCAAAATATAACCAAAATTCATTTCCATCCTGTGCACATAGAAGAATTATTTTTTTACTTGCATATGCCATAATAATTTACCACATTTCATCCAATTATAAGCAAGGTATCCACAAACTTATAAGATTGGCTTGTGAAGATCAATAATATAGAAATCAGGGCAGTATTTACTGTCTCAAAAATAATTTACCAGAAAAGGTTTTGATCCTGGGAATAGGTGAAGTAAATCTTATAAACATTTGAGAGAGAGATCAATACAATGAAACCCCACTTTCAATGAAAAGTTGAAATGTAATTGCAAAAGCTCTCTTTTAGGGGAAGCTTTAACTTACAGTAAACATGTGCAGTTAATAAGCTTGAATTATTTGATATAAGAGGTTATCATAGAAACGTTGACAGAACATTGAAATGTCACGAAAGGCACCACTATTATCTAATGCAATCTTCATACCTCGTGACAAAAGAAGTAATGATTAAAGTTACAATCTGCCACTCCCATGGGTTAACAATTTTCTAATGTAGTAGAAAATGCCTGTGATAAACAGATATGTCACATGTCAATTTAAAAAAATGAAGATAAAAGTTCTCCAATAATGTGCTGGGGGGAAAAAGTAACATGTTTTGATATTTTAACATAACTAAAGTTCACATTTCATTTCAGAACTGCCAGGAAAATAATGAAAAGTACTGTGTCAAAAACATGGTCTTTAAATTCAATTTCCCACTGATGTGTTAATGAACTGAAAAAATATCAAAGTATAATATAAAAGGCACAAGGCAAGTTACAAATAGGGAAAGACATTTTAAATAACATACTTCAGTAAAAGTAGACATTACTCTTTTAATATTTTCATTACTGAAATGTTTACAAAGATATTTTTCAATTAGCAGCAAATCTGCCTTCTCTGTCCACTATATTCTTAGAATTTAGAAAAATTTACCAAGAGTCCAAATAGAGCTAACAGTAATCAGTATGAACAGGCTTTTCTAGGATGAATAGAAATCTCATGTAGGTATTCCTTGCTTTGCGTCATAAATGTAAAACTAAGAACACAGAATTTTTTTTATTTCTTACTTTAAAAAAAGCAAGAGAAAGTATGTAGCATATTATTTTGTAAATCAAATAATCAAACATTGGGCTACTTTTTTTTCTAGTCAGTTCAGATTTTCATATAAAACTATATCCTTTAACAAGTAGGAGGTGTTCCATGGATAGAAATTTTATTGTCAAACTTTATTGTCAAAGTTGAAATAACATAGGAAGTAAAGAGATTCATAGAATATTTTCTGTGGTAGATGCATAGTCATTATAATTTTAATTTATTAAATCAGGTACATGTTTCTGCTTAAGAATTAAACTGCCTCAACCTATGAGGCTACTTCTCACTCTATCCTTAATTAAGAAAGCAAAATTCTCTTCTCCTAGTAATGCTTCTTTATGTGGCCGCTATTTGCTTGCTGTTATTGGACATTTAAATTCTTCTTTGCTTATCTTAAGCTTCTTTACTTATTTATTCCTTTACAGGTTGTTGATACAATAATGGGAAAGTTTTCACAAGGTGCTGAATCAGCAGGAAAACTTCAAAAACTGTTTTAAAATATCTTGAACACTGGTAAAGTGGGGAGGGGAGGTTCATCAAAACAGTGTATGGAGTTTTAAAGTGAGCTTATGAAGCAGATTAAAACAGTCAGAACTTGCAACAGTGGAAATTAATTAGTTTCAGATTTAAGGAAAAGTTCTGTAAGAAAGTGTGAAAGAACTGCAAATAGGAACTAAATGACGGAAAGTGACCTACATTTCCATACATAAATCAAGTTGCATTCAAATATTTCTTCTGAAATAGTCATATAAGTACCAGCTATTAATTCAAAAATTAGGCTTTAGTCACATATATAAAGTATCCAAATCATGAATTGCAAGAGTCCTACCACATGATAGTCAGATCACACTTGCAGTGGTATGTGAAATTCTTGGCACCATGTTTTAAAAACAAGTATTTCCAGAAGCAGGCAATCAATATTGTGAGAAAGCTTGAAACCCCACAATGTTTATAGTGGAGAAACTTAGGGGACAATTGATCTCCATTTTCAAACAACTTGACTTCCATATAAGAGAAGGAATCATTTACTCTATGAAGCTCTGGAGGATGAATCGGAGAGAAAAGACATATCAGTGTAAGGAAACATCTTATGACAGTCAAAAGGAATAGGCTGCTTCCTGAGGTAGTCAGCAACTCACCACTGACCATGATCTAGCAGAAACTAAAAGACAATCCATGAGAGATGCAATGTTTCAGTAAGATTAATTACCCTTATTTGTTGTTTTAAATAAGGAAAATTCATAGGACAACTACAGAATTGCTACAAAAAGTTCCAAATGATCTCATACCGTTTATTAACCTATCAAAATTTCAAAATGCTCTTCCACTAACAGAGTAAAAACTGCACGTGATAAAAATGAGCATAAGTAATTTCCATAATTACTCTATGAATCTTTTTTTTTCCAAATTTGCTTATAATTCTTATTTTGGTGAAATCTGACTTTTTACATTTAACTCCTTATTTAGGCCATGGGCAATTGGACCACGAATTAACTATATAATTTAATAATATTAATTTATATTAAAAATTTAATAATTATTAAGAATATACAACAGGGAAAGGATAGTCTCTTCAATAAATGGTGCTGGGAAACATGGATAGCCACATGCAAAAGATTGAATCTGGACTCCTATCTTACACTACACACAAAAACCAACTCAAAATGGATTATAGATGAATATATGATCTGAAAGCATAACTCTTAGAAGAAAACATAGGGCGTAAGCTCCTTCATCTCAGTCTGGCAACGATTTTTTGGATTTGATACCAAAAACAAAGGCAACAAAAGCAAAAGCAAACAAATGAGACTAGATCAAATGAAAAAGCTTTTGCACAGCAAAAGAAATATCAACAAAACAAAAAGGCAACCTATGGAATGGGAGAAAGTATTTGTAAACCACATATCCAAAATATCCAAAGAACTCACACAGCTCAATAGCGAAAACCAAAACAAAACAAAGAACCCAATTTTAAAATGGACAAAGGACTTGCACAGACATTTTTCCAAAGAAGACATACAAATAACCAACAGGTAAATGAAAAGGGGCTCAATATCACTAATCATCAGGGAAATGCAAATCAAAACCACAATATCACCTCACACCTTTTAAGGTGTCTATTAGCATCAAAAAACCCAAGAGATAACAGATGCTAGCCAGGATATGGAGAAAGGGAACCCTTATACACTATTGGTGGGACTATAAACTGGTACAGCTGGTATAGAAAACACTACGAAGTTCTTCAAAAAGTTAAAAATAGAACTGCCATATCATCCAACAACCTTACTTCTGGGTATATATCCAAAGGAAACAAAACCACCATCTCAAAGAGATATCTGCACTCCCATGTTCATCACAGCATTATTCACAATAGCCAAGATAGGGAAAAAGCCTAAGTGTTCATCAGCAGGTGAATGGATCTAAAAAAATGTGATTATACACACACACACACACACACACACACACACACACACACACCAGAATATTATTCAGTCTTAAAAAAGAAGGAAATCCTGTCATTTGCAAAAACATGGATGAACGTGAAGGGCATTATGTTAAGTGATATAAACCAGACAAAGAAAGATAAACACTGCATGGTATCACTTATATGTGGAATCTCAAAAAAAAAAAAAAATTCAAACTCATAGATTCAGCAAGTTGCCAGGTGCTGGAGGCTGGGAGAAATAAGAAGAGGCTGGTAACAGGATACAAACTTAGTTTTTCTCTTTTGTTTTTTGTTTTGTTTCTTTGTTTATACCTTTATTGGAGTATAATTGCTTTACAATGTTCTGTTAGTTTCCGTTGTATAAAAAAAGTGAATCAGCTGTAAGTATACATATATCCCCATATCCCCTCCCTCGTGAGCATCCCTCCTTCCCACCCCTCCAGGTCATCACAAAGCATGAGCTGACCTCCCTGTGCTATGCAGCAGCTTCCAACTAGCCATCCATTTTACATTTGGTAGGGTATATGTATCAATGTTACTCTCTCATTTCGTCCCAGCGTTCTCTTCCCCCACACTGTGTCCTCAAGTCCATGCTCTATGTCTGCGTCTTTATTCCTGCCCCACCACTAGATTCATCAGAAACATTTTCTTTTTTTTAGATTCCATATATACGTGTTAGCGTATGGTATTTGTTTTTTCTTTCTGACTTACTTCACTCTGTATGACAGACTCTAGGTCCTTCCACCTCACTACAAATAGCTCAATTTCTTTTTATGGCTGAGCAATATTCTATTGTATATATGTGCCACATCTTCTTTATCCATTCATCTGTCGATGAACACTTAGGTTGCTTGCATGTCCTGGCTATTGTAAATAGGGCTGCAATGAACATTGTGGTGCATGACACTTTTTGAATTATGGTTTTCTCAGGGTATATGCCCAGTAGTGGGAATAATGGATCATATGGTAGTTCTATTTTTAGTTTTTTAAAGAACCTCCATATTGTTCTCCATAGTGGTTGTATCAATTTACATTTCCACCAACCGTGCAGGAGGGTTTCCTTTTCTCCATGCCCTCTCCAGCATTTATTGTTTGTACATTTTTTGATGATGGTCATTCTGACTGGTGTGAGGTGATACCTCATTGTAGTTTTGATTTGCATTGCTCTAATGATTAGTGATGTTGAGCATCCTTTCATGTGTTTGTTGGCAATTGGTATATCTTCTTTGGAGAAATGTCTATTTAGGTCTTCTGCCTATTTTTGGATAGGGTTGTTTGTTTTTTTGATGTTGAGCTCCATGAGCTACTTGTATATTTTGGAGATTAATCCTTTGTCATTTGCTTCATTTTCAAATATTTTCTCCCATTCTGAGGGTTGTCTTTTCATCTTGTTTATGGTTTCCTTTGCTGCTCAAAAGCTTTTAAGTTTCATTAGGTCCCTTTTTTTTTCCCATTACTCTAGGAGGTGGGTCAGAATACCTAGGAGTAAACCTACCTAAGGAGACAAAGGACCTGTATGCAGAAAACTATAAGACAATGATGGAAGAAATCAAAGATGATACAAACAGATGAAAAGATATACCATATTCTTGGATTGGAAGAATCAACATTGTGAAAATGACTATACTACCCAAAGCAATCTATAGATTCGATGCAATCCCTATCAAATTACCAATGGCATTTTTCACAGAACTAGAACAAAAAATTTTACAATTTGTATGGAAACACAAAAGGCCTCGAATAGCCAAAGCAATCTTGAGAAAGATAAACGGAGCTGGAGGAATCAGGCTCCCTAACTTCAGACAATACTACAAAGCTATAGTAATCAAGACAGTATGGTACTGGCACAAAAACAGAAATATTGATCAATGCAACAGGATAGAAAACCCAGAGGTAAACCCATGCACATATGGTCACCTTATCTTTGACAAAGGAGGCAAGAATATACAATAGAGAAAAGACAGCCTCTTCAATAAGTGGAGCTGGGAAAACTGGACAGCTACATGTAAAAGAATGAAATTAGAACACTTCCTAACACCATACACAAAAATAAACTCAAAATGGATTACAGCCCTAAATGTACGGCCAGACACTATAAAACTCTTAGAGGAAAACATAGGCAGAAGACTCTTTGGCATAAATTACAAGCTTAGTTTTAAGATGAATAGGTCTGAGAATCTAACATGGTGACTATAGTTGATAATACTGTATTGTATAATTGGAATTTGCTAAGAGAGTAAAACTTATGTTTTCTCACCACAAAAAAATGGTAACTGTGAGATGATGGGTGTGTTAATTAATTCAATGGTTGGAATAAATGTATATGCACAGCAAATCATCATGTTGTACACTTTAAATATATTACAATTTTATTTGTCAAATATACCTCCGTAAAGCTGCAAAATATTGATATAAAATAAAGTAAAATTAGAAATACTTGAAAATTGAGTCCTATAGAATTTACTCAACTGTGCAATATTAAAAAACTTTAATTCTCTCTTTGTCTTCAAACATTCTAAAATGTTTTCAAGTTAAAATTTTTGACACGTTCTTCCAGGAAAGCTCACTGCTCAGCTTGCTGGAGATAAACAACTCTTGAGTGAATCACGTCTAAAACCAGAGCCAAGCACTGCATGGGAGAAACTCGCCTGATGTATGACTTTAGTTCTGGAATTCTTGATACAATTGGGCCAGTTTGTTCTTCAAGTTGACTATTTGCACAAGGGTAAATATTAACATGAAACTTAAAGAAACCTGAGGAACTATATGAATCCCAGAGTACGTGAAGTTTAACCCCTTTCAACTCCTGGACAAATTCTGCTTGATCTATAATAATATTAATAGATATGTTAAACCTCAACTATGTGCTAGATCTATTGAAGCACCCGAGACAAAATAAAAAACGACCAATATACTGGCTGTCACTAAGCCCTATGCAGTTCAGACTAGTGAGAAAGACAGGCAAGTAATAAGGGCAATATGATGCAGTACACACTACAATAGAGGACATGTAAGCATTAAAAATAAAAGGAAAGTTTGTTACAATAATTAAGTGGACTGGCAAAGAAGAACATTCCAGACAGAAGGAATATGATACAAACAAGCGGACCACTTGAAAGAACGTGAGTTGTTCTTATGGGGCGAGTGAATTTTACACAGAAAAGTGATGGGAGATAAGGCAAGAGATACATCTAAGGGCTAGAACAAGAAGAGAGGGTGTTTTTTTTCTTAATTCATAATTAGAATTTTTAACTTTATCCTACAAATATATCCACGTAGGAGCCGCTGCCAGATTTTAAGCAGCAGAAAGACATAAAGAAATTCATACTTTTGAAAGGTCATTTTTTTAGAAACAATGTGGTGAATTCACTTGAAGAGGTGAGCCTGGAAGCAGGAAGAAACGCTTGGAAACTAATGCAGTAATATTCTAGGTTAAATATAATATGCTGCTGAAGAAAAGCAGTGGCACTGGAGATGAAGAGGAAGTGACTGACCTGGTATATTTCTGAGGTAGGGATTATAAAACAAATGAAAAATTGGGGGTGAGGATAAGAGAAAGGATGATGTCATGTATGAATCATCTTTCTCTCCTAGGCTTACTGCGTCAGTGGGAAAAATATAAACTCAAGATGAACAACTGATTTGAGAATATCATAAACAATTTTGGCTTTGAAAGGCCTCTTTAGGCTTTGAGGTGCTTGTAAGACATGCATGTATTTTGGTAAAACTGTCCAGTAGGAAGTTAAGATTATAGATCTGGAGTTGAGCATTCCTTCTTCAAAGTGGTTTCTTAATTACCCAGTGTTGGCATATTCAAATAGCTGTATAGGTTAATGCATTTGCTGTCCTATAACACAACATTTCCCACTTCTGATGATGACATACTGTAATTAAGCAAGTTATTTATTATAATAAAATGTGCATAGAATTATAGAGTTTAAAGGAGTTTCAAAATTATTATAGTCTTCTTTTTTATTTGAACTGAAAACTGTACCTAATGCATTCCCAGAAACACCATTGACTTCTTAAAAATCTCTGGCATAGATGAAAAAATAACTCCCTTGATAACATGGGCTAGCATCTCACCAAAATGACAGGAGGATTTTGCTAATGCTAGCCTATACCCTTCATGCTGCAAGTGTAGTTCCTTCTTTCTTGTCTTATTCTTAGTGGAAATAGAGAACAGCTGTTTAATGCTAATGGCAAAAATCAGCACATTTAAAATTGTTGAATACACACTTCAGACTTTGAATTATGAACTTGGCAATATTTATGAATTTATAGCATGAAAAATAAACTAGATTCATCACGATATTTTTCAAACTGCATGGCAGCATGATAAAACAGTGTTCTCAACATTAAAGTTTCAGAGTGCTATCCTAGAAGTGATGTTCTAGAATCCTGAAATGTTTAAATATTTTTGAATAAACTATATGAAAGTATTTTTTATCCATACAGATTTCGAATGAAATGAGTAGACCTAAAAAAATAAAAATAAATCACTATTTGCATTCCGAGTTGCAATATCAGCCACCCACAATCTTCAGAAACTCCAATATTGTATCCAGCTACAAAAATTATTTGTACTGGAGGTTTACGTAGGTTTTAGTGAAATATTAATAAATTGTAATCACTTTAATGCAATTCCAAAGGGTAAACATAATAGTCGTTTGCTGTCCTAAAAGCTGTATTTGTTTGTGCTTATCCTCACACCCACTGATTTCAGGGATGGGTATCAAAGGGAGATAGAAGTAAAGAGAAAAATGACTTCTTGACTTAAATATAATTCATTCCCTATTGCTAGCCCTGATTAATTAAGTCTGAATAGAAATACTTTCCCCATCTTTTGAACCTATCTAGCAGTTATTTTTCCTAAGAAAACACAGTTGGTCATTGTTCATTAAAGTTGGCCACTTCCAACGTCTTACCTACTTCACCTCCAAAGGGGAGATGTGCAGGGGAACATAAATGTTATAAATGACCTATTTCAAAAGTAGTAGTTTTGTTTACTTTCAAATTTAAGTCATTTTACAGTGTTGTGAATAGGCTGAACTCTAGTGCAAGTGGTGAATAAAGGAAAAATATTTTTCTTGGAAATGCCCCATGAACCAAAAGCCCACATGGAAGTCAAATGCATACACCACCAATATAAAAAATATGTAGGGTGAACTTATTTGCTATATGAACTTATTATCTCCTAAGTGTTTGGGGAGAAGAGAGGAGTCATAAACAAAGCCAGAAAACTCCACCAAAGAAACACATGATTACGGCAAGTATTTCTAAACCTTTGAATAACTCCACATTTCTAGGACTCACCAACCAACCTCTACCAAGACCATTGTTTTAAAAGTGCCTAAGAACCCAGATCCTGGAGTACAATAGACCTAGGTTTATAATCCTGGTTCTACAGTATACTTCTTGGGTGATCATAGTCAAGTCACAAACTCTAATCTTTCGTTTCCTCATCCATAAAAGGAGGATACTTATACCAACCTTGTAGAGCCATGTGATGTCTAAATGTTATAATGCATGCAAAATGCCTGGCACACAATGCTAAATTATTATAATTATTATTATGGCTTCATTGCTATTTGATCAATCATACCATCCCCTAATTAGTTTAATGTTGTTGCTTATTTAGTACTATATTTTCCACTGTTCTTTTATTCCTGCGTTTTTCTTGAGTACACTGGTCACACATCTGAGGTACTCCCACATCAATCCATACACAAATATCTGGCTGCTAATACAATGTGTTAGTAGCACACCCAAATGTATCTGCGAATTTTCTTCCCTTTAAGGAATGCTTCTGGTAGTGAGCTAAGAAAAGACTTATGAATTCTCTATCACACTTAGAAGTGACCAAACTACCACAACTCACAGTACCTACTGTTATGAAAAGAGTAATGACTAACTGCATCTTTGAGCCTATTTCTAAACTGCCCTATGAATCTGTGATACTTGTTAAAGATTGACAGCTTATGTCTACTGCTTCTATTCAGGCTATCAAGCTAGTATTGATGAAACTAGCTTAGTGTCATTCCAGAGGAAACAGAGATGACAAATCATAAGTGGGACTAGAAGCAAACTATTGATTAAAGCAACAGATCATCACATACTATATTTAACAAAGCATTAAGACTACTGAGTGCTCCAAATTCTTATTCATCAACCAATATACATTATATTTCTATGCACCAAAGGACAAGTCCTGCAATAATCGAATATTCTTAAGAATATTAAAATTTAATATCCTAGAAGTCCAGACTGTCTCTCCAGATTTGATAGACTAGTCTATAATTTAGGAAATATGATGTTGCAAATTATAGCTCAGTGTTTTAAGTTGACCATCAGTATAACAAAGAAGAAACAATTACTAAAATAAGCTGCTATCTTTATGAACGCTTCTAAAATTCATCTCACTTATAAGTTGCATTTGAAAATTAGAAACCAAAATTGGATAGTGGTAATGATTTCAAAACTTTGTGAATATATAAACAAAAGCTCACTGAATTATATACTTTAAATGAGTGAACTTTATTATTTGTGAATTGTATCTCAATAAAGTTGTTATTAAAAAGTTAGAAACTATGTTTTAGAACAACAGAAAAAAATTCATTTGAATCCCCGCCCCCGGAGTGGGGGAGAGCAGAGGAGCTCTAGTTCCAAAGAAATTAAAATTGTCAGCTATGTTTTATAAATTTAAAGACAAAGATGATTTCAGCAAACTTGTCAAGCACAGTAAGATATTTTACATGTGGGCATTTTTTCTAAGTAAAATCTAAGTGAATTACAAATGATCTAGGCTTGTTAGTATCTGTAAAATTATGTAAAATAAAAAGGCTAGCTCCTTCATCTTCCTTCCCCGTCCTCATTTGGAAGGCAGGGGAGTGAGAACAGAGGAGAGCAGAAATAGGAGGAAATAGTGAGTCAAACTTTTATTAACTAAGAATGAATTAACATTGCCCCAGGTGATCTCTAGAGCTCCAATTATTTACCTTCTTCTTTCAATGTTTAAATCTGAAGCTAGGGGGGAAAAAAAGACAGAAAATACTGCAGAAATCACCCTCAAAGGACAATGTAGAAGCAAAGAGGCCATAAAGTTTAAGAAAGGGAACAGTGAATGGAATGATAAATGGAAGACTACTTCAACAGAAACCATTTCAAATTCAAATTGGAGTTTCTGCTTCGTGAAATCAATCTCAAATTAAGGCTGTGTGAACACAGTGTGAGTAACACACTTTCTATCTTGAAAATATGCAAAGGTATTGAAGTTTTGCTACCCTTCCTTATAGGTGTTTAAATGTGATTGGTACTATATGTAGACACAGAAATTTTAACTTATCTTCCCTTAAGTTACCAGAGTGATTCATCCGAAGTTTCTGATGTTTAACATCCAACTGACTTACCATCCAATTTGGTCAGATTTGACTTCTGTCCTGGTTATTATAGAGTTTATCCTGGGGGTATTAGGAATATCAAGTTTTTAGAACTTTTGGTTGGTAAAACTACTACATTTTTTTCTATAATTATTTTCTGGTGACTATTCTATAGCTGAGAATTTTTATTAAATCTTATAGGTCTAATCCATATTAAGGAAAATAAGAAAATTAATGTCCAAGTCTTCTGAGAAAGGCTTTACATAAATACAAACCTTTCAATGTATCAGACTTTATAGCCTCTTTGTATGGAAATATAATATTAATGGAAGGCTAGGTTGTCACATGGGTTGATTGCAATGCCCTAAAAATACTTTTTTTCCAATAACCTCCAATACTAAATTTGGAAAATTAATTATACATTTTATGCACTAGTGAATAGAACAGAAATGAAATGTTGCTGCTGTTCCTTGTGTAGTATTGACTTCAAAAGAGAAAGGGACATATAACTTCATAACTAGCTGTAAATAAAGAGCAAACAAATCACTTATATCAATTAATGGATTCTGCTCAGGAGAATGTTGTCAAGTCTAACAGCCCTAACTTGGAAATTAAATTATCTTCAAAAAAATAAAATCATAAAACTTCTGCTTTTCAAGTGATGAGGAGACTCTAGCAAGGTCTTCTACTATACTAAGAATTACTGCATTTATGAAATATTTCACAATCCAATTCACAGTGTAGTAAGAAACATTATGAAGCCAGTAAAGCCAATGTCTACACCAGCAGTCATTAGTATAACTGTCAGAATAAGAAAAGGAAAAGGTTTTCAATAATTTAGCATTCTTCATTTTAGCAATTTTTGAAGTTCATGGTTCTTTTTTTTTTTAAGTAATAGATTGCATTTCATCTAAAATGAGGCTAGGTCTACTTTGATTTGCATTTTAGTCTGGTATGTGATCTAACTGTCTCTCTGTCATCATAATTTTATGTATCACGTGGTATTTCAGCTTCCTTAGATAAGCAGTCAGAACTCAGATTTTGCAACAAAGTAAGAAGTGAAGCACTTATAGTTTTTTAAGAGTAGAGATGATTGAATTGTGGTACACTGTCTGCAATAACACAGAGGTGACTTTTTCAGAGAAAATGCCTCTTTAATAAATCCAATATTGTACTTTAAGCCTCTTTTCCATTCTAAATGCAACCAATAGACAACCAGCATAGTCAAGATCAAAACTGTAAGTCAGTATGTGTATTAATTTTGGATTTGGTCACTAAATCTTACCTAGTACTCATTTTTTTCCTCAAGTAAAAGCTTTCTTAATTAACTTTATTAATTAGCTTCATGAGAGATCATACACATTCTATTGGTTCTTCTACACATTTCCAAACCAGATGCATCAACATAATTCTTTTAAAACCCTCAAATTTAAAGGACTTCTAGCCATGGTTACACTGTGAAGTTATAAATATTTCAGATTACACAGCATGTAATTGAATGCTGAGTAGGGCTCAGCAGTTCTAATTTATATTATTAATTCATCCATTCTTTTGGAAGAGGAGTGAGAGGAAGTGTATTTATTCCAGTTTTACTATACTAATACAGTTAATAGCCAGATCAGTGATAAGTGTTTCTTGCTTTAATTTTTGAAATATTGACCTAAGTGTCATCTTTGTGGACTGCAAAATTCCAGGAAATTTTACTTCTGGTGTTTCTACTAGAGCAGACATATAAGGAGGTAGAACAAATAGAAGAAAATTCTTGCCTACTCTGGGATAAATTGTCACTCTAAATAAATTATATAAGCAAAGCACTTTTTTTTTTTTGGCTCCTTCAGTGGGTTTTAAGGTCATGTGCTTTTGCTTGACTTGATACAATTTAGGATCATAAAACTTTAATCACCAGACATAACTGTTAATAACTTTGTAATATTTCCAAAAATTGAAAATAATGTGGCATTGATTCTTAAGGCAATTTCAAAAGAGATGTTAATTTCAAAAGCGATGTTAGGAAATATTTTGATGAATCACTGAAATGAGTGTCTAGTCTTTGAAAGGCAGACAACATTTTTAGATGTATATATTCTGTGGGGACTTCTGTGAGGGGTGGAATTGCAGATAACTCTGTTAAAAAAATTTAATGCCATATTAATTGATAAAAACAAACAAACAAACCTCTCAACAAGCCAGGACTACTGATAAAATCCAGCCATAATACTTTGTAATCAAACCAGACAGTGGAAATGCTGCTTCCCACTGTGTCACCTGGCTGGAAATAATACAATGATCGATATTTCTGTTCACCTTTAACTTCCTTCCTTATGTCTTCTGAACTTCAGCTCAGTTATATCGACAAAAAGATGGAAGTCATCATAAAGCCAGAAATGCACAGAGTTGACAATGACAGATTAAGCCATCTAATTCTTGATTAAGCAGCTTTTATTTTTTGGTCATTGTATATAATACTCTAAAAGATAAAGGTTTACTGTTGTATCATATCTTAGTAGATGAAGATTTCTGGCCAAATGGAAGGGCAACAAGGTTGAATTCTCTGGCAAATCTTGCCCCCCAGCATTGTTCTACCGGCAGTGTAAGGATTCGTTACTCTCCATTACAAGATCACCTAGTAAAAGATTTTTACTATCATTTTCCTGCTAATGACTAGAAGACACCCAAATAGCAAAATGCTGTCACTTCAAAAATCAAAAGTCCAGAAAATAAATTTCAACACAGGCAGTTCTACTCCAGGGCTCTCATTACATAATAATAGGCATATAGTCATTGCTGTATTGGATTTTGCTTCAAATTAAACTCTACTTTGAGAAAATGAGGGATTTGTACACTTGATCATAAATAAAAAGTATATAAAATTTTGGTGAGAAGAAAATATTTTATTTAAGATTTGTTTCGTTTAGTCTTAAAAGGGGATCTTTGCTATCCCTTGCCTTCACAGCATCATCTTGAGTGAACTTTTATTGCTCTAAGACACTGAAATGTGTGGAGACTTAGTCTTTCAAATTTGTTGGTGAGAAGAAAAGAAAGTCCTCATTTCTTTGGTTTAATGTTACAATCTGTAACATTAAACCAAAAGACTGCTTTATGTTTACCAATGCAGCCTGATTGAGACATTTTATTAAATAAGCATAGTCAATAGGTTATTCATAGTAGGATGGGTAAGAAAATATCTTTCAGTTTGCCCTGCTTCCATTACAAGTGAAGCTTTTTCAGAGAAGGGAGGCCACTTAGATAGGGAAATAATGCAGGTCTTAATTTATGTAAATATGTCATGATGAGAAGAGAGAGAAGCAAAGACTGACAAAAAGAAGTTCCCATCAACAAAGCAAATGATTGGTTCTTATTAATCAACTAAGTAATTCTTGTTGGTCAGCTTCCCAATAATGATGATGAAATTAGTGGTGGTGGAGGTAGTGGTGGTAGTGGTAGTGTGTTTTTAATAGCTGGTTTGGTTCTGCCATGCTAAATCTGGTGTCTTCCAATACACATTATCTTTAGGAGATGGCAGATGTTAAGGGTTTGCCAAACCCCCTATGGCAAATTTGATACCATAGATGAGTTAGAACATAGGATACGGAGTTTATAAGCCACGTTATCCAAATGGATTAAACTCAGTTGATTATGTTGTTTACTGGGGAAGGTATGGATAGCAACCAAAAAGAGAAAATACATAGCTGTGTGAGTTCTATAGTGAAATTGATTATTGTCTAAAATTTTATGTTCAAGATTTTTCTGTTAGGTAGCATCTTAAAGTAAAACATAGACTTCGTTATTCATATTCTTGTCTAATAAATATACATAAAAAGGAAATTTTTATCTTTTTCAAAAAGACTGAAAGTTTTCAGTGAAGGATTTTTAGAGAAACAAAGAGCCATATTTTAAATATTAATGATAAGTAAATTCCTTTTTATCTTTGTTATCCCATCTGTAAGGCCACTGTTAATGACATTCAAAGGGGATTTATAAACTCAAGATTTTTTTCCCCCTTTTGAATTACAAATTGTAGTTTAAAGAGCTCTTTCCCACCTTTGAGATGTGTGCTTGGCTCCCACATGTATTTGAGTTATGGTATATGTCTACTTAATGTGGAATGTGTTCATTGCAGCCTCAGGGAAATCAAGAAACAACAGCTCTCTGTACTAAGTTTAACTTTACATCACACTGAACAAGTGGCCTCACTTGTAATGCAGCTTTATGTGATGATAAAATTATTTATTGAGTTCCATCAAATATTTTTGAACATTAATTTAAATTCTATCTTTAAAAAAATCTGGCAGCTCTGAACTAATTACAAATAATAACTCTTGGGACAAGAATAAAAGAATAGAGTCAAATAAACAAAAGCAGGTCACTCAGTTATACAAAGACAGCATGATAAGGTACAT